>NC_090814.1:134163949-136563949 GCF_000390325.3 Nicotiana tomentosiformis
TAGTTGCATGGCAAGACCGTATAGTGAAATACAACTCTTGCTAAATAATTTCACTGCTAATGACCATAATTGGCAAGGAGAGGGGGATTCACGAAGGGGAATTAAACAGAAGGCCGCCGGTTTGATTGAGCTTGATGACTTTTCCGCCATGAGAGCCGATATAGCAAAATTGGCAAATCAGATGAATAGAATGACAACACAACAAATGCAACATGTACAGCAGATGTCTATTTGTTGCGAACTATGCGGAGACAGTCATATGATTGACATGTGCCCCACGAATCCTGAATCTATATACTATGTGGGGCAACAAAACAGAGGTTCTATGAATCAACATGCACAATATGGGAACACTTACAACCCAAACTGGAGGAATCATCCTAACTTCTCATGGGGCGGAAATCAACAGAATCAGAATCAGTATAAGCCTCAAGGAAATTTTACTCAACCTCAGAAGCCACCCCAACAAATGGAAGAAAGTACGAATGACTTGCTGAAAAAGTTGTTGCTAGACAATCAACAGCTCAGGACCGATTTCAGAAATCTTGAGAGGCAAATGGGGCAGTTAGCAGCAAACCAAAATACTAGACCTACAGGCTCACTTCCCAGTGATACAGAGAAGAACCCTCAAGTTAATGCAGTTACACTTAGAAACGGGAGGGAACTAGAGGAAGTGCCAAAGAAGATAAAGGAAAAACCTATACCTGAGGGGGAGCTGACACCTAAGGCAATACAAGAGTCAAAGGAAAATGATGCAAGTTCAGAGCGAATGGAGGTTACAAGGCCACCACCACCTTTCCCCCAAAGATTGCAGAAAAAGAATGACGATCGCATGTTCAACAAATTTCTCTCTATGTTGAGTCAGGTTCAATTAAATATTCCATTAGTGGATGTACTTCGTGAAATTCCAAAGTATGCTAAGTACATAAAAGTCATAGTGGCTCACAAGAGGAAATTGACTGAGTTCGAGACGGTTGCACTTACTGAGGAGTGCACATCAAGGGTCCAAAACAAGCTTCCCCAAAAGCTTAAGGATCCTGGCAGCTTCACCTTTCCAGTGCGAATCGGTAATATTGACGTGGGACGTGCTCTTTGTGATTTGGGTGCAAGCATAAATCTGATGCCTTTATCCTTGTTTAAGCAATTGGGTCTGGGAGCTCCGAGACCAACCACTGTGATGTTGCAATTAGCTGATAGGTCCATAGCCTACCCCGAAGGAGTGATTGAAGATGTGCTGCTGCAAATTGGAAAATTCATCTTCCCAGCTGACTTCATTATTCTAGACTTCGAGGCTGATGAACAAGTTCCAATCATATTGGGACGACCTCTCTTGGCTACTGGTGATGCAATAATTAAAGTGAGAGAAGGGAAAATGATTATGAGGGTGGACAACGAGGAAGCAGTCTTCAATGTCTACAAAGCAATCCAACTTCCCCGCCACTATGAGGAGCTCTCTATGATATCTGTTGTGGAGGTGGATGAGAAACTTCTTGACACGAGTGTATATCTAGACGATTATCTAGAAAAAGCAATCATGATGTTTGATAGCTTGGAGATGGATGATGAGGTTGAGGAGATGATGCATATCCTAGATGCATCATGTGCTTACATGCAAGGAATAATCCCGTTTGAGCCCCTGAATAGGCCAAGTGGCCCCCCACCAAAGCCGTCAATTGAAAAAGCTCCAAAATTGGAACTTAAACCCCTACCCCCTCACCTTCGATATGCTTATTTGGGAAGTTCTGACACTTTACCTGTCATTATTTCTTCTCACTTGTCTAAATTACAGGAAGAAAAGCTATTAAGGGTGCTACGTGAGCACAAGCGAGCAATTGGGTGGACAATGTCTGATATTAAAGGCATTAGTCCAGCTTTCTGCATGCACAAAATCCTCATGGAGGACGGACACAAGCCAAGTGTAGAGCACCAACGCCGACTAAATCCAATCATGAAAGAAGTGGTAAGAAAAGAAGTGATTAAGTGGCTTGATGCAGGTATTGTATTTCCAATCTCTGATAGTAAATGGGTAAGCCCCGTTCAATGTGTGCTGAAGAAAGGGGGGATAACCGTAGTAGTTAATGAAAATAATGACTTAATTCCTACAAGAACTGTCACTGGATGGAGAATTTGCATAGATTATAGAAAACTGAACAATGCCACCCGGAAAGACCACTTTCCCCTTCCCTTTATTGACCAAATGCTTGATAGATTAGCTGGCCAGGAATACTACTGTTTCCTGGACGGTTATTCGGGGTATAATCAGATTGCTATAGCCCCAGAAGACCAAGAGAAAACTACATTTACATGTCCTTATGGCACGTATGCGTTCAAGAGAATGCCCTTCGGTCTTTGTAATGCACCTGCGACTTTTCAAAGGTGTATGATGGCTATTTTTACTGACATGGTTGAAAGATTTGTAGAAGTATTCATGGACGATTTTTCTGTGTTTGGATGTTCTTTTGATAGTTGTTTGATGAACCTTGATAAAGTGCTAGCTAGGTGTGAAGAGACGAACTTGGTGCTAAACTGGGAAAAGTGCCATTTCATGGTACGTGAAGGTATAGTTTTGGGGCACAAGGTTTCAAAAGATGGTCTACAGGTGGATAAAGCAAAGGTGGAGACGATTGAAAAATTGCCCCCACCGACATCCATCAAAGGCATTCGCAGTTTCTTGGGTCATGCAGGTTTTTATCGTCGTTTCATTAAAGATTTTTCGAAAATTTCTTCTCCTTTGTGCAGGCTTCTAGAGAAAGATGTTACCTTCAAGTTTGATAATGCATGTCTGAAAGCATTTGAGGAGCTGAAGGGAAGATTGGTGACTGCACCAATTATCATTGGCCCCGATTGGGCACAACCATTTGAGTTGATGTGCGATGCAAGTGACATAGCAATCAGAGCGGTGTTGGGGAAAAGGAGGGATAAAATCTTTCACTCCATTTATTATGCAAGCAAAACTATGAATCCAGCTCAGATGAATTATACAGTGACTGAAAAGGAGTTGCTTGCAGTGGTGTGGGCGTTTGACAAGTTCAGATCCTATCTAGTGGGAACCAAAGTCATCGTCTACACAGATCATTCAGCTATCAGATACTTATTTGAAAAGAAAGACGCCAAGCCGAGGCTGATTCGTTGGGTCCTCCTCTTGCAAGAATTTGACTTAGAGATCCGAGATCGAAAAGGGACAGAAAATCAAGTGGCCGATCATTTGTCCAGATTAGAAAGTCGGGACCATGTAGCTGAAGGAGGGTCAATCAAAGAAACATTTCCGGATGAGCAAATATTAGCAGTCACCTCAGGTGAAGCCCCATGGTATGCAGATTATGTGAATTTTATTGCAAGTGGGGTGACGCCACTAGAATGGACACCTGACAATAGAAGAAGATTCTTACATGATGTAAGGTTCTACATGTGGGATGAGCCATTCTTATATAGGCAGTGTGCAGATCAGTTGGTGAGAAGGTGTGTTCCTAAGGAAGAGATGAAGGCTATACTGCATGACTGCCATGCTTCGCCATATGGAGGTCATCACGGCGGGGATAGAACCGCCCAAAAAGTGCTACAATCAGGTTTTTATTGGCCAAAATTGTTTAAGGATGCACATGCCTTCGTTAAAAATTGTGATAGATGCCAAAGAACCGGAACTATCACGAGGAAGCACGAGATGCCCTTGCAAAATATTCTGGCAGTAGAACTTTTTGATGTTTGGGGGATTGATTTCATGGGACCATTCCCATATTCTAACGGGCACAGATACATCTTGGTGGCGGTCGACTATGTTTCTAAGTGGGTGGAGGCCATTGCTCTTCCTACTAATGACGCAAAGGTAGTGGTAAGCTTTGTAAAGAAGCACATCTTCACACGTTTTGGGACTCCAAGAGTGTTGATAAGCGACGGGGGAACTCACTTTTGTAACAAATTGCTGAATAATATTCTTGCAAAATACGGAGTTAAGCACAAAGTTTCCACTGCCTATCATCCCCAAACGAGTGGTCAAGTAGAAGTTTCCAACAGAGAGGTAAAGCAGATTTTGGAAAAGACAGTAAGTATGAATAGAAAGGACTGGGCCGGGAAGCTGGATGACGCATTATGGGCATATCGCACTGCATACAAGACCCCAATAGGTACTTCTCCGTACAGGTTGGTTTATGGGAAGGCCTGCCATCTGCCCGTCGAGCTTGAACACAAAGCATATTGGGCGATTAAAAAGCTAAATATGGAGATGGACTTGGCCGGTGAGAAGAGATTGCTACAACTCAACGAGCTTGATGAGTTTCGATTGCATGCGTATGAAAATGCCAAATTGTATAAAGAGAAGACCAAAAGATGGCATGATAAGCATATCCAACATCGTGAGTTTGAACCAGGTCAAGAAATTCTACTGTTTAATTCAAGGCTAAAGCTTTTTCCAGGAAAGCTTAAATCTCGATGGTCGGGTCCGTTTGAAGTGGTTAGTGTGAAACCTCATGGTGCGATAGAATTGTGTGATAAGGGGTCCAATGCGACATTCTTGGTAAATGGCCAAAGAGTAAAACATTATTGGGGTGGTGACATTGCACGTCACAAGACCACGATGGATTTAGTGGAGGCATGAAGAACATGTTGCGTCGTGCCGCGACGTTAAATCAGGCACTTCTTGGGAGGCCACCCAAGTTAGTTAGTTCATTATTTTGTAGGAATTAGATCTTGTATGTATAAAAAAAAAAAAAAAGATTTTTTTTTGTCCAGATATGAGAAAACGAGGCGGATGCGTCGCATCCCCCTCAGCATGAAAAAAATTGACGGGCCAATTGCTCAAGGCAGTGAAGTCTGCCTATCGCGTCCGTGTCGCGTCCAACAAATTTTGAAGGAAGAAGAGGGGATGCGTCGCGTCTAAGCTCGCACGCACAGGTAAGTACTATATATTTTAACACATCTTAAGAAAAAAAAAGTCAGGCATACAAACGCATACAAATTCGTTAATCGAACTTGCGACGCATACAAACACATACAAATCTCTTTAATTCAACTTGCGAAGCATACAAACGCGACAGGTACGCATCATCTTCTTCGTTCTTTCTTTGGCTTCTCTCCTAATTCTTCTCTCTTCCCTCTCTCAATGGTAGCAACAAGTAGGTTTTGCAATTTCAAATATCACACATGTAATTAAGAAAGGAACTGACAAAGCCTGGGGTTTAGGGCTGTCGTTCTTGGTAGTTGTAATGGTTGCGAGATGATAAACTATAATTCCCTTCATCTCGTCAAATTTTGGGAGGGTAGTCGCATTACCCAACTGATAGAATGAACTAGGCACACTTGTTGCATATCACATGTTCGACGAATTGTCCATGAGGAAAATTTAGGCGTCGGTGAAGTCTGAGTAACCGAGCAACATTGGTATATGCTTGAGAATAGGTGTGGGGTCGAGTGAGGTGCTATGTGAAATTGACCGTGGTTAGTGAGCGTCGCTAGGATAGACCTCATGTTGGGCATAACGATATCTATATAGCGCAATGCTTATTTGTAAAAAATTGAAGAGAGTTATCACATACTTGCTGAAAGCCATGAGCTATAATTCCATGAAGTATTGAATGGAATGACTTTACGAATAATTGGAAGTGCAAGCTGTTGCAACTGCTTTAAAGCTGAACTTCGCTGTTTCATATGCTAATTGTTGATTTTTTTGCATTGCAGGTACTTAGATTCGTAAAATGACTTGAGGGAGTTCTTCTCACCCTACTTTACCTTGTTTGTGTGCATTGGGGACAACGCACAGTCCTAAGTGTGGGGTGGGGGGCTATTCATATTTTGTTGTATGGATGAATGTACTAAAATATTCACTGGATTAATGGCATATAATAGCAGTAAATTCATCTATATGGAGTAACTCTCAGTTTATTCTTGAAGTTAAAAAAATAAAAATAAATAAATAAATAAATATATATATATATATATATATATATATGTATATATATATAGTATCTTTGTAGGTAGTAATAATCCCCTGTGGTTTTTCTTTGTGCATCGATTCTTTTTCATGGGATGTATTTTGAACCGGGTAGAAACTTTTTCTTTTAGAATAGATTAGAGTGAGAAAATAAATGGAGGAAGAAATATGAGATTCCGAGGGGGCTACTGACTTATTTGATAGTAGCATAGTCAGGCTTTGGCATATGTAGGGCCTCTCCTATGTTTTGAAATTGATCATGAAGCCTTCATGTATTGGATAGCATGTTTGTGATACCTATGTCTCGTTTACATGACTTATGTTCACTTTGCGCTTAATGTTTAATATCTCGTGGCTTCGTGAATACTTGCATTGTTTGAGAGTCGGAATGTGACTGTCCTTAATGAGTCATGTGCCATGTGTGGTGAGATTTTTTGTGTAGTCCATGTATTGTACTTGTATCTAGAACTTGCCCGGTATGTGAGTTGAAGCGAAATTTTAGGTGATGCTCGGTTTGAAAAATGATTTTAGGCTTTCTTTGATCTTTTTGAGCTTAATACTTATCATAAATAAAATTTATCCCTAGTTAACCAATTTGAGCCTATTGACTTTTATTTGGTACCCACATTACAAACCTATACCCTTTTTATTTGGAATTGACATTGTTTTGATCCTTTTACCTCTTAAAGCACTTTAATTGTTAGATGAGCGCTAAAAGAAGTAAGAAGGAACTAAATGTGGGGTGGCCTTTGAGTGAAACCAATGAAAGGAAGAAAGGTGCACTTGTTTTGTAAAATAATACACCACTAGCGAAAAAAAAATAATAATAATAATAATAATTTGGAATAAATATAGATGAATAAATTGTTGTTTTGTTCTTGCTAGTGGGTATGAATTAAAGTAATGCTTAAAGAAAGAGAAAATATTGTTGAGGGTGATATTATTTGTGAAATTGAAGTGGGGTTGAAGAATTTGCGCTTAAGTTATTTAGTGATGTGTTAAAGTGCTTAGGAGGTTGAGTCACTATTCCTAAAATATATCCTACCCGTCCCTTAGCCCACATTACAATCATGAAAAAGTCCTAATTGATTTTAGATCGAGCGAGCTTACATTAGTAGAGATTTACATTAAGGGCAAGCTTATGGTACCAATTACATGCATGTGATTTCTTTTGTGAGAGTGAGCGATTTTCGTTGATATATGAGCATGAGATTCGAATGTGTGGATTGATTTGACTTTTTTTATTTTTGTGAGGGCACATGGTTTCAAGAGGGATAGGTAATATTATTAGACTTCTCTAGGATGTTGGGTGTTCAAGCCACGAGTACATTGTGACAATGAGTCGGTTTTTGAGGCTAGGATTGTTATGAGCATGCTGACTTGTTTGAATATTTTTGAAGAAGGGCATAAGTAAAGGGAAGGGTATGTGATGCATAGCCTAGAGCCTAATTGTTGCAAATAACCACGGTCATAGGTGCAGTGTGCTTTGAATGATAAGAGCTTAATTTTGTTTCGTCTACTATAGGATGATTTGTTCGAGGACGAACAAAGGTTTAAGTGTGGGGTAGTGATGTTTGGCATATTTCGATATGTGTTGATGTTACTTTACCCATGTTTTAACCACTTCTTGATGTTATTTGATCTTTAAAATTCCCAACATGGTTTAATTATTGGTTTTATGACTAATTAAGTTATGTGTGACGATTTAAGGTGTTTGGAGTGCAAAATATGAAGAAAAGGTGGTCTAGCCAGAGGAAGAAGGGTTGGATGCGTCGCATCCAACCTAGAAAAACATCATCTTTCGTGCACCCTTAGCAGTGAAGTCGGCCCATAGCGTCCGCCATAGCATCCGAGACTGGGAAGTAGAAGAGAAGGGTGGATGCGTCGCATCCACCCTCGCATGCAAAACTGGGAAGTAGAAGAGAAGGTGGATGCGTCGCGTCCACCCTCACATGCAAAGTTAAGAAATGGAGGACGAGGTGGATGCGTCGCATCCACCTTAGCATCAACCCCTGAAGCCGATTTGGACTAGGGTTAGGAGAACTCTAGCCCACGACTTTTGGACGCAATATATAAGCTTAAAAACGCTTTTTTAGGGGATATAGATCAGAAGAAGGGGGAGAAGCTATAACCAAGTTCTAAAACCACGGAATTCGTCTTGAGTTCTTATTCTCTCTTTCTTTTATTGATTCTTATGCACTCTTATGAAATTTTGGATGATTGCCTGAATATGAGTGGCTAAGAACCCTATTGTTCTAGGGTCATGGGTATACATGAATGTTGATGTTTGAAGTTTAATTTGACGACGTTGGGTTTATCATATTGGGTTGTTTATTTAATTCTGTTTTTAATTATTTTGCTGAGTAGTTAACAGTGAAATACTATCTACGAATCTAGAGTTGAACTCGAAAGTGGGAACCCTAGATTGCATATAGAAGTAAATAGAGTAAGTTCTCAAACCCGGGCATCGGGGAACGGATTCGCGATTAGGATAGACATATACCTAATTGCCTTACTCGGTTGCAATACAGGAGTTGTAAATGCGTTCTTGTTAAACTTAATTCCATAGACATATAGGTATTAAGTTAACTTGAATAGGCGAGTAAGAACTCGACAGATTCTTACGAGTGAAATTAACCCTGTGAATCAACAATTTAGATAAATCATTTAGTTATTTTAAACTAAGAATGCAACATGAATGTTAGATGACCCGTGACCCTGGAATATTATATCCTATTGATTGTTATTCAAAACTATTTAAGTGTTGTGTTTAATTCTTAGCAATTCATTATTTGATAGTCTTTAGGTAGTAATTTAGAAAATTATATATTTTGTTAGAAATATCTTGAATCAATAAGCTATTCGAGTTTGAATTAGTCAAAAGTTAATCATAAGTCTTCGTGGGAACGATACTTTATTCACTACTTTATTACTTGACGACCACGTATACTTGCGTGAGTGTGTTTGGACCCGACATCTGTCAGACCTAATTTACACTGTCGCGCCGCGCCTCGTGGCGGCCCATGCGGCGCGGCTGTGTATTATTCTTAGAGTGAATCGTTTCGTCCACTTTTTGACATCCAGACTTGGTCATCGATCCCCGAACACGATCCCGATTTAATTCCTTGGGTTTTTACTCAGATTTCAAAGCTCCAATTGTTCGATTTAGCTCCAATTCATCTTTTTAACTCGAAATCAACTCCTACAAGGCTTAAAACACGTAATAAGTGCAATTCACTATCATATAAGCTCAAACACACGTAAAATGCATTAATTAGAGTGTAAAACTACGGCTAAAATACGGGTTTCTAGCCTACCATCACGTATCACCTAGACTTGGTCTAAGCAATTATTAAGATTTTATAAGACGGAGAAAACAAATAGGAGTGATGGCTATGAATTATGATGCATAACAATTGCTTCCTCTAGTAAACCAAGTTGCCCCAGTGCCCCTTTACCAAGTTGGGGAAGAAGAGATATTTCTAAACTGATATCATTTGAATTAAGAGCCCAAGCATTTGTTTTTTAAACGGAATATTGCCATTTGCTTTCTTTCTTCCTATAGATTTTCCAAAACTTTTAGTTAAACATCGGATTTGAGGCATCCATTTTTTATATAATCATGTGGATTATTTAAAGTTTAATCTTGCCTAAGCATCTCTTTTATCTACTAAAGATTGCTTTTATCATTCCCTCATCTTTTACAGGGCCAGCAAAATGAGCTACGAAAGAGTAAAGCCTCTACGAGTGGCCCAGAGACCCCTCAGTTTTACTAGGCCATATTAATAACTTATGCACATTTGACAGACATTAAAGCCTGGTCCATTTTTGTGTGAAATTAGCTGGTTTGTCGCATTGATGATTTCAACATGGCCCATAATGATTTTGCCAAGATATAAGTCATCTAGTTGTTAGAACATAGTAGGATCTTAGATGCTGGTCCAACAGAGACGAAAGTTGGCCATATTGATTCGGGAGTGTCGGGAGTCCCATATGGAAGGGATAAAAGGTAACCGGCACCTAATGGCTGCCAAGAACTCTTATCGTGGAATTAGCAGGTTGTTGGCGGGGAGAACTGGCACGAATATAAAACCTTTATAAATCATGGATAAAGTAATATTTCCCTGCAACAATAATCCTCCTTATTGTAGATCAAATGTTACAAGTGGATAGGAAATTAATATGGCGGAGACTCAAGTTAAGGCGATAAATCATAAGCATATAATGAAAGCGAAATGATATTGCCTATTTAGTTGGCCAGGCATGAGGACTGAAATGTTCAATTGCTAGTTGTGGAATGAATACCAAGCCTTATATGATGGTAAATAATATATATATATATATATATATATATATATATATATATATATATATATATATATATATATATAATGATAGTCTGCTCACACTCGTGAACTCACAACGCTATTTAAAGGCAAAAAAGGTTTGATGACTTCTCTCCGTACCTATGATTTATAATATTGCAAGTTGCTTTCAGTAATGCAGACATCTTTCAATTTGCCAAGGTTTATTATTGGATACAGCTTTATTTGCTTTAATTTCTTTCTCTATATAATAATATGTGCTCATGTCGGGGTCTTTATTGGTGGATGGGTCATTTGATTTAGAATGCAAAGTGAGAGAGAAAAAAAATCCGTACTTTAACATCAAATTAGAAGTTTTTATAACAGATTTGAAATTTTAAACTAAGCTTATAATAATTATTATATTTAGAGAAATACATGTGATCAAATAATTCCGCAATAATTTTGAAGAATTACGAAGTTTGGATTTGTTATAGCTGCTGAGGCCAATATATGTGCAAGGTTCATTAATGTTCGTTATGACGCAATTATCAATTCAAGTAAATCAAATTGTTTGCAATATTATACTCAAGAAATCTGTCAAGGGAATGTGTACTTTTGGCTTTTTAAGTCCCTATTCCCCACCCCCACCAACCAAAAAAAAACAAAAACAAATTGGAGTATTAAAATAAAGAGAGAAAGAAATGGATTGGTTTTATCTTTGATAATAATAATTAATACACAGCACAAGTTTGATTAGCAATTTTTGCCTATTCATAGGAGGAAAACTTCGGAAGAACGTATCCAAAGACTATAAGTGCTTTACATGGTTTGGGCATTAAGAGAAAGATATACTGTTGTTGTAGAAAATATTTATACAATAATATTATTTAAAAAATAATTGAATTTTACTTAGTTGATAAATATTAATTGGTAACACTAAGAAAATGATAGATAACACGTTGGGTATATAACTTAAATTACATTAATAATTCATTATATTGTCAGGTATATAGCTTAAATCTTAATGGAAAAGGTCACGAGCCCCCACATTGTGTCCACCCAAAAATCATCCAAAACGAAGCTAAGTTAGCCTTGTATTGTTTCTGTGCAGTACTGTACGTTTGGTAAGTTTGTGAGTTGTGACAGTTGATTGATTCCCTGAAGGAAGAGTCCTCTTTTTGGTTTCATGTCCCATATATCTGTTCGATTAAATTTGAATTCACGCCAGAAAATTTCACTAACTCCTTAATAAATACGACTTCATACTCAAGGCTTGAACCTGAGATTTTTAATATAAAATAACGAAGTACTTACCACTCCACTACAAGACTTCAACCCTTGTACGTGGAGAGGGGTCCTTATCCATGGAAGTCTTAGGAACAACCAATAAAATGTAATTTCTGAATCACAAGCTCAATGAAAGCTAAGTCCATTGTCTCCACAAACAACTTACAAATATCACTTTATTTTTCCCAAGTATCTGCACGTGAAATCCCAATAATTTCTCATGCATTTGTGGGGTCCTCTTTTAGCCAGCCACTCTCCTTTTGTTCTCTTGCCTACTGTCCAACTCCTAAGAATCTCATTTTCTCTTAGCTTAGCTCTACTCTCTTTTCCTCCTCCTCCTATGTTTTTAAACCTTTGTTGAGTTCATCTTCAAAAGCTGCAATTGTAAAGCTTTAAAAACAATGTCACTTTACCAATATTCCATTCTTTGTCTTCTGCTTTTTGTATTACTCACTTCTTCTGGAAATGGAGCATTTGGTCAGGCAGTTAATGAACTACTTCTCCCACTCAAAACACTTCAAAGGATACACAACAGTTATTATGGCCCAAGTTGTTCATCTCAAAAATCAAGTGAGTTTATGCACATACACAAAAAAAAGAGACATTGTAGCTTGAGCTAATCATTTTTTATATCATATACTGTAGTATATATTAGTGGTTGTTTAGCTTTTCTCACATCAATATTATCAAACTCTTTCTTGGGATATGCTATCATAAGTTCAGCCACTTTTCATGCTTTATGTTGGTTTTTTATCTTAAAACTAAGCTAAATTTCAACACTTTAAGTCATCTAATTCACACAATTATTGCTTCTCTAATCCCTATATCCTTAACAGTATGTGCAGAGGTTGATGTAGGCTATTTATATATATATATATATATATGTGTGTGTGTGTGTGAAAACCTACTAGAATTTCATTCGATATTAAATTTGGAACCAATAAATTCAAAGTAGTACAGTGAGTTTAGTGTTAAGAATTACCTTGAAGGTATAAATCCTTCAAAGTAGTACGTGTTGTTAATAGTCATCATCTGTGGTTTTCCAGGAAGTGAAAATGGGGCAACAATATTGGAAATGAAGCACAAAGATTACTGCTCTAGATCAAGAGGTGACTTGAATAGAAGGCTGCAGCAACGATTGGTAGCTGATGATATTCGAGTTCAGTCAATGCAATCACATATCAAGAACATCAGTTCACAACAAGTTGAAACTTTATCACAGACCACCCGAATTCCTATCACTTCAGGTGTCCCAATGCAGACTCTAAATTACATTGTCACAATGAGATTAGGCGGTCGAAACATGACAGTAATTGTGGACACAGGAAGTGATCTTACTTGGGTTCAATGCCAACCTTGTAGATTGTGTTACAGTCAACCAGAACCTCTTTTCAACCCCTCATTTTCCTCTTCTTATCAATCAGTTGCATGTAATTCATCAGCCTGTCAATCTCTTGTATCTGCAACCGGGAATTCAGGACTATGTGGTACTAATTCACAAACTTGTAATTACCTTGTAAGTTATGGAGATGGATCTTACACAAAAGGTGAACTTGGCCAGGAGCATTTGGTTCTTGGAAACAGTTCAGTTGACAATTTTGTTTTTGGCTGTGGTAGGAATAATAGAGGTCTCTTTGGTTTAGCTTCAGGTCTTATGGGACTTGGAAGGAGTGATCTTTCTTTAATATCTCAAACTTCTGATGTGTTTGGAGGTGTTTTCTCTTATTGTTTGCCTTCAGCTGAGGCAGAGTCCTCTGGCTCACTAGTATTTGGTGGTGATGCTTCAGTTTTCAAGAACTCTACACCAATCTCTTACACTAAAATGGTTCCAAATCCACAGCTTTTTAGCTTCTATTTTCTCAATATAACTGGGATGACTATTGGTGGGGTTGTTGTTCAAGATTCAAGTTTTGGCCAAAGTGGATTTCTCATTGATTCTGGCACAGTTATCACAAGGCTTCCTCCTTCCATTTACAAAGCTGTTAAAGCTGAGTTCTTGAAACAATTTTCAGGGTACCCTTTTGCACAAGGTTATTCAATTCTTGACACTTGCTTTGACCTCTCTGCATATGAAGAAGTGAACATTCCAACCATTAAAATATATTTCGACAGTGGTGCTGAGATGGAAGTGGATGTTGCTGGTGTTTTCTATTTTGTGAAGAGTGATGCATCTCAGGTCTGTTTGGCTTTGGCAAGCCTACAATATGAAGATGAGACTGGAATTATTGGAAATTTTCAGCAGAGAAACACCAGGGTCATATATGACACAAAACAGTCACAAGTTGGATTTGCAAAAGAAACCTGCAGTTTCATGTAGATGACATAATATCTAAAGGCCAATAATGACTCGTTGGCGATGATATCTTTACTATTTTGCTAGACAGAGATAACTATTGGAGCTTTACTTATGGAGGAAGATACAGATATTATGGGTGGCAGTTATGGTTATGTAAAATATCCCTTAAACTTCTCTTAATGATGTAACAGTTCAATCCTTATATAAAATGTGAAAACAGCATATTGACTACAAGAGAGGAACCTCAATTGTTTTTCTCTATAATATCACTGCTAAGTTGTATGTATAAAGAGATGAAGGTAATTGAATTTTTTTTTGGCCGAGTAAGAAAATATTGATTCTTAATCATCTCATCAAAAATCAAAAGTTTTTACAGGAAAGAATACAAATTAGCATATTCTTTACAAGCATATAAAAACAGGTATCAGGCCCACAATAGAATGTCTCGACAACCGAGCCTGTGGTCCGTAGGTTGTGGCAGGAAAGAAAAATGACAGAGCCAAAAAAAATGATTCCTTTTTCTCCTCGAAATCACAACAATACCAGAGCCAACCACTCTAGCACGTTTCAATTCTTGAGCTGGATTCACAAGTACTACTTCATAAAAACAAATTTACAAGGTCATTTGCTAGTTGCTAAAATGGTACAAAATACAAATGGTTAACATCAAGTTGAGCCGTACCAGGTAAATAACTTTGTTACGTGTGCTCTAACTTCTTTACCAGAAAGCTAGTAAATCCGTCTTGTACAACCTCGGTCATGCTGCTAAAAAAATAGCAGCTGAGAGACAAAAACATTTGCACACCAGAATGGTGGAATATACTTTCCCTACTATGGCACTTATGAATCCACTAAATGTTGATCGATGTTGGTTACTAGTGGAGTCATCTCCAGCTTTTGAGCGCCCAAGTTATCGTCTCCCTTTTTCCTATTCAACATCTCAGTTGGTAGAATAGAAGCAGTGGGATCACTGCTTGGCACCAAAAATAGAAGGCCAATGGGAAGAACCCTCGAAAAGCTTCGGATAACTACTGCTATCCAAAGGTTGTCAAATTGAGTTCTTGTGACATTCAAGGTGTGAAGTAAAAGGCCTCCAGCCCAAGATGCTGTGAGACTGCCAACATGATCAATTGACATTAGCAAAGCGAAAAAAGTTCCTTCAATGCCAGAAGGGCAAAGCTTTGAACTGAGTACAAGAAGAGGCATCCATCTGAGACGCCCAATCATATGAGAAATTGCAGCATCGCATACAGCAACAACATAATCAGGGATTCCAAACTGCAGGTTTACTCGTGATATCAATATCAAATCTAGCAGTCCTGAAGCGCCATATAATAGCTGAGACCAAAAAAGTACGAAACGAAAAGGATGGTTTTTAAAAGAATTTTGGTAGAGGAGAACTCCGAGAAGATAGCCTACTGCACCAACAGAGGATATTGTACCTACAATCTCCTGCATAAATGTCGAAAATGGATTGATACTCTGTGATTAAGATGTTATTTTCCAACTCCATAAGAAGACAAATAAGGAATATGCAAAGTCATGAGCAAGAGGTAAGATCTTGAATCACAAAGTTGTCGACAAACAAGGTTTGAATAGATAAAAGTTCAAGTACCTTTGAGAACAATGGGCCACCCTTTGCATCTGTATACCAGTAAAACATTCCCTCGTGAATATGCAAACTCAATGCAAGGGAAATATACATGTACAGACACGGCCTCCACACATTCTCGCATTTCAGAGCCATCCACATAGCCTTACAAGCATCCAAGAACTTTTGACCTACCTGTTTGCAGAAACATATGTTCACAATACAAAAACAAGAAGATCAAGAACTGTCCTAAGCCGAGCAAAGGGATATACGATGTTCCAATATACCTGCCTGTATGCAACATTGTGTATAAAGGGTTCGTGCAGCATCATTCCTACCAAAATTACCAGCGCAGCTGGAATGCTTAAAACTCCAAACACTCCCTACCAGATAACATTTATCAGAAAACAAGGAAATATCAAGTGACAAGAGGCAATAAGTAACTCAGGCTACTCATGAAGCAGCATCATTATGTTCATTCTAGAGGTAAGCTAGAGTAGGTTAAGCCAACAAAAAGATTAATGAAGCCATAAACTCTTGTGGATATGAACAAACCAATATATCTGAATAATATACAGTAGTTTCATCTAACAGGAAAAAGCATTCAACAAGATTCATTAAAAAAATCAAGAACAACTCCTCAGTCTTGATAAATGATTAGCCAATTAGCAAAATGCAAATTAAAGCAGAGGCAATATTCCATCGACAATGATCGAAATAGGTCTGCGATACCAAACCTTAGATCCAATTAGATGAACCAAAAAGCCACTGATAGTGTACCCAATCAGTTGCCCAACTGAAGAGCTTACTCCACACAAGCTTTGCATGTCACTGGCAAGAGAAGGATGGCTTATACTGTTCTCTGTGACACATGCATCAATAGTAACATCTGCTACTGCCTGCGCAGCACTTCCACCCATTAGGCACAACAAAGCAGATGCAAGTTGTAAGTTGTGGCCGAATGACAAATTGAGCATGGCAAAAGCACCAAGAAAACCTAAAGAACAAAGGGAGGCAAGTCAAAAGAATTCTCTTCTGTCTGTTATTTGACAACTCGACATCTGAAATTGGATAAAGTAAATTCTTTAAACCAACTACAAAGCAGCAAGCTATTTCTATATTCTAGAAAAGAGAATTAATCAGTCACTCAAAGACGACTCAATACCAAACAACAACAACAACAACAACCCAGTATAATCCCACTAGTGGGGTATGGGGAGGGTAGTGTGTACGCAGACCTTACCACTACCCTGGGGTAGAGAGGTTATTTCCAAGAACGCCCACCTTGCTCTTGGGGTGACTCGAACTCACAACCTCTTGGTTGGAAGTGGAGGGTGCTCACCACTAGAGCAACCCACTAATGGGGGTTAATGTTATGAATGTTCTATATCTGTTACGCTCTATTTGGGATTATTTCATTTCAATACCACAAAATGTCTTTTCTATAGTACAGGTGCACTGACAAATGCAATGTCATTTTTAGCAGAAGCACAACAAGTTACAGAATGTATATTTGCAACGATCGCAATGAGCAATCAAATATTTTAGACTACAAGACAGCCATAAGCTGCTTTACATAACACTGACAACAAATATTATCTTGCTCAGCCTTTCGAATTTCCCTCTATATCCATATGTACATATCTAAAAGAAGTTATAACGAAAAGGTAAATTAGAGACATTGCCGTTGGATAACACCATTCATATTCTTCAATCTCACACTGACATCATCTTATTATTACCGATGCATTGATTCTAGAGGTAGACCAGCTACTGGAGAACTAAGTCAATAGCTTACATCCAGTATAAATAAGTCGAATTCTTGAAAGAGTGGCATTAATAAAAATGTCTGATGATACCACTATCATCACAGCTAATGAAAAGTTAACCAATGAAGATGAAGATTTAGTTTAATTCCTATCTTTTTTGTTGATTAAGAGCTCAGTTAATAATTCAGTATTCAAATACAGCTTTGTCCCCAATCAGAAAACCCCACCCAGCCAAGGATTTTAAGTCGGTTGTCGTGTTTGGTCTCTAGTTGGTCAGTTTACCAGTTCTTAATGATAAGACACAATTTTGGTGTTATTGCAGTGTCATCACTGATAAGTGACAGAGGAGGAACTTTTGAGTTCAATCAGAAAAATTGAAATACGAAAACTGGAAAAGTTCATAAGTTAAACAAGACATTTGATATTTTCAACATTTCAATTCAGAAGCCATTGGTCTGAGCAAACAAACCAAAATGTTCACTACTTAATGTTCTAATTTGGAAACCACAACAACAATAACAACTGCCTCAGTCCAAAATAAGTTGGGTCGGCTATATAAATACTCATGGAACATGTTACTCCATTTAAACTAATGGCATAGTCAAATATCGATGATGATTAAATACAAACAAATCGGATATCATTAATTTTAAGAGCAATTATCTTGAAAAATACAAATGGTAATTTAAATTTTATTGCCACCTAAATCACATACCAGCAAGAATGAAGTATGGCCTCCTTCTGTATCCTCTAATGGGAAGAGTATCAGTTAAAAGGCCCCAAATAGGCTTCACAATCCAAGGAAGTTGAATTATTCCTGAATATATTTGAGCTTCAGAGGGTTGTAGCTTTTGCTCATCCTTCATATAATACTGAGTACTAATCTTGCTTAGACCTGTACTCAATCCCTGATTAATACCATATATAATAACCACACCTGACACAAAGCTCCAGTGAAATTCATCACATAGCATTCTGAACCAGTAATATGGTTTCAGAATTAGTCCCAACATTTTATTCTTTTGGCTTTTTTCTTTGTGTAGTTGTCCCTCTAATGGAAGTTCATCTTCTTCCCTCATTATTCAACTAACTATAATTATTCAGTGATTTCATAAGCTGGTAAGATCCAGATCAAAAATGAAAGTAGTTCACACAGTCAACGGAAACTGGGAGAGTCAAATAAAGAAGAAGACATCAAAGAAAAAAGAAAGTGTACATAATATTTAAGTTGTTTATATGTCCTTTTCTCAGTTGCCACAAATTTCAAGCATAACGTAAAAAGTTACTCAACTATGCGAAGAGAATATATATTAGTTTTAGTATGTGTGTTGCACGTGTTTTTATGGGTTTATTGATAAAAATTATACAAAATATAGAATAAAAAAATTATGTGTAATAATAATTAACGTTATGCAATATTCATTTTAACGAAAACATAAACATACATTGACACAATAGTTTAATTAAAAGAATTTGGTATTTTCTGGTTTTAGGTGAATTACTTATATAGTATTTGATTGTTGGTATTTTATTGTATGATATCTTTGTTGACAATATTCTTGGTGTATGTTATTTCTTTGTTATTATTTTTCTTTTATAGATTTATTGTTTACATAGTTCAAATAACAAAGGATTTAATAGTAAAATCTAGTTGATTTCAAATTTTTAAATATTAAAAAAAATATTAAATGACTATTATTATTCTTAAATATTAGAAAAATAATAAAATAATTATTTTTATCTAGTGTGCGATCTGTTTTTAAAGGGTAAAAATAGCGAACGGTATTTTGCTAACTGTTTTCATACTTTTAATATACTATAAAATATAGAATCTAGTCTATGTGTGTTGTCTTGTGTCCTGCATTGAGTAAGAAATTTTAAAAATCACATAAATATTATTAAAAATTATATCTTGAGTTATACATAAACGTTAAAGGAAATCGTATAAATTCTTAAAATGAGAATGTTAATTTCATTTATCTGAATCAATAATGCAATAAAGTTTGCTCTACACAAGTCCTCATAGTCTTAACTAAGATTATTTACCATTTGTTACTATTTGAAGAAACATTTTATTTATTCCTAGAGAATCATTTCAAATCGCAAAATATGAGACAAAGTCTTGACATTTTTTTTAAAATTTTATCTCAATGTATCTAAGAGGACTGCAAAAACGATACGAGGCAAAGTAAAAAAGAAATTCCTAAAATTCCTAAACTAAATATAGGAGGAAAATATATTTTCAAAAGAAGTAATCAGATTGATTTCAATTTTTAAAATTTGACATAAATAAAAATAAAAAATACATTTTCAAGAAAGATTAAAATTATTTTAATTATAAAGTACTGGGAAGAACAATCTTAAAGAAACATGCCAATCACACAATCAAACACTTCATAATTCTTTTGAGCATCTCAAGGATATTATAAACATATTGAAAGAATACATATTGTACTTTAAAAAAAAAAGATAATAATTTATATATTTGACTACTATTTTAAAAAAATAATATGATGCGTATTCTAAAAAAAAGTATACTAAAGGGATAAAGAATATAATTGCTCTTTAACAATATCCAATAAAAGAAAGTAAAAATAGGTAAGGACACTAAATTATTAATACATGGGTCACCAACAGCCTTGCGTTCTGAAGATGCCAATTTGAATAGAAAAAATGCATTCATGAGAGGAGCACCTTGACCGTAAAATATGTTAGCAAGAGCCCCGATTAAATTCAAACATAATATCGTTCATTGCAATCACATTAAATTTAATACCTTCACTCATCAGAATAAATCTTATAGATACTTATCACACTAAATTTCACGAAGATGTAATTCATACCAAATAAATGTTAAGTAGTCTTGTCTCAAATATTAAAATAGATCAAATAAATTGAATAACAAACTACACTCAAACACCTACAAAATTTATACATGTATCGCGACTAAATAAAACTCTTGTGTTTGCATTCATATGCAAAATATACAAAAAATAAAATAATTTAATGACTGCAATTGGAATTGAAATAGTTGAAGTCACCTATTTTTAAGAAAATAAAGACATTAATCATCTCCGATCTGCACATTAAACAAAAAAAATCAATTTGACAAGAGCTAAAGTGGCAATCTCCAACTTCTTATATGCTAAACCAAAACAAGACAATAACTTTCAATGTAGAACATTCAATTAGTGTGAAGCCGCTATGAACTTAACATGTAACCACCAATGTCTCCGGAAGTTAATTCAAATTTTTGTTAAGCCATCAAATTTTAAAAAACAAATCAAAATTTGACTACGGATACCATTATTGATAATACCTTTTTACCTATAAAATTTTACAATATGTTAAAACTTTAACCTTCATTAAGATTGACACATGAAATTTATTTTTGAGAAAGAATTCATGTCATGAGAAAAATAAATTACCTCAAGAAATAGGTACTCCTATTCCCTGCTGCAATGGTTGTTTGAATACATTACTATACCACTGTGTAAAAGTAATACAACAAATAAATATTGTAGAATAAATTAGAAAGATGAAAAATACTACTATGATTAAATACACCAAAGCAAACCCTCTAGAAACTTAAAGTAAATCCTAAACCTAAACAAAGGAAAAACACAACGTAAGAGACGCACTGTAACATAGGTAACATTGATAATAAAGAATTCTAAATCCTAAAGGAAAGCCATGCGTAAAGAATCAAAACAAAGAAAAACGCAAAAATTGCGGCAGTAAACAATCTTAATTCTAAACCAAGAAAACCCTAAATAAGGGTAAAAAAAGCAAACGACATTTCAATATAGTAAATATATATATATATATATATATATATATATATATATATATATATATATATATATATATATATATATATATATATATATATATATATATTTGCTAAGTACATAGTATGCATATTTCACTTCATAAAAATGCCCTTATTATTTAAGAGCCACCATATTAAGCTTAAGGGCTTTTTAGTCCTTCTCCAAGCCCACAATTTCCCTAAAAATTAAAGCCCAAATAAATTTAGATCTCTACGTTCCACGCTACTAATTGTCACTCTACTCTATAATGATGGTTCTTCCCAAATTCTAAAAGGGTTTTTATCTCAAGTTTTTCTCTTTGCCTTGCCGCATATATTGTGATGAAGGTAAGGGTTTAAATGCTTATTTTCGTATCAGAATCATGGTATAAGTTTTTGTAATTTTCTTTCGTTTATTTATGCCACCATTATTTCCATTTTATTTGTTCTTTTTCTTAATCAAACAATCTGTATCGATAAAATTTTATACTTTTGTTGGCTTTAAATACAGGTGCTTAATAATATTTCCGTCGATTTTACCGTAGGTGTCTCAAGAAGTCATTGTCCATATGGTGATAATGAATGCTATATTAATGGAGAAATTACTGAAAGATCAGATGAAGAACTTAGACATGAAAATATTGACATGGATAATAGTGACTTGTATAAGGGCAGTGTTTAATAGTGATGATGAAGCGTATAATTGCTATGTAAATTTTGCTAAACAAGTTGGTTTTTCAGTTAGATGAGATTGCTATTTTGGAAGTGCAGAACGTCCTACGGGAATTTATAGTAGAGATTACGTTTGCCATCGAGCTGGAAGCCCTCGTCCACAGAAGATTGTGGAAAAAGAGCGACAACGAGATCGAAAATATTCTAGATGCAATTGTAATGCTAAGATGTGTGTTGCTAAAGAAATAATTGATAGAGTCACTCGTTGGATAGTGGTGTATTTTGATAATGTCCACAACTATGAACTATTGAATGATAAGGAAGTGAAATTTCTTCATGCTTATAGAAATATTGACATTATTGATCAAAAGAGGGTTATACTTCTTGCAACAGCTGGATGTTCAATGAGTTTAATCCGAAGAGTGCTTGAACTACAAAAGGGTGTAGATGTAGGCCAATTGCTTTTTATGGAAAAAGACATCAGGAATTTTGTTCAATCAAAAAGTTCTACCAACATTGAATATGATACTTTGGAGCTATTAAAAATTTGTAAGAGTTTGAAAGACAAAGATGTTGATTTCCAATATGATTTCACAGTTGATGCATTCCAGAGACTTGAAAATATCATTTGGACATTTGGGGACTCTATTCGTGCTTATGAGCTTTTTGGAGACGTAGTTGTTTTTTATATTACTTATCGATTGAATCGTTATGAGATGCCGCTAGGAGTTTGGGTTGGCCTGAACAATCATGGAAATACTATTTTCTTTGGTTGTGTTCTGTTACGAAATGAGAAGGCATCTTCCTTTTCATAGGCATTAAAGGTGAATATTATTATATTCTCAAAATTATTTAAATATTTTCTTTTTTTATTGCTAATGCCTATTTATTTTCCAGAGTTTCTTACGGCTTATGAACGGGAAATATCCACAAACCATATTAAATGATCAAGATCTTGGTTTAACAAAAGCGATCGCTAATGATTTGCCTCTCACAAAACATGTCTTTTGTATATGGCATATTACATCCAAGTTCTCTACTTGATTTTCTTTTGTCCTTGGTTCAAGGTATCTCCAATTTAAATATGAATTTCACGGGCTTTATAAAATTGGTAGCATAGAAGAATTTGAGTGTCAGTGGGAAAAATTGATTGCTAAATTCGATCTTGAATCAGATAGGCATATCAAATTGCTTTATGCAAATCGTGCATCATGGGCATTGCCATATTTGAAAGGATATTTTTTTTGCTGGAATGACAACAACTGGACGCTCATAATCTATTAATGCATATTTGAAAAGATTTTTATATATGCTCTTAAACCAAATAGAAAGGTAAACAAATTCGCTTGATTCGTCCATTTTGCTTTTTACCTAAGCCAAACAAATAAGATACACCTATAAAAATTTTAAAAAGAATCAACTTACATGCACGGATAAGTATGCAATTTTTATAATTTCGGAACAATTTGGGACATTTTGTTGAACCGAAAAATTAAAATTCAGGATGTACTAGCTAATTCCTAAATAACAGCCTTTTAAAGTGGCTACTTGATGTGCACGGTTAGCCACTAATTAGAGATATTTTTACTCTTTAGCCACCGTTTAAAATATATTTACTTTTTAGCCAGTGCTTAATAATTTTTTATCCGTCCGGACAAAAATACCCCTGTGCTAATATTAAGGACATCATGTCCTTAACTTCATATGTTCAGTGTAAATGTTAGGGACACGACGTCCTTAACTTCATGTGTGTAGTTAAATGTTAAGATCATAATGTCCTTAACTTGTACTTGCACCTTCTGTTGTTAAACTTTAGGACCTCATGTCCTTAACTTCATATGTGTAGTGTAAATATTAAGGACATGGTGTCCTTAACTTTATGTGTGCAGTGTAAATGTTAAGGACATAGTGTCCTTAACTTTATGAGTGTTGTGTAAATATTAAGGACATGATGTCCTTAACTTCATAAATACTGTGTAAATATTAAGGACACAGTATCTTGTATTTGCACATTTCGTTGTTAAACTTTAGGACATCATGTCCTTAACTTCATATGTTCAGTGTAAATGTTAAGGACACGGCGTCCTTAACTTCATGTGTACAATGTAAATGTTAAGGACATAATGTCCTTAACTTGTATTTGCACCTTCTGTTGTTAAACTTTAGGATCTCATGTCCTTAACTTCATATGTATAGTGTAAATGTTAAGGACATAGTGCCCTTAACTTTATGAGTGTTGTGTAAATATTAAGGGCATGATGTCCTTAACTTCATAAATAATGTGTAAATATTAAGGATAAAGTGTCTTGTATTTTCACCTTCCGTTGTTAAACTTTAGGACATCATGTCCTTAACTTCATATGTTCAGTGTAAATGTTAAGGACACGATGTCCTTAACTTCATGTGTGTAGTGTAAATGTTAAGGACATAATGTCCTTAACTTGTATTTGCACCTTCTGTTGTAAAACTTTAGGGCCTCATGTCCTTAACTTCATATGTGTAGTGTAAATGTTAAGGATATGGTGTCCTTAACTTCATATGTGCAGTGTAAATGTTAAGGACATAATGTCCTTAACTTTATGAGTGTTGTGTAAATATTAAGGACATGATGTCCTTAACTTCATAAATACTATGTAAATATTAAGGACAAAGTGTCTTGTATTTGCACATTCCGTTGTTAAACTTTAGGGCATCATGTCCTTAACTTCAAATGTTCAGTGTAAATGTTAAGGACATGTCGTCCTTAACTTCATGTGTGCAGTGTAAATGTTAAGGACACTATGTTCTTAATATTTACACAACACTCATGAAAAAATGGTAACAACGTTTTTTTGTATTAATTTTAATAGAGTAGTGACTATTTGTGCTCAGCATTAAAAATACTAGATAAAAACTAAATACCATATTAAAAAATGATTATCCCACGCCATTTCTTCCCCGGATGATGTGAACGTATTCGTCTCAGCCTGAATTGGTTAGACTTGAGATCCACTAAGGCGAAACCCCTTACTGATCCAATTACATGATGGGCCAGAATAGTTAATAATCATGGGCCATTAATTTTTTGTTGGGCCCGATTTAGATGTAACTCATAAGATAACGAGGCCCTTATTTGTTGGAAAAATGACATTGTATAACCGCTGTAAAAATAATAGTCAAAAAATATATAAAATTTATATATTTTATATATATATATACACATTCTGTATGTTATATATAACAATATATAAATATTATACATTTTCCGCTACTAGAAATAAATAATTTCTGGTGCGGGCTAAAAGTGAAAATATCCCTTGTTTGTTGTGTTTGATCGACACTGAATTGGCGTATGTGACCTGCAACCCATATTCAACGGATGAAATTTATAAAATAAGTTGAAAAATAATACTTTAGAAAATAAAAGGATTTTTTTAATAAAACAATTAAAAGAAAAAAAAAAGAGACAAGTACGAGGAGAACGGATGTGTGATATTAAATGTCTTGGGGTCTCAAAAATGGTTGTAGGGTTGGATGGGCTTTATATATATATATATATATATATATTTTAAGAAGAGATGGAATACGAGATAGGCATATGTGAGATATAGTAATTAGTTATTTTGTGTAAAAATAAACAAATTAATTGTGTATATGTTTATATTTTAATTGTTGAAGTCATGCTCAAGGTGCTTCAATGAATTTACAGTGAGAAAAAAATAAAACAAAATACAACAAGAATATGTGCATGCATGTTCTACTAGAGCAATGTTCTACAAATAAAGAATCAATGTCTATGCCAATGGAACATACAAACAACAACAAGAGCAACACAAGAGGATAACTAGCATACAGTGCCATTCACAAGAAGCAAGAAAACTACTTCAACAAAAACAAAAGAGGCAGTAAGCAAGGACCAAGAATCAGGTATTGATGTCAAATTATTCAATGATGCCACAGGTAAGTACATTGTCACCTAAAAATTAAGATATATTCCTAAAGACTCTACTAGTATGCTTAATACTTTTTTAACACCTGACCACGATCAAAATCCTTCTGTTAATTTAAGTGATGATAACCACATTGAAAAAACCCCGCTCTTCGTCCATTAACTTAGTCAAACAGCAAATGGTTTTAGATAATACATTTAGTGGTAATAACTAAAATACCACCACCAACTCATTCATGAATCAGCCTCTAAAGACAAACAATGCCCAAAACTCCCTAAATTCACTAGACGACAAATTTCTTAATACTAACGGGCCTAGCTTTTTTAACCCACGAACCCAATCAAACAGTGATGCCAACCTAATTAATAGAGTTAATGATGATCCTAAACTCTTTATCAACAATAACCCCAATCATTTAGCCATACCTCAGTGCATGCCAAAACACACCCGTCCAAACAAAAACAATCCATTAAACAAATATCGCCTACATTGATACACGTGCCAAATCAGCCGCATGCAAAATCCCCTATTAATCCAAACACGCTAAACCCTTCGGATGCCATGCAAATAGAGGTAATAATTCCTACTCCCTTCATCCTCAACCTCTTAAGTCACCAACCTCTGTCTCAACACAATGCCAAGAATTCCTCTCAATCACCGGAGCAGATTCAGACTCATCCAAATTCTAAGAAACCAACGAACTCAAACGATGGACAACTCCCACCCTTTCCTTCCTAGTTAGCAAACCTACCCCTGATATATGCACAACCCCTACCCCCAAGATCACCATCCAATATCATGGATAGAACTGGGATTAATGGTGATGAGTGTCTCACTTCAACTCAATATCAATGGCCAGGAGAGTATCATCTTAATCCAAAACCCACAATTCATAGCACAACTAGTATCCGAAAGTCTTCATCTAGCAATGAATAATTATATGAACCACATTTGGGTAAACAACATAATGCAACCACTAGCACCGAGAATGAACAACAACCTAATCTAAGCAATGCGTGCCCAATGGATTCTCCCACCCCACTACAATTAAAATCCATACTTACCTCAAAATATGGGCTACACCTATTATTCTTCCCTCCCCAGGAGATGATTGCACTCAATCTAGTTTTGATGTCATGGGATCCAACCCTAAACCACATGCAAGCACAAATTCCAATAAACCTAGAAGCAATGGGTCACCAGGAACCACAAGCACCAATGCCCCAGGATCTAGGAAACCTAGTAGAGGAAGGGATGGAAGAACCCATCAACCTAATAGAAGAATTAATGGTGGAATCATCAAACCTAGACGGAGTCAAGGTGTTTCTATTCGAGGACATGCGGGAGAAGAGGCTTATTCTAGCTTGTCCAAGTTCACTCTTCAAGTGCACCATGGACATTCGCCCACCTCAGGATCCCACTGTTGGGAAACAAGCAATGATTTTAGTACCCTCTCTAAGGAGGAACCTAGTATTCCCTCAGGGGAGTCAAATGAATGGCCATCACCAACCCCTGACCCAAACCATGAATCGTGCTAAAACTGTCATAATTTGGAATATTGGGGGAGGCAACAATGAAGATTTTAGAAGAAACATTCGTGATATGATAGCTACTCATCACCCTTGCATGGTCACCCTCCTTGAAACTAGAATGGCTAGTCGTGGTAGCTTAATGAATGATTTTAGTTTTACGGACATGATCGAGATCCCAGCTAAAGGTCAATCAGGTAGTATGGAAGTCCTATGGGATACAAATTTGGTGAATATCAACAACTTTATCAAGAGAAACAATGAAATTCATGCTCTGATTGAGGAACCACCTATACGACATCCTTGGTTTTTTTCATATATATATGTTAGTACAAATATTACTTCTAGAAATTTAATGTGGGATAATATTAGCAATATATTTTATAACTATAAAGGAGCTTGGCTCTTTTGGGGGGGGGGGGGGAATTTTAATAATGTTATGAAAGCAAATGAAAATTTTGGAGGGAACCCCATAAGCAGGAAACGTGCGGCCAAACTCTGGACAAAAAGTAATTATTGTAACCTAATGGATCTAGGTTTTAAAGGTTATAAATACACTTGGTCTAATCATCGAAAATTTAGAACGGACCTTATCATGGAAAGATTAGACAAAATATTTGTAAATAATACTTGAGTTAACCTATTCCCAAAAGCTTCAGTAATCCACCTATCCACCTACCAAAAATACACTCTCACCACAATCTCATGCTCTTTGAATTAATCCCAAAACAAAATAACACCCTCCCTAAACCTTTTAGATTATAAACTTTTTGGAGTGGCCACCTAGACTTTAGTACCATAGTTAAAAATAGTTGGTATAATAACAACTTTATTAATGCTTTGACTGTTTTTAAAGATAGAATTACCATCTGGAAAAAATGAAACTTTTCGTGACCTCTTCAAAAAGAAAAATAAATTATTGGTTAGATTAAATGGTATCCAAAATTCTAGTTGATATGGGTCTATCACCTTCATGCACCATCTTGAAACCACCCTCAAAACTGAATATAATAACTACCTCAAGATGGAAGAAGACTATTGGAAGCTTAGATCTAGAGTTCAGTGGTTTAATGAAGGTGATTCCAACAGCAAATTCTTTCATATAAGTGCCACTAATAAAAGAAGAAAAAATAATTTTTTCTTTTAAAGACTCGGAAAGAAATTGGATTGATGATCCTTCTAAAATAATGGATCACACTTACTCCTACTTCTAACATGCATTTACTACTAACCATGACAACTCAAACTGGAGTTCTATTAAATCTGACCCCTATCCAAAATATTATTGACTTATCATCTCTTCATAACACTATATCCCCCTCCGAAATTAGAGATGCAATTTTCTCCTTTAAACCTTTTAAATCACCAGGCCTAGATGGGCTCCACCCTTTTTTCTTTCAGAAATATTGGCATATAATCAACTCTTCTGTAACAAATCTTTGCCTACAAGCTTTCGAATCAGGCACCCTCCCAACATGTGTCAATGATACTTACTTTTGTCTTATACCAAAAATTTCAAATGCTAACAACCTTCAGAATTTTCGGCCTATTGGTTTATGTAACACCATCTATAAAGTGGTTACAAATATCATTGTTAACAGATTAAAACCATACCTAGTTAATATTATCAGCCCTTACCAATCTAGTTTTATCAAAGGAAGACTAGCTAGTGACAATGCTATAATCATTCAAGAACTTATGTTAAAAATGCATAAACAATTAGGATCAAAAGCTAATATGGTCCTGAAAATAGATCTTGAAAAGGCTTTTGATCGTTTGAAATGGCCTTTTATCTACAACACTCTCCGTCACTTTAATTTTCCTCCTAAGACCTCCAAACTCATCATGAATTGCATCACTACTAGCAAAATCTATGTGCTAGTGAATGATAGTAGAAGTCAATTCTTTTATCCCAGTGGAGGTATTAGACAAGGGGATCCCTTGTCACCTTGCATATTTATCCTCTGTATGGAAATTCTTTCCACCCAAATAATTCATAATGTTGATATTAGAATTTGGACTCCAATTAGAATGGAAAAAAAATCAATGCTTCTTATCCCATCTATTCTATGCGGATGATCTTACTTTAATGTGTAACATTGACAAAATATTTCCAACTACAATACTCACATGCCTCAAGAATATTTGCTCACTATCAGGGCAGAAAATAAATTAAACAAATCCAAAATTATTATTTCAAAAAACTTCTGCAACACCACTTCTAAAGCCCTAGCTAAACTATTTAATATTAAAATTAGCAAAAGCTTTGGAAAATACCTGGGATTCCCGATCACTAACACCAAACCAAAACCGTCTGATTACCAATTCATCCTAGATAACATGACTAAGAGGTTAGCCTCCTGGAAATCTAATTTTCTCAATAGGCGGGTAGAACTACTCTGGCTACCTTCACTCTAAATAGTACCCAATCATATCATGCAATACAATTACCTTCCTACAAAAATTCTCAAATATATTGACAAGATTCAAAGAAATTTCATATGGGGTTCAACTAATACCTCCAAAAGAATATACCTCATTAATTGGAGAACTGTTACTAGCGACAAGAGAAACGGAGGTCTTGGTATCCATGCAGCTAAAGACAAAAACCTTGTAAATTTGGCTAACCTTACTTGGATATTAATTCACAACACTAATAAACCCTGGGCCATAATCCTCTCTTCGATTTATGGCTCGACAAATAACTTTAAAAACTCCTCTTTCATTTGGAAAAGCATAGTGAAAGGTTGGGATATATGTAACGAGAGGATCAAATGGATTCCAAGCACTCGCTCGACTATGAACATGTGGCACTCAAACTGGATTCCCAAATCTCCAAATCTTAGACTGCTCATTGAGGGTCCTATCACAAAGATGTGCAGTAGCCTGACCATTAGTGATATTGGGGTCAATAACAAATGGGACCTAGGGAAAATTTCATTCAAATTACCACAACCCATAAGAAATAGTAACCTAGGAATTGCATCAAAGACACCCCGACCTGGGCCCTAACGGGAGATGGTAAATTTTCTTCAAGAAGTTGTTATAAGCTAGTTAGCTCCAATGAACTAAATAACACTGAATTTAGCTAGATATGGAAACTTCGCTACCCTAATAAGATTAAGTTCTTTCTGTGAAAATGTCTTCACAATAAACTTCCCAGTCGATCCTACCTTCACTATATAGGTATTAATAAATACCTCATTTGTCCTATTTGCCAAAAAGAGAATGAATCTATCTACCACATTTTTATTAGATGAGATACAGTTCTCCAATTCTAGGATATGATAGATTATAAGATCCCTCCTCATCATAACATTTCACATTGGCTCACTAATATAAAGGACCTAACTACTCCCAAATTATCCCCCTACCTTTCATGGGTAGATTTATACCCTTTTGTTCTATGGAGCATTTGGCTTGACCGTAATAAAAATAATCATGATAACACCACTTACCATTTCAATCTTAAGAACTCTACTGCGTTAGCGGTCGAGTACAAGCTACTAACACAAAAAGAACTTACTATTGTTCAAACTCATGCAATCAACGTTGCATGGCACAAACCCCATAAAGGTTTTTATAGGTTCAATATCGACGGTCCCTTTAGAGAAATAAAATACTTAGGGGGATTAGGTGGAGTATTCAGGAACAGTAATGCCCACTGGATAGCAGGTTTTTAACATCACTGCCCAGCCATATCATCCCTACAAACAGAACTAGAAGCGCTAAAAGAAGGCCTCAACATAGAAATAACCAAGGAATTTACTCCACTGGTCATAGAAACAGATGCAACAGAGGTAATCAAAGCTTTACAATATGGATCTGAATCTCATGACACGATTGTTTATTTTTGCAGGTGGTTAATGCTCCAGCTGAAAAAACTATCAATCCGACATAACTTCAGAGAAGGAAACAAAGTAGCCCATAAGCTGGCTAAGGAATCTCTCAATCTTCAGAAGGAACATCTACTGCTAGATAGGCGGCCTCCTTATGTAATAAATAAGTTAGAAACAGATATGGCTGGCTATGTTTATTTTGTTAAAAAATTAAGTACTGAAGTATGTTGTAAGCTTGCCAACTTGGGCAATATTAATGTCCTTAGGACATGTAGTATCTCTGATGTTGTAACAAATAATATTACGTAGTTTATATAATATATTTACCCTGTTGTCAAAAAATGATTATGGGGGAGGGGGGCTAATAATCACCATAGATAGTAAATCTATGTAACCCTCCCATGATTAATAAGGGAATATAAGAGAAGAAAGTTCAGCAAATAAGCCAAAGAAAAAATATGCCAATTTTGAAATGAAAATAATATGAGGACTGAGATAATTTTAAAGGATAAGACGTAGTGTAGTCTTTGTTTTATACTTTCCTCAAAGTAATAAATTATCATATAAGTTTATACATAGAAATGGACTTAGGGAATGGTAGTAAGTGTTTACACACCAAAGATGATTTTCGGCTACGGTGACATGGCACTATAAAATTATAAATACTTCCTGTGTTCACTTTGTATAAGGAAAAATATGACATGACACGTGGCCGCTTAAAGGAAGGACATGTGGAACACAAGATGGAGATGACCACCAAATATAACTATTCCGCTTGTCACTGGAAGGAATAATGATCATCAAAGGAGTATAAAATACTTTACGCCCGGTAACATTTAATACAGAATATTTTGTAGCATTAAGGATGATGGCTCGTTACAAGGAATTTGGCATTTATGTCTTGTCGCGTCCCATTTTCTCGCGAAAGCGGGTTTCAATGTATGACAACTCATTTTTTAGAGTGGGAGATTTTGTGCTGAAAGAAGAGTCGCCACCTAACGATTTTTAAGGTGCGTTAGGGAACCTATTATGTAGATATCTCTTGTTGACTAGTCAACGCCACCAAAGATCGGGTGAGGGCTCAAATTACCTCAAAGAGAAGGTGTTAGGCACTCCTCGAAGTCCACAACTATGGGTCCCAGCCAAACTTAAAATTATGTGGATTAGACTATGTGATCAAATAAGCAAAGAGAATATATAGGTCAAAGAATTTTATTACAAAAATCTTAATACGAATATAGAGATACAACTATTCCAATTCTAATAGCAAGCATAGAAAGGAAAGGGGGGGAGGGGGTCCTAAGGTTTTTAGCCTAAAGGATCACCCCGTGCAACATAAATAATACTTCGTAACTTCCTTAAGGTAGGGAGTTACTCATATTATTCAGTGGGTACAGAATATCATCTCCTACTACTCAATTACTATGTTAAATTTGTTTACCTAAAAGCGTTCTAATTTAATTCTATGTCGTGCTCTATGCGTGCACTACCCGTCCTATACCTATGGTCCAGGAGGTTTTGGACCTCTATTTAGGTAGTTCTAGACTTTACCTAGGCTGCTCAAAATGTTTAAAAGCTAGGCGACATAAAAACATGTAGGACTTCATATAAGGGCAGTTTAGGGCTCAAATTAGCCTCCACACTTAGGCAGCAAATGCACGCAAAATAATTTCTTATATCAGACGTTTAGACAGTCTTAGGACTGAGACAGAATTTGAGATCATTAAACCCTACAAACATGATTTCTTGATGACCATGGATTCAAACAGGCAGGCAGTTTAAGATGCAAGGTGCTGCTCATCTCCAAATAATTACACGATTGTTGCATGCTGATTTGAGGTTGCAGATTTCCAGTTATTTAATCTACAGATGTTGTGTCTAAGTGATTTACACGCTAAGTGACAGTGAAATCTATTGGAGAAAGCCCAGAATTACTCATGCTTTTGACAACGGCCTAAGTGAGTAATAAAAAATATCGATAAGTGCAACATTAACAATTATCAAGGCAAATAGTTATATCTAATAGACAGGATCTCTAACGATTGAGACTTGGAATCGATATTATTGTTATACCTTAACCTTATAGGCATGTTTTCTAGGTGAACAATGCGATACAGTAACAAATGAAATGATTGAAATCCTATAGGCATGATTTCTAGTGGAGATACTGCCGCAATGCAAATTGAAGGAAAGTTAGACGATATTTATTTCCTATGGGCAGGTTTTCTAATAACATGTAGCAACAAGGATAATTGAAGCATTTGAGCTCACGCTTTGCTAGTAGACAAGTAGTGTGAGTGTGTGCTTCTCCTAATAACATAATTTCTACTAGTGCACATAGAGAGTGAAAGGCATATATAGTAAATAAATCATTGAATCCTATAGGCATATTTCTCTATCCTCGCATGCAAACAACAGAATTTACCCATTCCCATTTTTTACTAACACTCCAATTATTTATTACAAAGTTATTACAGGCCTAATAATGAATAAAATTATAAATATTATACAAATAATGACAGTAGGCCCACAACGGGCCCAAAAGAAGTATTCAACACTGTTTGGGCCTTCAACAATTCTCTCGTGGTATACCCAGATTTTCAACAAGGAACCATGTTACTCAATACAACTCAGAATCCATAGAAGAACTCAAAACCAAATCACATAACCATAGAGCAACCATATTACCCAACCAGCTTACATGTTCATTAGACAATAGGAACAAAGAATTGGGATAATTCAGGTTTCAGTAGTAGAGAAAGTGACTAAAGACCCAAATTCTAGTGTGTTAGAGTTCACAAGGGTCTAAAATGGACCCCGAGCAGTGCTCACACTAGGGAGGTCAGTAGTAAGAGCCTTGGCAGCCTTGGCTTTCAACCGGCTAAGAATGAGAGGTTCAGAATAGCATAGGTAACAGATGAGGGAGAGTGGACAATGGTTGAGGGACAGGAGTTGAGAAAATGCACTTATAGATTAAAGTAGACATAGCAAAGCTGAGCATACAGAGCAGCTAATCAAACAGGTCACAGGACTTAGAAACAAGTTCAGCAGGATTTCAACACTTAGCAAAATAACAGATAAACAACCATATATTGAAAGAGTTAAAGGAGAAATAAGTTTGCGATATTGACAGAAGTTATCATACACAGGTGCATAATACCAACAAGTTTAATTAAGGCATTGACTTAGAGATTTGAAGCCTAAAGGTCTTAATTATGTCAAACATGGTATGGAAACACAAGCTAAGATGGTCATTCTAAAGGTTTCAAACAATCATTAAGGATATAAGACTAAGCAAAACAGAAATATATTGTGCGGGAGTAGATCATAGTTGATAGAAAAGGTCTTAGCACAGATTACAACACATTACATATGCAAGACTATCATTGTAAATATTCAGAACAGAGTAAACTTTATGTCAAATAGCAAGTGTAGGCATTCAGATATTGACACAGTAGACTAATAAACAAAAGAAGGTCTAGGTTATGTCAGGGATTCATCCTAATATCATGAAACACTTCAAAATATGGTAGGAAAAACAAGTTGAGGTAACTGTTCTAAAACCTCAAACAATCACTAAAGGGGTATGGGATCAAGTGAGCATGTTGAGTGACAAAAATAGCAGAGAAACAAGTCACAAGTTATTACAAATGTGAGGCATTCACTACAGAGATTCAGGACAAAGCAGGTAAGCATATTCATGAACACTCATGCATCAATACACTAGATAAATGAGCTTAGGAAGGTTCAGGTTATCCAAGTTAGACATAGACAATCTCAGATCTAGTAGCATTAGGAGAAGTTAAATGCTAAAGAGACTTAAACCGAGTGTAACGTTAATAGAGTTGTGCATAAAAGTAACCCAAAGATACATTAAGACACAAATTTCAGAAGTGAGAACACATGCAAATCATAGACATATAAAAATAAAATTGCAAAAGGTCAAGCGACTTACCAATTAAACGAAAAACAATAAAGAACAAAAGATGCACAAGAATCCAGAATCTCAATGCGTCAAAGTTCCCAAGAGCTTCAAAAGAACCCCGGGCAATGCTCGCACCAAGAGAAAGTTTGAACAATAGAATCTCAGTGGCCTTGGCTTTCAGCCGGCCAATAATAAAGTACAGAACAAGAGAATGAGGGAATCACAGAACAAAGTTCCAATTTTAGTGAAAGTATATCGATTCAGTTCCGTCCTAAAGGGGAATGGGGAGGGATTTTTATAGTAGCAAAATTTGACGAATAAATAAGGAAACAGAGTAAATAAAACCTAAAATAAGGAAAGAAAGCATGCAAAATCGATTCAGATCAATTTAGGAGAGAAAATGGGTAAACCATAGGCTCAAGAGGGAGAACACAAATCGATAGAGATATCACTGAATTGGACTCACATAGCATGGAACTGAGTGTATATAGACAAAATAATGCTCATAATCAAGGGTTCAAGCTACTTTAGTCCGATCTCATAAGATCTCACTTGCCAAACTTAGGCAAGCACTTAAGTAACACCACAAATGGACGACTAATAATGAGAGGAGTCATATAAGGTAAGTGAATCAGTGATTGATTTTATTTTAGAGCCGGATTTGTAGAGGTTGAGAGATGCAGCGGCTAGGGTTGGTAGAAGAAGGGGGAAGGTTCGAGAGAGTGTGAAGGCGGCTGTAAAAAGACGAATGAGTCTCTAGGGTTTAGATGGGAGGAGTAATTAAAAGTGGGGGGGTTAATCGTGGGGCTTTGATCTTAGAGATCAACGGCCAGGATTTTAAAAAGGGACTGGGGCGGGTAATTTTAGAGGGGTCCGACCGGGTTGGGTTTGGGGTCATTGGGCTTAGGTCATTAGGGCAATTTGGTCTAAAAATTGGTTTAGAGGTTGGGCTAATATTTAAATACACCAAATTTATCAAATATAATTTATAAATATGATTAATAAATAAATAAAAATATTATTTATTCACTAGAATGATTAAAAATAATAATTCATCATTATAAAAATATAAAAATGCTATTTTGACGCAAATAATATAAATAAGGAGCATTTGTATATGAATATAGGTTATTATTGCAAAATTATGCAAATAGCTTTAAAATGCTAATGTAATTATATAAAAATGAAGTGAAAATATTATGAGATATATATAGGGATGCAAAATGGTGATTTTGGATGATTATGTCATTACAAATAATTTAAAGTAATAATTACTAAATATTTATGTGATTTAAATGCAGAAAAATTAATTTTAAAGCTCTAAAAATTATAACAAATTATAGAAAATGCTTGTATAGATTTGTAAACTAAAAGATGATGTTTTGAAAGTATATATACTATTTGAGAACATATGAGGGCAAAAGTGGGTATCAACTTGTCTAACGTTACATCCTCATCAATGGTCCTCATAATTGACATTAAAGAAGGGCATGATCCTAGGACCTCCTTCCCTAAACATAACTATAAATAGAGAGCTCAGTTATCATTGTAAGGAAGAATTTTTGGGTTAACTTACACTACATTCTATATAACGTTTTAATACAATTTTGTTCTTTTATTCTCTCTCTTTGGATGTAATCATTGTTGTGCCCGGAAACTCTGTTCCCGGACTCACTAGCCATGTCGTTCCATCTATATTCTAAGACTAAGTATTTTATATTTCATCAGTTATTTCATTACCTTTTGGATCAAATTAATTCACTTGTCTAGAAACCACGAACAAATTCAACTATACTATTTTACGGGTAAACTATTTGACGCCCACCGTGGGGCCTAGACAGTCGTACGACTAAATTGATCCTTGCCTTTTTTACTAATGTATTTTGATTACTTTTTCTTGGCAAAAAAGCAGAAAAAATGGCAGATAACAATGTTAACGATACATGCAACCCTGAAATTCAAGGGGAACAACCTCATTTCGAGGATTCAATCAGTGACACTCGCAATGAGAGGAACGACGCCACACCGGTACATGATAGGCGGTACCCTCAACAGGTTCGGGAGGCAACTCCTGATGATGCTGATGAGGAGAATGTAGAGGATGTAGTAAGGATCCTTTAAGAGCAACATGCCATCATTCTAGGCCATCTCACCCGGCAGAGTCAGGTTATGACGAAACTGAAGCAGGCGCTATCAGGTTCCTCAAATAATACTGTCACACCCCAAACCTGAAAGGCGTGGCCGGTACCCGGTACCATACTCGGCCAGAGTGTACCACTCTGTAAATGTGAACTCTAGAGGAATAACCCTCAACCTAGGCCGATGAGGCCATATTCTGAATCATCTAAAAATATCGTATGCCTCATCTAAAGGGTAAACATACCCAAAAACTCATATAGTATTATACAAACTATACAGAACTTGTCTACAAGCCTCTAGAGATAGTTGAACTGTATCATGGTCGGGACAGGGACTTGACCTACCCATCAAACCTGTATATATATAAAACGGACTCCAAGGTCTAGACTTGGTAACTCCGGGGAAGTGGAGCTTACCAACCAAGCTGATATTTGGCTCTGTCTACTGGGAAGGTCTATCCAGCTATCTATCAGGACTTGCAGGCATGAAATGCAGCGTCCCCAACAAAGGGACGTCAGTACAAATAATGTACTGAGTATGTAAGGCAACAAAGCTGAAACTGAATTGATGATATAATAACGGAATGTAACTGGGAGTCAAAAATAATCTGAAAATATGCTTACCTGCTGATACTGACTCAACTCTCTCCATATAGTATGTAAAATAGTTGTCAGGCCCTATAAGGCTCGGTATGTGTAACTTCCCTGCCGTAGTAGGCTCGCTCATAGACGCTCGACCATACTAGGCTCTGTATCTCGGACATTCTGGGCTCGCTCATAGGCGCTCGGCCACAGTAGGCTCGGTATATAACTTACCATCTGATCAGAGGTTGCCCAATAGGGGCCTGCCCATCGATTATAGCTCGATGGTAATGAAAATATTGTAATACTGTATATATAAGCTTGCTGCTCTCTTGACTGGAAGAAGACAATACTAAATTGAATATAGAGTCTCGATAAGGAATAATATTGTAACTTATGAGACTAGAATAATGTGAATAAATTCATGAATACGAACTTCTCTTTATGTCTCATTACTAACACATGTAGCTACGAGATCATGCCAAAATGAAGGAAGGCTTAGCCTTAACATACCTCAAAACAGTCCGCTATAAGTGAATAACTCAAACTCACGGCTTCCGATCACCGTCCCGTGAGTTCTTACAAATATAGAACGACTTACTATGCATATACAGTAGAAAAAAATGGATGAAAGAGAGCAGTAAACTTACATTATTTGTTGGATAACTCAGCTCCTATCTTGGTTCTTCAAACTCTAAGCTTTACCTCTAATTAGAACTTGAAAGGGAGAGAAAATCAATTGGGGTTTGGGGGAAATATTTGGGAAGAGTTTTGCAGAGATTAAGTCTGGTTATTTTTCTCTATTATCAACCTAATATATGAAGGGGATAAGACTTTAAAAAGTCCTCTTTGAATGACCCGAACTGGCCCATTTTTGGACTACCCAAAGAGGCCCATTTTTGGATTTTCGTTTAAGCAAGTAGGTGGCAGTCTGCGCAGTCTCAGAAAAACTCCCATATCTCGCTAATCAGATGTCGTATTGACAAACGGTTTAATGCGTTGGAAAATAAACTCATAGATATTTAATTTTATGGGTGGGAAACCCCATAACTCTACGTATATTGGGAAAAAATTTCAGTTACATTGGACCCAAAGTTTCAGTAAAACTTATGAACGTAACTTGTGATGACTTTCATCGACTTTTGTTCCACCACTTGCTTGACTTCAAAATATAACACACGACTATCATACGACTAAAATAAATCATAACATAGCCTCCTTATCATGTTAAACATCCTGGTCTCACTCCAAAAGTACATGCTATAACATTCCCAATTTGTCCATTTTCGACGAAACATTATGTTTTTCAATTCTTTTAGCTTTTGAATATTCCAACCATCTTTGTACTTGTTGTTCATGATCTTCAATATTTGTAACCTCTGAGGTAATATGATTAACTTACTTTATAAACTTTTCAAATATGATTTCATTTCTGAGCTTACATCAATTGACTTACGACGTACTCGTACGTACGAAAACATGGATTGTAACATCATTTTCCCCTTTGGAACATTCGTCCTCGAATGTTGACTGATGCACATATCAGTCTCATAACCTATAGCTCTCATAAATAATTTATTACTGGCCTTTCCATCTAGGCAACTATTCTATGAATAAATTCATAGGCCCGTGCATTCCCCCCTTTAGGCCTCTTTCTGATACCACGACTTATGGTCTGAATCCTTCCAACCTCGTAATTATTGCAACCTTCTATCATGCATCCTGTACGACTTTTTCCTTGTATATGTGCCTATGTGACTCTTCTGTTCCTTCTCCTCCAGCTTTTAGCCAATCTCTAGGCCTCACTTTGGGAACATATATAGAACTATGACAAGTTGTTCCTCCTGGTGTATATAGGTGTAGTAAAGTTCTTTGCTCGGTAATTTGTCAAACTTACGACTGTTGCGATATCTTGTTTCGTAGCCTTGTAAATATATCCTATTGGCTTTACTACATCTAGGTAGGTTATACTACACTATCATACTTGCTTCAGTTTATTATTGCCGAGGTTTGCTACCCAACTCCATGTTACCTCTCGCTTCTTATCCTATATGTATAAATCTAAGTCCTTTAGTTCTTCCTCATTACTGTTCATCTTAAAAATGAAGGCCTGATATCATCTCATACTTTGGAACTTTTATCTGCCTATTGTTGATTCACCTTAATGTTGATCTATAATCTACCACTGATAAATTGAAACCTCTTATGTAATACATTGTCCTTAGGGATCACGTCTCATTAGGGAATATCTGAAGTTATTTGCTCGATCCACCTAGTGGCGATACTATACTTCAATAACTGTATTTCATCCCATCCCAACGTGATTCATCTTATGATGGGTATTCTAATCTCATGCAATTTATGAGATCCCTTCTCTTTGAATCATTAACCAATCAATGGCCTTAACGTTATCTTCTTATATATCACAATTACACCATTATTCTACTACCAGGGCAATATTTTATATCTTCAAATTGCTCATAGTCTTAGACTCCTCTGAGTTCATTCAGGCTATACTGAGTTTTTTTTTATAACTTACGGAAACCATCAGCTCTCTTGTTTTGATGGGCTTAATTTTGAGGCCTTACATATTCTCGTCACCTTCTCAATAATCTTGTTGCTCTATCATACTTTAGCTTGCGACCTACACATATCTATTTATAGTACTCATAACCTTCCTTTAACTTTCTAGCACCATACATTTCCTTATGTTATTCAGGAACTTCAAGCGGGACATCAAATTGTCTCTAACTCTTCTTTACTCTCTTAACTAGACCTCTCGGTACTTGGAAACTATAGGCTAGAAGATATGTCCCTAACAATACCACTATCATTTGTGGGTACTGAATCATGGCGCTTCTAGCCCGCTATCTGATGTTTGGACTATTCACAACCTTCTACATTTGAGCATTTCGTACCTTCTTAACCTTTACCTTACTTAGCTTTTAATCTCGCATTGTATCTTCTGTCTCTTTCATAACCTCACTTCCACATAGGTAGAATTCACTTCCACCTCTTGAAGCTCTACTATAAACTTCCACCTCTAGTGCGCACACAATCCGATGGGAGCTTCATACTTACTCCTTATGAGACTGGTATTTTTTTTTCTAGCTTTATTGTAGAGCCGTTATAGAATATGGATGTTGTACTATCTTTCTTGTACCTCTAATGTTAAGAGTGATTTTGCAATGTTCAGACTCCTAATTCAGTTAGCTAATGTAACTCGTTAGTTTCCTCTTCTCTCCCAGCCTTTAAGTAGGCTTAAGTTATCTTCCGATCTGCTGCTCAGGGTGTTATTACTTTCTCCTTTGGTGTACGCCATGAAACATCTATAATATAATCTTCTAACAATTCAAGCCTTTGTCTGTGAGGTGGACTCAATTCTTTTTGTTTTAACTTTATACCGGCGTCTCCTATAGCTGTAGGAATGTCAACATATATGCTGCATAGATAATACTCTGAAATGTTAAGTGCGATCATAACATAACTAACTCTGGGTCATTGATTTAATAATTCCTTTCGTGCCTTCTCAGTTTTCTTTAAAAGTGCGCAATTACTTCTCCTGGTCATTCTGCCACTTATTGCATGAATACTTGGCTTATCCTAGTGCCAACACCTATTGGAATTTCGTGCAACTCATATGATCTCAAATTTTTCTTTTGATTTTTACTTCCCATTCATTATCCACGATAGGTGCCACTTTCTTATGGAGTGTATACAATATTGTAGTGAGACTGTTGTTACAAGATCATTTCTTCTTTAGGTCACTACGCTTATGTTGAAGCCTTCTTCCTTATTTCCTCAGGTAGTCTTTCGTTGTAGCACTTAGGGAAGACCCTCTGACTCTTGTAGAGCTTGGAGCTTTTTACATCGTATACCCGACGAAAGATTTGATGTACTGACTCGCCAATAATTATCCTTAGTTACTTATCTCTGTGCCCTTATGCTCGTAGGGTTACTTCTGCACTCGAATTTTTATTATCTCCCCAGTGGTACTCTCTCTTTTATTTCTATAACACTTATACGGTACCTTTTACTGCCCAACTCCTATCAGAATATTCCTCAAGGATTACGATGATGTATCTACTAGACCGAATTTCCTATGCTGGATTTCACTTCATTTATCTTTCATGATCTACTGATTTATCTGAGACATCTTGTCTAGCCATGACTAGGCTCTTCCTGCATTCCTGAATGAACTACTAACTACTTGTCAGTCCATGCTCATATGTACATTCTGGGTAACCTCTCTTGGATTATGTCTTCTGTCTTAACTTAACTTTTGCATTGTCTCCTAATGTATCAAGTGTTCATTCGCACTTATTTATCAATAAATCTGGTGTGGGAACCCTTGCTGCCTCTCCTCGACGTCGTGCTTGCATAATGTTCTGAACTCGTATCATGTCTGTAGGATCTGAATAAATGCAATATCATTCCTTTCACCATTTACTGTATTCTTCCTTTACTATTCCATAGTTACCTGAACCACTTAACTCTGACTTAATACCATATTATACCATCTTTTCCCCTTTAGGGGAGTATTAACATGTAATGCTATGAAGACTTACTTATAAATATTTTACCTCTTCATCTTCGACGTCTTTTCACGTCTTTATTGACTCTTACTTGCCTTGCAGTAACCCTTATGTATCAAGGATAATTGAATATCTTACACATGATGGTATCGGATACCTAGTGTAACTGGAACACTTAGTCCCTTAAGATTAACTTTGCTCAAAGTTCTTGCTTTAGGGAAGCGTCTTCTTGAGTGACCTTTGAAGGTTATTCTTCTGTTGTCGATTGTATTATTGCTGGAATGCGATATTTGAAATTCTCTTGATAAATGTCAACTATCATCACCTCATTTGATCCCTAATTAATGTTCAATTTATCTTGTTCACTAGCCCATGCTAATTTCTATTACTCTGGGGGTCTAAATTGTTTTGTCTTTGTAATCACATTGGACGCACCAACTCATTTCTCGAAATGAGAATATGACTTTTGGCCTATACTCTTTTATTGTCTCAAGACCTGTCACCTCTTATTTTATTTTTTATTTTTTCACTTGACTATAGACTCTGTCATCATATCATATTTTGATTTACCTTTATCACCCATTTATCACATCTTACTCAGAATACTTCATTTCTCTCTTCTTATTCTCCTGCTAATACTTCTGTTTATCGCATTATTCTGAAAAATCAACAAAACATTGTTTCACTTTTAGCTCCCCTGGCTCAATCCACCATTTCGGGTTACTCTAACCCAAGCTGGATCTTGATATCCCATCTTTCTCTTAAACTATATATGTTAGATCCCATAGGGCATAACTAAGATGGGTGTGGCCAATTGTACATACCTCTATTTCTGTTGAAGGTAACTTAGAATCCTTTTATTTCTCTACCTGACGTGGAAATTCGGACAGTCTTCATTAACTAGGTACCTCGTACCCTTCTTCACCTTGCTTCTGTTACATGTTGAAACTTATACTTTTACCTTCTGATACTCACATGGCCTGCTATTCACGGGGTATGTTAGATAATCCCATCTTAGGGTAAATGGGAAATTCGCACATATGGTAAGCACAATCTAATAGGGTCTCAAACAGGGCCACGTAGTCAATAATTCTCTCTATACTAATGCTTTTACCTGCTGTTGTATTAGACCTTCAGCTAGCTATAATTTTTCTAATTGAAAGCTTCGCTATATCATTAGCAAACATAAGCTTTGGCTCGAACTCTTATGACTCAGCTCTATAGCACGATTTGGATTTGAATGAAGGGTAACAGACTCCTAAATGCCTTGTAGCCTCCTGCTTATAAGTGTGGTGCACAACACACCCATAAACAAGACTCTACTAGACACGGCTTGTAGACTCCCTAGGATATAACTGCTCTGATACCAAGTTTGTCACGCCCAAACCTGAAGGGGCGTGGCCGGCACCCGGTACCATACTCGGCCCGAGCGTACCACTCTGTAAATGTGAACTCCGGGGAAGTGGAGCTTACCAACCAAGCTGATATTTGGCTCTGTCTACTGGGAAGGTCTATCCAGCTGTCTATCAGGACCTGCAGGCATGAAATGCAGCGTCCCCAGCAAAGGGACGTCAGCACAAATAATGTACTGAGTATGTAAGGAAACAAAGCTGAAACTGAATTGATGATATAATAACGGAATGTAACTGGGAGTCAAAAATAATTTGAAGATATGCTTACCTGCTGATACTGACTCAACTCTCTCCATATAGTATGTAAAATAGTTGTCAGGCCCTATAAGGCTCGGTATGTGTAACTGCCCTGCAGTAGTAGGCTCGATCATAGGCGCTCGGCCATACTAGGCTCTGTATCTCGGCCATTCTGGGCTCGCTCATAGGCGCTCGGCCACAGTAGGCTCGGTATATAACTTACCATCTGATCAGAGGTTGCCCAATAGGGGCCTGCCCATCGATTATAGCTCGATGGTAATGAAAATATTGTAATACTGTATATATAGGCTTGCTGCTCTCTTGACTGGAAGAAGACAATACTAAATTGAATATAGAGTCTCGATAAGGAATAATATTGTAACTTATGAGACTAGAATAATGTGAATAAATTCATGAATACGAACTTCTCTTTATGTCTCATTACTAACACATGTAGCTACGAGATCATGCCAAAATGAAGGAAGGCTTAGTCTTAACATACCTTATCACAATCTTTCCAATCACCAACTTGAACTCGAATCTTCTCACCTTAATCTACAACAACGATAATAATACTATCATTAAGTTACGAAAGGTACAACTAGCGCACAACGAACGACAAGCTTATTTTGTATTAAAACGGACAGCATCTCCCCGATAATCCTTACTTCCTCCAAATTCAAGATAACACCACTAAACCAAAACAACAATAAAAACATATATACATTAGTTTCCAACCTTATGCACACCACACAATACTACAAAACAGCCCAACACAACCCAATCTCTTCATACACAAAACGACCACCGTAGTAATGTCAACAACCCGAAATTGTTACGATGAACGACCAGTCCAATATCTTGCATTTATGTGGTGTTTCTCCATACCCTTCCTTCTCAAAAACTCCACAAAACAGTAGTAAAACACGCTGCCCAACAGCACCACAAAATAGTCCATAAAACTGTCCACAAAACAGTCCGCTATAAGTGAATAACTCAAACTCACGGCTTCCGATCACCGTCCCGTGAGTTCTTACAAATATAGAACGACTTACTATGCATATACAGTAGAAAAAAATGGATGAAAGAGAGCAGTAAACTTACATTATTTGTTGGATAACTCAGCTCCTATCTTGGTTCTTCAAACTCTAGGCTTTACCTCTAATTAGAACTTGAAAGGGAGAGAAAATCAATTGGGGTTTGGGGGAAATATTTGGGAAGAGTTTTGCAGAAATTAAGTCTGGTTATTTTTCTCTATTATCAACCTAATATATGAAGGGGATAAGACTTTAAAAAGTCCTCTTTGAATGACCCGAACTGGCCCATTTTTGGACGACCCGAAGAGGCCCATTTTTGGATTTTCGTTTAAGCAAGTAGGTGACAGCCTGCGCAGTCTCGGAAAAACTCCCATATCTCTCTAATCAGATGTCGTATTGACAAACGGTTTAATGCGTTGGAAAATAGACTCATAGATCTTTAATTTGATGGGTGGAAAACCCCATAACTCTACGTATATTGGGAGAAAATTTCAGTTACATTGGACCCAAAGTTTCAGTAAAACTTATGAACGTAACTTGTGATGACTTTCATCGAATTTTGTTCCACCACTCGCTTGACTTCAAAATATAACACACGACTATCATACGACTAACATAAATCATAACATAGCCTCCTTATCATGTTAAACATCCTGGTCTCACTCCAAAAGTACATGCTATAACATTCCCAATTTGTCCATTTTCGACGAAACATTATGTTTTTCAATTCCTTTAGCTTTTGAATCTTCCAACCATCTTTGTACTTGTTGTTCATGATCTTCAATATTTGTAACCTCCGAGGTAATATGATTAACTTACTTTGTAAACTTTTCAAATATGATTTCATTTCTGAGCTTACATCAATTGACTTACGACGTACTCGTACGTACGAAAACATGGGTTGTAACAAATACAAACAGGCGATATCCAGTTCCTCCTGATGTTCCCGCAAATCAAACGATGCGGAGAGTCGACAACAACACTCCCGCATGGAGATCCGGCCTTATCAACGATAACGACCCATTCAAGGAGGAACTTTTACGGTTCATGAAGGAAGTAAACGCCCGCATGGATCAAATCCCGGACATGCCACCAATATTGAAATACCCGAATTCGAAGAAGTATGTTTAATTACCGTACAAGCCGAGTGAGGCCCCGGAATTAATCCTGAAACGGTTCAAAATGCCCGAGGTTCCAAAGTATGATGGAACTTCAGATCCACGGGAGCACATTACCACTTACACAACAGTGAAAGGAAATGATTTGTCTCCTCATGAAATTTAGTCTGTGTTACTGAAGAAATTTGGTGAGACTCTTACAAGGGGAGCTTTAACGTGGTATTCACTATTGCCCGAGCATTCCATAGATTCCTTTGAGATACTCGCAGAATCTTTCATCAAGGCTCATGGCGGTGCCAGAAAGGTGCATGCCCGAAAGGCCGACATATTCAGGATTGCGCAGGGAGAGTCCAAGTTATTACGAAAGTACATCACCCGATTCCAGAAGGAAAAGATGTTACTACCGGCGGTCCCGGATAAATGGGCAGCTGAAGCATTCACCAAAGGTTTAAATCCGAGAAGTTTGGATGCTTCCCCAAAGTTGAAGAAAAGTCTGTTCGAGTTCTAAGCGACGACTTGGGCGGATGTCCACAACCGATACGAGTCAAAAATAAGGATTGAAGATGATTAGGTTGGCTTTCCATCGTCGACCAAAGAACGGGGGAAGAACAGAGAAAAAATGAAATATGATATTGGCATGGATAGACGGACTTCGAGAGGCCAGTTTTTGCCCTATGAGAGGACATACGATCATGGTAGGAACTTCCGGACAACAGACAGGTTCACCGTTGATAGAAGGATCGATCGTGGCCGGAACAACAGATCGCTGCAGGATAGAGAAATCTCAAGGTCACGAGATTCTTCTTACCCAAGGTTATAAAAATATAACTTCAATGTCAATGTCGTAGAGTTGGTGTCGTCCACGAGGAATATCAAATAGGCACGATTCCCAAGACTTATGAAATCTGATCCCAGCCAAAGGGATCCCAATTTATGGTATGAGTACTCCATGGCACTAACGGCCATCGGACTGGACACTGCCGACACCTCCGGGAAGAAGTGGCGAAGCTATTAAGAAATGGTCACCTCAAAGAATTCTTGAGCGATGGAGCTAAAAACAACTATGGTCAGAACAGGGGGGATGCGGAAACCTCGAACGCAGGAGGAGAACCCCCGCTCCAAACGATCAACATGATCTTCGGAGGAAATGAAATTAACGGGGTCACCTTTTCGGAAGCGAAGAAGACAAAAGTGTCTATAACTCATTGTAAGAGGCTCCGGGAAGACGATATCACATTCACGGATGAAGATGCGGACGGATTACTACTGCCGCTCAATGACGCACTGGTAATTTCTTTAAATGTTTTAGATTTTAAAATAAAACGTGTTTTAGTGGATCAAGGAAGTTCAGTTAATATCATACAATGGAGAGTACTGGAGCAAGCTAAACTCACCGGAAGCATTATACCGGCAACGAAACTCCTTTTTGGATTCAACCTCACAAGCGTGACAACCTGGGGAGAAATTTTACTGCCCACGAAGGCTGAGGGAGTATAGAAGACAACACTCTTCGAAGTGGTAGTTGGAGACATGGGTTATAACATCATCTTGGGAAGACCATGGTTGCACGAGATGAAAGTCGTGCCTTCAACATATCACAAATTATTAAAATTTCCAACACCCGAGGGAATCAAACAGATAAGGGGTGATCAACCGGGAGCAAGGGAGATGAATGCAATTTTGGTTTCCAGTAGCAAAGGAAAGGAACGTGTGGCATAGCAATTACTAGAACCGGCACCTGCCCCCGAACTAGAGGAAGATAACCCGGAGACAGAAGAGTCGGAACAATATCAGGCATCAAGGTATTTTCAAGTACCGAAAGATACAAACGCGACAAAATCCACGGCAGAAGAACTGGAGCAGGTTGCGTTGTTCGAAGAATTTTTAGAAAGGAAATTCAATTTGGGAATAGGACTGCACCTGGAACTAAGGTCTGCTTCTATTTAATTCCTTAAAACTAACGCCGACTATTTTGCATGGTCACACGAGGATATGACAGGAATTCCAATGGAGATAGCCGTACACAAGTTAAGCTTGGATCCGAACATACCTTCGGTAAGGCAAAAGAAGCGCCCTATTGCTGAAACACAGAATAAATTCGTCAAAGAAAAGGTAACCCATTTACTTAATATTGGTTCAATCCGAGAGGTAAGGTATTCGGACTGGCTAGCCAATGTAATAGTAGTACCTAAGAAAAATAATAAATTTTGCATATGCATTGATTATAAGGATCTTAATAAGGCGTGCCCGAAAGACTCATTCTCATTGCCAAATATCGATTAGATGATTGATGCTACGGCCGGACACGAGTTAATGAGTTTCATCGATGCTTATTCTGGGTACAATTAAATCAAGATGAACCCATAAGATCAGGAAAAGACTTCGTTTATAACAAATTTTGGTATATATTGTTACATTGTGATGCCTTTCGGGCTAAAATACGCCAGCGCCACTTATCAACGGCTCGTAAATAAGATGTTCGAAAAATAATAGGAATGACTATGGAAGAATATATAGACGACATGCTCGTTAAGTCTTTGAATGCAGGTGACCACTTGAAATATCTGCAAGAAGCATTCGACATCTTGAGGGAGCATAATATGAAACTTAACCTCGAGAAGTGTGCGTTCGGGGTCAGTTCGGATAAGTTTCTAGGATTCTTGGTTTCTCAAAGGGGAATTGAGGTAAATCCTGACAAAATCAAAGTCATAGAGGACATCCCGGATCAATTGTCTAACATAAAAGAAGTCAAGAGGCTCACAGAGAGATTGTCAGCTTTGAGCAGGTTCATTTCCTGTTCATCAGAAAAATATCATCGCTTCTTCTCACTACTCAAAAAGAAAAACAATTTCGAATGGACACAGGAGTGTCAGAAATCCTTGAAGGAGTTGAAGAAATATTTGTCAAGCCCTCCGTTGCTCTCAAAACCAAAAGAAGGTGAAACAATGCTAGTCTACCTCGCGGTTTCAGAAGTTGCGGTGAGTGAAGTTTTAGTCCAAGAGGAAGAAGGTACGCAATCTCCCATTTATTATGTTAGCAAAATTTTAACGGGAGAAGAAACACGCTACCCACATCTGAAAAAATTGGCCTTAGCTCTCGTAGTCGCCGCTCGGAAGATGAGGACCTACTTCCAATGCCACCCGATAGTGGTGATAACTACTTTCCCTTTGAGGAATATCCTCCACAAACTCGAGCTCTCAGGTAGGTTGGACAAATGGGCCGTCGAAATGAAAGAATACGATATAGAATATAAACCGAGGACTGCAATTAAGTCACAAGTGTTGGTTGACTTCGTGGGCGACTTCAGCCCGGGACTATTGCCTCTGGCAGCTAAGGAGGTAATAATGGTGTTAGAATCGACATCGAGAGTTTGGACCTTATTCACGGACAGAGCTTCAAACGTAAAAGGGTCCGGAGTCGGAATAATCTTAATCACGCCTTCGGGGGAAACCTTAAGGCAAGCCATCAGAACGATTCCATTAATTAACAATGAAGCAGAGTACGAAGCATTGATTGCAGGGCTCGAATTGACTCGGGGACTTGACTCCGAAGTCATCCAAAATCAAATGTGATTTGCAGTTGGTGGTAAATCAGGTCTACGGAATTTTTGACACCAAAAGAGGAACGTATACAACAATACATGGTAAAGGTTCAGGCTCTATTGGCACGATTTCGGAAGTGGCCAATAACTCATATCCCGAGGGAAGATAAGAGGGAAGAAGATGCATTGGAAAAATTGGGCTCATCAATAGAAATCCAAGGATCGAAATCAGGGACGGTAGTACAACTGCTGAACTCTGCCTTGGACACAAATGGTTACTATAAGGTGAATTCGACTAGTTTGGTCTAGGACTGGAGAAACAAAATAATCGATTACCTCGAGCATGGAAAGTTGCCCGAAGACCCCAAAACATCAAGAGTGTTGCGCGCCAAAGTTGCACGTTATAGCTTCAAGAAAGGCCAATTGTATAGAAAATCCTTTCAAGGCTTGTTGGCCCGATGCTTAGGAGCACCATAAGCTAACTATGTCATGAGAGAAGACCACAAAGGGATATGCGGCAACCATTCACATGCATATTCTTTGCTGCTGAAATTAGTTCGGGCAGGGTATTACTGGCCCCCAGTATGGAACAAGATGCTAAACTTCGTACGAAAATATGATAAATGCCAACGCTATGCACCACTAGTACATCAACCGGCAGAACCCTTACATTCGGTTATGTCCCTGTGGCCATTCATGAAATGAGGGATGGACATCGTCGGACCTCTACCACCGTCTCCCGAAAAGGTAAGTTTTTTTTTTAATTTTAACTGACTATTTTTCTAAATAGGTGGAAGCAGGTCCTTATCAGAAGATCGGAGAATGTGAAGTGGTCGACTTCTTGTGGAAAAATATAATTTTCAGGTTTGGAATACCAAAAGAGATTGCATGCTACAATGGGCCGCAGTTTATCGGCGCCAAAGTTACAAAGCTCCTTGAAGACTTGAAGATAAAGAGGATTATCTCTTCACCTTATCATCCGAGCGCAAATGGTCAAGCGGAGTCAACAAACAAAGTAATTATTCAAAACCTCAAGAAAAGGTTGGAAGCATCAAAAGACAATTGGTCCGAAGAATTACCTGGGGTTCTATGGGCCTACCGAACAACCACCAAGTCAAGCACGGGAGAGACCCTTTTTCCCCTTGGTGCAAAAGCTTTGATACCGGTGGAAGTGGGGGAACCAAACTTCAGGTATTTCCAGGCGAACGGAAAATCGAACAACGAAGCAATACTAATCAACTTGGAGCTGCTCGAGGAACACAGGGACTTGGCGCATGTCAGAATGGCGGCCAAAAATCAGAGAATTGAGCGATATTATAAACCAATCTCCGATATTTCAAAGTAGGAGACTTGGTCTTGAGGAAGGTAACTCAAAACACCCGAGAAATCAATGCGGGTAAGTTAGGCCCAACATGGGAAGGCTCTTATCGGGTTTCAGCTATCACCGGAAAATGATCATACGAGTTGGAGAACCAAAATGGAGACAAGTTCCCCAATATCTAGAATGTGGCTCACCTTAAAAGATATTACCGCTGACGAAAAATAGTCAAACGGAAAGTATGTGATGCACTTTTTTTCCTTCATTCAGTTTTTGTCCCAATTGGATTTTTCTGGCAAGGTTTTTAATGAGGCAGCGACGGAAAGCATACTACGAAGACAACAGTGATAAGACCTTTCATAACAGGGCAAACAAACAAGTTTCCACTCGGGGACAAGGGCGAGTCAGAGTGATAAAGGTACAAAATAAAAAAAGAAAGAAAAAGCTAAGCTGCAATGTCTCCGGAATCAGAAGGAAGAGAAGTATCCGCATCCCCGGGAGTTGGTTCCACCGATGGCTCAACATTTTCCCTAGCTTGGTCTTCGGCATCATCACCTTCCGATCCCTATTCCATTTCCAAAAACCCTGAACCGGAATCAAAAGAACCCGGAGCGTCAGACTGCGCCGAGAGTCCATTTTTTGCAGCCAACTCAAGCTCTCGAGCTTTAGCAATTTCGGCATCAATGTCAATGATACCGGTCTTTGCCTCTTCCAAGGTTTTTCTCCTCATGCTATACATGGAATAAGTCTTTTCAACAATAAGGGAAGCTGCTCAGCACTTGTGTTATTCTTTGAGTTGAGTAATTTCGGCAGAAAGGTTTTCCCGGGCAGACCTAACAGATTTGAGACTGACATCGAGCTCACGGACAGTTGAACTATAGAGCCTATTATTCTCGATAGTTTTCTTGTACTTCTCCTCCAATTGGACATGTTTCGCCACCACAGCAGCAAGCTCTTCACTTTTAGAGTTTAAGTTTGCTTCAAAATTAATCACTCTTTCAGCGGAGGCAGCCTCGCGCTCGGTTGCAGCAAGAATGGCGTCCTGGACTTCAGCCCATTTAGCCTTGGCTTCATCAAATCTATCCCTCAGAGGGCCAACTTTTTGGCTAAGGGTTATCACTTCTTGCTCGCTTTGCTGCAAACGAGCTTTCAAAACATCGGCCTTGGTGGCTCTGGTTTCCAGTTTCGAGAGGCGGAGAACAATCTGGTTCCGTTCCGCCAAAAGCTGATCTCGTTCAGAAGTAAGTTCTTCCTTCTCATGAATTAGCCTTTGAAGGCCCTAAGAAGCAAGAAAACTGGTCTGCAAAACAAGAAGAGGTAAAACTCAAAATACATTCATTCAAAAGTAGGGGAAATAACATAGGAAGAAATAAATGTACCGCTGCGGCATTATGAATAGCATTGTTCAAAAAACACTCCCCCGAGAGTGTCTAAATATTCTCCCAGTCTTTTTCTGAAGCCAAAGGCTTTAGATAGTTAGCAAGCTCCACCTGCCTCAAAAGCAACTTGCACCCGGTGGAGACCGAAAGGGTAACACTCCTACTCCTTTGTGGATCTTCAGAAGGGGCAGCATAATTTTGCCTCAAATTCCCATGAACTGGGGACTGTGGAGGAGGGTCACATTCTTCATGGTCAGGCGCGGCCGATGGAGATAATATAGCAACCGGTGTTGGAAGAGTGGATGAAGATGGGAATGATGTAGCAGTTGCTGGTGATGGTGAAGGTGGAGATGAAGCTGATGGAGTGGAAGAGTGAGAAGAAGCTTCATTAAATACAGTGTTGGTTATTTTATGCTCGCCAACCAAAGACGTCATGGACCCGATACTCAGCCTCGCAGTACCGGTTACAGCAATTGGGGCCCGAGAGCGGGAATTGGCATTATCTACCAAATCAAATTCTCCCCAATGTGCTGATACGTCATCTTCAGCTGTTGCAATTGTCTCAACAGGTCGAGCATCTTGTTGAGATGACGAGGATCGTATCCTTCTATGTAAAGAAGCTCCCTTATCACTATCTTCTTCATCATCGTCGATCATCACTGTGTCTATGATCGGCCCGGAAGGAGGACCAGTCACAATCGTCACCGGAGATGACTCGGGGGCATCAATGTTTTCCCTCTTATTCTTTTCTCCGGCCGCAGAGGAACGTCTTCTTTTCGGTTTCTTGTTCTCTGTCCAGGGACTCTGTGAAGAAACGCTTGCGCCCGAAGCAGGCCCAAAGACGCATGTTCGAGTAAGTGCCTCCTGAAGCAGCCTCGCAGCATCAGCATGGTCAGCCAAAACATCCTTCTCGAGGACATCGACTGAGCCCGCAGGTACACCTGATTTCGTGATTAAGTCAAAAGGGTTCAACCATGTTCTTCATATACAAAAAGTGGAAATGAGATAAATTAAAGTTACCATGAATTTTGGCCTTCCACCCGTATTTAATGGACAGTTCTTTCCACAAATGGGTTTCTGGCGTTGTCATGTCCAAGATCTTCTGAATCCACCGGTCCAAGCCTTCTATCATCGGTGGGATCCATCGAGTCGCTGTAACAAACAAAGGTTGAAAGATCATACAAGCATGAAAGAATATTTAGTAAGAAAAGATGTATTAAAGAGAACTTACGAGAGTGATTCCAAGCAACCGAAAAGGATGATGCCATTGTTGGAATAATGTCACTAATGGAAACTACAACGAACCGTTCCATCCACCCACGGTCATTGTCGTCGTACATGCTAGATAAAAAAGCATGGTGGCCACGCTTGCAAAGGTCTATCATTCCCCCGCGAAAGATTTTGGGGGAATAGAGATTCACATATGAGCTAGGGTTAGCTCCTCTCCAGTTTCTAGGCACAGGCATCGAAGGCAGGCAACCGTCCTCCACACTGAAAGACTTACCTGTGCCAAACATACTTGATAACGGAGGAAAAACTCCGAAATTATGGAATCAAGCTCCCCACTCAAAGAAAACGCACCCAAAGTAAATGGATACATGAAAAAATATGTAAACCCTTCCCTGGGAAGGGTCACTCGCTTTGATAGGTCAGGAGCAATAATGTCAAACTCATGACAGTGGCAGTCCTCCTTCACAACAGAAATACTGGAAGGGCGAATAGAAGAAAGGTACCTATTAACAACCCATGTGCGAGAGTTAGCAGTAGGAAGTTTCTCTTCAAAATCCTTCGAAGTACTAAGCCTTCTTGGGATGATGGAACCCACTGTTGGAGTAACGGAATCCTCGATTTTGTTCTTGCCCTTAAAAGAACTAGTACATTTTGAAGAAGAAGCCATTGGAATAGAAGGAAGGAAAATTTCTGGTTCGAAGAAGATCAGAGAAAAGTTAGGAAATAAAGGTGCAAATTAGAAGTTTGAGAGATTATGAAGTACATAAGAGAAGGATGATGCGTATAACTAAAATTCGGGCGGCTAAATTCATGGCCATGATTACCTCGATAATCGGCAAAAGGCATACTAAGTCATTGGAAGACACGTGTTCGTGGTATTAAATGCGGAGAGACAGGCGTCTAATCAACCGTCAGTGGCCTTCAAAAGGTATTATTGTAATTCCCGCCAAAAGGAGTTTCTACCAACTTTTCGGGAACACAAATTTATGTCACCGAAAAGTAGGGGGACTATCTGTATAAGAAAAAATACGACATGACACGTGGCCGCTTAAAGGAAGGACACGTGGAACACAAGATGGAGATGGCAAGCGAACATAGCTATTCCGCTTGTCACCGGAAGGAATAATAATCATCAAAGGAGTATTAAATGTTTTACGCCCGGTAACATTTAATACGGAATTTTTGCGGCATTAAGGATGATGGCTCGTTACAAGAAATTTGGCATTTATGTCTAACGTTACATCTTCATCAATGGACCTCATAATTGACATTAAAGAAGGACATGATCATAGGACCTCCTTCCCTAGACATAACTATAAATAAAGAGCTTAGTTATCATTGTAAGGGAGAATTTTCTAGTAACTTACACTACATTCTATACATCATTTTAATACAAATTTGTTCTTTTATTCTCTCGCTTTGGATCTGATCATTGTTGTGCCCGGAAACCCTGTTCTCGGACTCACTAGCCCTGTCGTTCCATCTACATTATAAGGCTAATTATTTTATATTCCATCAGTTATTTCATTACCTTTTGGATCAAATTAATTCACTTGTCTAGAAACCATGAACAAATTCAACTGTACCGTTTTACGGGTAAACATACTTTTATTTATTAACTACACTAAAATTATATTTTTACTTTTACTTGTATATTTTAGAAAGTAAAAAAAAAAAAAAAAAATCTATTTTACCTTATAATTAATTATTCATTTTCAAATCATTTTCCATAACTTTTTGACGTGATATTATTATTATAGATATTATGAAGAAATATATATTTTATTTATTATTTTTTAATGGGAATGCAAAATCTATTGTGGACAAGTGAACCTAAGGAGTAGAATATAGTTACCCTCGGGAATAGTTAGCTACTAGCTTCATTTAAACATCTACTTATTAAATGACTAATGCTCCATATTTTCCCACTAAGTAAAAGGGACGTGGCTAACTTGACATTTCTTTCGCAATTTTTTCTTTCTTTTCCGGTGGGCGTTGTGGGTAGTTTAGGGTTGGCCAATCTTAATATTGACCTAGCTCCCCTATAGTTTGCGTTTGAAGCCAGACTTTAATTTATGTCCCTAGTCAAATTAGCTAAATTTCACTTTTAAAATAGCTAGACAAATATTTCTTTTTGCAAATGAATTTAATCACTGAATTAACGGAGTCAGAATAGTAGACCAATTTGTGCAAATGCAAATGTCCCTTATGATAGGCCGTAAAGAAAGGGAGAAGTGTAGATATATCCAATTTTCGGGTCATCGTTAACTTATACCTATATTACATAAAGGGCAACCCGATACACTAAGCTCCCGCTATGTGCGGGGTCTGGAAAGGGTCGGACCACAAGGGTCTATTGTACGCAGTCTTATCCTGCATTTCTGCAAGAGGCTGTTTCCACGGCTTTAACCCATGACCTGCTGGTCACATGGCAGCAAATTTACTCATTACGGAAATAAGGAATTTCAGATAGTTTTCGCGTTTGAAGTTCTCCTCGCGACAGTACAAACTTCAGACACGAAGTTAACAAAATTCGGGTAATGTTTGCGTCTAAAGTTCTCCCCTCGGGCAATGCAAACTTTAAACAATCGTGTCTAAAGTTATATAGTGTAACCTTCAAAGTGTCAAAATTGTACTTAAAACTAATTAGTATGAAGTGCAGCCAAATTTTTTCATGCACTTAAAGACGAATTAGTCTGAAATGCAAATCATTATACTCCATTCGTTTCAAATTAAATGAGGTAGTTTGACTCAGTACGGAGTTTAAGAAAAAAAAAAAAAAAAGACATCGTCGGACTTGTGGTCTTAAAAGCTTAAGGGGTAAAAACTTGTTAGGCCATAGCATTTGTGTGGTTATAAAAGTTTCTCATTAAAGGTAAAATAGATAAAATGGATTTTAAAGTTGAATTATTTCCAATTGTAGAGATGTGTCATTCTTTTTGGAACGGACTAATAAGGAAAGTATGCCATCTAAATTGAACCAGAGGGAATACTAAAATTGCAGTTAAGACTAATTAGTCTGAATTGAAGCTAAATTTTTACATTGACTTAAGACTAATTAGTTAGAATGGTAAATTGCCCAGAAACATAATCTTGTTTTTCGAATTTTAATAATCCAACACACGATTAAATGTCCAATTCTACTTTAAATGAGCTCAAATTGAAACATAACTTTCAAATATTATAAAGAACAAACTCCATTATCAATTTGTCAAAACAACTACAAATTTAACAAACTCATTTTGTAACTTAGAAGAAGAAGGAGAAAGAAACCATAAGCAGTAGCAAAGAAAGGAGCCCCATAACAACTCACTACTGTTAAAACACCTTACGACCTACTCATCACTAATACCATATAAATCTATCGTCACCTTTATTTTTGCAGCAACTAAGAAGAATTAGAAGGAGGAGGATGAGAGGAGGAAAAACAGAAAAAAAAACAATGTCTGTAGTTATCTTACTTTGAGTACCCGTTAAACTTTTTTTAACAATTAAATACAGATTAAATGGGGCACACCGTAAAAATTTTACGTAAAGTAAGCTAACATGGAAGATATGGGCCATATGGTCATAGAAGGAGCCCAAAACAGAATCTTTTCCATCTCAGTAGCTGCTGCTGCATCTTCTTCTTCTTGTTTTAATAAATATAGACATAGCTGACCATTTGTAAATAGGAGGATAATATAATTCAAACCGTAACATTACAATTTACAACTAGAATTATATCTTGTGTATCGGAGAGAGCTCATTGGAAACCCCATCAGCAATTCATTATAAAAATACGTCTCAAATCCTAGCACTGTGGTTTAAGTTATAGTCGTAACATTTGAATCACGGGATTGTTCGTCGGAAGCCCACAATTTAGTATGCAATAAATGTTTGGATTTTAAGCTTGTGTAGCTTAAAGAAGGTGAATGAGAAATGGAGGGAAAATGAAATATTTGAGTTTCCCTTGGGAAAGGGACATTGTCCCATATCGGAGAAAGAAAAGGCTTTTGATGGGTATATATAGAATTGCTCTTCTTCTAGCTCTTAAAGAGTTAAAAAAAAAAGGGAAGCCTCGCGCCGTCGTCGTCGCTCGGTTTCGGCTTTGGATTGATTGATTAATCTTTTTGGACAAAATTTCTTTCAATTATTTAATTAATTAATTAAATAATTAACGAAAAATTTAATCCGGAATAATCCATGGCCCGCGACCCGGTTTTTCTTTTCCGGATTATTTTAAATATATTTTTCCCGTAATATTTCAAACACCCCTTTTCCAACAGCCATGACTGTTTCTGAAAGGTTGCAAACCTTTTCAGAAACAATGCCAACAACTCTATAAATAGAGTTTGAATCCCAGAATCTTTCCTTACGAAATTTTCTGAGCTTCTTCTTCTTCTTCTTCTGCACAATATTTTTCAGTGTGTTTTACGACCATTGAGTGGTTCGCAGTTCATCAGAGTTTTAGTACCAATACACTGGTGAGTTAAATCGTTCTATCCTGGGAGGATATATTCCAGCACCTCGGGTATTTGAGGGGAATAATTTCCTTAAGGACACACTGTGTATTCAGTGGGCTCAATTTATTCCTATACTGTTTTTTGTTTTCCAGAATCTATTTCGTTAAACAAGTATTACTAACTTTCTGTTTTGTTTTTCCACAAAGTTTAATTGTTTATTACAGCAATACAGAATAATAACAAAAAATGCCTATGGACACCAGTTACTCTTGGCTTTAGCTTAGGGTAACTTGTAACAAGTCGTCCACCAAATCGTTTAAACTAAAAATAACCGACAGATGTATAATATATGTATAATTCAAGTGTAATATCTGTACAACTGTATATAATTAATATATAATCTATATATACTGGCTAGAAAATATAAATCATGAATCTGGTCGGCTATTTGTGTAAAAATTATTTTGGCCAGGAACACGTGATAGACCATTACATTTTTTTAAACACCCATTTTCTCGTTGAAACAGTTTAATAGCATAGCTTAGCTCAGATTAGTAAGGGGACATTTGTATCAAGTATCAACCCTATAGTAGCAGGAATCCGAGTGGTCCCCAAAGTTTTGGTTAATTGGAGATTTGCTAAGTCATTACTCCGTAATTTAATACTTCAGGAGTCATACGGAATTAATAGGGAGTGGCTATTTATAAGTAGGTGATCCTACTTTACTTGCACCCCCAAAAACGCTACAACTAACTTTGATTATTGGATCTTTAAAATTTTGGCAGCTATTTTTCTTATATCAAATTTAGTCCTCATATTTTCTTGCTTCTTGCATTTTGTTTCAACATGGTAATTTCACTTTCAACTTTACTGGTTTCCTTCTCTAGCTGTCCTTTTTTCACTCCTTAATTATTTGTTTTCCCCTTTCGATGCATTTTTTTTTTATTGTATCTACTTATTTAATGCAACATGAATTTCCAAAAACATTTTATTTTCGTATCATGTGACATGTATATATAGCTAAATATCAACGTTCTTATTTAGAAACGGCAATGCATAAAATGCAACAGAAAATTCTACTGGAAAGTGGAAACCAAAAGAATCATAACATAAGTTAAGGAAGAGAAATGAATCAAGAAAAAATATTAAACGGACAGTAATATAAGCTCAGTCTATTCTGATATACTTGAATATTTCAAATTTATAATTCCAAATTATCCTTGTTGCTACTCATTATTCAATTTTTCCAAAAAGATGGGGTTGTCCATGCAGAAGCAGCCCATATGCTATTATTAGACTGCAGTATTACAAGTTTGAATCTATTCGCCACCTAATTAGGTTGTACTCTTCCAATTTATTTATTTTTAATTCTAGATCAAAGTGATCATAAACGGTAAAAACTTAAATGCATCCGATGTTACCTTTAATCATACTAATTCATCATAATTATGTGACAAAATTAATGTGAGAATATATATCAATTAATTATAATTTAATGATAACAGTATAATGAAGACCTGATATATTCATCGGGTTGGAATATATACCTGATGGGAAAAAGTTTTTATCGACCATGAATATATATTAGTAATAAGGAAAATATAGGAGGGAGGATTTTTTATTTAACTAAATTGCTGCATCTAATGTTAACCTAAAACTAGGGAGGGGTACGAAAAAAGTAAAATAGGAAAAAGGAAGAAAAGAAAGAATTAAATAGGAATAGGAATAGAAAAGTCTGATTGAGTAAAAGGATATATAAATCGAGGCAGAAAAAGCGGAAAGGCCAAATCAATCTGAAGAATATACACACAAATAAAACAGAGAGAAAAAGAAAGGGCAAAGGAACAGTAGTGAAAACAAATTAGAAGAAGCACAAAATAGCTAACACACAAAACAGAGCCTCGCCTGCCTTATAAGAGACGAGACGGCAATCCATAAAACCACCATTTCATCCGCCGGCTTTCCTCCTCTATTTTGCCACCTTATTTTTTCCTCGCTTATTCTCTTCAAATTAAATCTTCCCTTATTATATTACTCCACTTTTTGTATCATTATTCATATATATATATAAATACCCATCCCATTCCCCTTTCTTATTGGAGGACTCATTCCTAATTTAAACAAGCTCTGTTTTTTCTATACAATTTTTTTCATGGCGAAAACCTCAAAGTCGAATCAGAAGAATGGTACTACTACTACTGCTGCTACTACTTCTTCGTCTAGTAATAAAAGTGATGGCAATGCCATTGGCAAAGCGAAACGAACACGAAAGAGTGTTCCCAGAGATTCTCCTCCACAACGTAGCTCCATTTACAGAGGAGTCACTCGGTATTATATATTTTCTCTAAAATTATTTTTTTTTCTTTTAATGGCGTTATTTAATTCCATTTATTTCACACTAATGTGCTGATCATTGATAGGCACCGCTGGACGGGCCGATATGAAGCTCATTTATGGGATAAAAATTGCTGGAACGAAACTCAGAACAAAAAAGGAAGACAAGGTTCAACATTTTTTTCCTTCTTACCTTTTTTTTTTTTTAATTTTTATTTTTTTTGGTTAGTGACCTATTTAGAGATCAGTTATTAGATATGATGTTGTTGAACTACATTTTATTGATGGAAAGTTTCCTTTTTGTTTTGGCGTCTATACTTTGGTTGCCTGGTGCAAATCGTGCTTATCACAAAATCCGATTAAAATGCAGTTTATTTGGGTAAGTTTCTATCGTTATCATTGTAATTTTTTTCAATATTATCATGAATAAATCATTTTCACATTAAGCCTTTGCCGACGCAAGGCCCACCAATTTAATAACATAGTACATACATCGCAAATGTCACCTTTACAGTAACTTACAACTGATATTTTGAATTCAATGGATTTTTTTTCTGAATTTTAATTTTTCTCAGGGGCTTACGATGATGAAGCAGCAGCTGCACATGCATATGATTTGGCGGCGTTGAAGTATTGGGGTCAAGATACAATACTTAATTTCCCCGTAATTAATCTGGACTTCTATCTTGTGTTTTTCTTATTGATTTCCTTGCTAATGTAGATTTTAAAACCTGTCTAATCATAATCTTTTATTTTAAAAATAATATAGGTGTCGACATACGAAAAAGAGCTAAAGGAAATGGAAGCTCAATCAAAAGAAGAATATATTGGTTCTTTGAGAAGGTACATGCTGCTTTCCGGGAAAAAGAAGAGAATCATTAACTTCTTCTTCAATTTTCCCTTAGCTAATAAAAGAAAATTTTGTATTCATGATATATATTCGCAGAAAAAGCAGTGGTTTTTCCAGGGGAGTATCAAAATATAGAGGCGTAGCAAGGTAATTAATCCACATCTTAGAGAAAAACTAAATGTTCATTTTCATAGCACAAGTACAAATTAAATTTCTTGATATATACACTGAATGCTCAGTACAAAATCATTTGATGGAGAACGTGTAGCTCCTTATGTCAATTAAGTATCGTACCATTATTTTCCACAGCTACGAACCATTAAATTACTACTAGTACTTATGCCTCAGCTTAGAGTATCCTCGATAAATGTTTGACCTTAATACTTGCCGCAAAAATGTTCGTGATCTAAAAATGCTGCATTTTATTAAAGCTACAAGCTGGTCACCCCCTCCTTCCTCCCCTCCCCACCCAAAAAAAAAGAGGGAAGAAGGAAAAAGAAGATATTCTTGGCAAGTCCAAGGATATAGATTCGAACTGTTGGGAGGAATAAAGGGAATAATTTTTGAGTTGGGGGTGGGTGGGGGGTAAAACATAATAAATGAAGCTTAAAAATGTCAAAAGTTGTACTAGGATGCCCATGTTGCCTCTCTAGTTTCTACCATGCACTGTTATGGAGTCTTCTCCCCTTCCCATCCTTCATGCTAATGTGGCATCTAAATATGTCCTATTGTTACGTTGAACAACTTTGGTCTCTTCTTAAATGCTTCACGTTTCTTCCATCCATGTACTTGTAACACTCCAAGTTCATCAACTCGCATGTAGTTCATCACAAGAAGAGTTGAATTCTATTATATACACATATTGATAATGTTGGTGTACGAATTAACTTGCTCGCACATTTACTATTATACAGGGTACTTGGTGTCTCTTACCATCACAAGTACCAAGTAATTATGCCCATTAATATTTAGGCAGATAGGAAGAAATCACATATTGTTGTCTTTGCTAGGATATAATTAAACCTTAGTCTTCAATTCATTGACCATGAGATCACATTCTTGGGATATTTATACTGAAATCTATTACGTGTTTAATGGTGATCTTCTTCAAAGTATAATTTACCTTTGATTTTAGACACCACCATAATGGAAGATGGGAGGCTCGCATTGGAAGGGTGTTTGGCAACAAATATCTCTACCTCGGAACATATGGTACGTAGGAGATTCTTACTAGTATGTATTTCCTATTAATTAAAGTTGTATTCTATATATTTACTATTTTGTCTCTTGCAATTTTAACAACCCCCCCCCCCCCACCCCACCCATTTTGGTTGAAAATTCGAAAAGCAAAAAATAAAAATAAAAATTTAGTCCTTCCTCGCTCCTAAATTGATGTTTCCGGCTTAAATGAAAAGTTTCTGATAAGAAAGGCAGACAGTTTAAATAAGTTTGGCAAGTTGAGGGTAGTGCTCCAAAATTAATACTATATTTTGGTCGCTTACCTAAACAACCTTACAAAGACATCGTTTTCAAAAGCATTTGCCCCTATTATTAATTGCACTTAAGAAATAAGCATGATGATTGCCACATGTCACTATATGTAGTCGTTACCATGTACTTCTTTGTCAGTATTAATATTGCCAAATGAATAACAATTATGTTTAGTTACAAATTGAGGGCCTCTTTTAGTTACTGTAGCCGTAAAAATCATTGGCATGGAAGCAAAAAATAAGTCAAATAAGTGAGGAAAAACAGCTAAGTTAGATTAGGCAAGGAAAAAGAATTGAATATAGTTGGTTGTTGGGTATATAGATCACCAACTTTCAACTGCTAGGTCTGCGACTATTTAAGATTTCATAACACATGCCCCATGTCTTCATTTTTCAACATCTCACCCAATTTCTAATGCAAATAAGTTTCTAGAATTAAATACGTATATTATAATCGGATCATTCCCAAAAATACCCCTCAACATCACGTCTTTCTTTTTCTCCTCCCTCGCGCTTTTTTAATTGTTGGGAAGGTAAAATCGCATGCAAGCACAGAGCTACCTATTGATATGGGGTTTAACAAAATCCCTTTTGCCTGCCAATTTGGGTAAAAATATTTTTTAATGTACATATGTATAAACTTCTACTATAGTTATAAATGTGATTCGAAAATTACTTTAGGATATAGGTTCGAATATCAAGTATGATGTTTTTGCATATTTTTTTGAATTTCCTTATTAAAATTTCTGATTCCGCAACGATCACATGCAGCTACTCAGGAGGAAGCAGCAACAGCCTATGATATGGCAGCTATAGAATATCGTGGGTTAAACGCAGTTACAAACTTTGACCTTAGCCGTTATATCAAATGGCTGCGTCCCTCCAACCAAACTAATAATATTACTACCATTAACAACCCTAGTGACAATACTGAACCAAACCCTAACCCTAACGCTGACGACATTCATTCCATGCCTAACACCAAGGAGGAGATGGAATTTAGTTTCCTCCAACAGCAACAACAACAACAACAAAGCTCGAACTCAGATGCAACAGCCGTAGCGCTGCCATGTCCAGCTGTCGGCGCCACGGCTTCATCTGCATTAGGGCTTTTGTTGCAATCTTCCAAGTTCAAGGAAATGCTTGAAAGAACATCGGCAGCTAACTGTCCGGAGACGCCACCGGAGCCGGATAGGCCACGGCGGAGCTTCCCCGATGATATTCAGACTTACTTTGATTGCCAAGAGTCTAGTAGCTTTATTGAGGAGCATGACGTTATTTTTGGTGACTTGGGTTCTTTTGCATCGCCCAATATGTTTCAGTGTGAACTTGATAGCTAGCGAGCTCACCCAAAGGAACATAGAAGTATTAATTAATAACTGTGGACGTGAGATATACAGATTATTTGTGAATACTGTTTTAAGTCAAGGAGAGTTTGGATAGGCAACATTAAAAAAAAAAAGGAAAAAAGGAAAATCAAACCATATAATTTCCTTTAAAATGATTTTTTCTTTCAAGAGGAGAGGAGAGAATGAGGATAATTTTTTCAGTATTTTATTTATGGACTGTTATTATTTATTTTCTTGGCAATATTGTATTTGGCTCATCAGTGTAGATAGAAGCGATAGTCATTCTTTGATTAGGTATGAGTTTTACAATAATAATAGGACTGTTGCCACTTGAAGCCCAGCACACTATTAGAATTATGTATTCCTATTTGATTGTTGAACTTTTGTGTCGTCTGTATACAACTTCATCAATCTCCTTTTATGGTGAAGGTTTTTTGAATCATAATATAGCTTTGAGATTTTTAATTATTTTACTGGAAATATTGGTCTGATTTAAGACTCATTCAGTAATTAAGATAGTATCTGCATAAGTATGCGTGTTTGTTCGGAATTTGAGTGTTTTCTTCCTTTTCATGTTTTTCTACATTTACACATCCAGGCTTTAACTCATATATTCATTTAAGTCTCATCACAAATTAAATGCCTGTAAATATAGTTCTAAGAGAACAAACCCATTTGGCTATAATGTTACCATTCATATTGAAGTTGGTCACCGCCAATTTAGCTTGCTGTACGTTGGAAATTGGCATCTTACTTACCACATCATAATCTCATAATAGACTGACCAGGCATAACTCTAGTCTTGTTGAAAGTGCCATTATGGGCTAAGGGTGTTAATGGTTCGGTTCGGCCGGTTATTTTATAAAATTTATACCATACCAATTTTTCGGTTATTCTATTATGTATAACCAAAATTAGACTTTTCGAAACCGTCCCAATCATGTCGGTTTCTCTTCGATATCGGTATGATTCTGTTAATTTTTGATATTTTTTTAAATATCATGTAAAATTCACCAGCAGAAGTAGAATGCAATAACATACGTTCTTTTCTAGGACGTAGCAAAACTCTCTAGACATTTTTACTGTTTAAAGGGTGATGAATTAAAAAAAATAAAAGATGGCTAGAGTATAGATCCATCAACTATTCTACAACAACTTAAAAGAAATCAAGCAAAGGCAAAGAAAATATAAATCACACAAGTGAAAATATATTAACCAAGTTAGGACTCAAGAATAAAGTCTATATAAGATTAAATATTCAAAAAGATAAATCTAAATTATATGAAATGAAACATATTCAATACATAGTAGTTTGATAATCATAATCGCTATTCGCTAGAATATTGTGTCTTGCTAAGATACTTGAAATAACTTAGTTTAATTAGAAGTAGCATAATAAGTTTTAGGAATTAGTATTTTGAGTTTAATTACTTGTTGGCTTGTAACAATTTTTATAATTCCAAGGCCCAAAGAAAAATTTAATGCATTATTACTTTTAAACTTACTATATGAATATATTTTTCATATGTAAAATTTATTCAGTACGGTTCGGTATTTTTTCGGTTTATTTTTATAAAATAAAAAACCTAACCTAATTATCGATGCGGTTATAGATTTATATAAAAACCTATGATTTCTTTAAAAGAAACCTAAAAATCGATTTGGTGCGATACGATTCGATCGGTTTAGTCGATTTTCGAATATCCATTACAGACTACCCACAGAGAATCCCTTCCTAATACAAGAGTTGCATCTTGCATAAGTCAAGAAAGTATTGCATTATTGTCATGCAATATTATAGTTGTGGGAGTACCACAATGCTATACGAATTATCAAATGTCAAAAAATGAGGCATGTAAGTTGATGAAGTTAGATGTTTGCACAGGCATATTAATGTACAAAATTTTCCATCACATGTGCATTAAGGAATTACTTAACAAGCAGAGCAAATGAATAACGATACTTCTATCTCGTTCATAACATTCCTATTCCACTTCACGTTATATGCCTTAGAGAAAAAATTGCAGAACACACTTAGTCAATTCAATGACTTGCTGTTCAGAGGTTGAACAACAAAAGGCTCCAGAATTTCCATTTACAGCGTGCAGCACAACTTTGAATCAATAGAAGCCAAACATATGCAAAACGCTTGATAACCTGTCAATGGATACCTATATACCAGCATAAAATCAAGTTAGTAGCATTACTTGATTGCTCGTTGAGATACTTTTCCAGCTGTTGAATTGAACTAGATAGAGTATATATACCTGTAGTCCATCACATACTTAGCTTTCCCCACTCTACCAAGTTGTAGAATCGTCTGCCTTCCGTTCTTCTAGTAACAATCATAAAACAAACAGTTAAAGGCATAAATAAACAACTATCAAATATTAGTGTTTGCTGGAAGTTTAAAATTTCTGTATATTTTTCTATCTTTAAGGTTCTCTAATGAACTCAGTACCTCCAAAGTCAGCTGAAAGTTCTTAACTGAGCTCTGGATTCTGAGTCCTGCTCTTCCTCTATCTCTAAAATCTAACTCATACTGTCTTGACACCTACATGTAACAAATAATTGCATATTAGATGCTTAAACGAGTGAACTCATAAATTTCAAACGGATATTGCCAACTAATGTACCTTATTGTAATGTGGAATCTTTGAAAAGAGCTGATTCACTTTGTCCATATGCTCCTCCCAATCCGTGGTTAGTCCATTGATGTGCTGTATATAGAGCATTAAATTAGCTCGCTCTGACTACTGATTTTGTTTTTTAAATTGTCCTGTTATCTTTTTTGGCAACAGTCCTCACCTGAGTTGTACTCTTCAACTGCATTGACTGGTGTTTTGGTATGCATGCTTTCATCCTTCGGTAGCTCCCAGTCCAGGTTGCGATGGTAGGCATGAATCTGTGGACAACAAGGTGAGAAAAACCTTAAGATACTTTTATTACTATGGTCTGAGTGCCACTTTCTGGAATATTGTGGCAGTTTTGTGTACTACAGATAAAAACTTACGTTACAACGCCTAGCAATTTTGACTGTTTGGTTACAGAATTAGGACGGCCCTGAAATAAATTGGTTATGCAGCAGCAAGAGTTAGATAGCATGCGCGTGTCCTTGGAATGATTCCATTAAACCCCGGGTTTCTTATCTCATAATTTCATGATAGTGTTGAAAGGAAGTTTACCTGATCCCATATGTGGTATTTTGAACCCAGTAGATTAGCAGTTACATGTCCAATCAAACTATCCTCTGATTTTCCCCATAACTCCTTTGTATTTTGCGCAACTACAAACTCAGATTTTCCACCACGCCTTCTGTAATGGGCTATGGCAAGTTTCCGATTTTGACGTCCGTGGCCCTCCTTCAGTTATTAAATAAGTCACAGGAAATAGATATCAGTAAATATATCAATGTTCTGATAATACACTCTGGTTCAGAAATCAGTTAAGCAGGTTCTCTAATAGCATAACTCTCAACTATGCACAGAACCCTGCTGCTCTCTTCCTTAAGCAAATAAAATCTTTTGTAGACATCAAAAGATGAAGTCATAAATCATAAGCTGAAAGTAGACAAGCATGTTAACTGATTAAAGCTCTGAATAATACTGGTGACAATGCTTCTGAGGAGAATTTGGGTGACAGCAAATTAGTTTGGAATAGAAAATTTTCAAGTGACGAGGAAAAACTTGCAAAAGATAAAATTCATGTTAAATTTTGACCAGCTTTCAGGAGTGGAAGAAAGAAGCTGTCAGACAAAAATACAAGTATTGGGTGATATAAACACATTTGCACTTGTCTTTGATTAAAAAGAAATGTTAAGACGTGAACCGATGGTGTCGATTCCTTATACTCAGATTGATAGTTTATTGCAATCATGAACAACTGTATAATAACTCCATAGAAAGCAGTAAGTATCACAAATGTTGAAGGGTGGATATCAAACAGCTTAGCAAAGGATGGCATGCAGTAACAGAATTTTCAACCAGATTGATAAGAGAAATCATTGTCAAAATAAGTACTTCCAAAAATGTAACATCACAAATAAGAATTTTCAAGTCAAGCATAAGAACGTCATGGGCTGCTTTCCATCATCGACCCATGACCCCTTGGACGCGCCCCGTGGCGTCCCGGCAAGCCTCCCAACGCCTAGCGCCATGGTCGGCCCCGTGATCTCGGCAGCGCCAAGTGACAAGCGAGCATGCGCCTCTGTCGCCCCACCGATATTCAATGCCAGCGCCCAGCGGCTGGCCAATGCCATCAGTGCCGCGCGCACCGACAATGCCGCGCGCACAAATCATCATGTTGCCATCAGCGCCGCACACCCAGACAGTGCCCCGCGCGCAGACCCAATGCCAAGCACCAGCGCCCAGCCGCTGGCAGATCCAAATAGTGCCGCGCACGCCCACAGCAATGCGCGCGCAGACCCTGCTGCTCAAGACAAAGTTGCTGCCATCGGACTTGCTTCCATAGAAGACTAAGTCCTTTTCATTGTAATTATAGAGTAGTTTTACTTCATTCATTTTCAGTGTGCTTCTACAGCTTTCTTAGGTCAACTCATGTAACTTTGGTTTATTTTTTTAAGCATTATTAAGGGGGACCAAAGCATTCAAACATTCAAGCATTCAAACAATTCTCTGTACTGGTGTCTCTCCCCCCCGACACCGCATTTCATCTTGTAATAGCTTTCATCATCATCAATACAATCATCAGCTTTCATCATCAATTGCTCATTTTCCGCTGCTCAATTGCTCACGACATTGGCTTTCCCGTACGGCACTGACAATCTAGTCTAGCGTACGGCGAGGGCCTCAGTTGGCGCATAGCAACCGCACTGACATCGGTTGCTTAGCCTTACGTCGCCCTTCCAAGGAACTTCAGGAAGGCGCCGCATAACAGAGTGCGCACATGCGCCAAGAGATTCTTGCTTCCATTGACTAGTAGAAAATTCAAGATCTGCCTGATGCTCAGTGATACAAGGAGAAGAGAAAGCAATAACCATTCTTACATAGAAAATCTCTGATATGTATAGTGACAACCATTTTCCAAAGAATCCAGTACCTTTTGACTATACAATAATCCTAGCAAACTCTTAGTTAACATTATCCAATTTGTGGCAGATGGCTAGATACCTTAATGGAAATTTGGAATCTGTATTTAAATCCACATGTCTGTTGTTATTGGTAGAGACATAATTAGGTGTTGATTTCTACTACCTTATAAGTAAATCTGTTATAAAAATTTATATAACATGACAATATAAATATCTATCTTGTTTCATAATATTCATATTTCTCTGGTAATAGTTGTGTAAAATGCTATTAAGCTACCTAGATTCCCCGCCCCAATATATTTCCCTTTTCCTATAGAAGTATAAGATCCGTATCATAGAAACCACATACAAGATCAAAAGAACACAGGTGATCTTCGCACAAACTCATCAGAGTAGCTAAAATAGGAACTTGAGCAACAATAATACGTACTGCCAATATGTATATAAAAACGCGGTACCAGATAACTGACATCAAAGCTAATAGGTACTACAAAAGCATATATATGCACAAATGTATACAAATGTGATACAGATCAATTTCATGGTTGGTAAATCTTTCAATGAACTAACCATAAACTATTATTTTGGAGTGAGTAACAGAGTTAGCACGGATATGATACTAAGGGAAGGATACAAGGCGAACTCTATGATAAGACAAACTATAGTCTGATTGAGATTTTTTTTTAAAATGAATCTTTGTCTTCTTTTAGGTTAAATTGGTGTAAAATCTGTCTCATTTATTCTCTTTCTACTATTGCCTTCTGTACTTGACAAATCTTATGGTCTTATTGTCTCCCTACTTAAGGAAAATTCATCCAATTTCCTCTATATTTGAAATTTGGAGTTAACTGTAACGTGCTACTTAAACACAAGATAAAGCATATCTGAACATCAACTCAACAAGGAACTACGATCAAGCACTGAATAGCAGATAATGCTAATTACTACACGTTTCTATAAACTTTAAAAAAATGTAAAAGAGCCTTACATTAGTATAAAGTGAGTAAAAAGTCCCTCCATCCCGGATTTCTGAAGATGATTCCTTCACTATGACACATGTACATCTTCCAATATCTATAGGCAAAGGCCTGTACAACAATGACCTGCAAAAAGCACAAAAGGAAAAAAAAATGTTAATTTCGTCTACAAAAAATGTTAAATTTGTTTTGAGCAAGATGTACCGGAAACGGCCTCTCTATCTAACTCCACAAAGTAGAGGTAATGTCAGCATACACACTATCCTCCAAGACCCTACTATGTGGGATTACACTAGGTATGTCGTTGTAGTTGTCGTCTACAAATCAATAATAAGCCTAACTCATAAGTTTAAGCAACAACAGAGGTAAAACTGAACCTATTTGGAAGTGTAGACCAAGAAGAAGCTGGAGCAGCTTCAGAATCAGAATAATCCCAAATGTTAGCAGAATTAGGCGTCTCTGTATCCGCATGTTCCCAAATTTTCAACCCAATCTTAGATTCTGGTTCATTTTTTTGTATACATAACTGAAGTGAAGATGGCTTCAAAACCGAGTCTTTCAAATCAGACTCTTTATTCACAACCTTATTAGTCCAATCAAACGGTGGTAAAGCATTTTCTTTATCAAAAAAATTGGATTTTTCAGGTTTATTTGGTGTCTCATTCTCTTTGTTATCAGAGATAACTAGTTGGTTCTGGAGCAAATGAACACCCAATGCTTCTCCTATAGTGCTGCCACTGCCACTGCTGCTGCTTCGGTTTTGTCTGAGCTCAGTCAAGGGATTATCATAAAAGGAATTGTATGAATTTGAAGAACGAAGAGGGGTTGGAATTTTCTTGAAGCCAGACATTTTGGTCTTTGTGTGAGATATGAAATAACCGAATTTGGAAAGAGCAGAACAGCAAGTGTCAATAAGGCAAAGTTGGATCTAGTTATATAAAGGCTTCTTGCTCTGTTGTAGAGCACTTTGGGAAAAGGATTTAACTTGGTGGAAATAATCAGGAAGACCAACCTATAATTTGAATTTTATGGGTTGGAATTTGAAATTCTATCGCAATCTATTTGATATACACGGTTCGAAATCTATATATTCGTACTTATTTAATAAAGTTTTAATACATATATAGGTCTAAGCTGTAGTAACTAGGTTCTGATGTTCCTATAACGTTTGCACTACATCCGCCTTTGACTATCATTATATTGTTGTATAAACTATCTTATTTTTCATGTAACTTATCTCATTTAGTTATTTTTAGACTATTTTGTTGAATTTTTATATTGTTATTATATACTCTTTTCGTTTAAATTTATGTGAACACATTTGACTGGGCATGAAATTTAAGAAAAGAGAAAATACTTTTGAATTTATGGTTTAAAATGAGACACATATATTTTGTATAGATATAAATTATTGTATAAATATAAATTGCTTCCAAATAAGGAGATGCATTATTCTTTTTGGCATGGACCAAAACAAAATATGTTCGTATAAATTTAAAGCAGACCGAATATAAGTTAAATTTGTGAAGAAAAGGCTAGACCTTATTTGTGCTTTTTAAGTGGGTAAGGCTTTAAAAGAGGTGTAGTGGTTAGATATGCTTTATCTTGTGCTTGCAGCCAATGTTATTGATGGTATCAACAGAAATTTGAATTTGAAAATTTGGGGCATTGGCAACTGTGTTGGGCAATTCAAACGTTGGAATTGGTTCATAATTAGATAAAATTTCCAACGGTAAAATAAGGAACTTGATTGCGTCTTGTCTTGTCTTAGGATGCCATGTGTTTCCCCAATAGACGGCGTAGTTGTGGGCCCATCGCCGGACTTTTGTCGGTTGCTGAAAATAGCGCGAAGCAATTTGAATACTAGGTCCGTACGTGTGTCTGAAACAAATTTATGAAGCATTTAGTATAAATTCAGCTGCAGATATCCTGTGATTTTGTAAATTTAGCAATTATTCCCTTTCTGCCTTTTTTGGAACTTTTGGTGATCAAGAAAATGACGGCTCATTTGCATTATGTGACTGTCATCATAACCTTTTTTCACTTTTCGCTAGGAACATTTTCTGATTCAATGATAGAATTACGCATAATTTATAGAGTAGTTTATATTCGGTTAATGATCACACTTACGTGTCTAAGACGAGTATTTCATCACATTATTAAAAGGAGAGGAAAAACCTTCACATTAAGTAAAACGGTAACCTCACAATAGGCCATTTGATAATTTAGGATAAAAGTAATTAGGTTAGGTAATAATTAATTTTTTTAAAAAAAAATTAAAGTTTAAGAAAAAATTAAATTATGCATTATGTGTTGTTAATAATTAGTTACTCTCTTTGAGTTAACAAATTTGGACTTTTTAAATTATTCTAAGATAAAAACGAAAATAATAAGAAGAAAAAAAACTGTCAATTCAAATTGGGGAGTAGTTTCTTCCTAATATGGTAGTCTATATCTACAAAATACTACAAATATATTTTTTGAAAATATTAGTAGATTTATGACAAAATAGTAAACTTACTTATCTGTTTATATTTTTTTTAAAATCAAAATTATAATTTAAATATGATAGTGTTTCGATTATATGTAAAATTCAAAATGAAAAAAACTAATATAATATTACAGAAGAAAAAATTTACAAAGATGAAAACAGAGATAATATTAGGATATTTTAACTTTGAATTAATTTATAAAAATAAAATAAATTAAATAACTAATACACAGATATATTATTGATAAATTTAGAAAAATGAAGTATTGTGAACAACAAAAAAACTAAAATAAAAAACTAAAAAAATCTCAATTCTAATTGAGGAGGAGTTTCTTTCCAATAAAAAATTAATATTGGATATTTAAAGTTTCATACTTAATAAAATCTAACTATAATTTTAAATTAGAAACAATTACAATTTTTATTATTTTTGAAGGAAAGATAAAAAATTTGAATCTATATGTTAAGATTAGAGTAGCTTTCAACTCTATTCAAATTAAAATTTGGATGTTTATCACTTTTTTTGTTTTCATTTATTTTTCTCTAATCATCATTAATTAACAATAACAATAACAATAACAATAATAATAATAATAATAATAATAATAATAATAATACTAAACTTTTGAATTTGATCTAAAATTTATCCCACTGCATATCATGAAAAATATAAATTTCATTATTAAATTTTAAATATAGTTAAGTATTTTTATGGAAATAATAATTTATATATTTTAAAAATTATTTATTTTGAACCCTTTTTAATTTTAAATTTGGAAGTTACCCACACATAATTTAACTTCATATATTATATTTAAAGAGTGATAGTGAAGCATGAGGTCAGGTCAAGTCAAGTATCATATAGAGAAAATGCTGCTTCACACGTTAAAGGCAAAATTTAACTATATTTTATGACAAAATTTAATCTATATCTATATTATAGATTTGTATAGATAATTTGAATGCTAAAAAAAATAAAATCTAAAATACATAATCTTTAATATTCTTATTAGATTATATCATTGCGAGATTTTGTATATATTTAAATTGATAGTAAACAATATTAGTCTCGCATATCATTACCGATTCACACAAAATAAAAGGTATATAATAAAGAAATAATTACAAATAACATAGTAAAAAAAATATATAAAATCAAAACTTCATATTGAAAATAGAAGAAGAAAAATAAAATATATATATATATATATATATATATATATATATATATATATATATATATATATATATATATATATATATAACGAGAAGTAAAAAATTATATGATGCCAAGTGGCATAATCATAAGACGATAAGTGTAGGTTTTTTTGAAAAAAACTATTTTAGAATAAAAAATAAAATTTAAAAAATAAAAAGTTGCCCATTTAAATTGGGGATTACTTTCAAGTTCGAGTTTTAAAATTATTTTAAAATAAACAAACGAAAATAAAGAAATAAAAAAACTTTCAATTCAATTTTGGGAGTAGTTATTATACTAAAGTCGTAATTTTTAAAACATTCATATGTCAATTTAATAATATTAAGTAATGGATAATACAATTATATAAGCAAGGAACAATAAATAAATAAATAAAATATAAATTTATGGGAAAATATAAAAATATAAGACTTATAATTAGAATTATTATGAGAAAAGTTATACATATACACATAACTAAATCATAATAAACAAATATTCATAAAGGAAGAATACTAAAAAAAATAAATCAAGCGATAACGTAAATATATATATATATATATATATATATATATATATATATATATAAATTAAATTTCTCATGTAGGAAATTTTAGTTAATAAATAAAATTCATAATTCCATAATGAAAAATACAAAAATATAAAGAAACTATTAGGATATTATACATAAGATAATATATTATATATAAAACATAAATTATTAATTATTAAAAATATTAGTAGGTTTTTCTATAAAAATAATAGAAGGTTTATCTCTTTATATTTTTGATGAATTCAAAATTATATTTTACTAAAAAAAAATTATATTATTTAAATTTTCAGTGAAATACAAAATAAGAAAATTAATCAAATATTACCGTAGAAAAGAATGTATGAAAAGAGCGGGATATTAATTAATTTTATAATTAATTAATATATAACACTAGAAAATTATTGATAACAAAATAACATAAGTGTAAAAAAATAAAAATATTTACTTATATTATATTAAAAGAGAAATAGTATCAAAATATTAAGCCAATTGATAAATTAATAAAGAATAAACAAGAAATAAATAATTTATTCGATTACTATATGATGTGTATTCTTTGATTTTGTTATATTTTTGTACACTATATTAAATATTAAAATAATAACTAATATTTATTAAAATAATATAATATATTATATCATAATTTTATAAGATTAATATTCTGTCAAATTATCCGCGCATCGCGCGGGTTCTAACACTAGTTTGATTATAAACATGAGGGGCGATTCTATAGCCTTAATTATGGGGCACATGAACCCATGGCTCTTCCATCAAACTAGGTATTTTATTTATGTATTTTTTAGAATTGGTCAAATATTATAAATTGGTACCCATGCTCATAAATAGTGCACTTGGTTCAATACTTAATTATTTACTCAAAGAAACACGTATCAATTCCAGCTTTACACTTTTTCCTCCTCCTTTCTTTAGTAGTGCATCCATGTTCTAGAAATTCTAGATCCGCCTCTGATAAACAGAGTATGTTATATTAGTAAATTAATAACATGTTTGGCCAAGCTTCTAAAATCAGCTTATTTGGAGAAGTACTTTTCTCAAAAGTACTTTTTAAAAAAAATACTTTTGGTGAGAAGCAGTTTGTATTTGGCTAATTAATTTGAAAAGCACTTTTGAACAGTAATTAGTGTTTGGCCAAACTTTTGAAAACTGCTTCTAAGTGTATTTTTTTTTCAAAAGTGCTTATTAAAAAAGTGCTTTTGGAGAGAAGTTACTTTTTCCTGTTTCTCAAAAACTGCTTCTGCTTCTCCTCAAAAACACTTTTTTCCTTCCAAAAGCTTGGCCAAACACTTCAATTTTTGGCCAAAAGTGCTTTTGGCAAAAAAAGAAGAAGTACTTTTGGCTCAAAAATAAACTTGGCCAAACAGGCTATAAGAATGAAGATATCACGTAAAAAGCATAACTAATTTAAATTAGTGGAATTTATGAAAGATGTAGAAAATCAACATAGCGTAAAATCTAAATATAAGGCCAAAAATCTCAAAAATTGAACTCATCAATTGAATCATTGATCTATGCCGCTCGGTTAAAAAAAAATATGACGGAGAGTTCACTGGTATTACTATTCAAAATCGTAAGCTACATGTAATTTCATATTCAAATGGTAGTATCGAACTCTTTAGCTATTGTTCTGAGGGAGAGCCTGTCAATGAATTGTATGTGTGCACTATATTGGCGGCTATTTTGGATGCAGGATTTGTCACTGATGCTATTGGTATTCATGCACAAATAGTCACTTTTATAGCTTCTCTTTTTTTTGTTTGGTAACTTAGCTGCTCTTTAAAACGTGTTCATATATGACTAAAGTTGCACTAATTTTTAATTCGTGATCATGTTTTGAATAGCGGCCATAAAAGTGGCTATTTATGCAAAATGGTCCCTTCCAAGCTGCCAGAAAACCCAGGTCGAATTGGGCCTTCAGCTAACGAAGCCCAATAATTTCCAGTCCATTACCAAACCCAAGAACTAGCAATCCGGATACATGCCCGTCAGGATTTTCATCAAACCGGATCCAATTTCTACCACCTACGGGCTACGCCACTGATAAAGTGATAAAAATTCTGGATCATAAGTGAAAACGAGTGGCTCTCTTCTTGACCCATTTTCCATTAATACTTTAGAAAGGAAAAACCCATGGCCCCAAAAACTGTGCAACATGAAGGCAGCAATGGTGAACGCTGTCACACTCTCTAGCTCAACATTTTGGTACCACTACACAAAACCCATTTCAAGAATCAACTTCAATTTCAAAATTGGAGCATCATTATCCACCTCAGCTAACATGGCTACTGGCACCACAACAAAAGTAGCTCCCGCCATCATAGTCGGAGGTGGACGTGTGGGAAGAGCTTTACAAGATTTGGGTAATGGAGATGATGTTTTGGTTAAAAGGGGTGAACCTGTTCCCGTTGATTTTGTTGGTCCAATTTTGGTTTGTACTAGGAATGATGATCTTGAAGCTGTACTTGAAGCTACTCCTAAATCTCGTTGGAGCGGTATGCTGGACTTCCCCTTACTATAGTGTTACTCTGTATTATTGTTTGATTGAGCATGGAGTTCAAGGATTTTTGAAACATGTTATAAAAACAAGTAATAAAAATTTGTGCGACTATAAATAATATTGTCAAGTGTAAAATAAAAAATTCAAAATTGAAAGAATAACAGAAGAGTATAGTTTATTTTCCCCATTAGTACATTTCAGTAGTTTTGTTTACTATGTACAACACGATAATTTCGTTCTAAGGTGTTATGCTATAGTTGTTAATATCTATGACTTTTGATTGAAGCTAAGCTTAGGCGCTGCAGAAATTTCTGTTGTTAATAGTAGTGTTGTTGATGTGATAAATTTGTTTTTTTTTTCCCTCATGCATTGATGGTGTATTGCCCAATATTTCTAGGAGTCTTTTAGTAGATTTGAAAGAAATATTAATATGCCAACAGAAAATGTAGAGAACTTTTAGTATTGCTTTTTATTTTTATTATTAAGTAGTTTATTTTTATGTAAATGGAGTGATATGAATAGTGTGTTCATATACCTGATGCTAACTTCCTTGGGATTGAGGCGTATTTATTGTGTTGTATTGTTAATGTACTATTTCCTTTTTCTGATTTTCCTTTTGGGTGTGGTTTGGGCTAACTTATGTTTTACTGGATGATGTGACCCTGTCATAAATCTTGATGTGGCAGATTTGGTATTTTTCCAAAATGGAATGCTGGAGCCTTGGTTCCAAAGTAAAGGTCTCGGTGATGCAGACCAAGTATTGGCATATTTTGCAGTATCAAAGCTTGGTGAGCCCCCTACTGATGGGAAAACTGATACCAATCCAGAAGGATTGACTGCAGCTTATGGAAAATGGGCATCTGCAGTGGCTGCAAGATTACATGCTGGGGGACTCTCTTGCAAGGTAAAGAATGAACTTCGGTATTGTATGCTCAGCATAACATTATAATCATGCAGTGAAAACTTCCCTTCTGATGCTATTGACGGTTAGCTAGAAGACTATGTTCAAGTTCCTGTTTATTGGAATAGGGATGTACTGTTCTAAGTTTAGTGTGTTGTATATTGAAGACTTCAACATACATGCCTACATTAGCCTCGGTTTGTCTTTCTCCGTAATGAACTAAACTCACTTTTCTCTGTTGAAGGCTTCTTGATCAACAGTTTTATACTAAATGCTATTGATATTATACCTCTTTCCTTGTATTTCATAAAGAAGAAGGGTAAACGGTGTGGTCCGAAAGGAAACCGCTTTTGCTAATTCAAATTGAAAGTGACATAAAATCAATGCAATTGATTGTAGGCCTCTTTCATTTATTTCATCTTGTACCTCGCCAAGTGTAGTTTTTAGAGATGGCATCTCTTCTTAAAATTTTCACGTACAAGTTGACAAGGTCCAAAAAGTTATTCTTCTTTCAGCACTGTGCCTTATAATATAGCTTGCAACAGACCACTACTCAGATCTGTTATATAATTTGCCTTTTCTGGAAAAACCAGGTACTTGACAAAGAGCCTTTTCAGAAGCAAATGCTGGAGAAGCTTATATGGATTTGTGCTTTCATGCTTGTTGGAGCTCGTCATCCAGGAGCAACAGTAGGAGCTGTTGAGAAAGAGTACCGCTCTGAGGTGAGTGACTCGTGCTCGTTTGTGAAACCCTTTTAACATATGCACTTTTAATTTGTTTTTTGATAGGTTAAGTTGCATTATTTGTTCATTCATGTTTCAGGGTGCTACCTTGTTACAATCAACTACCCTCACTGCATAACTCCAAGTAGGGGCCCGCCTTTCGTTAAAAAAAATTCAAAAAATTAAAAGTGCTGAGATGTGAAGTGAGAGGGACAGAGATCACAATGCTTGCACTGACTTGTGTTACTTCTGTTGTGAATCATAAGTTAGAGATTCCTTGTATGAAGTAATGCAAGGAGCCTAAATAGAAACTCCGTGTATGAAGCAATAGCATGGCTCAAGCAACTACTGATACTTTAATTAACTTTTCAGCTTACTTTCCGTTACATAGGATTAAGAGTCCAGCATGTTTACATCTTAGACCGAACACCGCGGATTATCTCACAAGCGGAAATACAATTAACCAAACACTGCTTATTAACCACATTCATGGTATTAGTGGCTTATATGTCCTTAGTGTATAAAGAAACTGGTTTTGTTGCTCATCAACTCCGATTCTATCTTATAATTACCATACTTGCTGTTCAAACCATAGAAATGGAGCACTATTAATAGGTTCTACAGTAATGTTGGATCTTCAAGTCCATATTGCCACTGTTTAAACCTACTAGACATTGTACGCAAAGGGGCTAGATTGTTCTAGTTATACCTACTCCGGTCACCCTTGTCCACATTAAAAGGCAAAATACCACCTGATATGGGTTGGGTCTTAGCACCACCCATTTCTCCATTTTCTTTTTCCCCCCCCCCCCTCCTTTTTCCAAACTAAGGTGGTTTGTCAGTGCCATTTTCGTCAAAGTCAAGCACACTATTAATAGTAGGAACTGAAAGTTGGATGCTTTACTTGTTTCGCTGTCTTAATGTATGTGGCTAATACAGATGATAATGTAGAGCGAGGATGTTATTAACTAGGTTTGCTGCTTTCAGGCGTCTAAACTGATTGCTGAGCTTGCATCTGCAGCAGCTGCAGAGAAAGGTCTAGTTTTTGAGGAAGCCATGGAGGATAGGCTCTGTGCTTACTCCCGAGCAGTTGCGCATTTTCCAACGGCTGTCAAGGAGGTAAGAAAATTTGGATTTCTTAGTTGACATTACATTTTGAATTGTGTGTTTTAACCATCCCGTTTGTCTGATCCCTTGTAGTTCAAATGGAGAAACGGATGGTTCTATTCACTCTCTGAGAAGGCAATCGTAGAAGGGAAACCAGATCCATGCCCATTACATACTGCATGGCTTAAAGAACTAAAAATAGTCTAAGGTAAAATGTGCACTTGGTATAAATTGGTTGTTAGAGAACCTCTGTTTTCTTTTGGAGGATGTAGATGAGAGCTGCGGTATTATTTCATTGTAATAAATTCTCCTATTTGTGCCTCTATTGGTGGAAAAGCTTTTAGTACCATGACGTGTGTCATGTAAGATAACCGGCGCTTATGTAAATTGTCTGACGCTGGTTGAGGTATTAAAAATTATTCACAGTATCTAACTTTTAATTATTTATCCATCTCTGCGGATAAAGTTGTACATATACTTCGTTAAAACCTTGTCAATACAGTTGTCCTACAAATTACTGTGATGATGTTCGAGTCATAGCCGGTGTACACTTATTATATATGGATTATACATATATATTATATATCTGTTGGTTATTTTAGTTTTTTAGTTTAAGTTGTTAGATGAACGACTATTTAGGTTAATTCTTCTTTATTTTATATATTTATAATTCCTGCATAACTAATTCGTGAAACAAATAACCCATAACCTTAGTTATACGGTGTCCTTTCCATGCCCGGGCGTCTGGAAGACTTTCTGAAACAATGAATTGACTTAAAGGAGAGACATTTGTTAACTGGCAATCATATGCTTAAAATTTGTCTTCGTAACAGTTAAATGCGATTCGATTCAACGTTGTTACGTCTAACCTTATAATTATATGCTAAACAAGATATGGAATTAACTGCTGCTATATTGTGCGATAAGATTAAGTATTATCTGAAGTAGAACAACACGAGAGGCTGGTATAGAAAATAGGATTCTGTATACGGATAAAAGCGGGCCCACTAAACACCTCGATTTCCCGGTAAGTCAAACGGAGCATGAACGTGACCGTAATGAATCAGAGTAAAAGCGAGGAGCCCCTCGTATTGGGGCTCAGGCAAAACACCTACCCTCGGGGGTATCAGGGCCATGTCTTCCGGGTCCGTTTCGAGGATCAAGACTTCGGAGAGAATTACCAAAGAGCTGCATACGACTAACCAAGGGTCGTGATGTCCGTGCCCAACCGGATATCACAGCGTGAATTTCGGCCCGTATCGGCTTATTATTCATGGGACACATTGTAACACGCATAGCGAGGCAATTTATTTCAATTCTCTTTGTTGTTCAAAGTTCTTATTTTTGTTCTTAAGTTCTTCATAAGTATAAGTTTGGAATATAGGGCAGATTCCTCATCGAGCCATCAACCGAGCTCGGAATCATCCTTATCATTGGTTTGGCCATTTATTACGTCTTTCATTTACTTAATCTAACGTCATTAATCACTTGTATTGAATTAATCCACATATCCTTAAATCCACATATAAATTCAATTGTTATCCGTTTTGTTAGGGTAAACAGTTTGGCGCCCACCGTGGGGCTAGGGATAATAGTGGTAATTTGATACAAATTTTCATAACGCACTCTGTTTTACACTTGTTCTTTGAGATTTTAATTTCAGGTCAAATTAAAAATGTCGAACTCTCACTCTACTCATTTGAACGTTGGCGCTGAGTCTGGCCACCATGGCGAGAACATCAATGTAGTGCCCAATAACGAGGTGCCTCCTGTTGACCCCAACGGAGTTCCAGTCGCGGACCCGATCGATGCTAACTCACATGTGGCTATCGACGCAAACTTGCCTACCGACCCCGAAAACAACGTTCGCGGGGGAGCCCGATCGATAGCCCGGAGTACACACGACGGCGAAGGTGATGGGATCAATTTACGGGTGATCTTCGAAATGTTACAGGCTCAACAAGAAGCAATAGCCCAGTTGCAGAACCAAAGTCGTGCCCATAGCAGAGTTGAGCCTGAACCATCCCGGAAAAATACCCACAGAAATGAACCAGCCACAGAAAGGCCGGGTAAAGTTGAACCTGGGACCATCCCCGAGATAATAAAGATGCTTGAGGAACTCACAAAGCGGGTGGAATCAGGAGAAAAGAAATTCGAAGCCAACGACAAAAAAGTGGAGACCTATAACTCCAGGGTTGATCAAATCCCAGGAGCGTCCCCGATATTGAAAGGCCTTGATTCCAAGAAATTTATTCAAAAACCTTTTCCTCCCAGCGCAACTCCGAAACTGATTTCAAAGAAGTTCTGTATGCCCGAAAATCCAAAGTATAATGGGACCACGGATCCAAATGAACACATAATCTCCTACACGTGTGTCACTAAGGGGAATGACTTAGAAGATGATGAAATCGAGTCGGTTCTGCTGAAAACGTTCGGAGAAACCATGTCTAAAGGATCCATGATATGGTATCACAACCTGCCCCCTAATTTCATTGATTCGTTTGCTATGCTTGAAGATGCCTTTGTAAAAGCTCATGCCGGGATCATCAAAGTCGAGACCAGAAAATTGGACCTTTAAAGTGAAACAAAGAGATAACGAAATGCTTAGGGAATTCGTATTGAGGTTTCAAATGGAAAGGATGGACCTGCCCCCGGTTGTGGACGATTGGGCCGTTCAAGTATTTACTCAAGGACTCAACCCCCAAAGCTCCTTGGCTCCACAACAGCTGAAACATAATTTGATAGAGTACCCGGCGATAACTTGGGTTGACGTCCATAACAGGTACCAATCAAAAATTAAAGTCGAGGACGATCAGCTCGGGCCCCTTTCTGGGTCCGTGTATCCCATCAGAACCAATGACATGTCTAAAAGAGTCATTGATCATGAACCAAGACCAAGCAGAGATCGGTATCAACCGTATAGCGGAGATCGAAGGGGCAGAGGGTCCGGACGTAACCCTACGAGGAATGAAAGAAGAAGCGATCGAGGTCATAATAATCGGGGACTCATGAGCAAAAACGGTTTCGACAGGCCTATCGGGGCCAGGGAGGCACCGAGGTTATCGGAATACAACTTCAGCGTTGATGCTGCCAGCATCATGTAAGCCATCGGACACATCAAAGATACCAAGTGGCCTCGGCCATTGCAATCTGATCCTGCCCAAAGAGACCCCAACCTGATGTGTAAGTATCATGGAACTCACGGCCACAGGACCAAAGACTGCTGACAGCTAAGGGAAGAAGTGGCCCGGTTATTAAATAACAGACACCTCCGGGAATTTCTGAGTGATCGAGCCAAAAACCACTTCAGGAATAGAGACTCCAACAAGCAGACCGAGCAAGAGGAACCTTAGCACGTCATCAACAAGATCATCGGTGGAGTCGACATCCCCCAGGGGCCAATGTTGAAGCATACTAAGTTGTCCATCACAAGGGAAAAATGAACCCGAAATTACATGCCGGATGGGACCATCTCTTTCAACGATGAAGACGTTGAAGGCATCGTGCAATCGCATAACAATGTAATGGTAATTTCTATACTCGTAAATAAATCTCGAGTTAAGCGTGTGTTGATTGATCCAGGTAGCTCGACCAATATCATCAGATCGAGGGTCGTAGAACAACTGCGTATACAAGACCAAATAGTGCCTGCAGTCCAGGTCTTAAACGGATTCAACATGGCATGTGAAACTACTAAAGGGGAGATAACCCTGCCAGTGAACACCTCCGGAACCATTCAGGAAATGAAGTTCTACGTCATCGAAGGGGATATGAGGTATAAACGCTCTATTCGGAAGGTCGTGGATTCACAACATGAGGGCAATACCCTCGACACTACACCAGGCATTGAAGTTCCCCACACCGGGAGGTATCAAGATAGTTTACGGAGAACACCCGGCAACAAAAGAAATGTTCGCAGTCGAGGAGGTGATCCCGATGTCCACACTCTTGACATCAATGATCCCAAGGTCGGTTAGGAAGGAAGAAACTAAATAGCAATCACCGACATCGGCCCCGACCGAACCGGAGAGGCAAGAGGCTGGCGAGGATGATGATTACAGAGTTCCTAGGTCATTCATCGCCCCTGACAATTCCGATGCCACCAAGTCAACGGTCAAGGAGCTGAAGAAAGTCATATTGATCGAACATTTGCTTGATCGGAAGGTATGCCTGGGCATAGGGTTGACTCCCAAGCTCAGGAAAAAACTCATTAAATTACATATAGCTAACGTGGATGGTTTTGCTTGGTCCCATCTAGATATGACAGGGATCCCACCAGAAGTGACCACTCATAAGCTAAGCTTGGACCCGAAGTTCCACCCAGTTAAACAGAAAAGGAGGCCTCAGTCCGAAGTCAAGCATACGTTCATCAAAGACGAGGTATCCAAACTCCTTAAAATAGGTTCCATTCGGGAAGTTAAGTACCTGGATTGGTTGGCTAACGTAGTAGTAGTGCCTAAAAGGGAAAATAAATTAAGAATGTGCGTAGATTATAAAGACTTGAACAAGGCATGCCCCAAGGATTTTTTTCCGTTGCCTAATATCGATCGCATGATCGACACAACGGCCGGGCACGAGATACTTAGCTTTCTCGATGCCTTTTCCTGGTACAACCAAATCTTAATGGACTCGGGCGATTAAGAAAAAACTTCATTCATCACTAAATTCGGCACCTATTGTTATAACATAATGCCGTTCGGACTAAAAAAATGCTGAAGCCACTTATCAACGCCTAATAAATTGGATGTTCGAAGATCAAATAGGAAAATCAATGGAGGTTTACATTGACGACATATTAGTTAAGTCCCTACGAGCAGAGGACCATTTGGAAAATTTGCAGAAAACCTTCAACATACTTAAGAAATATAATATTAAGCTGAATCCGGAGAAATGCGCATTCGGGGTCCGGGAAGTTCCTTGGATTCATGGTGTCCAACCGGGGGATCGAGATAAATCCCAACAAAATCAAAGCTATAGAAGACATCACCATGGTGGACAATGTCAAGGCCGTTTAGAGGCTAATTGGTCGCATAGCCATCGTGGGTCGGTTCATATCAAGGTCCTCCGATAAGAGCCATATGTTCTTCTCATTATTGAAGAAGAAGAATAATTTTTCGTGGACCCCAGAGTGCCAGCAAGCTTTGGAAGAACTCAAACGGTACCTTTTGAGTCCACCCTTGCTTCATACTCTGAAGGCAGACGAGCAGTTGTACCTATACTTAGCGGTATCCGAGATAGCGGTAAGTGGAGTCTTAGTCCGGGAGGAAGAAGGTGCGCAATTTCCTATCTATTATGTTAGCAGGACTCTAGGCGAGGCCGAAATAAGGTACCCTCACCTAGAGAAGTTGGCGCTCGCTTTGCTAAGCGCCTCCAGAAAGTTAAAGCCATATTTTTAATGCCATCCCATATGTGTCGTAACTTCTTACTCGTTGAGGAACATAATGCACAAACCCGAGCTCTCGGGACGATTGGATAAACAGGCCGTAGAAATTAGCCGGTACAATATCGAATATCGACCTCGAACTGCCATCAAATCTCAAATTTTGGTAGACTTCGTGGACGATTTCACGCCAGCCTTAATACCCGAAGTTGAAAGGAAATTTTTGTTAACCTCGGGGAATTCAACGGGAATCTGGACCCTCTTTACGGACGGTGCCTCGAACACAAAGGGGTCTAGACACGGCATCATGTTGAAGCCACGTACGGGTAACGTAATCAGGCAATCTATTAGAACTGTGAAATTGGCTAACAATGAGGCCGAGTATGAGACCATGATTGCAGTCTCGAATTGGCTAAAAGCCTGGGGGACGAAGTGGTCGAAGCTAAGTGTGATTCCCTCATTGTGGTAAATCAAGTCAATGGGACATTCGAAGTGAAAGAGGAACGAATGCGAAGATACTTGGATAAATTACAGGTAACGCTGCATCGATTCAAGGAATGGACCCTACAACACGTGCCCTAGGATCAAAATAGCGAAGCCGATGCTCTGGCTAACTTGGGGTCATCGGTCAATGATGGTGAATTCGACTCAGGAACAGTCGTACAACTCATAAAATCGGTAGTGGAGGAAGGCCATGCCGAAATAAACTCAACAAGCTTAACTTGGGACTGGAGAAACAAGTATATAGATTACTTGAAAACTGGGAAGCTGCCCTCAGATCCTAAAGAATCGAGAGCTTTACGCACGAAGGCAGCCGGGTTTAGCCTATCTGAAGGTACCCTGTTCAGAAGAACGTTCAATGGCCCACTCACCATATTCTTGGGGCCGGGAAACACTAAATATGTTTTGAGGGAAGTTCATGAAGGCACCTACGGAAACCATTCGGGAGTAAAATCTTTGGTTCGTAAGATAATCAGAGTCGGCTATTACTAGATCGACATGGAGAAAGATGCGAAGGACTTTGTACGAAGATGTGAAGATTGTCAGAGGCATGCACCAATGATCCATCAACCCGGGGAGTTACTACATTCGGTCCTTTCGCATTGGCCGTTCATGAAATGGGGAATGAAAATTGTCGATCCCTTTCCATGGGCACCCGGTAAGGCTCAATTTATACTATTTATGACTGACTATTTCTCTAAGTGGGTCGAAGCTCAAGCATTCGAGAAGGTCCGGGAAAAAGAAGTCATCGAATTCATTTGGGACCACATAATATGCCGGTTCAGTATACCGGCCGATATAGTATGTGATAACGGGAAGCAGTTCATCGGTAGCAAGGTAAGCAAATTTTTCGAGGACCATAAGATCAAAAAGATCTTATCAACACCCTATCGCCCTAGTGGGAACGGACATGCGGAATCTACGAACAAGACCATACTTCAAAACCTTAAGAAAAGGTTGACCGATGCCAAAGAAAAATGGAAGGAAATTTTGCCCGAAGTCTTGTGGGCATATCGTACGACCTCAAAATCTAAGTACCGGGGCCACTCTAATTTCATTGGTCTATGGTGCCGAAGCACTAATATCAGTTGAGGTGGGATAACTGAGCCTCAGGTTCCGATATGAAACCGAATAATCAAACGGTGAGGCCATGAACACGAGCCTGGAATTATTGGATGAGAGGCGCGAGGCTTCCCTAGTCTGGTTGGCCGCCCAAAAATAGTGGATAGAAAGATATTACAACTGAAGAACCAACCTCCGACACTTCAATATCGGGGACTTGGTGTTAAGAAAAGTAACACTGAACACCCGGAACCCGAACGAAGGGAAGCTGGGACCGAATTGGGAAGGACCATATCGAGTCATCGGTATTACCGGTAAAGGTTCATATAAACTCGAAGCAGGAAATGGTGCACATCTACCAAACAACTAGAACGTGATCCACTTAAAACGGTACTACTGCTAAGGTACGACCTCATTCACTTTTTTTTAATATTACGAATTGGGCTAACACTTTCAGGAAACAACCAAAGGAGAATGTAGCTGTTAGGTCTGAAAGCATGCGTCACACTCTTTTTTCCTTGAACCGGTTTTGTCCCAAATGGGTTTTTCGGCAAGGTTTTTATCGAGGAAATAGTAAATCGTGCTAACTCAGAGTTGAATACCGGTTTTAAATTGGAGTCAATGGTCGCATCAACAATATCCGAGCCCTCTCGAAGATCGACCTCGAATACTGGGGGCCATCACCCTCAGGTCAAGATTTTTAGTAAGGAAGGAAATTTTGTGCTTGAACAGTCTAGGCTCGGTGGTTAGGATTTATTGTAAGGGCCAAATGGTCAAGTGAACCATGCCCGCGTTGGCCACCTCAGCCATAATACGAGCTTTTACATGCTTACAATATTGTACGTTACGCACAGAAATGAAAGAAAGTTTCTACCTTGCTAACAATCATTTTTTACTTCTTAAAAGTATCGAGCCTAAGGGCTATTCCTACCCGAGAACTATTGAGCCCAAGGGCCACCCTTATCCGAGCCCAAAGGGCTACCCCCACTCAGGTATTGCCGTTCGAGACATGTTTAGGCGGCTCGGGTTATCAAAATCCGGAGGCACAAAATCTATTAGGTAGTGCCTAAACCTAAAAGGCTACGGCCACCCTAAAAAGCGGTTTGGAGACGTCCGAAGCCAGTAATCAAAACATAAAGCCTTCAAAAAAATTCTAAACATATTCAAAGGTTACCCTCGGCAAAGATATAGTCTAAAAATATTTAAACAAGCATCTTAGGAAAATTTCCGGTCACTCCAAGCTTCCATAAGTTCGAGAAAAAATTGCATCGAGGACAAGTCTTGTTCGAACCTCCGAAAAATGACTTATTACTACGTGTGATTATGTGCTAAGGCATTAGAAATGTTTGCAATTGTAAAAAGATGCTGAAGATAATAGACTTGAAAATTGCCAAAAGGGAAAAACTTTATATATTCCGAAATACCTTTACAAAGGCCAATAAAATCGACCTCAACAAAATATATGTATAAGATACAAAAACAAAAAAAAAATCCTAAGGCATCTCCGCCTAGTCTTCACCGGAACCCGACTCGTCACCAAAACCGTTGGGACCTTCGGATTCTTCAGAGCCCTCGGAGTCCTCTTCACCTCAGGGTTCAACTAGCCTCTTGGCCTCGACCTCGAGTCTTTTTGACTCTTTGATCTTGGCAGATAGGTCGAAGCTTCGGGCATGTATTTCTTCGAGGGTCTCTGATGAGTGGTGATTTTACCATTTATTTTAGTCTCTTTTCTTTAGATTTTGCATCCTTTAATTATCATATGAGGTTGTTTGTGGTGTGTATTGCTAGATTTTCAGGTAAATGTGCCATGAAGAGAGTTGAATTCACTTGGAGTGGAATTGAGCAAAAAGAGTACAAAAAGTGCAAAATCCTTCAGTGATTCCGCATCTGCGGAACACTGTTCGCGTATGCGACATCGCATCTGCGAGGGAAAAGGCCGCAACTGCGGAGATGGGCTACAATGCATTGGGACTTCATCTGCGGTAAGTAATCTGTGCCTGCAGAATTGCTTGTGCGACTGTATGGTCCGCATATGCGGAGAAGGAAATTCCACACAGGCGTCACATCTGCGATTGACAATCCGCATCTGCGGAGCTGCTGCTGCGGCAACAAGTCCGTATCTACGGAGTAGGAAGTTTCCCAGAGTTTGCGCATCTGCGAGAGGATGTCCGCTTTTGCGGAGCCGCACCTGCGTTGATATTTCTGCAGGCGCGGTCAACAGGCTTCAGCTGAGGATAGTGTTGGCATTTCACATTCTCTCAATTCCAAACCCACAAATACACAACCTAGTTTACTGGAGGCAGATCTTTGGCTTATTTTTTAGTCTCTTGACTAGAGAGGACAAGTTTTGTATAAGGCCCCGTAAAAATTTTCCTAAAAACCCGAATTTCGTGATGCCAAAGTAGGCGTAGAGGTTAATAGTAGTAGAAATTCTTTGCGGTAGGCTTACGAGCCGCGGTTCAGACTTTTTAGATTGAACAGTGCGCTGGGGAGTTGAAGGAAAACGTTGGGCAGAAGTACGCATTTCTGCGGCCCAGATTTCTGGGGCATTTTTTATGTCAAATTTTGCGGCCATTATGCGACCGCATAACCGTTTCATGGGCCGCATTCTTATCGCATATCTTGCCTTGAGATTTTTTGGAGAGAGGTTCTGCGGTGTACTATGCGACCACAGAACCGTTCTACGGTGCACTATGCGATCGCAGAACAGGTCTGCGGGCCGCATAGGGACCGCAGAACAGGTCTATGGGCCGCATAGTGACCGCAGACCAGGTCAGTTTCTTTCCAGCTCTGGCACCCATTTTCGCGGTCATTTCGCGGACCGCATAACCACTATGCGGTCGCATATGCGACCGGAAAACCTATTCCGGAGCTTCAATTTTGTGGTTTTAAACCCGACCCTATTCCGTTAAAACACACCCCATAGACCATTCTGAGCACAGTTATGATATTTTAGAGTGAGAGGGAGAGTTCTTAGAGTGGGGGAGCAATCTTTAACAATTATCCATCAATTCTTGCTCAATCATTGAGGATTAACAAAGGGATTCTTCACCCTAAAGGTAAGAATCTATGCCCTAACTCTCAATTTTGAAATCTTGCAAAAATGGGGTAATTAGAGAGGCAATTATTGGGAATGGGGGATGTTGTCTTGCATGCATGTATCCTTGAAGTATGTGAGAAGGTTGTGAGTTAAAAAGGGTAGAGAGTGGATTGGAAAATGATGGAATCTTCCACAAAAGAGCCTTAGAACCTTAATGCACACCTGGTGTTTGATAATATGCTCAAATGAACTAGAATCATGACCATCTTCCTAATTTTGGTCTAACTTGTTATATTTCTAAAATAGATTGAAGTTGGTAACAATTCCGGATCATTTTAGAGTTTGAGAAACTCAATTGAGGTATGTTGGCTAAACCCCCTTCTTCTTAGAATCGAATCCCACGGTGTTCATGTAATTGGAGTAAGTCCTTGATAATTATTGAATTGGCTTTTCCTAATATGGTTATGTTGTAGGATGTTTGTTCAATGTTTATTCTAAATGCTTCATCATGTCATCTTGCCATTTGAGAATATGTTCAAAATGTGAAATATGTGTTAGAAATGTTAAAACTTCATGTCAAGACCGAAGTAAAGGTTGTTATGCCAAATTGTATGAGAGGCCTCTATGTGCCTAAGATTTCCCAAATTGCTCATATGTGAATTAATGTCTTGCATGGGAATCCCTATTGATGTTGATAATGATAATAATATTTGAATGTGGAAAAGGGGGACCAGAACTATGAAATACGGCCAAGTGCCAAGAATGGCTTTGTAATTATGATCACTAGTGCCAATGAACTTAAAGTATATGAAAAGGGTACGATGTGAGATGATTGACTGAAAAAGGTAATGTCTCAAATGAGATGACCTAGCCGATCGGGCCGAGATCGGACTCCGTGTAAGAACACGGTGGTACTGTGGATGAAATTGTGAAAATGGTTAATGTCTCAAATGAGATGGCCTAGCCGATCGGGCCATGATCGGACGCCATGCCGCACACATAGTGGTACTGTGCTGGAAATTATAATGAAATTGTGGTAATGTCTCAAATGAGATGGCCTACACGATCGGGCCGAGATCGGACTCCGTGTAAGAATACAAAGGTATTGTGAATTGTGGAATATCGGTACTAAAGGTCACCCAACCTAATAATATGGAAACTGACTTGAAAATGTATATGATCCTTAACATTGTTGTTTCTATATTATTTGAAGCCCTAATCGAATTCTTGACTGTTCCTCTTGTATTATTATTCATTCTATTGAGTTGGTGTTTAGCTTTACATGCTAGTGTTATTTGACGGTACTAGCGTCTCTTTTGCCGGGGGCGCTTTATCTTTAAATGGATGCAGGTGGTTACATAGCAGACAGTGTTGATCACAGATAGTGCTGCATCCTCTTCTCAACGGACTCGATGAGCCCCATTTCATTCCGGGGTCAAGTATTGTACCTTTTGTTTATATTGTGGTCACATTTTGAGGTATAGCCAGGGCCTTGTTGCCGGCACCATTTTTACTCTCTTTTGTATCTTTAGAGGCTCCGTAAATACTATGTGGGTTGTATATATGGGTGTTGGGAATGCGAAACAAGTTATGTTGTGTTTGATCACTTGTTCCACTCAAATTATAAGAAATGTGTATTTTGAGACTTAAAGGTGCAATGACTAATGAAACAATTTTGGATTGTATGAATGAGCTTCCTACTGTTTAAGTAATGAAATCACGTCTTGTCTTGATCATGGGTGAATTGGGTAGAAAGTATCTAACAGGCTTGCTCGACCGGGTTCACTCGGTTGAGCACCGGTCGTGCCTCCCGAGGATGAGGCGTGACAAACTTGGTATCAGAGTCTAAGGTTTTAAAGTGTCTTAGGATGTCTCGGAGCCGTGTCTAGTAGAGTCCTTCTTATTGGTGTGTTGTCGACCACATCTATAAGTTGGAGGCTACTTGGACATTTAGGAATAATACCCTTCTTTGATATTCTGGATCGTGCGATGAAACTAATTGTGCAACTGTTCCTCTTCTAACTCGTGCATTCCTTTAACTTTCAGTATATGGCACCTAAGAAGAGAGCAAGAACTGGCCAAGGAGCCAATGCCGCCTTGGGAGTGGTAGTTGACCCTTTACTTGGTGAGGTGGGTGAATACCCGAGGGGTGAGGATAATCCCTCGAATGCTATACTACCTGATTCCACTACACCTATTCAGGCCACACCAGTTCCTGCACCTACTGAGGGTGCAGCGGTTCCTCCAACCGATATTCCGATTCCACCTCCAGCCCCAGCTTCCGGTTTTGGTATTTCTGATAGGGATCTTAGGGAAGATATTCAGATGCTAACACAGATAGTGGCTTCTCAAGCCCAGAGATCAAATGTTGCACCCACTTTGTCTAGCCAACAAGGGGATTCTAGTGGTTCCAGGGTGAACAAGTTTCTTTAGTTGGATCCTTCGGTGTTCACAGGTGCTAATCCCGAGGAGGACCCACGGGACTTCATTGATGAGATGCATAAGACTCTTTGGGTTATGCGCGCTACTGAGACGGAGGGAGTGGAGTTGGCCGCCTACCGCCTGAAAGGGGTAGCATATTCTTGGTTTGAGTGTTGGAAGGACTCTCGGGAGGAGGGGAGCCCTCCAGCGAGATGGAGTGAGTTTGCTGATGCCTTTATAGACCATTTCTTGCCTGCCGAGACTAGGGCAGCCCATACCGCAGAGTTTGAGAATCTTAAGCAAGGGAGTAGGAGTGTGTGGGAGTATCACATGGAGTTCGCGCGCCTATCAAAATATGCTATTCACATGTTGCCTACTATGGAGGCTAGAGTGCGCCGATTTGTGCAGGGCCTTAGCCCCTTGGTTATCAATGAGGCCGCTACAACTGCCTTGAATTCAGAAATGAACTATGGGAAAATGGTAGCATTTTCTCAAGCTAAAGAGGATCGCAAGAGGGTACCAGCAAGGCCCAATCCGCGGGCAACTTTAGGGAGTCATTTAGTGGGGGAAGATCAGCTTTCAGGGGAGGGTCATCAGGGCCGACCAGGAGGGAGATTCCCGCAGCAGCGGAGGCCCCCATGCCCCAGGTGTGGGAGGATGCACACGGGGATCTGCTACATGGACTTACCTATATGTTACGGGTGCGGATTGAGGGGTCATATTCAGAGGAAGTATCGTTCATCCCTCCAGGGTGCGGGCAGGGGTACAACACATCCATCCAGTTCTGCAGCTGCTACATCTTCAGCACCCCCTCCAGCTCGAGGCCCTCCGGCACCAGCAGGGCATGGTGTAGCTAGGGGTAGTGCGCAGAGTTCAGGAGGACCCAGTTGTTTATATGCTATGAGTGGTCGCCAGAGTGCAGAAGTTTCTCCAGATGTTGTCACAAGTATATTGATTGTCCAAACTCATGATGTATATGCTCTTATTGATCCTGGTTCCACCTTGTCCTATGTTACCCCTTTTGTTGCTATGGAATTTGGGATAGAACCGGAACAACTTCTTGAGCCGTTCTCTGTATCTACTTCGGTTGGTGAGTCTATTGTGGCCGGTGGGGTTTATAAGGGTTGTGTTGTAACGGTGCGTGGTCGGGACACCATGGCCGATCTCATTGAATTGGGGATGGTTGAATTTGATGTAATTATGGGAATGTATTGGCTTTATTCATGTTTTGCTAAGCTCGACTGCCGAACTAGAATTGTGAGGTTTGAATTTCCTAATGAGCCATTTGTTGAGTGGAAGGGGGATAATGTGGTGCCGAATGGTAGGTTTATTTCTTACCTTAAGGCCACGAAGATGATTAACAAGGGGTGTATCTATCACTTGGTCTGGGTTATGGACACCGACGCTGAGGCACCTACACTCGAGTCTGTGCCAGTTGTGAATGAATTTCCGGAGGTCTTTCCTGATGAGCTCCCTAGGATTCTGCCAGATATGGAGATTGATTTTGGGGTTGATGCGATGCCAGGAACGCAACCTATATCTATTCCGCCATATAGGATGGCACCAACAGAATTGAAGGAGCTAAAGGAGAAATTGAAGGATTTGTTAGAGAAAGGTTTCATCCGACCGAGTCATGGGGCGCACCGGTTCTCTTTGTAAGGAAGAAAGATGGATCACTGAGGATGTGTATTGACTACCGACAGCTCAACAAAGTCACAATCAAAAACAAATACCCACTATCAAGAATAGATGATTTGTTTGATCAGTTACAGGGTGCTAGATACTTCTCCAAAATTGATTTATGATCCGGGTACGACCAATTGAAGATCATGGAGCAGGATATTCCAAAAACAACTTTCAGAACCCGGTATGGACACTTTGAATTTCTGGTAATGTCTTTTGGGCTAACAAATGCCCCAGCGACTTTCATGGATCTTATGAATATGGTTTTCAAGCCTTTCCTCGACTCCTTTGTGATAGTATTCATTGACGATATTCTTGTGTATTCACTAGGTCAGGAGGACCATGCTGATCATCTCAATGCGGTTTTGCAGACTCTTCATCAGCACCAATTGTATGCGAAGTTTTCAAAGTGTGAATTTTGGCTCGAATCTGTCACGTTCTTGGGTCATGTTGTCTCTAGAGAAGGAATTAAGGTTGATCCTCAAAATATTTTAGCAGTAAAGAATTGGCCTAGACCGACAACGCCCACCGAGATTTGTAGTTTCTTAGGCTTAGTAGGGTATTACAGGAAGTTTGTGGAGGGGTTCTCTACTCTTGCCTCTCCATTGACTAAATTGACTCAGAAAACGGTTAAGTTCTAATGGTCCGATGCTTGTGAAAGGAGCTTCCAGGAGTTGAAATCAAGATTGACTACAACGCCAGTGTTGACCCTGCCAGAGGGTACAGATGAATTTATGGTATATTGTGATGCTTCAAGAATTGGGCTTGGGTGTGTGTTAATGCAACACGGCAAAGTTATAGCATATGCTTCTAGGCAACTCAAGAATCATGAAAAGAATTATCCAACACATGACTTAGAACTTGCGGCGGTGGTTTTTGCATTGAAAATTTGGCATCACTATTTGTATGGGGTCCATGTGGATGTATTCACGGACCACAAGAGTCTTCAATATATTTTCAAACAAAATGAGCTGAATCTGAGGCAAACAAGATGGCTTGAGTTACTCAAGGATTACAATATCAATATTCTATATCACCCGGGGAAAGCCAATGTTGTGACGGATGCGCTTAGCCAGAAATCTATGGGTAGTTTAGCACACTTGGAGTCATATCAAAGGCGATTGGTCAAGGAAGTCCATCGATTGACTAGTTTGGGAGTTCGTCTTATGGACTCTAATGAAGGAGGGGTAATTATGCAAAATAAGGCCGAATCATCGCTTGTTGTGAAAGTCAAAGAGAAGCAATACAACGATCCATTTTTGGTGCAATTAAAGGAGGGGATTCAAAAACATAAGACTACGGATTTTTCTCTTGGCATGGATGATGGTACACTAAGGTACCAAGGGTGACTATGTGTTCCGAATATAGATGGTCTCCGGGAAAGAATCATGACCGAGGCTTACGCTTTTAGGTATTTCGTGCACCCATATTCTACAAAGATGTACCACGATCTCAAAGAAGTCTATTGGTGGAATGAAATGAAGAGGAATGTTGCGAACTTTATGGCAAGGTGTCCGAACTATCAGCAAGTAAAGGCCGAACATCAACAGTCTGGTGGGTTGGCACAGAACATATAAATTCCTATGTGGAAGTGAGAGATGATTAATATGGATTTTGTGGTAGGATTATCACGCACTCCGCACAAGTTTGACTCAATTTGGGTGATCGTGGACCGACTCACAAAATCATCTCATTTCTTGCCAGTTAAATCTACCGACACAGCGGAGCAGTATGCTCAGTTGTATATCAAGGAAATAGTCAGGCTATATGGAACTCCAGTTTCTATCATTTCCGATTGAGGGGCTCAGTTCACGGCCAATATTTGGAAGAAATTTCGGCAAGGTTTGGGTACTCAGGTAAATCTTAGTACAACCTTCCATCCACAGACCGACGGGCAAGCAGAGCGGACTATTCAGACGCTTGAGGACATATTGTGTGCTTGTGTTCTTGATTTCAAGGGTAGCTAGGATGATCATTTGCCACTCATAGAGTTCGCTTATAACAACAACTTTCATGCGAGTATTCAGATGGCACCATTTGAGGCATTGTATGGTAGGAGATATAGATCTCCCATTGGGTGGTTCGAGATTGGGGAAGCTGAGTTGATAGGGCCAGACCTCGTGCATCAGGCTATAGGGAAGGTTAAGATCATAAAGGAGCGGTTGAAAACTGCTCAGAATCGTCAAAAATCCTATTCGGATGTCCGTCGCAGAGACTTAGAGTTCAAAGAAGATGATTGGGTATTTGGGTATTTCTAAAGGTTTCCCCCATGAAGGGTATAATGCGGTTCAGAAAGAAAGGGAAATTGAGTCTGAGGTATGTCGGGCCATACAAAATCATTCAGAGAATTGGCCAGGTGGCGTACAAGCTTGAGCTACCACCCGAGATGTCATTAGTGCACCCGGTATTCTATGTGTCTATGTTGAAGAAGGTAGTTGGAGATCCGTCAGCTATTGTGCCGGTTGAGACCATTGAGGTTAATGAAGAATTGTCATATGAAGAAATTCCAGTTTCCATTCTTGATAGGCAAGTCCGAAAGTTGAGAAATAAAGAAATTGCCCTTGTGAAAGTGTTATGGCGAAACCAGTAGGTTGAAGAGGCCACTTGGTAGGTCGAGGAAGAAATGAAGAATAAGTATCCTTACTTGTTTGAATAGCTGTGTAATCCTTTCTTTTTATGAACTTATCGCCTATGAAGTTTGTATCACTTGTTCAGTTAATATAAAGGTGTTCCTTTTGATTATATGTTGCTTATGAGGCCACAGTTAGTATGAGTTTTCCTACGTCGTTGGGTTGTGCATATGGTGGTAAGATGTGTTTCTAGGGCTCTCTGTCAGGTGGATAAGTCTAGTTACAAAGGAAACTCTAGCGAAATTTCTGGAAATTTGGGGAGTTAGTAAAATTTGGGGTTGCTTGTGTAGGGTATGATAACTGAGTTGCACAAGGTGCTAATAATAGACCCTGATCCTCATTCGAGGACGAATGATCTTAAGTGGGGGAGGATGTAAGGCCAAGTAAAATATTTCCTAAGAAACCCGGATTCCGTGATGCCAAAGTAGTCGTAGAGGTTAATAGTAGTAGAAATTCTTCGCGATAGGCTTGCGAGTCGCAGTTCGAACTTTTTGGATTGAACTGTGCACTGGGGAGTTGAAGGAAAACGTTAGGCAGAAGTACGCATTTCTGCGGCCCATTCTGCGGCCGCAGAACCACTCTGCAGACCGCAGACTGGTCGTAGAGGGGGGCAGGTTTCTGGGGCATTTTTGATGTCAAATTTCGCGGCCATTATGCGACCGCATAACCGTTTCGCGGGCCGCATTCTTGTCGTATATCCCGCCTTGGGATTTTTCGGAGGGAGGTTCTACGGTGCACTATGCGACCGCAAAACCGTGTTGCGGTGCATTATGCGACCGCAGAACAGGTCTGCGGGCCGCATAGTGACCGCATACCAGGTCAGTTTCTTTCCAGCTCTGGCACCCATTTTCGCGGTCATTTCGCGGACCGCATAACCACTATGTAGTCGTATATGCGACCGAAAAACCTATTCCAGAGCATCAATTTTGGGGCTTTTAAACCCGACCCTATTCCGTTAAAACACACGCCATAGACCATTTTGAGCACAGTTATGATATTTTAGAGTGAGAGGGAGAGTTCTTAGAGTGGGGGAGCAATATTTAACAATTATCCATCAATTCTTGCTCAATCATTGAGGATTAACAAAGGGAGTCTTCACCCTAAAGGTAAGAATCTATGCCCTAACTCTCAATTTCGAAATCTTGCAAAAATGGGGTAATTAGAGAGGCAATTATTGGGAATGGGGGTTGTTGTCTTGCATGCATGTATCCTTGAAGTATGTGAGAAGGTTGTGAGTTAAAAATGGTAGAGAGTGGGTTGGAAAATGATGGAATCTTTCACAAAAGAGCCTTAGAACCTTAATGCACACCTGGTGTTTGATAATATGCTCAAATGAGCTAGAATCATGACCATCTTCCTAATTTTGGTCCAACTTATTATATTTCTAAAATAGATTGAAGTTTCTAAGAATTTCGGATCATTTTAGAGTTTGAGAAGCTCAATTGAGGTATGTTGGCTAAACCCCCTTCTTCTTAGAATTGAATCCCACAGTGTTTATGTAATTGGAGTAAGTCCTTGATCATTATTGAATTGGCTTTTCCTAATGTGGTTATGTTGAATGATGTTTGTTCATTGTTTATTCTAAATGCTTCATCATGCCATCTGGCCATTTGAGAATATGTTCAAAATGTGGATTATGTATTAGAAATGTTAAAACTTCATGTCAAGACCGAAGCAAAGGTTGTTATGCCAAATTGTATGAAAGGCCTCTATGTGCCTAAGATTTCCCAAATTGCTCATATGTGAATTAATGTATTGCATGGGAGGCCCTATTGATGTTGATAATGATAATTATATTTAAATGTGGAAAAGGGGACCGGAACTATGAAATGCGTCCGAGTTCCAAGAATGACTTTGTAATTATGATCACTAGTGACAATGAACTTAAAGTATATGAAAAGGGTAAGATGTGAGATGATTGACTGAAAAAGGTATTGTCTCAAATGAGATGGCCTAGCCGATCGGGCCGAGATCGGACTCCGTGTAAGAACACGGTGGTATTGTGGATGAAATTGTAAAAATGGTTGATGTTTCAAATGAGATGGCCTAGCCGATCGGGCCGTGATCGGACGCCATGCCGCACACATGGTGGTACTGTGCTGGAAATTATAATGAAATTCTGGTAATGTCACAAATGATATAGCCTAGCTGATCGGGCTGAGATCGAACTCCGTGTAAAAATACGGAGGTATTGTTAATTGTGGAATATCGGTACTAAAGGTTACCCAATCTAATAATATGGAAACTGACTTGAAAATGTATATAATCCTTGACATTGTTGTTTCTATATTATTTGAAGCCCTTATCGAATTCTTGGTTGTTCCTTTTGTATTATTATTCATTTTATTGAGTTTTTGTTTAGCTGTACATACTAGTGCTATTCGACGGTACTAACGTCCCTTTTTTCGGGGGCGCTGCATCTTTAAATGGATGCAGGTGGTTACTTAGCAGACAATGTCGATCACAGATAGTGTTGCATCCTCTTCTCAGCGGACTCGGTGAGCCCCATTTCATTTCGGGGTCAAGTATTATACCTTTTGTTTATATTGTGGTCACATTTTGAGGTATAGCCGGGGCCTTGTTGTCGGCACCATCTTTACTCTCCTTTGTATCTTTAGAGGCTTCGTAGACACTATGTGGGTTGTATATATGGGTGTTGGAAATGCTAAACAAGTTATGTTGTGTTTGATCACTTGTTCCACTCTAACTATAAGGAATGTGTATTTTAAGACTTAAAGGTGCAATGACTGATGAAACGATTTAGGATTGTATGAATGAGCTTCCTATTGTATAAGTAATGAAATCACGTCTTGTCTTGATCATGGGTGAATTGGGTAGAAAGTATCTAACAGGCTTGCTCGGTCGGGTTTACTCGGTTGAGCGCCGTTCGCGCCTCCCGAGGATGAGGCGTGACATTTTGGAGCTAGGGTTCTTGCACACACTTGGGTCTTGAAGATTTGAAACTTTTGATTGAGAATTTCTTACCCATTTATGTTCATTTCTTCATTTCCTTGCTTTGTATTGTATATTTAAGTGTGTAGTATTTTTTCCAACACTTGAATCTTATTTATGGGAATATTCATATTTAAAGTGTGGATTAAATATCTTATTGTGCTTATGTATTGAATGATTTGTATTTATTATGAAGTGAGTTATTGTTTCTTTAATTATTCTTGTTCTTTAATGTTTCCAAAGGGATTAGCTACCCCTAGGACTCGCCCATTAACTTCGAATTAATTTTGGGAAAGATAATTTGGGGTTAGGAAAGATTAATTAACAAGAACTTGAGGCTTTAACCCTAATTTTATAGATTCTACCTAGGGATAGGATTGAACTACTTGTAGCCATATTCGGGTATGCTTAATCTCGTAATTGTTTTTGGGATAATTCAATTAGGAAGTCTTGTTAGTCTTCAAAAGAAGCTAATATAGGATTATTACCCGAGGCTAATTAACATAAACTCGCCCATATTTGTAAAATCGTGAAATACATTGGATCGTTACTTGAGTGTAATTCCTTATGCATCCATGCTTGTAGCCATTGATCATATTATTTGCTTTCTAGGTTAGTTTACATTTTCGCAATTAGTTATAAATATTTTCTCAAAACATTTCTAAGTGTTTGGCTTAGCATAATAAGTGATAATTCTCTTACATGCCTAATCACCTACATATTGTTCTCTGTGGGATTTGACCCCGACTCATAGTTGGGTAAGTTATATTACATGCGACCGTGTCCATTTACTTTTTAGTAGTGGATTTGGACGTCATCAGTCTCCCTTCGGGAAAGCCGCCTCACATACTCAGCAGTAGTCTTCAGCCTCGGCTGCTTCAACATCAGCTTTATATAGGCCACCATCTCGTCAGCATCAGCCGAGATTGCTTCCAACCTGGACCTCATTGTTTTGATCTCCTTTCCAAGGGCATCCCGTTTAGCGATGGACGAGCCCAGTCGTGCTTAAGGTCCTTATTTTGTTGTGCCCGTGTATCGGCCTTCTCTTTTGTCACCCGAATCTGAACTTCCACTGAAGACAGCTTAGCCTAGGCGGTCTCCTTCTCCGAGGCCAGTAGGTCTATCTTGTTTTTCCACCCGTCGGCCGTCACTTGAATCTCATCCATCTCTTTGCGGAGTTGGTCGATCTGGTTGGTCTTCTGCTGGACCTGCGAAGTATTGTTGTTAGCCTCTACGACCGGACCTTCGTTTCTGACTTTGAAAACCTTTACCTTTTCCACCAAGTCGGCGTGCACGTGCCTTAAGGCCGATGCCTTTTTCTGAGCTTCATCCAGCTCGGCCTGGAGATACTTGGCGACCCCCTCTTGCTGCTCGCTAAGAAGCTTGTACGTGTCCCTTTTTTGGGCAAGCTCCTTGATCTCGAGATCGAGTTGATTGACCTCAACCCGGTACCGAAGGAAACTCTCGTGATGAAGTACCGAGGCCTACATAAAGGCAAAGAAAATGTGAGAAACATCAAACACGGATAACTATAGATAGATGGAAGGGAACAATGCCTTACCCGGTTCAGCGCCTCCTGTGCCTCATTGAAAAGGCATGGCACGTTCATCACATTCATTTTTGCCTGGTCCTCCTCGGTCACCAGGCATCGGAGGTAGCTAGCTACCCCTACAGGAGCAGACAAAATCTGGGCATCCTCCGGGATGGTCAGTATAATTGACCTCTTGCGACCAGGGTCCACGCTCGGAGCGGGGAACTGATTGACCAATTTCGGGCTCGAGCTCGGCCCGCCAGCTTCCGAGGAAGTTTCTTTCTTTGGAACTTCCAGGTCACTAGACCGGAGAAGTCTTCCAAAGAGTATGAGTCCACTCCATCAAAAAAGGAGTGAAGGGGATCTTCCGCATGCCCCCCTCGTTGGATTTCTCCTTTCTCGCTTGGGCCTCCTCGAGCATAGACTTAGTATATGAGCGCGTTCCCGAGATCTCAATTACGCCGGGCGCTTCCTTTGGAGAAGAACCAACATTCTGGGAAGTTTCACCCCGGGTATCCACGTCAGTCTTATAAGTTTTAGGGGGTTCGATATCTCGAGTTTCCCCTTCGGATGCATCCCAGTCCCCAGGATAGGTAGTCCCGTGGGTTAAAAAAATAGATTCATCCTCCGGCTCATCCCTAAGCTGAAGGAGGGAGTCAGAGTCTGGCACCAGGGAACTGGAGCCCCTCCTGGGCTTGCGGAGCATCCGCTTCTTTGGTTTCTTCACCTCGGAGCCCGGGGAGCCCGAGTGTTTTTTCTTCCTCTTCTTTTTTCCCTCTGTGGCAGCAACGGAGGGATTAACGGATGGGGGCACATCTTCATCCCCTTCCGAAGGCCTAAGTTCGGTGGTCTTAGGCAACCCTGCAATAACAAAGAGGGAAGAAGAGTCAGTATAATAAAAGGTGAAGACATAGTGTTAGCTACTCGGAAAAAGGCCTTACCATGAGAACGGGCCTCCTATCGGCCCTTTGAGAGTCTGCACCATGTGCGCTCGAAGTACGACATCTTATTACAAATGTCCTCGATCCACTCCTTTAATCGGGGGACCGCATTCGAAATTCGGGCGACACCTGCACAACCACAAACATAAATGAGAAGATAGAAATGGAAGAAGAAGATTTTTTGATGTTGAGAGAGGGAGTTGTACTTACGAGACACATTCCACTTCTCAGGGAATGTCATGTATTTTGGGGGGATCAAATCCTCGGTCTTCACTCGGTCAAATTGATGTTGTAATTATTTCAGTTCAATGTCATGACCCGCCATATCATCATGCCACGTAGGTACCATTTGGCATATATTAATGACGTGTGGAAGCTTACATATGACATAGACTAGCACATGTGGGAAGGTTCTAAAGAAATATGGAGATTTATCATGGAAGGCCTTAGAACCCTATGGAATTGCTAGGAAAGTCCTTAGAAGATTCTAGCTATGTATAATATTCTAGGGAAGGGACTTACTTGTAAATATTAAGGGTCTTGTGTAATAATTATTATTTACTCACTAGCCCTTATAAAACTAGTATATAAAGGGGGTTATCCATTTGTAACTCATCAAGGAAAATAATCAAGTTCTCTACAATAAAAAGCTTCCTTTGGCAAATTTCTCTTGTCTTTCTTATCTAATATTCCCTTAACGATCTTGAGTGTAGTATTTTAGGATGACTTGGCATAACAAGATCGTGACCGAGTTGTGTAAGATTGTAAGAAAGTTATCAAGTGTCGCACGTGCGCTTAGTTCAAGACTAAGTACGTGACATCAGTCTTGTAAAAATCTAAATATTGGAAGCTTATGATTTATACTACTAGTTCTCGAGAAATTCTTTATATAATAGTTCTGTTGTATTATCATTTCTTCTCTTAATCTATCTCATATGAACTGGTTTATTGTTAACTGACTTAGCTAGCGGGTTGGGTAGGTGTCATCACGGCTAGTTGGATTTTACGTCATGACAGTTGATATCAGAGCTCTAGGTTCATAGGTTCTACGAGTCATGAGCAAGTGTCTAGTAGAGTCTTCCTGATCGGTATGATGACGTCCATACCTATCTTCGAGAGGCTACAGGGCATTTAGTATAAACTTTCCATCTTTCTTTTCTTATAGTGCGACATTGATTCAGCTTGAAGTGTAACTCTTTGAATTTTTTCCATGCACCCGTATGCATATATGAGCGCTCGGTATCAGCTGTGCATTAACGACTTGTGATTTCATGGATGAGGTGTGAGATGATTTCAGTGTGTTGATGATGGGCCATTCTGGAGGACTTGAGTCCAAGTTTTGACTGTAGCTTGAGCACTGGGATTTTGGTTGTGTGAGCACGTGCTTTTGGACTTATATGTCCGGCAGTGTCCTTATGAGTGGAATTTGTGGCTCGATGAGTGACTTGATGGCTATATGATGAGTAGGATGTGACTGCGAGATGTGTTTAGATGGTTTGGATATGACGGGAAGAGTTTTCTTAGGATGTCAAAAGGACTATTGGGTGCTTGATTTTGTTTTTGATGTGACATATAGTCTAGAGTTATGAGTGTATTGGAGGATCTTCCATGTGGATTAATAGTGGAATGAATTAGATTCTCATGACTTGTTGATAAGTTCAGACTCAGGAAGATTAAGTTATTGCGTAGTAGTTGTGGATGTGAAAGGGTATTAAGAGATGTTAGTTTGAGGCTAAGCGGGTGGGTTATCACCTGCGGGGTAATCTACGGATGTATGATCCTTATGATGTGGTGTGGAGAGTTTCTTTCTACTAGTGGGTTATATGTGTTATGATTTGAGTTTGGATTGGTTGAGAAAGTTGACATGACCGTCACGAGGATAAATGCGAGCTTAGCAGATGATTTGAGGTATTATATGGTTTGTGTTACATGAGCTTATGGAGGATTTAGTTGGATATCACTGCGGGATCATGGCAGTAATAGAGTATGGGCATTGTGATCTATCAAGTATTTTGATCTATGGGTTTAAGCCAAGTGGGGGAGTCTACAATCGACGATTTGATTGCGCGGTTATATGTTGTGTCGGTTTCGGTCTGAGGCATACTTGTGGACCGATTATGACTTGCAGAATCTGGTTTTGAGGATGACTTAGGCAAGCGAATTTCTGAATATGGGTTATATTACACTTTATGGAATGATTTGAGTTGTTATTCATGACGGATGTTGTGCGCATGGAGTAGGGATTTGCTTGGTTGCATTAAGGCGAGGTTACTTCTTTGGGTGTTGTCGTGCTAATGGGGCACATGTCGTTTGGCTTGTTTAGGCGGTGCAATTGAGATTTGAGTAGGGTTAATGACTCGCGAAAGGGTTCTAATGGATTCAAGATTTATATGTGGCGATTAGAAATTTTCAGGATTTATATATGGTTAGAGTCTGAGATTTACATTGTATGGTGTCGAGACTTGCGGTATTTCTATATCATTATGGACCTTGTGGGGTTCTCTTTTGGATTAATGAGGTGGTTTAGAAGGCGCTTTCCGATCTACGGTCCCACGCCCGGTGCCACGAAATGATTGAGAACTATGATGGGGTCTAAATGAATTTTGTTCTTTATATTCAATAAGTATTGCATGAACGAATAATTTAAGGAAGGGCGGACTGTGGGGAGGGTCCTTTTAAGTAGATGACTCGTCGGGCGGTCGGAGCGGGACTTCTTTGGGAAAAAGTTATATATTTCAGTATCAGAAAGGTGAAGTTAACGGCTTTAGATTCACATGAGGCCTCTTTAGAGTGAGAGTCTCAGTGGTGGTACTTTTGGGGTGCTTAAGAGGCAATATAACGGCTTATGGGCCTAGGACGACGTGGTTTTATGCTAGGATCTCGTGTGGTAAGCTTTGGGTAAAGATTGTGATGTTATGGAATGGAAGAGGGTCAACTTTAGGGTAATTCGAAAGGAATTCGGAGAAATAGGACAACTTAGTAGTAGGTTGGATCAGCATGGTAATGGATATGATCGATTCTTTGGGTACTTATGATGTGGTGAGTTTCTATAGGTATTTTTGTGGCAATACTCTTGGGCTTGGCGACCCGCGTGGCTTGGTTGAGTTAGAGAGATTCAGTTCTGATGGCTCAGTTATGTGCAAATGGATTTCAAAGAGTTCTTGATGATTTCTACCACGGTTCGAGGTGGATATTTCACACCGGCGTGAGGAGCATGTTGTGTATTGTGATTTTCTCCTGGATGATATCAAATTGAGGGTTTCCGGCTGATCGGGTATGTATTCTGCTTGTGACTCAGAGTTGATTATGAGATTCTCGTACTTTTCATATGATGGCATGATGGATGCGGTATGTTGTGTGGGATTGAGATTTGCATGTGCACGGTCACGGTTCCATTTTAAAGGGAGGGTCATGAATTCTTAGGAAACATAGACGGTTCAGATGTCTAGAAGAATGCTATTACTACTCGATATTTCTGATAAGGGTGCACATTTCAGAAGGCGCACTATGTTCTGACTTACGGATGCTTTATTGGTATTGCGGTACTCGCCTGATTGATCAACTGATGATATTCAGATTTTGCTATGTGGCATGAAAGAATTATAGAAGTATTTCTCGTTGGGATGATTATGTACGAGGGATGTGTTAGTCATTCGAGTAATGGAGTAGGGATCTGCTATGGTGATTTGGGTTTTCTATAGAGTGAGAGACTTGGAGTTCTCAGAAGTAGACTGTTTCGGGGTTGCGAACTATGGAAGTGTGGCCAATGTTAGCTAGATAATGGTACGTGTTATGGTTAGATCATTGTGGACTTTTGGTAGGGTAATTTTATAGAAGACCGGGGATGATTTGGGGGGCCATTGGTAGGCCTAATGAGGATGTGTATCCTACACCGGGTCCGATTTGTTGGCTTAGAATTGTTAGTATTGAGGGGTGTGTCGTTCGGTTAGAGTTGAGCTTATTCGTGTTCTGATATGATGTGTTACTCTTCGATGCTACGAAGGGTTGTGATTTGTTGGCTATATGCACAAATGGTGTGGTTCTGTTTAGGCCTTATAGCGGACTTCGTGTGATTTGGTGATTGGGGTGTGGAATGATCGATTGCACCTTGGTTATGGTTCTTTCGGGTCTATGATATTGTGTTATTTGATTCTCCATGGTTATGGTCATGCACCTTGGGTACTTGATGTCGAATTGCGCGTGGTTGTCGATTTTGAGCATGGTGGCTTGAGGTATTTCATATGGAGCAGTGTTTGGATGGGGTCATGCATTACAGCTGGGTTATGTCGGGATATGATCCTTTATGTTAGATTCGTGTGTTGTGGTCCTACGGTGTGATAGGTTCTTAGCATTACGTTGTAGTGGTACTTGTTGAGTTTGCGGGACGGTTCTCTCATTTTTGTCATTTTCCATGATTGAGTACATTTGAATTATTGCTTATTGGTGCACATATTGCACGGTTTATGGCTTAGGGTTGTATTGGTGTGGCATGTCAATAGAATGGTTATGTTTGATGAGATGGGGTCATTGGACCCAGAATGGGTACTATCAGATTTGATTACAGTATGGATGAGGGATAATATCGGAAGTCGGCTTAGGGTTTGGCTTTGGTTCTTGTCGGACGAGAGAGAGCTCCATGACTTGTTGATCTGATAAGTGGTTATGAGTTTCTGTGTGTTTCTTTCATCACCGGCAGTGTACGATGATTTTAGAATGAGGTTTTGTTTGATATGAGGTTTAGTACCGGTACCGGGTTTGTTTTCGACTAGTTATTGTGGTCGAAAATTATTGCTATGTGTATTTGAGTTGTGGTATATAATGTGATTGTGTCTTGGGTTAGGGTTATAGCTTGATACAACTTGTTCAGACTTATACAGTGTGTAGATACGAGATTCGGGTCTTATAGGTAATTTCGGATGTTGGAAATTAGATTCTAAGGTTTATGGGCTAAGGTTGAATTAATGATCTTCCGTCACGTTGTGTTGTTAGGCCTATATGGAATAGGGTAATGTGATATTACCCCCGGGTATGTGCATGGTAAGGTTACACGGCGGTTTGATGGCTTTGGAACAACTCTTGGCACGTTCGAGGACGAACGTATATTTAAGTGGGGGAGAATGTAACAACAACCTGACCGGTCATTCTGGGCATTTGCACTTCGCTTGGTGGTTTGAGGGCATGAGTATCTCTGTATGATGTATTACGACTTGTGTGTATCGTCAGTTTTGATTTCTGGGTTATTCGGAATTAGTTTGGAAGAATGAATTTCATTTGTTGAAACTTTAAGTTGGAAGAGTTGACCAAGTTTGAATTTTTTGAATTTGACCCTGGAACGGAGTTTTGATGGTTCCGTTAGGTCTGGATGGTAATTTTGGACTTGGGTGTATGCCCGTATTTGTATTTGAATCTTCTAGAAGGATTCGTCGCTAATTGGCGAAAGATGGAAATTTGTAGATTTGAAAAGTTCATAAGTTTGACCGGGAGTTGACTTTGATGATATCGGGTTCGGATTTGGTTACGAGAATGGGAATAGCTTCGTTATGTCATTTGGGACTTGTGTGAAATTTTTGAGTCCATTCCGGGTTAATTTGATATGTTTTGGAGAGAATTTTGGAAGTTGGAAGTTCAAAATTCATTTAAGTTTGAATTGAGGTGCGATTCATCATTTCAATATTGTTATGTAGGATTTGAGGCCTCGAGTAGGTCCGTATTATGTTATGGGACTTGTTAGTATATTCGGACGGGGTCCCGACGGGCCCGGTTAGTTTTGGACAAGGTTCGGACCATTTCGTCGCATGTTGCAATTGGCTAAGGTTGATGGTTCTGGTGTGGCCTCATCTGCGGACAATTGGTCGTAGAAGCGACTTTTCAAATGCGGGGTTTTCTTTCGCAGAAATGAAAAGGGTAGCTGGGTGTGAAGGCCGTAGAATTGGGATTTGTTCCGCACCCGCGACATCGCAGATGCGGAGGGATAGGTCGCAGAAGAGAGATTCGTCGCAGAAATATAAGCAGTGATCGCACCTATGTGTGCGCGGAAGCGGAATTTGTTCCGCATGTGCGATGGGAGAATTCCAGTGACTATCCGTAGAAGCATAAATTTGGTCGCACAAGCGATATTGTAGAAGCGCAAATGTGAACATGCCTGGGCAGAACATATAATTCAAGGAGTTGGTGGTTTTTCATCATTTTCGGATTTTGGAGCTCGGTTTGGGCTACTTGGGAGAGGAATTTCACTATGTGAATTGGGGTAAGCATTCTTGACTCGCTTTTGAATATAATTCATGAATCTATCCTCATTTTTGGCATTTGGTTGATGATTTCAAAAGAGAAATTGGAGGTTTTTGCCTAAAGTTTCATAGAGTGAATTTTTGAGTTTTGAACGTCGATTCGGAGTTAGATTTGAGTAAAACTAGTATGGTTGGACTCGTAAATAAATGGGTATTCGGATTTTGTGAGTTTTATCGGTTTCTGAGGCGCGGGCCCGGGTTTGGCGTTTTGGTTGACTTTGGGCTTTAGATTAAAGATTCGACATTTATCATTTGGAATTATTTTCTTGGGCTTTATTTGATGTATCTGAGTTGCTTTTGTCTAGTTTCGAGCCGTTCAACGGTCGGAACGTGCGAGATGGTATTTTTGGAGCATCGTTTGGCTTGCTCGGTATTGGATTTGGCTTGTTCGAGGTAAGTAAAACTTCTAAACTTGGTGCTGACGGTATGAACCCCTGAATATGCGTGATATATGTTTGGTGTTGAGGTGATGCACATGCTAGGTGACGGGCGTGTGAACGTGCACCGTGTGAATTGTGATTCAGTTATTTCTGTGGTACTGTGTAGTTACCTAATCTTATTTGTAACCATGAAATCTCTACGCGCTAGAGTAATTGAGCGGTGATACATGTTTGAAACCGTGTTTAGGCTACATGCTTATCCTGTTGGGACCCACTGAGGTCATTCCTATTTTTGAGTTAATTGCTTACATTTCAACTACATACTCAGTCATACGCATTTATTTGCATATCATATCTCAGTCTCTATTACCATTTATTGATATATCACATCATTATTTTTGGGCTAATTTTCATGACATTGTGAGCCCGAGAGACTAGAGAGATTGATGATTGAGTGAGGCCTAGGACTGATTGTGAGGATATTTATGGGATCGGGCTGCACGCCGCAATATATTTATTTGATTCATGCCATGATTGGCTTATTATAGCGCTTGGGGTGGAATTACCCCTCTTGAGTCTGCACATCCACAGTGAGCGTAGGTACCTACTGAGTGCGAGTATCGAGAGCGAGTGTTGAGTGACTGTGAGGATTAAGTGACTGTGAGGACTGAGTGAATTTATATTCTGAGAGTATGCATATGGTTTTAACACTGAGTTGTATTGCATTCGACATTCAAACTTGACGTACATGCATAAAGATGCATTTTCCTCATGTTGTATGGTATTGCATCATTCATGACTTCACATACATATTGACATGCAGGCATAGAGATGTATTTTCCTCATGCCATTCGAAAATGAAACATTTACCTATTGAAAGCTTTGGGAAAAATCACAGTTTTACAAACTTACTCATATTTTTGGTGATTTCGATAAAAGATTTTGGTTTTCACTGGTATACTTGAAAAGCATGCCTATTTTTCTGGAACTATGAACGAACTGACATTTTATCTCTGAATTATTTATTTTAGCACTTTTATTATGTTGTTAGGAACTGTTGTTGGCTATTGGTGTTAGACTCTGACTTTTGTTCCAGCTCATCACTACTTTCAACCTAAGGTTAGGTTTGTTACTTATTGAGTACATAGGGTTAGTTGTACTTATACTACACTTCTGCACCTTGCGTGCAGATGTTGGATGCTGATGTTGCTGCGTACGACGGGAGCTGGATTTGAAGATGTACTTCCATTCCAGTTATGGCTATCACTTGTCCTTGGTAGCATTAGATTTGAATTTTGTTCATTTACATTTCAAACAGATGTTTTAAATATTTCAATCCAGTCTTGTAAAAATCTAAATCTTAGAAGCTCAAGATTTGTACTACCAGTCCTTGAGAAATTCTTTGTATAATAGTTCAATTGTATTATCATTTCTTCTCTTAATCATTCTTATTCAAAATGGTTTATTGTTAACTGGCTTACCTAGCGGGCTGGGTTAGGTGCCATCACGGCTAGTTGGATTTTGGGCCGTGACACTTGCCCTCGGGGGTATCGGGGCCATGTGCTCCGGGTCTGGTTCGAGGATCAAGACTTCGAAGAGCATTACCAAATAGCTGCACACGGCTAACCAAGGGCCGTGATGTCTATGCCCAACCAGATACCCGGGTATGTATTCTGCTTGTGACTCAAAGTTGATTATGAGATTCTCGTACTTTTCATATGATGGTATGATGGATGTTGTGTGTTGTGTGGGATTGAGATTTTATGTGCACGGTCACGGTTCAATTTTGAAGGGAGGGTCATGAATTCTTAGGCAACATGGACGGTTCAGATGTCTAGATGAATGCTATTACTACTCGGTATAGCCTGAGAAGGGTGCGCATTTCAGAAGGCGCACTGTGTTTTGACTTACGGATGCTTTATTGGTATTGCGGTGCTCGCCTGATTGATCGACTGCTGATATTCAGAATTTGCTATGTTACATGGAAGAATTATAGAAGTATTTCTCGTGGGGATGATTATGTACGAGGGATGTGTTAGTCATTCGAGTAATGGATTAGGGATCGGCTATGGTGATTTGGGTGTTCTATAGAGTGGGAGACTTGGAGTTCTCAAAAGTAGACTGTTTCGGGGTTGCGAACTATAGAAGTGTGGCCAACATAAGCTAGATAATGGTACGTGTTATGGTTAGACCATTGTGGACTTTTGGTAGGGTTATTTATCTACTTATACAAGACCAGGGATGATTTGGAGGCCCATTGGTAGGCCTAATGAGGATATGTATCCTACACCGGGTCCGATTGGTTGGCTTAGAACTGTTAGTATTGAGGAGTGTGTCGTTCGGTTAGAGTTGAGCTTATTCGTGTTTTGATATGATGTGTTACTATTCTATGCTGCAAAGGGTTGTGATTTGTTGGCTATATGCACACATGGTGTGGGTGTTTTTAGGCCTTATAGCGGACTTCGTGTGATTTGGTGATTGGGGTGTGGAATGATCGATTGTGCCTTGGTTATGGTCCTTTCGGGTCTATGATATTGTGTTATTTGCTTCTCCATGGTTATGGTCATGCACCTTGGGTACTTGATGTCGAATTGCGCGTGGTTGTCGATTTTGAGCATAGTGGCTTGAGGTATTTCATATGGACCAATGTTTGGATGGGGTCACGCATTGCAGCTGGGTTATGTCGGGATATGATCCTTTATGTTAGATTCGTGTGTTGTGGTCCTACAGTGTGATGGGTTCTTAGCATTACGTTGTGGTGGTACTTGTTGAGTTTGCGGGACGGTTATATCATTTGAGTAATTTTCAACGATTGAGTACATTTGAATTGTTGCTTATTGGTGCACATATTGCACGGTTTGTTGGTTAGGGTTGTATTGGTGTGGCATGTCAATAGAATGGTTATGTTTGATGAGATGGGGTCATTGGACCCAGAATGGGTACTATCATATTTGATTACAGTATGGATGGGGGATAATATCGGAAGTCGGCTTAGGGTTTGGATTTGGTTCTTATCGGATGAGAGAAGGCTCTATGACTTGTTGATCTGATAAGTGGTTATGAGTTTCTGCATGTTTCTTTCATCATTGGCAGTGTACAAAGGTATTAGAATGAGGTTTTGTTTGATATAAGGTTTATTACCGGTACCGGGTTTGTTTTGAGTAGTTATTATGGTCGGAAATTATTGCTATGAGTATTTGAGTTATGTGGTATATAATGTGATTGTGTCTTGGGTTAGGGTTATAGCTTGATACAGCTTGTTCAGACTTATACAGTGTGTAGATACGAGATTCGGGTCTTATAGGTAATTTCGGATGTTGGAAATTAGATTCTAAGGTTTATGGGCTAAGGTTGAATTAATGATCTTCAGTCATGTTGTGTTGTCAGACTTATATGGAATAGGGTAATGAGAGATCACCCCCGGGTATGTGCATGGTAAGGTTACACGGTGGTTTGATGGCTTTGGAACAACTCTTGGCACGTTCGAGGACGAACGTATATTTAAGTGGGGAAGAATGTAACGACCAGACCGGTCATTTTGGGAATTTGCACTTCGCTTGATAGTTTGAGGGCATGAGTATCTCCGTATGATGTATTACGACTTGTGTGTATCGTGGGTTTCGATTTTCGGGTGATTCGGAATTAGTTTGGAAGAATAAATTTCATTTGTTGAAGCTTTAAGTTAGAAGAGTTGATCAAGTTTGACTTTTGTGAATTTGACCCCGGAACGAAGTTTTGATGGTTCCGTTAGGTCCGGATGGTGATTTTGGACTTGGGCATATGCCCGGATTTGCATTTGGATTTTTCTAGAAGGATTCGACGCTAATTGGTGAAAGTTGAAAATTTGAAGGTTTGGAAAGTTCATAAGTTTGACCGGGAGTTGACTTTGGTGATATCGGGTTCGAATTTGGTTCCGAGAATGGGAATAGTTTCGTTATGTCATTTGGGACTTGTGTGTAAAATTTGAGTCCATTCCGGGTTGATTTGATATGTTTTGGCGTGCGTTTCGGAAGTTGGAATTTCAAAGTTTATTTAAGTTTGAATTGAGGTGCGATTCATCGTTTCGATGCTATTATGTGGGATTTGAGGCCTCAAGTAGGTCTATATTATGTTATGGGACTTGTTAGTTTATTCAGATGGGGTCCCGAGGGGCCCGGGTGAGTTTCGGACAAGGTTCGGACCATTTCATCGCATGTTGAAATTGGCTAAGGCTGCTAGTTCTGGTGTGGTCGTATCTACGGACAATTGGTTGCAGAAGCGAATTCGTAGATGCGGGGTTTTCTTTCGCAGAAGTGAAGAGGGCAGCTGGGCGTGAAGGTCACAGAAGTGGGATTTATTCCGCACCCGCGACATCGCAGAAGCGGAGGGATAGGTCACAGAAGCAAGATTCGTCACAGAAACGAAAGCAGTGGCTGCACCTGTGTGTGCGCAGAAGCAGAATTTGTTCCGCAGGTGCGATGGGCGAATTCAATTGACTATCCGTAGAAGCGTAAATTTGGTCGCACAAGCGATGCTACAGAAGCGCAAATCTGTTCACAAATGCGAACATGCATGGGCAGAACATATAATTCGGGGAGTTGGTGATTTTTAATCATTTTCAAATTTTGGAGCTCGGTTTGGGCTACTTGGGAGAGGAATTTCACCATGTGAATTGGGGTAAGCATTCTTGACTCGCTTTTGAATATAATTCATGAATCTATCCTCGTTTTTGGCATTTGGTTGATGATTTCAAAAGAGAAATTGGAGGTTTTTGCCTAAAGTTTCATAGAGTGAATTTTTGAGTTTTGAACGTCGATTCGGAGTTAGATTTGAGTAAAACTAGTATGGTTGGACTCGTAAATAAATGGGTTGTCAGATTTTGTGAGTTTCATCGATTTCTGAGGCACGGACCCGGGTTTGACCTTTTGGTTGACTTTGGAGTTTTGATTAAAGATTCGACCTTTATCATTTGGAATTGTTTCCTTGGGCTTTATTTGATGTATTTGAGTTGCTTTTGGCTAGTTTCGAGCCATTCGGCAGTCGGTACACGCGAGATGGCATTTTTGGAGCATCGTTTGGCTTGCTCGGTATTGGATTTCGCTTGTTCGAGGTAAGTAACACTTCTAAACTTGGTGCTGAGGGTATGAACCCCTGAATATACGTGATATATGTTTGGTGTTGAGGTGACGCACATGCTAGGTGACGGGTGTGTTGGCGTGCACCGTGTGAATTGTAATTCAGTAATTTCTGTGGTACTGTGTGGTTACCTAATCTTATCTGTAACCATGAAATATCTACGTGCTAGAGTAATTGAGCGGTGATACATGTTTGAAACCATGTTTAGGCTACATGCTTATCCTGTTGGGACCCACTGAGGTCATTCCTGTTGTTGAGTTAATTGCTTATATTGCAACTACATACTCAGTCATACACATTCATTTGCATATCATATCTCTGTCTATATTACCATTCATTGATACATCACATCATTATTTTTGGGCTGATTTTTTATGACATTGTAAGTCCAAGAGACTGGAGAGATTGATGACTGAGTGAGGCCGAGGGCCTGATTGTGAAGATATTTATGGGATCGGGTTGCACGTCGCAGCATGTTTATTTAATCCATGCCATGATTAGCTTATTATAGCGCTTGGGGTGGAATTTTCCCTCCCGAGTCTGCACATCCACAATGAGCGCAGGTACCTACTAAATGCAAGTGCCGAGAGCGAGTGCTGAGTGACTGGGAGGACTGAGTGAATTGATACTCTGAGAGTATGCATATGGTTTTATCACTGAGTTGCATTACATTCGACATGCACACTTGACGTACAGGTATAGAGATGCATTTTCCTCATGTTGTACGGTATTGCGTCATTCATGACTTCACATACATATTGACATGTAGGCATAGAGATGTATTTTCCTCATGCCATTCAAAAATGAAACATTTACCTGTTGAAAGCTTTGAGAAAAATCATAGTTTTACAAACTTACTCATATTTTTGATGATTTCGATAAAAGATTTGGGTTTTCACTGATATACTTGAAAAACGTGCCTATTTTTCTGGAACTGTGAACGAGCTGACATTTTATCTCTGAATTATTTCTTTTAGCACTTTTATTATGTTCTTATGAATTGTTGTTGTCTATTGATATTGGACTCCGACTTTTGTTTCAGCTCGTCACTACTTTTAACCTAAGGTTAGGTTTGTTACTTATTGAGTACAAATGGTCAGTTGTACTTATACTACACTTCTGCACCTTGCGTGCAGATATTGGATGATGATGTTGCTGCGTACGGCGGGAGCTGGAACTGAAGATGTACTTGCGTTCCAGTTATGACTCTCACTTGTCCTTGGTAGCATTAGATTTGAATTCTGTTCATTTACATTTCAAACAGATTTTGTAATTATTTCAGTTCAGTCTTGTAAAAATCTAAATCTTAGAAGCTCATGATTTGTACTACTAGTCCTTGAGAAATTTTTGTATAATAGTTCAGTTGTATTATCATTTCTTTTCTTAATCAATCTCATTTGAACTGGTTTATTGTTAACTGGCTTACCTAGCGGGTTGGGTTGGGTGCCATTACGGCTAGTTCGATTTTGGGCCGTGACACTTACCCTCGGGGGTATCGGGGCCATGTCCTCCGAGTCCGGTTCGAGGATCAAGACTTCGAAGAGCATTACCAAACAACTGCACACGACTAACCAAGGGTCGTGATGTCCGTGCCCAACCAGATATCACGGCGTGAATTTCGGCCTATATCGGCAGAAAATCAGTGATTAGCGAAACATAAGATTTTTACCTTTCTTAGAATTGTACTTGGGGTAAAACTACTATATTATATAAAAATGGGAAGCTTATTATTCATAGGACACATTATAACACGCATATCAAGGCAATTTATTTTAATTCTCTTTGTTGTTCAAAGTTCTTATTTTTGTTCTCAAGTTCTTCATAAGTATAAGCTTAGAATCGAGGGCAGGTTCCTCATCGAGCCATCAACTGAGCTCAGAATCATCCTTATCATTGGTTTGGCCATTTATTACGTCTTTCATTCGCTTAATCTAACGTCATTAATCACTTGTATTAAATTAATCCACATATCCTTAAAATCACATATAAATTCAATTGTTATCCGTTTTTCAGGGTAAACAGATTCGAAATGATAATTGAATGCCTATTGAAAGCACATGGAATAATCACCCATCTGAATAATCACATATAAATTCAATTGTTATCCGTTTTTCAGGGTAAACAGATTCGAAAACGATAATTGAATGCCTATTGAAAGCACATGGAATAATCACCCATCTGAACCAAATTCGAGATGAGGACTATCTTATGAAAGTAACCAATGATAGTAGGTACAAGTTAGTGTTTCAACGGTGCTGTATAACCCGGGGTATTGAATAAGATATTCCATCTGTTAATGTATGAATGTCTTCTCTCATATTTTATGGAACTGAAGTTAATATACAAAGACCACTTGCACTTTTTTTTCTACAACCCGATGCCTTTTTCAGACATAACGAAGCAGAGGATTAAACAAATAAAATAGAAAAAATATGAATGGATGTGGATCGATGTCCCCACTCCCCAGGCCTGTGCTTTATCTCCAAGAATTGACATCCAGCTTCATCTTTTGCAATAAACCATGACGAATTTTGTGCCCTTGTATTAATTGCAGAGGTCCAACCAGCCTGGGTATTACTGTGGGCACTGGAGCTTCTGTCCCTGGTCGCAGCCTCGCAAACCAAACTAGTACCCTCCGCGGGGAGATTGAGGCAATGTTTGCCTATTAAAAACTCTCCGGGTGGGTACTCCATCCATGTACTCCTTTCATTCTTGCAAATCTATGTAACAACTGCACAAACTTTAGAACATGCTCTAACCTCCCAGCATTTGACTGAGGATTCGATGGACCAAGAAGATCAAATGTTGTTGGTGACGAGCCATCAGCTGTTGTACCAACATTTTCATTGAAACAATAAAGCACCTTTCGTCTCAACCATCATAATCCAAGTCCTTCGTATTCTGTGTTGTTGCTCGCCTAAGTAGTTTTCCTCCATCATCATACAAATCAAGATTCTCACATGGGGCAGGGAAGATTCTTCCAATAACACGTCCTTGAACAAAAGAACATTGGAAGATATGCTTCTTCTTGTATGTTATTCCTACGGACATGTCCTGAAAAGTAACATTCTGAACAGGAATCTCAGGGCTTCCATAAATACGTGCTGGTATTCGAACTCCCTGTCCACGAATACCAGTAAAGCTTATATCCTCAATAACTGGAAGGGCTTTTGGATCATAACCTTCATCAGGATGTTCATTGTAATCAGTCTTAATTACAATGCCCACACGAACGTTCTCTAGTGTCAGGTTGCGGTAGCTTACATGTCGAATATGACCACCCCTACCAGGGCTAGTTTTAATTCTTATACCTCTTTTTGAGTTCCATACAAGGAGATTCTCCACTAGTATATTTGACACTCCACCAGACATTTCACTTCCAATTGATACTCCTGCACTGTTAATAATGAACAAGTCAGTTGACATTAAAACCAAAAGGACGCACGCACTCAAGCTCTGACTTAGTCTCTAGCGATTGAAGTGAGAAAATAAATATGTAACCACAAGTTAATGATGAAAAAATTTAATGCAGCAGGGATTATGCATAATGTTTATGTTGACAGATGCTGAGAGGTAATACGAACAGGAAATGAGATTTTTTTACGGCAAGGAGTAAACTTGAAGTAAATTATAGGAGTAATATAATAGGGAAACAAATATTACCTAATCATTGAGCGCACTATGAGGTTACGGATAGTGATGTTGGAAGAAGGCCGGGAATATGCAATTCCATACTGATCCCAGCCACTCTTGATTGCAACTCCATCATCCCCCACACTTATATAACAATCCTCTATCACCATATTCTCGCACGAATCTGCATAGGCCGAACACCAATATAAGATCCATCTGCTCAATATTTTTTGTCTTAAAGGATATGACACAGAAAAACATACTTCTGCAATAGCATTGAACATGTAAAAATGACCTAGTCTTCCAGTTTACAACCTCACAAGTCCCTCCTTCCCAAAATGAATGAACCATTTCAGACTTAATATTATATATAGAAAGTGAGATAACACACGGCTAGCTCTTTCTGAAATAGAAAGTAAATCTTCAGAAAACACATGCCTACCAAACAGTAAAAACATTTGTTTGAAAAGTCAAGGAGTGAAGAGCAAAACAAGATATTTCCGCTGGTACAAAGGTATTTTATACACTTGCCCTGAATGCATTAGTTTCTAAAGGAAAGGAAGTCTTGGATGAGATGGAGCAAATTTATTCTTTTTGACAATTATTTCTTGATATTACAGAAGTTTTTTGTTGAGAAAGCAATTCCTACAGAGCATATGTTTTAAGCAGGTCAATACAAGCATTTAAAAGATCAAAGGTGATGAAGTGGAAGAAAGCCAATATACAAATTACAGATACAAAGCCAAGGGATCAAGAAAGGCATGAAGAACGATTTCTTAATACGAGGAATAAGGAGGACTCACCAGGGTCTATTCCATCAGTGTTTGGGGCATCAGATAGTGGAGCCAAAATAGTTACATTTCTGATAATAACATTTTGGCAGTCATAAGGGTGGAGAGTCCAAAACGGAGAATCACGGAATGTAACATCAGAAATGTGAATGTCTTTCGACCACATAAGTTGAAGAAGTGGGCCCCTTGTGTGATTCAAAAGCTTTTTGCGGTATTTCTCCCACCATGATCGGCCTTGCCCGTCAATGGTACCATTATGGCCTGTTGCTCAATTGTTTAAACAATCAGAAACATGTTTGTGCTATGCTCAATCAACATTGCACTATCACATTTATATATGCACTTTGTTTGGCGAGCTTGTCGCTATAGGAGAAATCATGGTGCAGACTGCAGACTGCAGAGGCAACTCACAGTTATCCGAAAACAAGATACATAGCTTATCAAGTCAATATTAGAGGCCAAAAGCAGAGATAGGACATAAAGAACACTCCGCGGAACAGCACGCATGACAGTGACCATACATAAATTATAAAGTTTTATTATTTTGAGCATTTAAACCCTGTCTGTAACACAAGAAATATTGGGAATCACTAGACAAACTTAATAACTTAGCATGTGCACAAATCTTGAAGAGGAATGGGTCCTTCTCACCCGGGCCTTAACAACCACACAGATAACTTGGGAAACACTTCGAATGTATAGTTATTTATACTAATTTGTAAACAGTAAGAAAATTGGCATCAATGCAAAATTGAAGGAATAATTAAAAAAATTACTTTACAGCTTTTTAGTAAGGTATTATAACTTTACCTGTTATGACGACATCCTTAAGATTTTGCCCATGGATTAAACTTCCATAACGCGGCCCACGACGTTCTCTTCCATAACCATATGATGGCAAAGGAGGCAGTAGTGGCCAATAGCTCTCGTCCTGTTACATGCATTTAAACCCTTATAAGTTAGCAACAGTACGTATATGACCTTTGACCGAGCATACTTGCCTATACTGGTGTACCACAATAGACCTAATAATTGTTCGGGTGTGACAAAACAGCATGTGCTGAAGTTACTTCCGAAAGAAGGAAATAAATGAGCCCATTCATAAAAGCTTTAAACAGTAATCATCTCAACCATCTAATATAAGATGAACTTTGACACATTAATAGAGACAAGATCTCATGTCAAAGTTTGTCCCAAAAGTCCAATAGCAGTTGAGTCTATTGGCGAATAACCAACTGTAGCCATCTATCACGAGTCTGAACTATCCAAGAGTTAAATAAACTTCAGTTGATTTTATAGCACGACTCTCTGCAACTAAATTTAACAGTTCTGCATATAACAAGGCCAGTACCATCTTCTCATTTCAGCATAGATGCGTAATTCTGGGCATTCCTGACAGGTGTATCTGCATTTGTTCTTCCCTAGATACATGACTTTCTCGTGCACATGCATATAAAACAAGAATTTTTTGTTTTTTCTTTAAATGGAAAAACAGGCATTTTGTTAGCATCTGCCCTTGTTGCTTACTGCCATTCCTATACCGTCTTCTTATATATTTCTGACCGTTTCCGACAGGTGTAGGTGCAAAACTTCCCCCAATATGTATGAAATTTTTCATGTGTGCACATACACAATGGCAGTAACTTGTGGTTGTTGTTAGTATAGGAACAGAAAAGGGTTACGTTCCGGCCCTATTAGGCATACTCAACATAAAATTGCTATTAGGACCTGTCCTAAATCTTTTAAGGTATATTAACATTTACTAGATTCCTTTTATTAGCCTCTAATCTCCAGTATCCTTGAGTAACAAAAAAATCGCATAGAACATTGCAGTAAATAATAGTAGTGCTCAGCTATATACACTAAGGGGTGGGATATCCCATGGGATCAGCTATATACACTAAGGGTGGGATTTCCCGGATTATCCCGTGGGGTGGGATATCCCATGGGATTAGTTATCCCACCTTCTATATGGGATAGCTAATCCCACCATTTTAGTATAAAAGTTATCTCGGGATTAACTAATACCTCAAACCAAACTTGGGATAAAGTTAATCCCAAACTTTATCCCGAAATTATTATTCTTATCCCATGTACCAATCGACATGAACTACCAGGTCTCCGGTCGCATTAGAACTTGAAGAAAGTAAAATGACTCCTTTTAATGGCAGGGGTTTTATTCACTTTAGCTCACTAGAGTAATCCCTATCATTTATGGCATGGTAGTCTTAGACATGTAACATCATGGAACTATGACAGTAATATCGCTCTCGGTTTTTGCTAGAGTTAGTAACCAAATGTCCTGTAATTACTATTAATTAAAGGTTGAACTTTGAACACGCAATGCATCTGGCCGAACTAAAAAACGAACCTTTTCAAACAGTTTAGCTCTGCGGAATTAAACGATATCTAATACATACATGATACTTACATCAATTCCAAGTATAACGGCATTTTCAGCTAAGAAGAGCGTCATGTGGCTAGTGAGATTAAACGGCGCCGTGAGCCAATAACCAGGCTCAACGTTGAGCTGACCACCACCTCGCTTTCGAATTTCCGAAATTGCCCTCTCAAATGCCTTTGTATTTAAAGTGACGCCATCGCCAACAGCTCCGAAATCGGAGAGATTTAAAACTAGAGGCCGTAGCTTAGGGATGGGCCTAGGAGGTGGGTCCCAACCTCGATACATCAGAAGGCGATCCACAGCAGTCCTTTGCCAAGCGACCATAAGAATAAATCCAATGGTCCAAAGAAGAGTAAGAAGAGTACGGTGAGACGACAGAAATGATGGAACCAAACGCTTGTATTCAAGTTTACGGTGTTGGAATCTGAAAGAATCTGCCATTATTTATTACAAATAGTATATAAATTTAGTGAAGGATTGAGAATCTGTGCAGTGAGAATAGGGAAATGGAAAATGAGATCAGTAGATCACAGCTTAGAGTAGTAAAGTGGAGAAGAAAGATCTCTTTTACAGAAATGGTAAGGACCGGGGACGGTTGCTGCCTTGGCTAAGTCGGGAAAACTGACAATTTAAGCCCCCAGTTTCCTTATTGGACGTTGATGGGCTTGTCTCTTTACATAAATAGGTGAAAATAGCACGCTCTTGTCATTTTTCGAACCGAACCGTTAATTGAAAAATAGTCAATATTTATAAAAATCATTAAAAAATAGTCATTATTTTATTACAATACAAAAAATTTTAATATAATATACTGGATATCAGTGTACCTGTATATGAACTTTCAGCATATTATGCTGGAATTCCAATACACGAAAAGTTTTAGCATAATATATTGGAGATTGGAGCACATGTGTATGAATTTCCATCCCAGCATATTATGTTGGAACTCAGTATATTATTCTGGAATATTTTCCTGATTTTGAACAGTGTTTTCGTTCAGATTTATCTTTAGGCCGAATAGGCTCGTAGACTCTTGTACTTGTTCTGGTTCGTCATCCCGATCCCTGTACTCTACGGAATATCATCTAAACACTTATAATTATCAAAATATACTATTTTAAACCTCTCTGATCGTTCGTTGACTGAACATACGTAGCAACTTGATGGCTGAGGTGGATAAAATGTGTGTATTTCACGCGTATAACAAGCGTGAGTATGAATATTAAAATGAAAAATAATTAAAACATTAAGAAAGAATGTTTTAAAATAAAAGAAAAAGACGAGGCAAATAGGCAAAGCCCAAAAATTAAAAAGTCCAGTTCACTGAATCCCTGTCGTTCTCCTCCTCATCATATGCCTCCCTCTCTCAAAAGTAAATAAAGGATAAAGATCACTTGGATCTAAAAACACAAATATTTAGAAAAAAATTGTTTGGTCTTCCATAAAACTAAATACCATAATTCATTCACAATTGTTTATCCCAAAACCATATCCAAATATACATGCATGTTTTCCATTAATTAAACCAAAATGCAAAAGCAAAACCGTTCCAATTTGAACGCTTTTAGCATCTGGAACTTCGTTTTGACAATCTATGATTATTCAACAATTTTTGTAAATTACACCATATCAAATGTTCAAAACTTAGTTTCACCCAGCGGCCAGCTCCTTTGAGTAAAAAATGAAGCCTTAAATATCAATTGCTTTGAGCCTCAAACATTTTTTTTCTAGAGGTAATTCAGAAAATAAGTTGCAGCTGTTGTTTATGGAGCCATGATTTACTATACACCGCAAGTTAGGAATAGGAGAATATTCAGAAAATTAAATGTAAATAGAGAATTTATAGTTTACAGATTCAGAAAGAACATAGAGAGAAAATTAGCAATTATGCAGGTTCTAGGAGAGTTAGAAACTGTCAAGTTTTGATTTATAGGCTCTGTAATTAGATTTACATAGGTGATTGATTTGTCTTTATGAGATCTTAAAATTATGTGCACTTTCCTAGTAGGTGATTTGGAATCTAGATGCTTTTAGTTTGTAAAGCTTTTGATTGTTATGGTAATATTCATAGTTATTAAAAAAAACACATTATTTTTTCTTCAAAATTTGAAAGACAAGTGTCACTTGCAATGCTTCTTTTATAATATTACCCAAATGGAGCCTCTTGTGTCTAAATCATAAATTGCTTGAGGTTTAATAATCCTCGAGCTAAACCCACCCATTCTTGAAAGAGAAACCATTGGTGAAAGCTAGAGAGTGGCAGCGATGGAGGTTAGGTGGAAGAGAAAGAAGTGAAAAAGATGAAGAGGGAGGAGGAAACAGAAATTGGAGTGAATTTCAAGTTATTTTTTAAAAAAAATAACTTTCTGTCGAAAAAATATTTTTTTTGTAATAATAAAAATTATGTGGCATATTTTATCTGATGTGGATATCAATCTCAGCGTGATTGAGCAAACACGCATGTCAAAAGGGCATAAAATTGTGTGTTTTAATAATTATAAGTGTCGAGATAAAATTTTATAGATTACAAGGACCGGAATGACAAATCGGAATAAGTACAATGATCTCCTAGGTTATTCGGCCTTATCTTTACATGAAAAGTGGCTAAATTTTAATTACTTTTGAAATTATGGCTATTTTTTAATTACCACTTGTAAATCTAGTTATTTTTGAATTTCATCCCATAAATAGCCGAATGAATTTTGTTGTTTACTTTTTCTAGCCAATATACATAAATTATATATTACTCTCTCCGGTCCACTTTAAATAATTTTTTGGTTATTTTTACACATGTATACGGTCAAAATCGAAGCTCGCCTACGACATAGAAAGTCAAGTTCAGAACATGGCAATAAAGGACTGAAGATCGACCCCAAGTCCCATCGGGCTAAAACCAGGGGTTGGAGCGCCTGCCTTCGAGAGTATTGGGGTCGTGATCCCGAAATTGATCCTAGCCCCGAACGAGTTCGAAGAAACATTGTTAGCATCACAGAAGACCGAAATATCCGTGACCGGTCGGATATTACGGCGGAAATCTCGGCACGTATCAATGAGGAACTGGCAATCGGCAAATCAAGATATTTTTTACCTTTTATAGAATTATACCTAAAGTAGGACTCCTATACTGTATAAAGGGGATATGATAATTCATTTAACACATTGTAACACGTATTCCAAAGCAATACATTATTATTATTCTGTTTAAGCTCTTAATCTTCTGAGTCTTGATACCGATCGAAGTGCATTCGGCTCGAGGGTGGCTAACCTTCCAAGGCTGAAATTGTCCAATTCGTGTGGTTTGTATTTACTTTATCGTTATTTATTCCAATTGCACTCTAATTTATCATTTTGTGTCAAGTTAATCCACGTATCCTTAAAACCACTAACAAATTTAATTGTTATCCAATTTTGAGGGTAAACAGTCTAGCGCCACAGTGGGGCTAAGGATAATAGTGATTATTTGATACAAATCTCCATAACACACACTACTTTACACTTGTTCTTTGAAGTGTCTCTAATTTCAGGTTAAAGCTCAAAATGTCAAACTCTCAGTCAATACCACTACACGTTGACAATGAGTTCGGCCATCACGGTGAAAATAACAACATAGTACCCAGTGACGAGGTACCACCCGTTGATCCCATCAGAATTCTGGTCGCAGACCCGATTGACGCTAACTCTTATGTGGCTATCGATATAAATTTGCCTACCGACCCCGAGAATAGCGTCCGTGGTGGAGCCCGATCAGCAGCTCAAAATACACAAAATATTGGAGGAGACGGGATCAATTTACGGATGATCTTCGAAATGTTACAGGCTCAAAAGGCGGCGATAGCTCAGTTACATAACCGAAGCCGCGCACCCAGCAGAATTGAACCCGATCTGTCCCGGGAAGTCGCTCGCAGGGATGAACCGGTTGTAGAGAGGTCGAAAATAAATCGGGGACTAACCCCGAGATCATAAAGATGCTCGAGGAACTGACAAAACTGGTAGAATCATGGGAGAAGAAAATCGAAACTAATGACAAAAAGGTAGAAACCTACAATTCCACAGTCGACCAAATCCCGGGTGCACCGCCGATATTGAAAGTCCTGAATTCCAAGAAGTTCGTGCAAAAACCTTTTCCTCCGAGTGCGGCTTCAAAGCCGATCCCTAAGGCTATGTGGGCATTGAAGAAGCTAAATCCTGAGTGGGAGGTCGCCGCCAACTTAACGGTGGCACAATTGAATGAGCTTGATGAATTACGATACCATGCATATACAAGTTCTTCCTTATACAAGGAGAAGATGAAGTACCTCCATGATAAGTACATTCGGAACAAAGATTTCAAAGAAGGTGATCCTGTGTTATTGTTCAATTCTCGGTTACGGATGTTTCCGGAAAAGTTAAAGTCTAAATGGAGTGGCCCGTTTGAGGTTGTGAGTGTGACACTCTTGGGTGCATTAGACTTGAAGAACAAAAATGATGAATTATTTAGAGTCAATGGTCACCGGGTGAAGCATTATTTGGGAAAAGTTGATGATGGCCACGTCGTGGCATTGATTCATTTCAAGTGATTGATGGTTATCTACGTCGTGACGTGACGTTAAATCAGGCGTTTCTTGGGAGGTAACCCATGTTTCTTTTTATTTTTATTTTTCTTCTTTTTTAGATAGGTCTTGTTTTGTGCTAGCTGGTTTTGAAGTATGTTGCAGGAATGAGTGTGCTTTGCAGGAACTATGCTCAGGAAAAATGCTAAGTGTGGAAAAAAAGTGTGGACCGCACATTTATTGTACGGACCACACATTTACTATACGGACCACACAATCTTGATGGCCATAACAGAAAGGAGTCTGCGGCCGCACAATTCATTGTGCAACCACATAACTAGAGATCACAGAATTGCAAACTCTCTGAAGTTTGAATTGCAAAGAAATGGCCGATATGCGGCCGCACTCAGAATTGTGCTGATCGCAGATCAACAAAGAGGGAAGCAGGTGACAGTTAAAGAGTGCGTATCGCCCACAAAATTATGCGGCCGCACTTAGCTGCTAATCCTTTCCCTAAAATCGGCCAACTATAAATAGTGACCCTCTACCACTGTTCAAAACTTTACACACTCTGACTAGTTGATACCAAAGCAAGCACAGTACACTCAAATTGATTCAATCATCTCGCATTCACTTCATCACCCTAGATTCTTCCCTGCATCATTCATTACTGGTATGTTCAATTCATGTTTAGATTCTTTCAAATTTCTTAATTTTTGTTCTTCATTAGTTTAGATATTTTTAGGCCTAAATGTCAAAATTAATCATCATGTGTGCTTAAAACAGTGTGGGTAACTTCATATTTGTTAATTGGGGGACGGGTAAATTGTGCATCATGTTTAATTTGCCAATACCATGTCTAAATTGTGCAAAAATTGAAAAAAAACCTAAGTTTAGTGCCGTCTAATTTTGAATTGTGCGGTCCGTAGATCATTAGGCGAGGGAAAAGTCTGTGCATTGATTGTGCGGACCCCACTCAAAATTGTGCGGTCCGCAGAAACTGAACTGCGGCCGTAGAAAAATGTGTGCGATCGCAGATCAAAACTTCAGAGAATTGGTATTTTTGGGCTTTGAATTGTGCGGCCACACTCAGAATTGTGCGGACCGCACTTCAATTGTGTGGTCGCACTTCCAAAATTGTGCGGTCCGCATAAGCTATTCTGCGACCGCACTAAGAATTGTATGGACTGCACTTCCCCCTCCTACCCACTGTTTTGTCTGCAACTGTTTTATAGTCTGTGTTTGAACTTTAACTGACTCATGTTGTTATGTATTGCAGAAAATGGTTAGATCAGAGGACATGGTGATACTTCCAAAGGGAGGGGTGAACCCTCCCGAGGCCGAGGCAGGGGTACCCAACCACTCTCAGTCCAAAAAGGGATAGCAAAGAATCTAACCATAGGAAGAGGTAGGGCCATAGAACCCTCTGAATCAAGTTCTTATTTCCCGTCTAGGGAAGCTTCTAAGGGCCACTCTGTGAAGGCAACACTTGAGGCCCAATCTCAGCCACAATAATTCCCTGGGAGATACCAGCTCCGCAATGAGCCTTCCACCTCAGCAAGCTCTTCTGAGGGTTCAGAAGATGGCAGCCAGGGCTCAGAACCCTCTTTTACTCACACACCCACCGCACCAGTCACAGTTGAGGATGGTGATGATATTCTAGATGACGGTCGAGGGGGTAATACTAGAGTTGCTGGCATAAAGAGGTCGAAAAAGAATGAGGCCTGGGAAGATAGATTCGTGAGCCTGCGAGCCTTTACCAGGTTCCGAGAGTGGTGACCCCAGATATCGCTCACACTTGAGCGTCTGTTCCTGTTGAAGGATTTGGATAGATTCAATCCGAATGTGGCTAAGCAGTTCAGGGAGAGAAAATGGTGGACACGGTTCACTCAGAGTGTGATGAATTCCAAAGAGCATTTAGTCTGGGAGTTTTATGCCAATGTGGAACACGTCAAAAAGGGGACTAAGGTGACCAAGGTGAGGAACTTGAAGGTTCGATTTGATCAGAGTACCCTGAACACTTATTTGGGGTTCGAGGAGGTAGAGCCGGTTCAATACTTGGAAAAATTTGCAATGGGTGATGCAGCTCGCCCTTGATTAGCAGAGGTCTTGGCAGCTCCAGGATCACCACCACCATGGATCACAGCAGGGGTGCCCATTCAGAGGGCCACCCTCAACTTTGAGGCAAAAGGGTGGCAAACATTTGTGTGCATCCGCATAGATCCGAGCCAAAATAAGAGCAATCTTCAAATCCCCCGTGCAGTCTTAGTTGCGTCTATCATGGCCGGGTACCCAATTAATGTGGGTGCCATCATGTCAGCTAATATGTCGGTGGTTGTCAGGCAGGGTGAGAGCTCTTACCCGTATACCAACACTATCATGGAGTATCTCACGGATGCGGGGTTGTCACGACCCAAACCGATGGGCCGTGACGGGCACCCGGTACCTTACTCAACCGAGTACCAACATAATGTATCTTTCGTATCATACTATCATAACTAATTGAGCCGGAGAGACTGTCGTGAGATAAGTAGAATAAAACATGAGGAAATACTCAATATAGGGTGACCCAACTTGATATACCGACTTATACATATTACGTACTGGCCTATAAGGCCATACCAGTATCCGTATACATGACATCTGTCTACAAGCCTCTAAGAGTACATAAATATCACAAAGGTCGGTACAGAGCCCCGCCATACCAAACAATACATATTCAAATCATACTGACCAAATAGCCAACTTCGAGCAAGTGGAGTGCAAAAACACCTTCTACTGAGCTGATAGCTTACTAGGAGAACACTCAACCTGTCTATCAGGACCTGCGGGCATGAAACGCAGCGTCCCCAGGCAAAAGGGATGTTAGTACAAATAAAGTACCGAGTATGTAAGGCATGACAGTAGTATTTAAAAGATATGAAAGAAACATGGAGTAAAGAACTCAACCTGAAATTCTGAATAGCTCTGCGAATCATGAAAATTTATAATGTCATGCATGTACGTATAAATGCCATACCATGCATAGGTATATGTGTACATAACATCATCAAGCCTCTAAGGGTATTCCATCATATCATCTCAGCCACTGTGGGCAAAATCATCAACGTATACCAGCCGATCAGGTGGTGGTGTGTATATAACGCCTTAACCTTTTCCCATATTCCATATACATATAATATACGCGTATATAATGCCTTCTGGTCATGGGTCAATGTACATGTATAAATGCATGAAATGCATAAGAAATACGTTAATAAGATTTCTCGAATATCATAAAATCAATATGCTTTTCGGACAAACTTTATCAAATACATATTTTTCTGAGACCCATGAACAGAGGATATAATAATAATTCACATGGGGAATCAAGAGTATAGACATCCCTAGTATTTCTATGAATAGAGTCATTTATGAAAGTTGTGTATTTGTTCGTTTCGTTTGTATCGTACGGATCATGCCAAAGGAAATGAGGGATAGCCTTAACATACCTTAACTCCGTTGAGTCCTTAATACCTTACAAGAAATTCTTCAAACAACTCAATTCAATCTACCACATCATAAGGAGATTCAAAATCAGTGCTGAGTAAAGGCTAAGTCCGCAACTTAAACTAGTAGTTCGTTTACGTAAATTTGAGCAGCATCTCCCCTGTAACTAGGCCCTCCTCCAATACCATATACCAACAACAACAAGAACACAACAATAACAACATGTGAGCATCATTTTCCAACCTTATCTCCATCATAATATACCACAAAACAGCCCACACACCCTAATCACTTCATACATAAAACGACAACCAAAGTAGTGTCAAACAACTTAAAATAATATAACGATGAACGACCGGCCCACCATTCCATCATTATGTGGTGTTTCTCCACACCAGTTATCCTCCAAAACTTTACTAAACAGTAGAAAAATAAAAAGCCAAAAGGCAACACGAAACAGCCCACAAAACAGTCCACTACAAGTCAAATAACTCGAACTCACGGCTTCCGATCACCGTCCCGTGAGTTCTAACTATTAGGAAATGAATTTATCAACCTTCTTTGATATTTAAACACTTAAATACAGAAATTACACGTTTTCTTAACTATGAATTACCTTCCAAAACTCAAACCACAAAGAAAAAGAGAGACGATATAGCGATACTTACATCGTAGGGATCGTTTTAATGTTATCGCTTCTTGATTCCGTGCCCGGGGTGATAATATTATTTGAAGCTGTTATAGAGAGCTTAAGAGTAAAGTTAGGGGTGTTATTTGGTCGAGCTCTATGGATAATTGGAGAAAGATACGAGATGGGATGCAAATATCCCAATTGTTTTAAAAGTTATAAAGGTGATACTTGGCACCCTTTGATTGGCCCTTCTTCCAACGCTTATAACGTTTTATCTCGGTGTAGTATGAACGAAAGGTTAAGTGCGTTGGAAACTATATTCCAAGGCCTTTAATTTGATATATAATATGTCCCAAAAAGACCTCATATAGCACACGAAATATATTTCTCAAAAAGCTCTGTTATATGGCAAATCCTTAGTCGGTGTTTCCGCAACTTTAATCCGATTTTTCTCAAACTTCATATTTTCTATCCAAACATCATATATAGCCATATTATGACTTTAAAATCATTTAAATCATGTTTAACAAGTCTCATATTCATTACGTCACCTTGGGACGCACAGGGTGTAACAATCTTCCCCCCTTAGAAACATTCGTCCTCGAATGTTAAACTCTCAGAAATCTATATAAATTTTGGCAGAGTCTCCTCTATAATGGTACTACTACCAACTTCCCACACAGAAAACCCAACAATACAAAGCCACACTGGGCCACAATCATCAATAACACCAATGGCCTCACACGACCAATAACAGTAACTAACATAAGAATCAAGTACCATATACGTACCTAAAGGCTGTGATGTCTCAGTCTGATCCTCCTCCGAAAGTGGAAAAACAATGAGGATACCCAGTCTTCATTTCTTCTTCAGCTTCCCAAGCCATCTCCTCCACATTATTGTTAATCCAAAGTACTTTAACCGAATCTACATTATTAGTTCTTAATCTCTGAACTTGTCTATCTAGTATAGCAATGGGAGCTTCCTCATATGATAGCTGCTATGTAACCTGAACATTATCAACTAGAATGACTTTAGAGGGATCTCTAATACACCTACAGAGCATAGACACATGAAAGGCTGGATGTACATACTCCAATTTGGAAGGCAAGTCTAACTAATATGCTACTTGGCCTACTCTGCGTATAATCTTATAAGGTCCAATGTACCGAGGGCTAAGCTTTCTTTCTTACCGAATATCATAATGCCTTTCATCGGTGATACCTTTAGGAATACCCAATCATCTACCTGAAACTCCAAGTCTCATTGTCGATTATTTGCATAGGACTTCTGACGACTATGTGCTGCTATAGCCTTTCCCTTATAAGCTTAATCTTCTCAATTGCCTGTTGTACCAACTCTGGTTCTACTAACTTAGTTTCCCCAATCTCGAACCATCTGATAGGTGACTTACACTTCCGTCTGTGAAGAGCTTCATATGGAGCCATCTGAATGGTGGAATGATAACTATTATTATATGCAAACTCAATAGGTGGAAGTTGATCATCCCCGCTATCCCTAAAGTCCATCACACAAGCCCGTAGCATATCCTCCAGTGTCTGAATAGTACGTTTCGCCTGACCGTCTGTCTGGGGGTGAAATGTTGTACTAAAACTTATTTGATTCCACAATACTTTTTGGAATGACTTCCAGAAATTAACTGTAAACTGAACGCCTCTATATGAGATAATAGATATAGGGACACCATGAATTCGGACTATCTCCCTAATGTAAAGCCTTGCATAATCCTCTGCTGAGTAAGTAGTCCTGACAGACAGACAATGGCTACTTTTATAAGTCTAGCGACAATAACCCATATAGAATCGAACTTACGTTGGGTACGAGGTAAGCCTATGATGAAATCCATATTAATCACTTCTCATTTCCAAGTCGGAATCTCTATAGCCTGTAATAATCCACCGGGTTTCTGATACTCAATCTTAACCTACTGACAATTAGGGCACTGAGCAACAAACTCTGCTATATCCTTCTTCATTCCGTCCCACCAGTATATTCCCTTGATATCATGATACATCTCCGTCGCTCCTGCATGAATAAAATAACGAGAATATTGAGCTTCTCCCATAACCTGCTGACGCAACCCTGTCACATTAAAACACATAATCGACCTCGATATTTAAGGACTCCATCTCCTGTAATCTCAAATGGTATATTCTCCTTTTGAGGGGATGTATCTCTTTAATGAACTAGCACATGATCCTCATACTGGCTTTCCTTCACTTCAGTTACTAAAAAGGATGTTGTCGTGTCCTGAAAAGTAAGTCCGGTATCACCTAAGTCCAGTAATCGAACTCCAAGACTAGCTAGCTGATGAATTTCATGGGCTATCCCACAGTTCTCTAGCTATAAATATGACATGCTACCCATAGATCTACGACTGAGGGCGTCGACTAATACATTCGCCTTCCCCGGATGGTATAAAATATCAACGTCGTAGTCTTTCAGTAGCTCCAACCATCTCCTTTGGCATAAATTCAATTCCGTTTGATTGAAGATATATTGAAGGCTCTTATTATCCGTATATATATATCAACATGAATTCCATATAAATAGTGTCTCCATATCTTTAGTGCATGAATCACCGCGGCTAACTCTAAATCACCGGTCAGATAATTCTTCCTGTGCTTTCTTAGTTGTCTTTAAACATAAGCGATTACTTTTTATGGTCGTTCTGCCACTTGTTGCATGAATACATGGCTTATCTCATTGCCCACAATTACTGGAATTTCCTATAACTCATATGATCTCAAATATCATCTTTTGATTTTTCTTTTTTTCGTTCATTAGCCACGATAGGTGCCACTTTCTTATGGAGTGCATACAATGTTGTTGTGAGACTGTTGTTACAAGACCAATTCTTCCTTATGCCACTATGATTAAGTTGATGCCTTCTTCCTTATTCCCTCAGCTAGTCTTTCTTTGTAGTACTTAAGAGAGACCATTTGACTTCTGTAAAGCTGCGAGCTTATTACATCGTATACTCGAAAGAATTTTTTTATATTCTTACTCGCCTATAATTATCCTTAATTACTTACCTCCGCGCCCTTGTGCTCGTAAGGTTGATTCTTAACTGAATTTTTGACTGCCTTCTCAGTGGCACCGTTTTTTTTTTATTTTCGTAACACTTATACGGTACCTTTAACAATCCCAACTCCTATCTCAATATTTCTCAAGGATTACGATGTCATCATATTTGCCAGACTGAATTCCCTATGTTGGGTTTCACTATGTTTATCTTGCACAACCTGTTGATTTGTCTGTATCCTCTTATTTAGCCATGGCTAGGTTCTTCCTGAATCAACTACTAACTACACGTTAGTCGATTATCACATCTATATTCTGCGTAATCTCTCGTGGGTTATATCCTTTGTCTTAACTTACCCCGCACACTAGCTCCTTATGTATCCATTGTTCATTTGCACTTACTTATCAATAACATCTAGTGATGGAACCCTTACTGCCTCTCCATGCCATCATGCTTACATAATGTTCTGGAGTCGTATCATATCCGTAGGATCTGAATAAATGCAATCTCATTCCTTTCGCCTTTCTACCACATTCTTCCTTTACTATTCCATAGTTACCTTAACCACATAACTTCGACTTAATACCATATCACACTATCTTCCCCCCTTTAGGGGAGTACTAACATTTATTGCTATGAAGATTTACCTATAAATGTTTCACTTCTTCATATTTGGCATCTTTTCACATCTTCACGGACTCTTACTTGCCTTGCGGTAACCCTTCTGTACCAGGGATAATTTAGTTCCTAACACACAAAGGTGACACCTAGTGTAACTGTCACACTTAGTCCATTAAGCTTAACTGTGCTCATATCGCGTGTTTTAGGGAAGCGTCTTCCTGAATTACCTTTAAAGGTTATTCTTCTGTTGTCCATTCAATTATCATCGGAATACGACCTCTGAAATTCTCATGATGTCAACTATTATCAAATCCTTCGATCTCGAATTCATGTTCAGTTTATCTTATTCACTAGTCCATACTAATTTCTATTACTCCAGGGGTCTAACCTTTCTTTCTGGTAATCAAGTTTGAGTCACCAACTTATTTCTCGAAATGGGGATATGACTTTATGGATTATACTCTTTTATTGTCTCAAGGCCTGTAACTTCTTGTCTTTTCCTTCACTTGACTATAGAATCTGTAGTCCTGTTATATTTTGATTTACCGTTATCACCCATATATCACATCTTACTCATGATGCTTCATTTACTCTCTTCTTATTCTCCGGACAATATTTCTGTCTATCACCTCATTATGAAAACTTCTTCAAAACATTCTTTCACTTTTAGCCCCCCCTTGATTCAACCCACTGGCACTTCGGGTCGCCTAACACTCTCTCTTTACTAGGGAAGAGAGCCATACAAAGGTAAATATTTATCCCTTCTATGATTCCAATGCCAATCTTCTGAAATTTCTGAACATTCTAGTATTCATATATGATTGTACTATTCTAGAGTGCACCGTCTGGGTGTATCACAAGGAGAACCATTACCATATTTGCAATATCCCTCGGAAATGTGAGCTAATGATAATAATCCATCCACAATTTTGGGTTACTCTAACCCTAGCTGGATGTTGATATCCCATTCTTCTCTTAAATTATATCTGTTAGCTCCCACGGGGCATAACTGAAATGGGTGTTGTCAAGTGAATATATCTTTGTTATTGTTGAAAGTAACTCGGAATGCTTATATTTCTCTGCCTGAATTGTAAATACAGATAATCTTCACTAACTGGGATCCTTCTTCACCTAGCTTCTTTTACTTGTTGAAACTTGTATCTACCTTATGATTCTCTCGTTGCTTTTTACCATAAGAGAAGATAGATATTCATGCCTTAGGGATCCTTATCAAGAGGCTCACACGTCGTAGTACACACATATCTACTGAAGGCCTTACATTTACTCATCATAAGCATGACGCAAAATCGAGTTCTGCTGACTCAACTCTTCCACAGCCACATTCAATCTCTTACCAATTGTCATTCTGGATGTAGATGTCGTTGTATAACGAATAAAATAGAATTTAGAAATTTGAATTTCTTACAACTGAGCTCTACCACACGAGCTAGAGTAAGAAGAAAGAGTGACAGTCCTAAATGCCCTGTAGCCTCCTGCTTATAAGTGTGGTGCACAACATACCCATAAACAAGACTCTACTAGACACGGCTTGTAGACTCCCTAGGACAGAACTGCTCTGATACCACTTTTGTCACGACCCAAATCGATGGGCCGCGATGGGCACCCAGTACCTTACTCAACCGAGTACCAACATAGTGTATCTTTCGTATCATAACTAATTGAGCCGGAGAGGCTGTCGTGAGATAAGTAGAATAAAACGTGAGGAAATACTTAATATAGGGTGACCCGACTTGATATACCGACTTATACATATTACGTACTGGCCTATAAGGCCATACCAGTATCCGTATACATGACATCTGTCTACAAGCCTCTAAGAGTACATAAATATCATAAAGGTCGGTACAGAGCCCCGCCATACCAAACAATATATATTCAAATCATACTGACCAAATAGGCAACTCCGGAGCAAGTGGAGTGCACAAACACCTTCTGCTGAGCTGATAGCTTACTAGGAGAACTCTCAACCTGTCTACCGGGACCTGCGGGCATGAAACGCAGCGTCCCCAGGCAAAAGGGACGTCAGTACAAATAAAGTACCCAGTATGTAAGGCATGACAGTAGTATTTAAAAGATATGAAAGAAACATGGAGTAAAGAACTCAACCTGAAATTCTGAATAGCTCTGTGAATCATGAAAATTTATAATGTCATGCATGTACGTATAAATGCCATACCATGCATAGGTATATGTGTACATAACATTATCAAGTCTCTGAGGGTATCCCATCATATCATCTCAGCCACTGTGGGCAAAATTATCAACGTATACCAGTCGATCAGGTGGTGGTGCGTATATAACGCCGTAACCTTTTCCCATATCCCATATACATATAATATACGCGTATATAATGCCTTCTGGTCATGGGTCAATGTACATGTATAAATGCATGAAATGCATAAATAATACGTTAATAAGATTTCTTGAATATCATAAAATTAATATGTCTTTCGGACAAACTTTATCAAATACATATTTTTCTGAGACCCATGATCAGAGGATATAATAATAATTCATATGGGGAATCAAGAGTATAGACATCCCTAGTATTTCTAAGAATAGAATCATTTATGAAAGTTGTGTATTTGCTCGTTTCGTTTGTATCGTACGGATCATGCCAAAAGGAAATGAGGGATAGCCTTAACATACCTTAACTCCGTTGAGTCCTTAATACCTTACAAGAAATTCTTCAAACAACTCAATTCAATCTACCACATCATAAGGAGATTCAAAATCAGTGCTGAGTAAAGGCTAAGTCCGCAACTTAAACTAGTAGTTCGTTTACGTAAATTTGGGCAGCATCTCCCCTGTAACTAGCCCCTCCTCCAATACCATATACCAACAACAACAAGAACACAACAATAACAACATGTGAGCATCATTTTTCAACCTTATCTCCATCATAATATATCACAAAACAGCCCGCACACCCTAATCACTTCATATATAAAATGACAACCAAAGTAGTGTCAAACAACTTAAAATAATATAACGATGAACGACCGGCCCACCATTCCGTCATTATGTGGTGTTTCTCCGCTCAATATATTCTCCAAAACTCTATTAAACAGTAGAAAAATATACAGCCCAAAGGCAACACGAAACAGCCCACAAAACAGTCCACTACAAGTCAAATAACTCGAACTCACGGCTTTCGATCACTGTCCCGTGAGTTCTAACTATTAGAAAATAAATTTATCAACCTTCCTTGATATTTAAACACTTAAATACAGAAAGTACACGTTTTCTTAACTATGAATTACCTTACAAAACTTAAACCACAAAGAAAAAGAGAGGCGATATAGCGATACTTACATCGTAGGGATCGTTTTAATGTTATCGCTTCTTGATTCCGTGCCCGGGATGATAATATTATTTGAAGCTCTTATAGAGAGATTAAGAGTAAAGTTAGGGGTGTTATTTGGGCCAGATCTCTGGAAAATTGGAGAAATCTACGAGATGGGATGCAAATATCCCAATTGTTTTAAAAGTCATAAAGGTGATACTTGGCACCTTTTGATTGGCCCTTCTTCCAACACTTATAACGTTTTATCTGGGTGTAGTATGAATGAATGGTTAAGTGCGTTGGAAACTATATTCCAAGACCTTCAATTTTATATATAATATGTCCCAAAAAGACCTCATATAGCACACGAAATATATTTCTCAAAAAGCTCTGTTACATGGCAAATCCTTAGTCGGTGTTTCCGCAACTTTACTCTGATTTTTCTCAAACTTCATATTTTCTATACAAACATCATATATAGCCATATTATGACTTTAAAATCATTTAAATCATGTTTAATAAGTCTCATATTCATTACGTCACCTTGGGACGCACAGGGTGTAACAGAGGTGGAGCCTAGGAGCTTTTATACGAAGGTTCGGGCTAAGAAGCCTTTCTCCTGGTATTCTCTGAAGGACCCAAGGAACCCGATGAACAAGGGTAAGTCGACTACTATCGTAGGCCAGTCTGATGAGCCATCGGTGGTAGTTGCAGATTCTGCTGCTATGCCTTCTACAACTTCCACGCCTTCCACAGCAGCTGGGCCTTCTACCAAGACAGCTGCCATGCCACCACTTCCATCTTCAGGGCCATCAGTATCAGTGCCTTCCTCCTCCACTTATCCACTCACTGTGCTGCGAGTCTCCCAAACACTAGCGAGTCTCAACAACTGGATGCAGATAGCTACTACAGAGCTGTCCGACCTATCCAGTGTTGTTGCAGCACAGTCTTTTGCCCCAGCACCCTATGTTCCTCCGTCAGTGGAGGAAACATTGAAGAAGATATTGGATAATTAGAAGACCATCATGGATACCTTGGTGGCACATGGGGGAGCAATTGGGGAGCAAGGTAAACATGTGAAGAAGATGAGAAAATCCCAGGCCTCGAGAAAATCAGTGGACAAGTTGAGACGTGAAGTGATCAAGATAGCAGCAACTGGTGATCTTTCCTTTGACTTAATGATGGAGACAGATCCATCAGTACCAGCAGACCCATCAGCACCATCAGCACCAATGGCACCAGCTGGCCAGTCTGAGGAGCCAGACCTCGCTGCCCACACTGCTGAGGCGGTGTTACAGATGTTTACCAACCCCGCTACTCCTCGAGCAGAGGCTGATGAGATCCAGTTGGATGAGCCTGAGGGTGGTGATGCTGTTATGGACACTGAGACCACATAGGGAGTCCTCTCTACTCTTTCCCCTCCTTATTTTAATTTTTGTTACGCATTAAGGACAATGCTTATTCTTATTCAGGGGGTGGTCTATTTTGATTTGATATGACATTTGACATTGGACTGTAATAACTATAATACTCTCTTTTTATTTTTATTTTCATTATGTATTTATTCTTCTCTCTCTATTGATGTATATATATTCTCTTTCCCTTTCTCGGTTTGTATATTCATTTTTGCTTTCAGTAGTTTATTTCATAACTTCTTTATTCTGTTTTCTTAGTAGTCTAGCTTTTTATTTACTTTAATAGCTTCTTTTTGATTTAGTAGCTTCTTTTTATGTTTTAGTGATCAATAAGCCTTTGGTTTTCTTAATGCCACGGTTCTTTCCAAAGGTGGCTTTTGTGTGAATCGAGTGGCTCTTCCCAACGATGGATGGCGTGACAACTTTCTTAAGGGATTGGGTCAGTTTTTTATGTTTAGGTAAAAAAAACAAACAGTAGTAATAATGAATAAAAGAGTCAACACACTTAACTATACGCTTATGATTAAAAATAAGTTCTTGGAAAGAAATAGCTCTAGTTAGTGACCTTGTAACTCTTGCATTGACTTAGGCAATCATCGAGTGGTTTAGTTGAACCATTAGTGATTTTCAATCTTGAATACAGTTGTTGTGGGCCCTCGAATCTATCATCTTTAACAATCCAGCCGTGTGAGAGGTGAGATGTTTTGTTGCAAGTCCAAGTACCCATGCGAATGGTCTAGAACTTGCCTCGAATGTGCTTTTAGGCGAAATTTTAAGTTTTGCTTGGCTTGAGATTTCATTGTAGGCTCTCCTTGACCCGTTTTGAAATTTTCCATGGCCCACCAATGATGTTATCCCTAGTCAACCCTTTTGAGCCTAAAGTCTTTCTCATTTGATAACCATGTTACAAGCCTTTACCCGTTTTGTAGCGACCCTCTTTTGGCACCCGAGCTTTCCTTAACACTCATGAGAAGCAATTGGCGAAACCATAAGTTTGGGGAAGAGACGAAGAGTTTGAAAGTGGTATCAAGGTATAAAAAGAAAAAAGAAATGAAGAAAAGGCAAGTCAAAGAAAAAGAAAGAAAGAAAGAACAAAAGAAAAATACAAAAATAAAGTGAATAAATTGAAGAGTTGAAGGGATTCAAAGAAAAGCAAAAGTGCAAAGCATGGAGGAAACAAAGAAGGAAAAAATGAATATCATGACCAAGAAAGAGTGATGTCAAGTCTCTCTAGTTCCCCTAAGGAAAAAGAAAATGACTCAAAGAGTCGGCAAAGCATGAGCTAAAAAGAGAAAATATAGTGCTTAAGGAAAGATGAACCCGTTCTACTCTAACATTTCCCACCTTAGTCCAAAAGCCTTCATTACATGCCGAAAAAGCCCTACGTGATTTCAAGCCGAGTGAACTTACATTAGTGGTGATTTACATGAGAGGCAAGCATATGGTACTTAGAGCCGTACTTGTGACATTCTTTTGAGAAAGATGAACGAACTTTTCACAAATCCTTGAATTGAGTGCTTCATTCTTAAGTGACATAAGCTAACAGAGAGTAGAGGAGGAGGAGTTTGGGATCCACAGTGACCTACATGAAAGAGCGAACTTCCTTGACGAGTAAGTCAACTCTTGATGCTCAAGTGTCACATTAGAACTATTTGTGCTTAAAACTTCAAATCATTGCCTTGTTGATAATTCATAAGTATTGTGGGTAATTGTTGGTCCCAATTGATGTATGTTTGCTTCACCGGAGAAATCAAATGTGCGGCCGTACCCAAAATTGTGCAGTCCGCAGAACTCAAGAGACGCGGTCGCAGTGCAAAATTGTGCGGCCGCAGATCTAACTCCTTTCAAGAGTTGAAGCAAAGTGTGGACCGCACACAGAATTGTGCGGCCGCAGAACCTCCGAAAGGGTAATTTTATCCAAAATTTTCAGATGTGTATAAATAGACTTTTTTTGACAAAATTAGGTTAAGTTTTGAATACCAGAAAGTCTGTAGCCATTTTTCTTTACTCTTTTAGGCAACTTTAGTTTATATAGTTGATTTTACATTGGATTTTCATCTATTAGTCATTCAATATGAGTTTTATCATCTTTTCTTCTTTATTTTCTTCAATATCCACCATGAGTAGCTAAATTTCTAGCTAGGGTTGTGATCCAACCCTAGTGTGGGAACCTAATGGGTGTTTGATTTAGGGCTTGTTTATGGTTGGGTGTGTATTATTTAGCCTAGTTCTTGCTATAATTGTAGAATTAATGGTTACAAATATTGGTTCAAGCCTATTTGACTTAGTCTCTACTTGAGAAAGAGAGACTTAGTCTAGGAAAACTTGGCTAACAATAGTTTGGGATGAAATCAAGAGATTGATAGTCTCAATTAAAGGGTTGAACCTAGAGATAGTAAAACCCGACTTGAGCAATTTGTCAATCGATTAGTTCAATACCCATTTGGACTTGAGAAAGCCAAATTGGGCAAAACCACTCTCCTACCGAGAGGTATTTAGTGGGTATTTCAGTGTTGATTGCTATAAAAAAAAAACCCGACAAACAACACTCTCTCTAAAGCCCACAACCCGTTAGGCAAATACCTAGGTGGAAGTCACAGCCCTAGACCTTTTACATATTTGAAAAACAACAACAAAAATATTCTTCTCTAGTTTCATATTTTTCATATGCAATCCATAGTATAATCTTAGAAGTAAAATCAAACAAAGTTTGTGGAAGTGCAACTTAGACAATTGACGTGCTTAGACAAAATACATACCACTAATCCCATCTACGTTCCCTGTGGATTCGATTCCGACTCCTAGTTGGGTATTATTATTGTAATTGACTGCTTCACAACCCCAATTTGAGGTGTGACTTGGGCGAGATCAGTATGCAGCAAGTTTCAACTTGTTCTAACTCCAAATTTGATCTGTTAACCATCCGAAACTCACCCGAGGCCCCTGGGACCTCAACCAATTATACTAATAAGTCCCAAAACATCATACGAACTTAGTAGAAGCCTCAAATCACATCAAACAATGCTAAAACCATGAATCACACCCCAATTCAAGCTTAATGAAACTAAGAAATTCTAACTTTCTACATTCGATGTTGAAACCTATCAAAGCAAGTCTGATTGACCTCAAATTTTGCACACGAGTCATAAATGACATAACGGGCCTATGAAAATTTTCAGAATTGGATTCCGACCCCGATATCAAAAGTCAACTCCCCGGTAAAACTTCCAAACTTAAACTTCCTATTTTCCAATTCAAGCCTAATTTAACTACGGGCTTCCAAATAAATTTCCGGACACACTTCTAAGTCCAAAATCACCATACGGAGTTATTGAAATTATCAAAACTCTATTCCGGAATCGTTTACACATAAGTCGACATCCGGCAAACTATTTCAATTTAAGCTTTAAATCTTGGAACTAAGTATTCCAAATTCATTCTGAAACCTCCCCGACAAGTCACATAACAACTGTAATACTCAAAATGATCGGTCAGGTCGTTACACTCGGGGACATCCTCGGGGATCTGGACCCTCTTTACGGACGGCACCTCAAACGCAAAAGGGTCCAGACTGGACTTGGCATCGTATTGAAGCCACCAAAGGGCAATGTAGTTAGACAATCTATTAGGACTGTAAAATTGACTAACAACGAGGCCGAATATTAGGCCATGATTGTAGGTCTTGAACTAGCCAAAAGCTTGGGGAGGAGGTAATCGAAGCTAAGTGTGACTCCCTCCTCGTGGTGAACCAAGTTAATGGGACGTTCGAGGTCAGAGAAGAACGAATGCAAAGGTATCTGGATAAGTTGCAGGTAACATTACATCAGTTCAAGGATTGGACTTTGCAACACGTACCTCGGGATCAAAACAGTGAGGCCGATGCCCAGGCTAACTTAGGATCATCGGTCGAGGACGACGAGTTCTACTCGGGGGCAGTCGTACAACTCATGAGATCGGTAGTGGAAGAAATCCATACCTAGATTAACTCAACGAGCCTAACTTAGGACTGGAGAAATAAATATATAGAATATCTGAAGGATGAAAAACTGCATTTGGATCCAAAGGAATCGAGGGCCCTGCGTACGAAGGCAACCCGATTTAGTTTGTCCGAAGATAGAACCATGTTCAAAAGAACATTCAATGGCCCACTCGTGATATGTCTAGGACCAGGTGATACCGAGTACGTTCTGAGGGAAATACACGAAGGCACCTGTAGAAATTAAGGGTGGGCATAATACCGACTGAACCGAGAAAACCATCAGAACCAAATATTTTAGTTTATTTGGTCTCGGTTTATTCGGTCGTTTTGCGGTTTATATATTTAAACAGTTCAGTATTCGGTTCGGTTATCAGTTTTAATGGTTCGATTTTTGATTAAATCAGAAAATTAAAGTTTACTGATAGTGAGTAACTTTTAGTGGTGTGCAGTCCAAGACTCCAGGCAAATTAGATAGTTTTAACTACCATAGGAAGTGATGTCAGTTGCAACTAAGCAAAAAAGGCAAAAGCTTCAGGAGTAATTTAACTAATAATTCATTTATGACAAAATCTCATCCATTAGTATTTACAATATTATATCAAATCTAAGTTTTAAAGGAGAGACACAACCTGCACAATCATTGATACCAGAAGTATTAAATTTTAACGCAGATAATGTAATCCCTCACGGTGTATTGTTAACTAACCTATCATTGTTTGGTTACAATTTTTGTAATGGCTTGAAAACCGAAACTGAACCGATTAAAATCGAACCAAACATGAATAAACCGAATTGAATCAAAATTATTACAGTTCGATTTTGGTTATTAAAATCATAAACCGAAAACCGAATAAACCGAACCGAACTTATGTAAAATCAAATCGAACCGACCGACGCTCACCCCTAGTGGAAATCATTCGGGCGTCGAATCATTGGTTCGAAAAATAATCAGAGCCGGCTACTACTGGATCAGTATGAAAAAGGACACAAAGGAGTTCGTACGAAAATGTGATGAATGTCAAAGACATGCTCCGATGATTCACCAACCCGGGGACCTGCTGCATTCGGTTTTGTCACCATGGTCGTTCATGAAATGGGGAATAGACATTGTCGGCCCCCTTCCATGGGCACCCGGTAAGGCTTAATTTATATTATTTATGATTGACTATTTTTCTAAGTGGGTGGAAGCCCAGGCATATGAGAAGGTCAGAGAAAAAGAAGTCATCGACTTCATTTGGGATCACATTATATGTCGGTTCGGAATGCCGGCCGAGATCGTGTGCGACAATGGGAAGCAGTTTATCTGTAGCAAAGTGAGAAAGTTTCTTGAAGACCATAAGATCAAAAGGATCCTATCAACACCATATTGTCACAAGGGTGATTTATGTCACTTCGAATTCTGCCCGAGGTTCACCACCGTGCGGCAGTCAAGCCCAGCCTTGACTTTAGCCTTTCCAACACTTAAAATTATTTTAGGGACGTTTTGGGACTTGAAAAAATTAAGGCAGCAAGAAAAGTAAAGGAACACACGAAATTTATAGGAATTAATTCCCAATTCGTATTAATATGTGAATTCAAGAACACAAAGAAGACAACCATATGGCCGAGAACAAATAACTCCCTAGCCCCCTGCCCAAAACACTTTGACACAAGACTAAGTTCTCCCTCTTTGGGACAACCTTATGCACATATTTATAGTGCAGGCTACCCAATTAAACTTGGCAGCATTTAAAGCAATCAGTTGACAAGCCCAACTGATGGGCAAACATGGAGAACATGCTAAAAACGTGTATTACTAAGCCACACAATCAGCCATGATCTAAAAATGTGCCTCCACTTAGCCCCATGATCAGTCATGTTTGGATGGGGCAGTTGTAACCGCTCAACTACCCTGTCATATGCACTGCATGTGCTTGTTTTGGCTAGTTTCTGCACGCCCAAGGTTGGCATTGCGCCCATGCTTGCTCTTTGACACAGATTCGCCCCAACGTCATTACCATAGCTTGCTGCCCATTGACTTAGTCGCACACGTCAGTTGCCTCAATAGCCCGCTTACGTCAAGTCTCCCCCAACTTGATGATCAAATCTGCCCATGCCCTTGTCATTGCTTGTCTTGCTTTGCCTTGCCATGTCTTTGCCCCTGCTTTAACATGGTTTTGCCTTGACATTGTCATGACATCTCGTACGTCCATGTGAAATGCTCATTGCCTCCATCAAGGTGAATTTGTCAACTCTGCACAGTCTGTCATGTCGAGCTACCCATCATGATGTTGCCCCAATTTTCAGGTTGTGTGCCAAGGCCATCATGAAAATCCTTGCCACAACCCACATCTGCCGAGGAACTTTGTCAAGGGGCTAACACTTACTACCTTAGTGGGAACGGACAAGCAGAATCAACCAACAAAACCATACTACAAAACCTCAAAAAGAGGTTAACCGACAACAAAGAAAAATGGAAGGAAATCCTGCTCGAAGTCCTATGGGCATACCGTACAACCGCAAAGTCCAGTACCGGGGTCACCTCGTTCTCGCTGGTTTACGGCACCGAAGCTCTAATACTGGTTGAAGTCGGAGAAACAAGTCTCAGGTTCTAATATGCAACCAAGGAATCGAATGACGAGGCCATGAATATAAGCTTGGAGCTATTAGATGAAAGGCGCGAACCCGCCCTTGTTAGGTTGGCCTCCCAAAAGCAGCGGATCGAGAGGTATTACAATCGAAGAGCTAACCTTCGACATTTTAAAGTCGGGGACTTGGTGTTAAGGAATGTCACACTAAGTACCCAGAACTCGAATGAAGGGAAGTTGGGACCGAACTGGGAGGGTCCTTATCAAATTATCGAGATCGCCGGTAAGGGATCGTACAAACTCGGAACAATGAACGATGAGCAACTACCGAATAACTGGAACGTAATTCACTTGAATTGATATTACTGCTAAGGTACGACCCCATTCATTCCTTTTACTTATTTGCATTTTGAACTAACACTTGCAGGCGGCCGTCAAAGAACGACACAATTTTTAGGCCTGAAAGCACGCGTTGCACTCTTTTTCCCTTGAACCGATTTTGTCCCAAATCGGTTTGATGGCAAGGTTTTTAACGAGGCAATACTAAATCGTGCTAACTTAGAACTGAAGTCTGGTTGCGAACCGGCATCGAAGATCACAAAAATAGTATTCGAGGCCTCTCTATGATCGGTCCCGAACACTGGGAACATCACCCTCGGATAACGACTTTAGCAAGAAAAGAAACTTTTTGATTGAATGGTCTCGGCTCGGACGATAGGATTTACAGTAAGGGCCAAATGGTCGAATGAACCGTGCCTACATAGACTGCTCGAGCCCTGACATAAATCTTGTACACATCGTATATATTACAAACAAAAATAAAAGGAAGTCTCTACCTTGCGGATAAATTTCTTATCCCTTAAAAAAATTCTTTTCTTTCTGAATTTCCTACATTAGATCCCTTAAAGGTATCGAGCCCAAGGGATGCCTTTATCTAGGTTCAAACGATCGTTCCTACTCGGGGACTGCTGTCCAGAAACAAACTCGGGATAGCCCGGGGCACAAGACCTATTAGGCAGCACCCAAACTAAAAGGCTACGACCATCCCCATTCGGGGACTGTATCTTAGGCAAGTCTGGATAATTTGAGGTGACAAGACCACAGGGCAACACCCGAACTAAAAGTCTATGACCATATTAAATCGGCTCAGAGACGTTCGAGACCCGTAACAAAAAACAAGGCCTTGAAAAATTTCTAAACTGGTTCTAAAGGCTACCCTCGGCAAACTATAATCTAAAACATTATAAGTACTTTGGGGAAACGTTCTGGTCATACCGAACCCCCCACGATGCCTTAAACAAAATAATGTCAAAGTCAAGGCTTGTTCGAACCACCGAACATGACCTAATTAGTTTATGTTAAGGCATTTCGATCTTTGCGAACATAAAAAATAAAGCAAAGGAAAACAAAACTCAGAAATTGTCGAAGGGAAAAAGAAGCCTTGTATTATTTATATATATATATATATATATATATATATATATATATATATGAAGTCTTTACAAAAGTCAAACAACCTTGATAAATAAGTACAAAAGTACAAAAATACAAAAAAATAAAGAAAAAATGTACAAGGCACTTAAACGGCCTGGTCTTCACCGGAGCCCGCCTCGTCGCCAAGTTCTTCGGAGTCTCCTCCACCCTCGAATCTGCTCGAACACTCGGAACCTTCTTCATCCTCGGGATAAGCTAACTTCTTGGCCTCATCTCCGAGCCCCTTAGCACTCTCGGTTTCGGCCGATGAGTCGAAACCCTGAGCATGAATTTCCTCGAGGGCCTCCATTCGGGATTGCCGCTTCGCATGCTCGGCGATATCCTTCGTTCGATCCTGGGTCACCTCGGCATCGGCCTTATATTGGGCAACCATCTCGTCGGCATCGGCTTTAGCCACCAAGACCACCGACTTGGCCGTTTCGAGCTCCTTGGCAAGATTTTCTCGATCAGAGACGGCTGCACTTAGCTGAGACTGGAGCTCCTCAACCTTTTTGGCCTGCACCTCAACCTTTTCCTTTGCCGCTCGAAGTTGGGTCTCAGCCGAAGTCAGCTATGACCGAGCAGTCTTTTTTTTCGAGGCCAGACGATCCATCCTATCTCTCCATTCATCGGTCTCGGCCTTAACAACATCTATCTCGGCTCAAAGTTAGGCGATCCAGTCGATTTTCTGTTGGACCTACGGATTCCAACCGTTAGTCACCAAGTCTAGCTCGTCGTCACTAACCTCAAATATTTTTACCAGCTCAACTAGGTCGGCATGTTCCTTCCGAGAAACCTCCAGCTCATCTCGAAGGCTCTTAGCCTCCCTTTCGCATTGCTCGCTGAGAAGTTTGTAAGTATTTCTCTTCTCAGTGAGCCCTCGGACCTCGGCCTCAAGATGGTTCAGCTCGTCCCGATATCAGAGAAAGGTCTCATGATAAACCACCAAGGCTTGCAGAAACAAAGAAAAATGTTAGGATTATCTACAAATTAGTCTAAGTATGAATTGAAGTCGTCAAGAGATATTTAAAGTTACCCAATTTGGCGCATGTTGTGCTTCATTGAACAGGCAGGGCGCATCCACATCATTCATCTTATCTTGGTATTCCTCGATCACCAAACGCCGAAGGTAGCTGGCCAACCCTACGGGGGAAGAGAGGACCCGAGCATCCTCTAGAATGGAGATGACGATCGACCACTTCCGGTCGGGATCCACACTCGGAGCTGGGAACCGGCTGACTAGAGGCTTGAAGAATGCCCGCGTGTTCCCGAAGATGGACTCTTCTTCGGCACCTCCAAGTCACCTAACCCGGTGACATCCTCCGTGGCGGTAGAATCCACGCCATCAAAAAAGCCGTGGAAGGGGTCGTCCGCTCCGTGGGCACCCTCATTAGGACATTCTTTCACCGTCTGAGCCTCGTTGTACATGGACTCAGTGAAAAAAGGCGACTCGATGATGTCTATCACATCGAGTGCCTCCTTCGGGGCGTTGCCCACATCCTGAGAAGCTTTGGCCATGACCTCCTCGTCAGCCTCCTTAACTTGAGGCGGATCGACCTCATCTCTCTCCAGTTCGAAGGCCCATTGCCCTTCGAGTCGTGATGGAACTCGGGCCACCAGATTGAAGGCTTCTTCTTCTTGTTCTTCTTCGGATTCGTCCCTCAACTGATAGAGTGAATCCGAAGATGGTGCTCAAGTGCTCGTGCTTTCTTTGGATTTACGCACCAACCTTCGCCTTGGTTTCTTTTTTTCCGAGCTCGGAGAACTCGGGGCCCTTTTTATTTTCTTCTCACCACCCTGTTTGGGAATAGGGGACTCGGATAGGAAGTTCTCGCCACCGGATGGAGACCTCAGTGTGACGTCCTTGGATAAACCTGTAAAAGGAAATGAAACAAGTGAAAACTTAACGACACGAGAGGAACTCAAATGTTACTTACACGGTAAAGGAATCTCACCATGAGAACGGGCCTCCCACCAGCCCTTTGAAAGTTTGTGCCATGAATGCTCAGAATACGGCCTTTGTAACACGATGCCCTCGACCCACTTCTTGAGTCAAGGGACTGCATTCGGGACCCAAGCGGCAACTGCACCACCACAAAACACTGATAAGAAGGAAGGAAAAAAGCATAAAATAAAATTTTGTAAGCAAAAGTTTAGTTACGTGATATATTCCACTTCTCGGGGAACGGCATGCGATCATCTGGGATCAAATCTGAGGTCCTCACTCGGACAAAACGGCATAGCCAACCTCAACCCCGATCTTCATCAATACTCGAGAATGGGGCTTTACTAGCTTGACGTGCAAGCTTGATCAGTCCTCCCCCCCCCCCGAAAGATTCGGGAACTGTATAAGCACATGAGGTGGTCGACGGTGAACGAGCATCCCTCTATCTTGCTCACGAAGAACTGGAGAAGGATCACGATCCTTCAGAATGAAGGGTGAATTTGACCGAGGCATACCTCGTATCTTTTGCAGAAGTCGATAATCACCGGATCCAATGGACCCAGTATAAAGGGATAAGTGTAAACACTTAAGTATCCCTCGACGTGGGTGGTGATGTCTTCATCGGGTCCGGGAACCACCACGTGTTTTCCAACCCAATTGAAATCCTTTTTTACCGTAGGGAGGACCTCTTAAGTGATTTAGCATACGTACCTCGTGACCTCCTCACACCGGCCTTGTACGGGGGAAGGTTTTTCAACCTTGAAATCGACGGTTACCGAGCATCCTCTAGGGACAAACATTTTCAGTGGGGGTTCTGGTACTGGTTCCTCGGCAACAATACGCAGAACGGTCTCCTCAGTACTGGTTCTGGAAGGGTTCTTGCAAAGGATCTCAAAATAACCAAAGTATAACTGCTAGAAAGTGTTGAAATTTTGAAATACGAGGACAGAAGGTTTGGATGTAAAGTTTGAATGAACAAATGAGGGGGTATTTATAGTTCTTCAGTGGCGGTTCACATCCAGTAATGGCCGACCGGCGGTTAACATGCATTTAATGCCATTAAGACGTGACTGACGAGACATTTCGTTTATTTTGTCGTTTGTGTCACGGGATATCGAAGTAAGAATCGGGAGCTCATGTCGTTTCTCGTCGTCTACTCTCCAAAAAATGAGGGGACTATCTGTATACAGTCAAAATCGAGCTCGCCTACAACATAGTAGGTCAAGTTCGGAACATGGCAATAAAGGACTGAAGATCGACCCCAAGTCCCACCGGGCTAGAATCCGGGGTTGGAGCACCTGCCTTCGAGAGTATCGGGGTCGTGATCCTGGAATCGATCCCAGTCCCGAACGAGTTCGAAGAAACATTGTTAGCATAACAGAAGACCGAAATATACGTAACCGGTCGGATATTACGCCGGGAATCTCAGCACATATCAATGAGGAACTGGCAATCGGCAAATCAAGAGATTATTTACCTTATATAGAATTGTACCTAAAGTAAGACTCCTCTACTATATAAAGGGGATCTGATAATTTATTTAACACATTATAACACGCATTTCAAAGCAATATATTATTATTATTCTCTTTAAGCTCTTATTCTTTTGAGTCTTGAAACCGATCGAAGTACATTCGGCTCGAGGGTGGCTAACCTTCCAAGGCTGAAATTGTCCAATTTGTGTGGTTTTCATTTACTTTATCGCTATTTATTTCAATTACACTCTAATTTATCTATTTGTGTCAAGTTAATCCATGTATCCTTAAAACTATTTACAAATTCAATTGTTATCCGATTTTGAGGATAAACAACACATATTAAGGAATCCACCTTTTAGCATTAAGTAACAATAAAATTGATCATATTAACCTTAATTTATTCATTGAAAATATAAAAAATACTTCTACGCAAGGGTAACTTTGAAAATAAGATTTCCTTCTTGATATCTAAAAAAATCAAATATTGTAGACCACAAAAAAGGGACAAAAAATCAACTAAAGTGGGCTAGAAGGTGTAATTATATATGATTATACACATATTATATATGAATTATATATATTATACATTCGCCGACTATTTTTAGTTTAAGCGATTGTGTGAGCAGTTATTTAGATTAATTCTTCTAATTTAATTGGGCTCAATTGGGCTTTCTCCATCTTGTTGCTTTTGTGGTTGTTAAATACACCTATCAACTAAAATTAGAAAGGGATTTTACCTACCTATGCTACATATAAAATTTATTTACCCTCCCTAATCAAGTTTTAACTTAATTATATGGTCATATATAATTTATCAATTATGTATAAATTAGTTTTAAATGAGTATCCCTTGATGGTAGCCTTTTAATTTAGTAAATCCCGAAAAATCCTCACAATTCCTTACTTACCCAGACAAAATCCAATCTTTCTTTCTCTCTTTGAAATCAACCCTCTTTCTACACCGATTCTATAAATTATTTTCTTCTAAACCTCATAATTTTCTCTAACAATGGCGAAGAAAGGGATTATTTTTTTATCGATTTGAATTTTGATGGCTGGATTTTGAGCTTTTCTCGGCTTCCCCTTTTCTTGTTGGTGTTCTGATAGGGGGCTAGCAGTAGATGTATATTAATTATTTGGCTGGATTATTCTAATTGAAATTGTCAATCAATAAATTTTGATGGTGTTCGACTCTCCACCATTGACAGCCATTAAAAAGTTTTGAATCTTTGAATTCGAATTCGGATTTTCAAAAAATATTTTTTGTATGGATTGGGTGTTATTTCAAATGACTGGGAATATTCTATGGAGTTTATATCTCGATTTTGAGGGTATTTGGTGAAGATTAGATTTGATTTGGCTGGATTTTCATATTGAAATTCGAAGAAGAAGTTGAAGAACACAACACATACAAAATATATACAAAATACATACAAAAGATATATTGTATAAAATTTATATGAAAATTATATTTAAGTTGTATGATATTGTAGTTATATTTAACTGGGTAAAATAATGTAGGAAAGTTGCAGATAAGTTGTATACTGTATAATTAGTTGTATGAAATTTATTTTTAGTATGTATGTTGTTGTAGATATATCAAATTTTGTATTAAATTTGTATGAAGTTTATTTTTAATTTGTATGTTGTTGTACCATATATTATTTTTTTCTTAAACTAAGTAATTATGGCAAAGAGAGAAGAGTTGTGCTAATTATGGCTTAAAATAGATACCACACAACTGGAAGGAGTCTTATTTAGATGTAAGGACAATTTGTACTTCGTTCCCTTCGGTTACGCCTTTTTCCAAGCAAAGAATCCTATAAATTAAGACACTAATAATGGATTGTATATAAATTGTAAGAAAAACTTGTTTACGGCGGGTAATATACAAAATTTGGACAATTTTAGTAAATAAATTTAAAATATTGTACAGGAAGGGGAAAATCCCAATTAGAAATGAATTGTTGAGTTGCTTTTTCACCTACTTACTATAAAAAGGTAATTTGTTCGTCCAATAGAGTTTTGCCTTGATCAGTCCCTCAAATGGATTACCATCATGGAGATAGTTCTATATTAGGAGCTTTTCCTATGTGAAAGGAAGGAAAATTAGTAATTGTGAAAAAGAAAACGTCTTCAAGAGGCAATCTTTATTGCTTGTTTCAGATTGGCTTTGTTCCGAGAGAATATTCCAAGAAATAAATCACTTTTTGTTGGATGTAAGTATCTAACTACGAGACATCTCCTTTGGAGAAACTGCTGCCGGATAAGTTAGTGATGGGCAAGTCCCAAATTCTTATCATAAAACCTTATTCGCACACCATTCAGGCAAATTTAACACGGTTAAGTCATAAATTAAGGTGAAATATATATACTATTAAACTACTAGTATTAGTAATAATAAGAGTTTATATGAAGACATGTATCATGTATTCATCGGTGTGAATAAGTGTTTACCAATCCTATGGCTTGTAGGAGTTCAATTTTAGATTGCTCATGGATTATCTCTACCAATATAGAGAGTTCTACTATACATCCTCAACACTGTCAAACATAAAATTAGCAACGATATAAAAAATTCCAGCTTCCTAGTGCCAAGCTCGTGTACTAAATAAGAGATACTTGTGACATGCAAGACTTGGTCCACATGGCGATGATGGCGTTCTCCGTCGCTAGAAGAACATGACTGGTTGGTAGTACAAAATGCTTTAACGAGAAAGTAGCTGCAAGAATTTACAAAAAGCTAACTCACAAGCAAAGGTATCACGCACAAGGCCATTGTGAAGTCAAAAGTTAGACAAACAAGCTGTCGGCCACGAGCTACTACAAGTCTCAAAGAATGATACTTTTGCTATTAATTTTTTTGTTCATTTGCACCTAATAATGTTATCTTTACCAGAGACTCATAATCACATCATCTTTAAGTTCATGTTCCACAGAAATGCTAGTTAACAGTCGGCCAGCCCTCCCCAGCATCCATGAATTGAGTTCATCCCAACAGAGAGAACTTTTCACAGATGTTAAACAGTTTCCTCGAACCAAATTATACATTTTAAGAATACAACCAAACTAATGACCACCCAATAGACCCAAAAAAACCTAAAGAAAAACCTTGGATTGCGCTTATGCCCCTCAGAAGAAATAAAAATATCATATATATATAGTACTAAATTATTAGCCAGTAGTCAATGATTAGCTAAAAGAACTTAAGTTTTCCTTTGCCCATGTGAGCTTTCCCATGCTCCACATAACATGCTGCTTTTTGAGTCCCTGTCAAACCATAACACGAGTCACCAGCCCCAGCCCCCAGGGTGACTGCAAAATAGAGATAGATAGTGCAGAGAAAAGCTAGGAGGCCAAGCGCAGTTAGAAGGAATCGGTGGCGCTGAAGTAATGTTGAACAGCTTCCAAACTCATCACATCGGGAATATTGTCTCTTGAGTGAGGCTGAAGATGAAAATGCTGTCTGTGTCTGTGACCTTCTATGAGGAGAAGTTATTATGCTGTCAAGAGCCATAACTTATACAATGAATCTTCTGCAGCCGATCACAATTCCTGCATATATTTCAATCAACATGGCAAGCACCAAGAGTGTCAACAGAAAGCATAGAGCATTAAGAAGTGTTGACGGACTTCAATATGGAAGTGAAATATATTTAGATTCAATGACAGTCAACCCCAAGTAAAGCACCATAGATGCAGTGGCGGAGCCAGGATTTTCATCAAATGGGGTCAATACATAGTATATATACATATTTTATAAAAAATTAACTACACAGTGTAATTTTTCCGACAAAGGGGTCAAGGGGTGTCAATACACAGTGTGTGTGTATATATATATATATATATATATATATATATATATATATATATTATATAAAATTAACTAACTACACAGTATACCACTGCATAGATGGTGGAGGAAGAGAAACGCAAGTGTGGTGAGCACTGAGCTAAACAACATAGTAACTGTATTTTATGCAACTTCTCGAAAAAATTCACCCCAAGCAACCCAAAGGATGTCTATATCAATACTAGAGAGCCAAAATATAATATTAAAAACAGAATGAATAATATACAATAAAGCAAGAATTACAAAATGGCAATGATGAAAGTAGAAGTAATGGCAAAGACAAGGGCTCACAAAATAGGCATCTTATGTCTTTCGTCCTTCTTCTTACACTAAATTGGTTAGATGTGCAAATTATATAGATAGGGTCAGAGGGATCAGGAAAAAGATAGAGATGTAAATTATGAATAGCCAAGAATAACCTGGGAGAGAGCAGGATGAAGATGATTATTGCTCACTTAGTTTTGGTCACAACTATGAACAATAACTAACATGTTTAATTGAGATTCATCTAACTTACTTGGTTCATAATCAATTTTACCAAGAATGGTTTCATACACTATCCATTTTTAAAGGAAAGGGGAGATCCACTAAGATGGGAAATACATCAAATAAAGCAATATATTCAGGCATTATTTACTAGCAACTGTGAGTGATTCCTATAACCACTTGGACTGAGTTCATGCGCACATCACGGAATTGTGGATTCTTCCCCACAGATAAGATGATACTCAGTATATGATGGCAGCATCCAAAAAAAATCTAGAAAATGCCAATGCAAAAATCCACTTTAAAGTTCAAATTGGGGAACTAAGCTAAATAAGTTTTTGATAGAGGGGGAACTAGGCTACCGCGTCCAATTGCTCCTTAGATAAACTTAAACCGATTTCTGTCTAGGAGTCTGAAAATTATAAACCCAATAGCAGAAATTCAGGATGCAGATAACACGCTCACTAGCAGTCATTCAGCGGCTTGTTTTTATGAGACAATAGACGTATTAGATGGTTATTCGCCACTTTTAACAGCTGATTTACACCAATTTACCAGTTTGCTTGTGCAATCTGTGAAGGAATTATGTATGCTGCATCTCAAGATCATAACTTTTCAACTCATCAACAGAGTACACAGTGGCATTAGGAATTAACCTATTTGACTCTATTCTCCAAATTGGGAAAATATGTTCAAAATCCTATGACATTAAATCTACAGAATCACTAAAATCCCTATGGATCTTAATTTAATAGTTCCCAAAATATCTAAAGGAGCAAGTACAACGAACAGTCAAAATAATGGAGTGCTCAATTAATTGAAATAATGATAAAAATCAATACAACGAGCCAAAATATTCGGGAAAAAATGTCAAACACTGCAGATCTGCAAAAATGAAAAGGAGGTACTTACAATTAAAGCAAACCAAAAAATGAAAGGAGCCTTCCAACCGATCGGAGCAAATGCGCCAGGTTGAAGTAATTGTCGTTTTCGTTTATCGGAAAAATGATTGAAGGGAGTAAAACGATCTCCCTGTTTTCACACGAAATAGCCTATTTCCGCAAATGTGAGAGAGAGGAACAGCCTTGTGTCGCGGCACAATGAGAGGAGAGCTGCCGGCGACAACACGGAGCGTCTACGCACTTTCTCAATGTTAAGAACATGAGAAGGAGAAAGAGAGAGAGAGAGAGATGAAATTGCAATATTGCGCGTACGAGATATGGGCACTTTATATAATTGTCAGTTTTGGGACTTTTTGGTTTGCTGTTTGGTGAAGCTGGAATATTAGTATTATTTATTTATTTTCAACTGGAATATTATTACTGATATCGGTTTTGTTTGACCCTTGGGTTGATCTAAGGGTCGGATCTTCGTTTTAACATCCTGTACGCCCCCGGTGGTGCGCTCCATGTATTTCTCTTTCTTTCTTTCTTTCTTTTTTTTTTCTTTAATTCGCTCCATTGGTTGAATCTTAATTTGACCCTTTTTATTTGTTTTTCCTTTTCTCTTCCTTTCCATCTATTTCGAGAAGATAACTTGACCTTTTTCTAGATTTATGATCTGATTGGTCATCTTACACCTTCTAGAATCTAGAGTGATAAATAAAGTTCGATAAGCATTGGTGGTTTGGTTAACAAGGGTAATTAATCTTTTATATATATACACACACATGAGAATTAAGAATTATAGGATCTTGAAAAGATCTCAATATCGATATCTAAGTCTTCAAGAAAGTAAATTTATCTTTGGGGGCACGTAATTACTTTTTAGTTCATGCGGACTACTATTAGATAAGAAAATATATACAATTATATTCTTACATTAATTTTAATTAAAAAAGTTATTGCATTACCAAACATTAAGTCATATAGAAGAAAAACATATTCTGAGGCGAATTCAGGATTTAAACTCTATGGATTCAACCTATAATTTTTAGAATTGAACTCATTATATTTTTAAAGTTATGATTTCATATCTATCACTTGTAATTTAATAAATTTTTATACATAAGTTTGTACTTCACATTGAAAGTACTAAGTACAAGTGAATCCGGTACCAAAGCTCTGGATTCGCCCCGCTCATATCATACCAAAAACATAATAATTCAAAGGGATCATGGCAATTAGACAACGGAGGCATTCCTTTTTGTGTTGGCAATTGGAAGCTGAAATGTACTCTCGTTATTTAATTTCCTAGTTTATGAATTTAAATTAGAGTGTTGAGTGCTAACTTGGCTTTTTTAAAACTAAGCATGGACAGGCGATTAACACCTTACAAGATGTGAATATTATCATCTTATTTAAGCTCATATCCGACTAGATATTTTCGATGGAACGAGCAAACCAAATTTGTTTGGTTTTATAGGTGCACTCTCAATTCATATTATGGTCTATGGATAATTGCAAATGTTTTCTTTAATAAAATTTGTAAGTTGTAACACATTAAGCCAGTGTATTCAAATATTTTGCTTTCATGATAACAATTTATCTTGTATTGTAGAGACTGAATGGAACATGAGACGTAATTTTGTTTCAAATATCTATTGCAATGTCAATGTCTAATATTTTTTTTTTCTTACCTGATCAATTATTATTTTTCTTTTAAATTGGTTTTTTGTTAAGTTATGTTTAACCCCTTTAAACTATAAGATAAGAAGTTAGGAGCAATAAACATCTTCAACATTGTGCATAAGCACGTATTCTGATATATAAGAAACTAAAATAGTATATACTAAACGGGTTAATTAAAAAAACCAAAGACATTCTAAATTCTAAAGTGGTGGGCAAGCAAGTTATATGGCATATTTATGATTCCAAGTTTTAAAAGTCTCTTGATTTAAAATATGGAACGGGACGAAGGAATATGATTTACACCATTTGCAAAATTCACAAAATGACGCAATAATAAATGATTAATTATTAGCCTTTTTTTTTAACAAACTAAGGTAACTTAAAAGAGAAAAAAAAAAAAAAGATCTTTATCTTTATCCGTTATATTTAGTTGATTAAGTTGATTTCATTGTTAGCATTAGAAACATACTATTCTCATATACGACTTGAAATTTATGTTTGCAATTTATTAAGTAAATTTAAAAAATGTGATTAATAAGTTGTATTTAAGAGATACAAGCCCTTTACAATACAACTTATGAAGCATGTTTTAAAATGAATTAATAAATTACAATTACTTAAAAATTGCATGTGTAAATATGACGTATATGCGCAATTGTAAATACCAACCCATGTGGGGGTAGATGGAGTATTGACGAAGATGCTTGATACTGAACACATCCACATTTACTTACAGCTTGTTTGGATGGTCGTTACTTGTTGTATTGCATCGTATTATTACTTTAAATATAATATTTATTTTGATTGTTACTTAAATTTTATTGTATCGTATCGTTAAATGCGTTGTTACGTAACGACAAAAAAGTGTCACTTTATGAATTGACCGATTTGGTGTGGTCACATTGCTCCTTATTCTTTTTTCTCTTCTTGCCCTTCCTTATTATTAAATAATCCTATTCTATCATTTACCCTACCTTTTTATATAATAATTCTACCTCGTACCTTACTTTTTCTTTATAATATTGTAAATTTATTCTTTATATTTTTTGTGCATGATATCGTAAAACGACGGCAAACAATACAATATATAACAGTCATCCAAACAAGTTGTTAGTAAGGCTTAGCACGCCTATAAATTCCATTACATGATTGCGACTGATAAATTGTATTACACAACTAGTAAATTTATCCGCGCTTCACGCAGTTGCAAAAACTCTTATTAGATATACACGATAAACTTATTAATCTTTGGATATAAATATGTTAAAGATTCTTTTTAGTTTTCGAATCCAAATAGATTAAATTTTAATTTCAAATTTTATTATTAAAGGTCGTGAAGACATTAGCAAGTTACAAAATAGTCTTGTAATTTTAATCGAGATAAAGCAAATAAATATTTGTATACTCAAGCAAACATTAGTTCTAAATATTGATTAAATTTATATATAAATAATTTTACAAGAATTAGAATTTATAAATGTAAGTTCATATTGATCTTACTAAATCATGTGGTCGAGAAACAATTTTATTATTAGTACATATGGATTACTCAAGGCCAATGACCCTTATATCTTTAAATTGTTAATTTTAAGTAGTAGTTTGATAGTTTCTTACATTCAAACGATATAATCGTTCTCTTGCAGTAACTATTGTGTCTATTATCTCCTACATATTTTTTAACAATGATTCTATCCCCTACGCTTTGATGAATTTCCCTTCTAAAATTTGAGTGATCTTTCTCTCTCTCTTATATTTGACCTCTCAGTTTCTTAATTTATATACATGTCAATAACAAATGGTAGTTAATCTTCCAAACAAAAGTACACGTGGGCCTTTATTATTTTTGAACTTGTAGGTTATAAATCTTACGACGTGATACAATGCATATAGCTAGGTTAAATAAAATTTATTTCTATTATAATATTAGATTTTAAGTTGCATTTCAAGCATTGTTAAGTTAATAATCCACTCTTAATTATTTTTATCGATTGCGATCGTAGCTTAAAACTACAAAATCTTAGGTGAATAATAATAATCATAAAGTGAATAAACAAAATTTTATTAGTATTGAGGAACTTGGAAGGAAAAAAAATTAAAGTATATTACAAAGATCCATACTATAGAGGTGTTTGGCTTCATCAAATATAATGAAAAAGAGAGCGATTTTTCTAATAATTTGGTGAAAAATAATTACATGAAATATTTCATCTCTGTATATGATAAGAATATAGAAGAGGATCCTTGACATGATTAATCATATCCTCTAGTTTTTTCTTACTTACACAGTTTTAGCACTTCATCTTTATGTTATAAATATTATATGTATATTATTAAAAATGTATGACATTTACATTTACATTTACATTTCCACTTCCTTCCCTCTCTATGTTCTATTATTTATTCGGTATTTTTAGATTTTCCTTTTTTTGCCCATTTTTTCTCTTTTCTTTTCCTCTTTTTCTGTTTACATGTAATTCTCTGTCTTCTTCCTCATCTTGCAATCTGCCACCTCATCCTTCCCATTCTTCTCTAATCATCACAGAAAATCTATTATCTACTTCAAAAAAAGATTCAAACATTTGTTCATTTTCCTTAATGACTCCTCATAGGGTCATGCAGTTTTAATACTCCACACCTTTTTTATAAGTTAAAGAGTAGAAAAAAAACTGAAACTTCATGTCGAGCACCATCCTCACGCTTCACAAATAGAACTTCAGAGGAGATACTCCGAGCTTTTGATCTTTGGTTTATTGAGTTTCTTGGAGAAATAAGAATTAGTTCTTAATTCGTTAGTTTTTTTAACAATTCATGTTGACAAAAAAAGGTCAAATCCACAGATGTATTCTTACTTCTTCTTTTTTTTGTCATGACTAATAAGGTTGTAAAATGTGAATTGTTTCGTCCAATTACACTTTATTTTAAAAAAAAATCATTAACCTAATATTTACTCAATGTAAAAATAAATTAGGAAGTGTAATACATATCCTCAAAAAGCTTTATAGATGAATGTGATCAAGATTTTGATTCTTCAATTTACCAGAGGCAGTTACGCTCCTCTTGTAATGATCAGTCTCGAAGAACATGTGATCTCCTTTGTAACTTATATATATACCCTTTTAAAATTGATAGATTGCAAAAGTTCTTACAACCGTTAAAAATTTCCATTACCTTTCTCTATTACAACAGCATAATAAAGTTAAAGTGCATTCATCATAACATATAGATAGATATATTTGAATTTTTGTCACGGTCCGAAATTTCCACCATCGGGACCGTGGTGGCGCCTAACATTCCACTTGCCAGGCAAGTCGACGTTAGAAAATTATTAAGTCAATTCTTATTCAATTTAGTAAAAATCAGCGAATAAGCTAAAACGAAATACAATGATTGCGGAATGATATAAAAATTTCATTAATTACTACCACCCGGATCTGGAGTCACAACTCACGAGCTACTATGATTTACTACAAACAGAGTCTGAAAAGGGAAAATACATTGTTTTGAAGTAAGGAAACAGTAAATGATAACACTAGGAAGAGACTCCAGGGTCTGCGGACGCCAACAGATCTACCTTGGGTCTCCTGATAGCAAATCCAAGCTGCTAAGCCTCACGATCAGCTAGGGCCGGTACTAAAATCTGCACAAAAAGTGCAGAGTGCAGTATCAGTACAACCGACCCCATGTACTGGTAAGTGTCAAGCCTAACCTCGACGAATTAGTGACGAGGCTATGACAAGACACTTACATAACAAACCTGTGTAATTAACAGTATATGTACAAATAACAGGTAAACATGTACTATTGGGAGGGGTAAACATGTTGAGGGGAATACGAGATAGAGAACTACAACAGAATAGTAACTTGAACAGCCAATATACTATGAACCAATAAGAACAAGTAAACACAGTAAAGAAAAAATGCACGGCATCACCCTTCGTGCTTTTACTCTCAACCTCACCATCAGATCAATAGAAACGGTACGACATCACCCTTCGTGCATTAACTCTCATAACATAACACGGCATCACCCTTCGTGCATTAATACTCACAATATGGCACGACATCACCCTTCGTGCATTAACAATCACAATATGGCATGACATCGTCCTTCGTGCATTCACAATATGGCACGGCATCACCCTTCGTGCATTAACACTCTTCCTTACCATAATGCAATGAACAAATAACAATAGAGAGATATAATAACAATTACAAACATTATTTCAATATTTGGTTCTACAATAACAACCTCAACTTCGGAATCAATACTCAATTATCACCAGAAGATTCGTAAAACATGATAAGAACGATTAATTTAGCAATAATAGTCTAAACACGGATAATATGAACAAAGAAAGCTATAATTGCAAGAAATCAAGCCTCGCCCGCATGATTTAACCCGACTACAATGCATAAGTACTCGTCACCTCACATATACGTTGTTCTCCAACATTTAAACATGTAGCAAATAGACAAACAAGTCTTATTCCCTCAAGTCAAGGTTAACCACGACACTTACCTCGTTCCGAAGACCAAACTCAAAGCTCAACCATGGCTTTTCCTTTCAAACAAGCCTCCGAACTAATAGAATCTAGCAATTTACTAACCAAACGATTCAAATTAAGCCTTAGGAATTACCCACGATTGTAAAGAATTTAATTTAGGCCAATATTGAAAAAGTCAACAAAAGTCAACATCCGGGGTCCGGTTGGTCCAAACCCGAAATTCGGGCCAAAACCCGATTACCCATTCCCTCTCGAGCCCGGTTATGTGATTTATTTTGGAATCCGACCTCAATTTGAGGTCTAAATCCCCAATTTACCAAATCCCTAATTTCTACCCAAAAACTCTCAATTTCCACCATGAAAACGGTAGCTTTTAGGTTGAAAACTTGTGAAATATAGTGAAAGATTGAAAGAAAATAGGTTAGAATTACTTATCAATGATTTGGGGAAGAAGAAGTCTTGGAAAAATCGCCTCTAATGTTTTAGGTTTTGAAAATTTGAGAAATGAACCAAAAATCCCGTCTAAGTCATAGTAGTTCAGCTGCAGATGTCGCATTTGCGACCTAGGCTTCGCAATTGTGAAGCCCGCAAATGCGAAGATTTCATCGCAAATGCGAGAAATATCACACCTCTGCATTCTTCGCAAATGCGAACTCAGGTTTGATCGCAAATGCGACCTAGTGATCGCAAATGTGAAGAATGACTATGTCTGCTGCCTTTGCAAATGCGGACTGCCAGGATCGCAATTGCGAAGGTCTTCCCCCTAGCCCACTGCTCATAAATGCGATGGTCTCTTCGCAAATGCGAAGTCTGCAGATCAGTTGCAACATCTGTTATGTTTTCTAAGTTCAAAACACTCCGTAGCCTATCCGAAACTCACCCGAGCCCTCGGGGCTCCAAACCAAACATGCACACAAGTCCTAAAACATCATATGAACTTGCTCGCACGATCAAATCACCAAAATAACACTTAGAACTACGATTTGATCACCAAATCAAATGAAATTTTTAAGAAAACTTTAAAACTTCTATTTTCACAACCGAACGTCTGAATCACGTCAAACTAACTTCGTTTCTCACCAAATTGCATAGGCAAGTCATAAATATAATAATGGACTTGTATCGGGATCCGGAACTAAAATACAGACCCGGTATCAACAAGACCAAATATCAGTCAATTCTTAAAATCATTAAACTTTCAAACTTTTAATTTTTCATCAAAATTCCATAACTCGAGCTAGGGACCTCCGAATTCAATTCTGGGCATACGCCCAGGTCCCATATTTCAATACGGACCCACCGGGATCGTCAAAATATGGATCCGGGTCCGTTTACTCAAAATGTTGACCAAAGTCAACTCAAATTTTAAGGTAACAATTCTTATTTTTATCAGTTTTAACATATAAGCCTTCCGGAAGAACACCCGGACTGCGCATGCAAATCGAGGAAGGCTAAAATGAGGTTTTTGAGATCTCAAAACACAAAATTAGGTTCTAAAATATAAGATGACCTATCGATTCATCACATTTTCCACATCTAAAATAATCGTTCGTCCTCGAACGGACATAGAAAAGTACCTTGGCTGGGGAAAAGGTGGGGATATCTACTCCGCATGTCCGACTCGGACTCCCAAGTAGCTGCCTTAACGGGCTGACCTCTCCACTGCACTCGAACTAAAGGATAACTCTTAGACCTCAGCTGTCAAACCTGCCGGGCTAGAATAGCCATCGGCTCCTCCTCGTAAGTCAAATCCTTGTCCAACTGGACATATCTGAAATCTAACACGTGGGACGGATCGCCGTGATACTTCTGGAGCATGGACACATGGAACACCGGATGAACTGCTGATAACCCCGGTGGCAACGCAAGGCTGTAAGCCACCCCTCCCTCTCTATCAGGAATCTCAAAAGGTCCGATATACCTAGGGCTCAACTTGCCCTTCTTCCGAACCTCATTACACCCTTCATGGGTGATACCCGGAGTAACACCCTCTCCCCGACCATGAATGCAACATCACAAACTTGCCGGTCGGCATAACTTTTCTGCCTGGACTAAGCTGTGCGAAGTCGATCCTGAAAAATCTTGACCTTATCCAAGGCATCCTGTACTAGATCTGTACCCAACAATCGAGCCTCCCCCGGCTTGAACCACCCAACTGGCGACCGGCACCGCCTGCCATATAATGCCTCATAGGGAGCCATTTGAATGCTCGACTGGTAGCTGTTGTTGTAGGCGAACTCTGCAAGGGGCAAGAACTGATCCCACGATCCTCCGAAGTCCATAACACATGAGCAGAGAATATCCTCCAAGATCTGAATAGTGCGCTCGGACTGTCCATCCATCTGAGGATGAAACGCTATGCTTAACTCAACCCGTGTGCCCAACTCACGTTGTACTGCCCTCTAGAAGTGTAAGGTGAACTACGTACCTCGATCAAAAATGATAGACACGGGTACACCGTGAAGACGGACGATCTCGCAGATGTAAATCTCTGCCAACCGCTCTGAAGAATAGGTAACTACCACAGGAATGAAATGCGCTGACTTGGTCAGCTTGTCCACAATGACCCAAACTGCATCGAACTTCCTCTGAGTCCATGGAAGTCCAACAACGAAATCCATAGTGATATGCTCCCACTTTCACTCAGGAATCTCTTTCTGCTGAAGCAAACCACCGGGTCTCTAATGCTCATACTTTACTTGCTGACAATTTAGACACCGAACTACATAAACAACTATATCCTTCTTCATCCTCCTCCACCAATAATGTTGCTGCAAGTCCTGATACATCTTGGCGGCGCCCGGATGAATAGAATACCGAGAACTGTGGGCCTCCTCAAGAATCAACTCACGAAGTCCATCCACATTAGGCATACAAACATGACCCTGCATCCTCAAAATTCCGTCATCTCCAGTAGTAACCTGCTTGGCACCACCGTGCCGCACGGTGTCCCTAAGGATCAACAAATGAGGGTCGCCATACTTCCGATCTCTGATGCACTCCAATAAAGAAGACCCAGCCATTGTACAAGCTAGAATATGGCTGGGCTCTAAAATATTCAACCTCACAAACTGGTTGGCTAAAGTTTGAACATCTTATGCAAGCGGCCTCTCATCGACTGGAATGAACGCAAGGCTGCCCATTCTCGCTGCCTTTCTACTCAAGGCGTCGACCACCACGTTGGCCTTCCCGGGGTGGTACAGAATAGTGATATCATAGTCTTTCAATAGCTCCAACCACCTCCTCTACCTCAAATTGAGATCCTTTTGCTTGAACAAATACTGAAGGCTCCGATGATATGTGAAAACCTCACACGACACACCGTAAAGATAGTGCCTCCAAATCTTCAGCGCATGAACAATGGCTTCCAACTCTAAGTCATGGACAGGGTAATTCTTCTCATGAACCTTCAACTGTCGCGACGCATATGCAATCACCCTGCCCTCCTGCATCAATACCGCACAGATCCCAATACGGGACGCATCACAATATACCGTATAAGATCTTGAACCTGTGGGCAACACCAACATTGGTGTTGTAGTCAAAGAAGTCTTGAGCTTCTCAAAGCTCACCTCACACTCGTTTGACCATCTGAACGGGGAACCCTTATGGGTCAATATGGTCAATGGGGTTGCTATAGATGAAAACCCCTCCACAAATCGATGGTAATAGCCCACTAAACCTAAGAAACTCCTGATCTCCGTAGCTGAAGTGGGTCTAGGTCAGTTCTGAACTGCCTTAATCTTCTTAGGATCCACCTGAATGCCCTCTGCTGATACAACATGCCCCAAGAAAGCGACTGAATCCAACCAAAACTCGCACTTTGAAAATTTAGCATACAACTGGCTGGCTCTTAGAGTCTGAAGTACAATCCTGAGATGCTACTCATGCTCCTCTCGACTACGGGAGTAGATCAAGGTATCATCAATAAATATGATCACAAAGGAGTCCAAATAAGGCTTGAACACTCGGTTTATTAAATCCATAAATGTTGTTGGGGCATTTCTCAACCCAAAAGACATTACCAGAAACTCATAATGCCCGTACCGAGTCCGAAAAGCTATCTTAGGGACATCAGATGCCCTAATCCTCAACTGATGGTAGCCAGATCTCAAATCAATCTTCGAAAATACCTTGGCACCCTGAAGCTGATCAAATAAGTCATCAATCCTCGGCAATGGATACTTGTTCTTGATGGTGACCTTGTTCAACTGCCGGTAATCTATGCACATCCTCATCGATCCATCCTTCTTCTTCACAAACAACATGGTCGCACCCCAAGGCGAGACACTAGGTCTAATGAAGCCCTTATCAAGAAAATCTTGCAACTGTTCCTTTAATTCATTCAACTATGGCGGGGCCATACGGTATGGCGAAATGGAAATGGGCTGGGTGCCCGGAGCCAAGTCAATACAGAAATCAATATCCATGTCAGGTGGCATCCCCGCCAGGTCAGCAGGAAATACCTCTGGAAACTCACGAACAACTGGTACTGAATCCATGGAAGGAATCTCCGCACTGGAATCGCGGACATAAGCCAAATACGTTAGACATCCCTTCTCGACCATACGTCGAGCCTTCATATAAGAGATAACCTTGCTGGTAGAATGGCCAGGAATCTCCCTTCAAATACGTTAGACACATACATAAGAGCACTCAAAGAATCATGAGCCACAACCAAATATGAAGTAAAATAGGAAGTTACATAGGAGTAAGTAGATCACGGATCAAATAGAACTGAAGCATCTCTACTACAAACTGAAATAGTACTTGTAATAACACCGTCAGATGAATCAGCCTCAGGCCTGGTTGGAAAAGCATAACATCGGGGTTGGGCCCCACCACTATAAACTACATTTATAGGACGGGCCTTAGCCAGATGTTCTCCACCTCTAGCGGCTTGACCTCCACCTCTAATGGCCTGACCTCCACCTCTAGCTTCCTGACCCCTACCTCTAGCTAGCTGAGCGGGCGGTGAAGCACCCGGTGCCGGGACCTTGGCACGAGAACCCTGATGTTGTGAGTTGCCCGATGCCCGAGGGCAACATCTAGCAATGTGCCTCGGATCACCACAAGTATAACATGACCTCGGCTGCTGTGACTGCTGACCCTGAAACTGACCTTGTCGACCTGAGTAACCACCCTGAAAACTCTGGAGCGGAGGTGCACTAATGAGAGTTGGTGGTGCATTGTAGGGTAGCTGGTCGGAATAAGGCATATGAGGGCCACGTCCATCTGAAGCATCGTGGGATGCCTAGAGTGCTGAATGAAATGGCCTAGGAGGATGGCCTCTACCAAAAGTACCTCTGTCTCCCGATGAGGCACCGCTGAACCCCCCAGAATGACTTGGTCTCTTGTCAAACCCCTAACCTCCCTGTGCAAGAACCATCACGACTCACCTGGCGACATTAGCAGCCGCCTAAAAAGAAATCTCACTCCAAGTCTCCTTAGCCATCTGCAATCTGATGGGCTGAGCAAGTCCGTCAATAAACCTCCTCACCCTCTCTCTCTCGGAGGGAAGAAGAAGAAGAGCATGACGGGCCAAATCCACAAAACGGGTCTCATACTGAGTAACGGTCATACTGCCCTGCTGGAGACGCTCGAACTGACGGCGATGCTCCTCTCTCAATGTTATAGGCGGAAACTTCTCTAGGAAGAGCTGAGAGAACTGGTCCCAAGTAAGAGCGGGCGATTCCACTTGTCTAGTCAATACAAAATCCTTTCACCATCTCTTGGCGGAACCCATCATCTGAAACACAGCAAAATCGACCCCATTTGTCTCAACTATCCCCATATTCCGCAGAACCTTATGGCAGTGGTCAAGATAATCATGTCAGAAGGTGCACCACTGAAGTGAACTGGGAAGAGCTTAGTAAACTTGTCCAATCTCAATAAGCCCTCAGAAGACATAGCTGGTCCATCACCGGCATGTGCCGCAATAACCGGTTGAACTACTTTGACTGGCTGAGTTGCTGGAGTCTGATACTGGGGAGCCATCGGCTCCGATGTGTGAGTAGCAGGAGTCTGTGCTCCTCCTCCAGCCTGAGAGACGGCTGGTGCCATGGGAAATATACCAATCTGGGCCACACTCTCCATAAGGCCCACCAAACGGACCAAAGCGTCCTGAAGCACTAGGGTGGCGATGAACCCCTCCGGGACCTGAGCTGGTCCGACAGGCACAGCCTGGGCTGGAACCTCCTCATCAAACTCTACTTGAGGCTCCACGGCTGGTGCTGCTGCTCGAGCCCTAGGCTGAGCTCTACCCCTGCCTCGGCCTCGACCTCTGCCCATCGTAGGAGCTGCCACTGGAGGCTCTGGCTGATGCTCAGTTGAAGATGCGGTACATGTTCTCGCCATATGCAGAAGGACAAGAATAGAAGAGTTCAATCAACAATGATAGAATAAAATCCCACGACATACAAGAATAGAAGTGAAATGGTTCCTAAACTTCATAGCCTCTGGAAGATAAGTACAGACGTCTCCGTACCGATCCTCCAGACTCTACTAAGCCTGCTCATAAATTGTGAGACCTAGGCAACCTAGTGCTATGATACCAACTTATCATGACCCGAAATTTTCACCGTCAGGATCGTGATGACGCCTAACATTCTACTTGTTAGGCAAGCCGACATTAGAGAATTATTAAGCCAATCCTTATTCAATTTAGTAAATAACAGCGAATAAGCTAAAATGAAATACAACGAGTGCGGAATGATATAAAAACTTCATTAATTACTACCACCGGGATCTGGAGTCACAACTCACGAGTTACTATGATTTACTACAAACAGAGTCTGAAAAGGAAAAATACATTGTTTTGAAGTAAGGAAACAATAAATGATAGCACTAGGAAGAGACTCCAGGGTCTATGGACGCTAACAGATCTACCTTGGGCCTCCTGACAGCAAATCCAAGCTGCTAAGCCTCACGATCAGCTAAGGTTGGTACCAAAATCTACACAAAAAGTGCAGAGTGCAGTATCAGTACAACTGACCCCATGTACTGGTAAGTGTCAAGCCTAACCTTGACGAAGTAGGGACGAGGCTATGACAAGACACCTACATAACAAACCTATGCAATTTAACAGTATATGTACAAATAACAGCTAAACATGTACTATTGGAGGGGGGGAAACATGTTGAGGGGAATACGAGATAGAGTACTACAACAGAATAGTAAATTGAACAGCCAATATATTATGAACCAATAAGAACAAGTAAACACAGTAAAGGAAAAATGCACGACATCACCCTTCGTGCTTTTACTCTCAACCTCACCATAAGATCAATAGAAATGGCACGACATCACCCTTCGTGCATTAACTCTCATAACATGGCACGACATCACCCTTCATGCATTAACACTTATAATATGGCACGGAATCACCCTTCATGTATTAACACTCACAATATGGCACGGCATCACCCTTCGTGCATTAACACTCACAATATAGCATAGCATCACCCTTCGTACATTAATACTCTTCCTTACCATAATGCAATGAATAAATAACAACAGAGAGATAGAATAACAAGTACAAGCCTTACTTCAACATTTGGTTCCACAATAACAGCCTCAACTTCGGAATCAATACTCATTTATTACCAGAAGATTCGTAAACATGATAAGAACGATCAATTTAGCAAAACTAGTCTAAACACGGATAATATGAACAAAGGAAGCTATAATTGCAAGAAACCAAGCCCCGCCTGCATGCTTTAACCCGACTACAACGCATAAGTACTCGTCACCTCACATACACATTGTTCCCCAACATTTAAACATATAGCATATAGACAAACAAGTCTTATTCCCTCAAATCACGGTTAACCACGACACTCACCTCGCTCCGAAGACCAAACTCAAAGCTCAACCACAGCTTTTCCTTTCAAACAAGCCTCTGAACCAATAGAATCCAGCAATTTACCAACCAAACGATTCAAATTAAGCCTTAGGAATTACCCACGATTGTAAAGAATTCAATTTATGCCATTATTGAAAAAGTCAACAAAAGTCAACACCCGGGCCCGCTTGGTCCAAACCTGAAATTCGGACCAAAACCTGATTACCCAGTCACCCCCGAGCCCGGTTATGTAATTTATTTTGGAATCCGACCTCAATTTGAGGTCTAAATCCCCAACTTACCAAATCCCTAATTTCTACCCAAAAACTCCCAATTTTCACCATAAAAACGTTAGATTTTAGGTTGAAAAATTGTGAAATATAGTGAAAGATTCAAAGGAAACAGGTTAGAATTACTTACCAACGATTTGGGGAAGAAGAAGTCTTGGAAAAATTGCCTCTAATGTTTTAGGTTTTGAAAATTTGAGAAATGAACTAAAAATCCCGTCTAAGTCATAGTTGTTCAGCTGCAGATGTCGCATTTGCGACCTGGGCTTCGTAATTGCGAAGCCCGCAAATGCGAGAAACATCACACCTCTACATTCTTCGCAAATGCTAAGAATAGTTCGCAAATGCAAACTCAGGCTTGATCGCAAATGTGACCCAGTGATCGCAAATGCGAAGAATGGCTATGTCTGTTGCCTTCGCAAATATGAACCAGTGTTCGCAAATACGGACTGCCAGGATCGCAAATGCAATCAAAACTTCACAATTGCGAATGTCTTCCCTCCAGTCCACCGCTCGCAAATGCGATTGTCTCTTCGCAAATGCGAGGCTCGCATTTGCGAGCAAGACCTCGCATTTGCGAGCTAGACCTCGCAAATGCGAAATCTGCAGATCAATTGCAGCAACAGTTATGTTTTCTAAGTTCAAAACACTCTGTAGCCTATCCGAAACTCACTCGATCCCTCGAGGCTCCAAACCAAACATGCACACAAGTCCTAAAATATCATACGAATTTGCTCGCGCGATCAAATTGCCAAAATAACATCTAGAACTACGAATTTAACACCATATCAAATAAAAATTTTAAGAAAACTTTAAAACTTCTATTTTCACAACCGAACGTCCGAATCACGTTAAACTAACTCCGTTTCTCACCAAATTTCACAGGCAAGTCATAAATATAATAATGGACCTGTACCGAGATCCGAAACCAAAATACGGATCCGGTATCAATAAGACCAAATATCAGTCAATTCTTAAAATCATTAAACTTTCAAACTTTTAATTTTTTATCAAAATTCCATAACTCGAGCTATGGACCTCCGAATTCGATTCCAGGCATACGTTCAGGTCCCATATTTTGATACGGACCCACCGGGACCATCAAAACACAGATCCGGTTTCGTTTATTCAAAACGTTGACCGAAGTCAACTCAAATTAATTTTTAAGGCAAAAGTTCTTATTTTTATCAGTTTTTAACATATAAGCCTTCCGGAAAAATACCCGGATTGCACACACAAATCGAAAAAGGCTAAAATGAGGTTTTTGAGACTTCAAAATACAGAATTATGTTCTAAAATATAAGAAGACCTATCGGGTCATCACAATTTTTCTCAACAAATAACTTTTCATAAGAGGAAAAAAATTGACTTTCAATACTTACATGATGAAAATGAGGGACCAGCTAATAAAATGAAGAAGTTTTTACAAGATGTAAATAGATTTTGGAGTAGTCCTCTTTCCGAGATACTAACACGAAGTTTGTTTTGAAGGAAGAAATTTGATGATACCTAGTAGTTGTAAACCTGAGCAGGGAACCAAAACTTGCCAGATTCAAAACCAAGATTCATGACTAAATCAACAGGTGGGGTATGTTTTTTGTTAATACTATTGCTAGAATTAGATCTAACTAATGAAATAGGACAAAACCGAGAGAGTTAAGTCATACAACCTCGTAAGGTTGGAAAGATACAATTTAGTGACTAAAAAAAGAATGAAAGATACAATTTATAACACATTGAACAAATGGGGGTTATGGATTTTAAAACCACAACCTAAGAAGTAATTTATAACACATTAAACAACTGGGGGTTATGCACTTGTAAAGTCACAACCTTCAATAAAGAGATGTAAGATATGGATGTAAACTTTTAAAATAAGATAAATAGTTTGAAAAGGGGAAAAAATTAAAAAAAAAATGAGAGAAAAGATAAATAGTATTCCTACACTATGAGATATGCCACGCCATCCTTTCAATTCCCTCTTTTATATATATACTAGTATCTATAAACGTGTGTTGCACGTTAATAATGGCACATGATGGTTTAAATATTTATTTATATAAAGAAACAATAAAATTTAATTAATGAGAGAAATTTTATATATAATAATACAACAACCATTTAAATGCCGAAAAATATTTTTACATTAGCACAATACGTGAATTCAAAATAGACGGTATTTCTTTGTATATGTTTCCTTCTAATGCTTTGGTTACTTTGCCATAACCAGAACTCTTGTTGTCAATATTGATATCTCTCTTGAAAGTGCAACATATAGTTATTCGTGTAAGAAAATATATCGTGGTAAATATAGTTCAATATTTAGGATGTTTGTCCTTGTGATTTATTTATTATAACTACAAAAGATAAACATATTGAAAATTATTTTCACACAAATTTAAAAGGATATTCTTAATTAGTTTCGGAAGTCGAAAGTTGAATTCGGGGATAAACACATACTTAGACGCATATTGACTTGTATCATAAGTTATGCATGTATGACGTTATTGTCAAAACTTCTATATACCATATGTGTACTATTACATAAGCTATTCAGCGGATCTAAGTTTTCAATAGCATGACGGGCATAAACCTATATGTAATGGAAGATCAATTTTAACTTATTCTATTATATATATGGTGACACTAACATACGTAAGAAATAATGAACTTGACAACAAACATTTGCGGTAGAAGGCCAATTGGTATTAAAGTATTTAAGTATTCTTATTGGTAGTTATTGTTGGTATCATCTTCTCCTGAGTCAAAACTAAAAAATATTTTGTTTTTACCATAAAACTTAGCAATCAACATTTTATTTAGTTGATCAACATATTCATTTTTGGTAGCTAAGATAGCTCTTTATTTTCTATCATGTAATTTGCACAAATTGCTTTTTAATCTAATGATGAAAATATTTTCCTTATTAAATGCACAACTATTACCATTGGGTTGATAACCAATTGTTCTAGAAGAACCAAATTATCTTTTATTGGATGCTCTTCTTCGTTTCCGACATGAATCAAGAAGTCATTGAATGTTGGATCTATTCTTACTTTTATATTTTTTATCATTTGAATATTTTTCATTTGAGATCATAAGTATAATTTTGGCAAGCTACCTTTTACAGTTTCTGCTTTGGTCAATTTTGGAACTACTGATCGTACTTGACAGAAATCACCTTCCAAACTATTACTTTTCTACCAAACGATTCATCGATATCCAATATATCTCTAAAACTTTGGGCGATTGTTTCCATCGTCTAACGCTTAGCCAAAAGCACTTCATCTGTAATGACCCAACAAGTTATTTTGACTTTTAGAACCTCGTTCCCCTAAATAAAACTCCATGTATGTGCTTTCATTAATTTATGACTTGTGGGGATGGTGGGTTCGAGATTTGGAAGTGTTCAGGTTGATATCGGAACACTTGGTTCCTTAAGTTGGCCTTAAAATAATAAGTTTGACTTCGGTCAACATTTTTAGAAAGTGACCCAGAACAAAAAAATTTGATGATTCCAACAGCTCCGTATGGTGATTTTGGACTTAGGAGCGTATTCAGAATTTTATTTGGAAGTCCGTAGTTTAAATTAGGCTTGAAATGGCTAAAATAGGAATTTAAGTTTGGAAGTTTGACCGGAGAGTTAACTTTTCGATATCGGAGTCGGAATCCAGTTCTGAAAATTTTCACGGCTCCGTTATGTCATTTATGACTTGTGTGCAAAATTTGAGGTCAATCGGACTTGATTTGATAGGTTTCGACATCGAATGTAGAAATTAGAAATTTTAAGTTTCATTAAGCTTGAATTGGAGCACGATTCGTGATTTTAGCGTCGTTTTATGTAATTTGAGGTTTCAAATAAGTTCGTATGATGTTTTAGGACTTGCTGGTATATTTGGTTGAGGTCCCGAGGGCCTCGGGTGAGTTTCGAATGATTAACGGATCAAAAGTTGGACTTAAAATAGTTGCTGCAATTTTTCTTTTCTGCTGGAAATTCGGGGCTAAAATCGAAGTCATGGTCGAGTCCAGGATCGAGACCCAAGACCGAGGCCATGATTGAAGGCCCATGATCGAGGGCCATGATCGAAGGCTCATGATCGAGGGTCATGATCGAAGGCCCATGATCGAGGGTCATGATCGAAGGTAGGGCTCGAGGGTCATGATCGAAGACCCAGGCTCAAGGGCCATAATCTAAGCCATGATCGAAGTCACGGGCTCAAGGGCCATGATCGAAGCCACGATCGAGGCCGAGGATCGAGGCCATGACCAAGGCAAGACCGAGGGCTTGTTCATCCTCTCGAATTAATCTTATAATAAATACACTCTCATTCCGGAGGTATATAAGAAAATGTTCTCCTTTCTTGTGGAGCGGGCCGAACACCTCGGCAGTATAGATGCATCTATGGATCGCACTGCACGTCCCTCGGTAGTCTACACGACACTCTGAAATGGGCCGTATGGCCTCGACAGAAATCGTGCCTAATATTAATAATAATTACACGATACCTTAATGTTTTAATGGTAGCTTGTGAATTTAATTAATAGATTGGAATTTGTTGCATTTGAAGGAATTTAATTATTTCTGTTGGTTAAATGAGAATTATCGTAAATTCTATGAATCATGTTGATTTAAATATTCTATTTTTATTTCAATTATTATTATTGACCTCTTAGTGAGTGTCAAAGTCTACCTCTCGTCTCTACCTCTTCAAAATTAGGCTTGATACTTACTGGGTACACGTTGCTTACGTACTCATGCTACACTTGCTGCACTTTTTGTGCAGGATCTGAGACATGCACTTGTGGAGGACCTATTATCACACACCCACGTTATCCAGAGGCGTTTCTGAGCTGTTCTGCAGCTACCAATGCCTTTTCTTGTATTTGCACTCTGTCTATTTTATTTCAGACAATATTTGGAGTTTTGTATAACTTACTATATACTCATACACTTGTGACACCATGTCTTGGCACACACACTGGTAGAATTTGGAGTTGTATTATTTTTTTTGGATTTAAATTAATCAGTACCTTTTATACTTTCATTAATATTGCTAGGAAAAAGAATAAAATTATCTAAAAAATTATTAAAGAATGATTGATATATGTTTAATTTATTAGTTTGGCTTGCCTAGCTATAGTGTTGGGCGCCATCACGACCTTTAGGTGAAATTGGGTCGTGACAACATGGTATCAGAGCACTAGGTTCACGTAGGTCTCACAAGGCCTAAGAGATTCTTGCGGATCGGTACGGAGGCATCTGTACTTATCTTCAAGGGGCTATAGAGTATTAGGAAATTACCTTTCTTCATCTTCCCTCGTGCAATTGATGTAGAACTAAATATCTTTCTCTTACTCTCTCATAGATGGTGAGAACACGCTCTAATGAGGCTCCAGACCAGGGAAGAGTTACTCCCCCAGTTGCTAGAGGCCGAGGCAGAGGCCGAGGGAGGGCTCCAGCCTATGGTAGGGGACGAGGACGTCCCAAGACTGTTCCAGTTATACCGCCAGTGGGTCTAGTAGAGAATTTCATTATTGAGAAATAGGGTGAAGTGCCTATGGCAGAGCCAGCTCCGGTGGATTTCACATCTACACCGGGATTCCAGGATATCATGGGTCGTATGTTGCTGTTCATGGACACTATGACTCAGACTGATTTATTTCCGGCAAACCCAGCCACATCTCAGGCGGACGGGGGAGCACAAACCCCTACCGCGCAGGCTCATGGGCAGGCAGCTGCTGTATATCAGACCTAGGGTGCACTACCCGTGGGTAGAGCCCAGCCAGTGGTAGCAGCTACACCTGAGCCCAGGCCAGCTGCAACCTCTGATCCGCAGAAACTATTGGATAGATGGACTAGACTACATCCTCCTGTCTTTGGGGGTGAGCGACATGAGGATCCCCTGGATTTCATCGATCGATGCAAGGATAGACTATACAACATGAGGATATTGGAGTCTCATGGGGTTGACTTTGCTACTTTTCAGCTAGAGGGCAGGGCTCGTAGATGGTGGAAGTCTTATATTCTTTGCAGACCAGCAGATTCTCCTCCTATGACTTGGGACAGGTTCACTCGTATTTTCTTGGACAGGTATATTCCACCTTCCCAGAGAGAAGAGTTGCAGTTTCAGTTTGAGCAGCTCCAACAGGGTTAGATGTCAGTGACCGATTATGAGACAAGATTTTCTGAGTTATCTCGCCATGCACTTATGATACTCCACACTGAGGCGGAGAGAGTGCAGAGGTTTGTTGCGGGTTTACATACTGTCATTCAAGCCACTATGGCCCGATAGGTTGAGATGCGGACTTCTTATGAGTTGGTCGTGGAGATAGCCCGGAGGATTTAGGGTGTGCGCCAGCGTAGCCGAGAGCAGGTTATGAGAGATAAGTGGTTTAAATATTCTGGAGAGTTCAGATGTGCTCCGTCTGCGGGCAGAAGTCAGTTCGTGAGAGGGGAGTCCAGCAGGCCCCCATATCCAACACCACCACATCCTCGGGGTTCCCTAGTGTGACCTTATTTCAGTGCTATGCCAGAGAGTTCTTATCGCCCACCAGCTATTCATGGTTCTTCTTGTGGGTATTCAGGTCACCAGGGCCAGACTTCTAGTCAGCAGCTTATCACACCGAAAAGTTATTACGAGTGCGGGGATCCCAGTCACATGCGAAGATTCTGCACCAGGTTGCGGGGTAGACCAGTGCTGCAGGGTTAGTAGCCTATGATTACCGCACCAGTTGCTCCACCAGTCGTCCTACCACTAAGAGGTGGAGGACATGTGGGTAGAGGCCGTCATAGAGGTAGAGGTCAGCCAGGTGGAGGCTAGCAAGTTGGCGCTACAGTTCGGTTCTATGCTTTTCCGGCCAGGACAGATGCAGAGGCCTCAGATGTCGTGATTACAGGTATTATTTCTGTTTGCGGCAAAGATGCCTTAGTATTATTTGATCCAGGATCTACGTATTTATATGTGTCATCTCTATTTGCTCATTTCCTGGGTGTTTCTCGTGAGTCCTTGAGTACTCATGTTTATGTGTCCACTCTTGTGGGCGATTCTGTTGTTGTGAATCAGATCTACCGGTCATGTATTATTACATTATGTGGTTATGAAACTAAAGCAGATCTCATATTGCTTGAGATGACCGACTTTGAAATCATCCTGGGCATGGACTGGTTATCTCCATATCATGCTATTCTAGATTGTCATGCCAAGACTGTTACCTTGGCTATTCCAGTGTTGCATAGGCTGGAGTGGAAGGGTTCGTCTGTTAGTGCATTTAATCGGGTTATTTCTTTTATAAAAGCTCAACACATGGTTGAGAAGGGTTGTTTAGCTTATCTAGCCTATATTCGGGATACTACTGTAGAGACTCCGGCTATTGATTCAGTGCCTGTAGTTTGGGAGTTCTCCGATGTATTTCCTTCAGATTTTTCGGGTATGCCACCTGATCGTGATATTGATTTCTGTATTGACTTGGCTCCAGATACCCATCCTATATCTATCCCACCGTATCGCTTGGCTTCAAAAGAATTGAAAGAATTAAAAGAACAGCTTGAGGAGTTACTAGCCAAAGGGTTCGTCAGACCGAGTGTATCGCCTTGGGGTGCACCGGTATTATTTGTGAAGAAGAAGGATGGAACAATGCGAATGTGTGTTGATTATCATCAATTGAACAAAGTCACTATTAAGAACAAGTACCCGTTGCCACGTATCGATGATCTATTTGACCAATTGCAGGGTGCTAGGGTGTTCTCTAAGATTGACTTGAGGTCGGGGTACCATCAGTTGAAGATTTGGGATTCGGATGTTTCGAAGACTGCTTTCTGGACTAGATATGGTCATTATGAGTTTCTGGTGATGTCCTTCGATTTAACTAATGCCCCGACAACATTTATGGATTTGATGAGCAGGGTATTCATGCCATATATTGATTCGTTTGTCATTGTCTTCATTGATGATATTTTGATCTACCCGCGCAGTAAAGAGGAGCACGAGCAGCATATGAGAGTGGTGCTTCAGACGTTGCGGGAACAAAAGTTATATGCTAAGTTCTCCAAATGTGAGTTCTGGCTAGAGTCTATAGAATTTTTGGGGCATATTGTATCGAGCAAGGGTATTAAGGTTGATCCCAAAAAGATTGAGGTAGTTCAGAATTGGCATCGTCCCACTTTGGCGACTGAGATCAGGAGCTTCCTAGGTTTAGCAGGTTATTATCGTCAGTTCGTGGAGGGATTTTCATCTATTGCAGCACCTTTGACCAAATTAACCCAGAAGGGTGTTCCGTTTCGATGGTCTGATGATTGTGAAGTGAGCTTTCAGAAGCTCAAGACAGTATTGACTATAGCACCAGTGTTAGTGTTGCCTTCCGGTTCGGGAATGTATACAATAAATTGTGACGCTTCATGCATTGGCTTGGTTGTGTATTGATGCAGGAAGGGCGAGTTATTGTATATGCTTCACGTCAGTTGAAGCCCCACGAGAAGAATTATCTGGTGCATGATTTGGAGTTAGCTGCGATTGTTTACGCTCTTAAGATTTGGAGGCATTATCTTTATGGGATATCTTGTGAAGTTTACACTAATCATCGTAGTTTGCAACATTTGTTCAAGCAGAGAGACCTAAATTTGAGGCAATGTAGATGGCTTGAGTTACTAAAAGATTATGATATTACTATCCTGTATCAAAAGGGCAACGCAAACTTGGTTGCAGACGCCTTGAGTAGGAAGGCAGAAAGTATGGGTAGTTTGGCTTTCATTTCAGCAGAGGAGAGGCCATTAGCTTTGGATATTCAGTCCTTGGCTAACAGACTTGTGCGGCTGGATATTTCAGAGCCCAGCCGAGTTCTTGCATGTGTTGTGGCCCAGTCTTTACTATTTGAGTAGATCAAGGCTCACCAGTATGATGATCCACACTTAATGGTTCTTCGAGAAACGGTACTACGGGATAGTGCCAAGGAAGTTGCTATTGGCGCGGATGGTGTTCTGTGACTCCAGGATCGTCTATGTATTCCTAATATGGATGGACTGAGGAAAAATATCCTAGAGGAAGCACACAGTTCTCGGTATTCTATTCATCCAGGTGCTACGAAGATGTATCGTGACCTGAGGCAGCATTATTGGTGGCGACAAATGAAAAAGGACATAGTTGAGTATGTAGCTAGGTGTCTAAATTGCCAGCAAGTTAAATATGAGCACCAGAAGCCAGGTGGCCTACTTCAGCAGATGATTATACTAGAGTAGAAATGGGAACGCATTACTATGGACTTTGTAGTTGGGTTACCGCGGACCTTGCGGAAGTTTGATGCAGTTTGGGTGATTGTTGACAGGTTGACCAAGTCGGCACACTTTATTCCGGTTGTGACTACATATACTTCAGAGAGGTTGGCCCGGATTTATATTCGGGAGATAGTTCGATTGCATGGTGTGCCAATTTCTATCATATCAGATAGAGGCCCTCAGTTTACTTCACATTTCTGGAGAGAAGTACAGAGTGAATTGGGGACCCATGTAGAGCTCAGTACAGCCTTTCATCCGCAGACCGACGGGCAGTCAGAGCGGACAATTCAGATTTTTGAGGATATGCTCAGGGCATGTGTGATTGACTTTGGAGGTCAGTGGGATCGTTTCCTGCCTTTGGCTGAGTTTGCTTATAACAACAGTTACCAATCCAGCATTGAGATAGCTCCGTTTGAGGCTTTATATGGTCGGTGATGTCATTCGCCCATTGGATGATTTGAGCCCGGTGAGGCTAAGTTATATGGTACAGATTTGGTGAAAGAAGCCTTGGAAAAGGTAAAGTTGATTCAGGAGCAACTTCGTACGGCACAATCCAGACAAAAGAGTTACGCAGATCAGAAAGCGCGTGATTTATCGTTTATAGTGGGTGAAAAAGTTCTCTTGAAAGTTTCGTCGATGAAGGGAATCATGAGATTTGGGAAAAACGGAAGTTGAGCCCAAGGTTTATAGACACATTTGAGGTGTTGAGACGAGTTGGGAAGGTTGCTTACGAGCTTGCTTTGCCTCCCAGTCTATCAGGGGTTCCTCCGATTTTCTATGTATCTATGCTTCAGAAGTATCATGCCGAACTATCACATGTGTTAGACTTCAACACAGTTCAACTAGATAATAGTTTGGGCTATGAAGAAGAACTAGTTGCCATTGTTGATAAACAGGTTCGCCAGTTAAGGTCCAAGAGGATTTCTGCAGTAAAAGTTCAGTGGAGGGGCCAACCAGTCGAGGAAGCAACTTGGGAGGCCGAGGAAAACATGCGGACCAGATATCCACACTTATTCAGCACTCCGGGTACAATTCTAAACCCGTTCGAGGACGAATGTTTGTTTAAGAGGTGGAGAATGTAATGACCCAACCGGTCATTTTGACTTTTAGAATCTCGTTCCCCTAAATAAAACTCCTTGTATTTGGTTTTATTAATTTATGACTTGCGGGGATGATGGGTTCGAGATTTGGAAGTGTTCGGGTTGATATCAGAACACTTGGTTCCTTAAGTTGGCCTTAAAATGCTAAGTTTGACTTCGGTCAATATTTTTAAAAAAGACCCCGAAAAAATAATTTTGATGATTCCAACAGCACCGTATGGTGATATTGGACTTAGGAGCGTGTTCGAAATTTTATTTGAAAGTCCGTAGTTAAATTAGGCTTGAAATGTAAAATAGGAATTTAAGTTTGGAAGTTTAACCGGGGAGTTGACTTTTCGATATCGGAGTCGGAATCCAGTTCTAAAAATTTTCATAGCTCTGTTATGTCATTTATGACTTGTGTGCAAAATTTGAGGTCAATCATACTTAATTTGATAGGTTTCGATATCGAATATAAAAGTTGGAAAATTTAAGTTTCATTAAGCTTGAATTGTAGCATGATTCGTGATTTTAGCGTCGTTTTATGTGATTTATGGTTTCAAATAAGTTCGTATGATGTTTTAGGACTTGCTGGTATATTTGGTTGAGGTCGTGAGGGCCTCGGGTGAGTTTCGGATGGTTAACAGATCAAAAGTTGGACTTAAAACAGCTGCTGCAATTTTTCTTTTCTGCTGGAAATTTTGGGCTGAAATCGAAGTCATGGTCGAGTCCAGGATCGAGACCCAAGATCGAGGCCATGATCGAGGGTCATGACCGAAGACCCATGATCGAGGGTCATGATCGAAGGTAGGGCTCGAGGGTCATGATCGAAGGTCCAGGCTTGAGGGCCGTGATCAAAGGCCCAGGCTCGAGGGCCATAATCGAAGCCACGATCGAGGCCGAGGATCGAGGCCATGACCGAGGCAGGACCGAGGGCTGCCTGGGCAGAACTATAAAGGAGGGGACTTCGTCCCATTCTCCATTTTTGATAAATTGGAGCTTGAGCAGAGGCGATTTTTGATAGATTTTCAAGGAAAGACATTGGGGTAAGTGATTCTAACTCGGATTAGGTTAATGTACACGAATATATCATTATTTATACCATTTAATTAGTCTTTTGAGTTTGAAATTTTGGAAAATTTTAGAAATCTCATAGAAACGAATGTTTGAGATTTCGGTATCGATTCGGAGTCGGATTTGAGTGAAACTGGTATGGTTGGACTCCTAATTGAATGGGTTGTCGGATTTCGTAACTTTTCTGGATTTCGAGACGTGGGCCCCACGGACGAATTTTTAATTATTTTTGGATTTTTATTGAAAATGTAGTATTTTCTTATGAAATTGATTCTATAATTTTTTGGTGAATGTATCGAATTATTTTTGGTTAGATTCGAGCCATTCAAAGTTGGATAATCGAGGAAAGGGTCTACTAGTAGATTAAATTAGAACAAGACGAGGTAAGTCTCTTGTCTAATCTTGTGAGGGGAAAATTACCCCATAAGTGATTAAATTAATAATTGTTGCTAATTGTGGCGGCTACGTACACACGAGGTGATGAGAGTTCGTACGTAGCTACTATCTATGCTAAGTCCAGGTAGTTTAGGACTCAAAGCATGAATTATGTGTGTAAATTATATTCTTTATTTAATTAAATTATTTGAAATATATTTTTGAATTGTTAGGAAAATATAGTAAAAGATGGGAATCTCATATACTTAATTTTCTGTTTAAATTAATTAATTGTTAAAAAAATTATTCATCCTCTCGAATTAATCTTATAATAAATACACTCTCATTCCGGAGGTACATAAGAAAAAGTCCTCCTTTCTTGTGGAGCGGGCCGAATGCCTCGGCAGTATAGATGCATCTATGGATCGCGCCGCACGTCCCTCGGCAGTGTACACGACACTCTGGAACGGGCCGTACGGCCTCGACAGAAATCGTGCCTAATAATAATAATAATTACACGATACCTTGATGTTTTAATGGCAGCTTGTGAATTTAATTAATAGATTGGAATTTTTTGCATTTGAAGGAATTTAATTATTTCTGTTGGTTAAATGAGAATTATCGTAAATTATATGAATCATGTTGATTTAAATATTCTATTTTATTTCAATTATTATTATTGACCCCTTAGTAAGTGTCAAAGTCTACCTCTCGTCTCTGCCTCTTCGAAATTAGGCTTGATACTTACTGGGTACACGTTGCTTACGTACTCATGCTACACTTGCTGCACTTTTTGTGCAGGATCTGAGACATGCACTTGTGGAGGACCTATTATCGCACACCTACGTTATCCGGAGGCATAGTGGTGAGCTGTCTTTCTGAGCCGTTCTGCAGCTACCAATGACTCTTCTTGTATTTGCACTCTGTCTATTTTATTTTAGACAGTATTTGGAGTTTTGTATAACTTACTATATGCTCATACACTTGTGACACCAGGTCTTGGCACAAACACTGGTAGAATTTGGATTTGTATTATTTTCCTTGGATTTAAATTAATCAGTACATTTTCTACTTTCATTAATATTGCTAGGAAAAAGAATAAAATTATCTAGAAAATTATTAACGAATGATTCATATATGTTTAATTTATTAGTTTGGCTTGCCTGGCTATAGTGTTGGGCGTCATCACGACCTTTAAGTGAAATTGGGTCGTGACATCATCCTATATTATCACTTTTGCTTTCCTTATAAATTTAGTACTATTTATCTGATTTGATATATTTGTGATGGTTGTTTCAGTTATTTGAAGAGGTATATCAAATCTAAAGTGAGTTGTACGACCTCATAATAAATCGTTGCTGGCACACTACTTGTTCTTATTGCTAACAATATCATGCCTCTTGATCTCATATTTGCAAGTAATGCATGGCATAGGAATATTATTTCGATTTCGCAGGAGGCATCTACAAAGGATAATCTCGCTATACCAGGATCGATTTTTTATAATATAGTCTTGAAAGCTCATTCTTGTTCAAAATTTAGTTTTGATTGTGCTTTCTCATACACTTGTATGGACTTCTTAATATTATATTTTTTTCAACTTAAAAAATAATTTTACTCATATGATAAATTTAAAAATTAATTTAATTAGATTCTCTTGCTAAATAATTAATTGAAAGATTTAATTATTTGGTTTTAACATAAAATATAATTTACTTTCTATTGATTTAGATTCTTAATATTAGTTCATCTCATGTTTGAATATTTAACCGTGATTATAATTTTATTCACCATAAATTTTATTTTCAAAGAGTAAAAAGATCGATGACATTCGACTTTTAGATATTTATGTTTGCAAAATCATTAATGGTGTTGGCCCTTACCAGTATTTTTCTTTCTTTTCTCACACATTTATATTCTTAAAACTTTTCTTAGTTGTTCTTTAATAATTGGGTATAATTTTCTATATTACACAAAAAATTAATTAAAAAATATTATTTGAATAGGAAAGCAATTCAAATATAATATAATAATATATTATCGTGGGAATTTTTTTCTCAATTTCAACACTTTATGCAGTCTGTTTTACATTACTTCTATTTTTTTGGTATTGAATATTATAAAGTGGTAATGTATTACCAATATGGAAGACTATTATAAATTTAATTTTATTAAACCTTCCTACATATTTTTAATAAAAATTCAATAGACAAGATTGTATTAATTTTAAAAATCTTAAACATTAAAAAAATTGACATAGAAGTTATTCTAGTCCAAAAAAATAAGTTATTACATCTATGTCCTTTTTCTATGAGTTCTTCTGTTTAATATTTTAGGGCTATTTTGGTCTATCAATATTATATTCGCGCTTTTATAATAATATGGGCTCTCCTGTTTCTAAATGGATTTGGACAATATAATATGTTTTTAAATTAAATTAGTAATATAAATTTTTTAAGAAGCATATCCTACAAGTAATAGGATTACAAGGCTAATATCTATGCCCGAAAAAAATATACTATTAGGATTAATCATGTAGGATTCATAACGTGTAGTATTATGTCCTAAAACTAATGGGATTACAAGTCTAATGTCTAGAATTCCGATTATGTCCTTTTATTGTGAGTTATTATGTTTAATATTAAAATGTTATTTTTGTAATCCAACATTTTACTCATACTTATATATATATATATATATATATATATATATATATATATATATATATATATATATATATATGAGAGAGAGAGAGAGAGAGAGAGAGAGATTGCGATTTATAAATGCATTTCACAATTGACACTAATACGGATTGGCGACTTATAAATCTATGGCGAAATACATAAAGCGCCCCTTTAAGTTGTCCCCAACAATCATTTGAACACCTCAACTAAGGCCTTTTTCATTTAAACGTTTCACATGACTAAAAGGTGAACTTAATAAATACCTGGCCTCACCAGCCCTCGTCGCGTGTGTTACACCTCTGGATTCGCGCGTGTGTAAGTAATCCCAACGGTAATGTAGCGGTTTTTTTGTGAAATTTAAAAAAAAACCCTTAATGAAGTCCCTAATTTAAATTCCCAAACCCAACCCTAAAAATTTATTTCACTTCTATCACCTCTCCAGCCGTGTATATCTTCTCCCTCCCTAGCAAAGCAGCAAAAATTCTTTTCTTCTCTCTCTATCTCTCTCTCTCTCTCTCTCTCTCTCTCTCTCTCTCTCTCTCTCTCTCTCTCTACTTCTTCTATTTCAATGGAACCTGTTGTTAATTGCAAATGTGGCCAAATTACTCCTTTAAAACTTTCGTGGTCACCATTTAATCCGGGTAGAAGATTCTATGGCTGTAGATTTGGGAAAGTTGTCGATGGTGGATGCGATTTTTTCCGTTGGTATGATGTTGAATTGTCTGAACACTATACCAAGGTCATGTATGGATTATTAAAGAGGGTAAAAAATCATGAAGAAGAAAAGTCGAAGTTGATGAAGAAACAGAGGATTTTGGTGTGGTTGCTTGTAATTGTAACTCTGACTTAGTTTTTGAGGGAATCTTCTATTATTTAGGTGTATGGTATATGTATATTGGTATGTAACCCCATTTATTTTACTGCAATGTTATTGATTTATGGCCAATGTTGCCTATTCAATGTAGTTGAAATTTACAATGTGTATGATAAAGTTTTCAATGATCAAATGTGTTTTAGTTTCTGCAAAAAAATTAGACTGCTGAAGCAAAGGTGGAATAATCCGATCTCATAATAGCAAAAAACTATACTGCCAATATCATAATAGCAAAGGTTGATTAATCTGAAAAACTGAACTAACAAAAGCAGGTTCATATACATCCCATACGAAAGTAAGGTTCATACATATGACCAAATGACCAACATAAGTAGGTTCAAAATACTTCACAAAATATGGTTCATACACATGACCCAAAATACAAGAAACTTCTTCAACATTTATATCCTCGTCTGAAAATGTAGCCATAGTTTGTTATGCATTTATAGCACTACCCTCAGCAGTATTTACTTTTATATCCTCAACCACACTTATACCAATACCCTCATCAATATTTACTCCAATACCCTCATCAACAGTTACATTAATACCCCCATCAGTATTTACTTGAGTACTCTCATGACCATTTATACCTATGCCCTCATCGACATTTACACCAATGCCCTCACAAACATGTACACTAATCCCTCGACCACCCCTAATTTCTGTATTAGTTGTAGCTTGGTCACTATCACCAACCTGTGAGGAAGGTAAATATCACACAGGTACATCCTACTCCACAACCTCTAAATTATCTATTACATGACTCACATAGACATCAAAGAGATTCCCATCCTTCAGGTCTTTAATTAAATTTAGTAGTTGATAGTCATTTTCAATTGGAAAGAACTTCTGAATTTTAGGACATTGAATAAAGAACCCACCAACTGAGTTGTAGCACATTTCAGGGGTTTCTTTTGTGTACGATAGAAGCTCGAGCAAATAGAAATGGTCTTTGTCCACCACATGCCCTATTTTTTCACCCTCCCCCACATACGTTCCATCAATAAAGTGACCCCCATGATGAAAAATAACACCAATATATTCGTCCATGTGACTCGGTACTGAAAATGACAAAAGAAAACCAGCCAATATTCCCTGACCTTTTTAATTTTCTAGAAGAAAAAAAACCCTAATCTAATAGCACCATAACAGACATATAGCAATAAAATACAAAAAATATATAATCTAAATATACCTTTATGCAATAATCGAAGCCACTTTACAGTTGACTCCCATTTTCACAAAAACTTCACTGTCAAAACCCTAGGACGACCTTCCTTCAAGTGATAAATCTTGAACCAATAATCAATTCGAACAAACCACAACTAATCCTACTTAGTAAGTGAAAGAAATATTGAATTTTGCAACAAAAATCCCAATTGAACCAAGCTTAATCGAAGACATGAAGATGGGTGAAATTCGGTGTGAGAGAGAGAGTTAGACGGAAGAAACGATGAAATTAACCTTTATGATTTATGTTTTTAATTAGATGCCTTTTTCTTATTGTTTATCCCCGTGTCAGCTTCTTATTCGTTCTTATAATAGATATTGGAGGTGTAACACACACGATGGGATTGGTGAGGTCGGATGTTTATTGAGTTTACTTTTTAGTCACGTGAAACGTTTAAATGAAAAAGGCCGTAGAGGAGGTGATCAAATGATCATTGGGACAACTTAAACGAGTTATTTATTTATTTCGCCTAAATCTATTCACCGTCCGAAACTTATAACATTCGTCCAGTTGACAACTTGAAGGAGCCCACTTTTGCTTTTTTTTCTGGTTGTTGATTACAGAAGTCGTAAAAGAAGGTTCATCTTCAGTTCTTGTTCAAATCACGATCATCCGTCGTCTTTCTTTCTCCATCGCTACAAGGTGTGGTTTCTATCGTTCTAGTTAAACCCTCCGGTGGACTTTCTCTTCTATAATGCTAACTCTTTATGATTATTGATTCGTGGCTCGTTTGTCGTTTTCTTAATTCCTGTACTTAGGGTTTATTGGAAAGACGATCTCCTTAACAAATTTACCGATTACTTCTCCTAATTATTGCTTGAATTATGGTTCGATTTATTTATTGATCGACGGAATTGTTCTCCTGTGCAATAAAAGGTTCAATTTTGGGATTTCAGGGTTTGCTATTGGACAATCTTTGAGGAGGAGCTAGATTAAGAGGCTTTTGTGAAGATGTGGGCAGCTTCTTGCCTTGCGTCATGCTGCGCGGCGTGCGCTTGTGACGCTTGCCGTACGGTAGTGTCAGGGATCAGCCGTCGTTCCGCCAGGATTGCCTATTGTGGTCTTTTTGCTTTGTCACTCATTGTCTCGTGGATTCTTAGAGAGGTTGCTGCTCCTTTACTGGAGAAAATACCATGTAAGGTTTTTTTCCCTACAATCATGATGCATGAGCTTTTAACTTGTCAGAGCTTTCTCCTGTTGTCCGGTATTATTAACTTCAATTCTAACGTTGGCACCCTGATGTACAGATGGCTAATTGCTATATCTATGGTCCGCCTCTTGTGTTATTGGCTTTAAGCATCTTCATCCAACTCAGTCTCTCTAAATTTTCGATACTATGCTATCACATTTATTTGGAAAAGCTTGGTGCTTTACCAAAATATAAGTCATTCTCAGCTAAAACTACGAAATACCAAATCAAATTTGTATCCTTGACAAGGATTTGTTAGTAATTTGATGCTTCTCATGGGCCAATTAAGGACTTATGTTTTAAACTGATATTTAAGGAATTTGTAACCCCTTCTACTGATCAAAATTTTATTAATCTCGAGAAAGATTACATCTTGAATTTGTAGAACACGTCTGCCCGTGATTTGATTCTCAGCCATGTCAATTCGACCTGGAAAACTTGCCTATGCAATAATGATGAGTGCAACGCGAATTGCCAATTGCATCTTTGGTTATTAGGAATGTTTTAAGATGGTGAAGGATGGAAGACCCACATAGTTATGTGCATCTGCGAGCTTAGGTAGCATTTGAAGCAGAAGAGCTGTTGTATTGAATAATTAATTTACTATCTCTCAGTGTTGTCTTCCTTGAGGTTTAACGAAAGCAAGGTGATATAAACTAGAGAACTTTTTGAGGAAAATTTTCCTCAAAAGGTTATAATGGTCAGGTAGTGCTCCATACTGCTAAAAAATTTAGAAGTGAAGAGTTAAGAACAAAAACGCAAACCAGTTGCTGTCCTTTGTTACTTGTGGTGAAACTCTTTTTGATAATAAATGAAGGTCAAATATACTTAATGGACGAAAATGGCCAGAAACACTTTTGGCTTGCTGGCTTTGCTTCTCTGAATTTCTGGTATCAAGCTTCCGAGTCTTTAATTATGTGATTAGCAATAGTGAAGCTTTGGCAAGCCGTCTTTGTGTGCAAATGTCTGATCATTGAGTCATAGGATGAAATACTTATGTGTGTGTGTGCGTGTGTCTTTCTCACTCTCTACTGTCCCTTTCAGCCCAGTTAATGCTTTGAGGTTATATTGTGAGCTTATCAGTAGCGCCTTAAATCTACAACCTTTATTTTGATATAGTTTGACTGACATTATCGTTTTTACTCCTAGGGCTTTTCTGATATTCCAAGACATCTTTAATGTTTATTACATTGCAGGGATTAATAGCTTTCATTCGACACCGAACAGAGAGTGGTTTGAGACAGATGCTGTGCTTCGGGTTAGTCTGGGGAACTTCCTATTTTTCACTATCTTAGCAATCTTAATGATTGGTGTGAAGAACCAGAAAGACCCGCGTGACAGTATGCACCATGGAGGTTGGATGATGAAAATCATTTGCTGGTGCCTCATGGTAATATTTATGTTTTTCCTTCCAAATGGAATCATCAGCTTCTATGGTAAGCAATATCATCCCTAAGGAATACACCTTAGTTTTTAATCTTATTGTTCAACCCCCCCACCCCACACACACACAAAAAAAAAGAGAGAGAGAGAGAGAGAGGTAGAGAGAGAAAGACACAAGTTTGCTTAAATAATAAAGTAAATCATTATTATATGGATTTTTCATATCTGTTTAACTTGGGATTCAGGGTAGCTCACTGGGTGGGCTATCCATACCTCCGCCTTGTTAGTGAGGGTTTGATTCCCGTATGTACTCTGCTCCCTCATTACCCACTCTCCTTCCCCTCTATGTATAATTATAAAAAGTTTAAAAATCCGTTTAACTACCTTATACCCTTTTCTGGAGCATAATGTGCTTGTAATATTATTTTGTTGTGCCCCCCCCCCCCCCCCCCACTCCTTTTTCTGCTCAGTGATGTCATTGCTACAGCACCTAGTTGTATCTTTTGTCAAGTTAAATTACCTCAATGAGTTTCATGTGGAGGCATAGGCCAATCTCTCCATCAGTGTAGTGATGAATGATGATTCCTCCAGGGAATCGGATTCCATTGGCGGCTTAACTTTTTCGGAAGTAGCAGCCTCCCTTGACTTAGTTGACTTTTGTCATAGCACGACTGGTGTGAATTCTGATATCACTTCTATTTTGCTTCGCATGAAAATTGCAAGAAGTGAACTCGAATTTGTCAAGACGTGCTAATTTATTTTGTGTAATCATTAGTCGTTTCCAGTGGTTCACCTGGGTTAGTAAATTGTGTCATTGAGGTATGGGTCTTGAGCATGCACATTTTAGTCTTTCGAGCTGTCTTGGGCAGTTCTAGGTAATGAACATTGTGTCTTTTAGTATAAGGAATTATGATTCAGGATTCTGCTCATTGGATTCTCCGAATAATTTAAGTATCACGTTAAGGCAAGAAAATACATTGCCGTAGGACCATACTAAAAGAAATACTTTTCAAAATACTGGAGATCCTAATGTTTCACTGCTGCTGTAGTGAGAAAGACAACTATAATATATTGTCTTTCTCTGTCAGAGTGATTAAGACTTCCACATTGTTGCGCCAATTTTATTCAAGGCGTTAAGGCGAGTATCTAGAGTATCATCTAAGACAAAATAATTAGAAGAATGAGGTATTCTCTTTTTTTCTTGGTTAGCTAATTTGCTGCACTACATATAGTGAGTGGTAAGGTGTAGATAAGATGAGCTGTCCTTTTGAAATTCCTGCGAATTATTGTGCAAAATTTCAAACTCTATTTCCCATACACGTGGATTTGCACCTGAGTGTTTTTTCTTTTCTTGAGAAGCACATGAGTTATTTATTTGATTATACACAGATCCTTATTAAAAAAAAAAATTGTATATACAGAGACAATTTCCAAGTTTGGTTCTGGACTATTTCTCCTTGTGCAAGTTGTGCTCTTGTTGGATTTTGTGCATAGTTGGAATGACAAATGGGTTGGATACGATGAGCAATTCTGGTTAGTTGCATCATGTACTGCATATCAATGTTAGCTGTTCTCGCCATTCTCTTCATTCTAATCTCTCTCCCTGTTCTTGCTTGGACTTTGTTATTGTGTGTTTTCAGGTATGTGGCGTTGCTTGTTGTTTCACTTGTATGTTACGTGGCTGCCTTTGCCTTCAATGGACTGCTCTTCCACTTTTTCACTCCATCTGGACATGACTGTGGGCTTAACACTTTCTTTATAGTGATGACCCTTATAGTCATCTTCGTCTTTGCTGTTGTTACACTGCATCCATCGGTAAGTTTTATATCTTTAATTCCTTTATTGCTGCAGAATACTTCCTTTACTTGTGAACTTTTCCACGAGTTCTAAATTTTGCAGGCTAACAAGCTCTTTTATAGATGTTCATCTGTTTTTCTCATCTGATACCACTAGTTGTACCATAGTTTAAATGTGGCCTTACTGGAAAAGGCAGATCTCTTTTTGCAGTTGAGTTTACTGCAAATCATGGAAGCTAAAAAGCTTGGGTTTTATGTTAGCATATGCTGCATTATCTCTCTCCATGTTAGCATTTTCTTCGTTGCATCTTCAAGGAGTCTGTGAGAAAGCACGAGAAAAAATATATTATTGATGTATTAAATTATAATACAATGAGCCCTATTTATAACTATACATAATACATATCCTACTTCTATTCAATGTGGGACTCCGACTAATTATATATTAACTATATAATTATCTAACACTCCCCCTCAAGCTGGTGCATACAAATCACATGTACCGACCTTGTCACATATGTAACTAATACGAGGACCAGTGAGGGACTTGGTGAAAATGTCTGCAAGCTGATCATTCACAAACTTTGTAGCATTATCTCCTTAGAGTATCTTTTCTCTGACAAGATGACAATCAATCTCAATGTGTTTAGTTCTCTCATGGAACACTGGATTTGATGCAATATAAAGAGCATCTTGATTATCACACACAAGTTCCATTTGGCTGATCTCACCAAATAACAACTCCTTGAGAAACTGTTTAATCCAAATTAGCTCACACGTTGCCATAGTCATTACTTGATATTCTGCTTCTGCACTAGACCGAGCAACTACATTTTATTTCTTGCTCTTCCAAGACACCAAATTACCTCATACTAAGACACAATATCCAGACGTAGAACGTCTATTAGAAGGTGATCATGCCCAATCAACATCTGAGTATCCAACGATCTGCTCATGGCCTCGATCCTCAAATAATAATCATTTGGCTGGAGCTGATTTTATATACCGAATAATGCGGATAACTGCATCCCAATGACTATCACAGGGAGAATTCATAAACTGACTCACAACACTCACATGAAAGGAAATGTCAGGTCTAGTCACTGTGGGGTAATTTAATTTACCAACCAGCCGCCTATATCTTGCGGGATCGCTAAGCGGCTCCCCCTGTCCCAGCAGTTTAGAATTCGGATTCATAGAGTGTTAACAAGCCTACAACCCGTCATTCCTATTTCCGCAAGAATGTCTAAGGCATACTTCCGTTTGACTGATTTCTCTTCTCGGAGCTGGAATTTGTGCACAGCGATAAATCTCTCACGATTGCTCTGATACCATGTGAGAAAGTTCGGGAAAAAATATATTATTAATGTATTAAATTATAATATAATGAGGTACATAATACATGTCCTACTTCTATTCAATGTGGGACTCGGACTAATTACATATTAACTATATAACTTTATAACAGAGTCTTGTCATAAAAAAAATTTACACTCTTTAAATCTGCTAAATTTTTTAGTAGGGTAAGTTCTACAGAGTGGTGGTCAGACCAACGATGTTGTATGGGGTTGAGTGTTGGCCAGTCAAGATTGCTCATGTCCAGAAGATGAAGGTAGCAGAGATGAGGATGTTGAGATGGATGTGCGGGCACACCAAGTTAGATAGGATCAGAAATGAGGTTATTCGCGATTAGGTGGGTGTGGCCTCTATTGAGGACAAGATGCGGGAAGAGCGGCTTAGGTGGTTTGGTCATGTGAGGAGGAGGAGTACAGACGCCCCGGTGAGGAGTGAGAGGTTGACATTGTAGGGCCTACGGAGAGGTAGAGGTAGGCTAAAGAAGAGGTGGGAGAGGTGATTAGGCAAGACATGGCGCAGCTTCAGCTGACCGAGGACATGACCCTCGATAAGAAGGTTTGGAGGTCGAGAATTAGGGTAGTAGAGTAGGTAGTGTAGAGTGTTCATAACATTGGTCCTCCGTAATCTTTACAACAACTCTTCTATATTGCAAGCTCTAAGAAAAGATCACTAATGAAAATATAACTTATTTCACTAGTCAAGATCTAAGTAGCAACAGGAGCAAGTAAAAAGATGAAACACACTTCTTTTGGAGAGCGGGGAGGAAGAGGAGCAGAGTGGAGAGCTAACTCTTGCTAATACTTCTCTCTTGAATGACTCATAGCTGGATTATATTTCTATATATCTCTGTTGAGATGATGCAGCCTTTCCAGGCAGCCCCGTCAGAAATCATCTGTCATTAAGTCTTCTTCTTCCCCGCAACTCCCCAACCCCAATTAAGAAAATAAAACCCTCCTAAGGTCAATAAGTGGATAAGATGTTAAAAGGTTCCTTCATGAGGTGCAAGCTTTTGACAATATCTATGCATGGAAAAAAATTAATTGATGTTCGCCTCTTAATTCATCCAAACACACTATGTCAGTGTTTCCACTGAAAGAGAGACTAGGTTTTGCTGGTCTGTGATCATGATCTCTTTATCTTTAGGTATTTAAGCTTGCTGCTGAATGACCAACTGTGGACGGCGAAATAATTTTTCTATTACTGCTGTTATTGTTGTCAGAATATGAGTTCCATATTGTGGAATTTTCTCCTTTTCTCTGAGATCAAATTTTCTAAATGTAGGTAGGAGGAAGCATTTTACCTGCATCAGTTTTATCTTTGTACTGTACATACCTTTGTTACAGTGCACTTGCAAGTGAACCTAGGGATTATGAGTGCAATGGTCTACATAAGCACTCTAAGGCTGTTTCCAGTGGTAGTCTTGCATTAGGGCTGCTAACAACTGTCCTATCTGTCGTTTACTCTGCTGTTCGTGCTGGCTCTTCAACAACTCTGCTTTCTCCTCCAAGCTCACCACGCGCAGGTTAGTTTCCACCATTTCACAGAGCTATTTTGTTGAGATGTTTTCATTCTCACTGGTTGCACTGTATCAGTTTACTGTTATGTTTTGGCTTATTTTACTTGTTCTAAGGCTTGGTTGTGTTAGTAAATTTCTTATATTATTTTTTGGAAGTGCTCTAACCTATTCTGCTAGTTTAGTAGTTAATTGACCCGATAGATGTAGTTTACATGTGGAGTCTCTTTGCAAATCACTTGAACATTGTACTTGAATTGGCGGAGCAGTTTTATATTCCAACTCAAGTTGCTGGTGTATTTTTATTACTTTTTGCATATTGGCTGCATTCGTATTTCCTGCACTAAGTTTAGCTGATGGAAGCAGTTGGTGTCATTTCCATAAATATGGGCGGAGTATGATCTCCTAATATTTGGATCATTTCCTAAAGAACTAGTTTTTCTGTTGAAGGTGCAGGGAAGCCTTTGCTGCCGTTGGACAAGGTTGATGAGGAGGAAGAAAAGGAGAGGGCCAAGCCAGTCACATACTCCTATTCTTTCTTCCACCTTATCTTTTCTCTTGCTAGTATGTACTCGGCCATGCTTCTTACAGGTTGGTCAACCTCCGTGGGGGAGAGTGGAAAATTGGTGGACGTCGGGTGGCCATCTGTCTGGGTCAGGATCGTGACCGGGTGGGCAACTGCTGCTTTGTTTATCTGGTCTCAAGTTGCTCCAATTCTGTTTCCAGAGAGAGAGTTCTGAGCAACCCAAGTAATGAATATTATAATTTCTAAAATGTAAGCAAGTTTGAACTATGCTTTTGGAGGACCGGCACTTCCATAATGCAAGGATTTCAATGCTCCGTTCTGTCGTGTGGACAATGTTTATGATGTCACTGTGTCGATAAATCCCGAGTACCTTTTCATTTACGAATAACGCACTTGGTGCAAGTTGTCTGATTTCATGTAACTGTACAATTCAGACGAAAATTGTGTGGATATAACTGTGGGCTTGCTTTTATTTAAATGGAGTATGTTTCAGGTGCTAATATTGTGGGGATCTAACTATAAATTGTACATTTCAGATTTAAAAATCAGTTGCTAATCAGTAGCTGACAATAACATGTATATTGTTGTACTTGGCATTTTAAGAACTTAATCGAAAGTGCATGGCAGAACATTATTTCTATCATCGAACCCGGTGTAAGATTTAAAAAAAAAACACCTAGCGTGAGTTCAATGAATTTCTTTTTAAAATAACATTTTTGAGACAAAATAAAAATTCAAAAAATATATAACATGACAATTTATAGCAATACATAACATTTATATGATTCAAAAACACAAGTCTACAAGATTGATTTAGTTATATAACATGATAATGTATGTGTTTAATAGAATGATAAAACACTAGAATATATATTTTCAGCATGCATAAAAATGCGACCACTGCATTTATGCAGTACTAGAAATGATTTATTATCTATTGCTAACATGATAATACATGCAGCGAATTTGTCTCTGGCTGGTTTTTACATCTTGGAACGAAATCCAAAAGTAACTTTCTTTTCGGTTTCTTTTGGGAAAACAATGAGGATCTCCTTCTTGCGGACAAAGTGTGAATAAAAAGAAAAGCTAACAAGTTAAGCTTCCCCAATTGGGGAGAATTTTTGGATCCAACGATTAATCATTAAAGTAAAACCTCCTTTACAATCCATCTCGAGTACTATAAAACTACCCAAAACCTGTTGGTGAATGCAAAAAAATACTGCTAAAATACGTTGCCACTTAATCTTCGTAATCTCCTGCATGCTCCAACAGATAATTTGCGGCTAGTTCCTCATTGCGATCACAAGCCAAAAAAGCCTCAATGACAAGAGCTCTATCAAAACCCATTGCCTCCAGCTGCAAGTGAGAAATAAATTAGTTAAGAGATATTACAAAACCGATGCACAACTGAATGTCCAAGAGCAGCTAGGGTTAAAATGATGTCACATACTCGCTCAATCACCGCCTGCTCTTCTGGTGTGACACTAACTGTGTGGGGTATCTCTTGTTCAGCCTGATCAAAGATGTCCCTGAAAAATAGCCATCCAAAAGTATTAAAATCTCACAGCCAAGAACAAAGCTTTGACCTCTTCCTTTTTCCCAAAATTTTAAGTACTGCCATGTATTAGGATTGCAAAATAATAACATCTTTTTATACTTGACCACAACAGATTTGACAAAGCTAAAATCTTTTGAACTGGAAAGGAGAAATGCTAGGACATCATGGCAATAAATATGTAGAATGCTTCTTCTCTAGCTTGGTTAAGAGCACACTGAAAGCCACTAACCCGTCGGAACCATCTACAGGTTCATTAATTAATTGAAGAAACTCTTGATGATGCTCCTGTATAGATCTTAAAAGTTGAGGATTTTGCTTTCCTAGTTCCTGAAGCATAGGCTGCAAAACAGCATCCAACGTGTACACTCAGATGACAACAACAATAAACTGAATAACGAAAATATTAGAGAACACTACTTACTTGTAAAATTTGTGGGTTAGCTTGAACCATAGAACGTAAAGCTTGGAACTGAAAAAAAAAAATATAAGTTGCAAGAGGATTAAGGAGGTTAGAGCAACTTAGACACACCATATATCCAGAGTGGGATTTATGAATTGGAAGAATGCAAGAAGCGAGAGGTGATCTCGCGACCAAAAGGGAGGACCACATGGAAAAGTGAAAATGAATTCATAATGAATAGAACCATACCTGTTGGTTGTTCCTGAGAAAATCAAGGGATCCAAGACCAGCACCGTTAGCACCAGCAACATTCTCCTGTAACAGCTCCAGTTTAGATCACATAGTGAATACAGGGACAAGACTTGAATATTAATGGAATGCTCTGAAAGACCTGAGGAAACAAATTTAAAGGAGCAGAATTAGGTCCGCCAGAGGAAGGTGCAGTAGGCGCTGCAGTAGTCCCAGCTGCAGAATTAACTCCACCATGAGCAACCGGTGCAGCGACTTCGGCTGTTTCAGGAATTCCCTACAGACCAAAGAAACCTTTATCAAAAACAAAAGACAAACAAACTTGTGCATTCTTTCTACCTTCTTAAAGTGACAGAGGACCAGGAACATACTGAATATAAGTAATCAACAGCTCTTTCAGGATTGTTATAAGCTGCTCGAAGTGCACGTGTAACTGTCTCTTTGTCCCAGCTGCCGCCACCCATATCCATAATTTGTTGTATTGTCTGCTCAAGATTATTGCCAGCAACTAGATTTGACGCAGCTTGACTATAATCATCAGTTGGAAGACTGCAGCAACGTAAAAGACGTTAATTCCCTCTATAGGGTATCGAAACACACTCTCCATGAGTGGTCTGAGAAAAGGAACAGAAGGGATCCAAAAGAACATAGCTTGTATTTTGTAATATACTAGCATAATTTTTTTTACCTAGCTGCTGCAGCATCAGAAGCTGATGCAACATTCTTTGGGGCCCTACACATCATTTGCATCATGAGAAGGAGCGGATCCAACATAAGCAATAGTGATTAGTGAAAGTTGTAACTCACTGTGATGGCGGAGTCACTTCAGGTGCTGGAGTAGGATTAGCTGCAGTAACTGATGGCTGCTGAAAGAAAAGAAATAAGAAAGATTCTATCTCTCTTTTTTTTTTTTTGATGAAGTAATGTGTTCCATGAAAAGAGGCGTCAAGGAGATGCAAAGTTACAAGGAAAAATAAGAAGGTTGCTATCAGAAGATAGATACACTAAAACTACCTAATGAATGAAATCCTGAATGGTTACACAGTACCTGAGCAGATGTTGTCCCACTTGAGCTAGCAGTTTTGCTCTACAGAGAACACATAAATAGATATAAAATCAGTAAATTCTTCGAGTCAAAGTCTCGGGTTAGCATTGGAGATATCAAAACCCAATTACTTAAGAGCAATAAATGTGCACAGGTAAAGATAACCTGAAGATCTACAGGTATACCTTGCTAAGCATGACAACGAGGAAACCATCCTCAGAGACTTTGTTTTCCACTAACGTACTTTCATCCTTCAGCACTTTACCATTGTGAATCAGCAACTGCTGCCCACATGGGTAATTATCTTTTCCTTGCACATCTTCAATGTGTTTTTTGACAGCCATAATCTACAATTCCAAGAAATCACATCTCGCATTACACAAAAAATATAAATTTTAATGACTAATCAATTAAGTGTAGCCCCATCATTTTAAAACTCAAAGCAATCAAATAATTATACCATCCGAGACTCCAGAAATTAGACTGGTAATGTTTTTATTAGTAAAATGCACTTAAACGTTATAAGATTGATAAGGAATTTTAGGTTGAGAGCATTGCGCACCCGATGCTTCTAAACATTGGCTTTATCATGTAGAACAGGCACGCGAGCACAAGTTATAACAACCATTTAGCTTATGTTAACCTAGGGATATAAAAAAGGTGTGAAGCATAAACATCTAAAAACCAGGATTTTATAGCAAATAAATAAATAACTTCAAGCAAATAACCAAATGTATTAACTGGTAAATAGGACAAAATTGCCAAAAAATGCAAATGAGAGTTAAAGTTGTCTTTTTTGCTCATTCAACACTATCAACTTAGCATTTATGAATATAAACACACAAAAAAATAAAAAACGAGAAATGAGAAAGGAAAGGTGAAATTTTGAAACTGGAATTGCATCACAAATGCAGGTATAAATATAAAAGAAAAGGACGCCAAAAAAAAAGGAGAGAGAGAAGGAAAAGGACTAACGGTATCGGAGGGCTGAACCCTAATTTCGAAGTGACTGCCTTTGAGAGTCTTTACAGTGAGCTTCATTTCTGCCAATTAGGAGTGAGAAAAGAACAGGGCTTCACAAAAAAGAACGAAACCCTAGAAACTCCAAATGCTGCTATGGATCGGCTGCCACTCCCCTCCAACACGACACTGCTTTCCAAGTTTTTGGAATATAAAGAATTTGAGAATTCAGCGCTTGGGTGGGGCTTTCAATTTTCAACTGTATAGTTTGCACTTCCTCAACAAATATATGCTGCGCGTGTCTTCCACGTGCCTGAAGCAAAAGTTGCTCTGTAGCAGTGTGTGCCAAACCACGGACCGGCCCAATAACGAGCCCATTATAACAGGCGAAATTGGGCCAAATCGATTCATAGAGCCCGTTTGGACATAAGATTTTTTTTTTTTTTTTCGAAATCAGTGTTCGACCATAAAATTTTCAATTTTCACTTGAAAATGAATTTTGGAATTTTGTCGAAAATTTGAAAAACTCCAAAAAGCTGTTTTTCAAAATTTTCACTCACATCACTCACAAAAATTCAAAAACAACCCAAAATTATATTCATGTCCAAACACAACTCTAATTTTCAAATACTATTTTCACTTTTAAAAAAAAATTTACCTTTTTTTGGAATTTTATAATTCTTATATCCAAACGCCCACATAGACTATTAGCAATGGTGTTAATCGAGCAGATGAATAAGGTAAAGGTTCGATATGTTCGAGAATGGGTAATCTGTCATTTGGGCCTCATACAAGAAGATGTATATCTTCTCCTTCAGCCCAGCTAAATAAGACACGTGGAAGCTTGGAGAACATTAGATCAAATTATGTTGGGCTTAATCTGACCGTCCAACTAAGAAATTAGATAGACATAAAATATTGGATCATATTCTTGATCCTTCTATTGTCACGTGAGATTGTTACCACAACCTATTGTATAGGATTCCATAGTTAGTTATTTTGTTATTCTTTTGGCCAATACTTGTTAGACACTTGTATATGATTCTTTCTTTATTATTTTATTCTCGTAGTTGATAAAGTGTATAGATATGTACACAGTGAATGAAGAAAGTCAGTCGAAAATTATTCGATTATGTCTTCTTTAATTCAGCCTTCCTACATGGTATCAGAGTACCACTAAGCTCTTTCTTCTAAATTTTCTTTCCCTCAAATCCAATTGGTGACTACTGCTGCAACTGGGACTGGATCTGGGACCTCGATAGTCGTGGATCCTAGATCCATATTTCCTTCATGCCTCTGATTCTCCGGGCATGACTCTTGTTGCTTCCTCCTTTGATGGCCAAGGTTATGGTGGGTGGAGGAGATCAATTCCCATTGCTTTCTCAGCAAAAAATAAGTTGGAATTCATTGATGGCAGTTGTCCTTCTCCAGCTTCTAATGCAGCAGACTTCGAGTTGTGGAATCACTACAATGACATGGTGACCTCCTAGTTGTTGAATTCTCCGTCCAAGGAGATTGCTGGGAGTGTCATCTACTCCAAGTAGATTTGTGGACTGATCTTGAGGATAGATTTGGATAGGGGTGGGCGTCGGTCGGTTCGATTCGATTTTCATAAAATTCGGTTCGGTTTTATTGGTTTTCGATTTTTTATTTGATACACCAATAACCGAACTGAAATTAGTTCGGTTTGTATGGTTTTTGCTAGTTCGGTTCGGTCGATTTTCGATTCAATTCGGACGTTTTAAACTTGCGATATTAGACTTTTTCTTTGGGTTTTTAAAACTAAAAGTAAGTTTTAAAATTTAAGTGTTTCTACAATTGACTTATTTAATTAAAATAGTAGCAGCAATTTAATAAAATTCCATAACTGGGTGACTACGATCTTATACCAAGTAATGAACAAAAGTATAATATATAGAATCAACAATAGAATATCAATTGATATGATGCTTCTGCCTTTTATGCCAAATCACTTACAAACAATGGTTAAGAAAAAACCTAAAATAATACTTTAACACCTATTGATTCAACCAAAATAGAGGAATATCAAAAGAAGACTAAGCAAGGAAAGATTAGCTTATACAACTAGAAATGAATAGAGTGTTTAATTTGCACAACTAACCTTAGTTTAAACTACTTGCAAATGAACAAAATGCTTTCATTTTCATATTCTTCTCCCTTCTCAATTATTTTTTCTCCAATACGCCTATTTTCTCTTCAAGAATGCTTTAAATTAGTTTGTTACACAAATAAGTTTTCTTAGTTATATTTTCATAAAGAACATCAAGATTCAATAAGATACAAACAAGAGAAAAGAATAAAAAATCAAAAGGTGGACTGAATTGACTATGATTTGTAATGGGAAAATAAAATTTGATTTTCAAAAATAGTGTTTTGGGTTGCAACATTTAGAGTGTGGGTAAGTAAATTTGGCTAGAGACAAACAGGTGAAGGGGAGGCTATCAGAATTTATAGTATAAAACTTCATTTTTCGATTAACCGAAAAACCGAAGCACCAAAACCGAACACCGAACCGAACACCAAACTTTTAAAAAATAGGAACCGCAAACCGACTGAATAAACCGAATAAATCAAACCATAAAAACTAAAATTATCGGTTCAGACGATTTTTTCGGTTTGGTCGGAATTTTGCCCACCGCTAGATTTAGATAATCAAATGGTGCCAAACTTTTTCATCTGCAAAAAGAACTTATTGATTTAGTCCAAGGATCAAATGATGTTGCAGGTTACTTCACTAAACTGAAAATGATACGGGATGAACTTGGCACTCTCTACACTAAAGTAACATGTTCTTGCTCATGCACTTCTGGAGGAAATGTGAAGATGGTAAAATCTCTCCAAGATGAGAGGCTAGTCCAATTCCTCATGGGGTTGAATGACATCTATAGTGCTGCTAGGAACACTATTCTGATGATGTCTCCACTCCCCAATGTCAATAATGCATATGCTTTATTGATTCAGGATGAGAAACAAAAAAGAAGCATATATCAATCCTAATTTTCCTGGGGATTTTTCTTCATTTCTAGCTTCACAACAGTATTCTTCAACACAAAGGTTTCAACAAGTTGATTTTAAAGGAAAAAGGAATAACCTTGTGTGTTCTCATTGTAAGAAACTAGGTCACTCAGTTGACAAGTGCTACTGAATCACAGGCTTCCCTTCAGATTTCAAATTCACTAAAACAGGAAAGACACAAGGTGGAGTGAGAAGCAATACAGTCATCACTGCAGCTCCAACAATTGTACAAACTCCTCATGCAAATCAAATGAGGGAGGGAGCTCTCACAGGATCAGTTTTCTCAACTGATTCAGTTGCTTCGGAATATTCAGGTTAATGATCCAGGATCTTCAATTTCAGATGTGCAGGCAAATATTGTTCAGTGTGCTGGTAACATTTTCCACAATCATGTAGCATATTTAACTTATGCTAACACTAAATGTTGGATCATAGATTCAGTGGCTTCTGAACACATGTTCAGAATTTTTTTACCTTTCTTGTCCCTTTGCCATCGCCTTTGATCATTAACTTGCCCAATTCCTTCAGGGTTAAGGTCACTCGTGGGGGAACTGTCACTCTTTGCCCTGATCTTGTCCTACATAATGTGCTCTTTGTTCCCTCATTTAGGGTTAATCTCATATCAATATAAATTTTCTGTAAATAACTGATATGCAATCTCATATTTTCTTCTACCTGTTGTCTTATGCAAGGCCTTTAGTGAAGACCCTTATGGTTCTTGGTGAAGCAAGGAATGGTATTTACTTGATCAACTCTTCTCCTAGTCAGCTTCAGAAAATTTTCAGCACTACAGTAGCTTCTAAGTCTAGTGTTTTACCTACCAGTTGTACTTTAAATTATAGTTTAATTTTTATTCCTGTAAGCAGCAAATCTGATGTAAAATTATAGCACACTAGATTGGTCCACATTTTTTTTTCTGCAATGAAGAATATCAGTTTCATTTCCTCAACTTCTAATTCTGATTGCACTTGTGACATTTGCCCATTAGCAAGGCAGTCCAGATTGCCTTCCCCCTTAGCTCTAACAAGACTACTGCTAATTTTGAACTGATACACATTGATACCTGGGGCCCCTACAAGTCACATACCTACAATGGCTACAAGTACTTTCTTACCATAGTTGATGATTATAGTGGGGGGACTCTGACCTATTTTTTGAGTGCCAAGAGCAATGTTTTTTCAATGTTAAAGTATTTTTTAGTTATGGTAGAAAAGCAATTTAATTCTAAGGTCAAAGCCATCAGGTCTGACAATGCCTTAGAGTTGGGAGGGGGTTCTACCATCTCTGATTTCTTTGCTTCACAGGGAATTATCCACCAGACTTCTTGCACTGCTACCCCTCAACAAAACGACATTGTTGAGAGGAAGTATAGATATCTTTTGGAGACCTCTAGGGCTTTATTATATCAATCCCAACTTCCTATTATTTACTGGGGAGAATGCTTATCTACTGCTACCTTTCTCATTAACGGACTCCCATCTTTTATCCTAAATGGAAAAACTCCCTATGAACTCATTTTTTGCAGGCCTCCTAACTATAGTTTCCTTAGATGATTTGGGTGTCTTTGCTATGCTTCTACTTTGTCACACAATAGAATTAAGTTTGAACCTAGAGCTATGTCTTGTGTTTTTCTAGGGTATCCACTAGGAAAGAAAGGGTATAAGCTTTTAAACTTACAATCTAAAAAGGTGTTTTTTTCCAGAGATGTTCTTTTTCATGAAACTAATTGCCCATTTTCTTCTCTCCCTTCTTCAACCCCTATGTTCACTAAAGTTTCTTCCATTCCTACTGTCCATGATCCCTATATTTCTTCTACTCCTGACCCAACTTCCCTTGTTTCCTCTCATTCTCCTATTTTCACACCTACTATCTTCACTCTTACATCTCCCTCTCCTATCCCTGCTCTTAAAAGTTCGCATAGGGAACACAACATGCATGCATATTTGAATAATTATGTTTGTAATTCTATTTATCTAACTAACCTAACTGTAGACTGCTTAACTCATCCCATTAGCCCATTTTATCTCCCTTTGCAGCTCTCTTTATTTTTAATTAACAGCTTCTCAATTCTATCTCCAATATCACTGAACCACTCAGTTTTTCTCAAGCTATTATGCACCCTGAATAGCAGAAAGCTATGGCTTCTGAGCTTGAAGCTTTGGAGCAAAACCAGACTTGGGAGGTGGTTGAATTACCACATGGAAAGAAGGCTTTACCTTGTAAATGGGTATACAAGGTGAAGCACAAATCAAATGGTACTCTTGAGAGGTTAAAAGCACGTTTGGTCATTCGAGGGGACATCCAACGAGATGGCATATATTTCAATTAAATTTACTCACCAATGGTCAAAATGACCACTATTAGATGAATACTTGATGTGACAGTAGAGAAGGGGTGGCCTATCTCACAACTAGACGTCAACAATGATTTTTTATATGGTGAGTTACAAGAAGAAGTCTACATGAAGTTTCCTACTGGGATGCCTTCTACCAATCCTAACCTTGTTTGTAAACTCAAAAAATCCTTATATGGTTTGCGGTAGGCCTCAAGAGAGTGGTATGCTAGACTTGGTGCTGCTTTGAATTTTAAGGGTTATTCTTCATCACTCAATGACTATTCCCTATTCTTTAAGAGGTCGGGTGATTCTATTTCTATTGTGGCTGTAGATGTCGATGACATCTTACTTACATGGAATAATCCCTCAGAGACTGCTCAGTTAAAGGATTTTTTGAATGATGAATTTAAGGTCAAAGATTTGCACCCGTTTTGAGTTATCATCAGTCAACGCAAATTCACCCTTGACCTCCTTTTTGAGTTCAGTTGTGATCATCTTGCACCCGTTTCTTCTCCTCTAGACCATCATTGCAAGTTTTTCGCTGACAATGGTGATTTACCGTCTGATCCTACTTGTTATCTCCGTTTGATTGGGAACTCAATTATTTGACACATACTAGGCCAATTCTTTTCATTTGTTGTTCAACATCTATCCCAGTTTATGCAAACTCCTCATGTTCCTTATTTTTCAACTGCGCTTAGGATCGTTCGTTTTCTCCGCACAGAAGGGCCAGGGTCTTTTTATGAGCAGCGATCCTTCCTTTTCCATTCTTGCTTTTTGCAATGCTGAATGGGCCTCATGTGTTGACTCCAGAAAATCCATCAGTGCCTACTTCATAAGCCTTAGAGGTTCCCCCATTTCATGAAAATCCAAAAAGTAATTTTTCGTCTTCTTGTCTTCAGCGGAGGCAGAGTATCGTTCAATGCAGCGCCTTGTAGCTGAATTGACCTGGTTGAATCGTCTTCTTCAAGATCTATCTGCACCTTCGGCTTTCCCAATTCATGTTCACTCTGATAATTAGGCGGCTTTTATACATAGCTCGCAATCCTGTCTTCCACGAACGCACCAGACATGTGGAGCTCGATTGTCACTTTGTGCGCCAACAATTTCTCTCTATGTTGATTTCTCTGAATTTTGTTCCATCTACTTCACAGCTCACCGATATTTTCACCAAAACCTTGTCAGGCCTTCTCATTTTTCCATTCTTGGCAAGCTAAGGGTCTCTTCTCTCCACTCCAACCCGAGGGGTGGTGGTGGTGTTAACGATGGTGTTAATCGAGCATATGAAGAAGGTAAATGTTCGATGTGTTTGAGAATGGGCAATCTGTCATTTGGGTCTCATACAAGAAGATGTATATCTTATCCTTCAGCCCAGCTAAATAAGATACGTGGAAACTTGGAGAACATTAGATCAAATTATGTTGGGCTTAATTAGAACCGTCCAACTAAGGAATTAGATAGACATAAATTATTGGATCCTATTCTGAATCCTTTTACTGTCACGTGAGATTGTTATCACAACCCATTGTATAAGATTCCATAGTTAGTTATTTTGTTATGCTTTTGGCCAATACTATTTAGACACTTGTATAGGATTCTTTCTTTATTATTTTATTCTCTCAACTGGTAAATTGTATAAATAGGTACACAGTGAACGAAGAAAGTTAGTTGAAAATTATTCAATTGTGTCTTCTTTAATTAAGTCTTTCTACATAGACCATGAACGAATGAAGACTTGAATAACGGTGTTTGCGGGAAAATCTTGAAGAATAAGAAAGAAAAGTTTTTGGGCAAAGATCATTTTGAGCCACGGCCGAAACTATTTATATTTTGTAGCCGCAAAAGTATACAAAATTTATATAAATTTTGTATATAAAATACATAAATGTATATGTATATAAAAAAATTATATTTTTCGACTATTATTTTGAAAGCGACTATACAATATCATTTTTTCATATTTTTTCGCTTTTGCAAAAATTATTTCTTTCTCAAATAAAATAGTTAGTAACACATTGTCCCACGTGGAGTAAATATGATTTGTTCATGTGCATCATTTGACTGATCAAAATTGTTCACTTTTGCTTTATAGTTGTTCCTTTTTTTTTTTTTTAGCACCATTTTTAAACACTTTGAATAAGATAGTCAAAAAATCTCTAAGGATCCCAATCAAACAACTACAAGAATAATGAAGTTGACACCCTGGTATCTTCTAGTAGTACTATTTATTCCTCCCTAGTAATCTTTCCTCGTACAAATTATTTTTCTAAAATAGTTTCATTTACGTATCATAAGAAAATAAAGTATCGTTAGACAAAGAAAAACAAAGATCGCAGAGAACTATAGATTGAATCCAACAAATACAATCTAGTCGTAAGTCTTGGTATCTTGACGTGAATAATTACTTGAAATTTATCTAACAGAACGATAAAATAATCGAAGTGCATATAAATTAATGCGATTATGATGTATTCCTGTCGAATGAATATGGTAGTATTACAGCTCAATCTCCTGTGTAATCGAAATGTAATCTGAAGACTTTGTGGGCAATTATTATTATTATGTTAAAAGACAATCCGAGCTATATATTTAATCCTCGTAATGGCCATCACTGAGCTGTATATTGAAAACAGAAGGCACGCGCTTCTCACGTGACATCCATTCGAAATAAATCTAAAAAAATCCCGTATCAATCGCTTGAGGTAGTTGTACCATTAGAAGGCCAAATCGTACCCTCAGGGTACATGAATACGGGAAAAATATCCAACATGCGGGAAAAGGTCGAGTGTTAACACAACAAGTGGCGGGATTTGTGCAATACAAAAAAGCTTCTCCTTCCTGTTGGAGCGGCGATCCGATAGGCGCGCTTTCTCTCACTCACGAGAAAACGGAGAAGACAATCCTTCTCTTCCCCTTCCCCTTTCCTTTCTTCTCACTCTTTTCTTTTTCTCTTTTCTCGTTGCTTTATCATTATCATTATACAGATATATGATACTTAAAGGTTTCCTTTTTTAAATTTTCCCTTTTTTTCTTTATATATCATAATTTCGGTTGCTTTGGTTACCATATTTTGCCTTTTTCCGTATGTTTATTTAATTCTAGTCCATGGATCTGAACTTGATACCCGTGAGTTTTCTTTCTCATTTTTTTCTTCTAAAGGCTCTGTTTGTTGATAAAAGTTGAAATTCGCCTGATTTTGATTTTTTGTGATTGTGATAGAGGAGTTTGTGTAGAATTAGGATCTGTAGATCGCCGGCGAGCTGCATTTGTGTGTTATTTGACGTTCAGTAGTCAGAAGGATTTTGTTCTCTGGGATATTTTTTCTTCTGATTTTGGACAATGGATAAGAAGAAATATCCGATTGGGCCGGAGCATTACACGCTTTACGAGGAGGTAGGGCAGGGAGTGAGTGCCTCGGTTCATCGTGCTTTATGTATTCCTCTCAATGAGGTCGTTGCCATCAAAATCCTCGACTTCGAACGCGATAATTCCGATTTGGTACGCTTCTTCTATTTAACTATTTACATTGAAATCACGCTTTCTGAGATCCTATTCAAAAAACTTATCATGTGCTATGTTGTTTATTGATTGGTTATCAACTTCCCGTATATATGTGCCTTTGATTTAACTATTTATTTCATACAACATGCTAGCATTCTGTGAAAAGAGCTGAGACATAACAATTAGCTTATACCTGCTTTATAAACCAATTCAATAGATTGTTTCGCGGTAAATTATCCATGAATGAAAGTAGTTTCAAGCAGTGAATTAATATTTTACTTCAATGCTTGCTAGTTTTAGCTGATAGAAGCTTAGGTTATTAGTAGCAAGGATAAAACTAGATATCTATGAGAAAGGAGTAATTAAGTGTGCATTTTGTTTGATTTGGTTGATGATAATCTTATTATTGGATCAAGCAAATTGCTGATTCTTCTTCTTATTTATATCCAGAATAACATCTCGCGTGAAGCACAAACAATGGTCCTAGTTGATCATCCCAATGTTCTTAAATCACACTGCTCCTTTGTTAGTGATCATAACCTGTGGGTTGTCATGCCTTACATGGCTGGAGGTTCCTGTCTACACATTCTGAAGGCTGCTCATCAGGATGGGTTTGAAGAGACTGTTATTGCAACAGTATTGCGGGAAGTTCTAAAGGGTTTGGAATATCTTCATCATCATGGCTTCATCCATCGTGATGTTAAAGTAAGTTCAATTGTTACTTAAACCCATTACTGATTTCCGTGCATTGGCTGATCTTCTTACGTTGGATGACAGTACATACACATTCATGAGGTTTCAGCTTTACAAGTCTTGATTTAATGATATTAATAGGATGTTTGTCTTGGCACTCTCATTGAAACTTGCTTCACTAGACATGATCTATACGTACATGTGTTTGAATGTTGTAGTAAATGTCATTTGTTGTTCTTTCGAGTTTGAACCAGTGTTGTGAAGAGCGTGAAGCGAGGAAAAGCGACATGCCCCTTTTCGCTTAAAGCGAGAAGCGAGAAGCGAAGCGCTCGCTTTTTTGAAGTGAAGCGGAATTTTAAAAAAATATATATTAAAATAAGAAAGAACTGAAACGAAAAACTAAGAACACCTAAGAAGAAGGCCATTAAAAGAACAACTACATAACACATAAAAAAGGCAATAAGAACTAAGAATAAAGGATATGAAAATAAGAAGAAGGGCAGTATAAGTATAACTGACACGAAAAAATTGGGCAGCATTTCAAATGAAAAAACAGTGCAAGAAAATGAAGAAGAAGAGGAGGAGAAGAATGAGAAAGAAAAACTGAAGGGAAAAAAAATTCGCCAGCATTTCGCTGCTATTTGGACGCTGAAACAGTGAAAGAAAAAGAAGAAGAAGAAGAAGAAGAAGAAGAAGAAGAAGAAGAAGAAGGAGGAGGAGGAAGAAGAAATCACATACTTGGACCAAACTTGATGATCTTGAAGTTGAAAAGTGTAGAGAACTTGAACCCTAGGTCGCCTCTTTCTTTCTCTGTTGCTGCTCGTTGATGATGTTTTAAAAAAAGAACAGTTTTTTTAATTAAATAGGTTGGCAGCCCTGTAATACAGAGAAACGATCGCTTCTTACGCATCGCTTCGCATCTGCGCTTCTCGCTTTTTAATGGGAAGCGAGCGCTTTTTTAAACCTGCTACGCTTCAGCTAACAGAAGCGTTCGATGGCTCGCGTCGCTTCGCTTCTCGCTTTAAGCGAGGAAGCGCTCGCTTTTCACAACACTGGTTTGAACATGGATTCCTTTCAAGAAACTATAGCATTCCTGTTCCACTTAAGATCCCATGTAAGTATAACAAAGGACAAATCTTATTCACATTAGGCATCAGCTGCATGAACACCCAAATGTTGCTAAGTAACATTAACTTTTCCATTACCATGCCTAGGTTTATGACGTACTTCTGTGGTTATTGCAGGCTGGAAATATTCTCATTGATTCACGAGGTGGAATAAAGTTGGGAGATTTTGGTGTCTCTGCTTATTTATTTGATTCAGGTGATAGGCAACGTATGCGGAACACATTTGTCGGAACTCCTTGTTGGTATGCTCTAACCAAAGAGAATGCTTGTAGAGTTTTATCTACTTAGCTTTCATGATTTATTTGATGGTTGATAAGCTTTGAACTTTTGATCTATTGTGGTCCTAACTACTGTGGACATGTGACAATAAGTGCATGCATACAGTGTGCATCTAGAAACTAAGATGTTAAAAATACTGATGAAGATTCGCTCATATTGCATGTAATGTTTTTCCATAATTTAGATTTCTTTTACAGGATGGCACCTGAGGTCATGGAGCAATTGCATGGTTATGATTTCAAGTAATGTTTCTGTGCAGAATGTGTACTTTTATCTGATGGAAGTGCCCTTTTTCATTTTTTCTTCTTCTTATCCATTCTCATTTCTCACCCACAGAGCTGATATTTGGTCCTTTGGCATAACCGCTTTGGAGCTTGCTCACGGACATGCTCCTTTCTCAAAATATCCTCCGATGAAGGTGAATATTGTTAGTGACATGATATATTTCTTCTCTTGAAGTCCTTATTATGAAATATTAATGCATTACATATTTTGTGCTTATTAGGTCTTGCTAATGACATTGCAAAATGCACCCCCTGGCCTTGACTATGAGAGGGATAAGAAGTTCTCGAAGGTAATTAGATAACATTGATTATTAACTGATAATGTTATTGGCACGCTGTTTACACTTCTGTTGCCTTTGTAGTCTTTTAAGCAAATGATTGCTAGTTGCTTGGTGAAAGATCCTTCAAAACGACCTTCTGCCAAAAAATTGCTGAAGCATCCTTTCTTTAAGCAAGCAAGGTCCAATGATTATATAGCAAGAACATTGTTGGAGGGTTTGCCAGCACTTGGAGATCGCATGAAGGCATTGAAGGTGATTTGTCGTGCCACAATCTGACGCTTTCCTTCTTTGGAACCACATGATAATCTAGATGATAATATTGCTTCAGCATTTCTATGCTAAAAAGACTTTTTTTCTAACCTAATTGTAGAGGAAAGAAGAAGACATGCTAGCACAGAAGAAGATACCAGATGGGCAGAAAGAAGAAATATCACAGGTTTGCTGTGTCATAACCAATTTCATGAGAAAACTGAGATTTGATATCTGTATAACATATTATTTTTAATTTATTGCTTTATATAACATAATGAATACCTTGCATGTTTACGTTAAGCGTGCATTAAGCAATATAATGGTTTTTCTATTGAAATTGCTTAGTTATGGAAAATAAATATGACAAACAAGAAGGAGACAGGATTTAACAGAGGCAAGTAATTCATACGACTAGGCTCACCAGTTCATGCCAATTGATATGTCATATATCCACTGTTTATTTTTAAGTTTGATATACAAGATGGACACAGGAAAGTCATTTCAAGAGCTTAGGCACAAACAGGTTACTAGCAGGTTCCAGAGAAAGCAGTACTTTTGGAGGGAATTTATTTAGTTAACCAGAAAATATCTTGTGCTTTTTTATTAAGGTAGTGCCTTTTCAACAGTCACAAAATATTGACTTTTTAGATCCTAACAAATCTTCCATTTGTGCGATTGCGAAAGTAAACTTCCTTTATTTATTAGGATTGTCAACTTACAGGAAATTTCTGAACTCCGAGGTAATTGTTTGATAACTTCGATCAGGAAACCCCGAGGCAAATTTCGTTTTATTTTTTATTTTTTTGGAATACCTATTCCAAGTTTAAAAGAGAAAATAAATAATTTATTTTGTTGGAAAGGAACTCCAAATATTTTGAAGACTCAGCAAATCCTGAATAGAAGATTAAAATGAATTGGATATCTTTATTTCACTTTTGGTGTAAAGAAGCTTTAGTACAAGATGCAGATTCCCTAGTTGATCTCATCGGGTCCTTGTAAATGCCACAAGACTTGTTTTTCACCACTTGTTTTTGTTCATCAATCTCTTAGTTTTTGGAAGTCTTGTAACTAGGGACCTTTTCTCTCAGCACTATCTTGGAGCTGAGATTTATCTATATATCAATGAAACCTGTTATCATTTAAAAAATAAAAATAAAAATAAATTATTCTTCATCTCGCAGGAAAGCAACATACAAGAGAATTATGCTTAAAGCAGTGATACAAGTTTTAGAACTTGTTCCATGCCATGTTTCTCTTACTTTTTTCCTCTCATTTTTTTTTTTGCTTCATTTTCTATTTTCAGACCTTCATTTTGGTGCATCATTTTAAAAACCCTTTTCATCTTTGCAAATTGGATCTTACTGTGACTCAATACTATGTGCAGAATGAATACAAACGGGGAATTAGCAGCTGGAACTTTAACCTTGAAGATTTGAAGGCACAGGCTTCTTTGGTACGTAGATCAATTTTCTGATGCACACATACCCCAGTATTTTCATTCATGTACTAGTTTCTCAATGTATACAAATAGAGGTTCTTGGTTAATGGGTAGTTTCTCAAGCTCGATTTTTTTGACCTCTTCAAATGATAAAAATTTCCGCCTTGTGAAACTTGTTAGAGGATGAAGTCAGTCTAGATTGTCCAGATTGGAAATTTCTTAATAAGTGAAACAAAATCAACTCCCAAGCATTGTGTTTTTATCTTTTCAAAATCTTTTTGCTTTTAGATTCCAGATGAGGAAATTATTGGTGACAAGGACCAAAGTGGGAGTTCGAATGCACTGTCTGGGCTTGACATTCCAGGGAAACAGCTACACAAGTTTCAGCATCAGTTCTCCTTCTCAAGTCAATATTCAGATGCTACCGATTTTGTATGTCGTGATTTACTTTATTCTATATGACATGTTGCAATTTGGGGTTTCTCCTAATATAATACATCTCTCAACAGGACAGTAACAATCCATCTGCCCCTCCTTCACCTGCCAACCAGAATGTGGCTTATAGCATGTATGTCCTCCATGCTATGTTAGAGTTTCACCGTTACTCTTGTATCATGTTTTCGCTATGCTAAATAAGAGCACATTGGTATGTTTGCTAGGATCAGTAGCTAAACATTCCTTTTATTTTTATTTTTAACTTTTCAGAACTAAGTGCGAGAAATCTGATGATGATTTAAGCATTGCTAGTTCAGTTCATGAACCTCACATTTCACAGAATTCTTCGCCATGTTATGAGAATCGCATGGAAATGAATTTGGTGGGAAAAGGTGAACAAGTGGCTGATGCCAAATTGTTTGAGGGCATGCCCATAAATTTTCGCCAGAGGTATGACATAACTTGCTCAATCTTTTAGACATTTTTTGAGGTATTTCTATATACTTATAGGGCTGCTGTTTGAATTACATTTGACTTTTACCCTCATGAAACATTAGTGCACAATATGTTTTAGCATTTTCTTTGACTAGCCTTTCTTGCTCCAAGCAAATACTTTGACGATTTATGCTGTTAGCTAATCAATTAGTTTTGTTACGGAGATAGTACTCTGCTTGATTTTATTCTGGTGGATGGAAGTGATAATTAACTTCATCCTTTGATTAAAAGGAAATGAAATGTGAGTTTTCAAAATGCTTCCTCCCTCATTTGGAAGCTGTCTACATTTTGGAACATTTGATATTCCATTTGGACCCTTATTAATCCCAACTCTTTTGCTGTTACTTTTGGGCGTCCATGGACCATTGACATCATCAAGCTTGTATTAGGAAGATTTTAGTATGTGGAATTATTTGTTGAGGAGTGAAACAACTATGAATAATATTAGTTGAATAACGAAGCAGAAGATTCTGCCAAGAATTTCTAAAAAGCAAAAGGTGAGCCCAGCTAGGTAAACTGCACGAGGAAAGAGGAACCTAATCAAAGATTTTTTTACATTGAAATTTGCTCTTTCTTGTTAAACTGGAGCATGGTCTGCCTTCTGGTTTGATTCATTGGATTAAAGCTTGTTCTTTATTAATTCATAGAATTTTAGGGAATCAACTATATACAACACCAACAACCCAGTAAAATCCTACAAGTGGGGTCCGGGGAGGGTAGTGTGTACGCAAAACTTACCCCTACCCGAGGGGTAGAGAGGCTGTTTCTGAAAGACCCTCGGCTCAAGACGACAAAAAGAAACACTATATCAGTACCATCAACAGAAAACCAAGAAATAATGACCGCATCATAAGAACCAGAAAATAGATGAAAAACAATAACAATAACCAAGAAATAAGGCCCGACACAATGAAAACAGGAGAATAGTGTGAACACAACATTAACCACTAGTAGTCGAAGACAAAACCCTATCAGACTAGCCTCACACCGATACGAAGTAGAAAAAATGCTCAACTACCTTCTAACCTACAACCCTAATGCGCGACCTCCATACCTTCCTATCAAGGGCCATGTCCTCGGAAATATGAAGCCACGTCATGTCCTGTCTGATCAACTCTCCCCAATACTTCTTAGGCCGCCATCTACCTCTTCTCGTACCTGTCAAAACCAACCGCTCACACCTACTTACTAGGGCATCCAGACTTCTCCTCCGTACGTGCCCGAACCTTCTGAGCCTCGCTTCCCGCATTTTGGCATCCATAAGAGCCATGCCCACCTTCTCCCGAATATCCTCATTCCGAATCTTATCCATCCTAGTGTGCCAGCACATCCACCTCAACATCCTCATTTATGTTACTTTCATCTTCTGGATATGTGAGTTCTTAACTGGCCAACACTCAGCCCCATACGATATGGCCGATCTAACCACCGCTCTATAAAACTTACCTTTGAGTATCGGTGGCACTTTCCTGTCACACAAGACTCCAGATGCTAATCTCTATTTCATCCACCCTACCCCTATACGGTGTGTGAAATCCTCGTTGATCTCCCCTTCCCCTGGATAACCGACCCAAGGTACTTGAAACTACCTCTCTTGGGGATGACCTGTGATTCAAGCCTCACTTCCATGCCTGCTTCCTTCAACTCCGCGCTAAACTTGCGCTCCAAGTATTCCGTCTTAGTCCTGCTCAACTTGAAACCCTTAGACTCAAGGGCCTGTCTCCAAACCTCCAGCCTCTCGTTAAGGGAATCAACTATATAAAAGAATGGAATTCTAGTGAAACCCTCACCATTTACTTTAAGTTTTCAATTTTTGTTTCTTAATCTTGTTTTGCTTGTGCATTGTGAAATGTGTATACAACATACCCAGTATAATTCTACATAGTGGGGTCTGGGGAGGGTATCGATATCTAAATGTGTATCGGTATCTAAGTTGCTTAAATTGACTTTTGATTTCCTTTTACTTTTAATTAGTCAACATGCTTAGCTAGCTTGTAGAATCCACTATTTACGTAGTGCCATGTTTTTTTTCCAAGTCCCTAAAATTGCTTTCTCTTTGTGATTAGTGATAGAAGTCAACTCCAAAATGCATCCAGTTGCAATGGGGCTTCTGTTCTTCAAACAGCAGATGATGTGCCAGCTGAAGTAATCAGTAAACATTCTAGAACTCCAGGCAAGTTATTGTGATATTACATGGCCTTTTGATCTTAACAAATAATTTTCAGTAGATTTGTTTTCTTCAAGAAATAGTTTTTTTTAGCATATTCTGTTTTCTTTTGGTTTAATATTTTCTTGCTAAATCAAGACTGTATTTAGCAGCTAGCAGTGAAGATTTTGATGAGAAGACTAAGGGTCATGTTGTTCAGCAGAGAGGACGTTTCAAAGTTACCTCAGAGAATATCGACTTGGAAAAGGTGAATGTATACCGTTTAGTTTTCATCTTGCAATATCATTAAGATACTCCACCTATGGTAGCTTTGCAAAGCACAGCCATTCCTAGGCCCAGATAAAGGAGGTCAGTTATGGTAAGTTGATGGCCAACATAAAAGTAGTCTAATAGATTCAGAGGATTCATATAACCAACCACAACTAGCTTTTTGAATTGCAATATATATATATATATATATATATATATATATATATATATATATATATATATATATATATCATACACACATATTGATATACCTGCCTCACAAGAATTAATTTCTTCCTACAGGTAGGTGCATCTCCAATGCTACAAAAGAGTCAGAGCATGCTGGTTAGTTTCCCTCATTTTTTTAAAATACCTTTTCTAATGGCTGAACATATTCTTTTGCTCATTAAATGCTTAGCTTGTAAGCTAATTCTTTATTTTCTTCAGATAATATGTAGCTTATATTTATACCTAACATCGACTAAATAGATATTGCTGTGGCTATGTAACAGTTGTATCTCTTCATCTTTGTCTCCTTTTTAATAATAATTTCTATTACAACTTCTTAAACAAAATGCGATGGATCATGTAGGTGATTCCACAAAATCTGGCTGCTACTCTACCATTACCACCTGATGCTACTCCATCAAATCTACTTACCCCAGCCCATTTTCCAACGTTGCAGAGTATTTTAGAGGCAAATATTATTCAAAGGGTAAGAACGGATCTACAAATATGACGCATTATATTTCAGTTTTGTTTATCCAATGGTTCTTTTCGTTTTTTCTTCCTCAATAGGAGAGTATTCTTAGACTGATGAGGCAAGTGGCCCTTGGAGACTCTACAGGTATGAACAATCAATTCATATTGAATTTTATACATCGCATCCCTTTGTGTTGGTTTCACTTTATCTTTTCTGCCAACCTTGCAGTGGATGCTGGATGCATGCTATCAAATTCGTCTGGAGTGGAGAAATCGCTGGTATGAGTTCGCATTCGTCTTTCCAACATTTTGCAATCGGAACCATTTAAGCGACTTATGCATCTTTTTTCTGTATCACTATAAAGTATATGCCCTTCCTCTGTTTCTTGTAGCTGGAGGTTGCTCATGACAAAGAAAAGGAATTGATTAGTGAAATCACTGACTTGCAGGGGAGGTATCATCATTACCCAATAATGCCATGTGTCTTATATTGAAGATTATATCTGCTGGCATTGAAACTTGTATTTCCTTGATATGTAGGCTGATCCGTGCTCAGGAAGAGCTTCAAAAATACAAAGCAGAAAACGCTCAAAATAACTCTTGAAATAGGGATTGCATAGGGGACATTGTAATCTTTATAGTGGCGTACATTAAAGTTAAAAAAGGAATATTTAGACATGGAGTAGCTGAAACTGTAACGGAGAAATGATTAGTAGCAGGTTTTTAGTTTTGATTTGTACAGTTTGTTTCCAGTCAGCGGTGATATGCTGGTTTTATTATTGTCTCTGCTTATGCCTGCATTTACTAGACTGATTCTTGTATATTAGCCTAAATTTTTTGAAAACGTAGTCCTTGATATTATCAACTTTCCTATTTGATTGAATACATGCAGAAATTGGTCCTTCATATTATTTAGGGGAACTTTAGAAATGACTATTTTTAAGGAGCTTTTAACAATTCGTAGCTATATTTTATGTATTTACGTTTTTTAGCTAGTTTTGGACAATTCTCTGTATCTGAATATACTCTTCAGCTGTGTTTTTTTATTTTTTATTTTTTATTTTTTATTTTTTTTCCGCGTGTATTTGAATATACTGTTCAGTTGTATCCGACCTTATTTAATGTGGCAAGGGTGAACATATTCGACTGTATTTGAATGTATTTATACTAAAAAATGACGAAATGAAGAATACAGTCAAATCTGATCAAATCTCCGGCAAAAATACCAAATACACTATATTTATAAAGGGATAATGCAATCAAACCCAGTCGGATCTCTGGCGAAATACAAAATACCACTGTATTTACACTAAAAAAATGAAGAATACATTCAAATCCTTTTAAAAATAAACAGTATTTAACTAAAAAATAACGTATATAGTCAAATCTCTGACGAGAATACAAAATACATTGTATTTAAAAATGGAGAATACAATCAAACCTTGTCGGATCTCCGACGAAAATCCAAAATACACTTTAGATCTCTGACGAAAATACAAAATACAATGTATTTATACAATGATTTTCCGACGTGAAAGGCAGTGGAGAAGAAAAAGCGACTTCTTTTTCCGGCGTGAAAAGTAGTGGTGGAGGAATAAGTCTTAGGTCAGATGAATACACTCATATGTGAGATACAAAGAAGGAGAAGAAGCCATGGATTCCGGTATCTCCGTTAAATCTAGATCCGGTGACACCTCCGAACTTCCTACTCCATAGTTTTCGCCGCGGGTAATGGATTGATCGCAACTTCGTGATTTCAGATCTGGATATGATGGTGGGTGGCGACGGTATTTAAGGGTGATTCAGGGTGAATGGGGTATACAACTGAGAGTGGTGATGCGTGGAAAGAGAGAAAGAGGCGGCTGTTTAGATGGGCTTCGTAGAACTCCGCCGGAGAAGACGGCCGACGGTGACTTCTCTGCTGCCGAGGGAGAAGAGAGAGGGAAGAGGGTTAAGGGAGAAGAGAGAAAGAGGGTTGAGAGAAAAGATTATACAGTGAAATAATTTCGTGTATTTAGTATAACTATGATGGGTAAATTGAAAATTCATTGTAACTATGAAAAATAATTTAATTAAAAGATAGTTATTATTCATTAATAACTATAGATTTAGCTGAGACAGGTAAAATTTTCTATTATTTACTTGCAGCCTGGTTATGCTTGTAAAGTTTGATGTCACTTTGGACACTTTTTCTGGCCCATTAAGCAGTTTAATAGATAATAGGTTAAAATAGCACGGGCTAGTCAGTTTTCGGACTGGTTATTAAAAAATAGACTATTTTGCTGCAACAGAGATCGGTCCAGCATAATATACTGGAGTTCGGTGCACATGTGTATAAACTTCTAGCATATTATGCTGGACCGTTAAACTTTGCTGGCTCCAGTATAATATACTAGAGTTCCAGTAAAGTATACTGGAATTCTAGTATATTACGCTGGAGTATTTTTCGGATTTTGAACAGTATTTTAGTTCAGATTTATCTTTACATGAAAAGTGGCTAAATTTCGATGACTTTTGAAACTGTGGCTATTTTTGAATGACCACTTGTAAACCTGGCTATTTTTGAATTTCTCCCGATAATAGTAAAAATAGCATGACCTAGCCAATTTTTGGACTGATAATTAAAAAATAGTCAGCGTTTGTATAGTCGCTGAAAAATAGCCACTATTTTGTTGCAGCACGGAAAGTTCCAGCATAATATACTGAAGATTGGTGCACCTGTGTATGAACTTGTATAAACTTCCAGCATATTATGCTGGAATTCCAACACACAGAAAGTTCCAGCATAATATAATGGAGATTGGAGCACTTGTGTATGAACTTTCAACATATTATGCTGGACCATTATATTATGCTGGAACTCCAGTATATTATGCTGGAAGTCCAGTATATTATACTGAAACTCCAGTATATTATGCTGGAATATTTTTCGGATTTTGAACACTGTTTTTGTTCAGATTTATCTTTACAAAAACAGTGGCTAAATTTCGATTACTTTTAAAATTATGACTATTTTTAAATTATCACTTATAAATCTGGCTATTTTTGAATTTCACCCAATTACTTGTTATTGAATGAATGCCGGTGCCACATATTTTAAACGCTTAAAATAAGAAAAATTGTCAAATGATTTAGAACATAAAGAATATTTGGCAGTATTGCCTAACCAAACTTGGCTTCTATCTTCCTAACCGTAGGTACAACAAGATAGCTTTGCTTTTCCAATCTTGAGTTTATGACACATTAAAAAGCAGCCTAGTAACTAGTAAAGATAAAAGTTAGTACTTGGTAGCAAAACGTTTGCGTGATATAGAAGATAGTCATAATTGATAGAATAAACGTCAAAGGTCCAAATATATCTTTTACTTTCAAAAATGGCCTAAAAATACCCCCTTATACTATTGGGTTATCTATACCCCTGCAGTCATACTTTGAGTTTAAATATACCCCTCATTTAAATGGAGGGACACGTGTCATCGTCACGTTGGCCAATTCTAAATATCTCCTAATTAATTAAAAAGACCCATTACCCATACCCAAAAAATAATTTTTTAAAGTAATTTTTTTGTAGAAACTGGAAAAAAATTGATTTTTTTTTTTTTACTAAAAACTGAAAAAAAACGAAAATATTTTTTTTCCAGTTTTTACAAAAATACTGCTTTAAAAAAAACTAAAAAATATTTTCTAAAACAATGTTTTTGTAAAAACTGAAAAAAAACTGAAAAGTAATTTTCTAAAACAATATTTTTGTATAAACTGGAAAAAACTTAATGTTTTTTTTTATTAAAAACTAAAAAAATCGAAAATAGTTTTTTTCAGTTTTTAGAAAAATATTGCTTTTTTAAAAAAAACTGAAAAATAATTCTAAAGCAATTTTTTTGTAAAAGCTAAAAACAAAAGTGAAAAGAAATTTTCTAAAGTAATATTTTTGTAAAAACTGAAAAAAATAAATATTTTCTTTTTTTTTCTCTCCCCCCCCTCCAGTTTTTAGTTAAAAATATTTCAGTTTTTTTTCCTAGTTTTTACACGCTTTAGAAAATTACTTTTCAGTTTTTTTTTAGTTTTTACAAAAATATTATTTTAGAAAATATTTTTTATTTTTTTTAAAGCAGTTTTTTTGTAAAAATTGGAAAAAAATTATTTTCGTTTATTTCAATTTTTAGTAAAAGAAATTCAGCTTTTTTTTTCTTTCAGTTTTTACAAAAAAAAAATGTTTTAGAAAATTGCTTTTCGGGTATGGGTAATGAGTCTTTTTAATTAATTAGGAGATATTTAGAATTGACCAACAGGATGATGACACGCGTCCCTCCGTTTAAATGAGAGGTATATTTGAAGTTTTGAACCCAAAGTATGACTTCAGGGGTATAGATAACCCAATAGTATAACGAGGGGTATTCTTAGACCATTTTCGAAAGTACATGGGTATATTTGGACCTTTGCCGTAGAATATATTCTCTTGTACACGACCTTAAGAAAAAATTAATTAGAATGAGATTGTTACTACTTTACCCTTATTCATATCTTAATATTTAATCTTTTTTCATTGGTATTTAAACAAAGATAGTCATAATTGATGTGTTTGTAGTCTTCAAGGATAATTATTACTAAGGGTAAACAAGAAAAAAGATAATTAATTTTGTATTGAACTTCTAAAATGATAAATAATTTGAGACAACTATTTTTAGTAACCACGACTGATAATATTAGACGGAGGAAGTAGTAAAATCCTCTAACTATTTTTCAACTTCGAGATGTATCTAATTTTAAACTAGAATCATGATTGTATTGGAAGTTAATCCTTGTTCTGGTTGGTTCGTGCTTGACCAAAAAAAAAAAAAATCTCCGGTTAAACTATTAAATTCACATAGTACGGGGTTAAATTTAACTAAGGGTAATAACTCTAGATATTAAGTACAAAAACGTATAGTAGATAGTACAAATTCCGTGTATGATTGGTGACAACAAATGTAAAATACTCTTAAAGCAAGAATATTAAGGATGATATAACTAACAATAAATGTCAATAAATGGCATTTGATTAAATAAGGAGGATGATTCATCCAATAATGGATGTATGAGACGAATATTTTGCCTAACAATGATGAATGACAGACAGATCCAAGATTCGCATGAACAATCCTCAGATCTGATGAAAAGATGGGGAATAATATATGAATAAGAATCTTTGTAAAAAGGTAATCTTTGTGTTTTTTGCCCGAGAGAGAGTCATCTTCTCAAAAGTGTTCTTATCACAATCAATATTACATGCATCTATCATTGTCTCTTCTTTCTATATATCTGGGGCCTTTTTCCTAGGAAACCCTAATAGTACAAATACAGGAAATATTCACTAGAATATTTTCTTTCAGTACCCTATCCTGACAAATTAGCCGTTACAAGCCTTATCATCGATAGCCAATCTTGACCTCGACCATTGTTGACTTCTTGACTGCGATCTCTGTCGATATCTTGACCACGGCTCATGTCGGTACCTCGGCCATTGACTTCGTTGCGTTTTGAGAGAGCTCGACCGATAACTTTTTTTTAATGCCATATTATGCTAAATATTATGAAGACATATTTTGGCCCATACAGTTAGTCCCTCCGCTTATTAAGGCCGAGCTCGGATGACCTTGATGAGCGGACTCTGTTTGTCGTAGTTAACGAAATTGGGCGAGCAAGTTGGGTAATAACGCTTTAGACGAGGTGGCAACATGACTTTTCGTGAGTTGCAAACTTTGGGGATGCACTGTTTCAGAATGACATCATGACATCATGCGTCATTATGACGCATTTTTCCAACGCTTTGCGTTGTTTCTTGCGCCTCTGCCGTTTCGATACCTGCGCTAGATAATGATGGCCTGAGTTCTCGGTCTTGGTGCTTGAACTCTTATAAATAGGGATCTGAGGACATTTGTATTTGTTTTGCATTCTCCTAATATCGAATCCCCTGTGTTTCTTTCCTTCATTATCCATATTGAACCCTAGTTTTCTTTTTGCTTCGTCGTTGTGTGTCCACTCTCCTGATTCCAGCGATCTTCGTTGCTTCCAACTCCTATTCTTAAAACATCCTCCTTCAAGAATATGGTTAACGCACCCTCTGGCTCCGGTATGGAGACTAACCTTATCCCCTTGGCGGTACGTATGCCCCCCTCACAGCGAGGGTGTTTCTGTTGCCCTTGAGGATGATAGATTTCCTACGGTGGAGGAAATAATTCCTCGTAGTGAAAAGACTAGATTTTACTTTTCAAAGTTACCTGAAGACGACTTTGAGGCCTTGGAATCGGTGATGAATGAGGTCGATCTCGCTGAATTTAGGGCAAAGTTCAAATTATGACTCACATCGATTTGGTTTCGGTGGGATGCTACGTGGTACAGATACACCGCCCAGGGTATTGCACGTTCTATGCGTATCCATTCTATGTAGGCTATTTTTTTCCTCTTCTCCCATTGGCGGAGGAATTGTGTCTCTACTACGGCGTCTGCTCGGCCCAACTCTCCCCTTACATCTACAAACTTATCCGCATGTTGACGAAATATGCGTAGTTGGCTGGCCGTGGGATCTCTCTTCACCACCTGATGCACCTCTTCGCCCCTAGTTTCTATAGGGGGATGATGCTGCATCTTCGTTACCGAGGAAGTAAAAGTTTGGTAGTGAAGATGGACGACAAAATAAATCATCAGTTCTGGCTCAGCTACTTCTTCGTCAAGACCAAGGACGTGGTGGCCAACGCGAGCGGATTCCCTGAGGCTTGGAATTATGCCCGTAAGTATCTCTTGCCAAGCGTTTGTTTTGCCCGTTTTAATCGTAGTCTAACATTCCATCTTTTCCTTGCAGTCGAGACTTTGTCCCCTCCTTTGGTTGCGTACATTTACGACTGGGTCAGCCAGGTCTTTCCTCTCACAATGGGGATTCATGAATGGGCAACGTTTATCAAAACATTTGGGCCATCACCTTCAGCGACCGGTGAGTTTGTCTATCTGTATTTATCTATACATTTGTTATCTTTTGTCTATGCCGTTTTGACCTCATGGTCGCCTGCTCGTTATGATTTTGTGCAGGAAGTGACAGTCTTCTAACTTTTCTTTTGCAGCCCGAGGCTTCAAAAAGGTCGAAGGCTCCTACTCTAGCGTTCCGCAAAAGGAAAACGACTTCTGTTCCTTCTGCCACTGTGAGGTCTACTCGGTCATCGACTAAGCCTGCCACAGAACTCTCAACTTCTCCTCTGCATCATCTAATAGACGATGACGATGAAGAGGAATCGTCGCCAAATGGTGATAATTTGCTTCCCTATAAGAGGCGATCTGTAGATGTCGGCGAAAGAGTTGTCCGTGCGGGGAGCTCGGTGATGGAGGATTTTGTCATCCGAGAAACGGCGACCATAGATCTTGGAGACGACGCCGAGTCACCGCCCATGATTCCGCCATCATTGGGGGCCGATGAGGGTACGTCTCTCCCTGAGGTCGTGATGGATTTTGAGGGGCCGTAGGCGAGAGTCCCTAACACCTTGCGGTAGGATGAGCCATCGGCCTCACTACTAGTCGAGGATCCTTCTTCCTGGGTTGACACAAAGGGGAAAAGAATAGCCGAAGAAGGTTACAAGACGGGCTCCGATATGGATGCTGAGGAGGTGAGGATGATGAGGGAAGGGCTTACCCGGCTTGAGGTGAGATTGGAGGGGACCACGCGGACCATTACGATCCCCTTGGACCGGGATTTGCTGGTGAATACCGAGGACGTGGTCCCTTCTCTTGGTCCCATCTGTTCCGATGTGGAGGGTAAAACCCTTGAGAAACTGAAGGATGCTACTTTGTCGAGGAGTATAGCCGACCTCGCTCTTAGGGTAAGCCTTTTGATTTTTTTTGTTCTTTTTTCTTGTTGAGCTCAGTTTCGTTCTTATTCCTCGTTTTCTGTATTTCTTTTAGACCGTGATTTTGGAGACCGTGAGTGCCCGGCGGGAGGAGAGGCATAAGGCCATTTTTCAAAAGATGGAGCGGAAGTATCGCGAGTACCGTGATAAACACTGTGAGCTTTGTAGACGTCTTGGTGGGAGCAGCAATTTCCAGGCTCTCCACGACGAACTGAAGGAGAAGGATGACGAGTTGGTGAGGGTCATCAGAAAATGCATCAAACTCGAGGGGGCGTTAAGGGACAAAGAAGAATAACTCGAGGTGAGCAAGGGGGCTGAGGCTCAATGCGCCGATCTTCAAGCCCAGGTGGTTTCATTGCGCGCCGAGCTCGAGGAGTGTCAACTCAAAGTGGACGCTCTGAGTGGCGAGGTTGCTGATAAGGAGGCGGGCTTAGAGAAGGCAAAGTTGGATTAGTTGTCGGCTGCGAGAAAGGCGGAGGCTTTCACGATCGCGATCCACGTTCTTCGTTTTGAGCGGGAGAATGCTTTGGAGACAGCCCGGCTCAGGGAGGAGCGACTTGATGAGCGGATAGGGGAGTTGGAGAAAGAAGCTTCGAGCCTTAGTGATTGAGTTGCAGTTCTCGAGGCCGAGAAGGCGCAATTGTTGGCTCATCCATCCTCATCCCGCACTTCTGCCTTTTCTGATATTTCGCGGGATTTGTACAAGAAATGGATTCACGCCGAGGCCCAGCTGGATATATTCAGGGATCTGATGAAGACAATGGCTGTTTCAGAAGCCGCCTTCAAGGACGCTCATGCTAAGTCATGTAAATCTCAATTTGCTTGTGGCTATGATCCCGCTACACCGGAAGCCGGCGACGACGGGGAGGATGCTAGCATGGATCAAATCAAACGGGTTTCCTGGTATGAGGATGAATATCCCGTTGGTGATGGAGAGGAGATAGGTGGAGACGGTCTAGGCGATCAAGCTGTAGGCGGTGATTAGTTGTTCTTTTTTGTTTAGCCGCAGACTTGTGTGTACTTTTTGTAGGCGTGTAGCCTTTGTAAAAAATATTCTAAGTATGAAGTGTTAGTGTTGTTATTCGTACCTGATTCTTTTTCTTTGTTCAGGTTTGTTCGGGCCGAGTAGGTCTTATTTCGAACGAGGTCGAATGTAACTTTTAATTAATTGAGGCCGTGGGCCGAGTAGGTGTTAATTCGAATGAGGTCGAATGTAACCTTTAATTAATTGAGCCCGTGGTCTGAATAGGTGCTAATTAGAACGAGGTAGAATGTAACCTTTAATTAATTAAGGTCGTGGGCCGAGTAGGTCTTAATTCGAACGAGGTCGAATGTAACTTTTAATTAATTGAGGCCGTGGGCCGAGTAGGTGTTAATTCGAACGAGGTCGAATGTAACCTTTGATTAATTGAGGACGTGGGCCTAATAGGTTCTAATTCGAACGAGGTCGAATGTAACCTTTAATTAATTGAGGCCATGTGCCGGGTAAGTGCTAATTCTAATGAGATCGAATGTAACCTTTAATTAATTGAGGCCGTAGGCCAAATAGGTGTTAATTCAAACGAGGTTGAATGTAACCTTTAATTAATTGAGTTCATGGGCTGAATAGGTGTTAATTCGAACGAGGTCGAATGTAACCTTTAATTAATTGAGGCCCTGAGCTGACTATGTGTTAATTCGAACGAGATCGAATATAACCTTTAATTAATTGAGGCCGTGGATCAAGGAATGAACTGGTCGGCCAATGTCTTTGTTTGTGCGTACTTCAATCCTGAAGTATCCCCGTCATCGCATCGTTAAAAACCTCCTCGAGAAAACCCAATCGGGACAAAACTCGAGTGAGGGAAAAAGAGTGCGACTTTGGGGACCTCGTCCTTTAAAAGTTGAAGTACTTGAGGTGTGTAATATTCCAGTTGTTTGGTAGTCGCTTTCCTTCTATTGTTTCTAGTGTGAATGACCCTTTGCTTGTTGTTGCCACAATTTTGTAGGGGCCATCCCAGTTTGTTCCTATTTTGCCTTCCCGTGGGTCTTTTCTTGCTTGTGTTTTAGCTTTAAGCACGTAGTCCCTGACTTTAAGTGGCATGATCTTTGCCTTCTTGTTATAGTGACTTTTTGCTTGTTGCTTTTGGACGACCATTCTTATGTAGGCCATATCTCTTCGTTCTTCGACTTCGTCAAGTTTCTGCCTTCTACTATCATCGTTCTGGGGTCCGCTTTCGCGGAAGTATCTTAGACTGGGATCCCCAACCTCGACTGGTATTACTGCATCAACCCTATAGATTACCGAGTATGACATTTCCCCTGTGCTCGTTTTTGGCGTTGTTCGGTAGGCCCAGAGTACTTCTGGTAATATCTCCGGCCACAATCCCTTGGAGTCTTCGAGTTTCTTCTTTATGATGTTTAATATTGACTTGTTGGAGGCCTCCACTTGCCCGTTGCCCACGGGGTGGTAGAGCGTTGACAATATTATTTTGATGTGCCATTTTTCAAGAAAGTCGGTGACTTTCTTTCCTGCAAATTGAGGTTTGTTGTCGCAATTGATTTCTTTGGGGAGACCGAAACGACATATGATGTTCTTCCATATGAAGGCAATTACTTTCAGTTTGCGCATTTGAGTGAATGATCCTACTTCCATCCATTTAGACAAATAATCAGTTAGAACCAAGATAAAGTATACGTTACCTCATCCGGCCAGGAGGGGGCCCATGATATCCATTCCCCTTTTGATGAACGGCCAAGGGAAAGTTATTGAGTGTAGGTGTTCGCCTGCTTGGTGGATCATTGGGGCGTACTTCTGGCATTGCTCACATTTTTTCACGAGATCTACAACCTCCTTTTTCATTGTGCGCCAGTAGTATCCTGCTCGTATGAGGCACCTGACCAAAGCTCGATTGCCGGAGTGAGCTCTACAGTGGCCTTCATGCACTTCTTCAAGGACGCGCCGCGTCTAATTTGGGCCCAAGCATTTCGCCAGGGGCCGCCATATGTCCTTTTGTACAGGTCGTTGTGAATGATGTTGTACCTAGCCGCTTGCATTAGCAGCTTCTTGGCCTCTTTTTTTATTATTGGGGAGTATGCCGTCCTGCAAATATGTAATAATAAGGTTGCGCCAGTCCCAAGTTAGGTTTATGATTCTTACCTCAATTTGGTCTATCGACGAGTTGAGGAGGTGAACCACATTTTGGTCTCTGGTTGTGATGTTTTTGGTGGCTGCTGTTAATTTGGCGAGGCCATCTGCCTCGGTATTCTGTGCTCGAGGAATCTGGTCGAGCTGACATTCGTCGAACTCGGGTAGTAGTTTGCAGATTTCGGTCTGGTATTTTTGTAACCTTTGCTCCTTGATTTGGAAAGTCCCTCTGACCTGGTTGACCACGGGCTGAGAATTGCAGCACAACCTTAGCCGTTTTGCCCAGTATTTGAGTGCTAGTCTTAGTCTTGTAGTTACGGCCTCATACTCGGCCTCGTTGTTAGTCATGTCTGGGCACTTTATGGACTGGCGAATCACTTCGCCTATTAGAACTTCGAGTACGAGTCCCAGCCCAGACCCCGATACGTTAGATGCACCGTTGGTGTATAGGACCCAGAGGTCATGTATTTGGGAAGAAGCATGAACGACTTCCTTTTCGACTTCGGGCAGTATGTACGCACTAAAGTCGGTGAGGATCTGAGACTTTATCGTCGTTAGCGGTCGATATGTAATATCGTGCTCGCTTAGTTCGATGACCCATTTGGCCAATCTGCCCGAAAGTTTGAGTTTGTGTAAAATGCTTCTTAAGGGGAAAGTCATGAGACCAAAATGGGGTGGCATTGGAAATACGGTTTAAGCTTCTGTGAAGCTACGACTAAGGCCAGAGCCAGCTTTTCAAGATAGGGGTAACTCGTCTCGGCGTCGACTAGTGTCTTGATAATGTAATAGATGGGAGATTGTGTACCATTATTTTCTTGGACTAAGACTGCGCTCACAGCTACTTCGGACACGGCGAGATAGACGAGGAGAGGCTGTCCTGGTTCCGGTTTTGAGAGAAACGATGGTGAGGACAAGTACATATTTAACTCCTTCAGTGCTTGGACACACTCAGGAGTCCATTGGAGGTCGTTCTCCTTTTTGAGGACGCCGAAGAACTTGTGGCACTTATCGGATGATCACGAGATGAACCTTGACAGAGCGGCGATACGGTCGGTTAGTTTCTGGACTTGCTTTTTAGTGGTCAAGTGCTCTGGTATACCCTCGATGGCCTTGATTTGGTCGGGATTGACCTCGATACCCCACTGCGACACTAGGAAACCCAAGAATTTCCCTGAGGCCATGCCGAATGCACATTTCTCGGGGTTTAGTTTCATGCCGTATCGCCTGAGTATGCTGAAGGCTTCTCTTAAATGGTCGATGTGATCTTCTTTCTTTTTGGAGTTGACCAGCATGTCATCGATATATACCTCTATCATTTTTCCGAGTTGTTCTTTGAACATCTTCGTTACCAGCCTTTGGTAAGTTGCCCTCGCATTTTTCAATCCGAAAGGCATGACCCTGTAGCAGTACATCTCCTGGTGGGTGATGAAGGTGGTATTTTCATGGTCCTCTTCCTCCATAAGGATCTGGTTGTAGCCCGAGTAGGCATCCAAGAAACTCAGCAATGCATGCCCGGCTGTCGCATCGATGAGCTGGTCGATATAAGGCGGTGGAAATGAATCTTTGGGGCAAAATTTGTTCAGGTCGGTGAAATCTACGCACACCCGCCACTTGCCATTATTATTTTTCACCATGACCGCGATGGCGACCCATTAGGGGTACTTCGACTCTCTGACGGAGCCATTTTCAAATAATTTTTCCACTTCTTCGCGCACTGCGTCATTGATTGCAGAATTGAACTTACGTCGGACGTGCCTTACCGGGGGGTAGAGTGGATCGACGTTCAATCTGTGTGTGGCGATCTCCTTTGGGATACCTGGCATATCTGCATGGCTAAAAGCAAATAAGTTCGCGTTAGTAATTAGAAATTTGTGAAACTTACCCAGTTCTTGGAGTTTGCAGCCGATGTAAGCTTTCTTGTTGTGGTCGTTGACGTCTAGCTGAACGAGGTCGAGGTCCTCTATGGTCGATCCTGCGGCCTCGGCCACATCGGGATCTCTAATGACATCCTCGATGTCGTCGCCTACCGACCCCGACCCTGTTGATTGCTATGCTTCCTTCTCTTTATCTCTCATTTGTTGGGTGGCCGTGCAGTCTAGGGCGATGCGGTAGCACTCTTGGGATGTGCATTGTTCCCCGCGTATGCTGAATATGCCCCATGGAGTTGGGAACTTGATGACTTGGTACAAGCTGGAGGGTATGGCTCTCATGGAGTGTATCCATAGTCGCCCTATTATGGCGTTATATGCCGTGTCCTGATCCATGATATGGAATATAGTCTCCAGAGCTATGCCACCTGCCAGGAAGGAGAGTGTGATCTCGCCAGATGTTCGTTGAACTGCATTGTTAAAGCCGGTTAGTGTGATGCAGCGTGGTACTATCTTGTCCTCGAGTTTCATTTGTACGAGTACTCGGGGATAGATAATACACGCGCCGCTCCCATCATCTACCATAATTCGTCTTACGTCGGTATCCAGAATTCATAAAGTAATAACAAGAGCATCATAGTGAGGGAGTGCCAAACCATTAGTATCTGACTTATCGAAGATGATACTTTCTTCGAGTTCGTCATACCGTGCATGGGTGATCAACCGTTTGAGCTTGTGGGTCGTGGTGAACTTCACGCTGTTGATGGAAGCATCATCTCCACCATCAATGATCATGTGGATGGTGCGAGCTGGCAAGGGCGGCTTTGGCGGCCCTTGATGATGTTCGCGTCCCCTGGCAAAGTTGGTCCTTCCCCGATCACTCAGCAACTCTTTGAGGTGTCCCTGTCACAGCATGTTTGTGACCTCCTATCTTAGGGCGAAGCAATCTTCGGTTTTGTGTCCTCGCTCTTGATGGAACTCGCAGAGGGCGTCTGATTTTCTGGTATTCGGGTCCGACCTCATCTTTTGTGGCCACTTAACCTTTGGTCCGAGCTTCTCCAAGGCGTAGACGATCTCTGTAGGTGACATGCAAAAATTGTGAGCGGATAGTAAATGGGGCATACCTATTTCATTCCGGTGAGTCCCTGTTCTTGATCGGGGTGTGCCTTCTTCATGGCGAGGTGAGCATACATCGGTAGTTCTGACATATGGAAGATGTCATTCCCGGTTTGGCCGTGAGGCCGCTGGATCTCTTCTGACATCACTTATCCAATCTTTTTTGGATTCTGCTTGTACCGAGGTCAGTTAATGAGTCAGCCCATTGAGGTTATCTTTGTCTGCTCGAACTTCGGCACAATATGCATTATGTATTTCGTCCCAAGTTGTTGGGGGGTATTTCATAAGACGACTTAATAATTTTCTTGCCGCTCTTGAACCATTTCTTTTCAGACCGTTTTGAAAAGCGACTACCGCCATTCCTTCTGATACATTGGGCAAAGTCATCCTCACTCGGTTGAAACTGGTGAGGAAGTCCCTCAGTCCTTCTCTCGAGGATTGTTTGATAGCAAAAATATCATTCACTCTTGCCTCGGCCTTCTTGGCCCCGACATGGGCTGTCACGAACTTATCGTCCATTTCCTTGAAGGTTTCGATAGAACGAGCTGGCAGTTGCGAGTACCAGGTTAATGCCCCTCCCGTGAGGGTTTCGCCGAATTTCTTCAGCAGAATGGAGGATACTTATTCTTTGGCGAGGTCATTGCCTTTCACAGCGGTGACGTAGTGGGTCACATGATCCTCTGGATCAGTCGTGCCATCATATATTTTTAGGTAAGGTGGCATTTTGAAAGTCTTCGGCATGGTATGTGGGGCATCACTATCACAGTACGGCTGCTCGACGAACCGACCGGCATCTCTCTTCGAGTCTTCGGCAATAACTTAGGAACGCCCGGTATTTTATCGACCCTTTCTTGGTGCTCTCTCATTTGATCCCGAAGTGCCTTGTTCTCATTTTCCATTTTCTCCATCCTTTTCAGAATGGTTGTGAGAGCGTCATCGTGTGCATTGTTAACAACATTGTGAGTGACACATGTCGTCGCGGGGGGAGGGGAGAGGGGGAGGTTGATCATGTTGCTCGTTCACTGGTGGTACAACACAGGTTCTCGCATTTGATATGGCCGCAGTCAGGCCTCAAGGAGTTTCTTTATCGCTGGTGGTGTCTCCTCTCCCATGGTGTGGAGGCTGTCTTGCCAAGGAATTTTGTGATACTGCAGTGGGGAAGGGGTGATCCACCTCGCCTAGGGGAGGCATTGGGCGTTGTGTCCTTGTCCATTGCTTCAGAGCTTTCGTGGATGATATCCATGAGGTTGGTTGGGAGGTCACTCATTATTCTCGTTCTTTATTCTCTGTTACCTGCCATGTTAGATACGTGCATGCAAAGAGAAAAAAAAAGTTCTTCTTTCCATTTTTTACGTCAGCAACCAGTGCCGGTAGTAGATCTAGAAGAAACTAAAAGACTTAGTTAGAAAATCCCCACAGACGGCGCCAAATTGTTTGACAAAAAAAATAATATAATTTTCGGTTAAACTGTTAAATTCATGTAGTACAAGGTTAAATCTAACTAAGGGTAATAACTCTAGATATTAAGCACAAAAACGTATAGTAGATGGTACAGATTAAGTGTATGGTTGTTGACAATAAATATAAAATACTCTTAAAGCAAGTACATTAAGGGTAATATAACTAACAATAAATATCAATAAATGAAATTTGAGTAAATAAGGAGGATGATTCATCCAATAATGGATGTATAGGACGAATATTTTGCCTGACAATAATGAATGGCAGACAGATCCAAGATTCGTATGAACAATCATCGGATCTGATGGAAAGGTGGGGAATAATATATGAACAAGAATCTTTGTAAAAAGGTAATCTTTGTATTTTTTGCCCGAGAGAGAGTCATCTTCTCAAAAGTGTTCTTATCACAATCAATATTACATGCATCTATCATTGTCTCTTCTTTCTATATATCTGGGGCCTTTTTCCTAGGAAACCCTAATAGTACAAATACAGGAAATATTCACTAGAATATTTCCTTTCAGTACCCTATCCTGACAAATTAGCCGTTACAAGCCTTATCATCGATAGCCAATCTTGACCTCGACCATTGTTGATTTCTTGACTGCGATCTCTGTCGATATCTTGACCACGGCTCATGTCGGCACCTCGGCCATTGACTTCGTTGCGTCTTGAGAGAGCTCGACCGATGACTTTTTTTAATGCCATATTATGCTAAATATTATGAAGACAGATTTTGGCCCATACATTTCGACTTCACCAAGATTTTATTTTTAGAACCGGAGTTATTCGATCTCATTTTCGGTGTATTCGTGATTCTCTTGGAATCTTAAGTATTGTGGTTGGTTTCGAGTTTGCGAAGATGTTTTCATTACATTCTTTTGAGCAGATATTTTGTTAAATGGAGGAACAAGTAGTTCAAACATGAAATGGCCATGGCTACTTCTTCGCCCACCCCTAGGCTACTACTTAACCCCTCCTACTCCTTTTTTCTCCTTGTGTTTTCGGCGGCGGATCTACGATTTGAATTTCAAGATTTTTAGTATTAAACTCATTGTGTTTTATAATTATAGATTCATACCTATTATTTATTGCAATTTTAGTATATTTTTACACATGAAATTATCTCCACATAAAAAATACTATTGGTTCATATGAAAACAATTCTCCATCTGCCCCTGCGTCCTTCTCTATGCACTTTAACTTCATTGTAAATTGTAGTTATGGGGGAAATGTCTTTTTTATAATGGTGGTGTGCATGCATATTGACTACTATTCTACTGGGTATCTGTTATCTTCCATATATAGAAGAACTCTACCTACCAAATCTTAGGTAGAGAGAAGAAATCACATTTTCTCTATCTCGTTGGAGTTGAACTCCAGACCTCTTGTTAAGTTGTTTGGAAAATATTTTCATTCTAATTTGAAAATTTCAACCAATCCCTATATCTGATGTTTTATCCTTACTTTCTGGCAATCTTTAAGCCCTTTCAGTACTAGAACACAATTTTTTGATATTTAATGAAATGAATGACCCTCACATATGTTGAAAGAGCAAGTTTGGTATGGCTATAAAGCTCGAAACTTTGGCCAAGCATATAGGCAATTAATATTCGATGGCTATCGTATAATCATGTTTGTCAATGGTATTATGGCTGATAAAGGCTAAAAAGGCTTATATTATGGCTGTGACCTGAAACTCTGCTCAGCTGGATTCTTGAAATAACTCTGGTCAGAAGTTTCTTAGTTGAAGTTAAATGATTAGTTAGAACGTATATCATACTCTCTTTGTTTCAATTATGTGTCACTTTTCGCTTGAGCTTCATACTTCTTAATTTAACCATGCATTTGGATAAAAAAAAATCAGACTTTTGAAATAAAATTTATTTATTTGAAAACTATGTAAAAATACTATAATTCACAATAATTAATAATTCAAAATAATTAAAAGCCATATGAAGAAATTACGTTTGACTATTGGAGGGAGTATGTGATTTGGGAAGATAGAAAATCTAGAGATGATAAATGGTCAACATCCGGGTCACTGAGTATGTGAACTACGAAAAAAGAAGGGATTTTGGCATGGTGTGACAACGTATCCACATAATTAGCAAAAAATAGCCCTAATTATAGATGTTGACATCAAATAGCCAATAAATGTATATCACAACAATAATATGTATATCACAACTTTTTTTTCTTCTTTGTGTATATCAACATGTATATTAAAATTTTATTTTCCTTCTTTGTAACTGCATCCTTATATAAAAGCACTTCACTATAAAAGTCAATTTTTTTCGGAACCAAATTTCATGTTCTGTTATAATATATGTTTTCTATAACAGCAATTCGCTATAACATCCAAAAATATCTGGAACAAACGAGACTGTTATGGAGAGGTTTGACTGTATATATAAAATATGAAATATAGTTATTTAACATTTATTGTTGCTTTTTTATCAATATATATCACAACAAAATTAATTATATTATTCATATATCGCGGTGTATAACACATCGAATGTATATAAAAAATTTATATTAATTTTTATTCTTTCTTTGTACATCAAAATTTTATTTACTCCTATAATTATATTTATTATTTTTATATTTTAAAACCTGCTCTAAACTTATTATATCAAAACATTATTTTCCTTCTTTGATCAATAAAAAAAGTTGAAGTAAGTTTATTCAAAATTAATTTCAGCCTCTGAAAATTAGTTAGGACGATTTGATTCCGATTTAACCTTTTATTGCCTTATCTAACAATGTATATCACGATATACAACATGACATACACGTGGGTACATATGATGATATACATACACCATCTCAAACACACATATTTTTTTTTTAACAATTTAAAAAGAATAGGGAAGAAGAAGAAGAAAATTAGAGTCTGACAAAGAGATACAAATCAAATCGAACAAAGCAACAATTGGATGAAGACGAGACGAAAACTAGATAAAAAATAAATTTTTTTACAGAATTGCCATCGTGATGAGAAGATCTAAACTTGTGAGAAAAATGCATTCAACCATTACAACTTCCCAAACATTATCAAAGAACACATGCCCTTCCAAATCCAGATTGAAGAAGAAAATTTGCTAGATTGAAAAAGAAGATAAAAAGAAAAGATTGAAGAAGAAAATTGGAGAAGAAATATGGGGAGAGTACGACCCAAAATCCATAAGGGTCGTGATGGCGCCGGACACCACTGTCAGGCAAGCCAACAATAATTACTTAATTGAGATTCTCATTTTATTATTTTTGAAATCATATTTTCCTTCAATTTAAATAGTGAAGAATGGGGATTTACAGAGTAAATAATAATACTTTTAACAAATTCAATACAGAACAACCCATAATCATCCCAAAACCCGGTGTCACAAGTGCATGAGTATTAACTAGGAGTATAAAATAAAATACAACAGCTATCCGAAATACAAATTGGACAGGAAAAATATAAACACTCTAAAGGAGACTCTGCTGGCTGCGGGTCGACAAATGAATATGCAGTTCACCTAGGTCCCCGTATGTACACACGCCAATGCTCTCACATGGCCTCTAGACATATATGTACCTGCACAAAAATGTACAGCAAGTGTAGTATGAGTACGTAAGCAACGTGTACCCAGTAAGTATCTAGCCTAACCTCAAAGAAGTAGTGACGAGGGGTCAACATCGACACTCACTAATGGTTCAACAACATAAGGTACATTAAAGAGGTAGCAAATATGAGTCAAAATATGTAAGTGAAATAGACAAATATAGATCACGTGATACAAATCTCCTCTCTTTACGAGGAACTCAAGCTCTTCATTAGAAATTCCCTCCTTAATCGGAGTATATATATAGGTATAGTGAAACTCATCAAGTGGCTACCATAATTCAAATTCAGAATTTACAGATACACTGGCTTCTTGCCAAGTTTTTACGCACGATTTCATGGGAATGTGATATAGGAAATGCCGAGGCGTACGATCCGATCCAACATAATAATAAAACTGTGCACTGCTGAGGGTCGAACGGCCCGAACTATATGATAAATCAATTAACCTGCCGAGGCGAACGACCCACTCCCATGAGAGTGTGGTACATAAATCCTGCCAAGGCGAATGGCCCGATCCCATAAGAGTGTGGTACATAAATCCTACCGAGGCGAACGACCGATCCCATAAGAGTGAAATACAAATTTCCGTCGAGGCGAATGACTCGATCCCATGAGAGTGAAATACAAATTCTTGCCGAGGCGAACGACCCGATCCCATTAGAATAAGAAGCTTTGACGGGTCCTTGACCCCCCCACACGAATAAACGTGTGAGTTATAATTTCTTTAACAAAAATCTTTCAATGAAGTATATATATATATATATATATATATATATATATATATATATATATATATATATATATCGCAGAAATATGCCGTAAGAGGAGTAGAATTATTCGGTGACTAATCATGAACTCGTGAAGTCTCTACAATAACGAGTCTAGCCTCAAGTAGTAATATAAAATAAAGGAATTTAATAGGCGAGAGACTGCTCAAATAATACAGCTATAACAAGATGTGAACCTAAGCCTACCCGTACAATAACATGAATGTAGTTACGTATGGGCTCTCGTCACCTTGCGCCTACGTAGCCCCCACAACAAGTAGTACACATCAATATATTACACCTAGGGGTAATTTCTCCCTCACAGAGTTAGACAGGAGACTTACCTCACTCCGACGTTCCAAAACCGGCTCCAACATCGCCCTAACATCTCAAACCGGTGACCGCCGATCCAAAACTAGTCAAATAAGATGCAACCCAATCAAAATATACTCTAATACTCATAATTAATTAGTTTATAACAATTTCCAACTCTGGTCAAAAAATCGATAAAGCAACCCTCGGGCCCACGTGCCCGAATTCCAAAAATTTTCGAAGACAAACACTACCCATAGCACTACGAGCTCAAATATATAATTTATTCTCAATTTCATGCCCAAATTTGTGATCAAAATTCAAAAATACCAATTTCTAGGTTTTTCTTCAAAATTCTAAATTTCTACTAATTTTCATACTTGAATCCATGTAAAAACCATGTATTTAACTCACAATGTGAAGAAATCACTTACTCCATTATAGTTGATGAAGATGGCACTCCAAAAGTGCTCCAACATCGACTCCCATGGACGAAATGAAGTGAAAATGAGCCAAAATTCCGTTTTATAAAACCTCACTGCCCAGCGATCCTCGCACCTACGGTGCAATAGCCGCTTCTTCGGCTCCGCACCTACGAAAATTCCATCGCAGGTGCGGTTCAAGCTCAGCCCAACATATTCCGCATCTGCGGCACTGCAACGCTTCTGCGACTCTTTGTGCGCAGGTGCGGTCCCGCTTTTGCGGAACTTGACCGCAGCTGTAGTCCCTGCCTTCCCTAGCCAGAATTGCTTTTGTGACCCTCTTGGACGCTTCTACGGCTCCACACCTGTGACCAAAACCTCGCAGGTGCGGTTATACCAGGTACCAACTGCCTTAGCATTTTTGTTAGTCCAAAAATCGATCCATTAAGCATTCGAAACTCACCCGGCCCCCCGTCCAATCACACCAACCAGTCCAATAACTTAACACGGACCTGCTAGAGGCCTCAAATCACATCAAACAATATCGAATACATGAATCGCACCCCAGTTCAAGCTTAATGAACTTTGAAACTTTAAACTTCTACAATCGATGCCGAAACCTATCAAATCACGTCCGATTGACCTCAAATTTTGCACACAAGTCATGATCGACATTACAGACCTACTCTAACTTTCAGAATCGGAGCCCGACCCCGATATCAAAAAGTCTGCTCCCGGCCAAACTTCTCAAAAACCTTCAAATTTCCAACTTTCGCCAAATGACTCGAAATGACCTACGGACTTCCAAATCCACATTCGGACGCGCTCCCAATACCAGAATCACCATACGGAGCTAATTCCCAGACTCAGAATCCCAAACGGACATCGATAGCATTGAAATGCACTCCAACCCAAATTTATGAAATCCTTCCAAAATGCCAACTTCCACAATAGGAGCCGAAATATTCCCGGGTCATCCAAAACTCGATCCGGACATACGCCCAAGTCCAAAATTATCATACGAATCTGTTGGAACTTTCAAATCTCGATTCCGAGGCCGTTTAATAAAAAATAACCCTTTAGTCAATTCCTCCAACTTGAAGCTTCCGAAATTAGAATTTTCTTTCCAAATCAACTCCGAACTTCCCGAAATTAAATTTCGACCACGCGTACAAGTCATAATACCTGAAGTGAAACTGCTCAAGGTCTCAAACCGCTGAATGACGCGCTAGAGCTCAAAACTACCGGTCAGGTCGTTACATTCTCTCCCACTTAAACATATGTTCGTCCTCGAACGTGCTAAGAACTACTCTGGAGTTTGTCCGAAATCATTGTTTAACACCTCGTGCACATACCCGTGCTACCACAACCCAGTTAAGCACATTTGCTCGAGCAAACCTGAAAATCCTTCCTTTTATCTAGTCAAATAAGACTTAGAGCCAAATTCCATCATCTGAAATCCTCTACCAGGTCTGTTTCCAACATACGAATGCCATATTAATCACTACACAATGCACCAAAATATATTCGCATACCTTCGCGGAATCCACACCATGCACCGCATAATTCACATGACCATAATAATACCTCATGATAAAAACAGCCGAAATCCCACGAATTCGGTGCTCACAACACACCTCATGACCCATATAAGTCCTGTTCCAACTCTTGCAATACTGCCACGACAGAGAAGATGTGTAGAACTCATAACCACCCGCCGAATCACAATTTATAGAGTCTTTCCTCCCGACAAGAACCATTACCTCATTCTGGACTGAATAATAATATTTACTCTTTAATATGCTTCATATAAATCTGATCGCACTGATCCCAGATCCAATAATCTCGTCTCACCCAGTACAAGCTGCTCAGGCAATAAGCCACCTCAGATACTGCCAAAAATCTCGTATGATGCCACAATGTGCCAACAAGCTACATACTCGAAGGCGATACATAAGGAAAAACGAACTCTGGAAAGAACTACTCAACCCATGTAACTAATTAAACAACCGAAAGGATGTTATGAACCTTCCTCAGGAAATGAGAAGTAAAACACGCAATAATAGATATGGTAAACGGTACTCAATAACACATTGTTGCGGCATACAACCCGATCCACACATGATACCGTTACGGTGTGCAATCCGATCCAACCATGATACCCATAGCGGCGTGCCGCCCGATCCAAACAACATATCCATGGAGGCGTGCCACCCGATCCAGCCATATACCCATGGTGGCTTGCCACCCGATCCAACCATGTTACTCGTAGCGGCGTGCCACCCGATCCAAACAATATATCCGTGGCAGCGTGCCACCCGATCCAGCCATATACCCGTGGCGGCATACCACCCGATCCACACATAATAATCTAAAAAAAACACACATCGAGTCGTAATGCCTATACTCACGAAATACCCGAATATCAACCATAAGCACGCCAAGTGCATAATACAAATCCTGGGGAGACGGGTAGCGTCACGCGCTACGTCCATACGCTACAAAGCTCAAGCATAACTAAGGTGCGATATATGATCCGCATCTCGAGAGCCATCTTGCTCACATAATACCACAAACCATACGGGACCTCAATACGAATGCGAATAATCAAACCACCTCATAACCCACCTGGTATAATATAGATTACACGAAATAGCTGACGACAGAAATAACATCCAAGGCCCGAAGACCCTTTCGAAAACAACGCTATGCTGAGATAAGCACATCCGGCCTGATATAGAGTGCACATTCATATTTAGATCCATCCACGGACCTCAAACCGATTCCGATCATACCATGCTTGGCTAAATATCCCCTCAAGGATCCACAATGACCTATTCACGACACATAAGAATAACCGTCAAATCCGGAACAAACTTCCACATCCCTCAACCAAATGAACCGAGCGCCCTTCAGGTATAAGTTCTCACATTAGCGATAGTACCATAATCTCCATACTTGATTTTAAATATTTAACCAATCTAGTGACTACATGTCACACTTATACAATCTTCCCGTGGGATATACTCCCACGACCCTCCGCATCAGGTAACAAGTCTGCACATCCATACAACCGGTCACACTAATGCTGTAAAGAAAATCAAGAAGCTGCAAATCAGTACACAAAGCCTCTTACACAGGACACCGATCTCAGGTGACGCTAAGGACAATAGCATCTTACTCTAAACATCTGAATTCTTCCTTGCTCATCCGAGCTCGTGACATTCTTGTCAACATCAATTGCAACCTTGATCCTCAACTTCAAATTCCCGTGCCGCTCACTGCACCTAACATACCAATACGCAGGAATATAAGAATTTCATCATAACACCCGAACCACCAATAGGGTACACACTTCATCATGTAGAAACTTTTCACTTAACTCATTTCCGAAGAATCATTGCCACACGTGACTGAATTCCCATAACCACAGAAAAATACAAACCTCGAGTGGTGGTCTAAACCACCCTAATTATTCCGGGATCCACTACATATAACAGGCCATAATACTCGAATGCCTCCAAATAAAATCAATAACGGCGACCGTCAAACCTCGCACGTACCGCCACAAATCACACGTATACTTAACACGCTGAAGGAACTGATCATTGCCACCATCATGCCAATTCAACCATAGCTAACCGAGTCTGACTTCTTCTACTTTACTCTGGACTTGCCTTAGGAATAATTATACCGCCATTCAAAACATCATGAACCCAAATCCGCACTCATCCTGAGTGACCTTATTTCACGAGACCACGTTGTCTCCAAAACCCACAAACCATCTCATACCCTCCTTATGCGCGTATTCATATCTTCAACTGGTACACCCATTCTGAAAACCCCTCTATAAATCCAAAGTTATTTTCTCCCAATCCTCTAATGTCATACCACAGACCGACGATAATGTAGAACACTCCAAGCCACCTTTCATAATCCATTGCAAAAGCTCAAATACTTAACCATACTACTGGCTCGAAATACTTAGGCACCGCACTTTAATTTTTTTGAACCCACTAGAACTATTGTTGAGAGTCACCCACTCTGACTTGTTCCCGAATATAATCAAACTCCAAGGCCCTGCTGGCACATGAACACCCTCTCAAAGAAGCAACTAGCTGAATTCCTTTCCTTGTACATCACATCCACACGAAGCAAAGACTCTAAGTCTTCCCAAAACCTGAACATGAACCGATAAAGTCAAAGATAACACACATTCCTCAAATCCTTTGCTCAAATTACCACTGATATTTTCTTTCCTTAGTCGTAATAACCCATCAATACACCTATAACCAGAAATCGCACAAGTTGACAACTATGCAATCTAATCATAGACGGTGGGGCTCTCCCACTTAGATTGAAGCTACAATTACATAACCCTGGGACCCGCCAAGGTTCCTCCTTCCCCATTGACATCAGCTAAAAGTCCAACAACGCATTCCAAACTCGAAGTCATGTTGCATCCAAATAAAATCCATGGTCTTAGTCACTGCCCATCACGGCTCTCAAATTGCTCTAAGCTTCCCTCAAGGCGTGTGGCTATCCTACCACGGAACCCATATGCTACCCTGCCACTCTCCCACTTTGGTCAAACCCTCTCCTTTAAGCAACTCCTCGACTTCTACTTTTCACACTTGACCTCCTAACAATTCAACCACTGCAAGACACCTCCCACATGTCCTTCCTCGTCCTTCGCTACCTAATTGTTGCTCCAAACCCGAATCCATTTATGTAATATCCGATCACATGAGTCGTCCCCAAATCTAAACCTCTTAGAAGATCATCTTTCTCTAGCCATCAATACTAGAAGTACCAATTCGATTCCGAAATCGCTACACTCCGTTATCTCTGACAACCACATCTCAGGCACTATTTCAAAACACCCTACCCCGAAGGCAAATTGAAGAAGACCATAACATCGGTGAACTTTAACGCGTTCAACAAGGATGATGACACCACATCACAATTGAGAACTCTACCGCGCTCGAAAATACCAAGTCCCGTTATTCCATCAACCCAAATCTAAACATTCCTAGTACGATTGCCTTTCCTCCGCCGAAAATAAAATGCTGAACTTCTGAATCATACACTGAGTAAAACCTCATTTCAAGTCACTCACTGCCTCGACGCATAGACAAGCATCCTACCATTACACAAACGCGGTGCGATAACAACGCACGAATCATCATAACAATTAATGCCAAATCTCAAAACCATAGGAAATACTGATGCTGAGCTGAAATAACAGAACGACCTTCCGCAAGGCGACAATAATAACCCAATCAAACATGCAAGAAGAGACATCCTGCACCACCTCCATAGTACCATGACAATTCCTTGATTCCCAATCTATAACAAGCGCTTCACGTCACATAAGATTGAATAGGAAAGAAATAAAGGTACAAGACTCAAAAGAATCAATTCGCACGATGAGGAATCAAGAAGGGAAGTTCTCCTAACAACCTTGTAGCCTCTCGAAGATAATTACAGACGTCTCCATACCGATCCGCAAGACTCTACTAGACTCGCTCATGACTCGTGAGACCTAAGTGAACCTAGTGCTCCGATACCATATTGTCATGACCCAAAATCCATAAGGGTCGTTATGGCGCCGGACACCACTATCAGGCAAGCCAACAATAATTACTTAATTGGAATTCTCATTTTATTATTTTTGAAATCATATTTTTCTTCAATTTAAATAGTAAAGAATGGGGATTTACAGAGTAAATAATAATACTTTTAACAAATTCAATACAGAACAACCCATAATCATCCCAAAACCAGGTGTCACAAGTGCATGAGCATTCACTAGGAGTATAAAATAAAATACAGCAGCTGTCCGGAATACAAATTGGACCGGAAAAATATAAACATTCCGAAGGAGACTCTGCTGGCTGCGGGTCGACAAATGAAAATGCAGCTCACCTAGGTCCCCGCATGTATACACGCCAATGCTCTCACATGGCCTCTAGACATATATGTACCTGCACAAAAATGTACAGCAAGTGTAGTATGAGTACGTAAGCAACGTGTACCCAGTAAGTATCTAGCCTAACCTCAGAGAAGTAGTGACGAGGGGTCGACATCGACTCTCACTAGTGGTCCAACAACATAAGGTACAGTAAAGAGGTAGCAAATATGAGGTAGAGTATGTAAGTGAAATAGACAAATATAGATCACGTGGTACAAATTCCCTCTTTTTACGAGGAACTCAAGCTCTTCATTAGAAATTTCCTCCTTAACCGGATCATATATATAGGTATAGTGAAATTCATCAAGTGGCTACCATAATTCAAATCCGGAATTTACAGATACACTGGCTTCTTGCCAAGTTTTTAAGCACGATTTCATGGGAATCTGATAAAGGAAATGCCGAGGCATATGGCCCGATCCAACATAATAATAAAACTGTGCACTGCTAAGGGTCGAACGATCCGAACCATATGATAAATCAATTAACCTGCCGAGGCGAACGACCCGCTCCCATGAGAGTGTGGTATATAAATCTTGCCGAGGCAAACGACCCGATCCCATAAGAGTGTAGTACATAAATTCTGCCGAGGCGGGCCGCCGAGGCGAACGGCCCGATCCCATAAGAGTGAAATACAAATTCCTACCGAGGCGAACGACCCGATCCCATTAGAATAAGAAGCTTTGACGGGTCCTTGACCCCACTCACGAATAAACGTGTGAGTTGTAATTTCTTTAACAAAAACCTTTCAATGAAGTATATATATATCATAGAAACATGTATATATATATATATATATATATCGCGGAAATATGCCGTAAGATGAGTAGAATTATTCGGTGACTAATCATGAACTCGTGAAGTCTCTACAATAACGAGTCTAGCCTCAAGTAGTAATGTAAAACAGAGGAATTTAATAGCTGAGAGACTGCTCAAATAATACAGCTATAGCATGATGTGAACCTAAGCCTACCCGGATAATAACATGAATGTAGCTACGTACGACCTTTCGTCACCTCGTGCGTACGTAGCCCCCACAACAAATAGTACACATCAATATACGATACCTAGGGGTAATTTCCCCCTCAAGGAGTTAGACATGAGACTTACCTCACTCCGACGTTCCAAAACCAGCTCCAACACCGCCCTAACATCTCAAACCGGTGACCGCCGATCCAAAACTAGTCAAATAAGATGAAACCCAATCAAAATATACTCTAATACTCATAATTAATCAGTTTATAACAATTTTCAACTCCGCTTGAAAAATCGATAAAGCAACTCTCGGGCCCACGTGCTCAGATTCCAAATTTTTTTGAAGACAAACACTACCCATAGCTCTACGAACTCAAATATATAATACATTCTCAATTTCATGCCCAAATTCGTGATCAAAATCCAATAATACCAATTTCTAGGTTTTTCTGCGGAACTTGACTGCATATGCGGTCCCAGTCTTCCCAGTCAAAACCGCTTCTGCGACCCTCTCGGACGCTTCTGCGGCTCCGCACCTGCGGCCAAAATCTCGCAGGTGCAGTTACACTAGTTACTAGCTGCCTTAGCATTTTCCTTAGTCCAAAAATTGATCCGTTAAGCATTCGAAACCCACCCGGGGCCCCCGGGACCTCGTCCAATCACACCAACCAGTCCAATAGCATAACGAGGACCTGCTCGAGGCCTCAAATAACATCAAACAACATCAAAATCATGAATCGCACCCCAATTCAAGCTTAATGATCTTTGAAACTTCAAACTTCTACAATCGATGCCGAAACCTATCAAATCACGTTCGATTGACCTCAAATTTTATACATAAGTCATGATCGACATTACGGACCTACTCTAACTTCCGAAATTGGAGCCCGACCCCGATATCAAAAAGTCCGCTCCCGGCCAAACTTCTCAAAAACCTTCAAATTTCCAACTATCGCCAAATGACCCCGAAATGACCTACGGACCTCCAAATCCACATCGGGACGCGCTCCCAATACCAGAATCACCATACAGAGCTATTCCCAGACTTAGAATCCCAAACGGACATCGATAGCATTGAAATGCACTCCAACCCAAATTTATGAAATCCTTCCAAAATGCCAACTTCCACAATAGGAGCCGAAACGTTCTCGGGTCATCCAAAACTCGATCCGGACATACGCCCAAGTCCAAAATTATCATACGAATATTTTGGAACCTTCAAATCTCGATTCCGAGGTCGTTTACTCAAAAATCACCCTTTAGTCAATTCCTCCAACTTGAAGCTTCCGAAATTAGAATTTTCTTTCCAAATCAACTCCGAACTTCCCGAAATTAAATTCCGACCACGCGTACAAGTCATAATACTTGAAGTGAAGCTGCTCAGGGTCTCATAACATGCTAGAGCTCAAAATGATCGGTCGGATCATTACAAGAGAAGAAAAATTGCGGGGAGAGAGAATAAATAAGAAACTAGGGTTATTTAGGATTTGGCTATATAATGCCAATTTTTTGAAGTTATCTTTGCCAAACCTAATATAAGGCTAAAATATTGTCAATTTTCTTTATTTGATGTCATACCATGCCATTTTCTCTTTTCGAAGAATTAAAGCAGATTTTAACTTAAACTTGATGAGTTGTAAAATTGATTACGTTACTTCTGAAGTAATGAATTCAATATATATATATATATATATATATATATATATATATATATATATATATATATATATATATATATATATATATATATATAGTGGGAAGCCCCTAAGCCTAATGTTAAATTACAAAAATGCCCATAAACATGATGAAATCTTTTACCCATTTTAAATATTAGTTAATAATTATATTCAAATAAAAAGAATAAAACTAATTTGAAGTGTTCTTTCTTAGAATAGTTGTGTCCTTTCAATTGTATTATAACTAACCGTTCCATTCAATAATATTCTTTAATCGTTGGCAACCTTTAGAGTTAATGCTCTAATAGAGTAGCCAACGGATGGGCATCATCGACCAACAGAGAAATCAAAGAAATATTCTTTTTGCCAAATTCTCATCGAAATGATTATTCTGGTATAAATTTAACTAATTTATCCCACGCCATGAAAGTTAAAGTCCTTGCCTTTGTGGTATTTTTCTTCTACTATATCCCCAATTTAGTCTAACTTATGTTAAATTGAGTTGATTTCATAGAAAATCTATTAAACACCACTCTATATTATTTTTATTTTTGCGGACTTGCTTTTCTCAAATCTCATAACAATTACATGTGAGTATCATTTTAGTTTATTCCGAGATTCTATCATTTTCAGATATTTCATGATTCTTTGCAAGTTTTACTAAGTTTATTTTATTTCAATGCTTTATTTTCCATAACATGTGACTCCATGAATGAAATATAACAAAAAATAATATCTTTAGTAACATACAGACTTCCATAGAAAAAGTTTACGTTGGCAATACCTAATTAGTAGTTTCTTAAAAGTTTCATTATATTAATCAAGAAAATACCTTAGCTTATATGATTAATACTAAAAAGACCATTTGTTTTAACCTATTTCTATTATAACATTATAAAATTATGGACATATACTGTCACGATCCGGAATTTTTCACCTTTCGGGGCCGTAATGGCGCCTAACATTTCACTTTCTAGGCAAGCCAACGTTAGAGGAATATTAAGCCAATCCTTATTCAATTCAATAAATAACATCAAATAAGGTAAAACGAATTAAAGCGAGTGCGGAACCTGAGCTGGTCTGGCAGGAATAGTCTGGGCTGGAACCTCCTCGTTAAATTCTACCTGAGGCTCCACTGCTGGTGCTGCTGCTCGAGCTCTGGGCTGAGCTATGCCCCTGCCTCGACCTCTGGCACGACTTCGGCCTCGACCTCTGCCCCTCATAGGAGCTGTCACTGGAGGCTCTGGTTGCTGCTCAGCTGAAGATGCGGTACGTGTCCTCTCCATCTGCGAGAGAACAAGAGTAGAAGAGTTCAATTAGCATTGAGAGAACAAAAATCGCACGACAGAGAAGAATAGAAGTGAAATTTGTTACTAAACTTCATAGCCTCTGGAAGATAAGTACAGACGTCTCCGTACCGATCCTCCAGACTCTACTAAGCCTGCTTGTGAATTGTGAGACCTAAGCATCCTAGTGCTCTGATACCAACTTGTCACGACCCGAAATTTCTCACCTTTCGGGACCGTGATGGCGCCTAACATTTTATTTGCTAGGCAAGCTAACATTAGAAGATTATTAAGCCAATCCTTATTCAATTCAAGAAATAACAGCAAATAAGGTAAAATAAATTAAAATGAGTGCGGAATAATATAACAGCCTCAATATTTACTACAACCCGGATCTGAAGTCACAATTCACGAACTTCTAGGATTTACTACAAGTAAAAGTCTGAAAGAAATACAACTGTTTGAACGAAAGAAACTGTTAAGAAAAAAACACAGAAAAGATAGACGGGGACTTCAAGGTCTGCGAACGCCAACATATCTACCTGAGTCTCTGATGAACCAGTCCGAGTTGCTACGCCTCTCGATCAGCTGGGACCAATACCAAAATCTGCACAGGAAGTACAGAGTGTAGTATCAGTACAACCGACCCCATGCACTGGTAAGTGTCGAGCCTAACCTCGACGAAATAGTGACGAGGCTATGACAAGACACCTGCATAGCAAACCTGTGCAATTTAACAGTATATGTACAAATAGCAGCTAAACATGTACTATTGGGAGGGGGAACATGTTGAGGGGAATGCGAGATAGAGAACTATAACATAATGATAACTTGAACAACTAATATACTATGAACCAATAAGAACAAGTAAATACAGTAAAGGAAAAATGCATGGCATCACCCTTCGTGCTTTTACTTCCAACCTCACCATAAAATCAATAGAAACGGCCCGACATCACCGTTCGTGCATTAACTCTCATAACATGGCACGACATCACTCTTCGTACATTAACACTCACAATATGGCACGGCATCACCCTTCGTGCATTAACACTCACAATATGGCACGACATCACCCTTCGTGCATTAATACTCTCCCTTACCATAATGTAATGAACAAATAACAACAAGGAGATAGAATAACAAGTACAAGCCTTACTTCAACATTTGGTTCCACAATATCAACCTCAACTTCAGAATCAATACTCAATTATCACCAGAAGAACCGTAAATATAATAAGAACGATCAATTTAACAATACTAGTCTAAACATGGATAATATGAACAAAGAAAGCTATAATTGCAAGAAACCAAACCCCGCTCGCATGCTTTAATCCGACTACAACGCATAAGTACTTGTCACCTCACATATACGTTGTTGCCCAACATTTAAACATGTAGCAAATAGACAAACAAGTCCTATTCCGCTAAGTCAAGGTTAACCACGACACTTACCTCGCTCCGAAGACCAAACTCAAAGCTCAACCACGGCTTTTCCTTTCAAACAAGCCTCCGAACCAATAGAATCTAGCAATTTACCAACCAAACGATTCAAATTAAGCCTTAGGAACTACCCACAATTGTAAAGAATTTAATTTAGGCCATTATTGAAAAAGTTAACAAAAGTCAACACCCGTGTCCGCTTGGTTCAAACCCGAAATTCGGACCAAAACCCGATTATCCATTCACCCCTGAGCTCGGTTATGTAATTTATTTTGGAATCCGACTCTAAATCCTTATTTTTCAAAAATCCCTAATTCTACCCAAACCCCCAAATTTTCACCATGAAAACTTTAGATTTTAGGTTGAAATCTTAGGGAAAGTAGTGAAAGATTGAAATAAACTAGTTTAGAATCACTTACCAATGATTTGGGGAAGAAATGTTCTTTAGAAAATCTCCTCTAGGGTTCTTGAGTTTGAAAATTTGAAGAATGAACCAAAAATCCCGTCTAAGTCATATTTGATCAGGTGCAGATGTCGCATTTGCGACCTGGGGTTCGCAAATGCGAGGAAACCATCGCAAATGCGAAGCTCTCCATACTTCTGCTTTCTTCGCAATTGCAAACAATGATTTCCGCAAATGGCAAAGAATGGTTCGCAATTGCGAATAATGATCTCTGCAAATGCGACCATTTGATCGCATTTACGATCACTATCTCCCCCTGTCCCTCTTTGCAAATGCGAACTCAGGCCTTCCCAGCTACTCTTCGCAAATACGATGAGTAGCTTGCAAATGCGAACTCATCAATGGTCGCAATTGCGATGATTGACCTCGCAATTGCGAGATCTGAGGCCTGCAATAAAACTGAAGTACACCAACAATGCTCTAAGTCCAATTTTCACTCCGTAGCCTATCCGAAACTCACTCGAGCCCTCGGGGCTCTAAATCAAAAGTGCACATAAGTCTAAAAACATCATACGAGCTTGCTCGCACGATCAAATCGTCAAAATAACATCTAGAACTATGAATCGGACACCAAAATCAAATAAAATGTTCAAGAAACTTTAGAATTGCTATATTAACAATCAGACGTCCGAATCACATCAAACCAACTCCATTTCTCACCAAATTTGACAGACAAGTCATAAATATAATATTGGACCTATACCGGGTTTTGAAACTAAAATACGGACCCTATACCCAAAAAGTCAAACATCGGTCAAATATTTCAAAATCATTAAGCCTTTAACTTTCAAATTTCAACAAAGTCCGATAACTCGGGCTAGGGACTTCTGAATTCAATTTCGGGCATACGCCCAATTCCCAAATCACGATACAAACCCACCAGGACTGTCAAAACACGAAACTGCATCTGTTTGCTCAAAATGTTGACCAAAATCAACTCAAATGGATTTCAAAGCAAAATTTCATATTTTCACAGTTTTTAAACATAAAAGCTTTCCGGAAACACGCTCGGACTGCACAAGCAAATCGAGGAGGATAAAAATAAGATTTTAAGACTTTAAAGCGCAAAATTAGGTTCTAAAACTTAAGATGACCTATCGGGTCTTCACATATACATTGTTTGTGTGTATAATAAGGTCCACGTATTAAAAACTTAAGACATAATTTATTTTCATATTTATCAAAAGTAGAAGAAAATAATTGAATATATGTATAAATGTGTGACTCTTTGTGAAATTTTCATTCATATATAAGAATAGATCGATCTCAACAGTTGAAATGAATCAACTCATGACCAAAAAGTAGCCCAATAGAAGATCGAGTCAACAAACATATATACATGTGTGTGTGTGTGTGTGTGTGTGTGTGAGAGAGAGAGAGAGAGAGAACTAAGAACAACGAGATTTCAATACGCGCATATGCATAATTGAATATTAATTTGTTATCTTCGTAGGTTCAGAAGATCTAATCATTTTAACCTAGACAAAGAAAGTACTGTACTATATTAACATTAATCATTCACTGTAACGACCCGACCGATCGTTTTGAGCATTTGCACTTCGCTCGGTAGTTTACCGGTATGAGTAGCTCTGTATGATGTATTTTGACTTGTGTGAATCTTTGATTTTGGTTTTCAGGTTATTCGGGACTGATTTGGAAGAATGATTCTCAACTAGGGAGCTTAAGATTTGAAAGAGTTGACCAAGTTTGACTTTTTAGCATTTGACCTCGGATTGGAATTTTGATGGTTCTATTATCTCCATTGGGTGATTTTAAACTTAGGAGCGTATCCGGATTGTGATTTGGAGGTCCGTGGTTGAATTTGGCTCAAAATGGCGAAGTTGAAATTTTGGAAAGTTTGACCGGGAGTGGACTTTTTGATATCGGGGTCGGATTCTAATTTTGAAAGTTAAAGCAGGTCTATAATGTCGAATGTGACTTGTGTGCAAAATTTGAGGTCAATCGGACGTGATTTGATAGGTTTCGGCATCGGTTGTGGAAGCTTGAATTTCAAAGTTCATTGATTTTGAATTTAGGTGTGATTCATCGTTTCGATGTTGTTATGTGTGTTTTGAGGCCTCGAGTAGGTCCGTGTTATGTTATGGGGCTTGTTGGGATGTTCGGACGTGATCCCGAGGGGCTCGGGCGTGTTGCGAATTGATTTCAAGCTATTTTCCTTCATATTTGCATTGCTAGTTCTGCAGAACGCGATCGCGTAGGGTTGTTGGATGGCTGAGTAGGATTGTTCATCGCGTTCGCGAGTCCAGAGTCGCATTCGCGTAGGTTGAGGCATTTGTTCAGTGCGTTTGCGAGCCTGGTGATGCGTTCGTGTAGTAGGAAGGAAGGCCTGAGGATGTCAGGCGTTTGTTATTCGCGATCGCGAAATGTGGTATGCAATCGCATAGTTCTAGGAGTTTGTTCATCGCGTTCGCGTCTGTGGTGCTGCATTCGCGAAAGAGAAATTTTAGCTGGTGAGCATTTGCTCTATGGAATTGTCTGCGTTCGCGAAGTGTAATAGCTCGACAGATTCTACTAAATCTCATTTCGGGGGTTTCGGCCATTTTATCATTTTTGGAGCTTTGGAGCTCGGATTTAGGCGATTCTTGAGGCAATTTTCACCATGTGAACTGGGGAAAGTATTTTCTACTCATTTTTGATTTTATATCATGAATCTATCTTCATTTTCGGCATTGATTGAGGGTTCCAAAAGAGAAATTTGGGGGTTTTGGCCTAAAGTTTTATAATATTAATTTTTGAGTGTTGAACATCGATTCAGAGTCGGATTTGAGTAAAATTAGTATGGTTGGACTCGTAATTAAATGGGTTATCGAATTTTTTAAGTTTTGTCAGGTTCTGAGGTGCGGGCTCGGGTTGGACGTTTTGGCCGATTTTGGGCTTTTGATTAAAGATTCGACCCTTTTCATTTGGAATTGTTTCCTTGGGTTTTATTTGATGTATTCAAGTTGCTTTTGGATAGTTTGAGCCGTTCAGAGGTCACTACGTGCGTGATGGCATCGTTGGATCGTCATTTGGCTTTCTCGGCATTGGTATTAGCTTGTTCGAGGTAAGTAACTCTTCTAATCTGAGTGCTGAGGGTATGAAACCCCAAAATACGTATTATGTGATTGGTATTGAGGTGACGCACATGCTAGGTGACGGGTGTGTGGGCGTGCACCATGTGAATTGGGACTTTTTTATTTCCATGGCACTGTATAGTGGTCCTACTTTGTTGATATTCGTGTTTTCACCATGTGATAAAGTAGTTAAGCTGTCAATCATGCTAGATATCATGTTTAGGCATTATGCCGATATTGTTTGGACCTATAGTGGTCGTTTCTTACTGTCATCTCACTGATTTCATTGATATTTCATACTTAGTCATATCCATGCATTCATATCATATCTCAGTCTAAGTTATTTATTGATACGTCATATCATTGTTGTCGGGCTAGTTTCATGACATTGTGAGCCCGTGAGTGAGACTGGAGAGATTGATGACTGAGTGAGGCCGGGGGCCTGTTTGTGAGGATATTGATATTATAGAACGTGGGTTATCCGTGCAGATCCAGATATTGATACTATAGCACGTGAGTTGTCCGTGCAGCACGTGAGTTATCCGTGCGGATCCAGATATTGATATTATGGCACGTAAGTTATCCGTGCAGCACGTGAGTTATCCATGTGGATTATAGCGCTTGGGCTGTAGGAGCCCCTCCGGAGTCTGCACACCCCTAGTGAGCGCGATTGATTATATTGAGGGATGGATCTTCCTTGGACATGGATCTTGTCCGAAGCATTTATATACCTAGAGATGTATCTTCTCCATGGGGCCGGATTGGCCTTCCTCGGTACTGAGTGACTGATGGTCAGTGATGTATATATTCCTGGATGAATCTTTCCTGGGCCGTATGGGCCATATACAGTGCCGAGTGGTTGAGCATGATGAGTGAAAAGTGTAAGACAATGAGATTGAGTACTCTGAGAGTATGAGTACATGATTCATCTCTAAGATACATGGCATTAGCATGCACACATGACATACAGGCATAAAGATGCATTTTTCCTCATGTTGTACGGTATCACGTCATTCATGACTTTTTACACACATTGATATGTGGGCATAGAGAGGTATTTCACACTTTCTATCTGGAAAGAAAATGAAACATCTTATTTATTGTGGAAAGAATATTTGGAAAAATTATAGTTTTCAAACTTACTCGTATTTTTGGCAATTTCAGTAAAAGATTTGGGTTTTCACTAAGATACTTGAAAAGCATGACTATTTTCTGGAACTGTGAACGAGCTGAGCATTTTACTTCTGAGATACATTTTTTATTACTTGTATTATGCTGTTATGAACTGTTGTGGGATATTGTTATTGGACCCGACCTTGTGTTAGCTCGTCACTACTTTCAACCTAAAGTTAGGTTTGCTACTTATTGAGCACATGGGGTCGGTTGTACTCATACTATACTTCTGCACCTTGCGTGCAGATGTTGGCTGCTAATGTTGCTGTGTTCGATGGGAGTTGGATTTGAAGATGTACCTGCGTCACGGTTGTAGCTGCCTCTTGTTCATGGTAGCCTTAGATCTATAAAACTCTGTTTATGTACTTCTCAAATAGACGATGTATTTATTTTATTTCCGCTTTGTAAACTCTATTCTTAGAAGCTCATGATTTGTACTACCAGTTCTTAGGGAATGTATTAGATTCAGATCTTTCTTTACTTAATTGTTTATTAATTGTTATCGGAATTGGTTAGTGGTTAATTGGCTTACCTAGCGGGTTGGGTTAGGTGCCATCACGACTAGTCGGATTTTGGGTCGTGACAAGGTGGTATCAGAGTCCTAAGTTCATAGGTTCTACAAGTCATGAGCAAGTGTCTAGTAGAGTCTTGCGGATCGGTATGATGACGTCTATACCTATATTCGAGAGGCTATAGGACATTTAGGATATACTTCCCATCTTTATTTCCTTATCGTGCGGCATTGATTCGGCATGAAGCGTAACCTTTTGAATTCCTTCCACGTATTTGTATGCGCACATGAGCACTCGGTATCAGCTGTGCAATGACGGCTTGTGATTCCATTGTTGAGGTGCGAGATGTGATTTTGGTATGCTGATGATGGGCCAGTCTGGAGGACTTGAGGCTGGATTTTGACTGTAGCTTGAGCATGGAGATTTCGATTGTGTGAGCACGTGCTTTTGGGACTTATATGTCCGTTGGTATCCCTATTAGTAGAATTTGTGATTGGATGACTACGTGGTGAGTATGATGTGACTGCGAGATGTGTTCAGATTGTTCGAATGTGACGAGAAGAGTTTGCTTGAGAGGTAGCAAGGACTATTAGGTGTTTGATTTCTGTCTTAATATGGCGTATGGTCTCGATTTATAGGTGTGTTGAGGGATCTCTCATGTTGTTTAGTTGTGGAGTGAAGTAGATTCTCATGTCTTGTTGATGAGTTTAGAATTAAGAAGATTAAGTGATTGCGTAGTAGTAGTGACTATGGAAGGGTATAGAGATATGTCAGTTTGAGGCAGAGCAGGTGGGTCATCTCCTGCGAGGTGTCCTTAGGTTGTGTGGTCCTTATGATGTTTTGTAGAGAGTTCTCTTTTACCAGTGAATGATATATGTTGCAATTTGTGTTTGGATTGCTTGTGGAAGTTGGCTTGACCATTACAAGGGTGAATGCGAGATTTACAGATAATGCGAAGTATTAGATAGTTTGCGTTACAGGAGCTCAGGAAGGATTTGGTTGAATCTCACTACGGTATTATAGCAGTTATAGAATATGGGCATTGTGAGTTGTGTGTTTTGATCTATGGCTTTGAGCCAAGTGGGGGAGTCTGCTATCGACAAGTTGATTACACGATTATCTATTGTATTGTTTTTGGTTTAAGGTATACTGGTGAATCAGCTATGACTGCAGGGGTTGAGAGTGAAGATGACACGAGTAAGGGAATTTCTGGATACGGTTTGTATTACACTCTATGTGTATATGGGCATTATGGAATGATTGAGTGGCTATTCGTGAAGAATATAGTGTACATGGAGTAGGAAATTGCTCGGTTGCTTAGGAGTATGGGTTACTCCCTTGGGTGTTAGCGTGCTAATGGGGTACATGTCGTTCTGTCCGTTTGGTCGGTTTAATTGAGATTTGAGTATAGTGGATGACTCTCGAGAATAGTTCTGATGGATTCAAGCTTTATATGTAGCGATTTGGAATTTTCAAGATTTGTATATGGCTAGAAACTGATAGTTACATTGGATGGTGTCGAGACTTATAGCAATTTTATACCATTGTGGATTATGCATTTCAGCATCAAGAAGGTGAAGGAAACATCTTTAGGTTCACATAAGGTCTCCTTAGAGTGAGTGTCGCGATTGTGGTGCTTTGGGGTGCTTAAGAGGGAAGTCAACGGCTAATGGGCCTTAAGGCGTTATGGTTTTATACTAGGGTCTCTTGTGTGGTGAGTTTTGGTTGAGGATCGTGGTATTATGGTGAGGAGAGCTAACAATTTGAATTTAATTCGGAAAGAACTCGGAGAGTTAGAACAACTTGGTAGTAGGTTGGATCAGCACAGTAATGGATATAATCGGTTCTTTAGGTACCTACGATGTGGCTAGTCTCCACAGGTGTTTTGTGGCAATGCTCTTGGGTTTTGGCGACCTGCGTGACTGGATTGAGTTAGAGAGATTCGGTTTTGATAGCTTGGTTATGTGCAAATGGATTTCAAAGAGTTCTCAATGGTTTTTACCACGGTTCAAGGAGTATATTTCCTACCGGCGTGAGGGATATGTTGCGTATTGGGATTTTCTCCTGGATGAGATCAAATGGAAGGTTTCCGACTGATCAGGTATGTATTCTGCTTGGGACTCAGAGTTGATTATGAGATTTTTGTACTCTTCACAGGATGGCATGGTAGATGCAGTGTTGTGTGGGATTGATATTTGCATGTGCAAGGTCACATGTCAGTTTGGAAGGGAAGGGCATAGATTCATAGGCAGCATGGGTGGTTTCAGATGACTAGGTAACTGATATTACTAATCGGTATGACTTGATGAGAGTATACATTTCAGAAGGGGAAATATGTTTTGATTTATGGATACTAGCACTCTCCTGGTTGATCGACTGCTGATATTCAAATTTTGCCATGTGGCACGGAAGAATTTTAGAAGTATTCCTCGTGGGATGATCGTGTATGAGAGATGTGTTAGACATTCTGTTGGTTGAGTTGGGATCAAATATGGTGATTCGTGTGTCCTATGGAGTTGGAGACTGGGAGTTCTCAGGAACAGATTGTTTCATGGTTGCGGACTGTGAAGTCATGGTCGAAGCTAGCAAGATCATAGTATGTGTTATGATTCAGTCATTGTGGACCTTCGGAGGGTTATTTATCTATTGGTGGGTGACCAGAGTTGATTTGGGGGCCTATTGGTAGGCCCAACTAGGATGGGTATTCTACATAGAGTTGGATTGGTTGGCTCCATACTGCTATTGTTGAGGGATATACCATTCATTTGTCGTTGAGCTTATTCGTGTTCTGATATGTTCGGTGAGTTACTCTTCTATGCTACGAGGAGTTGTGATTCGTTGGTTGTATACACCCATGGTGCAGTTCTATTGGGGCCTTATAGCAAAATTTACACGAGGTGGGTATTTGGGTAATGCATGAGTGGATGCGCATTGGTTATGTTATTTCGGGTTTGTGTGGCATTATGTCATTTGCTTCTACATGGTTATGGTAATGCACTTTGAGTACTTGATGTCGGATTGTGCGTGGTTATTGATTTTGAGCATGGTGGCTAAGGTATTTCATGTGGATCAATGTTTGGATGAGGTCGCGCATGGTGGCAGAGTTATGTTGAGATATGATCCTTTGTGTTAGATTCGTGTGTTTTGGTTCTACGGTGTGTGATAGGTTCTTAGCATTGCGTTGTGGTGGTACTTGTTGAGCTTGCGGGACAGTTCTCCCATCCGAGTCAGTTTTCCATGATTTGAGTATATTTGGAATGTTGCTTATTGGTGCACGGATTGCACTGGTTATGGCTTTAGATTGTATTAATGTGGCATGTCACTAGAGTGGTCGTGTTTGATGAGATGAGATCATTGGACCTAGAATGGATACTATCTGAATTGATTACAGCATGTTTGGAAGGATGATATCGGAAGTCGGCTTAAAAATTGGCTATAGTTCTTATAGAAGGAGAGAGAGCTCTATGACTTGTAGGTCTGATGAATGGTTATGAGTTTCTGCGTGTTTCTTTCATCATCAGCAGTGTACGAAGGTTTTAAGACGATATTTAGTTTGACATGAGGTCTATTACCGGTATTAGGTTATTTTGAGCAGCTACTGTGATTTGAAATTATAACTATGGGTATTTGAGTTATGTGGTACATCATGTGATGTCATCTTGGGTTATGGATATGGCTTGATACAGCTTGTTCAAACTTATACAGTGTAAAGATGCGAGATTCTGATCTTATAGAAATTGTGGATGTTGGAAATTGGATTCTAAGGTTTATGGGCTAGGTTGAATTAAGAAACTACAGTTATGTTGTGTTGTCGAGCCTATACGGGATATGGTGACATGAGATCACCCCCGGGTTTGTGCATGGTAAGGTTACACGGCAGTTGATGGCTTTGAGAACAACTCTGGGCACGTTCGAGGATGAACGTATATTTAAGTGGGGGAGAATGTAACGACCCGACCGGTCGTTTTGAGCATTTGCACTTCGCTCGGTAGTTTACGGGCTTGAGTAGCTCCATATGTTGTATTTTGACTTGTGTGAATCGTCGGTTTTGGTTTTCAGGTTATTCGAGACTAATTTGAAAGAATGATTCTCAACTAGGGAGCTTTAAATTTGAAAGAGTTGACCAAGTTTGATTTTTTAGCATTTGACCTCGAATTGGAATTTTGATGGTTCCGTTATCTCCGTTGGGTGATTTTGGACTTAGGAGCGCATCCGGATTGTGATTTGGAGGTACGTGGTTGAATTTGGCTCGAAATGGCGAAGTTGAAATTTTGGAAAGTTTGACCAGGAGTGGACTTTTTGATATCATGGTCGGATTACGATTCCGGAAGTTGGAGCAGGTCCGTAATGTCGAATGTAACTTGTGTGCAAAATTTGAGGTCAATCGGACGTGATTTGATAGGTTTCGGCATCGGTTGTGAAAGTTTGAATTTCAAAGTTCATTGATTTTGAATTTAGGTGTGATTCGTCGTTTCGATGTTGTAATATGTGTTTTGATGCCTCGAGTAGGTCCGTGTTATGTTATGGGGCTTGTTGGGATGTTCGGACGTGATCCCGAGGTGCTCGGGTGTGTTGCAGATTGATTTCGAGCTATTTTCCTTCATATTTGCATTACTGGTTCTGCAGAATTCTAGGCTTCTGGTTTCCTTAATTGCGATCGCGGAGTATAGAACGCGGTCGCGTATGGTTGTTGGATGGCTGAGTAGTATTGTTCATCGCGTTCGCGAGTCTAGAGTCGCGTTCACGGAGGTTGAGGCATTTGTTCAGTGCGTTTGCGAGCCTGGTGTTGCGTTCGTGTAGTAGGAAAGAAAGACTAAGGATGTCAGACGTTTGTTCTTCGCGATCGCGAAATGTGGTATGTGATCGCGTAGCTCTAGGAGATTGTTCATTGCATTCGCGTCTATGGTGATGCGTTCGCGAAAGAGAAATTTCAGCTGGTGAGCATTTTCTCTATGCGAACGCGTGGAATTGTCTGCGTTCGCAAAGTGTAATAGCTCGGCAGATTCTACTAAATCTCATTTCGGGGGTTTCGGCCATTTTATCATTTTTGAAGCTATGGAGCTCGGATTGAGGCAATTTTCACCATGTGAACTGGGGAAAGTATTCTCTACTCATTTTTGATTTTATATCATGAATCTATCTTTGTTTTCGGCAATTGATTGAGGGTTCCAAAAGAGAAATTTAGGGGTTTTGGCCTAAAGTTTTATAATGTTAATATTTGAGTTTTGAACATCGATTCGGAGTCGGATTTGAGTGAAATTAGTATGGTTGGACTCGTAATTAAATGGGTTGTCGAATTTTGTAAGTTTTGTCGGGTTCTGAGGTGCGGGCTCGGGTTGGACGTTTTGGCCGATTTTGGGCTTTTGATTAAAGATTCGACCTTTTTCATTTGGAATTGTTTCCTTGGGTTTTATTTGATATATTTGAGTTGCTTTTGGCTAGTTTGAGTCGTTCAGAGGTCGCTACGTGCGTGATGGCATCGTTGGAGCATCGTTTGGCTTGCTCAACATTGGTATTGGCTTGTTCGAGGTAAGTAACTCTTCTAATCTTAGTGCTGAGGGTATGAAACCCCGAAATACGTGCTATGTGATTGGTATTGAGGTGACGCACATGCTGGGTAACAGGTGTGTGGGCGTGCACCATGTGAATTGGGACTCTGTTGTTTTCATGGCACTGTATAGTGGTCCTACTTTGTTAATATTTGTGTTTTCACCATGTGATAAAGTAGTTAAGCTGTCAATCATGCTAGATATCATGTTTAGGCATTATGCCGATATTGTTTGGACCCATAGTGGTCGTTTCTTACTGTCATCTCACTGATTTCATTGATATTTCGTACTTAGTCATATTCATGCATTCATATCATATCTCAGTCTAAGTTATTTATTGATATATCATATCATTGTTGTCAGGCTAGTTTCATGACATTATGAGTCCGTGAGTGAGACTGGAGAGATTGATGACTGAGTGAGACCGGGGGCCTGTTTGTGAGGATATTGATATTATAGTACGTGTGTTGTCCGTGCAGCACGAGAGTTGTCCGTGCGGATCCAGATATTGATACTATAGCATGTGAGTTGACCTACAGTACGTGAGTTGTCCGTGCAGATTCAGATATTGATATTATGGCACGTGAGTTGTCCGTGCAGCTCGTGAGTTGTCCGTGGTGATTATAGCGCTTGGGCTGTAGGATCCCCTCCGGAGTCTGCACACCCCCAGTGAGTGCGGTTGATTATATTGAGGGATGGATCTTCCCTGGACATGGATCTTGTCCAAAGCATTTATATACCTAGAGATGGATCTTCTCCATAGGGCCGAATTGGCCTTCCTCGGTACTGAGTGACTGATGGTCAGTGATGTATATATTCTGGGATGGATCTTTCCTGGGCCGTATGGACCATATACAGTACTGAGTGGTTGAGCATGATGAGTGAAAAGTGTGAGACAATGAGATTGAGTACTCTGAGAGTGTGAGTACATGATTCATCTCTGAGATACATGGCATTGTCATGCACACATGACATACAGGCATAGAGATGCATTTTTTCTCATGTTGTACGGTATCACGTCATTCATGACTTTTTATACACATTGATATGTGGGCATAGAGAAGTATTTCACACTTCCTATCCGGAAAGAAAATGAAATATCTTATTTATTGTGGAAAGGATATTTGAAAAAATTACAGTTTTCAAACTTACTATTTTTGGCATTTTCGGTAAAAGATTTGGGTTTTCACTAAGATACTTGAAAAGCATGACTATTTTCTGGAACTGTGAACGAGCTGAGCATTTTACTTCTGAGATATATCTTTTATTACTTGTATTATGCTGTTATGAATTGTTATGGGATGTTGGTATTGGACCCGACCTTGTATTAGCTCGACACTACTTTCAACCTAAGGTTAGTTTTCTTACTTATTGAGTACATGGGGTCGGTTGTACTCATACTACACTTCTGCACCTTGCGTGCAAATGTTGGCTGCTGATGTTGCTGTGTTCGATGGGAGCTGGATCTGAAGATGTACCTGTGTCCCGGTTGTAGCTGCCTCTTGTTCATGGTAGCCTTAGATCTATAAAACTCTGTTTATGTACTTTTCGAACAGACGATGTATTTATTTCATTTCCGCTTTGTAAACTCTATTCTTAGAAGCTCATGATTTGTACTACCGGTTCTTGGGGAATGTATTAGATTCAGATCTTTCTTTACCTAATTGCTTTATTAATTATTATTGGAATTAGTTAGTGGTTAATTGGCTTACCTAGCGGGTTGGGTTAGGTGCCATCACGACTAGTCGGATTTTGGGTCATGACATTCACATATACTGTATTATGTCATGTATAATTATTTACTCAAATAGTTTCTTTAATAATATCGATATTATTTTACAAAATCGTGGATTACATGACTCAAACATACACGTGTAGCGCGCGTGTAGAGAGACTAGTATATATATATATATATATATATATATATATACTTAGTTGAAAATGTCTATATTATATTAAAAGAAGGGTAGTATGCAATGTGGTTAAGCCAAGTGGCAAGCTAAAATAAAGCCACTTGGCAATTTTTATGACAACATTAATAATTAGAAATTATAAATAGAAACATAATTAATGGAACTAGTTTAATGAATCTTATACATAGTCTAAATAGATCTTAGACAAATCTAATATATATATCTATATTTATATGTATATTTATATCTATATCTATATCTATATTTATTTCTATATATTGATCCACTCATAGATTTTCTTCTATTTTAGCTGGAAATATGGAGGTGAAAAATTAATTAAAAACTATAATAGAAAAAAATAAAAATATATATAAAGACGTAAATTGAGATAACCTGTGACTATTTATACTTTGGAGTAGGTTAAAATATAAAATAAAACTAAAATTTACTTAAGATATTAAAGATTTATTGAGTTTAAAATTAAATAAATTTAAGCAGCAAAATAAGATCTTACATAAAGTATACAATTATTTATAAGGTAAGAGAAAAATTAAATAATAAGTAAAAGATATTTTAATAACAAGAATAATAAATTCATATTAATATTGATAAATCGTGCAAACGAATATTTTATACGTAAATATTACTACAACATTTAGATATAATGTGTTCAAACAATTAAGAAAATATTTTTCTATATAATTATAACAAAATTATATATTTAACTATATATTTAAACAAAATTTATTTTATAATTAGAAAAATTATATATCTATCTATATATTATTAAAGAAAAGTAGTTGATAATGATATTAAATAAAGTTACAAGTTAATAAAAAGTCACATAAAACGTAAAAAGACTATATATTAGATTAAAAAATAGCAAAATTATGTTAAATTATTAGAAATGAAAGAAAAAGACTATTAGAATTTGAGATTAGAAAGTTCTTAAAACTATGATGAGAATGCTCAAATTATGTATAATACCACAAAATTGAAGTCTTATTTATGAAAAATAAATAAAATAAATAAAAAATTTAAAAAATACAAAATAAATTTCTAATATAGATAATTTTACTAATGAAAATTAAAAATTAAATTTGTATCTTAAAACTAAAAAAGAAAGAAAATTTATGTAAAGAAATAAAATGGTAGTGAAAATATTACTACAATATTTATATATAATATATTCAAACAATTAAGAAAATATTTTTCTATGATTAATATCTGAATTGAGTGCAGTTAGTTTAAGTTTGAAAGCATAGCATAATATTTTGAAAATGCGGTCCAATTTAGAAAGTAGAATGATAAGAATTATTTGAATTTGAGATGAGATATTTTTGTTTTTTAAAATATTACGTAAAGAAATAAAATGACAGTAAAAATATTACTACAATATTTAGAAATAATGCGTTCAAACAATTAAGAAAATATTTTTTTATGATTAAATAAAATTTTAAAAATACAAAATAAATTTCTAATATTGGTAATTTTACTAATAAAAATTAAAAATTAAATTGTATCTTATAGCTAAAAAAGAAAGAAAATTTAACTGCATCTAACACAAAATTAATTATAAGAGAACTCAATACATTTGGAACATGATAATCAAATAACTTATGTATTAATATTTTACACTAATTAAAAGTTACAATTTAAAATAAAATATGACATTATTTTGGTTATAGGTAAAATATTAATATAAAAACTAATTAAAATTTATAGTATGGAAGAGAATGTATAAACGAAATATAGAGGTAGTGTGAGGATACTTATACTTTAAATTAATTTAAAAATAAATAAAATAAAATAATTAAATTATTTTTAAAAATATTATTGATAAATTTAAATGATTAAAATATTCTGAATAAGAGGATACAAGCATAAAAATATACCAAATTTCAAGAATAAACATTTATATTTATTAAATACTATTAAAAGGATAATAAACAAGACATTAATTTAATTATAAGCTAATAAAAAGAACAAAAAGAAAAAAGAATTTACGTAAAAATAATGTGATGAATAAGACATATTTGTTGTTAGGATCGGGAACCCGGAAAGTGCGAAATTTAGCCAAACAACGTTATAATGACAATAACAAAGACAATGGAAGTTGATAACAACGAAAATTAAAGCATATAAAGAAGACACAAATTTAACGTGGTTCGGTCAAAGTGACCTACGTCCACAAGCGGAGAGGAGCAATTTCACTATACCAACAAGAGTACAAAATTAGAGTAAACACTCTAATTAATCCCAAATACCCTAAGAGAATAACCTCACAAGATCACTCCAAAGAAAGGGTTCACGCAAGTGCTTCCCAACACTAACTCTCATACAAAACACTCTTAATAAAGGAGAAAAGTAAAAAACAAGAAATGAAAACTCAAGTCTTGTTGGTGTGTTTAAAATGAACTAATGATTTTTCCTTTTATAGGCAAAAAAGTCTTGGCCTCTTAGGTGTAAAAGAAGAGGTACAATTTGTGCAAATGATGTCCACCACATAATGCAATATTTTTGGGTCCCAAAGAATATTGCCAACAAAGTCTACACTTTGCAAAGATGCTTATGCTTATGTGAGATGGACTTCATTAGCCAAAATATTGGCTATATTATAAATCTCCACCTTGGCCTAATTTTGGCTGATATAGTAAATTTGCTCCACCCTCTCCGCAAAAGCCCCAATGGGCATATGTCAAAATTGAATGCCATCAAAATCAGACACATTGTCTGATACCGAAACTATAGTAGGGCATATAACAGTAGAGCCCAATAAAGTATACAACGAACCAGATCTATGTACTTTCATGATCACAAGAGCACCATGAGAAACTTTCAGAACTCCACCTTTACCTGCGTACTTGCACCCAAGAGATTCTAGAGTGCCCAAAGAGATGAGATTTTTCTTCAAGTCAGGAACATGTCTAACATCGGTGAGAATTCTCACCACACCATCGTGCATTTTAATTCGGACTGTACCTTTTCCAAAAACTTTGCAGGCAGCATTGTTGCCCATCAAGACAACTCCACATCCAATAGATTTATATGTGGTAAATAAATCTCGATTGGGATACATATGATAAGAACAACCCGAATCTAAAATCCACTAATTATTAGATTTGAAACTATTATTAGTTGCTAAAAAAAATAGTTTCCTCAGTCTCATCAGCAGCCACACTTGCTTCGGCAGTGTCAGTATTTTTGTGCTCATTTTTTCTTTCTTTATGCTTTTCTTTATTTTTCAGTTTATAGCATTCAGAGATAATATGACATTTCTTATGACAATAACGACACTCTAAATTATTGTATCTGGATTTGGAGTCGGATTTGCCCCTAACAAACAAGCAACTTCTGCTTGAGTTCCACTAGCTTCCCCAGTAATATCACTATCTATTTGTTCTTTTGATTTTAAGATAGATTTAATATCCTTATAAGAGATATTATTCTTTGCATAAAGCATAGTATCTCTTATATGCTTAAAAGATGGGGGTAGAGAACAAAGCAGTAACACGGCTTGATCCTCAGCAGTAACACGGCTTGATCCTCATCTTTAATTTCAGCATCTATATTATTCGATTCAATAAGAATGGAATTAAAGGTATCAAGATAAGAGAGAATAGAGGTACCTTCACCTATACGAATTGTATAAAACTTCTGCTTTAAGTAAAGTCTATTTTACACCGTCCTCTTCATATATAAGGTTTTTAATTTTTTTCACATGCCTTTGGTTGTGATTTCTACAGAAATTTCACGTAAAACCTCATTTGAGAGATTTAAAATGATATCTGCTTTTGCCCTTTTATCTATGACGACAAACTCCTCATTCGTCATTTTATCTGACTTCTTCTCCTTTCCTTGCAACGCCAAATCTAAGCCATTCTGAATTAGGATAGCTTTCATCTTTAATTGCTACATTTCGAAGTTTGCACTTCGTTCAAATTTCTCAACATAGGTCTTTATTAAAGTCATATCGGCTACTGAAATAAACCCGATTAGATCCGGCTCTGATACCAATTTGTTAGGATCGGAAACCCGAAAAGTGCGGAATTTAGCCAAACAACGTTATAATGACAATAACAAAGACAATGGAAGTTGATAACAACGGCAATTAAAGTGTATAAAGAAGACACAAATTTAACGTGGTTCGGTCAAAGTGACCTACGTCCACAAGCGGAGAGGAGCAATTTCACTATACCAACAAGAGTACAAAAGAGAGTACAAAATTAGAGTAAATACTCTAATTAATCCCAAATACCCTAAGACAATAACCTCACAAGATCACTCCAAAGAAAGGGTTCACACAAGTGCTTCCCAACACTAACTCTCATACAAAACACTCTTAATAAAGGAGAAAAGTAAAAAACAAGAAATGAAGACTCAAGTCTTGTTGGTGTGTTTAAAATGAACTAATAGTCTTCCCTTTTATAGGCAAAAAAGTCTTGGCATCTTAGGTGTAAAAGAAGAGATACAACTTGTGCAAATGATGTCCACCACATAATGCAATATTTTTGGGTCCCAAAGAATATTGCCAACAAAATCTACACTTTGCAAAGATGCATATACTTATGTGAGATGGACTCCATTAGCCAAAATATTGGCCATATTATATTTGTCTTTGAGATAAAAGTAAAGTGATAGTAAGAATTTTGTTAAAATAATATGATCTCTTGTTCTCAAACATGACAGATCACAATATGACATGTTTAGTATTCTTTAATATTAACATCGAAACGAAATGCAAGTACTAAAATCAAAGGGTTAGGTTACTATAAATATAAAAAAATAAAAAATTAGTTATCTACTATGAGATTTGAACAATAATTTCATATCCTGCTTTATAATTAAATTCTCATGTTATATAATTTTTATCTGAGAGGTTTATATTTTAAGGTTATTTGTACATGATTCAAACAACTTACATCACAATTTGACATGATTTTTCCGCGCATCGCGTGGATATTAATACTAGATAGGTTTAATTGAACGCATTTATGTAAATTGCATTCACTCGGGAAGGATTCAGGTCTCTTAACAAGATGAGGTAAAAGAAAACAAAGTGCATGGACCAGTGAGCAAGTGCCAAGTGTTACTCCATTATTAAGGGGAAAAGTCAGATAGCGTAAACAAGTTTTCTTTCTAAACGCTACCAACAGTAGCCTCAAATAATAGTGATGAAGCATTGCATGATTGAGATTTCTACACTTTTGAGGCCTTGTGTTCGAATTTTGAAAATGAAAAACTTGTTAATAAGTCCTTTACCTTCTCAGTGGACTTAATCAGACACAAATTTAAATTAGTGAATAAATCTAAATTAATCGGATCAATAAATTTCAAATACCTAATACCTTAAGATTACCACAGGGCATGGCATACAATACCCATGAATCCACCCATGCCCCTATTCTTTTTCCACATGTTTCTTCTGTGGAACATCATCCTGCAAAAGAAGCCAAGTTTTGTGGGGCTGTTAGGTAAGAAAAACAGTTAGGCCACTGGTCCCATCTCCAAAAACTTTTGGCCCTTACATTCACACAAAATCAATGAAAAAGGTCCTTCACCTATTGTAGTAGCTTTTGCAGTAACGTACTGTGGTTTAGTCCACGTAATGAAAGGCCTAAGCATCAAAATCCAACAATTGGATTAATAAAGTTATTTACTACTCCTCCCTTCCGTCCAAGTTTACTTGTTCACTATTGACTTGACACTCCCGTTACAAAATCATAAATAACATACAATAATTTTACTATATCACCATTATTTATTATATGTTGAAAAATAAATTAAAATTGGACAAGTAAAATGATAAATAGGTATAGGTACCTAATAAGAAGGGTTAAATAGGTATAAAATGATAAATTATCCATTGCTTTTTCAAATTGAACAAATAAAAATGAATTTTTATTTTTAGTATAGTGAACAAGTAAACCGGAAATAACTGATTAGCTTAAGTTATAGACAATCCACATCCCAACTGCAATCCACCACCCGTCCCCTAACCATTTTGTTCTCTATATTTCTCTTTCTTATTAATTTCTTGCTACGCTCTGTCATGTCCTCTATGGCTGTCTCCTACGTTTGTTCAACTAAATGTTCTCAAATTTCAATGGACCTTAGTAGTGTGACAATTAATTGCCTATCAAAAGGAGCTTAGCTTTCTTGATGTTGCTAAATGCAACTATAGAATTTTAGAGCTATATACTTCATTCGTTCACTTTTATTTGTTCACTATATTAAAAAATTATTTTTATTTTTATTTGTTTATTTTAGCAAATCAAGAGAAAAATAATTTTTTTCTCCCTGTTTTATTATTATCATTAAATACTTATTCACCAAGTAATTTTCCAAGATTTTTTTGAAATGTTATCATTATTATGGGTTAAATTATAAAATATATACTTTATTTATTTTTTCTTTAACAAGTGTGCAAAGTAAAAAATGTACGTAAGACCGAGAGTATATAATACAAATATGTACGGAGTAATATTATTATAAATGAAACCTAGAAAAGGGTAAAGTAAGTAGATAAGAAAAGGGTTGCAGGATCCAATAAGAAAGAGTTTTCTTCTCCTCTTTTTTTGTCTTTTTTCCCAATTTGCCTTTCCTTATATATACCGTTGCTTATCAGTTGGGATACTGTTATATTATTTATTTATTTCAACTAAGTAACTAAGGCATCATTTGCTCTTTCAGTGCAATTAACAGTAATATGGAGAAACAGAATGAGGGAAGTGATTGTTTGTTGAGAAAAAAAGATGCAGCTTTATTTGCTTGGCCATGGGAGAACTTGGGCAATTATAAGGCATGGATTTTTGTTCTATGCAACTACTTAATATATATGTTTATATATTCTTCATTGATGATTTATGTTTTGGATTTCTGATATGGTTTCATATGTGTTATATGCAGTATTTGTTATATGGACCATTTCTTGCAAAGGTCATTTATTCTATGTATTGGAAAGAGAACATGGAGGAGGATATTTGGTGTTTGCATATTCTTATCTTGTGTGCTTTGAGAGGCCTTGTTCATCAGCTTTGGAGTACTTATAGCAATATGTTATATCTAGTTCGAACACGGCGAGTGTCTCAAGAAGGTATAGGATTTGAGCAAATTGATAATGAATGGCATTGGTAAGATTTCTTTTCATTCCCAACCTTTTCCCACTTATGCATCCAAAATGAGATTGAAAGAAACAAGGAAAACAAGACTAATAATTGCAAATACTGATGAGGGCACCCGGTGCACAAAAGCATCCCTCGTTCACGCAGGGTCCGGAGAAGGGCCGCACCCCAATGGGTGTAATATAGTCAGCCTACCCTGATTGAAAAACTTGTTTGAGCAGTATTTCAAGTGAAATAACTCACAAAGCTTCAACTTACTGTTATGTTTTCTTTCTGATTTGATCTAAAACAGGGACAATTTCCTTATCCTTCAAGCGATTGTGGGATCGTTCGCCTACTTGAACTTCCCTTCACTGGCCAATCTTCCAGTATGGGATGTAAGAGGCTTTATTTCTTGTCTCATACTCCATATTGGGATCTCAGAGCCACTGTACTATTGGATACACAGAATATTGCACTCGCCCCATCTGTTTCCGCTATACCACTGGCATCATCATGAATCTAAAATTACACACCCCTTTACTGGTAAAGTAACTACATCGATTTTAGCAGTCTCACTTGATACTGGTAATTTGTTGTAGAGTTTCGCTAACATTTTTGTTTGTGGTGCAGCTGGGAATGCAACATTCCTGGAGCATCTTTTGCTTTGTGTGGTTGTAGGAATTCCAACACTGGGCACTGCATTTATTGGTTACGGATCAATAAGTGTTATGTACAGTTATATTTTGGCATTTGATTTCTTAAGATGTTTGGGACACAGCAACGTCGAAATCTTTCCTCATAGTTTCTACCAACATGTTCCTCTGCTTAGATATATTATTTACTGCCCAACGTAAGCTCCATAACTGACTCATCAAGATTAACAAATCACTTCTAATTTTCTGGTTTCTTTAATGCATTTTCCTTCCAAATCATGTTTGACAAGTTACAATGTTCTTCCACTTTCTTGTTGTGCTTTCTATTGACTATTAAATCCAATAATTTAAAGTATGTTCCCTTTCTTGCAGATACCACAGTCTACACCATCAGGATATGAAGACTAATTTCTGCCTTTTCATGCCTCTCTATGATTTGTTGGGAAATACTTTAAATACCGCTTCTTGGAACCTTCAGAAAGAAATAAGTTCAAGGACAAGTTAGTTACTCTTCCCACCTCTCTATGTTTTTCTAGTTTCCTTGAATCTAAGAGTATAAATTGATTTTCATGTTTTATTTGACCTTTTATATTTTCTGATGAAGTGGTTCCCTTTCCTGAAGGTACAGATGAAAGAGCACCAGATTTTGTGTTTCTAGTACATATTGTTGATATTATGGCATCAATGCATACCCCGTTTTTGTTCCGGTCATTCAGCTCAGTGCCTTTCTCTACAAGGCTCTTCTTGTTACCGATATGGCCTTTTGCCTTTTTGATCGTGCTTAGTATGTGGCTGAAGTCCAAGGTTCTTTTGATCAGCTCTTACAACATACGAGGGAGACTGAACCAAAGTTGGGTTGTGCCCAGGGCTGGTTTTCAGGTAATTGAGTTTGTCCTTAGCTTGCTGTTTAATTTCTACTGGTATTTCAGAATTTTGACATTCTATGCAAAAAGCGTTAAGTTCCTGAAATCTGGAAATGATTTCTTCATTGATGAAACTAATAGTAATTGTAGAAGTGATTTAGTTTAAAGCAGACCCGTCTATCTGCATATAGTGAGTAACAGGTTTGCACAGTCAGAGAAAAAACAGTAAATAGTTCCTAGCTCTGACTTCTTGAAATGTTTCAACGATACTGCTTAACAGAATCTCCAAGCTTCTGCATATCTTTTCCATTCCTTTTCTGGTTATCTAAAACATATATTATGTTGCAGTATTTCTTGCCCTTTGCTGCAGAAGGCATAAATAATCTCATTGAAGAAGCTATTCTTAGGGCTGATAGACTCGGCGTCAAGGTCATCAGCCTTGCTGCTTTAAACAAGGTAAGTCTCATTTTCTTTTCCTGTTTCTAGTTTTCTATTGTTTCTTTAGAGAATCCTTATAGTCTTTGCTGACTACTTTAGTGCAATGTGCATTCTACATGAAACATTGTATTCGGTGTTTCCTGCTAGAATATAAGCCTTTTTCCTAGTTTTAGACTGGAAAATCCTTCAAAATTAAGGGAAGGGATATTAATATGTTCAGAATAGGAACGGCTCGTTATTATTGGTCATGTTGTTTATGGAAGAATCTTACTGCAGAATGAAGCTCTAAATGGCGGTGGAACACTCTTTGTCAACAAGCATCCAAATCTCAAAGTCCGAGTAGTCCATGGAAACACCTTAACAGCTGCTGTGATCTTAAATGAGATTCCTCGAGATGTGAATGAGGTCTTCTTAACAGGTGCTACTTCTAAGCTTGGCAGAGCCATTGCACTCTATCTTGCTCGTCGAAGAGTCAGGGTTCTGGTAAGATTAACTAAATGATTAAATTCTTCAGAATTCTGCATTATAAAGAGAAGTTTGTTAGGCTGGTAAGCAAAAGAAATGCATAGAAGTAGGCACATTAAAATACATTAACAGCCCCTGCTGCCTTTAAATTTTCCATTCTAATAAGGATAGTTTTCTAATGCAGATGCTAACTCAGTCCACTGAGAGGTTTATGAAAATACAAAGAGAAGCTCCTGCTGATTGCCAGAAGTTTTTGGTTCAAGTGTCAAAGTACCAAGGGGCTAAACAGTGTAAGGTAATGGTTTGAGGATATTTCTACTAGTATCTGTTGCAGCTGAAATGCGATAATATGATTATATAAAGGAGTTGTGATGTTTTGTGAATGACAGACGTGGATACTCGGCAAATGGGCTACTCCTCGAGAGCAGAGCTGGGCTCCATCTGGAACTCATTTTTATCAGTTTGTGGTTCCTCCTGTCATTCCCTTTCGCAGAGACTCTACCTATGGCAAATTAGCAGCAATGAGACTTCCAAAAGATGTCACTGGCTTAGGAACTTGTGAGGTATATATATATATATATCAGTATCATATGCCATCGCCTTTTTTTGTGTACTGACTTTTTTCAGAAAACCCTAGAAACAGTAAGCCAGCAGGATAACAATTTAGTGTGAAATCCAAACTTCGGTAGATAGAGTTGTGTTAGAGACAACCAAATTCCATAGTCTCGCCTGTTGTTAATAGCATGAGTTTATGACATTGTTACATGTTTTGCATTGTGGAAACAGTATGTTGCAGAATACAAAGTAAGACTGCATATAGTAGACCAATGTAGTCCATTTTAAGAATAGTGCACCATGGTGCTCTTTTTACATGTTTTATATGAATTCACTGTGCTTCTGTAATTCACCAGTATACAATGGGAAGAGGCGTAGTTCATGCTTGTCACGCGGGTGGGCTAGTGCATCATCTTGAAGGTTGGACACACCACGAGGTTGGAGCCATCGACGTTGATCAGATTGATGTTGTGTGGGAGGCTGCATTGAAGCATGGTTTGAAACCCTTGTATAATTCAAGATAGTGAAACCATTTATCTCTTGTTCTTGAAAAAATATTCCTTAATAACCTAAAAGGTTCGGAGCTGTAGCAAAGGCAATAAACATAAAGTCTTCCAAAGATTCTTTCACAAGTCACTACTTCCTTATATGTAGAATCTATTTGTATTCAAACAAATACTGTAAGCTGAATAAAGAAAATAAACTATAGATCATTGTAATTACCGCAAAAATTCACTGTTAATGTAAAGCCAATGGCATCTCAGCTGCCAGAATACTGTCAAGTTTCAGACACAGGCAAGATTTGCTATTGAAATTTCTTTACGAATAGTAAAATGAATATATGTGTGTTTTCTTTTAATATATAGAGTGTCACCTGCTTGGCCTTTTGCTACTCAATCTTGCACAAATTCGACCAAGGGTCTAGTGTATGATAAAATCAAAATCGACCAAGGTTGTTTTGCAGCTAGACTGTTCGTATTAAGCTGCTTCTTCTGGATTTGTTATATCAGGATTTGTTAAAAGACGATATCACAAACAGTCTTACTGAATCGATCAGCAACTAAGACGAGTCCCACTTGCTTGTACATTATCTTAGAGACTTCTTTAAGCAGGGAAAGTCTCACTTGCGTGGCCAATTGCTACTCAATCTGCAAACATCACAGTGGTAACTCAAGTGTATACTTATGATAAATCAAATGCTATTACACATCTGGAACTGGTTTCCTGGATTTCACCATCCAAGCATAAAAAACACAAAAACACAAGATATCCAGAAAATAAGGGGTGGGGGTATGCGGGAAAGATGTTAGGCGCCGAGTTCAAGAAATCTTTGTGCCATGGGATGTTTAGCTTCAGAGAGTTGATCAGGCTTTAAAATTTCCACAATCTCCCCATTGACGAGCAGACATACTATGTCTGCTATTCTCTTTATTTGTTTGATGCTATGTGAAACCATCACAACGGTCAAATTCTGCTCCCTCTTCAGCTTTACAAGAACATCCTCAATATTCTGTGTTGATATTGGATCCAGTGCACTTGTTGGCTCATCCAGCAGGAGAACCTTATAAGAAGTTGGGAACATAAAGTTAGGTTCCTATTTCAAAACTGAAGTTTCTTTTGTTAAAATTGGTGATCGTGGTATATTTAAAAGTTACCTCTGGTTCATTAGCCAAGGTCCTAGCAAGTGCAACTCTCTGTGCTTGACCAACAGAGAGTTCCCCACCTGACTTGCTGAAGAATGATGAATCCAGATCAGCTAGATTCAGCAACTTGTATACCTCATTATCACTTAGTTTCTTTCCTTTTAATTGTGGCCCATATCTTACATTATCTGCGACAGTGCCTGAAACAATTTTCCACAGAGAGCACTTAGATGTTTGGATTGGCTTTTAAAAAGTAGCTTATAAGCTAAAAGCCAAAAGTCATAAGTTGGTAATACCCAACTTTTGGCTTATTTTTGTACTTTTCATGCCCAAAAGTCGGTGCTTTTAAACACTTTTTATCATTGTCAGACAACACAAAAACTAGAAAAGTGCTTAAAAGCCACTAAACACTTAAAACAAGCCAATCCAAAAACCCTCTTAATCAAGCATCAGTTACTACAACTCTGCAATTAAATAATATGTTGACAAAGGAGTTACATTTATTAAGTTTTAGTAGTAGTCTGGTAGTTGAAACTTCGACCCCTTCTTCAGTAAAGCGAGCCCAACCATTGACATAGTTTTAGAGGCCACGCTTTAAAACTCGATCCAGCTATCAAACTTTATGATCCTCCTCACTCCTCAGTCCACACCAGTCAACTAATACTGATAGTTGTCTTCCTAGGGACCGCCCCAATTCCCAGGGTTAGGGTATTCTCAATTATAAGCCTACTCAGATTAGAACTAAACTTGATTCTCTTTGGCCGGTTGGGTTTAAGCAAAACCAGAGCATTGCCACTCCTATTAGATTATAGGAAAGAGAGATACTTCTAACATCAAACATATGATGGATAAAATATCTTTATGAAACATGAATCTTCCATAAGACCTACTCCAATCTAACTAATCAAGAATACAGGTACTTTCTAGGATTTTCAATCGCATACCTTCAAAGAGAACAGGAAGCTGAAACAACATGCCAATCTTACGGCGGAGAGTGAGCACATCCAAATCACATATATCTTGACTGTCCAAAAACACAGTGTTGGAAGGAGGTTCCCACAACCGATTAAGCGATCGCAATAAGGATGATTTTCCACTACCACTGGGGCCTATGACACCCATAATTATACCTTTGGGTATGTCAACGTTTACATTGTTCAGTATAGAAATACCCTTATCCGACACCTTTGTAAGACCCCTTACCTGAATCTTGATTTCTGCACTTTCCCCAAATCCACTCTCATTTATTAGAAGTGGCTCTCTTGATCCTATAAACCAAGACCACAGACAAAATTTCAAGAAAAGTAGAAAATTTGCTCATTTCTATTTTAAGAAAAATGGTTTGTTGAATTAGCTTATAGAATGCTTGGGGGAATGGGGTTTGTACTAACCTGGTATAATCTCCATGGTATGAAACCTTAGCTGCAGACAAAGTAAAGGAGAAAAGAAAGTTGTGTTTTGGTCCGGTGGGAAGAATGAAGACTTATATGGAGGAAAGAATCTACCTTCCCCACGTCCACCAAGACAAGGTCTTGTCAAGTAACTGTCATTAATTGTAGTGACGTTTTGTCATAGAATCTTGGGAGAATGGCCAAATATAATCCTCAACTTTAGTATATTACCTACGTTTAAATTTTGTTATACTATCTCACCAAATTTACTTCTAACGTTATATTATCTGACCAAATTTACTCTTATCATCAGCAAACTTTTAAAAATTACTCCTCAGTCCGTCAGGTGACTCAGAATCTCCCAAGTTATTTTAATTAAGTCAATTATTCTTCTTCTTGATCCACTATTTTTGAAATAATTAGCATTTACCTGCTTTCTTAATAGAAAAAAAAATAAGAGAAACAAATATCAAAATAATACAACAGTTTGTAAATAAAGTATAGTAAATTGAAGAATCTTAATTAGGTAGCTTGTCTAAATTCTAAAAGTATTTATAACACCCCAACTTTAATGAATTTGTTGCCCAAAAGTAGGGAGACTTTGCAAGTATTAGTGAAAAATTGAAGTTCCTTGGAAACTTTACATTGTCGAGTTCAACTTTGCTTTAATCAAATACTTACGCATTGTGCACTCTTAAGTTAGTTGATCGAATTTTACACTAACCAGAAATAACAAAATATATTCAAATATACATGTACATACATGATGAGCAGGTGCATATAATACACAATATTTAGACTCACTGAATTCTACGGTGTGTATATGGTTAAAAAATAAATAAATTTTAAACCAATTCCAAACACATTATCACAAGAAGAGAAGTGGGTACATTGGTAATTAAAAATATCCATGAATAATTTGTATAATCTAGTACATCAATAGTAATTTCTAAATAGTGAAGCAAGAAGAACAACAAGCGATTTAAATAAAAGGAAATTTGGAGATTTTGAATTACCGAACAGATCAAGGGGGTAATTTTTAAAAGTTTGTTGATGGTAGGGGTAAATTTGGTCGGATAGTATAACAGTAGGGGTAAATTTATCCGGATAGTATAACGGAGGTTAAATATAAATAATATTCTAAAGTAGATGAGTATATTTGACCCTTTTCCCTAGAATCTTTTTAGGTCACACTACTGAAGGGTCTTTTGGTAGCTGGTAGGGTGTATAAGAATAATAGTGAATACTGTGTAGTAGTAGTAATGCTACGATTATTTATGCCGAGATATTATGCTGAGATAACATACATTAGATATGGGTGTATACATGCTTGTCCATATATTATATTAAAAACTATGATATTGTTAATGTCATGACTTGCTATGTACTATTAGTTATATATAGGATAATACCAAATAGAGTGTATAACTAAATAAGAGATTAGTAATACCAAAACTAATACATATATTTTTTCCCATAATACATCCTTCTAAACGACCCGTTAGTGTTTAGAGTAAGCACTAAATCATGTTAATTTATCATAATTATGTGATTTAACCTCACGCCTCATGCTCTTGTTTATGTGGGTGGAAAAGATGAGACTCACATGTCAAGTTTTCTTGCAATTTGCAACTTCTAATATCTTTACACTTTGTCCACTTGTTATGGTTTGCTACCAGTTTACTGGTTTTGAACTCAAGTATTTATTCTAATCCACTTTGCGAGCGGGCTTGTTTACCCGAAAAACGGATAGAGTTGAATTTGTACGTAGTTCTAAGGGTATGTGGTATAACTTCACACAAATTGTAAGAGTAAATAGAAATATCGAATATTGACTGTAAAGAATGAAAAATAAGCAAAGTTGAAAAGAGGATGATTTATGGATTAAGCAAGATAAATCAATCTATGAAGCTAAAAAAGACAATTCTTCAGTATGGGAGTGTATGATATTTGAGTTACAATGTATGCAAAACTTGATGCCTTTACAGAAATATAGTCATCCCTTTTATAGTGGGGGATCCTACGTTAGATATAATTAAAAATACATAGTGAGAAACCCATGATAAATTAATTTTTCCCTAATTCTCGCCGATATTTTCTCACTTAGTGCGGCTGCAACGACTCTTGTCTATGAGCTCGATCTTGATCAGACTCAGCAGTGGTCGGTATTGGTCGGTTTCCAGTTTTAGAGCTCGATGCGGGTTTGAGGTCGATGCCAACTCGGGGTCTGGTAATGACTTGGGCTCGGTATCGGTTGGCCTCTGGCCCTTAAGCTCGATTCCATCACATCTCATCATAGTTCGATTTGGACCCGAGCTCGATAATGACTTCGAACTTGGTATTTGGCCTGTACCTGAAATTTGAAGCTCGTTTGTGCCATCTTTGGATCTCATCTCGATATTATGAAGACATATTTTGGTCCATTATGATCCTATCTCGATCAGTCGTACGAAGTTCGAAATCAGTTTCGATCATATATAGATCGCCCCCTCGTTTCTCGGGAAGGATACGGCGAGAAACGATATGATTTCCCAACGGCTCGATTGGATATGCGTTGATGTTTGCATCGAGCCCGACCATGACGTACGTGATAGTTGTCCCGTCGGTTTAGTTTATCAAGGCATTTAATGTGTGTCAGACGGTGATCGGTCACCGCTGATATTGAACCGCCATTGCTCAATCTATAAATAGCCCCTCATTTTACCATTTATCACTTTTATATCTTCAATTTCCAAATTTTCCAAGTTCTTCTTCCGAGTTCATCTGTAAATCTGTGATTTTTTACTGTAAAATCTTTCTTCAAAAACACCAAATCTTTGTTACCTCCTTCTATTTTCGATCTTTAAATCTAAAATGGCGAAAACATCAAAAACCATTCCTCAAAAAGAAAAAGTTTCTTCTTCACAATCTGCCACCGACAAAACACCGGTGGAGCCACGACCTGAGGAGTGCGTTCCTGGGGCTTGTGTTCTTATCTCTGATTTTAAGGTCGACAGAGGCTCGTCGGTTCCCGACCGATGCGAGCCAGTATCGAGGTATATGTGTTCGATAACCGAGGGGTACCTCGAACAGATAAGAAAAGATTGCAATTGGGAGAACAAAGAAATAGTAATCCCGAACTCCTGAAGAAGATATCACCACCCACGTGAAAGGGTTTTTAAGCGTGTATACTTACCCTTTCACGTTAGGTCCTCTCGACCCTTTTATTATTGATTTCTGCCGTCAATACCAAATAACCCTAGGCCAGATCCATCATTCTTCTTGACGGATCGTTATTTTGATTCGGTTCTTCGTGAATAAAATCGAGGGGATGCCTTTCAACCTTTACCATTTCATTCGATTGTACGGCCCTCGCCTCTTTCGAGGTGGGTTAATAAAACTTCAACGCCGGGCAACCAAGGTTCTATTCTCGAGCATAAACGAGGACATGGATCGAGGCTGGATGGGCAGGTTCATTCGGGTGAAGACTTCGGACCTGATTCCGTCTGAAAAGATGCCATTTCCTGACGAGTGGAATATGAAGCGTAAGTATAATCCTGCTGTTATCTCTTACTGCTTTGCCCCTTCATTTCTTCCTCACTGATATCCCTCTTTTGTGATGCAGCAGTTCCTTGGATGCCCGGTGCAGTTCCTGACCTCAAGAACTGGGTACGGGGTCTAGTTTCGACCTCTACATATGTCGAACGTTCATAGCGTGATTTGTCAAAGGGCCGATGGGAGGCCAAAAATCATGGTAAGCCTCTTTCTCGTATCTTTGGTAATTCGAATGAGATGCTCATCATATACTTAAATCAATTTTCTTATATGTAGGCCTGGGCAAAGATGCGATTTTGAGGCCCCCGTCCATCGAGGAAGAGGCTTCGGCCTCTGTTCCAAAACCGGTGAAGGATAATAAGCGAAAAAGGGCCTCCACTTCCGAAGATCCAAAATCGAAGACGAGGATGGCTCGTAAGCTGAGGAAGAATACCATTCCTTTGACCATAGAATCAGTTTTGCGTCTAAGGGATGAAGACGAAGAAGAAGAAAATGACGGGCCTGTGCTGGTGGCCCGAGTGAAGAAAGCCATCGATGCCCCAAAGGCAGCTGAATCGATGGTGATTTATAAAGCTCCGCCTCGGACTGAGGAGATATCGGAGGAAGGTTCGGGCAGAGTCCCCGAATCGTTAGAGATCGAGGATGCTTCCCACCGAATTCAACAAATGGTGGGTATATCAGAAGGGGTCGGTCCTGAAGCTCTCCGAACTGAGGAGAACGCCCCAAGCGAGTCTCTTGGGGCAATAGTAATCGGAGACTCGCCCACTCTCCCTGCCTTTTTCGAAGGGGCGATTCGGGAAGCCCAAGCTTTGGGGGCCTTCGAGATAAACCGGTCTCATGAAGGGGAGGACCCCTTCTGTGATTTGTTTACTGGAGTCTAGGATGTTGCTGGCCCTAGTGATGTGTCGGGCCTTTTCTGTGAAGTGCAGCAAGCTCCGAATCGGGTAAGCTTTAACTCTCTTCATTGATACTACTTTTATGTTTGCTATTCTTCTCTAACTTCTCTTCTTTATTACGTAGGCCGCAGCGATTCATTGAGAAGTATGTTCTCGGTCTCGAGCTGAGCTACGTCGGTAAGAGGCCGACCTCCGGTGGGTCATAGAGGAGAGGAACGCCCTTAGACTCCTCTTCGGGCAAAGGGAAGAGGAAATCAAAGACCTCCGAGCTGAGTTGGCGAAGGCTCATCAAGACCAGACCAGCTGAGTTGGGAAGCTTCATGAGGAGGTCGATATGATAAGGGCGGAGTCCTTGGGATGGAAAGATGGTATGGACCGTCTTGCCGCAGAAAAAGAAACTGCTCGAGCCCAATTATCATTGGCCGAAAATCAACTTCAAGGCATGAAGGAGAAGAGCTTGGTTCAATCAAGAAAAATAGAGGACCTTGAGGCTCGGTTGGCCTCCGAACTTGCCAATACCAAATCTGATGCCGAAAAAGCAAAGGCTAATGTGGATGCATTCGTGGCCGTCTATCGAGCCGATGCTGAAGCTGCTCAGGTACAAGCAAGAGAGGCAGTCGAGACTGCTAACACTTGAGCACATTGGGTTGCTGAACTTGCTAAATGTCGATCTCGGAGGGAGACCCTCGAGGAGATCCATGCTCGAGGTTTTGATCTCACCAAAGAGATAAAAAGGGCTAAAGAGCTCGAAGCCGATGCTGAATCCTTGGCTTGTGATGATGATGATGATGATGGGAGAAAGAGTGGGTCCGAGAGCGGGGGGGAGGGAGGGATGGAGAAGGAAACGCCCCCGTAGATAACCAAGAAATTTAGCCCTTAGTTTCCATTTTGGTTTTTGTGTAGGGTCTTGTTCGGACGTTGTAAACATTCTTGTATATATATATATATATATATATATATATATATATATATATATATATATAAAGATCTTTTCTTTTCCCGACTTGCCTATGTTTTATTCTCTGCCTTGTGAAGATTTTGTTTTATTCATGCCTTATGAAGGTTTTCATAAGGCTTTAGGAAATTTGATCGAATTTGGACCTTCTAGCCTTTATAACCGAGTGAGTGCTTGCTCAAACTAAAAATATGGTAGCCCGTAGGCTTAGTAGTCGAGTGAGTGATTGCTCGAACTCGAAGTAATATATCTCGTAGACTTAGAGATCGAGTAAGTGATTGCTCGAACTCGAAGTAATATAGCCCGTAGGCTTAGAGGTCGAGTGAGTGCTTTGCTCGAACTCGAAGAAATATAGCATGTAGGCTTGATAGTCGAGTGAGTGATTGCTTGAACTCAAAGAGAGGTAGCCCGTAGGCTTAACAATCAAGTGCGTGATTTCTCGAACTCGAAGTAGGGTAGCCCATAGGCTTAATAGTCGAGTGAGTGATTGCTTGAACTTGAAGTAAGGTAGCTTGTAGGCTTTATAGTCGAGTGAGTGCTTTGTTTCGAACTCGAAGTAAGGTAGCCCGTAGGCTTTATAGTCGAGTGAGTGCTTTGCTCGAACTCGAAGAAAGGTAGCCAGTAGGCTTTATATTCGAGTGAGTACTTCGCTCGAACTCGAAGAAAGGTAGCCCGTAGGCTTTATAGTCGAGTGAGTGCTTTGCTCGAACTCGAAGTAAGGTAGCCCGTAGGCTTTATGGTCGAGTGAGTGCCTGCTCGAACTCGAAGTGATATAGCCCGTAGGCTAATTAGTCGAGTGAGTGATTCGAACTCAACATAATGTAGCCCGTAGGCTTAATGGTCGAGTGAGTGCCTGCTCAAACTCGAAGTGATGTAGCCCGTAGGCTAATTTAGTCGAGTGAGTGATTCGAACTCGAAGTAATGTAGCTCGTAGGCTTAGAGATCAGGTAAGTGATTGCTCTAACTCGAAGTAATATAGCCCGTAGGCTTAGAGGTCGAGTGAGTGCTTTGCTCAAACTCGAAGAAATATACCCCGTAGGCTTGATAGTCGAGTGAGTGATTGTTCGAACTCGAAGAGAGGTAGCTCGTAGGCTTAACAATCGAGTGAGTGATTGCTCGAAATCAAAGTAGGGTAGCCCGTAGGCTTAATAGTCGAGTGAGTGATTGCTCGAACTCGAAATAAGATAGCCCGTAGGCTTTATAGTTGAGTGAGTGCTTTGCTCGAACTTGAAGAAAGGTAGCCCGTAGGCTTTATAGTCGAGTGAGTGCTTTGCTCGAACTCAAAGAATGGTAGTCCGTAGGTTTATAGTCGAGTGAGTGCTTTGTTCGAACTCGAAGTAAGGTAGCCAATAGGCTTTATGGTCGAGTGAGTGCCTGCTCGAACTCGAAGTGATGTAGCTCGTAGGCTAATTAGTCGAGTGAGTGATTCGAACTCGAAGTAATGTAGCCCGTAGGCTTAATGGTCGAGTGAGTGCCTGCTCGAACTCGAAGTGATGAAGCCCGTAGGCTAATTTAGTCGAGTGAGTGATTCGAACTCGAAGTAATGTAGCCCGTAGGCTTAGAGATCGAGTAAGTGATTGCTCGAACTCAAAGTAAAATAGCCCGTAGGCTTTATAGTCGAGTGAGTGCTTTGCTCGAACTCGAACTCGAAGAATGGTAGTCCGTAGGCTTGATAGTCGAGTGAGTGATTTCTCGAACTCGAAGAGAGGTAGCCCGTAGGCTTAACAATCAAGTGAGTGATTGCTCGAACTCGAAGTAGGGTAGCCCGTAGGCTTAATAGTCGAGTGAGTGATTACTCGAACTCGAAGTAAGGTAGCCCGTAGGCTTTATAGTCGAGTGAGTGCTTTGCTTCGAACTCGAAGTAAGGTAGCCCGTAGGTTTTATTTAGTTGAGTGAGTGATTCGAACTCGAAGTAATGTAGCCCGTAGGCTTAATGGTCGAGTGAGTGTTTGCTCGAACTCGAAATAGGGTAGCCCTTAAGCTTCGTAGATGATCCCCGAGTGGGAATGGTTGCTCGAACTCGAGTCGGTGTAGCCCTTGGGCTTTATAGTCGAGTGAGTGTTGTTCGAACTCGTTGATTTTTCGGTTGGCAGTCCCCGATTTATGGGGTAATGGTCGGCCCTTAAGCTTGTTTGCATAATAGATCATGAAATAAAGGATGGGTTGTGAGACATGAGATATGGGCAAAGAAGTTTCTTTTCATGTCATTATACAAGTGTTTATATTTTGTACCAGGGATCTAGCAATCTACACGAAAATGGTTCGTTTTGACCATTTGGCTCTTACAATGTTTCTTATCGGAGCCCTATTGTTATGAAGTAACTTTCTTGCATCGAACTTGATATATTTGAGGGTAATGCCCCCCCTCCCAGTATTCGAGGTCGATTGTAAAGAGGCCTCGGATACTGTTGAATTTTTCTAAGTTATTACGATCAATGGTTCCTCATTAAAAACCTTGTCGAAAAACCCATTTGGGATAAAACCGGTCTAAGGGAAAAAGAGTGCAACGCGTGCTTTCAGACTTAAGGCTTCGTATTGAATGATCCATCCTTGTTCCTGATCGAACTCCTGCAAGGGTTAGTTTCGAAATATAAACGAACATGGGAGGAGCGTACCTTAGCAGTAGTATCTTTTTAGGTGCGACACATTCCAATTGCTTGGTAGTTGTTTGTCGTTTATAATACCAAGCTTGTAGGATCCTTTACCGACGATTTCGAGTACCTGATACGGTCCTTCCCAGTTCGAACACAGTTTTCCTTCATTTGGGTTTCGGGTGTTGAGGGTGACTTTCCTTAGCACTAAGTCCCCGATTTTAAAATGGCGAAGATTGGTCCTTCGATTATAGTATCTTTCGATCCGCTGCTTTTGGACGGCTAATCGGACGAGAGTGGCCTCTCGTTTTTCATCCAATAATTCAAGGCTAGTATTCATAGCCTCGTGATTTGACTCTTCTGTTGAATATTGAAACCTGGCACTGGGTTCCCCGATTTTAACTGGAATCAAAGCTTCGGAGCCATATACTAAGGAGAATGGAGTTTCCCCCGTACTAGACTTTGATGTTGTTCGATATGCCCAAAGAACTTCGGGTAGAATTTCTCTCCATTTTCCCTTAGCGTCGATCAACCTTTTCTTTAGGTTTTGAATGATAGTCTTGTTCGTCGATTCGGCCTGTCCTTTCCCACTAGGGTGATACGGTGTAGATAATGTTCTTTTTATTTTGTGGTCTTTGAGGGATTTCGTCACTTTGCCGCCGATAAATTGTTTCCCATTGTCACATACTATTTCGGTGAGTATCCCAAATCGACATACGATATGATCCCAGATGAAGTTTATAACCTCTTTCTCTCTTACTTTTTCGGACGCCTGTGCTTCAACCCATTTAGAGAAATAGTCAGTCATAAATAAAATGAACTTAGCTTTATCTGGGGCCAATGGCAGAGGACCAACAATATCCATTCCCCATTTCATGAATAGCCATAGGGATAGGACTGAGTGAAGTTGCTCTCCGGGCTGATGGATCATCGGTGCAAACCTTTGACATTTATCATATTTTCGAACAAACTCCTTTGCATCTTTGTCCATATCGATCCAATAATATTCTGCTCTGATTATTTTTCGTACTAATGAATCGGCACCAGAATGATTTCCACAAGTACCCTCGTGAATCTCATGTAGGATGTAGTCAGTGTCTCCCGGTCCTAAGTATACTGCCAATGGTCCATCGAATGTCCTTCGGTATAATGTTCCATCTGCAGTCAATATGAAACGAGCAGCTTTGGTTCGTAGGGCCCTCAAATTTTTAGGGTCCGATGGGAGCTTTTCGTTCTCCAAGTATTCAATATACTTATTCCTTAATCCCAGGTTAAGCTTGTAGAATTTATCTCGGCATGACCTTTCTCGATCACGGATCTCGAGAGTTGAACGATAGTCCCCGAGCTGATCTCATCTTCCTCGACCGATGATCCCAAATTTGCAAGTGCATTGGCCTTACTGTTTTGTTCTCGAGGTACATGCTGTAAAGTCTATTACTTGAAACGGTGCAAAGTTACATGTAGTTTGGCCAAATACCTTTGCATTATATCCTCTCGAACTTCGAAGGTTTTGTTTACTTGATTTACCACCAGTAAAGAGTCACACTTGGCTTCAATGAGTTCTACTCCCAAGATTTTAGCTAGCTCAAGACCTACAATCATGCCCTCATACTCGGCCTCGTTGTTAGTCAACCTAGTAGTTTTGATAGATTGCCTAATAGTGCTACCCGTAGGCGGCTTTAAAACGATGCCTAGCCCGGAACCCTTCACGTTCGAAGCTCCATCTGTGAAAAAGGTCCATACCCCCGATGATGTACCTGATTTCAACAAGAGTTCCTTTTCGACTTTGGGTACGAGGGTTGGAGTGAAATCGGCCACGATGTCTGTTAAAATATGAGACTTGATGGCCGTCCTGGGTTGATATTCGATATCGTACCCACTAAGTTCGACGACCCATTTGGCCAATCGACCTGATAGTTCGGGCTTGTGCAAAATATTATGAAGTGGGTAAGTGGTTAATACGCATATGGGGTGACATTGAAAGTATGGCCTTAACTTTCTAGAGGCGCTTATCAGTGCAAGTGCCAATTTATCTAAGTGTGAATATCTAGTTTCTGCTTCCCCTAAGGTTCGACTTACATAATAAACAGGAAATTGCGTACCTTGCTCTTCTCGAACTAGGACACCACTTACCGCGATTTTTGATACTGCCAAGTACAAGCAAAGTTACTCGTCTACCTTTGGAGTGTGAAGCAGTGGTGGGCTCGATAGGTATCGCTTCAATTCCTCTAATGCTTGTTGGCATTACGGGGTCCAGGCGAAATCGTTCTACTTTTTGAGTAGAGAGAAAAATTTGTGACTTCGATCTGACGACCTTAAAATGAATCGGCCTAAGGCAGCAATCCGTCCCGTTAGCCTCTGCACGGCTTTTACACTGTCCACGATGGCGATGTCTTAGATGGCCTTGATTTTATCGGGGTTGATCTCAATACCCCGATTCGATACCATTAAGCCAAGGAACTTGCCCGAACCGACCCCGAAAGCACATTTCTCGGGGTTGAGCTTCATGTTGTATTTCCTTAAAATCTCAAATGTTTCCTGCAAATGAGACAAATGGTCCTCTATGCGCAGGGACTTAAATAGCATGTCATCAATATAAACTTCCATTGATTTACCTATTTGTTTCTCGAATATTTTATTTACTAGGCGTTGGTAAGTAGCTCCTGCATTTTTTAGCCCGAAAGGCATCACATTATAACAATATGTTCCATACTTGGTGACAAATAAAGTTTTTTCCCGGTCTTCCGGGTTCATTTGGATTTGATAATACCCGAAATAGGCATCGAGAAAAGTAAAAAAACTCATGGCCGGACGTGGCATCGATCATGCAATCGATGTTAGGCAGCGCAAAAGAATTTTTGGGGCACGCCTTGTTTAAATCCTTATAATCTACACGCATTCTAAGTTTGTTCCCTCTTTTAGGAATTACAACTACACTGGCTAACCATTCGGGGTATTTCACATCCTGAATGGACCCTATTTTAAGAAGTTTAGTTACCTCGTTCTTTATGAATGCATACTTTACCTCAGATTGGGGTCTTCTCTTTTCCTTCACCTATTTGAACCTAGGGTCCAGGCTACGCCGATGCATCATTATATCCGGTGGGATCCCTGTTATATCTAAATGGGACCAAGCAAAATAATCTATGTTATCGATAAGAAATTGAATAAACCTTTTCCTGAGTTTGGGGGTTAGTACCGTTCCCAAGTATACCTTTTGTTCGGGCAAATGCTCGATTAGTATGACTTGCTCCAGTTCTTCAATCGTTGATTGGGTAGCGTCAGAATTATCAGGGACCACGAAGGATCGAGGGATCCTTTGATCATCATCTTCGTTAATCTTCTGATTTTCTAGTTGGGTTGAAGCCGACGTTTGTCATTGCTATTTGGCATCTCATTCCCCTTTTGAGTCCGACCCCTTTGTTGATGAAGGTGAGGATATCAGAATTTCTTCTACGACGGCAAACATTTCTCTTGCGTCCGGTTGTTCTCCGTACACTATTTTAACTCCCTCCGATATTGGGAATTTAAGAACCTGGTGGAGGGTCGAAGGTACAACTCTCATATTGTGGATCCATGGCCTTCCAAAAAGAGCGTTGTACCTCATGTCGCCTTCGATTACATGGAACTTCGTTTCCTGGATGGTCCCTGCCACATTTATTGGCAGAATTATCTCGCCTTTGGTGGTTTCACATGCCATATTGAATCCGTTTAGAACAGGGTCGCGGGTACAACCTGGTCCTGTAGACCGAGTTGTTCTACATCTTTCGATCTAATAATGTTGGCCGAGCTACCTGGATCAATTAACACACGCTTAACTTTAGTTTTATTCATAAGTACGGATATTACCAGTGCATCGTTGTGAGGTTGCATGACTCCTTCTGCATCTTCATCATTAAAGGACAAAGTTCCTATGGATGCGTAATCCTGAGTTCGAGGTCGCTTTTCTCTCATAACCGATGTCTTAGTGCGTTTAAGCACTGGTCCCTGAGGGGTATCGACGCCACCGATGATCATGTGGATGATGTGATATGGTTCTTCCTGTTAGTTTTGTTTTCCGAAATCCCTGCTTTTGAAATGGTTTTTAGCCCTGTCGCTTAAAAATTCTCAAAAGTGCCCTTTATTGAATAACCGGGCTACCTCCTCTCTTAGTTGCCTGCAATCTTCCGTTATGTGGAAATGGGTGCCATGATATTCGCACATATGATTGGGGTTCCTCTGGGCAGGATCGGTCTGTATGGGTCGAGGCCATTTAGTGTCTTTGATGCGTCCGATAGCCGACATGATGGCGGATACATCAATGCTGAAGTTATACTCCGATAACCGTGGTGCTTCCTTAGGTCCGGTAGGCCTGTCGAACCCATTTCTGTTCATCAACCCCCGAAACCCTTGACCTCGATCACTTCTTTTATTTCCTTATACGGGGTTATGTCTCGATTCATTGATCCTGTGGTTTCCACTATATGGTCGGTATTGGTCCCTGATCGGACCTTGTTCTTGATTGATGTCCCTTCTAGCAACGGGTTCAGAGCCCAACTAAACGTCTTCGACTCTAATTTTTGACCGGTACCGATTATGCTCATCGGTCCAAGTAATAGCTGGGTATTCGATCAGGTTATGCTTCAACCGCCGTGAAGCCGTCGAACTTCGTTCGTTCAAACCTTGAGTGAAAGCTTGAACAACCCAATCGTCTATGACTGGTGGCATATCTATTCGTTCCATTTGTAAACGAGATACGAACTCTCTTAGTATCTCGTTATCCTTTTACCTTACCTTGAATAGGTTCGACTTCCTGGTCTCGACCTTTATGACCCCGATGTGTACTTTTATGAAGGAATCTGCAAGCATAACAAAAGAATCGATAGAATTTGATGGTAAATTATGATACCATATCATTGCTCCCTTTGACAGGGTTTCACCGAATTTCTTCAATAATACGGATTCGATTTCATCGTTCTCTAGGTCGTTCCCTTTAATCGCACATGTGTAAGAGGTGACATGTTCGTTGGGGTCAGTAGTTCCGTTATATTTAGGAATCTCGGGCATGCGGAATTTCTTTGGGATCGGTTTAGGAGCCACGCTTGGGGGGAAAGGCTTTTGTACGAATGTTTTGGAATCTAAGCCCTTCAATATAGGTGGTGCCCCCGGGATCTGATCAATCCTGGAGTTATATGTTTCTACCTTTTTGTCTTTTGCCTCGATCATCCTTTCTCCTGATTCTATTCGTTTGGTCAGTTCTTCGAACATCTTAGCAATTTCAGGATTAGTCCCCGACTCTTGCTCATTTGACCTTACTATAGCTGGTCCCGTTCTGTGGGTGATTTTTTGGGGTGGACTGGGCTCCGGCCTGCTCGGTATCTGGGTTTGACTCTACAACTGAGCTATTGCTGCCTATTGAGCTTGCAACATTTCGAAAATCATATGCAAGCTTGCGTCATTTTCCTCGACGTTATGGGTATCTCGAGTTGCAGATCGAGTGCCACTATGAATGCTATTTTTAGGTTCAGAATATAGGTTTGCCTCAATGGCCACATGCGAATTAATGTCTAATGGCACTTCGACTCGAGCTCCAACGATGTCAACAAGCGGCCTTTCGGTCCTGGGCGTCAAGTTGTTGTTCTCACCTTGAAGACCAGTTTCGTTATCGATAGGTAAGGCCATTTAATTGATAGCTCGTCGTTGCTAATCCGAAATCAAAGACACTTCCGGAAACAAGCGTAAAATGGCGTGTTTTGCGGATTCGTATCAAATAACCACTGTTATCCTTAGCCCCACGGTGGGCGCCAAACTGTTTACCCGAAAAACGGATAGAGTTGAATTTGTACGTAGTTCTAAGGGTATGTGGTATAACTTGACACAAATTGTAAGAGTAAATAGAAATATCGAATATTGACTGTAAAGAATGAAAAATAAGCAAAGTTTAAAAGAGGATGATTTATGGATTAAGCAAGATGAATCAATCTATAAAGCTAAAAAAGGACAATTCTTCAGTATGGGAGTGTATGATATCTGAGTTACAATGTATGCAAAACTTGATGCCTTTACAGAAATATAGTCATCCCTTTTATAGTGGGGATCCTACTTTAGATATAATTAAAATTACATAGTGGAAAACCCATGATAAATCAGTTTTTTCCTAATTCCCGCCGATATTTTCTCACTTAGTGCGGCTGCAACGGCTCTTGTCTATGAGCTCGATCTTGATCGGACTCAGCAGTGGTCGGTATTGGTCGATTTTCAGTTTTAGAGCTCGATGCGGGTTTGAGGTCGATGCCGACTCGGGGTCCGGTAATGACTTGGGCTCAGTATCGGTTGGCCTCTAGCCCTTAAGCTCGATTCCATCACATCTCATCATAGTTCGATTTGGACCCGAGCTCGAAAATGACTTCGAACTCGGTATTTGACCTGTACCTGAAATTTGAAGTGCCATCTTCGGATCCCATCTCGATATTATGAAAATATTTTTCGGTCCATTATGATCCCATCTCGATCAGTCGTACGAAGCCCGAAATCAGTTTCGACCATATACAGGGATAGACATTGTGTTTGTGCTAAGTGGGTTCAACAAAAATATGTAAGAGCATTTTCTAGAAGAAAAATAAAATATACCTATATACACAATATTATTTTTCGACAAACTGGGTTCAAATAAAACCTCTTGAATCCACGTGGGTCTGCCCCTAATTTTCTATAGACATAATGTAACTGCAACTTCAATGTTATTATTATAGTAGAACTGAATGTTGCTAATAAACAACTTTTCAGATATTAGCAATTGATTCAAACAAAAAGGAGACGAATAAGAAAAAGAAATTGAAGTAATTTTCATTAGCCGACGGCGATATCTTGCTTTCTTGGATGAAATTCCATCATTAGCAAGAAAAATAAGAATATGACATTCCATCACTTTTCGGCAAAAAATTTATCTACACCCAATATTTTTACACACCTTGAGCCACTATCCTTCTATTATCAATGAAAATGGAGCTAGACTTTTCGTTTGCAATAGATGAATGTTTTTATGGATGCTAAAAGTCCACCAATAGCAAATTATTACACCATATTTATTATAAAGCAAATCAATTTCAAAATATTATTATTTATAGCTATCTTTTTTATTTTATATTAAAATAGGTATTTATTTATACCTAAATTTGAGACATAAAATACGCCAATTATATTCTTTCTCTCTTCCTTCTCTCTACCAACAAGATTATCAATCCTCTCTTCTCTCTCAAAATTTCCTCTCTTAAATTTCCTCTCTTCTCCCTCAAAATTTTCTTTTAATTATCCTTTTCTCGTGACTGGAAAACCGTGCAAGCATACTTGATTTAAGTTCAGTCCTTTTCTTTTCTGACTTTTCTAACCGAAAGAAGAACAAGAATTGAAAAAGAGAAAAATAGAAGATTTGCTCTGGCCATGGCTACGCCGGAGCAGATTTGAGGGCTAGGTTTTTGTCCGTCTTCATTTTTAATTTTAATTACAATGATACAAATATATTATATTATGTACAAATACACTCAAATATATTATATTTTTATATAAATACATTATTTTTTCACATGTATTTATTTTTACGTTGATTTTCGTTACTGTATTCATGAATACATGGCGCGAATACATCTGAATACATAAACGTACAGATGTGCTTTCCTATTTTTAGCCAAGTTTTTCTACTGTATTCATGAATACAATAGCTTGGATACATCGAATATATTACCATAACAACTGAAAAGGTAGCTATAGGAATTAATTAAGTATATGGTAGCTATAGGAAGTTAATAACAACTAAACAATAGTGGTTTCTAAAAATTTCTCTTAAAGAAAAAGGCACTAAACAATTAAATGATACCCAAAAAAAGACAATAAATAGTAAGAAAGTAGTAAAGGATTCTTATTTACTGAAGCGTCCCCGAATTTCGATAGATACAGTGGGTCATAGTAGAAAAAGTACAAGATAGATCCGCCACCGGCACCTTTATATTATTTGTTATTATGGGTGACGCTTTAAATATATATACAATTTCTAACATATAAATACATATATACATAGAGTTTCGACCGAAGCTTGCGGGTGGCGTACCACCCCTCGACACTTACTAGATCCGCCTCTGCTTTCATTAAGTTTGGGTCTCATGTATAAATTCTCACTATCCACCTCATTCTATTTAAGTTCATCTAAGTCTAATATTAAGTATCATGAAAATTCACGATAGATAAATTAGTTTAGCACTAGTTATCAACTTATTGTAATCCCTCATTATTTTGTAGTTTGAAACCGACAAAGATTCTCTTTTTATTCCGGAAATAGCATTGGTCCCAATAAACTTCAATTTAATATTTTGTCGGTCTCCCGAATGAAGTTGAGACCAACCTTATTAATAATTAGCTAACTCTTTTCCAACTCCGTCTAATTAGTAATGTTCACATGAATTTTCAAGTGGATAAGATTGGTCGTATCGTCTCAATTGGAGATGGGATTGCACGTTTTTATGTTTTGGATGATGAGATTCAAAGACTATCTTGCCAGTTTAATGAAAAAAGGACTCTCGCCTCACCCACCCATTTGACTTATGGCACATCGACTTGCTTTTCAATCAAAGTGATTTTATAACCATAAAGAAATACCTCTCTTTTGAAATTAGTCCCGTCCCTAGATGTAGTAATCAATCTGCGGGATATCCAAAGAAGCTGTGCACCTTCATTGAATATTAATGAAAGAAAGCCCTTTCATCTTGAATCTGATCTATTGAAAATGAGGCCGAGTATAACATTTTTTTTTTTTGGGTACAAATAGGGCTATTACAGCCGCAATAAAAAAAAATTCAAAGTGTGTGAACCAAAACATGATTAAGTTAAGCATGCTTTTGTGATTAAAGACTTTACTAAAAAGGCAGGGACTTATGTGTAATTAGTAGACTTTGTAGATGAAATTGTACTACATTAGAAGAAAGGAAGTTAGGTTGTTAAAAGGTTATTAGTCCTCTAACAGTGTTAACTAACAAAATAAAATAAACACGAGTTCTTCTCTCTATCGTTCTCTCTCTACAACTCATCTCCAAATTATTGTCAATTGATAATTCCTATATTTAGATCGTGTAATTTGACATGGTATCAGAGCGGCGATCGTTGTAATTGCGTAGATCTGCAATTTGTTTTTGATAATTCGAAGCTCAACAATGGGGGACAGTGAGGTTGATTAATTTCCTCATAACCATCCTCTATTCCTTCGAGATTCTGACATGCCTGGAACAACACTGATATCGTTGAAGCTCACATGGCCAAAAAATTATACCCTGTGGAGTAGGGCGATAAAAGTCGCACTCTTGGTGAAGGACAAGCTAGGGTTTGTGGATGACACTTGACTTAAGAGCTCTTACAGAGGCGAATTGACTACGTAGTGAGATAGGTGTAATGCAGTGGATTATCATGGCTCAGTAGCACAATATCAAATGAGCTGGTACCGAGTATTATGTATGCTGCGAGTGCAAGGAAAATTTGGGACGAGTTCAAGGAGAGGTTCGACAAAGATAACTTGACCAGGATCTATCAGCTTTGGACTGAAATTGCAAAACTTAGACAAGGTACAAACTTAGTTACTTTCTATTGTTCAAAGATGAAGGATTTGTGGGGTGAACTAGATATTCTAGAACCATTACCTTCGTGTGATTGTGAGGAATCAAGGATATATGTTGATTATTTGATGAAATAGAGGCTATTGAGTTCCTTATGGGACTAAATGAGAGTTATGGCCAGATAAGAAGTAACATTTTGCAGAGAAGGCCAGTACTCACTGTAAATCAGGCATATTTAGTTGCAATACAAGAGGAAAGTCAAAGAGCATTAGGAATTGTTGAAACAAACAAAGATCCTCTAAATATGTTAGCAGACCGAGGACAAATGTTCAAAGGAAAGAAACCAGACCTAATTTGCGAGCACTGTGGCTATACAGGCCATCTAAAGAAAAATTATTAAATAATAATAGGGTATCCAACTGATTTTAAGAGCAAAAAGAAAGGGCAACCAGGTGGATACAAACCTTATGCCAACAGTGTAAATGTAGAAGGAGGAACGAATGTAAAACTGCAGTTTCCAGGAAGCTTCATGACAGAGGAGCACTACAAGCACTTAGGCAAATTGTTGACCAAGTCTTCTTTAGGACAAGGATTTGTTACTATAACAAGTTCATCAAACATAGCAGGTGTAGTGTCATTGCTATCTAGTGTGTCCAATGGGAAGGTATATAATTGGATAATAGATACAGGTGCCCCACACCACATAATATTCTGCAGGGAAGTGTTAGAGAGTCTTAAAGAAATTGAAAGAGAAACTAACTATGGAGTAGAAATGCCTACAGGATATAAGTCAAAGATTACACACTCAAGAGATGCATTCATTCTGGGAAAACAAAAGATAATAAATGTGTTACATATGCTAGATTTTAAGTTCAATCTGCTTTCAGTATCCAAGCTAACTAAAGAATTGTGCGGCTTAGCTACCTTCTACCCTGATTTCTATGTGTTTCAAGGGCTCTACAATGGCAAGGTGCTAAGAATTGGTAAGGAAGATAGTGGAATGTACATACTAAGAATGGAAGAAGTGGTAGTAGCTGGGACTTTCAAAAGGGAGACATTAGATACTACATTGTGGCATCAACGATTAGGAGATGCATCTCCAAACACTCTACAAAATCCGGAGGAGCTAAAGAATAAGATTGATGCAAGCTTGCATAAAACTTGTGAAGTTTGTCAATTATCTAAATAAAGTAGACTTAAATTTCCAAATACTAGCAGTAAGTCTTGTAGTATCTTTCAACTTGTGCATGCTGATGTTTGGGGCCTGACGAGCGCAAAACACACACTTAAATTGTGCTCGCTAGTCAAAGATAGTATAGTATAATATCGTATCCACAAAGATTGGATTTAAATAGTATTCTCGTAGTTTCTAGCTTGATTTCTATCCATGAGAATCAAAAGTTGAGATTTATATGATTAATACTAAAATTTAACTAAGAATCTTAAATCTACAGCTATTGACTAGTGACTATCGAAACAAGGAAGAAGCAATTAAGGTTATCAGTGGAAGAGGATAGGGTTTTGACAGAATAAGTACAAGATAATTATTTGGGATTTAACTCTAGATAATTCACTTCCAATGTTCAAGTGAATCTCTCGAATTCACTCTATTATTAATTGAAACGTTCAGCAAAAACTCCTCTCTCGATTAGGTCTTAAACTCACGAGATGAACTAATTTAACCACTGTGAAGATATGCAAGAATGCGTAGTGGATCGATCTTTAGGAAAATCTCTTTCGATTATTCCCCTAACTAGATTTAATCAATGATGCAACTAGCCTCTTTCAATTACTTAGAAGAATCTATGAACTCAACCAATAATATAATACAAAGATATCACAAAGTTATGCCTCTTTCTATTACAAGAAAAAATAAATATAGATGCAACAATTAAATCTTCCAAAAATGATTAAAATACATAAAAATAAAGTTATAATCCACAAACAATCATCAATACACCAAATTCATCAAAACCCAAATGGATCAACTTCATAGGAAAACATAAATTCAATCCAAACTCGGATATTCAGTGAGGAAGGAATGATGAAATCCTTGTGCTTGTGTTCTTCCAACTCCTCCTTAGCCTCCATGGCCTCCTTATTTCTGGCCACTTATTGCACCAGCGCCCCGTGCCCCGCGAGGCATGCTGCGGGGCGGTAGTGCAAATTGTGGCCAGAAATGAGTTTTTCAAATTTTTGACATCCAGACTTGGTTTTCGACCCCCGAACGTGATTCCGACTTAATTACTTGGGCTTCTACTCAGATTTCAAAGCTCCAAATAGCTCGAATTAGCCCCACAATATCTACATAACTCGAAATCACTCCTACAAGGCATAAAACACACAATAAGTGCAAAAACACTACCAATTAAAGCTCAACACAAGTAAAGTATAGTGAATTAGAGTATAATAAGCGACTAAAACATGAGATTATAACCTACCATCAGGGCCCATATAAAGTTCCAACCTATGACAGGAAGCATTACTTTGAGACAATAGTTGATGACTTTAGTCGATATACTTGGATTTGCTTATTGCATTCAAAAAGTGAAGTAATTGTGGTGTTAAAAGACTTCTTTGCCTTGATTAAGAACCAGTTTAACACTATGATCAAAACTATAAGATCAGATAATGGCACAGAGTTTCTCAAACTTGGTATTGTGCACCAAAGAAGCTGTCCATATACTCCACAACAAAGTAGAGTTGTGAAGAGGAAACATAGGTATATTCTGGAGATGGCAAAGGCTTTAAGATTTCAAAGTGGCATGCCAGTGAAGTTCTGGGGAGACTGTGTGAATACGGCTATGTATTTGATCAATAAGTTACCTTCAGAGGTTCTGGAAGGCAAATCCCCCTTTGAAATACTGCATAAGAAACAACCAAAAATTGATCATTTAAGGGTGTTTGGTTGTTTGTGCTATGCAAGCACACTACCTAGAGGTGATAAATTTGCCCCAAGAGCAAGGAAGACGGTCTTCATAGGGTACTCAGAGACTCAAAAAGGATACAAGCTATTTGACTTCGATACTAACAACTTCCTTGTTAGTAGAGATGTCAGTTTTATAGAGAACATATTTCCTCTCAAGACTGATAACATGGAGCAGGAGAATCTATTTCTTCTCAACACCACATACACTATTAGTTCTAGTATTCAGCATGGTGATACAACAGAAACAGCTGGAATGATGGAAGGAAATAACATGGCTCTATCACCTGACTCTACAAGTGACTATAATACTGATCAAGCTGAACCATCCGTGGAACATGAAATCATTCTAGAAATTAGGAATTCAGCTCTTGAATCAGGGGAGATAACAAAACAGGAGACACATGATCAAATGCGTCATGCACTGCCGGAGTCTGTTGCAGATCCTTTAGTAACTCAGATCAATGATCAAATGCATCAACCAGAACTTGGTGCACAACCTTCTATGACTCAAGCTGCACCACTAGTTGGACTTAGGAGATCACCTAGAGGGGTTAGACCTGTTGTTTGGGTAAAGGACTATGTCACTACTAGGAAACCATCAGGACATAGTCCCTATCCCATCTCCTAATATGTGTCATATGATCATTTTCCAACCTATTACCAAGCCCATTTAGCAACTTTTTCAACAAAAGTAGAACCACATTCTTTTTAAGAAGCATCACAAGATGCTAGGTGGGTTGTGATAAGCGCAAAGCACAACATAAAATTGATGCTCGCTAGCCAAAGATAGTATAGTATGATTACCGTCTCCATCGGGGATTAGATTTAAACAATGCTCTAGTAATTCCTGGATTAACTATTATTCAGGATGATCAAAACTTAATTAGAATGATTACAAACTACGATTAACTACTAAAGTAAAGCAATTGATAATTGACTGCAAAGAACTAGAGATCATCAAAATTGGTTTCTATCCAATGTGAGGAATACGAGTTTTGACAGGATAGATGCAAGATAGCTATTTGGAATTAACTCTAGTTTAATTCACTCTAATGTTCTAATGATTCTCATGAATTCACTAAATGATTAGTTCAAACATGTAGTTAAGACTCCTCTCTCTATTAAATCTTAACTCTACGAGGTGAACTAATATAAGCACTGTGAAAGTATGCAAGCATGCGTTAATGGATTAGTCTTTAGAAAAACGTCTCTCGAATATTCTCCTAACTTGATTTAATCAACAACTCAACAAGCTCTTTTGATTACTTAAGAGACTCAATGAATTAAATCAAACAAAATAATTCAAAGATAATCACCAAAATATTTCTCTTTGGATTAAATAGACCGGTAAATAAAGTAGCAATAATTCTAAGCCCCATCAACGAATTCAAGGAAAGAACTAGAGTCAAAATCCACAAATATTTATCAAAATACTATATCCGTCAAACCCTAAGGAAAACTACTCCATAATTATGGAGGAAGTCATCACAAATATAATTAAAGAATAAGAAAATATCAATCTAACGTTACAATCCAAACTCCCGTATTGAATTGGTGGAAAGATGATGAAATCCATGTCTTGTAGCCTCCAATGCTCTACCAAAGCTTCCAAGGTCAAAAGTCCTCTAAATATTGTGTTTTTGTTGTATTTATATTATGTAGGAACGGGCCCGGATGAAACTATCCTTTCCAAGCCAAAGTAGGAGAAATACTCTGTATAAATTGCACATGTGCGGCGCATGGCGCATCGCCCCACGCGGTGCGCCTGTGTAGAAGTTCAGAGAGTTGATTTTTACACTCTACAAGAATTTTGCACTAGAGCCCCGTGCCCCGCTACACATGGCGCGAGGCGGTAGTGCAATTTTCTTAGAGTAATTTTTGTTTTCTCACTTTTTGACATCCATACTTGGTCCTCGACCCCGAACGTGATCCCGACTTAATTTCTTGGGCTTTTACTCAGACTTCAAAACTCCAACTTATTCAAGTTAGCTCTAAATTATCTTAGTAGCTCGAAATCATTTCATGCAAGGCATAAAACACGTAATAAGCACCAATCACCATTATTTAAGCTCAACCCCAAGTAAAATGAAGTGATCAGAGTGCAAACTATGACTAACATACGGGTTTCTAGCCTACCATCAACACCCCACACTTAAATCATTGCTCGTCCTCGAGCAATCAAACTGCACTTCACATAAAGACGACCTTCTTATCAGACAACTTCCCTAACGCATCATGCCAAGAATATTTAAAACAGACTAAGCACCCTATCATAACATCCTAGCCTCAAGACTCGACTCAAAAGCATCACGTATCTTTCAAAAACCCGCTCACTTACTCTAACACAGAGGCCAAAGACATTACCTTTCCTTCGTAAATCATTTGCCCTCACACCAAAGATAGAGAGTAGTTCCACACACAATAAAATTCAAGAACAAATAGGAACTCAAGATAGAAAGAATTAACTCACTATCAGAAATAAAATTCATGCGCCACAGAAAACGTACCATAAGCTTGCCCGTAGTGTAGTACTCTACTAATTGAGCTCCTTCAGTCAAGGATCAAGTAGGACATTAATTGGTTGTAATGTAGGCTGCGAGATAGGTAGGATACATTTAGATGTAGTAACTACACCTCCCTGACCATTTTAATACTTATACATTTATACTTTAAACTCCGCACTTGTGTTGAACTAAATCCCAACCTTCATAAATAATAACATCAAGCTCCCAATTTCTTTAAGCACAGACAAGATGAGAACTACCACTAGCAAGGAATCTATTTTTTTTAATACATACACAAACTCTCTCTTAGTTTTCTTTTTCAAAGTTCTAATTGATTTCTCTCTTTCTTTTTCAATTCCTTACACATGGCTCTCACAAATTTCAATTAGCGCACCTTTCTCCATTCTTTTTGGTTCCACTCAAAAGTCAACCATACCTCTACTCAGCTGGTAACAATCTCATAATAGTTTCAAGTGCTCACGAGAGGTAAAAGGTTCAAATAGACAGTCAAATCAAACAAAGAGGTAAGGCTTGTAGTGTGGTTGCCAAAGAAAATAGGATTACAGGCTTAAAAGGGCTAACTAAGATACACAACAATCAGGCGGGTCACAAGCATATAATTGGCTCACAAAGAAATACCTATATTACTTCCTAGACTGAATAAAAAGCAATGTAGGAATGATTCAAGAACTCACTTAGGACCGGATCTATCCTGACTCTCTAGTCAAAGCAGTTAAGTAAAGTCACAATCAACCAATTTAAGGCACGTATACATGATTTAAGAATTGAGCCTAGGTGTCACAACTGGGCTACTTACTACTCTCAAGACACAACAAAGTCAAGAAAAGTCATCTCCATGTTACACCATAACACAAGACTTCTCTATTCCTAAGAGAAGAAAAAAACTAACAATACCTGGTTCAAGCAAAACCCTTAAAAAAGAACCGCGGTACAAAAAAAATCAAGGGAAAATCATTACACAACCTAAGAAAAATAAAATATATTTTTCTTCGACTTTGATCCCTCAAGAAGACAGTCGAGGAAATCGATCATCGGGATTTTTCAATCAAAAAAATGAAAACAAACACATATATACATATTTACATTCCCCACCCCATACTTTAAATTGTGGCATGTCCCCATGACACACAAATAAAAAGCAACAGGTAAATGAAACTTCCCTGATTCATCTAGTCGGGGTCTGAATCGAAGTTGGGATCTCTAATCTCGTCCAAGACACACTTCTATTTGAGGTTATGAAACGGCCGATGCAATAGTAATACCCAACAGAGAGTCGGGGTTTAATTCCACAGGGAGCGATATGAATGGTATTTAGAAGTATATATTGTGGTGAATGAGCTTGAACTATCTTAAATTACACTTCCACAAGATTTGGTTGATTCTAGATCTAATTTAAACTAAGATTGCAAGATAAATAATTAAAACTAAGAAAATGTTTTTGTTGTTGTTTTCAAATAATGTAAAAGGCCTAGGGCTATGACCTTCACCTAGGTGTTTGCCTAATGGATTATAAATTGTAAAGCTTGTTTCGTTGGTCGGGGTATATTATAGCTATCAACACTCAAGTATCCACTCAATACCTCTCGATAAGAGAGTGATTTTGCGTAGTTTGGCTTTCTCATGTCCAAATGGGTATTGAACAAAACAATTGATAAAATGCTCAAGTCGGATTTTACTATCTCTAGGTTCAACCCTTTAATTGGAACTATCAATCTCTTGATTTTATCCCAAATTTATGTTAGCCAAGTTTTTCTAGACTAAGTCTCTCTTTCTCAAGAAGAAACCAAGTCAATTAGGCATGAGATAATGTTTGCAACCATTAAATCTTCAAATAAAAGCAAGAACAAGTCTAGATAATCAACACCCAACCATAAACAAGCAATAAATCAAATACTCATTAGGTTTACATACTAGGGTTGGGTCACAACCCTTGTTAGAAATCTAGCTACTCATAATGGGTATAGAAGAAAATAAAGAAGAAAAGATGATAAAACTCATATTGCAAGATTAAAAGACAAAACTCCAATGTTAAATCACCAAAGTAAGATAAATTTGCCTAAAGGGGCAAGTAAAAATGGCTACAGGACTTTCAATATTCAAAACTTGACCTAATTTCGTGAAAGTAGTCTATTTAAACAAAGCTAGACTTTTCGGACAAAATTGCCCTTTCGGAGATTCTGCGGCCGCACAATTATATGTGCGGTCTGCACTTCTCTTCATATCTTGACAAGAGTTGACTCTGCGGCCGCACAATTCTATATTGCGGCTGCATCTCTCATGTTCTGCGGTCCGCACAGTTTTGGGCCGCACTGAGCTCTTCTGCGGACCGCACATTTCCTGAGTGCGGTCGCATAGGTGTTTCTGCGGCCGCATAATTATTGTGCGGTCCGCATTTCTTCTTGAGCTTGAAATGAAACTCTCTGAACTTTGGCTCTTACGTAGCTTCTGCGGCCGCACACTAATTGTGCGGTCCGCACTTTGCACTGGGGCTCTGTTGATTTTCCTTCATATTCTGTGGCCGCAGATAGAAATCTACGGTCCGCACTTGAGCTTCTGTGCCTGATTTTTGTCCTTGTTTAGATCACTCCTCCTTGAGTTGGATTTCATCGTAGTGGCTCATTTTCCAATACGCCTACGAGTAAGCATACTTCATCAGTTTTCGGGAATACAATTAGATACCTTTGGACTAAAATGAAAGCTAAAAGGCGCTAATAAGTAGTCAAAATTCCTACTTATCAACTCCCCCAAACATAAGCTTTTGCATATTCTCAAGAAAATAAGTTAATTCTCACCTCCACAAGATAAGAGCTATTCGAGCTAATCTAAGGTGAATCAAACGCATATCAATTGGGACAAACAATTACCCACAATACTTATGAATTATCAACAAGGCAATGATTTGAAGTTTTAAGCACAAATAATTCTAATGTGACACTAGAGCATCAAGAGTTGACTTTACTCATCAAGAAAGTTCGCTCTTTCATGTAGGTCATTGTGGATCCCAAACTCCTCCTATTCTACTCTTCCTTAGCATATCTCACTTAAGAATGTAGCACTCACTTCAAGGATTTGTGAAAAGTTCGCTCATCTCACTCAAAAGAATGTCAGAAGTACGGCTCTAAGTACCATATGCTTGCCCCTCATGTAAATCACCACTAATGTAAGTTCCCTCAACTTGAAATCACGTAGGGCTTTTTCGGATGTAATGAAGGCTTTTGGACTAAGGTAGGAAATGTTGGAATAGAACGGGTTCATCTTTCCGTAAGCACTCCATTTTTTCTTTTTGGCTCATGCTTTGCCGACTCTTTGAGTCATTTTCTTTTTCCTTACGGGAACTAGAGAGACTTAACATCACTCTTTCTTGGTCATGATATTCATTTTCTCCTTCTTTGTTTTCTCCATGCTTTACATTTTTGCTTTTCTTTGAATCCCTTCAACTCTTCAACTTATTCACTTTCTTTTTGCATTTTTTTTCTTTTGTTCTTTCTTTCTTTTTCTTTGCCTTTCCTTTTCTTCATTTCTTTTCTCTTTTTGTAACTTGATACCACTTTCAAATTTCTCGTCTCTCCCCCAAACTTATGTTTTAGCCAATTGTTTCTCAAGAGTGTTAAGGAAAGCTCGGGTGGCAAGAGAGGATCACTACAAAATGGGCAAAGACTTGTAACATTGTTATCAAATGAAAAAGGTTTTAGGCTCAAAAGGGTTGACTAGGGATAACAACATTGGTGGGTCATGAAAATTTTTAAAACGGGTCAAGGAGAGCCTACAATCACTTCTTAAGCCAAGCAAAACTTAGAATTTTGCCTAGAAACACATTCCGGGTAAGTTCTAGACCATTCGCACGGGTAATTGGACTTGAAACAAAATATCTCACCTCTCACACAGTTGGATTGTTCAAGAGGATAGAGTCGAGGGCCACAACAACCATATTCGAGATTGAAAATCACTAATGGTTTAACTAAACCACTCGATGATTGCTTAAGTCAACACAAGAGTCAAAATATCACTAAATAGAGCTATTTCTTTCCAAGAACTTGTTTTTAATCATAAGCATGTAGTTAAGTGTGTTGGTACCAAGTGAAGCATGCTTGACTCTTCTAGTTCGACTCAATTAGGTCCTCTTATTTATTATTACTACTATTCTTACCTAAACATCAAAAACGGACCCAATACCTTAAGAAGGTTGTCACGCCATCCATCGTTGGGAAGAGTCACTCGGTTCACACAAAAACCACCTTTGGAAAGAACCGTGGCATTAAGAAAATCAAAGGCTTATTGATCACTTAAACATGAAAAGAAACTACTAAATTAAAAAGAAGCTATTAAAGTACATAAGAAGCTATTATACTAAATATTGACTACTGAGAAAACAAAATAAAGAAGCTATGAAGTAAACTGCTGAAAGCATAAATGAATATACAAACTGAGAAAGGGAAAGAGAATATATACATCAATAGAGAGAGAAGAATATGTACATAATGAAAGTAAAAATAAAAGGATAATGTTATCAGTTATTACAGGCCAATGTCAAATCAAAATAGACTCTACCCCCCAAATAAAAATAAGCATTGTCCTCAATGCTTAACAAAATAAAAACAAGGAAGGGAAAGAGTAGAGAGGACTCCCTATGTGGTCTTCGTGTCCATGGAAACATCACCTCTCTCAACCTCCTCCACTTGGATCTCATCATTCTCTTCTTGGGGAGTATCTGGGTTGGTGAACATCTGTAGCAGCGCCTCAGCAGTGTGGGCAGCGAGGTCTGGCTCCTCAGACTGGCCTGCTAGTGCCACTGGTGCTGATGGTGCTGTTGGGTCTACTTGTACTGCTGGAGTTGTCTCCATCAGTAAGTCAAACGGAAGGTCTCCAGCGGATGCTATCTTGGTCACCTCTCGTCTCAACCTGTCAACTGATTTTCTCAAAGCCTGAGATTTTCTCATCTTCTTCACCTGCTTCCTAAGCTCCTCAATTGCTCCCCCATGTGCCACCAAGGTGTCCATGATGGTATTCTGATTCTCTAATATTTCTTCAAAGTTTCCTCCACTGACGGAGAAATCTGGGTGTTGGGGTAGAAGTCTGATCTGCAACAGCACTGGATAGGTCAGACAGCTTTGCAGTAGTTGTCTGCATCCAGTTGTTGAGACTCGCCAGTGTTTGGGAGACTCACAGCGCAGAGAGTGGATAAGTAGAGGAGGAAGGCACTAATACTGATAGCCCTGAAGATGGAGGTGGAGGTATGGCAGTTGTATCGGTGGAAAGCCCGACTGTTGTGGAAGGAATGGCTACTGTAGAAGGCATGGCAGTTGAATCTACAACTACTACCGACGGCTCATCAGACCGGCCTACGGTAGTAGTCGACTTACCCTTGTTCTTCGGGTTCCTTGGGTCCTTCAGAGAGTACCAGGAGAAGGGCTTCTTAGCCATAACCTTCATATTAAAGCTCTTGGACTCCACCCCCGCATCCGTAAGATACTCCGTGATGGTGTTGGGATACGGATATGAGCTGTCACCCTGCCTAATGATCAGAGATATGTAGGTCGACATGATGGCACCCACATTGATTGGTTACCCGGCCATGATGGATGCAACTAGGACTTCCCGTGGGACTGGGAGATTGTTTTCATTCTGGCTTGGATCTATTCGCTTGCACACAAATGTCTGCCAACCTTTTGCTTTAAAGTTGAGGGTGTTCCACTGAATGGGAACCTCTGCTATGATCCATGGTGGTGGTGGTCCCAGAGCTGCCAGAAACTCAGCTAGCCATGGGCGAGCTGCATCGCCCATAACCAGCTTTTCCAAGTATTGCACCGGCTCCACATCCTCCAACCTAAGGTATGTGTTCAGGGTGGTTTGGTCAAACCTCACTTTTGTCACTTTGGTCCCTTTCTTGATGTGTGCCACATTGGCATAAAATTCCCAGACCAAGTGCTCTTTGGCATTTACTACACTTTGAGTGAACAATTTCCACCCTTTTCTTTCCCTAAATTGTCTTAACACATTTGGGTTGTATCTATCTAGATATTTCAACACAAACTGCCGCTCAAGAGTGAGCAATCTCTGCGGCCACCACTCTCGAAACCTGTTGAATGCAGTTAGGATCACAAACCTATCTTCCCAAACTTCCATCTTCTTTGACCTCTCCAGGCCTGCAACTCTTGTATCACCCCCCCCTCCCCCCCGGCCATCATCCAGAATATCATCATCATCATCAACTGTGACGGGTGCGGCGGGGGCATGAGTAGATGAGGGTTCTGAACCCTGACTGTCATCATCCGACCCCTCAGAAGTACTCTCAGAAGAGGTAGGCTCATCTCTCAGTCGGTATCTGTCCTGAGGCAGTTGTGGCTGTGATATCACAGCAGGCTGCCTTTGCACTGAGTCGCCCTTCGATGCTTCCCTAGACGGGGCATATGAACTTGATTCAGAGGGCTCCGGATGTCTACCTTGGCCTGTTGTTACCTTCTTACTGATCACTTTTTGGAGGGCGAGGGGTAAGGTGCTTTTGTCTCTGCCTCTGGAAGGTTCACCCCTCCCCTTTGATGTATCACCACGACCACGTGATCTAACCATATTCTGCACAAAATAGCAGTAAGAGTCAGATCTAATTAAGTGCAGGTAAGCATAAAATTTGCAGAAGAAAATATGTTGCAGGTTGGGGAACTGCGGACCGCACATTTCTTAGTGCGGCCGCAGATGGGGTTGTGCGGTCCGCACAATTTGAAAGCGCAGCCGCACTGATGATTTTGCGGTCCACACAATTTTAAGTGCGGTCCGCACAATTTTGGGTGCGGCCGCACATTGAAACTCCAAATATGACAACTCTCTGAAGATAGAGAATTGCTTGATCTGCGGCCGCACACACTTTTTTGCAGTTGAATTTCTGCTTCCGCACAATTTCATCCGCACAATCATTCTACACCAAATGCCCTAACCTACTGATCTGTGAACCGCACAATTCAAAAATTTATCGGGCAGATTCTTAGGGTTTCTAATTCACGCACAATTTAGACATGGTAGTAGAAATTTAGACATGATAAATAGTTTACTCATCCCTGAAATAGCTAATAGGAAGTCACCCACACAAATTTAAGCTCACATGATAATGAATTTGACATTAGGCCTAAAAATAACTAAAATAATTATGAACAAAATTAAGAAAATTGAAAAATTTAAAGATGAATTGAACATACCAGTGATGTAGTGATGCTAAGGATGAATCAAAGATGATGAAATGAGTGTTAGATGCGTGAATCAGTTGAGTGCACTATGTTTGACTCTGTGTTAATTGTTCAGAGTTTGTAAAGTCTCAACAGTAGTGAGAAGGCTACTATTTATACTTGACTTGTTAGGGCAAGAGTTCAAGAGATGAGTGCGGCCGCATAATTTTGTGTGCGGTCCGCACTCTTTTACCTGTTACAAATTACCCTTTTGATGATCTGCAGTCTGTACATTTTTGTGTGCGGACCGCACATTTCCTTGTGCGATCACACTCTGGCCATTTCTCTGACATGTACAACTTCAAAGAGTTTGCAATTTCTGATCTACAGTTGTGCGGCTGCAACAAGAATTGTGCGGTCGCAGATCCCTTTCTGTTGTGGCCTTCAAAATTGTACGGTCCGCACAATAAATATGCGGTCCTCACTTTTTTTACACAGCCACTTTTCCTGAGCACAGTTTCTGCAAAGCACACTCATTCATGTAACACACTTCAAAACCAGTTAGCACAAAACAAGACCTATCTAAATAAGAAGAAAAAGGAAAAGAAAAAGAAAAAGAAACATGAGTTGCCTCCCAAGAAGTGCCTGATTTAACATCGCGGCACGACGCAGATTACCATCAATCACTTGAAATGAATCACTGCCACTATGTGGCCATCACCAACTTTTCCCAGATAGTGCTTCACCTCGTAACCATTGACTCTAAACACTTCATCATTTTTATTCTTCAAGTCAATGCACCAAAGGGTGTCATACTCACAACTTCAAACAGGCCACTCCATTTAGACTTCAACTTTCCCGGAAACATCTGTAACCAAGACCTGAATAATAATACAAGATCACCTTCTTTAAACTCCTTGTTCCGAATGTACTTGTCATGGAGGTGCTTTATCTTCTCTTTGTATAAGGATGAACTTGTATATGCATGGTACTGAAATTCATCTAGCTCATTCAATTGTGCCACCCTTAAGTTGGAGGCGACATCCCACTCAAGATTTAGCTTCTTCAAGGCCCACATGGCCTTGTTCTCAAGTTTTACCGGAAGGTGACAAGCTTTCCCAAACACTAACCGGTATGGAGACATCCCAATCGGTGTTTTTTAAGCCATCCTATAAGCCCATAAAGCATCATCAAGTTTCTTTGACCAATCCGTCCGGTTGGCATTCACTATTTTTGACAAAATACTCTTGATCTCCCGGTTGGAGACTTCCACTTGTTTGCTTGCTTGAGGGTGATAGGGGGTCGTGACTTTGTGAGTTAAACTATACTTGCTAAGAAAGGTATCAAAAGTTTTGTTGCAAAAATGCGACCCCTATCGCTTATAATGGCCCGCGGAGTACCAAACCTTGTGAAGATGTTCTTTTTCAAAAATGCCACCACACTTCTAGCTTCATTGTTAGGTAGATCAACGGTCTCAACTCATTTTGACACATAATCCACAATTACCAAAATGTAGGTGTTCCCACAAGAGCTTACAAACGGTCCCATGAAATCAATACCCCACACAAAAAAAAATATCAATTTCCAAGATGATGGTGAGGGGCATCTCATTTTTCTTTGAAATCCTACTGGTCATTTGACATTCATCACAACGCTTGACTAGATCACTTGCGTCCTTGTAGAGAGTAGGCCAATAAAAACCACAACTCAACACTTTGGCCGCCGTTCTTGCTCCCCCATGGTGACCACCGTAGGGTAAAGAATGACAAGCCCCAAGAATTTTAACTTGTTCCTCCTCCAGCACATATCTTCTAATCACTCCATCAGTACAAATATGGAAGAGGTACGGTTCATCCCAATAATAGTCTAGGCAATCCCGTTTGAGCTTTTTCCTTTGGTTTGGAGAGAACTCATCTGGTACAATACCACTCACAATATAATTTGCTAAATCAGCGAACCATGGCATCTCGATCATTGAAATGGCTAGAAGTTGCTCGTTGGGGAAGGAGTCATTGATTTCAAGGCCGTCATGTGGCCTCCCCTCCTCCCCTAAGCGAGACAAGTGGTCCACCACTTGGTTTTCACTGTCTTTGCGGTCTTGGATGTCTAGATCGAACTCTTGCAATAAAAGCACCCATCTCATTAATTGAGCCTTTGAATCTTTCTTGATCATAAAGTACCAAAGTGCCGCATGATCCATGTGGACAATCACTTTTGTACCCATCAAGTACAGGCGGAACTTCTCCATAGCAAAAATAATAGCAAGAAGCTCTTTTTCGGTCACAGTGTAATTGACTTGGCAGCATTCATGGTCATACTAGCATAGTAGACCAGATGAAAGATCTTATTAACACGTTGCCCCAAAACTGCTCCGACCACCACATCACTAGCGTCACACATGAGCTCAAAAGGCAAGCTCCAATTCGGGGCGGTGATAATATGAGTAGTTGTCAATTTGAACCTGAGCAATTCAAATGCCTTCATGCAATCCTCATTGAAATAGAATTTGGCATCTTTCTCCAAAAGCTTACACAAGGGGTTCACCACTTTGGAAAAATCCTTGATGAAACGACGGTAGAACCCTGCATGACCCAAGAAACTCCTCACTCCCTTCATGGATGTTGGAGGTGGAAGTTTAGAAATCACCTCTATTTTCGCCTTGTCGACCTCAATGCCATTCTTTGAAATTTTGTGGCCAAGGACAATGCCTTCCTCAACCATAAAATGATATTTCTCCCAATTCAACACCAAGTTAGTCTCTTCACATCTTGCCAAGACCTTATCCAAATTTTTCAAGCAATCATCAAAAGAATTCCCGACCACCGAAAAGTCATCCATGAAGACTTCAAGGAAATCCTCCACCATGTCCGTGAAGATAGCCATCATACACTTTTGAAAAGTCGTCGGTGTATTGCATAACCCAAATGGCATCCGCGAGAATGCGAAAGTACCATAAGGACATGTGAAAGTAGTCTTCTCTTGATCCTCCGGAGCAATAAGAATTTGATTGTAGCCGGAATACCCATCAAGGAAACAATAGAAAGTACGACCGGCCAACCTATCAAGCATTTGATCTAGGAATGAAAGTGGGAAATGATCCTTCCTTGTGACTTTGTTGAGCTTGCGATAGTCCATACACACTCTCCAATCAGTCACCGTTCTTGTAGGAATCAACTCGTTCTTGTCATTGGTAACCACCGTCATGACCCGTTTCTTTGGGATACGTTGCACCGGAGAGGTCCACGAACTATCGGAAATGGAGTAAACAACCCCTGCATCTAACCACTTGATGATCTCCTTTTTGACCACCTCTTGCATTGCTTCATTTAGCCTCCTTTGATGTTCAATGAAGGGTTTGAAATCTTCCTCCAAATTAATCTTGTGCATGAAAACTGCGGGGCTTATTCCTCGAATATCCGCCAATGTCCATCCAATAGCTTTCTTTCTCTTTTGTAGCACCGCCAATGTGGAGTCTACCTGCATGTTAGTCAAAAAAGAGGAAATAATAACCGGTAAAGTAGAACAAGGGCCCAGGAATTCATACCTGAGATGCGGAGGCAATGGCTTTAACTCCAAAGTGGGAGGCTACTCGATTGAGGGCTTTGTTAGAGGAGTCTTCCGATTTTCAAGATCCAAGGACAATTTGTAGGGTCCATAAGTGTACGACCCCATTCCTTGCAATGAGTTCACGCATTCCATATAGCCATCGGTCTCGTCATCATCAAGGTTAAGCAAAACGGCCTCCAAAGTATCATCAACATTCATCGTGGCACTAGTATCATCAATAATCACATCGGTCACCAAGTCCACAAACGAACACACTTCATTGCTATTCGGTTGCCTCATAGATTTGCACACATGGAAGTCCACCTTTTCATCACCCACCCAGAAAGTGAGTTCACCGGTTTCCACATCAACAAGAGCCTTCCCCGTAGCAAGGAAAGGTCTTCCTAGAATAATCGGCACCTCATAGTCCACTTCACAATCAAGAATCACAAAAACTGCCAGGAGAATGAATTTATCAACACGAACCAATACATCATCAATTATACCCAACGGTCTCTTCATGGTACGATCCATCATTTGTAATCTCATAGATGTAGGTCTTGGTTGCCCAATTCCCAAAGTCTTAAAAATCGATTAGGGCATCAAACTGATACTTGCCCCAAGATCACAAAGAGCTTTAGCAAAGTCGGCACTTCCAATGGTACAAGGGATTGTGAAAGCGCCGTGATCTTCCAATTTAGGATCCATTGAGTGCACAATAGCACTCACTTAATGAGTCATCTTTATAGTTTCACAATTCATCGACCGCTTCTTTGTCACTAGGTCCTTCATGAACTTTGCATAATCGAGCATTTACTCCAAAGCCTCAATTAATAGTACATTAATAGATAGACTCTTCATCATGTCAATGAGCTTTTTGAAATTGATTCTCGCCATTTTTCTTGGCAAGCCTTTGAGGATATGGAGGAGGAGGCCTTGGTATTGGTGCCTTAGCCTTTGGCATACCGGTTCTGGTATGTCAACAATGTGCTCCCTAGACGGGTTCACTTCCTCTTGAGTCTCCTCCACATTGTCATCAATATCAATTCTTACTTCATCATTTTCTTGCACCACATTGTTCGGGATCTCATCTTCTTGTACCATTTGCTCATCATCCACAATTTTTCTTTGACTTGAGGTGGGTGCATCCCCACCTTTTCCACTCCTTGTAGTAACAACCATGGCATGTCACGCGTTGTTCCCACCCTTTGGGTTCACCACCGTGTCACTTAGTAGTGCCCTCTTAGGATGAGTGTTTAAAACTTGCGAGATTTGCCCTAATTGAACTTCCAAATTGCGAATTGAAGTGTTGTGAGAGGCTAGTTGGGCATCGGAGTCGGCATTCTTCTCCATCATTTGTTTGAATATGTTCTCACTTCGTTCCATCTCATTGTTGGAGGAGCTTGGACCATGGGAAGGATAAGGAGGCGGGTTGCTCGGTTGTTGATACATCGGGGGCCTTTGAAAGCCCGACCCCCAATTTCCTTTGTTATTGTTCCATCCCCCTTTGTTGTTGCCTCCCAAATATCCTTAACTATTGCCACTCCAATTTCCTTGGTTATTTTGATCATTCTAATTTCCTTGATTGTTTTGATTGTTCCAATTCCCTTGATTACCATGAGGTCGCCATTGTTGTTGATTCGGGCCTTGAGATTTGTTTCTTTCCCCTTGGAAGTTGTTCACATATTGTACTTCCTCCTCTTGTTTAATGTAAGATTCATCTTGATCAAACCCACTATCTTCTTGCACATAATGTTCCGCACGATTTTGCACTTGAGGACCCTTTTTCCTTCTCTTGTTTACCATCATATTAACTCCCTCCATTGCATTGACTTGTTTAGGACCTTGCACTTGTTGAAGTTGAGCATTGGCTAATTGATTCATTGTGGTGGTCAACTCGGCAATTGCTTGCCCATGATCATGCAATTCTTTATGTAGGTGAATCACGTTTGGACCACCTTGAGGAACATTTGCTCTACTTTGCCATGCCGATGAAGTATCCTCCATTTCATCTAAGATCTCACAAGCTTCCGCATATGGCGTTGTCATGAAATTTCCACCGGCAAGTTAGTTGACCACGCACTGATTGGTAGTATTGATCCCCCTGTAGAAAATTTGTTGAATCATAGCCTATGTCATGTCATTGTTTGGGCACTCTTTCACCATAGTTCGGTACCTCTCCCATATTTCATGTAACTGCTCATTGGGTTCTTGTTTGAATGCTAGAATCTCGTCTCTAAGAGTAGCCATATGCCCGGGAGAAAAGAACTTAGAAATAAATTTCTCCGCCAATTCATCCAATGTATGGATGGAATGGTTTGGAGACCTTTCTAACCAATCAAAGGCTTTCCCCTATAGAGATAAAGGAAATAGCCTCAACCTTAAAGCATCTTCGGAGACGTTTGTCTGTTTACTCCCCAAACAAGTGTACACAAACCCTTTCAAGTGTTTGTACGCATTTTGATTCGGAGCCCTGGTGAAGAATCCACATTGCTCTAGCAATGTGAGCATAACATTTGTGATTTGAATGTTTCCCACCCTATTACGGGGAGGGACTATGGCTCTTGCATACCCTTCATTCGGCAACACCCGGTGTAAAGCCGCTCTTGGTGGATTTGGGGGTGGAACGAGAACATTGTCTTGAGGCGGTCGGCCTCGTCTATTTTCTTGAGGTTCAAGAGAAACCTCTTCAACTTGGTCATCTTCCACATCCACATCCCCCAAAGGCATGTTTCCGAGAGGATCATTGTTGTTGAGAGCCATTTTTTCACCTACAATTGTTTCACCAAAAAGATTAGTAACACGGAAGGAAAAGAAGATAATTCACACACAAAACCAAATATATAGCTAAATCCGTTTTTAGCTCCCCAGCAACGGCGCCAAAAATTGATCTCATCCAAGTCACACCTCTATTTGAAGTTATAAAACGGTCGATGCAATAGTAATACCCAACAGAGAGTCGGGGTCAAACTCCACATAGAGCTATATGAATGGGATTTAGAAGTATATATTATGGTGAATGAGCTTAAACTATCTTAAATTACACATCCACAAGATTTGGCTGATTCTAGATCTAATTTAAACTAAGATTGCAAGATAAATAATTAAAACTAAGAAATTATTTTTTTTGTTGTTGTTTTCAAATAATGTAAAAGGCCTAGGGATATGACCTTCACCTAACTGTTTGCATAATGGGTTGTAAACTGTAAGGCTTGTTTCGTTGGTTGGGGTGTATTATAGCTATCAACACTCAAGTACCCACTCAATACCTCTCGGTAAGAGAGTGATTTTGCCCAGTTTGGCTTTCTCAAGTCCAAATGGGTATTGAACAAAACAATTGATAGAATGATCAAGTCGGATTTTACTATCTCTAGGTTCAACCCTTTAATTGGGAATATTGATCTCTTGATTTTATCCCAAATCCTGGTTAGCCAAGTTTTCCTAGACTGTCTCTCTTTCTCAGGAAGAGAACAAGTCAATTAGGCATGAGATAATGTTTGTAATCATTAAATATTCAAATAAAAGCAAGAATAAGGCTAGATAATCAACACCCAACAATAACCAAGCAATAAATTAAACACCCATTAGGTTTACACACTAGGGTTGGGTTGTGGTTAGAAATCTAGCTACTCATAATGGGTATAGAAGAAAATAAAGAAGAAAAGATGATAAAACTCATATTGCAAGATTAAAAGATAAAAATCCAATGTTAAATCACCAAAGTAAGCTAAAGTTGCCTAAAGGGGCAAGTAATAATGGCTACATGACTTTCAATATTCAAAACTTGACCTAATTTCGGAAATAGTCTATTTATACAAAGCTAGACTTTTTGGACAAAATTGCCCTTTCGGAGGTTCTGCAGCCGCACAATTATATGTGCGGTCCGCACTTCTCTTCAGATCTTGATAGGAGTTGACTCTGCGGCCGCATCTCTCAAGTTCTGCGGTCCATACAATTCTGGGTGCGGCCGCACTGGGCTCTTCTGCGGACCGCACATTTCTTGAGTGTGGTCGCATAACTGTTTCTGAAGCCGCACAATTATTGTGCGGTCCGCATTTCTTCTTGAGCTTGAAATGAAACTCTCTAAAGTTTGGCTCTTACGTAGCTTCTGCGGTCGCACAATAATTGTGCAGTCCGCACTTTGCACTGGGGCTCTGTTATTTTCCTTCACATTCTGTAGCCGCAGATAGAAATCTGCGGTCTGCACTTGAGCTTTTGTGCCTAATTTTTGTCCTTGTTCATATCACTCCTCCTTGAGTTGGATTTCATCACAGTGGCTCATTTTCCAATACTCCTACAGGTAAGCATATTTCATCAGTTTTCGGGAATACAATTAGACACATTTGGACTAAAACGAAAGCTAAAGGGCGCTAATAAGTAGTCAAAATTCCCACTTATCAATCTCCTTTGCACACCTGACCCAGTGCACACATCCATGCTGAGAGCTTATTTTTGGCCTTCTTTGGGTACACCCCACACTTATCCGTTTGACTCTCTCCAAGTTGCTCCTTTAGGGACCCCCTTTCTCCTTCCATCTTGATGATCAGCCTTTCTCTGAGCATGAGTTGCCTTTCCTGAATATCCAAAATTTCTCTGCCCGTAGCCAAGAAGGGTCTTCCTAAAATCAGAGAGACCTTCCTATTCTCCTCCATGTTCACCACAATGAAGTCCATAGGTAACACAAACTTGTCCACTCGAACTAGCACATCTTCCACTATTCCTTCAGGTATGATTGTGGTCTGATCTACCACCTGCAAGGACATAGGTATCTACCTGATTTCTCCAATATCCCCCTCCACTTTCCAGAAAATAGCCAAAGGCATAAGATTAATAGAAGCACCTGAATCACATAAAGATTTTTCAAACTTAGTACTTCCTAAAGATCAAGGTATAGTAAAACTCCCTGGATCTCCACACTTTTGCGGAAGCTTATTTTGCAGAATGACACTACAATGCTCCGTCAGCTTGACAACCGATGTCTCTTCAACTTTACCCTTTTTGGACATATCTCTTTCAAAACTTTTGCATAAGCTGGCATCTGTGAGAGAACCTGTGTGAAAGGTATATTCACATGCACCTGCTTGAGCACTTCTAGAACGTGCCTGGATTGTTTGTCCAGCTTCTCTCTTCTCTGCTTCTAGGGGAAAGTTGAACAAGTGTTACGACCCAAATCCGCATGTAGTGATGGAGCCTATCTCAATAGTAGGCAAGCCAATAATCTCAATAGACCACAATTTCTCTTAAGTTTGAAAACGTAATATTTACATTCAATATAAAAAATCTCACAAATACTGATATATAAAATACTCTTAAAACCTAGTGTCACTGAGTACATGAGCATCTAAATAATAACAGAGTCTGACTGATAAGAATACTGTCTCAAAATATAGAACAATACAATAACTGAAAGGAAAGAGAATCAAGGTCTGCGGACGCCAAGCAACTACCTTGATAGTCTCCGATATATAAATCCTTAAATCTAGCAACCGTCGTATTCAGAAGTACCTAGATATGCACAAGAGGTGAAGAGTGTAGTATGAGTAACCCGAACTCAATAAGTAACAAGACTAACCTCTGGGCTGAAAGTAGTGACGAGCTCAACAGGTACAATCCGGTATAGAACTAACAGTACAGAAATGTAGGCATGCTTCCAAGTTCAACAATGAAACTTGGTACAAGTAAAATAGATAAACTTTGCATGATGTGAGGAATATGACATCTCTATATCTACATGCCAAATTATATACTGTAGGTGATATACCATAATGGAAACCTCGTGTACTCACACTCTCAGAATACTCAATCATTCAGTGTTGTATTTGGCCAATCCAGCCCAGGGAAAATCCATCCCATGTATATATATACATCAACTGACAGTCAGTCACTCAGTACTGTATAAGGCCAATCCAGCCCAAAATATAAATGTTTCGGGTAAGATCCATGCCCAGGGAAGATCCATCCCTAAGTTAAATAAATAAATAAGGCAAATCCATGCCCTAGTAAGTCCATCCCAAATATAAATATCAATTGCGCTCACTGTGGGGGGTGCAGACTCCGGAGGGGCTCCTTCAGCCCAAGCGCTATATAAAGCCTATATGGCCTACTGCGGCGTGCAGTCCGATCCCATAATAATAAAGCCTATAAGGCCTACTGCGGCGTGCAGCCCCGATCCATATAATAATAACATATATAAAGCCAATACGTCCTGCTCTGACAAATATCCTAACAATGGATGAACATGACTGAGTATAAAATCTACATTTTTAAAATATTTAATTCAACAGCAACACGACCATATGGGTCCCAAAATATCGGCACGTAGCCTAAACATGATCTTTAACACGAGACTCAGCTCAATTTGTCTAACACGTGGAGGATATACGGATATTGACATGATTCATTAATTTTTACAACTCCACAGAATTTATTAAAGTCATAATTTCTATGGTGCACGCCCACACGCCCATCACCTAGCATGTGTGTCACCTTCATACAATTCATGTAACACGTAATTCAGGGATTTATACCCTCAGAACCAAGTTTAGAAGTGTTACTTATCTCAAACCGTATAATTATCTATTCCAATATGCCTTTGCCTCACGAATCGGCCTCTGAACGCCTCGAATCTAGTCATAATTAATTCGGTTCAGTTAATACAAATTATACGAAATAATTCCATATGAAAATATTAATTTTCCAACATATTCCAAAATTGTACTCAAAGTTACAAAATATGAACGCTCATTCAACAACGAGTCCAACCATACCAAATTTACCAAATTCTGACATCAACTCGACCTTCAAATCTTAATTTATTATTTTCAAATCCCTAGGCCCAATCCTCGAATTACTCCTCAAAAATACGTAATCTAGTCGGAATAATCGATGAAAATTCAATATTATTGACTAACAATAATCATAAGTGACTTACCTCAAGATTTCCAGTGAATTCTCTCTGAAACATCGCCCAAAAACGTGTTGAAAATGTCCAAAATGACAAAAATGTCGGAACCCTATGTTTTTGTACACTGTCCAGAGGTTCCGCTTATGTGGAATTTTTAACCGCATATGGGTTCTGCTTTTGCAGTGAAGCTTCCGCTTCTGCAACTACCTTCGCTTCAGCGAACAAGAAGTCTGCCTCTGCGATGAAGCGTCCGCTTCTGCGACGAGGTTGACCCTTCCCCATTTTCCAGTTCTGTGATGTGTGTGCCGCTTCTGCGGTCGCGCTTCTGCGAGGCATAGTACACTTTTGCGGCCTTCATGCTTCTGCGATGTCAAGCTCGCACCTGCGAGCAAAATTCCATAGGTGCGATTGCAATAAAAGGCCAAAATTTCCACCAGCTGTTTAAGTCCAAATTTCAATCCGTTAATTATCTGAAACTCATCCGAGGCCCACGGGAACTCAACCAAATACACTAACAAGTCCTAAAACATCATATGAACTAAGGCGAACCTCTAAATCACATCAAACAATGCTAAAATCACGAATCATACCCCAATTCAAGCTTAATGAAACTAAGAAATTCGAACTTCTCTACGTTCGATGTCGAAACCTATCAAATCAAGTTCGATTGACCTCAAATTTTACACACAAGTCATAAATGACATAATGGACCTATGAAAATTTTCAAAACTGGATTCTGACCCCGATATCAAAAAGTCAACTCCCCGGTCAAACTTCCAAACTTAAACTTCATATTTTCGTCATTTCAAGTCTAATTTAGCTACAGGCTTCCAAATATTTTTTTGGATACACTCCTAAGTCCAAAATCACCATATGGAGCTATTTGAATCATCAAAAATCTATTCCGAGATCGTTTATACATAAGTTGACATCCGGCAACTATTTCAACTTAAGCTTTAAATCTTAGAACTAAGTGTTCCAAGTTCATTCTGAAACCTCTCCGACAAGTCACATATTTATAATTGAACACATGGTAAGTTGTAAATGGGGGAATAGGGTTGTAATACTCAAAATGACCGGCCGAGTCATTACAACAAACATGTATTTACTTTCTTCGGTCTCCTCATTTATTGCATTCTCATCTTTCTTCTTCTTCTGAGCTATAGTCTTCCCCTTCTTCTTCTTCAGACTATCATCCACCATCCTTGCACCTTCTTGAATGTTGTCATTTTTCTACTCCTCCACAATCTCCACTTGTATTTCAATCAGCTCATCCTTTTGTTTTGCCCTGGGATCCTCCAATACGTGCCCACTCCTCAAAGACACTAGAAATGAGAGTTCCTGGAACCCTCTCAGACAATAGATTAGCTAGTTGCCCTACCTGTCTTTTCAAGTTTTGAAAGTCCGTGCCCAGTTCTCTGATAGTTGCTCCATGGGTATCAAGCCTCTCATCTGTCTTAATAATAAAGCTCTTCATTATATCTTCCATGCTAGATTGATTAGACTGTGGAGGATGATATTGTTGCCTCTGTTGATTTTGAAAACCTGTAGCTCCCTGCCCCTGTGGTATAGGCTTATTTTGCCGCCATGCGTTTGCACTACCACCTAGTGAATCTAAGAAAAACTTGGGTGCCTCTGCCCCATGGAGTTAAAATTGTTGCCACTTTGGTAGTTACCTCTGTCAAATCTCCCCACATCATTTACTACTTTAGCTGAAGCTTGACACTCGTGTGTAGAATGTCCCATTCCACAAAATCACATGCTACTTATGGCTCACTCTGTACCTTGTCCAATGTTAACTTTCTTATCTCTCTAGCCATAGTGTCTAGCTGGGCTTGCACTGATGTGATAGAGTCTACCTGGTGCACCCCATCTGATTTTCTTTTATGGTTATCATCTGCAGGCCATTGATTTACATCTTCAAATAATTCATTCAAAATTGCAACAATCTCCTTAGGAGTTTTCTTCATAAGAGGACCTTCAACTACATTATTTAGGTCCTCCTGCCAGAGGGTGTCAGACCATTCCAGAAATCTTGAAGTTGCATCTACAAGTCAACTCCATGATGCAGACATCTTCTCACAATATCCTTAGATCTTTCCCATGCTTCAAACACCGTTTTTGTCTCTTTATGCTTGAAGTTGTGGATCTCTCTTTGAATTTTCCCTGTTTTTGCAGCTGAAAAATATTTTTCAAGGAACTTATTTGTCATGTCTTCCCAAGTTTGAATTAACCCAGTCGGCAAACTCCGCAACCAGTGCTTAGGATCTTCCCTCAGTGAAAATGGAAATGTCCTTAAGTAGATAGTATCTTTCGATACCCCGTTGTGCTCAAAGGTATTCATAATCTCATCAAAATCCATCAAATGAGTATTTGGATCTTCATTGGTTTTGCCATGGAAGACACAATTGTTCTGAATGATATGAAGTAGCCCTTGCTTGATCTCAAAATTATTTGTTGCGATCAGAGTGGGTCGCACACTAGATAATCCTTGGTTGTAGACTGGACTGGCGTAGTCTCCTAGTGATCGTCCAGTCCTGGGCATATTATTTTCAAATTCGTCTTCAGCCAGAGGTCTGTTCAGGTTAAATTTTCGTCCTTCATTCCCCTCAACTGTTTCATTAGCTCTAAGAGCTGCTTCAGCAGTTGCTCGTGCGACTGCTTCCTGCTGGGCTGCTTCCTGTGCAGTCAAATCAACTATCTCCTCACCATTCTTAGTCATGTTCTCTTAGGTTAAGGATTGCCCCAAGAATTTTCCGGTGAGTTCTTTCTCTTTTCTCTGTTGCCGATGGTGTTTTTCCAACTCTGATTTGTAGGGTATTACTTCTTTTGAAGAAGATCAAGTCATACACCAACAAACTTAACTTATTGCCTGCACGCGGAAGAGAAACCCGGGAAGAATAAAATAAAATAAATTCCTAAAATAGCACCAAAAACTATTTGAACACTATTGATTGCCAATCCCCATCAACGACACCAAAATTTGACGAGCACAAAACATAATATGAAATTGATGCTCGCTAGCCAAAGATAGTATAGTATGATTAACGTCTCCACAAGGATTAGATTTAAACAATGCTCTAGTAATTCCTGGTTTAATTGTTATTCAGGATGATCAAAACTTGATTGAAATGATTACGAACTACGATTAACTACTAAAGTAAAGCAATTGACAATTGACTGCAAAATACTAGAGATCAACAAAGTTGGTTTCTATCCAATGTGAGGAATAAGGGTTTTGACAGGATAGGTGAAAGATATCTATTTGGGAATTAACTCTAGTTTAATTCACTCTAATATTCTAATGATTCTCACGAATTCACTCGATGATTAGTTCAAACGTATAATTAATACTCATCTATCTATTAAATCTTAACTCTACGAGGTGAACTAATATAAGTACTGTGAAAGTATGCAAGCATGCGTTAATGGATTAGTCTTTAGGAAAACGTCTCTCGAATATTCTCCTAACTTAATTTAATCAACAATTCAATAAGCTCTTTTGATTACTTAAGAGACTCAATGAATTAAATCAAATAAAATAATGCAAAGATAATCACCAACATATTTCTCTTTGGATTAAATAGACCGGTGAATAAAGTTGTAACAATTCTAAGCTTCATAAATGAATTCAAGCAAAGAACTAGAGTCAAAATCTACAAATATTTATCAAAATACCATATCCGTCAAACCCTAAAGGATACTACTTTATAATCATGGAGGAAGTCATCACAAATATAATTAAAGAATAAGAAAATATCAATCTAGCATTACAATCTAAACTCCCGTATTGAATTGATGGAAAGATGATGAAATCCTGTGTCTTGTAGCCTCCAACACTCTCCCAAATATTCCAAGGTCAAAAGTCCTCTAAAAATTATGTTTTGGTGTATTTATATCATGTAGGAATGGGTCCGGACGAAACTATCCTTTCCAAGCCGGAATAGGAGAAATACTCTGTAAAAATTGCACATGTGTGGCGCATGGCGTGCCGCCCCGCTCGGTGCGCCTATGGAGAAGTTCAGAGAGTTGATTTTTACACTCTGCAGGAATTTTACACTAGCGTCCCGTGCCTCGCTACGCATGACGCGATGCGGTAGTGCAATTTTATTAGAGTAATTTTTGTTTTCTCACTTTTTGACATCTAGACTTGTTCCTCGACCTCCGAACGTGATCTCGGCTTAATTTCTTGGGCTTTTACTCAGATTTCAAAGCTCCAAGTGGTTCAAATTAGCTCCAAATTATCTTAGTAGCTCGAAATCATTTCCTGCAAGGCATAAAATATGTAATAAGCATAAATTACCATTATTTAAGCTCAACCCCAAGTAAAATACAATGATTAGAGTGAAAACTATGACTAAAATACAGGTTTCTAGCCTACCATCAGGTTGAAGCTATGTAGAATAAGATCAAAGCATTAGAAGATAACAATACCTGGGAAATTGTAGACTTACCATGTGGTAAGAAAGCTATTCGCTCTAAGTGGGTGTACAAAATCAACTACAAGGAAAATAGAGAGATAGAAAGATTTAAAGCAAGACTTGTGGATAAGGGATACACACAACAAGAAGGTCTAGATTATCATGAGACTTTTTCACTAGTGACAAAAATGGTGACAGTCAGAACTGTGATTAGTCTAACAGCCTCAAAGAATTGGCACCTATTTTAAATGGATGTCAATAATGCTTTTCTGCAGGGAAACCTTTATGAGTAAATCTATATGCATCTGCCCCAAGGTTTTCATAGGCAAGAGGAGTCCAACGTTCGCAAATTATCAAAGTCACTCTATGGCCTTAAACAAATATCTAGACAATATAATGTTAAGCTAACTGATGCCTTGACAAAAACAGGATATTTGCAAAGTGCCTATGGTCATTCACTCTTCACAAAGAAGAATGGTGCAGATGTGGTGATTATATTGGTATATGTTGATGACTTACTGGTCACATAGAGTTGTGAAACTATGATACAAGCAACAAAGGAGACATTGCATTCGAACTTCAAAGTTAAAGATCTAGGGGAGGTGAAGTACTTCCTAGTTATAGGGATCATGAGGTCACAAAAGGAAATTCAGCTCAATCAAAGGAAGTATGCACTCAATCTGATTTCTGAAGTTGGATTGAGCTGGGCAAAACCTGCAAGTTCTCCCCTTGAACAAAATCAGAAGCTAGCAACAATAGACTATGACAAGCATGTTGGGGTGATTAGAGTGAAGAGCTACATGATATAGTAGGGTACCAGAAGCTTATAGGAAATCCGAGATAGCTGACCATAACTAGACCAGACATATGCTTTTATATACAGATGCTAAGCCAATTTATGCAGCATCCAAAATAGTCCTACATAGAGGCAATATTGAGAGTAGTAAGTTACATAAAGGGATGTCCAGGAAGGGGTGTGATGTTGACAAAGGAACTCTTGGAACAAATCACAGCCTTCTGTGATTAAAACTAGGCAGCATGCCCAAATACAAGAAGATCTGTTACAAGGTACATAGTAAAGATGGGAGAGTCTTTGATCTCATAGAAATCTAAAAAACAGCAAACTATGAGCAGGAGTTCTGCAGAAGCTGAGTATAAGAGCATGGCAGATGTGATATCTGAAATAGTTTGATTCACATAGTTGATGGAAGAACTTGGGATTGAAGTTAAAACACTTGTGAAGTTATTTTGTGATAGTAAAGCAGCTCTACATATTGTTGCTAATCCAATCTATCAGAAATGAACTAAACATATAGAAATAGATTGTCAATTTGCGAGGGAAAGGATCAAAAGTGGCCTGATTTCACCAGAACACATCTCCACAAAGGAACAAGTTACAAACATGATGACCAAAGCCTTAGGTACAGCACAACACCAGATTCTTGTGTCCAAGTGATGGTAGGCTATAATCTCGTATTTTAGTCACTTAATACACTTCAATTTACTACACTTTAATTGAGTTTGAGCTTTAATCGCTAGTGTTTTGCACTTATTATGTATTTTATGCCTTGTAGGAGTGACTCCGAGTGATGTAGGTGTTATAGAGCTAATTCAAGTAATTTGGAGCTTTGAAGTCTGAGTAAACGCCCAAGGAATTAAGCCGGGATCACGTTCGGGGGTCGAACACCACGTCTGGATATCAAAATCAAAGGAAAAAGTCGGACTCTGAGAAAAATGTACAACCGCGGTGCGTGGGGCACCGCGCCTGTACAAAGTCCTGCTTTCTATCAGACATCAACTCTCTAGACTTTCCTACTAATGGACCGCATGGCGCGTCGTCCCATGCGGCGCACCTGTGCAATTTTTATAGAGTATTTTCCTATTTCGCGCAGGAAAAGGTGTTTTCGTCTGGGCCCGATCCTACTTAGTATAAATACATGTAAAAATGTTATTTTATGGACTTTGACACATCTTAGGCCTAAGTAAGCCAAGGAGGAGACGGAGAAGCAAAAGCTTAAGGATTTCATCATTCAATCCTCACTCAAGACAAGTCCTGCTTTCTGTCAGACATTAACTCTATGGACTTTCCCACTAATGCGTCGTATGGCGCGTCGCCCCATGCGGTGCGCCTATGCAATTTTTACAGAGTATTTTCCTATTTCGCACAGGAAAATGTGTTTTCGTCTGGGCCCGACCCTACTTAGTATAAATACATGTAAAAATATTATTTTACGGACTTTTGACACATCTTAGACCTAAGTAAGCCAATGAGGATGTGGAGAAGCAAAAACTCAAGGATTTCATCATTCAATCCTCACTCAAGACAAATCTTGCTTTGTGTCAGACATCAACTCTCTAGACTCTCCCACTAATGCGCCGCATGGCACGTCGCCCCATGCAGTGCGCCTGTGTAATTTTTACAGAGTATTTTCCTATTTCGCGCAAGAAAAGGTATTTTCATGTGGGCCCGACCCTACTTAGTATAAATACATGTAAAAATATTATTTTATGGACTTTTACACATCTTAGACCTAAGTAGGCCAAGGAGGAGGTGGAGAAGCAAAAGATCAAGGATTTCATCATTCAATCCTCACTCAAGACAAGGGTTTGGATTATTTTATGTTTTCCTTTAACTTAAATATTGTTAAGATGAATTACTCCATATCCATGGAGTAGTTCTCTTTAGGGTTTGATGGGTTTGGTATATTGATACTTGTTTGTGGATAACTAACTCTAGTTTTATGTATTGAATCATTTTGGATGTTTTAACCGTTGCATCTATATTCACTTGTTAATATAATCGAGAGAAGCATAACTTGTGATATTGTTGCATTATATTTTGTTCGTTGAAGTCATTAATTCTTCTTAGTAATCGGAAGAGGCTAGTTGAACTGTTGATTAAACTTAGTTAGGAGGATAATCAAGAGAGGTTCTCCTAAGGATCAATCCACTACGAATTCTTGCATATATTCACGTGCTTAGAATTGGTTCATCTTGTAAGGTTGAGATTTAATCGAGAGAGGAGTTTCTACTAATCAATGAACTAATAATCAAGTGAATTCGAGAGACTCGCTTGAACATTAAAAGTGAATTATCTAGATTTAAATCTCAATCATTTGTCTTGCACCTATTCTATCGACCCTATCTTCTCCCAATTGATAACTTCCTTTGCTTAATACTTGCGTTGATTGTCATTAGCCAATAATATAGATTCTTAGTTAAATTTAGTTTTAATCACATAACCCTAAATTATTGATCATCTTTGATAGCAATCTAGCTACAAATTACGATAATACTGTTTAACTCAAATTCTTGTGGATACGATATTTTAATTTACTATATTCGACTAGCGAGCATATTTTAGTGTATGTTTTGCGCTCGTCAAATTTTGGCATTGTTGTCGCGAATTGAAAATCAATAGTGTTTGAAATAGTCTGTAGTGCTAATTCAGAAATTTTTCTTTTTATTTTATTTTATTTTCCCTTTTTTACGTTTGGTGTTCTTTGACTGTGCGCAGGCTACAGGTTAGATTGGTGTACGGCTCGATCTTCTAGTAAGGAATTGCAACCATACGAACCAGAAGTCAAGAAACAACTGTGACAGATGAGGAAGGAAAGAAATCTCGCAGAGAAAGTAGATAAGGTTGGGCAATCCTCAACCAAGGAAGACATGGCTGGAGATGATGATAATGTTCATTTGGCTACGAGAGAGGCAGCCCAACTCAAAGAGAAAGCTGCAAGGGATGCTGAAGAAGCAGCACTTAGAGATGCACAAATTGCTTATGAGGAGAAGGGGGCTCGAAGAATGGCTCAGAATCAGCCCATGGGTGCAGACCAGTTCGGAAACATAACTCCCGACCAAGGGAGACCACTTGGTGATTATGCTAGACCGGTCTACAACCAAGGCCTGTTAAGTGTGAGACCACCTCCAGTGGCAGCTAATAATTTTGAGCTGAAGCAAGGGTTGTTCCAAACACTTCAAAATAGCTGCGTTTTCATAGGAAAAATGAACGAAGATCCAAACAATCATCTGATGAACTTCGAGGAGATAATGGACACCTGTCAATATAATGGTGTGTCACAAGATGCAGTTTACCTAAGGGCATTCCCCTTCAAACTTAAAGATGATGCAAAACACTGGCTTCGAAGCTTGACCCAGGGATCGATTAGAACATGGGAGGAGATGACCAGAAAATTTCTTGCTAAATATTTTTCCTCAGCTAAAACGGACAAGTTTAGAAGAGAAATCCATAATTTCTGTCAGAATGAGACTGAAACTATGTTTGAAGCTTGGGAAAGGTTTAAGGAGATAGAGCGAAAGTGTCAACATAGGAAATTGAACTCTGGATGCAACACCAAGATTTTTGGGATGGATTGACACCGGCTTCACGCAAAACATTGAGCAACGCAGCTGGAGGTTCATTGATAAAGAAGACACCAGAGGAGATAGTCATTATTCTTGATGAATTGTCTGAAGATGCAAATCAGTGGCCCTCTGAAATTGCTAAAAGAAGAAGATTAACTGGTGTCCACCAGGTTGATGCTAACACATTTGTGCAGGTATAACTTAATTCCATGGCGAAGGAGATAAAGAAGCTGACCTTAGCTTCGATACATAATGAGACTCATGCAACATGTGATATATTTGAAAGAGGACACCCTACTCTTGAGTATCAAGCCTCAACTGAGGAAGTAAATATTGTGGGAAATTATAACTTCAATGCAATAGGTCAGAAGCACCCCTATTTTTCATGGAGTTCACCCGGGGGTACTGCAAATGCATGGCAACAAAATAACTCTAGATTTTAAGGAGCTCCTAGTTTTGTGAATCAACCGAGGCTGCAGTTTCAGCCTCAACAACCAATTCAGTCTGGGTTAGAAGATCTGACGAAATCCTTCATTGTCAAGACTGATGAAAGATTAGATGCTCATGGTGCAGCTATCAAAGAACTTGGGACATGTTTGTGTAACTTGGAGAGACAAGTGGGACAAATTGCAACTATATTATCTGAGAGAATTCCAGGTACTCTACCAGCTGATACTGAAAAGAATCCCAAAGAAATGGTAAATGTTGTAACCTTGAGAAGCGGACAAGTGTTGAAAGATCCCACTCCAATTCATAAAGAAGTTGCATCTGAAAAAGAAAATGGGAAGGAGCTAAAAGTTGAAGATGATAAAAAGAATGAGAAGAAGAAAGGCAAGAAGGGAGCTGAGAAAACGAAGAAGGAGGAAACTTCAAGAAGGGAGGAATCTGATGATGTGAGCAAGCACATGACTGCTTTACCTTTTTCCCAAAAGCTTTATAGAGAGAAGCTGAACAAGCAATTTGAGAGATTCCTGGATATGTTGAAACAAGTTAATGTAAATTTTCCATTTACTGAAGTTCTCTCCCAAATGCCAGCTTATGCTAAGTTCTTGAAGGAAATCCCGACAAAGAAGAGAAAGATATAAGAAACCTCAGTGGTCAAGCTCACAAAGCATTGCAGTGCAATCTTGCAAAACAAACTCCCACAAAAGTGTGGAGATCCAGGGAGTTTTACTATACCTTGCTCATTAGGCACTCTTAATTTTGATAAGTCTTTATGTGATTCTGGTGCCTCAATTAATTTAATGCCTTTGTCTATTTACAGAAAACTGGAGAATGAGCTTGGAGAGATAAGGTCCGCACTAATATCTTTGCAGCTGGCAGACTAAACAACTATAATACCCGAGGGGATAGTGGAAGATGTCTTAGTTCGGGTAGATAAGTTTGTATTTCTTGTAGATTTCATAGTGGTAAATATGGAAGAGAACAAGGTGGTCCCCCTCATCCTAGGAAGACCATTTTTAGCAACGGGTAGAGCTATACTGGATATACATGATAGAAAACTCATGCTTAGAGTGGGTGAGGGAACAATGACGTTTGAGATGAATGTAGCAACTGTAGTGAAAAGGGAGAAGCCAACTGCAAGTGTTGAGTGGAGAGTGAAAATCATGAATGAGAAGGTCCCAGTGATTGAGAAAGATAAGTGTGGGGTGTACTCCAAGAAGGTTGAGAAGAAGCTGTCTGCGTGGATGTGTGCACTAGTTCGGGCACGTGGAATGGAGCCCGACTTTGATTCAGACCCCGACTAGAGATACATGGAAGTTTCCTCTACCTTATGCTTTTTAATTGTGTGTCATAGGGACATGACACAACTTAAAGTCCAGGGTGGGGAAAAATTATATGTTGTATGTATCTGTGTTAGTAATTTAGTTTTGTTGTAGTAGTAGTTGAAAGAAAAACCCTAACAATTTAAAAAATTTTGACTTTTCGCGACGATGGATATCATTCGACGGGTTTCTTGAGGGATTAAAGTCGAAAGAAAAAGACAAAAAGATTTTCTTTTGTTAGGTAATGTAATAATTTTCCCTTATTTTTTCTTTGTGCCGCGGTTTTTTTTAAGGATTTGTTTGAACCGGGTGTAGTTATTTTTTATTTTTATTAGGTGTAGGAACCTTTGTGCTATGATTTGGATTGAAAGAAATATCTCTTGACTTGGTTATGCCTTGAGAATAGTGAGTGCTTTAGTTTTGATGCTTATGCTCAGTTTTTGACTCTTGCATAAGTACTTTAAATTGTATAATTTTAACTTTTCTTAACTGCTTGGACTAGAGTGTCTTGTTAGTCCAATCTTGAGTGAGTTATGTGCCATGTGTGTGTGAGAGATTTTATTGTATTCTGTGCATTGCATTTGATGTCTAGAACTTGTCCCGTGTGTTTGCAACGTAAAATGATAGTTTTGTTCAGTCTTAGAAGTGATATAGGCATTTCTTTATTGAGCCAATTATATGTTATTATCCATCTAATTGTGATGTATCTTATCCTTTTTTTTGGCAACCACAGTGCAAGTTCTACCCATTTGACTATAATCTCGTATTTTAGTCACTTATTACACTTCAATTTACTGCACTTTAATTGAGTTTGAGCTTTAATCGCTAGTGTTTTGCACTTATTGTGTGTTTTATGCCTTGTAGGAGTGACTCCGAGTGATGTAGATGTTATGGAGCTAATTCTAGTGATTTGGAGCTTTGCAGTCTGAGAAAAAGCCCAAGGGATTAAGCCGGGATCGCGTTCGGGGGTCGAACACCACGTCTGGATGTCAAAATCGAAGCAAAAAGTCGGACTCTGAGAAAAATGTACAACCACGGCACGTGGGGCGCTGCGCCTGTACAAAGTCCTGTTTTCTGTCAGACATCAACTCTCTGGACTTTCCCACTAATGCGTCGCATGGCGCGTCGCCTTATGCGGCACGCCTGTGCAATTTTTACAGAGTATTTTCCTATTTCGCGCAAGAAAAGGTGTTTTCGTCTGGGCCCGACCCTACTTAGTATAAATACATGTAAAAACGTTATTTTATGGATTTTTGACACATCTTAGACCTAAGTAAGCCAAGGAGGAGGTGGAGAAGCAAAAGCTCAAGGATTTCATCATTCAATCCTCACTCAAGACAAGGGTTTGGATTATTTTATCTTTTCCTTTAACTTAAACATTGTTAAGATGAATTACTCCAAATCCATGGAGTAGTTCTCTTTAGGGTTTGATGGATTTGGTGTATTGATACTTGTTTGTGGATAACTAACTCTAGTTTTATGTATTGAATCGTTTTGGATGTTTTAACCGTTGCATCTATATTCACTTGTTAATGTAATTGAGAGAGGCATAACTTATGATATTGTTGCATTATATTTTGTTGGTTGAAGTCATTAATTCTTCTTAGTAATCGGAAGAGGCTAGTTGAACTGTTGATTAAACTTAGTTAGGAGGATAATCAAGAGAGGTTCTCCTAAAGACCAATCCACTACGAATTCTTGTATATATTCACGTGCTTAGAATTGGTTCATCTTGTAAGGTTGAGATTTAATCGAGAGAGGAGTTTCTACTAATCAATTGAACTAATAATCAAGTGAATTAGAGAGACTCGTTTGAACATTAAAAGTGAATTATCTAGAGTTAAATCCCAAGCATTTGTCTTGCACCTATCCTATCGACCCTATCTTCTCCCAATTGATATCTTCCTTTGCTTAATACTTGCGTTGATTGTCATTAGCCAATAGTATAAATTCTTAGTTAAATTTAGTTTTAATCACATAACCCTAAATTGTTGATCATCTTGGATAGCAATCTAGCTACAAACTACGATAATACTGTTTAGCTCCAATCCATGTGGATACGATATTTTAATTTACTATATTCGACTAGCGAGCATATTTTAGTGTGTGTTTTGTGCTCGTCACCAAGCTGGGAGTGTTAGATGCTTTCCACTCTCTAGCTTGAGGGGGAGTTTTGTGATTAAAGACTTTACTAAGAAGGCATGGACTTATGTGTAATTAGTAAAATTTTGTGGATGAAATTGTACTACATTAGAAGAGAGGAAGTTATGTTGTTAAAAGGATGTTAGTGCTCTAACAATGTAAACTAACAAAATGAAATAAACACGAGTTCTTCTCTCCCTTCTCTCTATCTTTCTCTCTCTACATATCATCTCCAAATTGTTGTCAATTGATAATTTCTGTGTTTAGATCATGTAATTTGACACATGCATACGAGTTTTTGCTATCAGTCTCAAGCCTTCGATTTTTGAATTTATACTGACGCATCACTTTATGCTATTGGATGTATGTTAGCGCAAGAAAAACTGCTTGCTTACTCTATCTACTTTTAAAGTATACGACTTTCTTTATCATAATTCGATCCCTATCTCAGACCCAAAGTTGGTTATGATCATCTTGCGGAACAAATAAAAGAACCAAAATGGCACTACATGTATAAACATACAAACTTTGCCCAACCAGCTTATGCAAAAAGAAATTCCATATTATATGTTATGAAATACTGTTTGAGCAAACTCATGCATGCAAAGTTGATCATACTGTTTGAGCAAACTCATGCATGCAAAGTTGATCATACTCCCAAGAGAGAGGGTGGGGTGGGTGTATCATTTCAGAAGAGGATATACATACGTTCTAGGATTAGGTGCTCAAGGAGGTTAAAACTTAAAAGTTGGCATATGCAACAAACAACCTAGAATCATATTTCTCTTCCAACTAGAATGTGAAATTGACTTTTCCTAATTTGGCAAACTATATGCTCTCTGTTATGCAGCAGTTTGTCATGTTTAACAATTTTACATCTTCATCTTCAGAATATGTAGAAAGAAACTTCAAGTTAGGCATGGAGCTTTAAAAACCTAGGAAAAAATTGGTGCAGCTGGAAACAAATTTTGTACTACTATTCATTTCCTCGTTAGTACTTAGAATCTTTTGCTTCTTTTTTCCTGCAAAACATTTTCCCATAATACAATTACTTGCAAAATTCATCAAATATATTATCAAAGAACATAAACATCCACGCGCACTCACGTTATTTAAACTCAGACGCTCTTTGTAGCCTAATTACTAATCGCGTGCGAATATACGCACAAGAAAGAGCGTGAAGACCGTGAGCTTATAAGCGAGAAAAGAAAGAAAAAAAAGAAGTAGAAAAATTGCAGAAAAAGAATTTGCTATTTCTGATCAGACACAAACAAAAAAAAGTCCGATTCACAGAGAGAGAGAGAGAAGTATCGGAAAAGAGCGATCAGAGAGAGAGAGAGAGAGAGAGAGAGAGACACTGTGTGTGTGTGTGTGTGCGTGGAAAGTGGGTCTTCGTAGTTTCTGATTCAGAACAGTAAATTTTTGGAAGAATTGAAATGCGAAGCAATTTGTAAGGAAGAGCAATGGAAGAAGAAGCATGAACAAGTAAGAGTTGAAAAGCATTTGGGTTTAATATTAAATCTGAATTTCGAATGAATTTTGGTGACATTCCAATAAAGGTTAGCTTCTCTATATTTTCTAATTTCTTTCTTCCTTCAAGCTTAAATATTTCTTCTTTAATCCCAATTTCGAGTGGGATATATTTGAACTTGAAGTGGGAAGCTTGAAGCTTTGGAGGCATTTTCTGTCTGTTTTAGGTTTTGCCCTGTATTTTACAGGCAATTTGAACTTATTGAATTGGGGAATAAAGCTGCGGGTTTACTTGGACTTGCAGTGAGGTATCAGAAATTGAGGGTTTTCATAAAGCTGCGATTTTGATTGGTTCTAAGGTTGGAGTTTTCTTGGACTGAGAATTTGAAAATTTTCAGGATTGGGATTTTTGGAGGGAGAGTTAGTTGATAATTATGGATCTTTAGAACCCCCTCCAATAGCTATACTGCTACAAGTTGGAGTTTTTGAGATGGATTTTGATTCAGCATTGCCTGAATTGCTGTTAGAGGAGTACAATCTTGTTTCCACTATGGGTTTTTGGAATTGGGGCAAAACCCTAATTTAGTGGTGGACTTGGATACTGACCCTGATTTATTGTGTTATTTTAAAATATTGGACTTTATGTGTTGACAAAGATGCAACCTCCACATCAGCATTCGCGGATCAATCTTGCTGAGCTGAAAGCTCAGATTGTGAAGAAACTTGGACCTGACAGGTCTAAACAGTACTTCTATTACTTAAATAGGTTATTGAGTTTGAAAATAAGCAAGGTTGAGTTCAATAAGCTTTGTCTTAGGATATTGGGTAGAGAGAACATTCCACTGCATAATCAGTTCATTCGTTCTATTTTGAGAAATGCTTGTAGCGCAAAAGTTCCACCGCCAACTCATGAGACTGATGTTTTGAAGCCTGGTGCAGCAGTTGGAAGTAATGAGCCCCCAAACGATGTTTATGAGCAAAATGGATCACATGTTTCCTCGAGCCAGGCTTCAAGTCAACCAGGTTTGTCTAATGGGGATATTCTCCCTTTATCTCCTCGAAAGGCCAGAACAGGCTCTCGTGATCGTAGGGCTGGGGATCGCCGTAGTGCACTTGGTCAAAATGGGAAGACCAGTTACACTTTTCAACAACCGACAACAACAGAATCGAGTTTTGACGTCATGGAAAATGGAGATACTTATCCACCTGATGCACGGAGGGCTGTGCAGCATTATCAAGGACTCTTGCAGCGAACTGATGATGAAAGGGAGGCATCTGGTCAAGAAACTGCCAGATTTTCTGTAATAAAGAGATCACAGGTAGGTCCAGTTTCTGTATATAACAAAGACCAGGTTAGAGATGATGGGAAAGAGATGCACGCAAGGAGTCAGCTCCAAGCTCCACTTGGGGTTCCATTTTGCCCTGTTAGTGTAGGTGGAGCACGTAAAGCATTGCCTTTGGCAACGAATAGCAAATGTGTTAGCTCTTCTAGTTGTGGTGCTTTGTTGGATAGTGTATCACTAAGGGAACGCATGGAGCAGATTGCTGCAGAACAAGGCCTTGAAGGAGTGGCCATCGATTGTGCCAACTTGTTGAACAATGGATTAGATTCTTACTTAAGAGGTTTAATTCGATCTTGTGTTCAACTTGTGGGGGCAAGGTCAGGGCATGAGCCTACAACGAACAACACCAAGAAACAGCAGACCCATATGAAGCTTGTCAATGGCCTCAGACCAGGTCATCATTTTCAGATAAGTAGTGGTAGACCTTCAGAAGTCATGCAAGAACATGCTCCCCATAACTTGATATCGTTGCAAGATTTTAGGGTTGCCATGGAGCTGAACTCCCGGCAACTTGGCGAAGACTGGCCATTGCTGCTGGAAAAAATATGTACACGCACATTTGAAGAATAAGGCATTCATGAACCTTCCGGTTAAACTTTTGGTCCCTACTGGCTCTAAGGGCACTATTCCTTTCAGGGTTTCTGCGCAGCCACATCATTTCAGCTTTTGTGGCCTTTTTGAACCAGTCAACAACTCTTGAGGTCAATATTGTCTCTTGAAGATGATAGGCACAGAGCCCTGAATCTTTGTCTCACCTGGTACAAGGCTTAACTTTGCCTGGAAACCCTTCATTTCTTAGCAACCACTGAAAGGGACTTGAAGAAAGGAACACCCGCGTTGGTCGCGCTGTTGTATGATTAGCATAATTCTCTCTGGATATTTTCTGCATTCTCCCTCCTGTAATTTACAGTAAAGAGCAAATTTGGTACAAGTTTTGCAGGAATAATTGTGTAGCCTAGGACTTCAGTAGAAAGGTGAAACTAGATGATGCAAGAATTGCTGTGTATCTTCAAAATCAAGATTGGTTGAACCTCAATATTAACAACACGTTTTCACCAGTAGGTTTATCATCTTATTATTTTTTAGTTCTAGATTGATGTTCACTGGGTCGGTGGCCCACTTCTGTATTTTATCTTTTCTTACTCTATTAAATGTATACCCCGGAACAGTTTGATTATTTGATTCTCTTTCCCATAAACCATGATGCTAAATGTTGAGTTGATATTCCTCAAACTGACTTGACCATCTGCTCGACTTTCGATTACAAAGTTATTTTTTGTTCTCGATTTGAAGAAGCCCCCACAAACTAATCATTTAAGTGGTTGATTAATTGTTGATATTCCGTGATGGTGTCTGCACTGAGCAAATTGTCTATGGTGTGTTTTGTAGAACATGCTCTATAGGATCAAAAAAAGCTTTTTACTAGTACCCTAAAGCGTCCAACTCTAATCTGATGTATGTCCACCTTTTAACTAACGGATAACTATGTTATTATTTTGGTAGTGCTTAACTAACCTTAGAGGTTTGGTAGAAGTTCAAAATTCCTGTTTTCCCCATTGCCTCAAGATTTTCTATGAGTTCAAGTAAGTTCTTGCAATATGCTGCTGCTTCATTTAATCTTTATTTCTTTCCAGGAAAGATTTGAGAATCTTTTGTTTTATTCATTAGGTTCATTGACTAAGCTCACTTATTTTGGTGGTTTGATTGCTTTCATGCACTAGATAGTCAATGATACAGCATGAATGACTTAATGGGCATTTCTTTATGATATTTGGGTGTATTTATCACTTGGTTACTTTATTTTCTGGTTAATTTGGATCTCAACGATGTGTAATTGCTGCTATATTCAAGTGGCTCATGCTGTCAGAGAATCAGACAGTTGAGCTGGTCTAAAAAATCAGCTCATATACTTTACAATGAAAAAAGATAAAGAAATGAGCTTATATCCTATCCTGAGCTGGAAGATTCAGTGTACGCATTCAAAGGAAATGTGGCAGTGGTGGGGTGCCTTGAATGGAAAGACGGACAATAGACCGAGATATGACTAAAGTATGTTGTTCTGAAGAATGGAGTAAAAGTTGGAAATAGAGCAGAAGACTGCGGATAATATTTCCTGTCCTGAGACAAACTTTACCTGCCGGAAAACAGAAAAGGTCAGAAGAAAGTTGATCTCTTTCCTTATCTCTCTATCTATATATCTTTTAGCTCTGAGTACTTGAATTTTCTTTTAAGAACTGAACAAATGCATATCTTCTCTGGAAACTGTACTATTTCGTTTCTTATGTATCTTCCTATATTGCAAGTTTGTATTCCTTATTGCTTGGCTCTTAGTCTTTAAGTTTATGTGCTTCATGCGTTATCGCTATGTACTTGTTGGCACTTCTTCTTGATAAAAGTACTGCTAAATTGTAGGATCTGGATATATGAAGTTCACCAATAAGCCTGCTAATAATCAACCACTGTTTCTGTTCTGTCTTCTGTGCATTTCCAAGTTAAAAATTTGTCTGTCAAACTCCATTCCATCTTGCGATAATTTATTCAAGTACTAATCACAGCCTTAAATATCTTATGCTACTTTTCTGTAGGAGACAAGCGACCTTGGTAATTCTAGAAGGCTATTTGACTTGGAGTAGCTAGTGGTAAGAAGCCTCCTCCACTAACCATGAGAAATGTCGTTTGATTCACCAGGGAAGCCAAGTTGGGAAGTCACTGTTGGGCTTCTGGGCAAGGGAGGTTTTTAGCGGGGTTGGGAATCTTTTTGAGGAAGGTAACAACTTGTATATACTATCAGCAGAAAGGCAGTACTGAATGCCATACTCACAGTTCGAAATAACAAAAGTGTGTCCTTGTTCTTCTTACAAGGATTCTATAACATCTAGAGGTAATCCTGCATCATCTAAAAATACCTCTTTACACCATTAGTGAAACGAAAGAAGACAATTCATCTTGATCTTCTGAATAGAGCTACATCTGTGTTTAAAAACATCTTGTGTTTCATTCATATGCATGCAGGGATTGTTTTCCATCTATTCTTCTGCATGAAAAGGCTGCCAGAGCTATTACAGCGTGCTAGTAAGTCTCCTGTTGAATTTGGCATTGTCCAGTTGTTTCCTTTCATATTTAAGAATAATTGCCAGAGTTGGTCAGTGACTCCACTGTGCAAAAAAAGGTGACTGTTGATCTCTGGTTCCTTCCCATACAAATAACATCTTAACATAGCACAATCCTCCTCCTCTTCAAATTATCTTGGGTCAGGCTGGCTTCTTTAACAACAAGTCATACAAAACAGATGATAAGTAATTTTCACTCTCCATATGTGTTTGAAAGGCCAAGAGTTAACCTGTTCTCCAATATGAGTGAGTGCTTAATAGGAAGATTTATCTGTATTGTTACCTTTGCTTTGCCTATGTCATGATAACCTGTCCGCACGTTCATTTGAATTGATCCAGAACTCTGAAAAAGTCAGCACTCTGTTGCCTTCTCAATCAATCAACAGTGTTCTAAAGCTCAGGTTCTACTGCTGTTGACCCCATATTTGGATAACAGTTGCCCCTTTGTTGCTGACTTAGGTTGAAGATGTCTGGGAAGAAATGCTTTAGAGACCCCTGTGTTAACCAATTGTTTCCCTAGAAAGAAGTTTTCATCCCATTCCCCACTTTGAGGCTGACATTGGCACTGAAAATGGGCCAAAAAGCTCCGTTGACCTCCATACACTAACCCCATAAGGTGTAGTTACCTTTCTTGAAACCCACTGACCTTCAGTCCCATATTTTTCATTAATTACTCTCCTCCATAGAGCTTGTTCTTCCCCGCTAAACCTCCATAGCCTTTTGATAAGCAGAGTTAAATTCTGTTGCTTTAAGTGTCTTATGCCTAGACGCCCTTATGATAGTGAGTTTACTCCATCTGACCAAATGGAAACATGTCTTTTCTCTATTTCCTTGCCAAATGAAGTTCCTTTTGAAACATTTATTCTCTTTTCAACCTTTGTTGGTATAGGGAATAATGACATCGTATATGTAGGTAGAGAATCCTTGCACTTTTTGCCAAAATCAATCTACCCCCACCCCATATAAAGGTACTGACTTTTCCATCTGGCTAATATTTTCTCACATGTTTCCAATACCCCACTCGATATTTCTTTCCTGTGATTTGATTTTTGATCCCAGAGGCAGTCCTAAGTAGTTTGTTGGAAGAGACCCAATTTTACACCCTTGATGTCCGTGCTAGCAACTGGATTTCAACCACTTGATTTACTGGGAAGTGGGAACCCCAAAATTGGATTGTACTAACTGGGAGCCCCTAAAATTTTATCTAGTATCTGTGGACACCACCAATTTTGTGTGTTACTTGACGATCAACTTTGAAATAGGAATTAACATGTTTATTCGGTGATGTAAAATGTACGGCAATTGCCGTTTGGCATTTCTCTTCAGTTCTGATTCCATGTAGTAGTAAGATAGCAGATGAGAACAGTCATGATGAACCTGTTCTTGCTCCGAGGGGAAGGATGATGTTTGAGTGATTTAACGCTCTCCTCGTAACTTCTGTAGAGGCAGAAAACATATAAAGCTCTCTTGATATTGTAAAAAAAGGATTGCGGAAGTTACCTAGGCTAGGCAAATTACTTGTTTCTTCACTTTGGTGAATTTCTCCTCTTTCTTTAATTGGCATATAGGTAAGAGTTAGTTCTTTTGCATCACAATCTCTCCCTGGATTTGGTTCTGATTTTGCACGAAATGAGCTTAGCATTTGTATCCCATTCTGCTTTTGATGTCATTTCTTTGTTTTTTTTTTCATTCTTTCTAAATGGATCGGCTTAACAGTCATTTTTCTTTGTCGCTTCAAGCAGCTTAATAATTACTTAAACTTATGCATTGTATACGGGAAACATTATCCAGAAGGAGGAAGCAAAGTTGAAGCAGTGGAAGATTCTCTATCAAGTTGGTATGCTAAAGTGCTACATTGCCGCTCTATTGGCTAGTTTTGGCGAATTGATACCACACCTTGTAAAAATGTGTACAAATATGTGGATCCTAGTTTCATTTCAACAACTCATAGCCGATTCCATTCGGCAGAACTTTTCTCCCCTCTAGCTAAATTTTTCCTACTCAAAAAGTTTGAGATTAAGTGACTGAATGATTAGAATATTTTGGCCAGAACTCCCTGCCTTTAATTCCTGTTTGTTTTTTTCTAAATGTAGTTGTGAGATTTTAAGTGACTGAATTATTAAAATTTTACTGTGACCACTCTCCTCTTACATATCTGTCATTCTACAATAGCACAGAGGAGAGTGCATACTTGAGTAAGTGCACATGCTATCTGGAGCTTCAGTAAAAGAGTAAACGCCTATGTTTTCTGTCATTGTATTAGCTGCTAACATGTTTAACAGTTCTCTTCAAGTGGTAAGGTCTTCTCAGGACAATGATGCTGATTTATACTCAAACCTTTTCGCCGCAGACGATGGATGTGTGAGTAATAAGCATAATAGCATAAATTAACCTCCCAGAGGAAAGCTGAGCTCTTCACAGTTCTTTTTCTCTCTTTAATGCTGTAACACGATCACGGATCATCACAAAGATGGTATATTTACAAATGACACCACCCTAGATAGTCTCGTTATGGTCATGCTAGCTATAGAGGTATAGTAGATATACTTCATCCTATGCTGATACTGACATACAATGGCTTTTGTACCATATCTCATGTAATATCACCCCGTGGGGCTCAAGAAATGGAAGCGCCATACACACGTCTTCACTCTTCAGATACTTTTATTGTTGTTGAAGATGTAGCAAAGTTGTCTATTGATGAGCATGATCTGAGGAGAAGGATGAGTTAGAACTATGGGTGGACCATACAAAAATCCTCCACAATGGTCTGCGCTTGCGCTTCTGGTGCTTAGATGTCACTTCGGACTCGGTTCTACTGAGCATTTCCCACATAACCTGAACATCCTCATAGCCACAAGTTTGTATGTCATCGCGAAGCTTCAAAAGCCCTGGACCTGAAGGAAACAATTGCCAAGGTACAGATGCGTAAGTGAATCTTCAAAGCTACTGCTTCTATTTCAGAACATGCATTATTCATCATTTCACTTTTCCTGTCAAATTTCTTTCTCATATTTGGCTAAGATGTAAAATGTGTAAGCTTCTGTTTCATACTGATAAATATGTATATCACACTTCTTGAAACATGCTGTAGAGAAGTAATCACGATAATCCTCTCGATGCTTTTGAGTATATGGTCTTCATTGAGGAATCGGATGCTTTGTATTTTCAGCTGAAGGCATATAAAGTGGTAGATGCTTTATGTTTTTGAATAATTTGGATCATTGAGGAATCAGATACCTTGAGGGTACTATGTGGGCTTATTTAGAATCTAGAATATTATAAGCTTATCCATGTCAATAAAATGGGACGAGAACCATGAGGTTTCATGTTCGTATTCCATGAATACAAACACTAGGTGAATACAAATACTCGGTGGAACACTGTGCTGATAAGAGGTTTTGACTAGGGTATATGGAGACACTTATGGATAGCAATAGAAAAATAGAGAAAAGATTGCAGAAAACAAAGCATATATTTAGTTGGTAGAGGTTTATTTTAGTAACAAGTTGGCCTTTATTTGGGTTCTATGCGGATCTAAATATATTCTAACAGAACAAAGATGAGTGGATTCTGATGGCACTACGCTAGTGGATGGAAGGAAGCCACTAATAGAATCCTAAAAAATATGTTTGCCTTTTTTTAATACGTGAAGTGCTCATGACCTAAAGAAATGCTACTTCTTTAGATATGGTTGGAGTAATATTGATTTGATTTGTTTACATATTTGGTATATTTCACTGCTTTTACGATTAAAGATAAGACTGCAATTTTAGGTAATCAAGCATGCCTAACATTTTTCTAGCCTCTCTATAAGCATAATCATTTTTGTATAATATGTTGGAATCTTCTCCACAATTCTAAACATAATTCAACAGGGAATTTAGATAACAAAAAAGTAACACTCATCCACCCCCACATCCCACCCAACCCCACCCCCAGCCCCCAAAAAAAAGAGTAAGAGAAAGAAGTAATGACAACTTCAATTAAGTTTCACTTTGTCATGGAACTTTAATCAATTTATGGAGAAGTCTTAGTTTTTGTATATGGTTTTGTATCAGAACTGATAAGCATAGGAACTCATAAATGGTGTCTAAATTAAATAAAAAAAGAAACGAAAGAGAAATATGACAACTTCAATTAAGTTTAAATTAGCACTTTGTCATGGAACTTCAATGAATTTACGGAAAAGTCTTAGCCAACGCTTGAACATAAATTTGGTTAGAAACTTAAAAAGAGTTTTTGAAGTTAAATAATTTTTGGAAGTTTGAGTTGTGTTTGGACATCTATTTAGTTGGGAAAAAAAAAGTTGGAAGTTTTGTGAGTGGAGAAAAAATTCCACCCAAAAAATGACCTAAACCAGATTTTGGGAACTTGAAAAAAAAAATCCAATATATTCCATGAACAAACAATATTTTCAAAAACAATTTGAAAAAAAGTTAAGGGGAGCTTAATTTTTGTAGTACATGGTTTGACATCAGAACTGATAAGCATATGAAGTCATAAATGGTGTCCAAATTAAAGATTTAGGTATCTTCCACGTGCGTACATATTGCGTGCTGAGTTAATTCCACGGACATATTCTTCTTCATCTTCACATGTCACAACCGCACCTCCCAACTCCCACCCACTCGGCACAACCAGTAATTAAAAAGGAGGGAAAGATATAGATGAATAAAAGATATAAAGATGAAAATTTCTTTGGAAAAAAATATAAATAAAAACTTTGGGCAAGCCCCAAAAATCTTAGTACAATTCATACGGGTAATCTATCTAAAAAATCTAAATTTTACGTTCTCACCATCATTCTTACTCACAAGTTTTGAATTACAGCTTTAGAAATGAAGTCACTTTTTGATAGGAGACTTAACTCGCAAATGAGCATCAAATTAAATTAGTTGGACCTCAAAACGAGTACCAGTCGAATCAAAAGAAAAAAAGAAATTTCATATCTTCCGGTTTCTCTCTTATTTCAAACTCCCACACAACAGCGAGTAGGTATACGGATTCAATTGAACCCATAATTTTTGAAACATAATAAAAATTTATATGTAAAAATTCATTAAATTTGAATAAATAATAAATATGAACTCATAACTTTAAAAATATAATTAGTCCAACTCTTAAAAGTTGAAACACATGCAATTTAAATCCTGGATCCTCTCGACTTACTTCCCAGCAAAAAGGGGAAGAAAACAGGGGAAATAATCTAAAAACGACCACATGCATATGTACCCTTTTTGCATGTTCAGAATTCAAATTCACTGAATCATTATTAAATTCTCAAATCACTACTCTTTCTAAGCCAAAAATAAAGGAAGAAAAAGAAAAAACTAACCATTTTTTCGAGCTTTAACACGAGCAGAAACAGCAAACCAAACACGCCGAACAGGAAAAACCATTTTTTGCCACCAATCATCCATTACTTTGAATTTGATCTTCAATTTCTTCCTTCTACTTCTACTTCTACACCTACCACCTCCCAATCTACTCACCAAAATCTTTAACCCGGCCAGACCTCCTCTATTTTCCTTTCTTCTTCAAAAAGAACAGAATAAATTACACACTTTTATTTTGAGAGGAAACTAAATGAGGACATAACACTGTTTTCTGTTGGGCTCAATGCCACTTTTCTACTTTTATAAGGAGTGGAAATTAATGACTATTTTCCCACTTTCATGTTTTTTTCCTTTTTTGTTTGTTCGGTTTTAGATTAGGAATCTACCCGCCGACACGTGACACTGTTCTAAAGTACTTTTGTTTAAGAAATAAATTTCCATGCCACGTGGTTGTTTTAGGCGTTGGACTTTGTTCTTAATTTTATCTTGATTGATTGGTATTTTTTCATTTCTTTTCTACTGCTGTTACTGGTTTTTTAGCTTTTTGTCAGAACAAGTATTTTGACTTGAGCGGATACAAAAACGTGACATGTTTAGGTGGGAAAGCAACAAGTAAAGCAGAAATTCTGGTGATTGGGCGGTTTGTTTGACTGTGAGATTTTAACTTACATAAAAGTAGAAAAGATAATTCCATTTCCCAAAAATAAAGGAATTTTATTTTTTTAAGCATCTGCTTATTTCTTGATTGTCGGTGGTATTTAAGCCTTTGTGATTGGGTTAATCTGATTAATTAGATTCGTAATCCAGAAAAAAGAATAAATGATCAACATCTCATTTGTTTTCTTTGAGGACGGAGTTAACTTAAAATTGGTTAAAATTCTCATGATTTACATCACTTGAAAAGTAAGGAGGAATCCTCTTTTTTCCAACGGAAAGTTTCACTTTATTCGATTTTATCTAAAGATGGCGTTTAATTGGTATTAACCATGGAAGGACACAAGATTCTCATGAGAATGAAGAAACTTTTTGTAGTAATCGGCACAGTAAATTTCGAATGCCAAATTGAAAAAATGAGAATTGAATTCGGGCGACGATCTAGCTCTAACTATCTAAATAATAGAATAATCATAAAAGTAAACGCAAAACAGATTTAAAATTATCCTTGTGACATTTACACTTGCAATGCACTACGAACTATACAATGGCTTTTAGAAAAGTGTTAAATCACTACCAAAAGGATTTGACTCGTTATTCAAAATTTGAATTATGTTAGCGGTTAAGAGCTAATTAACAGTTAAATAATTATGTCATCACTCATTTTATACCGTTTCAATTCCTTCTGTTTACTTTTCACTTAGTGTATACAAAACTATAGAAAATCTAAAAATTTCTGGTAGAAGCTGTTCATAATGGCGGAGTGGAAATTTTATTTAATTCAAGTCTAAGGATTCAAGGAAAAAGAAAATAGAGTCAATCATAGTGAGAGAAGTAGATCAAATAGATGTTGTAATACTAATTATTTAATCAAATATCCAAGGGAGGACTTTCCCTAGTGTCGGCAGTCGTTTGGACCACGTGGTTATATTTAATTGTAATGAATTTTATACGCATAAGTAGTAATTATTGGAGTCATTAGGTGTTCTTGGTGAGAAAGAAAATGACTAATTAACCGAATTCTCTCAAGAAAAATCACATCGTTATAACATTTAAAAATTTATTAATATATGGCAAATGTTGAATTTCTTAGTGAATTTTCTTCTCTATACATAGATATAAATTATGATAAAACTACAACAGAGTTACTTTTATCTTAGGGAGCAAAAGAGACGACGGAACTAGAGGTGCATAAGGGTTTATCCGAATTTTCTCTCTTGAAAATCACATTATATATATGATAAATTTTTTATTATCGTAGTAAATATTGAATCTCTTGATGAAATTTTTAAGATATAGATTATGATCAAACAACAAGGAGTTACTTTTGTTTTAGGGACCAAAATGTTTGGCCAATTACATTAGGACAGTTGAAAGGATCATATGAAGCTTTTGTTTAATTAATGACACAAAACAAAATCATCTGGTCTATTTCTCCCTTTGTTTTCTACTTTACACTGGTTTTAATCTTGTCTTGGCTTTACGTCAAAAAAAAAAAGATTAAATATATTTAGGCTACATTAACCTTCTAACCACTTATTTACATAATTTTTAATGGAGGGTTGTTGGGGATTATCATACCACGATTCAAGAAAACAGCCATATATTGTATGGTCAAATAGTCATCAAGTTGATGCGGTTGTTTTCAACTTGATATTCTCAACCAATATGACTCTTGGGGGAAAGTGAATCTTAGTTAGTTTTCCGATCCAATAAATTGAAACTTTAGAATGACAGCTAAACCATGGTTAGTGGGTACCAGGGCGGCTCTAAAGTTTTGGAAAATGAGTTCATTGCCTTAGGCCTTTATAATTTGAAGGCCGCAAATTTATTTTAAATTACTATTATTATTATATAATATATAATTTATATAAATAATTAGTATAAAGAAAAGTATTACAGTATATATTTTTGTTACTTGATTGAAGTTACTTTATACAATAAATGTATAAATTATGATAATTCCCCCCCCCCCCCAATTAGTATATTTGCTTCGCTTTTCAATTTTAATTTTATCCTTTTTATATCGGAATTAAGTTATATATATCGACAACATAATGAATTTTTTTTACAAAGTTCTCTGAAACTGCATGAACACAAAAGCATCCATGCACCCGTTTTCTTTTTAGTGTAATTCAATATATTATATTAGGTTATTTATAATTTATTTTAGATATTTACTAGTAAGTGTTACTTAATAGAATCAACTATAGTTATCGTTTAAATTGATCAGAAGGAGCAAATATTTTTGACACCGCCAATGCTCAAAACTTAAGCTATTACGTTATGGACGTTTATTTCTTTTTCTTCTTTGTGATGATAGCCAAATCAGAATTTTCACTTTGAGTTCTGAACCTCAACATCCGATAGTCTACCACTTTTTTTGTGCACTTCTTCCTTCTTTTTTATTTTTTAAATTTATTTTTTTGTATTAAATGATTAATTTATTATTTTAAAAGCAATCTTTTTTGTTAGTGTAAATATTTTATCAAATAAATTTAAGGGTCTCTCAATATGATTTCGCCTTAGATCACGAGATCCTTTGAGCCGCCCGATGGGTATTGGGTTAATTATTATGTATTTCTTTCATTATTTAATCTCAGAAGCGAACAACAACATGAAAAAAGAATGTATATTATTCTCTTAGAGTTAGATATCAAATTAGGGATATCACAATTATTCTATCGGATGAGCACGTATCGTAGTCTGTTAGATTATTGCCTCGTAATTCTTCAATCCGTACCATTATTTATTTATTTTCTATGTTACGTTTATAAACAACTTTGTAAAGGATTAAAAAATCAATTCTCCTTGTAATTTTGGGGCATAATCAAGAGCTAGTACATTATAAGCTTCATCTCAAATGTACGTAAAAGTGAATAAATTTTCACTACAATAACGAAATTGAATCTATACCCGAAAAAACATAACGAAATTGAAAGGACAAAGTTAGTGCAAGTGTGTGTTATACGTAAACTCTTGAATTATGTATTCGTAATAATTGAAAAGCGCGCGCATCTAATAGTACGAATCTTTCCTAAAAAACACAAGAAAATAAAAAGATAATGAACAAGAAAGAAGAAAACAAAGTGTACCCAGAAAAAAAAAAAAAAACAAAGTGTAAAGGGTATGGTGATAGATAGACCAAACGATTTCGTCTGCGTTTTGTCAACTTCAACTAACAGTTCTTAGTGACCCATATATTATCACTTTTCAGGGGTGAAAATAAAAAATAACCAGATTTACAAGTGGTAATCGGAAAATAACGCAATTTTAAAAATAATCAAAATTTAATCACTTTTCATGTAAAGATAAATCTGAACGAAAATACTATTCAAAATCCGAAAAATATTTCAACATAATATACTGGACTTACAGCATAATATGCTGGAAGGTCATACACATGTGCTCCAATCTCCAGTATATTATGCTGGAACTTCCGTGTGTTGGAGTTCATGTGCACCAATCTCTAGTGTACTAGAACTTTAAGTGTTGCAGCAAAATAATGACTATTTTTTAATGACTTTGCAAACACTGACTATTTTTCAATTACTAGTCCGAAAACTGGCTAGTCCGTGCTATTTTTCCCTTTTTGTATTAACAATTCAAGACTAGAAACCTCTTAATTAGTACCTAAATTTTTTATGAACTTTAATAAATAATTCTCATCATACTTTTCTTTGTTTATTCTATAAAATAGTTTTACCCCCCAATTAGACCATGGAATACTATTATTTTTGCGGGGACTGATGATTCTTATTTTATTCTTAGTTTCTTTTTCCTTGGAGGGATGGCAATTAATTTGAAGAAATAGACTATTGTAGTGGATTTATTCTTCACTGATCATGATGGTATGTTTAAATAATTTGAAGTGAAACCTCTTAGTTAGTCATAAAGGCAAAAAAAATTAAGCACTTTGTTAGGTTTTGAAAATAGTTTGATTAAGTAATGGATTAGCAAAATGGACCACTCTATTCTGTTTTAGAAGTGGGAATTTCATGAAGCATGAAAACACTAGCTCACCTACCTTGAAAGAAGCCCTACACCACACAACAAAGGACTTTCCTTATACAATATTAAGTACTACTCCTATTATCCTATATGATCTCTGACAATTTTTATTTTTATATTGAGTTATAACTTATATACACTGATCAATAATATATATGAATTTTTACAGTATCAAGCCATATAAATACAACTACGGTAATAAACTGTGAAATTTATAATCTTAAAAATCAGAGGTTATCTGTTACAACAAATAAAAGTAAGTTATATAAGATTTCTTATTCTAAGGACGGAATAAGGAACTCCCCTCCTAACTCACTGAAATGCACAACATTAATGCTTTTAATCAATTGGATTTTGACTTCTTGTCCCTCTATCAATTTATAATGCCTTTGGCATTTCTTTCATTGCGATTATGTATTATTTTTTCGGCATGATGAATGATGTATACAACGGTCCTCAAATTCGTCAGCGAGAGCCATTCATTCGATTGATTTTATTAAGGACAAAGCTTGGCACGATTATAAAAAGATCTTAATATATATATTTGTGACTTCCTTTGATTATAGTATTTTAACGGTAATCTGGACTTTTGATTTGATTAATCTGGTTGTCATTCTTTAATATTTAATAATTATGTAGAAGTCTTTTTAGTCCAGCAGCCATGCTTCAAATATTTGCACCACTGTGAAATTGAGCTTTTAGTGTATGACACCAGTGTTTTAAAAGGCTTTTCCGGGACTCGCCCGGGGGTGGGGAACTATCAAAACGCCCCGAGACTCGCGCGTGAGGCTTAGTTTTGTGAGGCTTACGCCTCAAGCGCCCGACTATGCGTCTTAAACACGCCTAACACCCAACACTCAGGCTTCGCCCAACAATTATTACTCAAATCGTGGGTCAAATATCCTAATTAGCACTATTGACCCTCAAAACTCTTTAACAAATAAATGATTAAAATTTTATTCATCTATAGGAATATGAAGATTGAGAGTAACTTAAAAAACAAGTCATAATATTACAAATTTACTAATTGAGAACAACGTGAGAGTGAATATCTAAAATAGATAGTCAAAATTTATATCTTCACTTGCTATTGGAGGAAATGAGCCTTCATGGCCATTTACAATACTGAAATTAAGAAAGTATCCCCTTTGAATCTCTTATGTGTAAAAGATAGATCGATCTTATGTGTAAAAGTTTGATAATAGCAAAAGGAGTAATATATTTTAGAAAGGTAAAATATGTTGTTTTATAATATTTATTAAGAAATTTTGATTTTTTTTTTTTATATTTGAAAGTTAAGACGTTATAATTGATTTGTATTTCATAGTAACATTATTATTATTGATTGTTTATGCCGATAAAAACATTTTAGAAATTTTATTTTTATGAGGTTTTTTAGTTATTTGTAATTTTCTTAAACTGGCAATGTACTTTCTATATTTTTATGTTATTATGCTATTTTATTAATTTATAAATTAACAAATTTAAAGATCTATGAGGCTTATGCCCCATGCTTCGGGGCTTGCGCCTCGCCTCACAGTAGGTAAAACGCCATGCCTCACGCCCCCGCCTTTTAGAGACCATCCAGTATACTCCCACAAGTAGGGTCTGGGAAGGGTAAGATGTATGCCACCATGGCTTGTAATTTCAATTTTCTTGATTAGTCTCCGAGTCTCAAACCCAGAAATTTCGATCAAAACCCACGGAACTTTGTTTGGTTTATGTCAAATTAATGTCTTCACTCTGCTACTGTATTTGATAAAGGCCTTTGGTAAAAGGATATACTGTTTTTAATCAATTGGTGGTCTGTAAATTTTGTACATATTTTGTTACCACTTAACAGAAAATTGGAATTGAGATGATTCTATAACCCAAAACCCATTGATAGGACTTCTGATCCTCATAAATTTTACCCTATACATTCACTCAGGCCCTTTGGTAATAAAGTACACACCACAAATACTATAAACAATGTAATTTTGTTAGATCAATGAAGTGGGTAAATACCTTGAAGAACAGGATTCAAATCATAGTGGAAACCAAAAAATCCCTACCAATAGCAAAGTCAAATTTAGGCATTGGTGATTCAGCAGATAATCGCTTTGTTAATTTGCATTACAAATACAAAGACATAAAAGATAAACTGAAGTAGAAAGGAAGAAAAACGTGAGCCCAATGAAAGCAGGCTTCCATCAGAAAAGTACCAAGTGCAGTTAGTCAAGATCATCCTATACTCATTAAATTGGTGGGGCTGTGAGGAAAGGAAATGGTCCATCTGCAAACTACCTTAACTCACATTAAATTAGAAGGGGACTTTAGCCCTTGAGAGATGAATATGTACCTACTTTATTGCCACACTATTTAGAATACCACGGGCCATCATAAAAGCAGACGCCAATGACTTTAGATGGGCAGCTCGGTATATAAAGCATCTCGCGTTATGCAGGGTCCGGGGAAAGGCCGAACCTCAAGGGCGTGTGATGTAGGCAGCCTACCCTGATGCAAGTATCAGTAACTAATTCTACGGCTCGAACCCGTGACCTATAGGTCACACGGAAACAACTTGACCGTTGCTCCAAGGCTCCTTTCAGCCAACGACTTCAAATCATTTACTTAAACAATAAGAGGGAGTTCTCATCCTTTTTTCTCAAAAAAGAATTTCTGGAGTGTCCTGATTTTGGGACCTCAGTATTACGAGTCAGTACTATAGAGAGGAAAGTATTCAGCTCTTTTGCAAAAAAGAAATAAAAAGAATAGAAAAAATAAACTTAAATTCACCTTTCGCGATTCCTTTACGGATAATGTCTTACGGTTTGTTCAGTCAATGATGTACACAAAATAACCTCAAGCCTTTATAAAGCATATAGTCACGTACTATTCATCCATGTTCTTCATGTATTCTTTTGAAAGTTTGCTATCCATAATCAACTTTTGTTCTTTGACAAGAGAGTATCCTGATTCAAGTAAAGCTTCAACCGTTTGCTGTCCAAGAAAAATACCGGCAGGATAGTGAATGATTAGTAGGGGAAAAAATGTTAATGGTAGATTATACTAATCCTCATCAGAAAAAAGCATACTAGAGGTCTACGAAGCTTTGCTTCTCCCCCTGTAGTCGTAATACTCGGCTTGTCGCTACTTTGATTCAAAAGGTAACCGACGGTTCCCGACTTTCTCCGCTTTCCGCAACCGTAACCACTTGTCATTCCGATTACTTCATCCATAAACCTTTTTTTTATTTCAAAATAGCGATACGCTCTAAAAAAGTAAAGGAGAAGCTTCCATTCTAGAAGCTACCGCTTCCCGCCTCCCTCGGGGTGAGAAGTTCCCTTCCCTTTTCTAAAATGCCTGAGTGGTCTGCTCAGCAAACGTACAAAGTGGACCGCAGTTTGGCTGGCTCCTCGCAGTTCTCCCTTAAACACCAACGGTAGATAGGAACCGAACTGTCTCACGACGTTCTAAACCCAACTCACGTACCACTTGAATCGGCAAACAACCGAACCCTTGGGACCTTCTTCAACCCCAGGATGTGATGAGTCGACATCGAGGTGAAGTAGATAAAACTCAGTAGTCTTCTAGTTGATTCTCAACCCCGCCTATGTGAAGACCTAAGGCTAAAAAGCACTCAATAAGTTACTGAATTCTCTAAACTAAGGAAAGAACAGAATTGATGGATAGAATGATTCTTTATACACAATTGTAACAAAAAATTGTTTTAGAAATGGACTTGGGTTGGGCGGGATGTGTTATAATCTGTTATCCATTACGTATTAGACCCAACTCTATTGGCCCAAGCAAATTTGGGATGAATTGAGTCGAGTCACCACCATACTTTCATTTTAAATTGACCCCTCTCTAGTTTTGACACAATGCATTTATTTCAACCAGAAAAATTAAAGAAGCTGCAGAACAATTTGACCAAATATGGGCAACTAGGCAACTTGGAACACACTTTAAGCTCAGCATAATTCCCACTGAACCTTAACCTTAAACAATCTCTAGGCAAGCTAGAGCTACTACAGATCTTGTCTGCTAACTCTTCCTTTCAACTTACAAGGGAAAAAAGGATAACAACGAGACTAATTTCTCTAGATGGATTTAATATCCATAAATGATCCACACTATGGAGGATGACCTTACTATATTCGAATTTATCAAGATTTTGTTTCTAATGCTAATACACCTTACTCGGAAGGTGCAATGCTAGACTTTATTGGGAAAACGAAGGTCCATCCTTAGATTGGTAAGCTTAGGAGCACGACCTGAAGAAAAACAAAGAGAAAGAACTGCCGCATTATAAATAACCCTTTTTCTTTATGCTATAACTTAAAATTCTGTTGCCAGGTAGCAATTAATGCAGAACCAGGCCCAGCCCGTTGGGAGAGAGAGGAACTATTTCTCTCTAGCCCTAACACTTTTCTTGCGAAAAAATCAGGGGCAATAATTTGAGCTACTGATTAACGCAAGTTTAAGTTATGGTGAAGAGAAGGGTAGCTTGAATCCATTTCTGGTTGGCTCTTGAAATCCAAGGCTACGAAGGTGTGAGCCTGTGAGGAAGACCTTCAGGGATTGTCACAGCATGGCCGACATTGAACCTTTTTTTTTTTTTGGGGATAAGGGCCGACATTGAATCTTGGACGAGCTGTGTAAGTTCGTTATGAAGAAGGGAAAACAATACGATCGAGTTCAAGAGAAGAGGTGAAAGGAAAGGAAGATCGCTTTCAGGCACACGCTTAGCTGGAAAACTTCATCATCCCGGGGCTCGGTTGAAACATTAGGTGATTAGGGGCAAACTCATGGAAGGTTACACTAGGTCTTAAGTCATCTGGAGATTAAAGATGCTCTACTTCTTTACAACTTTCACTCTTGAGAAGGAAGCTGAAAAGGTCTCCCCATACTTTACAGGAGAAAAGCACATTTCATTTTCCATGAGCTAAGTCATTGCATAAAACTTGGTTTCTCTTCTCAAATATCGCTTTCCCTCTAATTCTTCCACCTCTTATTCTTAGATCTAATGAAGGTTAGTGGCTTAGACCACATGGCAAAGTACTTATTAACCCCCCCCCCCCTCCCCCCAATTTTTTCCCCTTTTTCTCATTTTTCTTCTTTATGTATGAAAAGAGATTATAGTTCTCCAAACAACTTTCTGCCAAATCAACAAACGCAAAAAGAGTTGTTTGTAAAATAGAGTTGTTTGTAAAATAGCACTAAGAAAAAGTAAGGATAGAATTGCTCCCTGCACTGACAGTCTTAATTTTCAAGAAAGAGGGAAGGAAAACAGATAATGCCTTACCTCTGGAGGAACAAAAACCGGAAGTTCTCCTTTCTTTCTTTGACGAATTAATCTTCTGCCAATATCTTCAGAACCTCCAGTGTCTTCAACCCACTGCATAAAAGCAGAAAGCAAAAATAAGTAACTGAAATTTAATCAAGCCTTTGAAAGGTAGCGTTATATTAGAAACTTGCGCACCATTGAGGTCAAAAAGAACCAATCACAATATATTAGTTGTAATCACCAATAATAAGCAAGAACAGTTGATGGTGAGATTGATGAGGCATATGTTCGTCATGACATTGGTTTTTTTAAAAATTATAAAAGGTCATCGTATAGTCTGGCTGCTGGAAAACCATCAAACTATTTTTCCAAACCAAAAAATACTAAAACTTTCACTAAATATCCTAGAATATCAATTTGGCCAAAAACCGGTGAATGATGGACGGAACTCATCCAAACAGATATTATAATCATTCTTTCCATTAAAAATCCTTTTAAAGTAAAAAGAATCTCCCTCACTTAAAAAGAGCAGATTATAACTTATTTTTTGATTATGCACAATCTTTTATAGGATTAAATTGACATGCATAAACAACTTTTTTATTTAATGATTTATGTATGCATGTGTGTGATTTAGTCATTATCGGATTAAAGTGACATGCATAAACAACTTTTTCATTTAATGATTTATGCATATATGTGTGTGATTTAGTCATTATCTAGGGCTAACTTACGGCTAATGGTTGCATTCGAGTTCATTTTGTGAATTTAAGCATTAGGATTACAACAACAACAACAAACCTAGAGTAATCCCATAGGAAACATCTAATGGCTCCCATGGAGATGCAGGGTATCGATCAATTTAAGCATTAGGATTAATCCTTTTATTTACTGATTTATGCATGTATGTGGGTGAGTTATTCATTTCCAAGGGTTAATCTAAGGCTAATTAATCTGCCCTTTCTTTAAGTTATAGTCTGCTACATTTAAGTTAGGGAGCATTTTCTAGCTTAAAGTGATTTTTTTAAGGAAAAATTATCTTAAAATGTGCTGGATGAGTTCTGGCCAACCTTCACCGGTTTTTGGCCAAATTGATATTGTAGGATATTTAGTGAAAGCTGAGTGATTTCTTTGTTATAAAAATTAGTTTGATGATTTTCCTGCAACTAGACTATACATAAGTTCAACGACCTTCTATGTAATTAACCCACTTTTTTGTGCACCTTCGAGCTGGAATGACCGACCAGCTTGAAAAGTTGCAACGCGTGCCGGCTGGTTTTAACAAATCAGAGAACCAGTCTTCATAGAGGAATACTATAGATATTGGATTAGTATCTTTATCTTAAGCACTAGATGCAATAGACCTCCATATGATTTTGGCAACTCTCATATTATGACTCTGATTTTGAAAACAACAAGAATTGCCCCTAAGGTACTAAATAAACTAGCAAGTCTCTTACATAATACCGAGTTCTCATCAACTGTTACTAGTTCTATCGCTCTCCACTTTCCTGAAAAATGATAACATCATTCAACAACATTGACAAAAACTATGCCTCAATCCAAAGAGATTTCCTAATAAAAGTACTTTCAGTTCCAAGATTTCTACCATTGATTAAAGAATGCATAAACTTTGTAAATGGAAAGGAGTTGAAGAGAGTAATTTATACATATGTCTGTCTTCTGATAAGTTTTCACAACATTAATGAACTTCTCTTAAAGGATCTTCCATTATGTGAATCTAGGGAAAATCGGAAAAAACGCAAAAAGCATGAACCTTTTTAGCTATACCTGAACATGGTCATCTACTTTTGTCTCTCAGGGTAGAAAGGAAAATGTGGAATGTAGTTTTTCCAACCTTAGATAGTAGATACCATGGATTTATTTATTTATTTCTCCTTTGCTGACATACAAGCATCTTACAGAGCACTTAGCTTCAGGAATACAAATGCAATGATCGTAATTCAGCAACTTGACATTTTTGTCCATCCTCAGACATAATAAGGTCATTGTTCACCAAATTATACCTTTTCCCATCATCTGGAAACTAATTTGAAAATTGATAATTAAACAAACATTTAAATCATTTTTTTCCAATAATCTAAGACTTTGATAAAGAAATTTTTAACGATGTTTAACTTTTTTTCATCTTAGGTGACAAAAAGGAGAGAGGTTATGTAACCAACTATTTGTCACAACAACAAAACACAAGAAGAGACCTGTGAAACATGATAGAGGAGTAGTTTATACGTAAAAAAGGTAATAAATAAAGTAAAATGATATTGCTCTAATCAGATTACCTTTAGGATGGACTGGTCGTACGTTCTAGATCTCATAGCTCCATAAAAATCCAATGCTGCCAAGAGATGAACAAGATATATAAGAGGAAAAAGGACCTTTCTCACCTTTGCATATTGCGTTAGATCTACTGTCTACATGACAATCAAGTAATATAAACCGTTTATGATCATGAAGTGTAATATTTGAACCAATTCTTAACCAATTACATAGTCCCATAACAGCATATGCAGCAATGTGATGGTGCAAGATCGTAAGTCCTTATTGTCCAAAGTGTGTTAAACACACCATACTTGGGCCATCTATTAGATAAAACTGAAACATGCCCGAATTTCTGTACCAAAACAGTGATTGTACCTATTAAATAGTGTTGCTTTTAGAGATATATAAGGGAAAGAAAGCAAAGTGTGAGCCAACACAAAAATCATCAAAACTTTGAATATGTGCCATGAGAGCTGCAAAAATAATTCTCATGGATGGTTAGTCACCTTGATTCGGGAATGTATTAACAATGGTCGCAACCTCATCTTTTGTTATGCCATCTTTCTCGTACATTCTGCAAACAATATTCTCGATGTCTTCTTGGGTGGGCTGCCTGTACCATGAAAGATCATATAGTCACTACTTGCCATGAAATGCATTACAACAAACTGTTATCCACGGAGGACATATAAATTATTTCCAAAGGGTTGAAAAGCTTTATATATGTCAAGCTTCACATCGGTTGAGAGAATGGGTTGTAGTCTCCTTATATGGTCTTGGCCTCTTGGGCAAGCCTGTTGAGCTAGGCTCAAGGTCCATTTCTTGATTCTTCACCTTGTATCAGAGCCAAGCACATCGACCCATGTTGTTGTGTTTCTCAATGTTGGGCCCCTTATGTAATCCACGCCCAAGTTGTGCAGTCCTAGGCATGTGGACGGTGTTAAGTCGCACATTGGTTGAGGAAATGAGTTGTGGTCTCCTTATATGGTCTTGGCTAGCTTTTGAGGTTGAGTTAGGTCCAAAAAAACAATTTCTTAAAAATAGGTTAGCATTATTATTTTTGAACAACTGAGAATTTTTTGTTAAGTTTATGTATAACAGTTATAATAATTTAAAATCAACAAGGAAACCAAAGTTTATAAATTAATCACTACCAATATTAGCTACAGTGGCGTTGTAATTTTCATAAACTTGAAAGTGCCAAGTTCATGATGTTAACTTGAACGCTAAATGGATACCAGTTAGTTCAAACAAAAAAATAGGTGTCCTACCCTTATTTATGATGTGGTCCACAAAATTAAATCTAGGAAGGATCTCCGTAGCTTTTTGTGTGATATGGACCTTGTAACTGATGCAAATACCATAATACATTTTGTTGGTTCAACTGCACAGTTAGGTAGGAAAACATTTGATCATGTTTTTGGATGTAATCTTCTCAGCACCATCTTAGTCTGATGACAGTAATAAAACACACTGACCAAAGATGTGCAGACACCCTATGGTGTATAAGTATGGAGGGCAATGGAAGGAATATTTTCTTTTGGTTGGACAACTGGATTGGTGCAGCTACTTTGACAGATTTATTTCCAGATTTGTTCTCCTAAGCAGTAAACAAATTGCGTTCTCTGGCTGACAGTATACTTAATGGGATTTGGAGCATAGATTTTAGAAGGAATTTCTATGATTGGGAGGTAACTGGGGCTGCTGAATTTTTTAATCTTCTAAACACCTGCCAGTGACTTTCTAACAGTGAAGACACCCTAAGTGAGTTCATGCTAGAGAGATCTAACAGAAGTGGAGAATCTGCCAAAGGCTCAGCCATGGGCACAAATCTGGAGGACCAAAGCACCAGTCAAGGTTGCTTGTTTTACATGCAAGCAACCTTGACTCACGCAATAGAATTTTAAAAAGGGAGGCTTGGCATTATGCAGTAAATGTTTTCTGTGTGGGAGTCAAGAAGAGAGCATCAGCAATTTATTTTTCCGTGCCAAGTCACTCTTCAACTATGGCAGAGTTTCTTGAATATCACTAGTAGGCAGTGGCTATGCCAGGAAAACAACTGACTTGACGAGATCATGGACTAGAAAAGGAAATGGAAGAGTAAATCTCTTTGGTGGAATATGACACCTGCTTGTATTTGGTGGACTGCGTGGATTGAGAGAAACAGGAGATGCTTTGAAGATTCTACTAATTCTATTCACGTGTTAAAGGCTAATTGTATATTTTTGTTCTGTTTTGATGTAGATTGGAACATGCAAATGAGGCTGAATCGATTTTACAGACAATAGAATCACTACAGGATTAGCTGGGGAATACTTTTGGGTTTTTTGCTTTGCCAACATTGTACAGTTTCATCAGCACATACTTAGTGCTGGCCTTATTTATCAAGTTATCTTAACTTCTCAAAAAACATGTTTAGAAAAAATTAGACCGAGGAAGGATAGACCTATTGAGGTTTCTGTACTTCACTAGACCTTCATTAACTGATATTATTTGTAATACAAGTGACTCCTATAGATACTCCCAAGTTGCAAGAAAAGAAGCCAATGAACCAATGGACAAGCGAGAGAGAGGGGGCGTACCAATAGAACTTTTCCATTCTCCCATCACGAATTAGGGGAGCATACATTGTTGAAAAATCATTTCCTGTAACAATAATAGGAATCCTGTGTGTTATATCGTTTTGTCTCCAGTCTTGCCCAACGCTTACCCTTGTAGGATTATCACACAAATTCATCAGAGTTCCAACAACAATTTGGTTGTTGACAGTCACTTGAGTGTTACCTTCACAGGAAAAGAAACAATCTCTTTAATGACAGTATTTATTTCTTGGTTAAAAAGAGAGCAAAAAGATATACAACGATTTAGACAGAAGAGATGCTTGATAGAAACTGAAAAAAGAATAACCAACAAGTGTACATTGGAACATCCAAGTAAAGATAATATAGCTTACCAAATCTGCCAAGGCCAGCATCAATGTCATTGATCATCAAACAACTCATTTTTCCCTGTTAAGCAATAGGAACCATAACGCAGTTCATTAATTGTTCAAGTTAAATGTTAAGACTTTAGAGAGAATTATAGAAGGAATAGAGAAAATTCAATAAGTCACAATAACTCATAACTTCAACTAGTGAGCTGCATATATGAAGTGGAACAAATTCTGCAATTCGCGGAATAGTATTTCACAACCTTCTTCATAATCATTCTAATGTGCAACTATTAGTAGGAAATTCCGTCACCCCCCCCCCCCCCCACACACACACAAAATGCCCAAAAGGCCAAAGTGGAGAGAGAATCAGTTTATAATGCAACTACTTTTGAACCCGCAATTAAAAATGCATGTTTTGTAACAGTCGTTCATAACTGAAACAGACAATGCATGCATATCCTGTGCTGTGAAGCTACTCTTTCTTCAGTGGACCAAATGCACATTCTCAGTGAAGCATGGAATATCATGGATGTCTTATTCTTATTGTTTCAATTTTCATCTGCCTCTCAATCTAAACTTGGAGTGTGTGTGTGTGTGGGGGGGGGGGGTGTTCTTTTGCTTCTTTTTCACCTAGGAGAACGAAAAATATTAACATGAAAGGAAGAAATATATAGTGTGCAATATTAGGAGCGTACATATTTATCACATACATCCATTTGGAACTTTGTTATTTAATGTTTTTGACAAGAGTGGGTTGCTCTAGTGGTGAGCAACCTCCACTTACAACCAAGATGTTGTGAGTTCGAGTCACCCCAAGAGCAAGGTGGGGAGTTCTTGGAGGGATGGAGCCGAGGGTCTATCGGAAACAGCCTCACTACCCCAGGGTAGGGGTAAGGTCTGCGTACACACTACCCTCCCCAGACCCCACTAGTGGGATTATACTGGGTTGTTATTGTATTGTTTTTATTTAATGTTTTGGATAAACTTTAATTTGTAACTTGTAAGATTAAATAAGCTTACATTTGTAACTTATTCTCTATACATTTCTATTCAAAAAAATAAAAAATAACAGAGATCCATTACTTAAGAACTATTGTCACGGAAAACAGAAAACCAGAAAATGATAAATGTAAGTGTCAAAATTAAAGCAGCTACTAAGTCATAGTATATAACAAAAATCATAGCATAACCTATATTAAATAACACAACCTAGACATACAAACTTATACATGTACCAGTAATAAAAGCAGTAAAGCTTCTAACTTGGTTCTGAACCACTTGAGAAGCAGTTCTGTAACGTTCACGTATTAACTTGCCTGGTTCTCCTGATAGAGGAAAGATAAAAAAGATAATAAATAAATAACTCCTGTAAAAGTAAAAAATATATTTAAAAAGGTAAAAGAAACACAGATTATAAAATTGGAAATTATACTCTTTACTTGAAGGTAATCAGGAAAAATGAAAGAAGTATGATCACCATCCGAGATGGTCACAATATGAGTCCATGAAATTGAGTTGGAAAGACAGTTTATGCATATAAATTTTGTGTCTCATTATGGAAATGTCTTCTCTCATACTAACCTATAAAATTGTTGGATGAAGGTGAAGGTCTCTAGCTCTTGGATAAATATATGATTAAAGCCAATTATACTTTTCTGAACCAACAATAGTAAATCTTGGTTCCTCTAAGACAATGCTTTAACTAAGCATAGCACTTGTGATAATTGATCTAGTAAAAAAATTTAAACGAAAGGCAGTCAAGGTTTATTTACAGACTCTTTCCAGATACGACAGTGGGAGCAATATCAAAGTAGGAATAACGACAAGTCAATTATGTGTCCACATTTGCATCTAAAAAATCATCAAACGGAATCTGACATCAACATGGTTAACTTTTTTCCAAGTCATACTAAAAAATATCCCAGAAAGGAAGATATCACAAGCCATTTTTATATGTCTATACTGTAGATTGCCACCCTGGCTTGTCAGTTCAGAAATATTAGTTGCAAGGTGGTTTTTCTTTTTGTTTTTTCATTCAAGGATGATAATAGTTACTCAAGTTCGAATTTTGGGCAATACGTCCAAAAAGTATGGAGTGTTCCTGTCTATATCATTCTTCAGCAATTTTTTATAACCATTCTTCAGCAATTTATAAAGAAACCAGAAATAATTCTACCAGCTCTTTCTGATTCCAGTTCTCCTGCAGACATAATGACAGGTTCAATCCCCATTGCCTGAAAGATCAGTTCAGTCTGAAATGATTTGCCTTGCCCCTTTCCTCCCCAAATGCCTGTTACAAAAAACATTATCTTAAGAATATCTTCTCACATCCCCCTAACATTCAGCTCAAAAGCTGATCAAGCATAATACAAAACTTTTGCAGCAAAACTAACAATATCCACGGAGTATCAAGATCATGGTATGTGCATGATAAAAATTATAATTATGATAAAAATTTGATTGTAAAGCAATTATCACAATCAGAGAATATAAAAGAATAGTGAAAATATCTAAGATAGTCCAGCACTAGAATAAAATGTGAAGTGCAGGGTATTTCTAGTAGGAACAGCAGTGCAGAAAACTGTTGCTTTCAAATCTCCATCAGAAAATAAATTTTACTTGTACAAAAAATACTTTCTCAGAATAAGGTACATGTAAAGATCCTAAAGTTGCCAACAACAAAATGGGAAAAGAAAACATACTTGCCTAGAATCAGAGGAACTTTGGCGTTCAAAAGATGAGAAATGTAGTTCTTCACAATGTGACACACTGCAGGTGTAAGAGTTCACATATCATCGAAATGGGGCCAGGAAAAAAATGTTAAACACCAATGCTTTTAAATAAGGAAGCTCTGCTTGCAATAATAGCATAAAAGAAGTGCATGGTGAAATAACAAGTTCACAAGTTAAAATCTGCATAAAAGTGTAGATGTTAAATCCTCCAAACACATGAACTACTGTACCAATTTTATACCTGCAGAACTTACAGATACACATCCAAACCAAAGGAAAGAGGTTTGCGAGAAAACATGTTATGTACCAGGTGCGGAAAACGTAGATTAGCCTTTTGAGTCCATAATTAGACATCAAGACAAGTTTTCTACACAGCCTCTTATTAAAGGAAATTTAAATTTGCCCCAAGGTTGATTGAGTACCACCTTAGCAGCTAAAGTGAAAGCGCCTATATAAATTGAAATAATAGCAAATCATGATTCTCTTTTTTTGAACGCTCAAAAGTCAAAAGATTCTTAGTCAAATCTCTCTGCAGAATTAACCCAAAAAAGAAAATGTACAATAGAAAAGGTTGTATTTCTACTGATAGCTAGGAAGAGGAGCCAAACAGAACAGTAATTAATCCATAGTCAAGCAGGCATCAGAAAACCAGCTGATCTCCATTATTCACTCTAGCAAGAAAGTAAGATTCGAAAGGAAACTAAAACGCTAGAGTCAAACTCATCTTGGTACACCGAAGCACGAGTACTCATACACAAGGTACAATAATCGCGTAGAATTAGCTGTTGGAAGATTAAAAAGGCGGCACTGATTGAAACTTACCAACTTTATCCTGTTCACATGAAGAAAACAAAGAAAAAAAAGTGTGTGAGGAACTCAAAATTGATTAATTTTCTAACAAATCAAGGAACAAATTGAAAAAACCAAAGAATTAATGTACCAGAAACGCCGGAGCAATATAGTAGTCGCCTTGAAGGTACGCAAACGACCTAGTCACCTTCTGTCTATAATCAAACACAATATCCGCTGAAAAAAGACAATCAAATAAAAAAATTAAGAAAATTAAGCGGAACACAATTTTGCAGAGATTACGGTAATGATAAAGAAAGTGCAAAATTGAAGTATTTTACAGTCTTTTCCAAGGAAATTGCCGGCGAAGAGATCATCGATGACTCCAGCCCTAGCACCAACAGCGATATTCATATTATCGGCTTCAGCGCCAAGCCTGTAAAGATAATCGTTGCCGTCGGAATCTTTGGCTTCCCATGAGGACTGTTCAGAGAGTCTTTTCTTCTTCTTTGGTGCATCTTGATTTGAGTCTTGGCTCTCACTCTGTTGGCTTTCGCTAGTAGAGCAACGAGCAGAGAGAAAAGAGTAATTGGGAAATTGCTTAAAAGGGGAAAGTGGAATTGAGGGGGTGAAGTTGCAGAGGAAAGTAGATGAGTGAAAACTGGGGAGAGGAGTTCTGAAGAGGAGAGCCATTGTTTGAAGAATTTTGGGCCTTTAGTTTTCTTTTACTATAGCCGTTACATATACAACTTTAAAACAAGCAAGAGTAGTATTAGCCGACCAATTTTCACACTTTCTTGTACACGTTATCGGTACACTCAGTTGGAGAGGTTATTTCGCGCCACATGAGGGACAAAACCCCGCCCAATACTTCTCTACTTTTCTTCTTACATAGTATATAATAATTAACTCTGTGTGAGCAATATCCAATCAAATATGATTCTAACTCATTTATTTCACATAGTTTTTTACTCCTTTCTCTTATAGTGGAATAATAGATTATTTCCTATGTATCAAAATACCAGCACTAGCTCTCCTTAAAAGAAGAAGGAAGCTATAATATCAATATGCATCTATCATCAATTCACTCAACTATTGATATTTTTCTTGTAGCTTGATTCTTTACTCATTCCATTCCATGCTAGAAAAAATTGTAAGAAATCGTTCGATAACATTTCTTCCTATTTTTCTCAATGATATCCGACTCGACGCACGGCGCCTCCTAAGAGACACCGGTTCTTCTAATTAATTTTGCTATAAATTGATTGGTTTAAGAAGGTGTTTCTTATATAATTTAATAATCTACTTTTATTATGTACCTTAAACTTTGATGACATGTCTTTCTCAAACATAATCAATCTCACGCTTCAATAATAAGTGAGAGAATTACCTTAAGTTAAAGGTTAATTTAAAGTATTTATTATAATGAATCTCTAAGGCGTACTTAATTCGTAAAAGTGCTCATCTATATATTTCCTCCATTCGTTTTTACTTGGCACGTTTTGACTTTTCACGCTTCTTAAGAAACAATGATTGACACGATAATTTTATCACAATAATCCTATTAATTGATACTCAATAATTGAACCCAAATTCCCAAATAACTTCTGAAGAAAAAAAGAACAAGAGAATAAAAGATGACTTTAGTGGACTTTTGTGTATAACGAATGGTGATAATGAAGAGTTCTCTGTGAATTCCAATATTGAGCATTGGAAAGTTATAATTGACCATTATTTTATTCGAGAAATGTTGGTTAATGTATAAAGGGTAAAACAATAAAAAAAAATTATCTTATCTTGATATACGTAAAGTGACAAATAAAAGTCTATTTTTAATATAGATGTCAAGTAAAGTGAACAGAGAGTACGTATGAAACCAAAAAGTTGTAGGCCATGGAGGCCAAATATTACATTGACAACAAAGAAAAATAAAAGAAAAAAGAAGTCTCATATAGCTGTTTGGTCTCCAACTCGAGCATATTATAATCAACATCAAGTAAATGTTATGCAAGGACCAACTCGTACTATATATAATGCTCCTAATACAAACCATGGACACCAAATTAAAGACATAATACAACCAACTAAACAACATAATTTTTATTCTGACAACAAAATATTCAGCATCCGATTGGTATGAAGAGGCAATCCGATAGTATATCATAACTAGTCTTGGCAACTCCAATGCCTTTCGCTCCACGTTCCTCCACATACGTAGCAAAATTCCATTTTACACCTGAATCCACAATTTATAGCATATAGAAGAATTAATCCAAAAAAGTCATCCAACTAATCTCTTAAACCAAAAAGAAAAATTAACTCAAATAGTCATCTATCGAATCACTTAAACTAAAAATAGCCGGTAGATGTATAATATATGCATAATTTGTGTATTATATATGTATAATTATGTATAATCTATGTATATGACTATAAAAAGTAAACGATGAATATCACAGACTATTTGTATAAAGAGTAGCTAATGTAAAATATATGTATAATTATGTATAATTAACCTGCAAGTCATGTGTATACAGCCATCAACCTTCTCCACAATGGATTTGCACTTGGGGCATTCCTTCCATTTTTTGATCTCAGCAAGCAGCTTAAGTTTTAGCTCATCTTCTCTGTCTTTTTCTACCTTTTGAAACTTGTCACAATCACGCCCAGTGTGCCAAGGGACTCGGCACTTCGCACAGAACAGTTTTTTGCACAGAGGACAAATGCACTGAACGATCTCTTCATGTCGATCATGAATGAACAGCCCTGAACATCTTTTATAAGGACAATAGAATTTTTCACCATTAGGAATAGCTGACTCGGCCGAGCCCTCTTCCCACCTTGCAAATGTATTTACTGGAATGATAGACCTACAAGATTCGGGTTGAATTACGACACGACATCTCAAACCTGGACAAGTTATAGGGAAAACGTTGTCGCGAATCTTGGATTGGGCATAAAGACCTATGCAGTGAGAACAGAAAGAATGACGAGAGCAGATTTGGAGTTTGAACATTCGATCTGCTCCCTTTTTCTTATTGCAAATTCCACAGAATCCTTGGGAACTTTCATAAGAGGCTCCGAGAACATGTTGCATCTGCAGTTTCTCTGCAAATTCCTCATCTGATATCATCATAGCCAAGACATCAATACGATCTGACATTGATGATATTGATAACGTACTGATTGGTTTAAAAGGCTTAATTTGTTGGATATATTTGCCGATTTAGCCGGAGTATTGATGTATACGCAAAGGGTTTAATTTCTATATTGTGTTTCTATTAGGTAGAGAACGTCCGTATTTATACTCTCAATTAAGTCTTTGCCCAGTAGAAGAATTATCCAGAAGGTTATTGGAAGGGGACACTCAATCCCCTACGTAAAAAGAATATCTCTAGATGATGATATGATTGATGCAAGCAACTAGACGTCAGCAATTTAGCTAAGCCATGTTAACTTCTTATGCTGATCATGACATACTGGGGCGGCCAACCTCATCGGAGGCCTAAAACAAAATCTTAAATGAGAACTTAGTTTTATAAAATACAGAAAATTAAATGAATTTAACGTTGATTGCATCACAACTGAAATGGGAGAACCCACAAAACATAAGTGACTCCTTTTTTTTAGTAAGTCCCTTTCTATATTTGGTAACAATTCAACTTTAGATTTTTCATTTTACCATTAATGAGATGATTTCTAGCCCAAAAACTTTTATGATTTATTTAAGATTACAAGTTTCAAAAACCTTCCTTTATTTCATAAAATCCATATCCAATCAAACACTTTCATATAAATTGGGACGGAGAGAGTATAATTTATGTAAGAAAAATAAATAATAAGTTAGATTATTAGATATAGTTACGTGACCAACTAATGAATAGAGAAATATAATTAAGTAAAAAAGTAAAATAAGATTGACAGAAAACTATTTTAGTTATATTAATTAGAGGAAGAAATCGAGTTATTAAAAATTAATATGACAATAAAGAAATAAATTTATCAATAATAAAAGATAATTATATAAATAATATACTACTATATATAGAAATCGGAACTAGGCCTTTCACCAAACTGGATCAAATCGTAACCTCAAATTCTAAAAATCAATTTTACCAACAAAACCCAAGCTAATGCTTTGCTCAAACTTCAGCAAATTAGAATACCTATTTTATATTCTCAAGCTTTCTTACAACCCTTCAATTGTGATATATATATTATTTTTCAAATCAATGAATATCAATGTTATTCTCTTTGTTTTAGGCTCCAATATTATTTTTTTCACTTGATTTCAGTAGGAAACAATCAAGAAATTTCAGATTCTTGGGTATTTTTCCAGCTTCAAATTTCGACTACCCAAAAAATAGAGTACAAATTCGTTCTTCACTCAAATCCACGAAATCGGTGTTTGATTCACGATTTTAAGCTACAAGCGACAACAAGCAGCCGATTTTATCCATATATAGTCAACAAATCCAACTGTCAATTTCAATTTTCCGACACCCAAAGAACACATCGCAGCAGGTTTTGAAATTTTTACTACCATTGAATGACGTGCCAGAAATAGTAGGTTTTTTGAAGTTTGTTATGAAAATTAAACTCTGAGATTTAGAAATTTATGGTTGTTTACCCGAAAAATCGGATAACGTTGAATTTATGTATGGTTCTAAGGGTAAGTAGATTCCTTTGATCTGAAGATAACAATACACGTATTTATGATGCAAGATAGAAAATGATGAACAAAGATACTTAGTGAGCTTTAGAAAGATAAACACAATGAATTCTTAATCCCAGGGAAGATGTCTTCTATTACAATCTATCTTGCCTTTTATAGCCAAGGATCACTACTTTATCTATAGCAATATAATGGAATAATATTACTAGTGGAGGACCCATGATGGTGTGTCTCCTCCTTAATTCCCGCCAAGATTCTCTCCTTTGGTGCGGTTGTAACAGCTTTTTGTCTGTAAGCTCGATACCGACTCGAGCTCGGTGTCGGATCGGAACCTCGGCCTTGGTTTCGAGCTTGGTGATCACTTTCGGGTATCGATGTTCAGGACCTGTATCGGTCGATGTTACCTCGGTCGATTCGGACGTCCCGAGCTCGACGCCCCCATCTCGAAATTCGTTCGGGTTCTCCATAAAGATACCCCTTGACTGAGATGCCATCCTCGATCGATCTTCATGATCGAGGATCGGTTTTAACCGTATACAGATAGCCCCCTCGTTTCTTGGAAAGTAGATGACGAGAAACGATGTGATTTCCCTAAGGTTCGACCGAATCAATGATGACGTTTCTATCGACTTTGACTATGACGTGCGTGATAGCTGTCCCTTCGATTTGGTTTTATCGAGGCACTTAATGTGTGTCAGTCGGTGGTCAGCCACCGCTAGAAACGAATCGCCATGTCTTATAAATAGTTTTCCCATATTATATTTTCCACTTTTGTGCTTCCTCTTTTCCCAAATTCCCTTTGATTATTTTCTCTACTTCGTTGCTTTAGTGCCGCTTATACCAGAGTTTTGGTGTTGTCCCATCTTTCACCTTCCTTTGCGACTTTTTCTTCTCATATTGATGGCGAAAACTTCAAAAATCGTACCTCACAAGGAGAAAGCTTCCTCCTCACGGCCGTGTGACGATAAGGCACCGACGGAGCCGTCCGTTCAAGATTATATTCCCGGCCCGTGTATTTTAAAAACTGATTTTAGGGTGGAGAACCCTTCGTCCGTTCCGGGTCGGTGTGAGCACGTATCGATGTATACGTGCTCTATAGCGGAGGTTCACCTCGAGGCCGTCAGAAAAGACTGCGGCTGGGCTTATGAGGTTGTGTTACAAATCCCATCCTCCGATGAGAGTGTCACTACCTATGTGGAGGGATTTTTAAGTGTTTACACCTATCCCTTTACGTTGGGAGCTATTGATCCCGTGATTTTTGATTTCTGCAGGAGATATCAGGTCACCCTCGGCCAAATTCATCCTTCCTTATGGCGTATAGTCATCTTATTGCGTTTCTTCTCTATCAAAGCCGGAGGGTTGGATTTTTCTCTGAACCACCTTATACGACTGTATCGGCCTCAGATTTATCGTGGACTAATTAGGCTACATCGTCGAGCATCGAAGGCTTTGATGTCGAGCATCGATGAAGATAAGGATCGAGGTTGGATGGGTCGATATATTCGAGTGAGGACTCGTGATCTTATCCCGGAGGAAAAGATGTCGTTTCCTGAAAAATGGAATTTCGACCGTAAGTGATTCATGTTTGCTTTTCGTGTCTTTTTCCGTTTTTGTTAATATTATTTTCTGACGTCCAGCTGCACCTTGGATGCCATAAGCTGTGCCTGATCTCGAGGATTGGGTTCGAAAGTTAGCCTCGACTTCATCCTATGCCGAGCGCGCTTGGCGTGATTTGGCTAAAGGTAGATGGGAGGCCAAGAATCATGGTGAGGTTTGGTTCCTGTTTCCCTCGAGGTATATTCTGTGTTCATTTCATTATCGATTTTTCCTTTGTATATAGGTGTAACTAGGGATGCCATTTTGAGGCCTTCGAGCGGTGATGAAGGAAACAAGTCCCCGGTCCTGGAACAGGGAAAAAAAAAGAAACGAAGGGCTTCCTCTCGGCCGAAGGACCCTAAGCCCAAAACTCGAAAGGTGAGGAGAAAAATCATTGCCCTTTCGATCGACTCGGTCCAACGACTGAGGGAGGAAGAAGAAGAAGAAGATAGCTCCTCGGCTTTGGTAGTCCGACCTACGGAGGCAGTCGAGGTTGCTAGAGCTACTGAGCCGATGGCGGCCGTGCCCATCGGGGTTGGTTCCGAAGACCTAAGTCTCGATCGGAGTACTCCGAGTGATTTGCTCGGGGCAATGGCAATGGGTCATTCACCTTCTCTTCCGTCTTTTTCTGAGGAGGCGTTGAAGGAGGCTCGACAGCTGAAGACTCCCGATATTGGTGTTGGCTCAGGTGCAGCGGATCCTTTTAAGGATTGTTTTACTGGTGTTGATGATAGTTCCGATATCGGTGATGCTTCTCTTTTGTTAGAGAAAGCTCAGCGTTTTATTACTCGGGTAATGATTCTTCCACACTTGGCTTCTTTGTCTTTTCCATACTTGACGGTTCCGATATCGGTGATCCTTCTTTGTTTTATTGGTATTGATGACAGTTTCTAACTATGCAGGCCATCGGTAGGTTTCGAGTTGATCTTAGCCAGTGTGAGGCCGGAACGTCCTAGGTGAAAAAGATGACCTTCGGCTTCTTTGTAGCAAAAAGGAGGAGGCTATAAAGGATCTTCAAGCGGATTTGGCTAAGGTTCGTGAAGAAAGGGTCGAGCTCGATCAGCAGGTGAGCCTCGTTCTGTTAAAGTATGGATTCGACTCAACTGTGGAAGTTAACCCTTCGTTGTCTCAGTTGCAGCAAAAGATCGAGAAGATCGGGCTACTTCGAGAGGAGGTCAATCAAATCCAGGCCGAATGCAATCAGTGGAAGGAGACTATTGACCGCCTGGCAGCGGAGAAAGAAACCATCTTAACAAAGTTATTATCAGCCGACGTTCAGCTTCGAAACGTCAAGCAAAAGGTGTCGGTTCAGGCTAAGAAAATCGATGAGCTTGAGATACGACTTGCTGAGGCTAAGGCGGAGGTTGAGTCGTCGAAAGTTTTGGCAGATAAGTCTATTGCTGTATATCGAGCTGATGCTGAGTCCGCTCAGGTGGAGGCCCGGGAAGCGGCGAAGATTGCCGATGATCGAGCTCATTGGGTTGCCGAACTTGTTAAGTGTAGATCTCGGAGGGAGACCCTCGAGGAGATACATGCTCGAGGTTTCGACCTTACCAAAGAGGTAAGAAAGGCAAAGGAGCTTGAAGCAGAAGCTGAAGCCTTGGCTTCTGATGATGATGACGATGATAACGAGGATGGTAGCAAAAGCGGGTCCAAGGGTGGGGAAGACCCCGACCCAGAAGCTTAGAGTCTAATTCTCCATATCTATAAATTAATTACGTAGGCAATTTTGTATATATATAACAAGGTCGATTTTGATCGATCAGATTTGGAGTGACGTTTTGCTTGTTGAGTTGATGATAATGTGGTGGTTAACGTAAACTTTGAGTAAACGTAGCTTTTTCAATGTTTCAAACTCGATTGGGTCCTTGTTCGAACTCGGCAGCCCGTAGGCTTTAACATTTGAGTGTTTATTTCGAACTCGATATAGAAGTAGCCCGTGGGCTTAATATTTGAGTGTTTATTTCGAACTCGAGATAATGTGGTAGCCCGTAGGCTTAATATTCGAGTGATTATTTCGAACTCGAGATAATGTGGAAGCTCGTAGGCTTAATATTCGAGTGATTATTTCGAACTCGATGTTGAAGTAGCCCGTAGGCTCAACGGTCGACTGAGTATTTCGAACTCGATATAGAAGTAGCCCGTAGGCTTAATATTCGAGTGTTTATTTTGAACTCGAGATAACTCGATATGCCCGTAGGCTGGTTGCATAATAGATTTCAAGTCATTGTACATATATTTTGGGGCAATCTATATGAGCATGGTTCATTTTAACCATTTTGGCTCTTACAATTTTTCCTTTATTGTTGTGAGAAGACTTTGTTGCATCTGAACTCGATGTATTTGAGGGCCTGGTGCCCCCCCGGTATTCGAGGTCGTTCGGGCTAAGGGTCAAAAGCCTCGGATACTGTTTTAAAAGCGCAGCACGATCGATGGTTGCCTCATTAAACACCTTGCCGCAAAAACCCATTTGGGAAAAAACCGGTCTAAGGAAAAAAGAGTGCAACACGTGCTTTTGAGTAAAAGAATACTTTTGTTCTTTGTTCGAACTTCTGTATGGGACAGTTGAATAAATATGGGAAAGGTCGGACCTTAGCAGTAGTACCGTTTTAGATGTGATACATTCCAACTGCTTGATAGTTGTTTGTCGTTTATGATGTCGAGCCTGTACGATCCTTTCCCAAAGTTCTCGAGCACCTGGTATGGTCCTTCCCAATTTGGTCCTAGTTTTCCTTCGTTTGGATTCCGAGTATTGATGGTGACTTTCCTTAACACCAAGTCCCCTGGCTTGAAGTGGCGAAGTTTAGTTCTTCGATTGTAATACCTTTCGATTCGTTGCTTTTGTGCAGCCAACCGAATGAGGGCAGCTTCTTATCCTTCGTCCGATAATTCAAGGCTGGTGTTCATAGCCTCGTTATTTGATTCTTCCGTTATGAATCGAAATCTGGGACTAGGCTCTCCGACTTCGACTGGTATTAATGCCTCGGAGCCATATACTAAGGAGAATGGGGTCGCCCCTGTACTGGATTTCGATGTTGTTCGGTATGCCCAAAGGACTTCGGGCAGGATTTCTCTCCATTTTCCCTTAGCGTCGTTCAATCTCTTCTTCGGGTTTTGAAGAATAGTTTTGTTTGTTGATTCGGCTTGTCCGTTTCCGCTGGGGTGGTACGGGGTTGCTAGTATCCTTCTTATTTTGTGGTCTTCAAAGAATTTTGTGATTTTGTTACCAATGAATTGCTTCCCATTATCACATACTATTTCGGATGGTATCCCAAATCGGCATATGATATGATCCCACAAAAAGTCGATAACCTATTTTTCTCTTACTTTCTCGAACGCCTGCGCTTCAACCCATTTAGAAAAATAGTCAGTCATAAACAAAATAAATTTGGCTTTACCTGGGGTCGATGATAGGGGGCCGACGATGTCCATTCCCCATTTGATGAATGGCCATGGGGATAGGACCGAGTGAAGTTGTTCTCCGGGTTGATGGATCATTGGAGCAAACCTTTGACATTTATCGCATTTACGAACAAGTTCTTTTTCGTCTTTGCCCATATCGATCCAATAATACCCTGCTCTGATCACTTTTCGAACTAACATGTCGGCACCGGAGTGATTGCCATAAGTGCCCTCGTGTACTTCCCGGAGGATGTAATTGGTATCTCCCGAACCTATGCATACCGCCATCGGTCCATCGAATGTTATTCGATATAACGTTCCGTCCGCAGTCAAAGTAAATCGAGCAGCTTTAGTTCGAAGGGTCCTGGACTCTTTGTGGTCTGAAGGGAGCTTTCCGTTTTTTAAGTATTCAATATACTTGTTTCTCCAATCCCAGGTTAAGCTAGTAGAATTTATTTCGGTGTGCCCTTCTTCGATTACAGATCTTGAAAGTTGAACGACAGTTTCCGAGTTCAAATCATTCACCTCGACCGATGATCCCAAATTAGCAAGCGCATCGGCCTCGTTATTTTTTTCTCGTGGAACATGTCGTAGACTCCATTGTTTGAAATGGTTCAAAGTGATAAGTAGTTTGTCCAAATACCTTTGCATTCTGCCTTCTCGGACTTCGAAGGTTTTGTTTACTTGACTCACCACCAGCAAAGAGTCGCAACTGGCCTCAACGACCTCCGCTCCCAAATTTCTAGCTAGCTCGAGACCTGCAATTATGGCTTCATACTCGGCCTCGTTGTTAGTTAACCTGATAGTTTTAATAGCTTGCCTAATAATGTTACCCGTGGGAGATTTTAAAACTATGCCTAGCCCGGACCCCTTTACGTTCGAAGCTCTGTCCGTAAAGAGGATCCATGCCCTCGTCGGTAAATTTGATTTTAACAGTAATTCTTTTTCGACTTCGGGTACGAGGGTCGGCGTGAAATCGGCCACGAAGTCTGCTACAATTTGAGACTTGATGACTGTTCGAGGTCGATATTCGATATCATACCCGCTGAGTTCGATGGCCCATTTGGCCAATCGGCCCGATAGTTCAGGCCTATGTAAAATATTATAAAGTGGGCAGGTAGTTAATACGCTTATGGGGTGGCATTGGAAGTACGGTCGTAACTTCCTAGAGGCGCTAATCAGCGCAAGCGCCAATTTTTCCAAGTGCGGATATCTAGTTTCCGCTTCCCCTAAGGTCTGACTTACGTAGTAAACAGGAAATTGTGTACCTTCCTCTTCTCGAACCAGGACACTACTTATGGCGACTTCTGATACTGCCAAGTATAGGTAAAGTTTCTTGTCGATTTTTGGAGTGTGCAGCAGTGTTGGGTTTGATAGATATCGTTTCAGTTCTTGTAACGCTAGTTGGCATTCCGGTGTCCCAGCGAAGTCGTTCTTCTTTTTGAGTAGAGAGAAAAATTTGTGGCTCCGATCTGATGATCTCGAAATGAATCGGCCTAAGGCTGCTATTCTTCCTGTTAACCTTTGTACAGCTTTCACGCTGTTCACGATGGTGATGTCTTCAATGGCCTTGATTTTGTCTGGGTTAATCTCGATTCCCCGATTTGACACCATGAAGCCGAGGAACTTACCCGAGCCGACTCCGAAAGCACATTTTTCGGGGTTGAGCCTCATGTTGTATTTCCTCAGAATATCGAATGTTTCCTACAAATGGGTCAAATGGTCCTCTGCGCGCAGGGACTTGACTAGCATGTCATCAATATAGACTTCCATTGATTTACCTATTTGTTCTTCGAACATTCTATTTACTAGGCGTTGATAAGTAGCTCCTGCATTTTTTAGCCCGAAGGGCATTACGTTATAACAATATGTTCCATATTTGGTCACAAACGAAGTTTTTTCCTGGTCTTCCGGGTTCATCTGGATTTGATTATACCCGGAATAGGCATCGAGAAAAGTAGGGATCTCGTGGCCGGCCGTGGCATCGATCAAGTGATCGATGTTGGGCAGTGGATAAGAATCTTTGGGGCATGCTTTGTTCAAGTCCTTGTAGTCTATACACATTCTAAGTTTGTTTCCCTTTTTAGGCACTACGACCACATTGGACAACCATTCGGGGTATTTTACCTCTCTAATGGATCCTATTTTGAGCAGTTTAGTTACCTCATCTTTTATGAATGCGTGCTTCACCTCCGATTGGGGTCTTCTTTTTTGCTTCACCGGTCTGAATCTAGGGGACACACTTAGTCGATGTGTCGTTATGTCCGGCGGGATTCCTGTTATATCTAAATGGGACCAAGCAAAGCAATCGATTTTATCGATAAGAAATTGAATGATTTTCTTCCTGAGTTCGGGGCTCAAACCCCTTCCTAGGTATACCTTTCGTTCGGGCCAGTATTCGATCAAAATGATTTGCTCCAATTCCTCAATAGTTGATTTGGTGGCATCGGAATCATCGGGGGTCACGAAGGATCGAGGGATCCACTGATCATTATCTTCTTTGATGCTCTGCTTATCTGGCTGGGTCGAGACCGATGTCTTTGGTTGCTATTTGGCGTTCCGGTCTTCGACTGTGCCTCCTTTTGAACCCGATCCATTCACCGGCGAAGACGAAGATGTTGGTTTTGCTTCCTCGACGGAGAACATTTCCTTTGCGGCTGGTTGTTCTCCATACATTATTTTGACACCTGTCGGTGTTGGGAATTTGAGGACCTGGTGTAGGGTCGAAGGTACAACTCTCATGTTGTGGATCCATGGCCTTCCGAAAAGGGCGTTATATCTCATATCGCCTTCGATCACGTAAAACTTTGTTTCCTGAATTGTTCCGGCGACGTTTATCGGTAGGGTTATCTTGCCTTTGGTGGTTTCGCATGCCATATTGAATCCATTTAAAACCAAAGTTGCGGATATGACCCGATTTTGTAGGCCGAGCTGTTTTACAACCTTCGATCTGATGATATTGGCCGAGCTACCTGGATCAATTAACACACGCTTAATTTTAATTTTATTCATGAGTACGGATATTACCAGTGCATCGTTATGGAGTTGGATGATTCCCTCTGCATCTTCATCATTGAACGACAAAGTCACTGAGGGAGTGTAATCTTGAATTCGAGATTGCTTTTCCCTCACAATCGACGTTTTAGAGCGTTTGAGCATAGGTCCCTGAGAGGTATCGACGCCGCCAATGATCATGTGAATGATATGCTGTGGTTCTTCTTCTTCGTTTTGCTTGCCGAAGTCCTTGTTTTTAAAATGGTTCTTCGCCCTATCACTCAAAAATTCCCTAAGGTGCGCTTTGTTGAACAAGCGGGCCACTTCCTCTCTTAGTTGTCTGTATTCTTTCGTTTTGTGACCATGGGTGCCATGATACTCGCATATTTGATTGGGATTCCTTTGGGCCGGATCGGTCTGCATGGGTCGAGGCCATCTGGTATCTTTGATGTGTCCGATAGCCGATACGATGGCGGATGCATCGATGTTGAAGTTATATTCCGATAATCGAGGAACTTCTATAGGATCGGCATATTTATCAAAGCCTCTCTTGCTCATAAGTCCCCGAGAATTTTGCCCCCGATCATACCTGCGGTTATTCCTAACTGTCTCATGTGCCGAACCGTGGTTCACCCGATCTGTGACATACGGCTGGTATCGGTCTCTGTTTGACCTTTGTTTTCTGTTGGTTTCCTTCAGAATTTTAGTGGTTGCGCGGTTCTGACGTGTGGGTTCATACGGAAATCCCAATTAATCATCTTCGATCCTGATTTTCGATTGATATCGATTGTGTATATCCGCCCAAGTTATTGCAGGGTATTCGATCAAGCTTTGTTTCAGCCGACGTGATGCTGTCGAACTCAGTCCGTTCAACCCTTGGGTGAAAGCTTGTACGGCCCAGTCGTCTGTGACTGGTGGCAAATCCATGCGTTCCATTTGAAACCGGGATACGAATTCCCTCAGTATTTCGTCACCCCTTTGTTTTACTTTGAATAGATCTGATTTCCTCGTTGCGACCTTTATGGCACCAGCATGTGCTTTTACGAACGAATCTGCTAATATGGCAAAAGAATCGATAGAATTTGGTGGCAAGTTGTGATACCAGATTATTGCTCCTTTTGCGAGGGTCTCTCAGAACTTTTTCAATAATACGGACTCGATCTCATCGTCTTCCAAATCGTTGCCTTTGATGGCACATGTATAGGAGGTGAGATGTTCGTTAGGATTGGTCGTACCGTTATATTTGGGAATTACGGGCATACGGAACTTTTTTGGGATCGGTTTCGGGGCCGCGCTCGATGGAAAGGGCTTTTGTATGAATTTCTTCGAATCCAGCCCTTTCATCATGGGCGGAGCCCCCGAGATCTGATCGATCCTAGCATTATATGTTTCGAATTTTTTGTCGTTGGCTTCGACTCGTTTTGTGAGTTCCTCGAGCAGTTTAGCAATTTCAGGGGCGGTTCCTGATTCTCGCTCGTTCGATTTCACTGTGTCGGGCTCCGTTCTGGGGGTTACTTCTCGAAGAAGTGGATTGGAGTTTGGATTACTTTTCATACGAGTTTGGCTCTGCAACTGAGTTATCGCTACTTTTTGGGCTTGTAGCATTTCGAAAATCATACGCAAGCTGACCCCAATTTCTCCCATGCTGTGGGTGTCTCGGGCTATGGGTCGAGCTCCACCCTGAATGCTTCTTTCCTACTCGGAACGCTGATTCGCTTCTAGAGCTATTCGTGAATTGATATCTACTGGTACTTCGGCTCGAATTTCGGGTTCCTCGATTCGAGCCTCGTTGCCGTTGTTGGGTAGCCTTTCGGCCACGGGCACCAAGTTGTTGGTTTCATCCTGAAGGCCGGCTTCGAGGTCGATTGGTAGAGCCATTGCAGGTATGAAGTTGTAAGCTGGAGTGTACTATATATTTGTATCAAATAATCACTTGTTATCCTTAGCTCCACGGTGGGCGCCAAACTGTTTACCCGAAAAATCGGATAACGTTGAATTTATGTATGGTTCTAAGGGTAAGTAGATTCCTTTGATCTGAAGATAACAATACATGTATTTATGATGCAAGATAGAAAATGATGAACAAAGATACTTAGTGAGCTTTAGAAAGATAAACACAATGAATTCTTAATCCCAGGGAAGATGTCTTCTATTACAATCTATCTTGCCTTTTATAGCCAAGGATCATTACTTTATCTATAGCAATATAATGGAATAATATTACTAGTGGAGGACCCATGATGGTGTGTCTCCTCCTTAATTCCCGCCAAGATTCTCTCCTTTGGTGCGGTTGTAACAGCTTTTTGTCTGTGAGCTCGATACCGACTTGAGCTCGGTGTCGGATCGGAACCTCGGCCTTGGTTTCGAGCTTGGTGATCACTTTCGGGCATCGATGTTCGGGACCTGTATCGATCGATGTTACCTCGGTCGATTCGGACATCCCGAGCTCGATGCTCCCGTCTCGGAATTCGTTCGGGTTCTCCATGAAGATACCCCTTGACTGAGATGCCATCCTCGATCGATCTTCATGATCGAGGATCGGTTTTAACCGTATACAGTGGTGTTTTGAAGTTTAAAACTGAGTGAGAATCACTTATTAAGCTTTAATAAGCAAATGGTTATTGCTTTTTGGAGAGTTGGTAGTTAAATTTGAAGAACACCATTGTTGACATAATGAAGACCATGAATTATGATTCTTTTGATGAATCTTAGTATTTAAGCAAGGGTGGTATGTTAATGGAGAAAAATAGATTTATGTGGGTGACTAGATTTAAATGGGTTTAACAATAGTTTATGTTATTTTGGGAAATATGAAGTCACTTAAATTCGATTTGGGATTGTTTGGTTGCAATGGTGGTTGGAGCCTTGGAGGTGCTGGTGGCTTTGAGTAGGGGTGGAAGAAGAAATGACAGGGGAAAAGGATAGTAAGGTGGCAGAAACAGTCCGAATTGGGATTCTTTGGTTGTGTGACTTGGTAGCTGACATGAAAAATATAGAGCGGGTCGGCTGCCAAGGTGTAGATCTGTTAGGGATATGGACAAATATTTTAAGTTCGAGCTAGATGGAGACAAATTATTTAATGCTTTGATATACAACTGTTATTTTTTTCAATTGAAAATAATAAAGTGTTGACTGCTTCAACCATACGCTATATTGTGTCTCCTTAATTTTTACCTCTGTATATGATCTTCAATATATATCTCTTACTAGTACTATTTTATATTGTAATTGGAAAGTTTCAGCAAGTTTTCTTTGTGATTGTTACGTGCAAATGCTGAAAATATGAATTGGAATGAATTCCAGTAATTTAGTTTGAACGTTTATGTGCCTAGATTATTAAATAAAATATGTATGTATATATTGTCTTTTACATACAAATACCGAAATCATTTAAGTACATAAAACTCAACTTTATTGCATAATGTATTAAGCAATAAACTATGAAAACTTTAAATTTAATGTCCAGTGATCCTTTTGATTTTATTTAATTAAGACTTAGCCACAACAACCTTGATTAAGTAAAATTATTTATTATGTTTGAATCACATAAGGATATTAAGGATCAATGTCTAAGTGATCTATAATTTATTGGATTAGAGATTAGCCACAATATTTTTAGTCAAATAAAATATAAGGATAAAGATCACATAATGAAATTTAGACAATAAGCTTGTGATTAATTATGCACAATATAATAACTTAAGAACCTTTATTATATTTTGCATAATTATTTAGGATAAAATATTAAATACTTTTTCATAATTACCTACAGGGATTATAGATTAGAATTTGATAGTTTTATCAGTGGATAGAAAATCACTATAGTGATAAAATTGATTATTCTATCTTAAAGAATGAATCTAATTGAATTAAAATTTTTGACTACAAGCAATTTTTATGTCACTAAGATTCAATTTTTATATGGTTTCAATTGGTGAATCATGATATATGTTTATTTGCCTCAAATTTATGTTAAGTATGTATATTTTTTGCAGTTATACAACCTTCAAATTTTTCTCATATATGTGATATTCCCGAACTTAATGGTGACAATTATAACATTTGGAATGAGAGAATTCTTCTTCACTTAGAGTGCATGGACATTGATTATGCTATTAGAAAAGACGAACCGCATATTACTAAAACCAGCACTCCGGCTGAAATTGCTCTTCATGAACAATGGGAGCGGTCTAACCACTTGAGTACCATGTTCATCAAGACTAAGATTGATGCTGGTATTCGTGGTTCTGTCGAACAGTATACCAATGTCAAGGCATTACTAAAGGCTATTGATGAACAATTTGAGACTTCAGATAAGGCACTTTTCAGCACCTTAGTTATGAAATTCTCATCAATGAAGCTCACTAGTGTGAGAGTGTGCGTGAGCACATCATGAAAATACGAGACTTAGCGGCTCAATTAAAAATGCTTGAGGTTGAAATGTGTGAAACTTTCCTTGTACACTATATATTGAACTCTCTTCCAAAACAGTATGCTCCCTTTAAGATCTCCTATAACGCATAAGGATAAATGGTCTATTAATGAACTTCTGACCATGTATGTTCAAGAGGAAGGCCGATTGCTGATGGAAACAGGAGAAAGTGCATTCATGGCTACTCAAGGAAAGAGGACACATCAAGCCAAGAAGAAGGAAAAGGAAAGGTACCCTCTGAAACTGACATCAAGAAAGAATCCTTGTGTTTCTTCTATAGAAAGAAGGGCCACATGAAGAAGGATTGCGTCAAGTTTTAGATGTGGCTTGAGAAGAAAGTTAATTTAATCTTTCTTGTAAATTATGAAACTATGGATGATATTAATCATAACACATGGTAGATTAATTTTGGCTCTACAATCCATATTACAAATCCCTTACAGGGATTAAAAAACTTGCGAAAGTCAGTGGGAACTGAGCGAAGCATCTATTCTGGAAACAAGATGCAATCGCATGTGGAGGCTATTGGGACATGTGTTCTAGTTCTTAGTAGTGGTTTCATTTGAAATTAGAAAAGACATTTTATGTTCCTAGTTATTCTAGGAATTTAATTACAGCTCCAAGACTTGTACCCTTTTGGTTATTCCTTCATCTTGTCGGTAATGGTACATCGTCTGATGGTCTTTTCTCTTTTATTTTACAAAATTATATCACTCATAATGTTATGCATGAAGCTTGTACTAAACGATGTGTTATGAATGAAGATTCCTCTACTTTATGGCATCGGAGATTAGGACACATCTCCATAGATAGAATTAAGAGATTAGTAAATAATGGAGTGCTTAATGCTCTAGATTTTACTGATTTTGATACTTGTGTGGACTGCATTAAAGGCAAGCAGACCAACAAGTCAAAGAAAGGTACCAAGAGGAGTTCAACATTATTAGAAATCATACATACATATATATATATATATGTTATTCAGACATGGATGCATATGGTTAGAAATACTTTATCACCTTTATAGATGATTACTCACGGTACACGTATGCGAAGCATTAGAAGCCTTTAAAGTTTTCAAGACTGAAGTAGAGAAACAATGAGCAAATTAAGATTATGAGATCTGATAGAGGTGGTGAGTATTATGGTAGATACACTAAGGATGGACAAGCACAAGGTCCATTTGCTAAGTTTCTTCAAGAAAATGGGATTGTTCCCCAATATACTATGCCTGGTTCTCCAGACCAAAATGGTGTAGCGGAAAAAAGAGACAGAACTTTAATGGACATGGTGCGAAGTATGCTGAGTAGCTATGAGCTACCTAAGTCCTTGTGGATTGAATCTCTTAAAACGACAGTGTATATATTAAATCGAATTCCAACTAAGGTTGTCCAAAAGATACTTTTTGAGTTATTTAAAGGTTGTAAACTGAGTTTGCGACATATACGCGTATGGGGATGCCCGTCTGAAGTTGAGTATATAATGTTAGGGATATAGTAGATATGCCCTAGATCCAGTCTCATATTTGATGATTTGAATATATTTTTGTGAATGTTATTTAATATAAAATATATATGGCATTTGATATTCTTTTATCATAGTTATTATTAATTACTTGATTAATTTAATAAGGTCCTTGATTAAATTTTGAGACTTGACATTATGATGGAGATCATGATAATGAGAGTGAAGTTTCTTATAATTTAATCAAAAATTATTCTTGATCATAGGATTATTAATTTGGACATTAGTAATCCGGTAGATCAATATTTATGTGATCGTCTTTATTGGATAATGATTAGTTGATCTCATTAACTAAAACACTTAGATAGATGATGCATATAGAGATATGATCATTGAACTGACTCATTGGATAATTCCTTATGATTAGAATTGCCATAAATTGTCAATAGGATATTTTCTTTAAGAATGTGATGTAAGAGTTTCATTTGACCTGAGATCGTCATAGTAATTGACAAGTTATTTATTGTGCTTTGATACTAGACACCTATGGCCCTAGGGCGATAGTTGAAAGGATATTGGGTATGATTAAATGCTTGTAGAATTAGTGATGGATCAAGATGGAATCTGTCAACTCTTGGTAATGAGTTTAAGCTCCATGTTATCATGAATTATAAAAAACCAAATTAAGACCTTGGCCAGGGCAATTGAATGAAAGAAGAAAAGAATTTCTTAGGTCATTCAATAGTCGATTATACTTGACATAAGCACATAGTTGATCGCCTATTATGATTTGACAGTTGAACCATATCCTAGAGTGACTCACAGTTGTAAGGACAAAAGGAAATGTTACTTAATTATTCTATAGGTTCTTGAGAGTAAATTGTATACTTCATGCTATTCGGCCGTTAAGGAGTGTTGCTAGACGCCACCCTTGATTAGTATATTGATTTGATCAATTTACTACCGGCTTAGTAATGAACCTATGGGGCCGCATACTAACGAGTATTCTGATCTTTGATACATGATTAATTATTTTATCATTTGATAATTAAATTAGTCAAATAAATAAACAAAGTTTTAGTCCAAATAAAATATTATTATATTCTTTGCTAGCATAGAGGATATAATTAATATTGTGAACAAATTGAAGTTTTCTATTTAGAATAGAAAATTAAACTCTCTCTCTCTCTCTCTCTCTCTCTCTCTCTCTCTCTCTCTCTCCACACACACACACACACACACACACACACACACACACACATATATATATATATATATATATATATATATATATATATATATATATATATATATATATATATATATATATATATATTAAAAGCACGAATGTCCTTAGCGAAATGTCGTTCGTCTTTTTTACCCTTTAAAAATAGAGTACACACTAGACAAAATAGTCATTTAACTATTTTTCTAATATTTAGGACTTCAAAATCACCTAAAGTTTTTATATTATATGTTTCCTTATTTAAACTATATAATATACCATATATGTAAAAGAAATACAAGCAAAGTCAAAGTAGGAAACTAACGTGTACTTAGAAGTAGGACTCCTTTAAGGTTTTGGGGTGTTGTCATTGTTATAGAATTATTGTCTTTGTTAATTTTTAGAATTTTACTATTTTAGTAAAAATAAAGTAAAATTAATTGAAAGGGAATAAGTAGGAAGCAAATAAAGTCTCATGCCGTTAGAGTTGCTTATTTCTTTTTTCTTAAATACAAAATGTTACTCTTTTAGTGTAAATATTTCAAAGGTTATTCACTATTCACGACTTTACAACAACTAACTTAAAATAATTAAAGGGTACATGTGCATTAGAATTTACCAATAAAAGAATAGATTTAATTTTAACTAAAAAAGTATTGAAATTTTCTATACATCGTAAATCAAACCTATAAACCTAACATGACGAGTAAAAATAATATCTATAAATAAGTTACAAAATACAGGAATACAATTTTCAAAATAATTATACTTACATTATAGTAATAATAAACTATGATGTAATTTAAATTTTTTTGTTAAACTTATACATGATAAGCACAAACACAATTAGATAATCGAAGCATAAATAAGAGAGCGAAATTTATATATCTAAATTAATAGTAAGAATTGTATGTATTTCTTTATAAGAAATTTAAGAATAAAATAGTAGAAAATAAAGTTATTATAAATAAGTCATCATTTTTAATGTTTTCCCTTTCCGGCATTCAGTCTAACGAATGATAGCCTCACAATATGTTTTTATTAAACTATTTATCGTAAATACTAACCCAACCGTAATTATTTTTTAGACTTTGTAATTTCAAGTTCACAACTATTGAAGTCTCCTATACATCGAAAATCAAACCTATAAACATACTAGGACGAGTAAAAATATTATCTATAAATAAGTTTACAAATGACAAGACTACATTTGAAAATAATATAATTATAGTAATAATAACTATAATGTACTTTAATATTTTTGCGGAACTTTTACATGTTAAAGCACAAAACCAATCTGTAACGATCCAACCGGTCGTTTTGGCTTTTAGAACCTCGTTCCACTAAATAAAACTCTCTGAATGTGCTTTTAATGATTTATGACTTGCGGGGATGGTTGGTTCGATTTTTTGAAAGTGTTCGGGTTGGAATCAGAACACTTGGTTCCTTAAGTTGGCTTTAAAGGCCAAGTTTGACTTCGGTCAACATTTTGAGAAAACGACCCCAGAATCGGGATTTGACGGTTCCAATAGGTTCGTATGATGATTTCGGATTTGGGCTTATGTTCGAATCGGATTTTTGATAACTCAGGAGCGTTTTGGCGCTTAATAGTGAATATCAACTATTTGAAGGTTTAAAATTTTTTCAAATTTGGTTTGGAGTAGGTTTTGAAGTAATTAAAGTCCGTTTGGAATTTCGAGTCTGAGAATAGTTCCGCATAGTGATTTAAGACTTTTACGCAAAATTTCGTGTCTTTCCAGATAGTTTAAGTACGTTTCGGTGCATTGGAAGTAAATTGAAGAACTTGAAGTTCTTAAGTTTGATTCAATTTGATTTGGGGTATGATTCTTAGATTTGATGTTGTTTTACACGTTCCCTGAGTTCGAGCGAGTCCGTTTTATGATTTCAAACCCGTTGGTATGTTCGGACGGGCCCTGGGGACCCGGAGTGTTAACCGAGCGAGGCTCGGATCAATTTTGGAATTTTGAAGAAGAACTGAAGCTTCCAGCTTCTGTCAGAATCGCACCTGCGCATGGGCCAGCCGCAGGTGCGAAGCAGAGGAGCTGCTAGCAACCGCATATGCGAAGGAATGGGCGCACCCGCGCTTGCGCAGAAGCGAGCAATTTGTCTGCAGGTGCGGTGCCAGACCAAAGGAGAAAATGCGCACCTACGAGGAATTTTCACAGGTGCGAAAGCCGCATGTGCGGTACTTATCCGCAGGTGCGAAAAACCTATTTGGGCAGAACCTTAAAACAGACAGAGTTCAGTCCATTTTTGTTCTTTTTTCTTTCATGTATGGGCGATTTTAGAGCTTCTTGAAAGAAGATTTCAACTAGCAATTTGGAGGTAAGGTAATTCTACACACCGTGAGTTAAATACATAGATTATGGGTAGATTATAACTAGTAAATCTTAGAAATCAAAGGTTTAGATGAAAAACCTAGATTTTTATAAAAATGAGATTTTAACCACGAAAATGGTTATGGAATTGGATAGAAATTATATATTTGAATTCTTGAGATTATGGGTAACGTTTTCATCTAAAAATTTCTAGAATCCGGGCACGTGGGCCCGGGGTGAATTTTAGGAATTTTACTGTTTTGGTTAGGGTAATTTATTTAATAGCCTAAATTCGAATTATTGAACATGTATTAATTATTTCGTATAACATTTGGATAGTTTCGAATTTTTCAGCATCGAATTGAAGATTTTACACGACATTTTGATCGGAAAGTGGACTTTGAGACAATGTAAGTCTCTTGTCTAATCTTGTGAGGGGAAAATTACCCCATAGATAATTAAATTAATAATTGTTGCTAATTATGGGGGGCCTACGTATGCACGAGGTGATGAGAGTCCGTACATAGCTACTATTAATGCTAAAGTCCGGGTAGTTTAGGACACAAAACATGAATTACTTATGCAAATTATATTCTTTGTTTAATTAATATTAATTGATATACATACATACAATACATATATATATATATATATATATATATATATATATATATATATATATATATATATATATATATATATATATATATATATATATATGTATGTATTGTGAATTATTAGGGAAAAATATTAAAAGATGAAAATCTCATATGCTTAATTTTCTGTTTAAATTAATTAATTGTTAAAAAAAATTGCTCATCCTCTCGAATTGATCTTATAACAAATATACTCTCCTTCCGGAGGTACATAAGAAAATGTCCTCTTTTCTTGTGGAGCGGGCCGAACGCTTCGGCAGGATAGATGCATCTATGGATCGTGCCGCACGCCCCTCAGTAGTGTACACAACACTCTGGATCGGGCCGTACGACCTCGGCAGAAATCGTGCGTAATAATAATTACTCGATACTTTGCTATTTTAATTACAGCTTGTAAATTTAATTAATAGATTGAGAATTGTTGCATTTGAAGGAATTTAATTAATAAATTAAAAATTATTGGAATTTCAAAGAATTAATTATCTCTGCTTGTTAAGAAAATTATTGTTATTCCTGTAAATGAGGCTAATTGATAAATTAAAAATTTATTGGAATTGAAGAAGTTTAATTATTTCTGTTGGTTAAAGAAAATCATTGTAAATTCGATAAATCATGTCGATCTAGATATTATTATTTTTATTTTATCCATTATTATTGACTCTTAGTGAGTGTCAAAGTCGGTCATCTCGTCTCTACCTCTTCGAGATTAGGCTTGATACTTACTGGGTACACGTTATTTTTCGTACTCATGTTATACTTGCTGCACATTTTATTGTGTAGGTACATATATGTCTAGCGGCCTTGTGGGCGTAGAGATGTGGTTAAAATTGTGGGGACATAGGTGAGCTGCATTCTATATTACAATTCGCAGCCAACAGAGTCTCTTTCAGAGTTATTATATTTTTTTCTGTCTAATTTGTATTCCGGACAGATACTGTATTTTATTTTAACTCCCTAGTAAATATGCTCATACACTTATGACACCGGATTTTGGGAATGGTTGTGAATTGTTAGAAATTTAGTTGCTAAAAATATTTATCATTTACTCTATGAGTTTTATCTTTATTATTTTATTGAAGAAATTTTTGATTTCAAAAATACTAAAATGGGTAATTAAGCTAAGTGTATATTGTTGGCTTGCCTGATAGTGGTGGCCGGCGCCATCACGACCTTAAAGAATTTTGGTTCGTAACACAATCAGATAAGTGAGCTTAAATAAGATATTGAAATTTATATATCAAATTATACTAATAAATTATATGTATCATAAGAAATTTAAGGATGAAATAGTAGGGAAAATGTATCGTAAATAAGTTGTCATTTTTATTTTCTTTTCTTGCATTTAGTCCAACAAATGATGAAGCCTCACTATATATTTTTATATTAAATTATTTATTATAAGATATTAATTCAACGGTAGTCATTTTTTAGACTTTACATTGTCAATATTAATTTTGTGGGAGCTATAAGACCAAGCTTTTTATTATCTTTTGTGTTTTGTTTTCAGTATTAAGTCATTTAAATAACAATAATTTTCATAAGACCACATATGCCCTCGTAAATCACCATAAAGCATCTAAAAACTTATGTCGAACATGATTTCTTCATTTATTGAGCTAACGAAATGGGAACAACGTTCGTCATAATTTTATATTTTTAACTTTTATTATATAATTTATTTTAGTCAAATATTATCTCCGTCTCACATTATCAGCCGTGGTTACTAAAAATAGTTGTCTCAAGTTATTTGTCACTTTAGAAGTTCAAGACAAAATTGATTATTTTTTTCCTTTTTACCCTTAGTAATAATTATCCGTGAAGACTACAAACACCTCAATTATGGATAACTTTGTTCAAAAAGCAATGAAGAAAGATTAAATATTAATACATGAATAAGGGTAAAGTAGTTAAAATCTCATCCTAATTAATTTTTCTTAAAGGGCGTGTACAAGAGAATCATGACAGATAATATGAGATGGAGGGAGTACATAGTTTGATAATATTTACGTAATTTTTTAAATTATATGTATTTGTTAATATAGGTATACGCGCAACGCACGTACCATAAAGTTAGTATATATATATATATATATATATATATATATATATATATATATATATATATATATATATTATTAAAACTCATATATATGATCCAAAGTCTACCGAGTACACGTTGGCCACCATAATCCCTTAGAATATGATTCATTTTCCAAGGAAAAATTTTGCTTGCGCAAATTCCATGAAAGGACTAGTGGGCAAAGTAATCCAATTGGGAATTGGATTTATCGAGAAAGTCCATAAGGACATGTCGGCAAGTTCAATCCAATTTGCAAGTGGATTAATACAATATTTTAATAGGAAAATATTTTGACAAAACTTGCACAAGAAGTCACGGCCTTTAGTCTGTTCTTAACCAAGTGGGAAAAGGGATTGTTACATGAGTTCCCTATATCATTATACTATATTATAAGTATAAAATATTTTAGTGTAAAGTTAATTTATTAAAATATTTTTTAAAAATTAAACGACCAATTTATTCTTCACCTAAAAGTAAAATTACCTTTCATTAAATGATCTATTTGTACTAGTCAAAAATTGGTGATATTCTCTTTTTGATTAATTATATTTTCCAGTACTTATGTTCAAAAAGTTGAAAAAGAAGTCCAAAATGTGTGTTAATTAAAGAAACAACCGTTTGTCTAGAAATTAGAGAACCCTTAATTAAAGAAATGTTTAGTACTAGAAAACCCCAAAAGCCTATATAACTGATTGATAGTGCAGTAATGTTGTATACGGTCAAAATCGAGTTTGCCTTTCGTATGACTAATCAAGATTAGAGCATGATGAACCGAGGTTCGTCATTATAATATCGAGCTGTGATGTGAAGTTGGGTTGTCAAGTTCGAGCCCCAGAGACCGACCAAGATCGAGATCAGCCAGGATCGAGTTCGAATCCCAGAGACCGGTCAAAATAGAGGTCGAGCAAATAGAGACCGATCAAGATCGAGATCGAGCCCAGATAGAGGTCGAGCGAATAGAGACCGATCACGATCGAGAGTGGCCGAGATCGAGATCGAGCCAAGAGACAAAAAAGCTGTTATAACCGCAATTGGGGGTAGAATCTCGGCGGAAATCACGGCTTGAATCAAGGAAAAGCTAATTAATTAATCTATCATGTGATCCCCACTATGTATTTTTAATTATATCCAAGATGGGATTCCTCCACTATATGAAGAGTTGTTATCATTTGTAAGAGGCACATTCAGATTCACTGAGATATATATAACATGTAGCAAATACTATCCTTTTTTGGGCTTTGATATTGATTCATCTTGTTCTCTTATCAATCATTCTCCATCCAATTTGGGTTTGCATTCATTATTTTTACAGTTAATTTCGATATACCTTTACTTATTTTTCAATTTGTACCAAGTTATACCACGTATCCTTAGAACTACGTATAAATTCAACTCTATCCGTTTTTCGGATAAACAGTTTGACGCCCATCGTGGGGCTAAGGATAATAGTGATTATTTTGCACGAATCTCTGTAAAATGCACTATTTTACACTTGCTCTTTGAATTATTTTTGATTTCAGGCTAAAAATGACGAATTCTCGATTAATGGCCCTACCTATCGACAACGAAGCTGGCCATTAAGATGAGAATAACAACCTGGCGCCCAGGGATGAAAGGCCACTCGTTGACCTTGTTGGAACTCGGGTTGTGGATCCGATTAATGTTAATTCGCATGTGTCCATTGAAGCGAACCAACATTCCGATCCCGAAAACAGCATTCATGGTGGAACTCAATCTGCAACTCGAAATACCCAAAATGTTGGAGAAGACGGGATCAGCCTGCGTATGATTTTAGAAATGTTGCAAGCTCAACAGGTAGCTATAGCTTAGTTGCAGAGCCAAACCCAGGCACCGAGCAGGCCTGAGCGCGGTCCACCCCGAGAAGTCACCCACAGGACGGGGCCAGCCTTAGTAAGGTCAAATGAGCAAGAATCGGGAACTAACCCCGAAATTATAAAGATGCTTGAGGAAGTGACAAAACAGATAGAGTCAGGAGAAAAGAAGATTGAAGCAAATGACAAAAAAAGTATAAACTTATAACTCCAGGGTTGATCAGATCCCGGGGGCACCACCAATATTGAAGGGTTTGGATTCAAAAAAATTCATACAAAAGCCTTTCCCTCAGAGCGCAGCTCCCAAACCAATCCCTAAGAAGTTACGCATGCTCGGAATACCTAAATATAATGGAACGACCGACTCCAACGAACATGTCACCTCTTACATATATGCCATTAAAGAGAACGATCTAGAGGACGACAAGATCGAATCCATATTATTAAAGAAGTTTGGGGAAACCCTGTCAAAGGGAGCAATGATATGGTATCATAATTTACCACCTAACTCTATAGATTCTTTTGCCATGCTTGCAAATTCTTTTGTAAAAGCACACGCCAGAGCCATAAAAGTCGAGACCAGGAAGTCAGACCTTTTCAAGGTAAGGCAAAAAGATAACGAGATACTAAGAGAGTTCATATCTCGTTTCCAAATGGAACGAATGGATCTACCACTGATTACAGACGATAAGGCCGTTCAAGCTTTCACCCAAGGACTAAATGAACGAAGCTCAATGGCTTCACATCAGTTGAAGCGGAACTTGATCGAGTACTCGGCCGTTACCTGGGTCGATGTACATAATCGATATCAATCGAAGATTAGATTCGAAGACGACCAGTTGGGGGCCCCTTCTGGGTCCGTTATTAAAAGGGACATCGACCGAGAACTGAGGTCGAACAGGGACCGATACCGGCCGTATAATAGAGATCGTAGGGGCACGAACCAGGACGCAACTCCGTGCGGGGTGAAAGGAGAAGTGATCGATGCCAAGGGTCTCGAGGGCTGATGAACAAGAATGGTTTCGACAGGCATACCTGACCTAAAGAAGCGTCGCGATTGTCAGAATATAACTTCAACATTGATGCATCCGCCATCGTATCGGCTATCGGATGCATCAAAGATACTAAATGGCCTCGACCTCTGCAGACCGATCCAGCCCAGAGAAATCCCAATCAAATGTACAAATATCATGGCACCCATGGCCACAGAACGGAAGATTGCATGCAGTTGAGAGAAGAGGTAGCCCGGTTATTCAATGAAGGGCACCTTCGAGAGTTTTTAAGTGATCGGGCCAAGAATCACTTCAAAAACAGAGAGTTCAATAGACAAAACGAACAAGAAGAGCCGCAACACATTATCCATATGATCATCAGAGGGATCGACATCCCCCAAGGGCCAGTGTTTAAACGCACTAAGGTGTTGATTGTAAGAGAGAAGCGATCTCGAGCTCAGGATTACATACCTAAAGGAACCTTGTCCTTTAATGATGAAGACGCAGAAGGAATCATGTAGCCCCATAATGATGCACTGGTAATATCTGTACTTATGAATAAAACTCAAGTTAAGCGTGTGTTAATTGATCCAGGTAGTTCGACCAACATCATTCGATCGAGGGTCATAGAGCAACCCAGTCTACAGGACCAGGTCATGCCCGCAACCCTGGTACTAAACGGATTCAACATAGCATGTGAAATTACTAAGTGCGAGATAATTTTACCAATAAACATGGTTGAGACCATCCAAAAAAATGAAGATCCACGTATTCGAGGGCGACATGAGGTATAACGCCCTGTTCGGGAGGCCGTGGATCCACAACATGAGAGCAATACCCTCGACCCTTCACCAGGTTCTAAAATTCCTAACACCAGAGAGAATAAAAAAATCTACGGGGAGCAACCAACCTCAAAGGAAATGTTTGCCGTCGATGAAGTGATTCCAATATCATCACTCTCATCGACAAAGGGATCAAATTCGAAGGAAAAATGGGATACCAAATAGCAATCACAAACGTCAGCCTCGACCCAACTAGAGAAGTAGAAGACTAACGAAGATGATGATTATGGGATCCCTCGATCCTTCATGGTCTCTGATGACTCCGACGCTACCAAATCAACGGTCGAAGAACTGGAGCAAATCACGCTAATCAAACATCTGCCCGAACGAAAGGTATACCTAGGCACAGGGTTAAGTCCCGAGCTCAGGAAAAAAGCTTATTCAATTTTTTATAGCTAACATGGACTGTTTCTCTTGGTCCCATCTTGACATGACAGGGATCCCACCAGAGATCACCACTCATAGACTAAGCTTGGATCCGAAATTCCATCCGGTGAAGCAAAAAAGAAGGCTCCAGTCCGAGGTCAAACATGCCTTCATCAAGGACGAGGTAACCAAACCTCTTAAAATAGGATCCATTCGAGAAGTAAAGTACCCCGAATGGCTAGCAAACATGGTGGTAGTCCCTAAGAAGGGAAACAAACTTAGAATGTGTGTAGATTATAAAGACCTGAATAAAGCGTGTCCCAAGGATTCTTTTTCTTTGCCTAATATCGATCGTATGATCGTTGCCATGGCCGGCCACGAGACTCTCAGTTTTCTCGATGCCTACTCCGGGTACAACCAGATACAGATGAACCCGGAGGATCAGGAAAAGACCTCATTTATCACTAAGTACGGTACCTACTGTTATAACGTAATGCCATTCGGTCTAAAAAAATGCTGGTGCAACTTACCAACGCCTAGTAAATCGAATGTTCGAAGAACAAATAGGAAAATCAATGGAAGTTTATATTGATGATATGTTAGTTAAGTCCCTGTAAGCAGAGGACCATTTAAAGCATTTGCAGGAAACTTTTGATATACTGATGGAGTACAATATGAAGCTCAACCTTGAAAAGTATGCATTCGGAGTTGGCTCGGGCAAGTTTCTTAGTTTCATGGTGTCTAATCGGGGAATCGAGATCAACCTCGATAAAATCTAAGCTATCGAGGATATCACGGTAGTGGATAATGTAAAGGCCGTGCAGAGGCTGACTAGACGGATAACCGCCCTAGGACTATTCATTTCGAGATCCTCAGATAGGAGCCACCGATTTTTCTCACTACTTAAGAAGAAGAGCAACTTCGCATGGACTCCGAAATGCCAGCAGGCCTTGGAGGTACTAAAACGGTATTTATCGAGCCTGCCACTACTTCATACCCCGAAAGTTGACAAACAACTTTACTATACTTAACTATCTCATAGATAGCGGTAAGTGGAGTCCTGGTCCGAGAAGAACAAGGTACACAATTCCCTATTTATTATGTTAGTCTGACCTTAGGTGAGGCCGAAACTAGATATCTATACTTAGAAAAATTAGCGCTTGCTTTAATAAGTGCCTCTAAGAAACTAAAACCATATTTCCAATGTCATTCGATATGTGTTGTAACAACTTATCCTCTTCGAAATATTTTACACAAACCCGAGCTTTCAGGTCGATTGGCCAAATGTGCCATAGAAATCAGTGGGTACGATATTGAGTATCGGCCCCGAACCGCCATCAAATATCAACTCTTGGCAGACTTTGTGGATGAATTTACGCCGGCCTTCGTACCCGAGATTGAAAAAGAACTACTGATAAAATCGGGAACATCTTCGGGAGTCTGGACCCTCTTTACGGATGGTGCTTCGAACCCGAAGGGGTCCGGACTAGGCATCGTACTATAATCACCCACATATAATATAGTTAGACAATCTATCAGAACTATAAAATTAACTAACAATGAGGCCGAGTATGAGGCCATGATTGCAGGTCTCGAACTAGCTAGAAGCTTGCGAGCAGAGGTCATAAAGGATAAGTGTGATTCCCTTATCGTAGTAAACCAAGTTAATAGGATTTTTGAAGTCCGAGAAAACAGAATGCAAATGTACTTGGATAAACTACAGGTGACTCTACATCGATTTAAAGAATGGACCTTGCAACATATACCTCGAGAACAGTACATCGAGGTCGACGCTCTTACAAACTTAGGTTCATCGGTCGAAGACGACAAACTTAACTCGGGGACTTTCGTACAACTCATGGGATCGGTAATCGAAGAAGGTCATGCAGAGATAAACTCCACAAGTTTAACCTGGGATTAGAGAAACAAATATATAGAGTACTTAAAGAACGGGAAGCTTCCATCAGATCCAAAGTAATCGATAGCTCTACGCACAAAGGCAGCATGATTCACTCTGTCCGAAGACGGAACGCTGTTTAGAAGGACGTTCGATGGACCATTGGCAATATGTTTGGGACCGGGAGATACCGACTACATCCTACGAGAAATTCACGAGGGCACTTGTGGAAATCATTCCGGTGCCGATCCGCTGATTCACAAAGTAATCAGAGCAGGGTATTATTGGATTGATATGGGCAAGGATGCAAGAGAGTTCGTTCGAAAATGCGACAAATGCCAAAGGCATGCGCCCATGATTCATCAACCAGGGGAACTACTCCACTCGGTCCTATCCCCATGACCCTTCATGAAATGGGGAATGGACATCGCCGGCCCTTTCTCATCGGCCCCATGTAAGGTTCAGTTTATTTTTTTATGACTGATTATTTCTCTAAATGGGTTGAAACACAGGCTTTCGAGAAAGTCATAGGAAAGGAAGTCATAGACTTCATTTGAGACCACATCATATGTCGATTCAGGATGCCCTCTGAGATTGTATGTGATAATGGAAAACAATTCATCGGCGGCAAAGTAACTAAATTTTTCTAGTATCGCAAGATCAAAAGGATCCTATCAACACCTTATCATCCCAGCGGGAACGGACAAGCCGAATCGATCAAAAAAACCATCATCCAAAATCTTAAGAAGAGATTGACCGACGCCAAAGGAAAATGGAGATAAATACTACCCGAGGTCCTTTGGGCATACCGTACAACATCAAAATCCAGTACCGGAACAACACCATTCTCGTTGGTTTATAGCGCCGAAGCTCTGATCCCGGTCAAGTTCGGAGAACCTAGTATCAAGTTTTGATATGCAACAGAGGAGTCGAATAACGAGACCATGAATACGAGCCTAGAATTGTTGGACGAAAGACGCGAAGCCACTCTCGTCCGATTAGCCGCCCAAAAATAGCGGATCGAAAGGTACTACAACCAAAGAACCAATCTTCGATATTTTAACATCGGGGACTTAGTGTTAAGAAAAGTCACCCTCAACACCCGAAATCCGAATGAAGGAAAACTGGGTCTGAACTTGGATGGACCGTATCAGGTTCTCAAAATCATCAGAAAAGGATCCTACAAGGTCGGCATAATAAACGGCAAATAACTACCGAGCAATTGGAATGTATCGCACCTAAAATGATACTACAACTAAGGTACAGCCCTCCTATGTTCATTTGTATTTCAAAACTAACCCTTTCAGGTGTTCGACCAGAAACATCGGTGGATTCTTCAACATGAAGCCTTTAGGTTTGAAAGCATGCGTTGCACTATTTTTCCCTTAGACCGGTTTTGTCACGGCCCGAAATTCCCACCTTCAGGACCGTGATGGCGCCTAACATTTCACTTGCTAGGCAAGTCAACGTTAAAAATAATCTTAACCATTTTAAGCAATTTAAATCAAATAGAAGTCAATTACTGAAATAAAGTGCAAAGACCATAAATACCGAATTATCAAAATAAATCCCCGAATCTGGTGTCACAAGTGCACGAGCTACTAGAATAATACAAATAAAGGTCTGAATAAAATTCAAGTTGTTTGAAAGATAATACATAACTAAGATAAGATAGAAGGGGACTTCAGAACTGCGAACGTTGTGCAGTTATATATCAAGTCTCCTCTGAATAGCTGAATTCGAGCACGTCTATGGTACACCATTGTGACCAACTCCAAAATCTGCATAAGAAGTGCAGAGTGTAGTATGAGTACAACCGACCCCATGTACTCCGTAAGTGTCGAGCCTAACCTCGACGAAGTAGTGACGAGGCTATGACAGGGCACGTACGTAAACAACATGTACAAGTATATATAAATACGAGGCAATAATAAAACAATAAATAACACTTTATAAATTTAGGAGGGAAACATACGAAGGGGGTTGATATACTAATTTCAGTAGGAGAATTATCACTTAGAAACCAATTAATTCCTCAACAATAAAATGAGCAACTGATAATATAAAAATGGCACGGCACCACCCTTCGTGCTTTTACTCTTATTCCTCCCATAAACTGATAAATAAATAATAATAATTGGCACGGCATCACCCTTCGTGCTTTAACTCTCTTTTGGCACGGAATCACCTTTCGTGCTTTTACACTCTCTGAAAATGACACGGCATCATCCTTCATGCTTTTACACTAAAAAATGGCACGACAACACCCTTCGTGCTTTTACACTCTTCCTTACCATGAAAATCATAATATAAATTCGGAAGCGTGATGACCCAAAAGGTCATCTTTAAATTTGATAATTAATTCTGTGTTCTAAGACCTCGAAAAGCACTATTTATCACTCCTCGACTTGCGTGCATAGTCCGTATAATTTTCCAAAAAGTTTTTATGTGAAAAATGGATTAAAGTGTGAAATAGAGATTTAAAACTCAATTGAGTTGACTTTGGTCAACATTTTGAGCAAACAGACTCGGATCAGTATTTTGACAATTCCGGTAGGTCAGTATCGTGATTTGGGACTTGGGCGTATGCCCAGAATCAAATTCCGAGGTCCCTAGCCCGAGATATGGAATTTTGATGAAAAATTAAAAGTTTGAAAGTTTGATGATTTTAAGAATTGACCGATATTTGGTCTTGTTGATACCGGGTCCGTATTGTGGTTCCGGAGCCCGGTACAGGTCCACTATAATATTTATGACTTGTCTATCGAAATTGGTGAGAAACGGAGTTGATTTGACGTGATTCAGACGTCCGGTTGTGAAAATATAAGTTTTAAAATTTTCTTGAAAATTTCCTTTGATTTGGTGTCCGATTCGTAGTTCTAGGTATTATTTTGGCGATTTGATCATGCGAGTAAGTTCGTATGATATTTTAGGACTTGGATACATATTTGGTTTGGAGCCCCGAGGGCTCGGGTGAGTTTCAGATATGCTACGGGATGAATTTGAACTTAGAAAATCTGGTTTTCTGCAACTTCAGGCTTCTGGTATTTCCTTCATCGCGTTCGCAAATGTACTCTCGCGAACGCGAAGAGCAAACTGGGCTGGCTGAATTTTTTTTCTTCACGAACGCGAAGGTTGGGCGCGAACGCGAAGCAATGGGGGACTTACCCTTCACGAACGCGAAGCTTTAGGGACCTGGGGGAGGGGTCAGTCGTCCTTCTATGCGAACGCGAGTACTGACTCGCGAACGTGAAAACCAGGGGGGAAAAGCCTTTGCGAACACGAAGGAGGACTCGCGAACGCGAAAGCCATTTGGGCTGCTGCTCATCGCGAACGCGACAAGCCCTACGCGAACACGAAGAAGGCCTGATGCGTGTGACTTAAAACAGAACCAAAATGGGATTTTTCCTATTTTTCACAAACCATCAATTAGAACTCGATTTAAGAGCGATTTCAAAGGAGTTTTTCACGATTTCGAACTGGGTAAGTGTTCTTTATCATATAGTGATTGCATTTCATAAATCTAAGTCTATATTCATCATTTATTTCGGATTTAGATGGGAGAAATTGGAATTTTTGTAAAACTTTCCAAAAAAGAAAATTTAATATTTGAAGGTCCATTTGACATCGGAATTTGATAATTTTTTTATGGTTGGACTCGTCTCAGAATGGGTGTTCGGATCTCATAAGTTTTTTTTGAGATTTGAGACGTGGGCCCCACTGTCAATTTTTAAAATGAATTTTGGATTTTTATCCGAAAAATTAGTATATTCATATGGAATTAATTCCTATAATTCGTATTGAATATATCGAATTGTTTGTGAATAGATTTGACGCTTTTGGAGACAAATTCAAAAGGAAAAGCTGTGGTCGCGTAATTGATTGGAATTTGCAAAGCGAGGTAAGTATCGTGGTTAACCTTGACTTGAGGGAATAGAACCCCTGAATTATTTGCTATGTGAATTTCATGTGCAACGATGTATATGCAAGGTGACGAGTGCCTATACTTTGTCAATTTAATTGGTTGCTTAATAATTTAAACATCTTAAATTGTTTTAAGACATAAATTAATTATTATAATAATTGTTTCTCTCCTATTCTTTGTCAACTATTAATTCTTGAATTCCTGCAATAATTGTTACATGCTTATTTGATTTATGTGTCTTAATTGCTACTTGACATTTAGTATATTAAATATTAAACTGCCTATTTTCTCCCTGACTTCCATAATAAATTCCTATTTGTCATTGTTTGTTTCATAATTAAATCATAATTATTGTATGCTTGTTGTCTATAATTTTATATTAATTGTTGTATTTATTTGGATAATTTCTTTTATAATAATTGGTAAGTGAATATATTGGAGGAGCGGGTTGCACGCCACAACGAAAATGAAAATGAATATATTGGGGGATCGGGTTTTACGCCGTAACAGACTTATTAAAAAGTTTATATTGGGGGATCGGGTTCAAACTTATTAAAAAGTCTATATTGAGGGATCAGGTTGCACGCTGCAACAGAATTGATTGAAATGAATATATAGGAGGAGCGGGTTGCACGCCGCAACAGAATTAATTAAAATGAATATATTGGAGGAGCGAGTTGCATGCCGCAACTGAAGTGAATATGAATATATTGTGGGAGCGGGTTGCACGCTGCAACGGAAATTGATTGAAATAATAATTGGTTATGACTGCTGAGTTGGCTTCAACTATTAAAATGAGTTACCTGATTTATTTCTATTATTGTGGTTATTACTATTGTTGCGTACAGGTTAATGTAAGTAACCTGCCTTAGCCTCGTTACTACTTTGTCGAGGTTAGGCTCGACACTTACGAGTACATGGGGTCGGTTGTACTGATACTACACTCTACACTTCTTGTGCAGATTTCGGAGTTGGTCCTAGCGGCGTACCATAGACTTGCTCGGATTTCATCTACTCAGAGGAGACTTGAGGTATAACTGCACAGCGTCAGCAGTTCTGAAGTCCCAGTCTACCTTATTTTAGCTCTGTGTTTGCTTTCAGACAGCTTTATTTTATTCAGACCTTTAGTTGTATTATTCTAGAAGCTCGTGCACTTGTGACACCAATTCTGGGATGGTATTTAGACATCGCTATTATTATGGATTATTCACTACATTTCAGACGTTACTTCCGCATTGGTTTCCTTGTTATTAATTAATTTAAATTTTTTTTTAAATGGCTAATATTATTCTAACGTTGGCTTGCCTAGCAAGTGAAATGTTAGGCGTCATCACAGTCCCAAAAATGGAAATTTCGGGTCGTGACAGGAAGAGTATTTAAATGCGGGGATATATACTTATCATTCAATTTAATACCAGAATACCGACTTCACCTTCCAGAATATTCAACAATAATTCAACTAACAATAATCCCATGAAAAATGATCAAATAAACAATAATAATTTAAGCATGAATATCTTAATTAAATATGCAATTATTCACAATAAACAAATTCCACCCACATGCTTTGACTCAACCACAATGTATAAGTACTTGTCACCTCACATATATATTGTACCCGCACATTAAATCATGTAGCAAATAGACAAATAAGTCCTACTCCCTCAAGTCAAGGTTAACCATAATACTTACCTCGCTTTGCAACCAAATTCAAGAATCCAATAAACCTTTGCCTCGCGAATTCATGTCCGAAATCCTCAAATTTAGTCATAAACAGTTCAATATACTCAATACAAATCATAGAAATTAATTCCATATGAATTTACTAATTTTCCGGATTAAAATCCAAATTTCATCTAAACAATCACCAGTAGGGCCCACGTTTCGAATCTCAGAAAAACTTATAAAATCCGAACACCCGTTCCGAGACGAGTACAACTATATAAAAATTATCAAATTTCGATGTCAAATGAACCTTCAAATCTTAAATTTTCGTTTTTGGAAACAACAACAACAACAACAACCCAGTAGAATCCCACTAATGGGGTCTGGGGAGGGTAGTGTGTACGCAGACCTTACCCCTACCCCAAAGGAGTAGAGAGGCTATTTTCGAAAGACCCTCGACTCAAGAAAGCAAAAAGACAAAACGACAAAGAGGAGACAATATTAGTATCACCACAACAATCATAGAAAAAATAGGAACACCATGAAATGCAGAAGAAAGATGCAAAGCAAAAACGATAGCTAGTAAATAGGACATGTACTAAAAAGCGAAGTGGTAAAACACAACATTGTCACTAGCTATCCTAGACAAAAACCCTATGTGGCCAGTCACACAATGGTACGAAGTAAGTCAAGACTCAACTACATCCTAACCTACAACTCTAATACTCGACCTCCAAATCTTCGTTTTTGGAAAGTTTTACAAAAATTCCAATCTCTTCCATCTAAATCTGAAATAAAGGATAAATATAGACATGGATTTATGAAATATAATCACTTTTGGTTATAGAACACTTACCCAATACAAAATCATGAAAAACTCATTCAAATCGCCCAAAAACCGAGGTTTTAAAACCCAAACAAAATGAAGAAAAATGGCCATTTTCGACCCCTTAAGGTTCTGCCCAGTCTCGCATTTGCGAGCAAAAATGTCGCTTCTGCGGCCTTGCATTTGCGAGACAAGGGCCGCATTTGCGAAGCCAAGCTGCCAGTCGAGTGGCCGCACCTGCGCAAGGAGTGTCGCACCTGCGACATCGCACAAGCGACGAAATGACCGCAAAAGCGGTCTTCTATCGCAGAAGCGGTCCTTCCTTCGCAGAAGTGAATGCGTATTTGCACAACAATACTCCGCAGAAGCGGAGTTTCATTACGGTGCTCAAGTCGCAGAAGCGACAAATTCCACGCAGAAGCGACGAATTCCACGCAGAAGCGGGTTCACACCTGCGCTCCAAACTTCGTAGGTGCGACGCACCAGAACTGGCAGTTTTTGGAAAAATAATCCGAAACATGTCCGAAACTCACCCGAGCCACTCGAGACCTCGTCCAATTATTCTAACAAGTCAGAAATATAATACAGACTTACTCGGGGTCTCAAATAACATCGAAATTACAATTCACATCTCGATTCGAACTTTTGAGTTTCAAACTTTTGAATTTACAAAGCTTGTGCCGAAACATGTTAAATGAATCCGGAATGACTTCAAATTTGGCACACAAGTCATAAATGACATAACAGAGCTATTCCAATTTCTAGAATCGGAGTCCGACCCCAATATTAAAAGTCAAATCCGTGGTCACACTTTGGAAATCTTTAGCCTTTAAATTTCTAGTTTTCGTTAAATGGCCATAACTTGAGCTAGGATCTCCAAATTAAATTTCGAGCATACGCCCAAGTCCCAAATCACGAGATAGACCTACCAAAACTGTCAAAATACTGATCCGGGTTTGTTTCCTAAAAATGTTGACCAAGTCATATTTATTGAGTTTTAAAGCTCTATTTCATATTTTAATTAATTTTTCACATATAAACTTTCTGAAAAATTATTCGAACTGCGCACACAAGTCGAGAAATGATGAATAGTGTTGTTTGAGGTCTCATAACACATAAATAATTATTAAATTTAATGATGACCTTTTGGGTCATCACATTCTCCGCCTCAACGTTCGTCCTCGAACGAAATTAGAAAAATATCTAAGCTGGTAAAAAGGTATGGATATTTACTCCGGATGTCCGACTCGGACTCCTAGGTAGCTGTCTCAATCGATTGACCTCTCTATTGTCCTCGAACTGAAGGATAACTCTTAGACCTCAATTGTCGGACCTGCCAGGCTAGAATAGCTATCGACTCCTCTTCGTAAGTCAAATCCTTATCCAATTGGACTGAGCTGAAATCTAACACATGGGACGAATCACCATGATATTTTCGGAGCATAGACACATGGAACACCGGATGAACTGCTAATAAACTAGGTGGTAATGCAAGCATGTAGGCTACTTCGCCCACCCTTTCAAGAATTTTGAAGGGTCCTATATACCTAGGGCTCAACTTGCCCTTCTTTCCGAACCTCATTACACCTTTCATAGGTGAAACCCAGAGCAATACTCTTTCTCCAACCATGAATGCAATATCACAAACTTTACAGTCGGCATAACTCTTTTGCCTAGACTGTGCTGTGCGAAGTTGATCCTGAATAATTTTGACCTTATCCAAGGCATCCTGTACCAAATCGGTACCCAATAACCGAGCCTCTCCCGGTTCAATCAAGCCAACTGGCGAACGACATCGCCTCTCGTACAATGCTTCATACAGAGCCATATGAATGCTTGACTGGTAGCTATTATTATATGCAAACTCCGCAAGTGGCAAGAATTGATCCCAAGAACCTCCAAAGTCTATAACACCAGCGCGAAGCATATCTTTCAATATCTGAATAGTGCGCTCTGATTGTCCGTCTGTCTGTGGATGAAATGTTGTACTCAACTCAACTCGCGTACCTAACTCATGCTGTACAGCCCTCCAGAAGTGCGAAGTGAATTGCGTACCTCGATCTGAAATAATAGACACGGGCACACCGTGAAGGCGGACAATCTCACGAATGTAAATTTCAGCTAACCGCTCTGAAAAATAGGTAACTGCCACTAAAATAAAATATGCTGACTTGGTCAACCTGTCCACAATGACCCATACTGCGTCAAACTTTCTCTGAGTCCATGGAAGCCCAACAACAAAATCCATAGTGATACGCTCCCACTTCCACTCAGGAATTTCTAACTTCTGAAGCAAACCACCAGGTCTTTGATGCTCGTACTTAACTTGCTAACAATTCAGACATCGAGCTACATATGCAACTATATCCTTCTTCATTCTCCTCCACCAATAATGTTGCCGTAAATCTTGATACATTTTGGTGGCATCTGGATGAATAGAATACTTGGAACTGTGTGCCTCCTCAAGAATTAATTCACGAAGCCCATCCATATTAGGCACACAAATACGACCCTGCATCAGTAGAACTCCATCTTCCTCCACAATAACCTGTTTGGTATCACCGTGCCGCACCGTGTCCTTAAGGACAAGTAAATGAGGATCATCATACTGCCGCTCTCTGATGCACTCATTTGAATAAGACCGAGCGACTGTGCAAGCTAGAACCCGACTAGGCTCTGAAACATATAACCTCACGAACTGATTAGCCAAAGTCTGAACATCTGCAGCTAACGGTCTCTCACCAACCGGAGTATACGCAAGACTGCCCATACTTACAGCCTTTCTACTCAAAGCATCGGCCCCCACATTGGCCTTTCCGGGGTGATACAAAATAGTGATATCATAGTCCTTCAACAGCTCCAACCATCTTCTCTGCCTCAAATTGAGATCCTTTTATTTGAACAGATATTGTAAGCTACGATGATCAGTAAATACCTCACACGAGACACCGTACAGGTAATGCCTCCCAATCTTCAGCACATGAATAATGGCTGCCAATTCTAAGTCATGAACAGGATAATTCTTCTCGTGAACTTTCAACTGTCGCGACGCATATGCAATCACCCTGCTATCTTGCATCAATATTGCACCAAGCCCAATGCGAGATGCATCATAATACACCATATAAGATCCTGAACCTGTGGGTAATACCAACACTAGTGCCGTAGTCAAAGAAGTTTTGAGCTTCTGAAATCTTAACTCACACTCGTCTGACCATCTGAATGGAACACCTTTCTAGGTTAGTCTGGTCAATGGGCTTGCTATAGATGAAAACCCTTCCACGAACCGGCGATAATAACCTGCCAAACCTAGAAAACTCTGTATCTTCGTAACTGAAGTAGGTCTAGGCCAATTCTGAACTACCTCAATCTTCTTAGGATCCACTTTTATGCCTTCAGCCGATACTACATGCCCCAAAAAGGCAACCGAGTCTAACCAGAATTCATATTTTGAAAATTTGGCATATAACTGATTATTTTTAAAAGTGTGAAGCACACTCCGAAGATGCTGCTCATGCTCCTCTCGATTGCTGGCGTAAATCAAGATATCATCAATGAACACAACCACAAAGGAATACAAATAAGGTTTGAACACCCGATTCATCAAATCCATAAATGTTGCTGGGGTATTTGTCAACCCAAATGACATCACTAGGAATTCATAATGCCTATACCGAGTTCGAAAAGCTATTTTAGGGATATCAGATGCCCTAATCTTCAACTGATGGTAACCAGACCTCAAATCGATCTTCAAAAATACCTTGGCACCCTGAAGCTGATCGAATAAGTCATCAATTCTTGGTAACGGATATTTGTTTTTGATAGTGGCCTTATTCAACTACCGATAATCTATACACATCCGCATAGAGCCATCTTTCTTCTTTACAAATAGTACTGGTGCACCCCAGGGTGAGACACTGGGTCTAATGAATCCCTGATCAAGCAAATCTTGTAATTGCTCCTTCAATTCTTTCATTTTCGGAGGGGCCATACGATATGGTGGAATAGAAATGGACTGAGTGCCTGATAAGTAGGGATTTTGACCGTTTATTTGCTCTCTTATACTTGCGTTTTAGCTCAAAATGCTAAAAGGTATTCCCAAAAACTAATGAAATGTGCTTTTCTATAGGAACATTGGGAATCGAGCCAAAGAAGTCAAAACCAACTCATAAAGGAGTCAAAAGTGGACAAGGACCAAAACAAGGCTAAAGGCCCACAGTGCGGACCGCACAATACTGTATGCGGCCGCAAAACAAAGAAAGAGCCATGTCAATTTCCCTTCAGAGTATGCGGACCGCACTAATATTGTGTGTCCGCAGAAGAGGAGATTCAGAGAGCTGGTTTTTCAGGTTCAAGAAGAAACACGGATCGCATCATTTTTGTGCGGCCGCATAATCAAGAGCGCGGCCGCACTCATTTTTATGAGGTCCACAGAAGTCTCACACAATTAGAACTTAAGATCAAAGAGTGCAGACCACACTATAATTGTGCAGCCGCAGAAGCAAGAGTGCGGCCGCACTCACAAATGTGCGGTCCGCAGTAGTTGAAGGAATGCGGCCGCAATCCAGAATTGTGCGGTCGTAGAGCTGGAACCTGTCAAGACAAGTCTCGTTGTGCGGACCGCACACATAATTATGCGGTCACACAACCTCCGTTGGGGCATTTTTTTCAGATATTTTTAGCTTAGTATAAATAGAAGTTTTTGTCATTTTTAGGGCAAGTTTTTTTTTTTTGGGAGAGCACCTGAGCCGTTTTCCTTTACTGTTTTGAGTAATATTGTACTAGATTAGCTTCTAAATACTAGATTTTCTTTTCCTAATCAATTATTATGCATTCTATCTTAATTTCTTCTTGTATTTCTTCATTTTTTATGAGTAGCTAAATTTCTACTTAGGGTTATGGCCCAACCCTAGTGTGAGTACTTAATGGGTATTTGATTTTAGGACTTGTTTGTGATTGGGTTAGTGATATTTAGCCTAGTTCTTGCTTGAATTCAAGAATTAATGGTTGCAAACATTGATTCATGCCTAATTGACTTAGTCTCTACTTGAGAAAGAGAGACTAAGTCTAGGAAAACTTGGCTAACAAGAAATTGGGGTGAACTCAAGCAATTGATAGCCCCAATTAAAGGGTTGAATCTAGAGATAGTAAGACCCGACTTGAGCAGTTATCACTTGTTTTGTGCAATACTCATTTGGACTTGAGAAAGTCAAATTGGGCAAAACCACTCAAACTACCGAGAGGTATAGAGTGGGTAATTGCGTGTGATTGCTATATTACAACCCCTACCAATCAGGCTTGTCCTAGAGTTTTCAACCCATTAGATAACCACCTAGGTGGAAGTCACGACCCTAGATCTTTTATCGTTTGGAAAACAACCAAAACCAAAAATATTGTCTTCTAGTTTTATAATTGCAATCAATAGTTTAAAGTAGAAGTAAAAACAACAAACAAGAATGTGGAAGTGTAATCTAAGGCATATTATACAATTACACTAAATATATACCTAATCCCAATTCTAACTCCCTGAGGATTCGACCCCGACTTGCGTTGGGTTTTATTATTACTTCGACCGCCTCACTACCTATATTTGTGGTATGAGTTTGGGCAACATCAATTTTTGGCGTCGTTGCCAGGGATCGAACCCGGGTCACCCGCGTGACATGCGCCAAAAATTAATGTCGAGGCCGACCGCCTAATGATAATATTCACGTCCCTTCCCCACCTCCACCAAGAGCGGTAGCGCACCGGGTGTTGCCGAACGAGGTTATGCAAGTGCTATAGTCCCGCCCCGTATTAGGGCGGGCAACTTCCAAATCACCAACGTGATGCTTACACTACTTGAGCAACGTGGATTCTTCACCGGGGCTACAAATCAAAATGCTTACAAGCATCTCAATGGGTTCGTCGATACTTGTTGGGGGAGAAAGCAAACCAATGTTTCTGAGGATGCGCTGAGGTTAAGGCTATTTCCTTTCTCTTTACGGGGAAAAGCATTGGACTGGCTAGAGAGATTGCCCATTCATTCCATCCATACATGGGATGAGTTGGCCGAAACATTCATTGCCAAATTCTTCTCTCCGGGGCACATGGCTGCACTACGGGATGAAATTCTAGCGTTCAAGCAAGAGCCCAATGAGCCATTGCATGAGATTTAGGAAAGATATCGTACCATGGTTAAAGACTGCCCAAATAATGATATGACCGAGGACATGATCCAACAAACCTTCTACAGGGGGATCAACACAATAAATCAATGTGTGGTAAATCAACTCGCCGGTGGGAACTTTATGAACACATCTTATGCCGAAGCTTGTGAAATTTTGGATGAGATGGCGGATACCTCATCGGCATGGCAAAGTAGGGCCAATGTTCCGTAAGGTGACCCCAATGTCATTCACCTACACAAGGAACTACATGATCATAGGCAAGCTATCGCAGAGTTAACAGCCACAATGAACCAATTGGCCAAAGCTCAGCTGCAACAAATTCAAGGGCCGAAACAAGTGAATGCGATAGAAGGTGTAAATATGATGATGAACAAGAGAAGGCAAAAAGGCCAACAAGGCAAAGCCGTCCGGAACAATTCATGCAAGATGATAGTGGGTATGACCAAGGTGATTCGTATAATGAGCTAGAAGAAGAAGTGCAATACGTCAACAATTATCAAGGTCAAAGAAAGAATGCTCAAAATCAACAACAATGGAGATCACAAGGAAATCAAAGAAATTGGAACAACCAAGGCCACCAAGGCAATTGGAGTGGTGGCAACAACAATCAAAGCAATTGGAATAATCAAGGAAACCAAGTCAATTGGGGTGGCAACAATCAAAGTAATTGGGGAGGTAATCAAGGAGGGTGGAACAACAACAACAACCGGGGGTCGGGTTTTCAAAGGCCCCCAATGTTCCAACAACCAAGCAATCCTCCCCTATCCTTCTCAAGGCCCGAGCCCGAGCTCTTCTAACAATGAAATGGGACAGATTGAAAGTATGTTCAAATAAATGATGGAGAAAAATGCCGACTCCGATGCTCAATTAGCCTCCCACAATACTTCAATCCGCAATTTGGAGGTTAAACATGGCCAAATCTCACAAGCATTGAACACTCATCCTAAGGGGGCACTACCAAGTGATATGGTGGTGAACCCGGGGGGGGGGGAATAATATGGGACATGCAATGGCCGTGATTATGAGAAGTGGAAAAGGTGGAGTTGCAACCACCTCAAATCAAAGAAGAATTATGGATGATGATGTTGTAGTTCAAGAAGATAAAATTCCAAACAATGTGGTTCAAGCTAATGATGAAGTGAGAATTGATATTGATGAAAATGTGGAGGAGATGCAAGAAGAGGTAAACCCGTCTAGGGAGCACATGATTGACATACCGGAACCGGTAGTACCAAAGGCTAAGGCACCAATTCCAAGGCCTCCTCCTCCATACCCTCAAAGGGTTGCAAAGCAAAATAGTGAGAACCAATTCAAAAAGTTTATTGACATGATGAAGAGTTTGTCTATCAACGTACTATTGGTTGAGGCATTGGATCAAATTTCGGGTTATGTAAAGTTCATGAAGGACTTGGTCACCAAGAAGAGGTCGATGAATTGTGAAACTATCAAGATGACACATCAAGTGAGTGCAATTGTGCACTCAATGGCTCAGAAATTGGAAGACCCGGGTACTTTCACAATCCCTTGCACTATTGGGAGTGCCGACTGTGCCAAAGCTTTATGTGATTTGGGGGCAAGTATCAACTTGATGCCCTACTCTGTGTTCAAAACTTTGGGAATTGGGCAACCAAGACCCACATCTATGAGGATGCAAATGGCGGATCGGACTATGAAGAGGCCATTGGGAATTATTGATGATGTGTTAGTCCGTGTTGATAAGTTCATCTTTCCAGCGGACTTTGTGATCCTTGATTGTGAGGTTGACTACGAGGTGCCTATTATCTTGGGTAGACCTTTCCTTGCTACGGGGAAGGCTCTTATTAATGTGGAAGCCGGTGAGCTCACTTTCCGGGTGGGTGACAAAAAGGTGGTTTTCCATGTGTGCAAATCGATGGGGCAACCAAATACCAACAAAGTTTGTTCATTCGTGGATTTAGTGACCGAAGTAATTATTGATGATGCTAGTGCTGTGATGAATGGTGAGGATATCTTGGAAGCTATGTTGCTCAATCATGATGATGATGAGAAGGAAGGCTTTGTGGAATGTGTCAATGCTTTGCAAGGAATGGGGTCATATACTTATGAACCCTGAAAATTGTCCTTAGATCTTGAGAACCGGAAGACTCCCCCAACAAAGCCCTCAATCAAGGAGCCTCCCACTTTGGAGTTAAAGCCTTTGCCTTCACATCTCAGGTATGAGTTTCTTGGCCCTTGTTCCACTTTACCTGTTATTCTTTCCTCTTGCTTGACTAACGTGCATGTAGATTCTACTTTGGCGGTGCTCCAAAAGAGGAAGAAAGCGATAGGTTGGACTTTGGCGGATATTCGGGGTATAAGCCCCACCTTTTGCATGGACTATAGGAAGCTCAACAAAGTCACTCGGAAAGATCATTTTTCGCTTCCATTTCTTGATCAAATGTTGGATAGGTTGGCCGGACGTGCTTTTTATTGCTTCCTGAATGGATGCTCCGGCTATAATCAGATTCTTATTTCTCCTGAGGACCAAAAGAAGACCACTTTCACTTGTCCATATGGTACCTTTGCATTCTCAAAGATGCCATTTGGGTTATGTAATGCACCAGCGACTTTTCAACGGTTTATGATGGCTATTTTCACCGATATGGTGGAATATATTCTTGAGGTCTTCATGGACGATTTCTCCATCATTGGGAAGTCTTTTGATGATTGCTTGAACAACTTGGACAAGATATTGGCAAGATGTGAGGAAACTAACTTGGTTTTGAATTGGGAGAAATGTCACTTCAAGGTCGAGGAAGGCATTGTCCTCGGTCACAAGATTTCAAAGTATGGTATTGAGGTTGATAAGGCTAAAGTTGAAGTGATCTCCAAACTCCCACTACATCCGTGAAGGGAGTAAGGAGCTTTTTGGGTCATGCGGGGTTCTATCGCTAATTCATCAAGGATTTTTCTAAGGTGGTGAACCCTTTGTGTAAACTTTTGGAGAAAGATGCCAAGTTCCATTTCAATGAAGATTGCATGAAGGCATTCGAGTTGCTTAAGTTTAAGTTGACTACTACTCCTATTATTACTACACCGGATTGGAGCTTGCCTTTTGTGCTCATGTGCAATGCAAGTGATGTGGAGGTTGGAGCGGTGTTGGGGCAACATATCAACAAAATCTTCCATCCGGTCTATTATGCAAGCAAGACCATGAATGATGCCCAAGTCAACTACATAATGACCGAAAAAGAGCTCATTTCTATTATCTTTTCTATGGAGAAGTTCCGCCCGTACTTGATGGGTACAAAGGTGATTGTTCACACCGACCATGCGGCGCTTCAGTATTTGATGAGCAAGAAGGATTTTAAGGCAAGGTTGATGCGGTGGGTGCTTCTATTGCAAGAGTTTCATCTAGAGATTCAAGACCGCAAGGGTAGTGAAAATCAAGTGGCAGACCGCTTGTCCCGATTGGAGAGGAGGGGAGGCCACATGATGGCCTTGAGATAAATGATTCATTTCTCGACGAGCAACTCCTAGTCATTTCCCGACGGGATGCCATGGTTCGCCGACTTTGCCAATTATCTTATGAGTGGCATTGTACTAAATGAGTTCTCTTCAAATCAAAGGAAGAAGCTCAAATGGGATTGCCTTGACTATTATTGGGATGAGCTATATATTTTTCGGATATGTACCGATGGTGTGATCCGACGATGTGTGCCGGAGGAAGAACAAATGGGTATTCTTGAGGCTTGCCACTCTTCACCGTATGGTAGTCACCATGGTGGAGTGAGAGCAGCGGCAAAAGTTTTGAGTTGTGGATTCTATTGGCCTACTCTCCATAAGGATGCTAGTGAGATTGTCAAGCGGTGTGATGAATGCCAAAGGGCCGGTGGGATCTCAAAGAAGAATGAAATGCCTCTCACCACAATTTTAGAGATAGATATTTTCGATGTGTGGGGCATTGATTTTATGGGTCTGTTTGTTAGTTCTTGTGGAAACACCTACATTCTAGTTGCGGTGGATTATGTTACTAAATAGGTTGAGGCCATTGCTTTGCCCAACAATTAAGCAAGGAGTGTGGTGGAATTCTTGAAAAAGAACATCTTCACGAGGTTTGGTACCCCAAGAGCCATTATTAGTGATAGGGGTTCTCATTTTTGCAATAAGGCTTTTGATACCTTACTCACAAAGTATGGTGTCACTCACAAAGTATCAACCCCCTACCATCCTTAAGCAAGCAGACAAGTTGAAGTCTCCAACCGGGAGATAAAGAGTATTTTGTCAAAGATAGTCAATGCCAACCGGACGGATTGGTCAAGAAAACTTTATGATGCTCTTTGGGCTTATAGAACGGCCTACAAAATACCAATCAGGATGTCTCCATACCGGTTAGTGTTCGGGAAGGCATGCCATCTTCCAGTAGAACTTGAGCATAAGGCCATATGGGCTTTAAAGAAGTTGAACATTGAATGGGATATCACGGCAAATCTAAGGGTATCACAATTGAATGAGCTTGATGAATTCCGGTATCATGCCTACACAATCTCGTCCCTTTACAAGGAGAAGATGAAGTATCTCCATGACAAGTACATCCATAACAAGGAATTTAAAGAGGGTGATCTTGTGCTATTGTTCAATTCCCGTTTACGGATGTTTCTAGGCAAGTTGAAGTCAAAATGGAGTGGCCCCTTTGAAGTGGTGAATGTAACCCCCTTTGGTGCTCTAAATTTGAAAAATAAGAATGACGAGGTGTTTAGAGTCAATGGACACCGGGTTAAACATTATCTTGGCAAGATTGATGATGGCCAAATTGTGGCGGTCCTTCATTTCAAATGATTGGTAATTTACGTTGTGCCACGACGTTAAATCAGGCGCTTCTTGGGAGGCAACCCATGTATCTTTTTCTTTTTATTTTCTTCTTTGTTAGATAGGTGTTGTTTTGTGTTAACTGGTTTTGAAGTGTTTGCAGGAATGGGTGTGCATTGCAGGGATTGTGCAAGAAAAATTGTCTAAGTGTCACAAAAAGTGCGGACCGTACCAAAATTATGCGGACCGCATAACCATTCTGCGGCCGCACAATTCTGTGTGCGGTCGCACAACTAGAAGATCAAAATTGCATGCTCTCTGAAGTTTAGCCTGTCAAAAAATCCTTAACAAAGTGTGGCCGCACACAAAATTGTGCGGTCCGCACAAATTCTACGGCCGCACTCACTTTTGTGCGGTCCACAGAACGTCTTCGAAGGAACAAGTAATTAGTGCGGACCGTACTAAAAAATTACGCGGCCGCACAGGTAAGTCTGGGCCCGACGGGTCAAAGTATAAATAGGGTTTTTCTCAACTTTTTATGCTTTACATTCTCCGAACCTTGAAGCCCTAAACAAACATAGTGCATCCCCCACTAATTCTCAAACTTCAAGCATTTCATCACTTAGATTCTCACCTGCATCCTCCATCACTGGTATGTTCATTTCATCTTTAGATTTTTCATCTTCTCTTAGTTTTGTTCTTTTGTCTAGGGTTAATTTCATGCCAAAAAATGTCAATAGTTAGTCATCTTTGCTCAAAATCGTGAGTGTAGCTTCATAATTGTTAATTGGGGCCTGGTTAAATAGCTAATCATGCTTGATTATTATGGCCATGTCTAATTCTTGCAAAACATGTATGAATCGTAAAGCATTGCCATGTTAATCCAAATTGTGCAGCCGCACACACTTTCGTGCGGCCGCAGTCTCTAAGTTAGGGCATCTGTATGCTTGAATTGTGCGGACCGCACTCAAAAATATGCGGTCCGCAGTGAAAATTGTGCAGTCCGCAGTCAAAATTGTGTGGTCTGCACTGTTAAATAATCAGAGACCCAGTAGTCTGAACCTGGGACTGTGCGTCCGCACTCAAAATTGTGCGGTCCGTACTTTTGGCTGTGCGGCCGCACTCAAAATTGTGCGGTCTGCACTTTTGATTGTGCGGCCACACTCACTTTTGTACGGTCCGTACTTGGTAGTCTGCGGCAGCACTCACCTTTGTGCGGTCCGCACTGCCTCTCTTGAGACTGTTTATCCATAACTGGCCTGCAACTGTCATGCATGTATTTGAGTCCTATGAACCTGAACCCTAACTGATTCTTATTGTTATAATTGCAGACAATTGTTAGATCACGCGGTCGAGGAGATACATCAAAATGGAGGGCAGAACCCTCTCGAGGTCGAGGCCGAGGACAAAGCAAGAGTAACCTACCACTAGCCATCCAAAGAGTGTTAAGAAAGAAGGCTACGGCCAACAGAGTCCTTGAATCATCAGACACCAGTGAGTATCTCCCATCTAGGGAAGTTTCTGAGGGAAACTTTGACCAAGACCCACCTAACACCTAACCTCAACAAGTCTCGGGTAGATTCCATTTGGTTGATGAATCATCTTCCGATTCTAGTTCTTCTAAAGGTTTGGAAGAGGGTAGCCATGATTCTGAGCCCTCTTCCTCACATGCCCCGGCTACACCAATCAATGTTGATGTTGATGATTATGTCCCGGACGATGGTATAGGGGGTGATGTTACAGTGGGGCGTTTAGAGAGGTCGAGGAAGAGGGAGATGTGGGAAGATAGATTTGTCAGCTTGACTGCCTTCAACAGATTTAAAGAGTGGTGGCCCCAGAGATCGCTCACTCTCGAGCGACAATTCTTGATGAAGGATTTGGACAAGCATAAACCAAAAGTCCTCAGACAGTTCCAGGAGAGAAAATGATGGAAATGGTTCACCCAAAGCGCCCTCGATGCAAATGAGCACTTGGTTAAAGACTTTTATGCCGATGTGGCTCACATTAAAAAGGGTACCAAGGTGACAAAAGTGCATAATTTAAAAATCCGATTCGACTCCTGTGCTTTGAACTCTTATGTGGGATTTGAAGAAGTGAAGGCAACCCAATACTTGAAAAAGCTAGCTATGGGTGATGCAGCTCGCCCGTGGCTAGCTGAGATTCTGGCTATTCAAGGATCATCACCTCCGTGGCTCACATCAGGGGTTCCCATTGTCCGGGCCACCCTAAACTTTAAAGCTAAAGGGTGGCAGACTTTCGTGTGCAGCCGCATTGACCCGTGCTTGAATGAGAACAACCTCCCACTTCCCCGAGCAGTCCTGGTGGCTTCAATCATGGCTGGGTACCCGATCAATGTGGGTGCTATAATGTCAACCAACATTACTTTGGCTATCCAGAAGGAAGGGAGATCCTACCCCTACCCGAACTTCCTCACAGAGTACTTCAATGATCAAAAGGTGGAGCCGAGGAAGTATGATACTAAAGTAAAGGCCAAGAAGCCTTTCTCATGGTATCACCTATAGGGTTCTGGCAATTCAAAGTTCAAGGGTAAGGCAACTACCTCCGCTGGCCAGTCTGAGGAGCCAACGGTGGTAGTTACTGATTCTGCTACTGAGCCTTCCACAGCAGTCGGACCTTCCACCAAGACATCTGACATGTTGCCATCTTCTTCTTCCAGACCATCAGCTCCATTATCAGTGCCAACTTCATCTACTTATCTACTGACTGCACTGCAAGTCTCCTAGACATTGGCGAGTCTCAACAACTGGATACAGGCAGCTACTTCAAAGCTGTTTGACATATCCAGTGTAGTTGCAACACAGTCTTCTGCCCAGGCTGCACCACAGGTACCTTCGTCAGTGGAGGAAACATTGAAGAAGATTCTGGACAACCAGAAAATCATTATGGAGACTCTGGTGGCACATGGGAATATCATTGAAGATTTGAGCAAGCAGGTAAATAAAATGCGGAAGTCTCAAGCTTCAAAGAAGTCGGTGGATAAGTTGACAACAACAGTTACCAAGCTTGCATCGATCGAAGATCTACCACTGGACCTACTTATGGAGGGACTTTCAGCACCAGTGGTACCAGAGGCATCACATATAGTAGCCGGCCAATCTGAGGAGCCGATTGCGACTGCCCACACTGTTGAGGAGATGATCTAGATGCTCAGCACAGCCAGGTGATGATGAGATACAGCTAGAGGAGACCGAGGGTACTGAAAATGCCATGCAGACTGAGACCACATAGGGAGTTCTCTTAACTCTCTACCCCTTCTTGTTCTTATTTTTGATAAGCATTAGGGACAATGCTCACTTTTATTCGGGGTGGTGGTGTCAGGGGGTCTATTTTGATTAATTTGACATTGACACTTGGCCTGTAATAACTCTTATATTATTTTCTCTTTGGTATGTATATATTCTCCCCCTTCGTTTGCTGTATATATTCATTTTACTTCGGTTTGTATATATTCATTTATCTTGCTTTTCGTAGTTTATTTCGTAGCTTCTTTACTTTGTCTTTCTTAGTAGTAGAACTTCTTATTTACTTTAGTAGTTTCTTTTTGATTTGTTAGCTTCTTTTTATGTATGAGTGATCAATAAGCCTTTGGTTTTCTTAATGCCACGGTTCTTTCCAAAGGTGAATTTTGTGTGAACCTGGTAGATCTTCCCAACGATGGATGGTATGACAACCTTCTTAAGGGATTGAGTCTATTTTCTTTTATGTTTCGGCAAATATAGTAGTATTGAGTAAAAGAGTCTCTAACATGCTTCACTTGGTACCAACACATTTACCCACGACCTTATGGTTAAAAACAAATTATTGGCAGAAATTAGCTCTATTTGTGACCTTTTGACTCTTGTATTGACTTAAGCAGTCATCGTGTGGATCAGTCGAGCCATTTGTGATTCTCAATCTCAACTAGGGTTACTGTGGGCCCTCGACTCCGTTCTCTTTAGCAATCCAGCAGCGTGAGAGGTGAGATATTGAATTTCAAGTCCAAGTACCCGTGCTAATAGTCTAGAACTTGCCCCGAATGTTTTTCTAGGCGAAATTCTAAGTGTAGCTTGGCTTCAGAAATAATTGTAGGCTCTCCTTGATCCAATTGGAAATTTGAAATCTTCCATAGCCTACCAATGTGATATCCCTAGTCAACCCATTTGAGCCTAAGCCCTCTTTCTTTCAATAATTTTACGTTACAAGCCTTTATCTGTATGGTAATGACCCTCTCTTGGCACCCGATCTTTCCTTAGCATTCTTGAGAAACAATTGGCAAAAACATAAGTTTGGGAGAGAGACGAGGAGTTTGGAAGTGATAAAAGGTAAAAAAAGAAGAAGAAAGAAATGAAGAAAAGGGAAGGCAAAGAAAAGAAAGAAAGAACAAAAAGAAAAATACCAAAAAGAAAGTGAATAAGGTAGAAGTTGAAGGGATTCAAAGAAAACAATGATGATAGGCATGGAGTAAATAGAAAAGGAGAAAAATGAATGTCATGATCAAGAAAGAGTGACATTACGTCTCTCTAGTTCCTTAGAGGAAAAAGAAAATGACTCAAAGAGTCGAAAAAGTATGAGTCGAAAAGAGAAAATGGAGTACTTGAGGAAAAATGAAACCATTCTATTCCAACAAATCCTACCTTGGTCTTAAAGCCTTCATTACATCCCGCAAAAGCTCTACATGATCTCAGGTTGAGTAAGCTTACATTAGTGGTAATTTACATGAGGGGCAAGCTTATGGTACTTAGAGCCGGATTTGTGACATTCTTTTGAGAGAGATAAGCGCACTTTTCGCAATCCTTGATTCGAGTGTTACATTCTAAAGCGATATTTGGTAATGGAGAGTAGAGGAGGAGGAGTTTGGGATCCAAAATGACCTACGTGAAAGAGCGAGTGTCCTCGATGAATAGAGTCAACTCTTGATACTCTAGTGTCGCATTAGAATTATGGTACTCAAAAAGTCAAATTATTGTGTTGTGGATAATTCATGTGTTATGTGTAATTGTTGGTCCCAATTGATGTGTAATTGATTTACCTTAGGCTAGCTGAAAGATTCCTTTTTCTAGTGGAGGTGGGAATTGCCTTAATTGCTTGAGGACAAGCAAGAGCTTAAATTTGGGGGAGTTGATAAGTAGGGATTTTGACCGTTTATTTGCTCTCTTATATTTGCGTTTTAGCTCAAAAATGCTAAAAGGTATTCCCGAAAACTAATGAAATGTTCTTTTGTACAGGAACATTGGGAAACGAGCCAAAGAAGTCAAAACCAATTCATAAAGGAGTCAAAAATGGACAAGGACCAAAACAAGGCAAAAGGCCCATAGTGCGGACCGCACAATACTGTGTGCGGCCGCAAAACAAAGAAAGAGCCATGTCAGTTTCCCATCAGAGTATGCGGACCGCACTAATATTGTGCGGCCGCAGAAGAGGAGATTCAAAGAGCTGGTTTTTCAAGTTCAAGAAGAAATGCGGACCGCACCATTTTTATGCGGCCGCATAATCAAGAGCGCGACTACACTCATTTTTTTGCAGTCCGCAGAAGTCTCACACAACCAGAACTTCAGATCAAAGAGTGCGGACCGCACTATAATTGTGCGGCCGCAGAAGCAAGAGTGCGGCCGCACTCACAAATGTGTGGTCTGCAGTAGTTGAAGGAGTACGGCCGCAATCCAGAATTGTGCGGCCACAGAGATGGAACCTGTCAAGCCAAGTCTCGTTGTGCAGACCGCACACATAATTATGCGGCCGCACAACCTCCGCAGAGGCATTTTTGTCAGATATTTTTATCTTAGTATAAATAGAACTTTATGTCATTTTTAGGGTAAGTTTTGTTTTGGGAGAGCACCTGAGCCGTTTTTCTTTACTGTTTTGAGTAATATTGTACTAGATTAGATTCTAAACACTAGATTTTCTTTCCCTAATCAATTATTATGCATTTTATCTTTATTTCTTCTTGTATTTCTTCGTTTTTCATGAGTGCTAAATTTCTAATTAGGGTTGTGGCCCAACCCTAATGTGGGTACTTAATGGGTGTTTGATTTAGGACTTGTTTGTGATTGGGTTAGTGATATTTAGCCTAAGTCTTGCTTGAATTCAAGAATTAATGGTTGCAAACATGGATTCACGCCTAATTGACTTAGTCTCTACATGAGAAAGAGAGACTAAGTCTAGGAAAACTTGGCTAATAAGAAATTGGGGTGAACTCAAAAAATTGATAGCCCCAATTAAAGGGTTGAATCTAGATATAGTAAGACCCGACTTGAGCAGTTATCACTTGTTTTGTGCAATACTCATTTGGAATTGAGAAAGTCAAATTGGGCAAAACCACTCAAACTACCGAGAGGTATAGAATGGGTAATTGCGTGTGATTGCTATATTACAACCCCGACCAATCAGGCTTGTCGTAGAGTTTTCAACCCATTAGATAACCACTTAGGTGGAAGTCACGACCCTAGATCATTTATCGTTTGGAAAACAACCAAAACCAAAAATATTGTCTTCTAGTTTTATAATTGCAATCAATAGTTTAAAGTAGAAGTAGAAATAGCAAACAAGAATGTGGAAGTGTAATCTAAGGTATATTATACAATTACACTAAATATATATCTAATCCCAATTCTAACTCCCTGAGGATTCGACCCCGACTTGCGTTGGGTTTTATTATTGCTTCGACCGCCTCACTACCTATATTTATGGTTTGAGTTTGGGCGACGTCAGTGTACGGAGCCAAATCAATACAGAAGTATATATCTAGGTCGGGTAGCATCCTCAGCAAATCTGCAGGGAATACTTCTGGAAATTCACGAACAACTGGTACTGAGTCCATAGAAAGAACATCCGCACTGGGATCGCAAATATAAGCCAAATAGGCAAGGCACCCCTTCTCGACCATACGTCGAGCCTTCATATAAGAAATAACCCTGATGGTAGAATGTCCAGGAGTTCCTTTACACTCTAATCGAGGTAAACCCGACATGGCTAGGGTCACCGTCTTGGCATGACAATCCAATATAGCACGATAAGGTGATAACCAATCCATACCCAAGATGACATCAAAATCTACCATATCCAGAAGTAGAAGATCCACACTAGTCTCAAGACTCCTAATAGTAACCACACACAAATGATAGACATGATCTACCACGATAGAATCTCCCATCGGAGTGGACACACACACAGGAGTACTCAGAGAATCATGAGGCATCACCAGATATGAAGCAAAATAAGAGGACACATATGAATAAGTAGATCTTGGATCAAATAGAACTGAAGCATCTCCATGGCAAACTGGAACAATACCTGTAATCACGGCATCGGATGACTCGGCCTCAGGCCTAGCTGGAAAAGCATAAAATTGGGGTTGGGCCCCACCGCTCTGAACTGCGTCCTTGGGACAGCCTCTAACTGGATGGCCTCCACCTCTAACGGCCTGACCTCCACCTCTAATGGTCTGACCTCCAACTCTAGTTGTCTGACCCCTACCTCTAGCTGGCTGAGCAAGCGGTGAAGCAACCGGTGCTGGAACCATAACACGAGAACCCTGCTGCTGCATGCTGCCCTGAGACCTGGGGCAGAATCTAGCAATGTGTCTCGGATCACCACAAGTATAACAGGACCTCGGCTGCTGTGATTGCTGACCTTGAAATTGTCCATGTCGACTTGAGTAACCACCCTGAAATCTCTAGATCAAAGGTGTATTGATAGGAGTTGGTGGTGCACTGTAGGATACCTGTAGCGCTGAATGAAACAGCCTGGGAGGATGACCCCTACCAAAATTACCCCTGCCTCCGGATGAGGCTTCTTATCAGACCCCTGCCCTTTCTCCTGTGCAAGAACCATCTCGATCCTCCTAGTAACATTAGCAGCCGCCTGAAAGGAAATCTTACTTTCGGTCTCCTTGGCCATCTGAAGCCTAATAGGGTGAGTAAGTCCCTCAATAAACCTCCTCACTTTCTCTCCCTCAATAGGAAGTAAAAGAAGAGCATGACAGGCTAGATCCACAAAACGGATCTCGTACTGAGTAACAGTCATACTGCCCTGTTGGAGACGCTCAAACTGCCTTCGAAAATCCTCTCTCAATGTGATAGTGAGGAACTTCTCTAGAAATAGCCGTGAGAACTGCTCCCAAGTCAGTATAGCCGACCCAGCTGGCCTGGTCAACATAAAATCTCTCCACCACCTCTTGGCTGAACCTGTCATCTGAAATCGACCCCATTGGTCTCAACTATACCCATGTTCTGACACACCTCATGGCAGCGGTCAAGATAATCCTATGGGTACTTAGAAGGTGTACCACTGAAGTGAACTGGAAAGAGCTTAGTAAACTTATCCAGTCTCAATAAGGCCTCAGAAGACATGGCGAGCCTATCACCGGCCTGTGCTGCAACAACTGGCTGAACTACCCCAACTGGCGGGGCTGCTGGATCCTGATACTGGGGAGCCATCTGCTCTAGAGCGGGAGTAGTGGGAGTTTGTGCTCCTCCCCCAGCCTGTGAGACGGCTGGTGCCACTGGAAACGTACCATTCTGGGCCACACCCTCCATAAGACTCACCAAACGGACTAGAGCATCCTGAAGCACTGGAGTAGCTATGAATCCTTCCGGGACCTGAACTGGTCCAACTAGAACAGTCAAAACTGGAACCTCCTCCTGAAGATCTACTTGAGGTTCTACAAAAGGTGCTGCTGCTCGAGCTCTAGACTGAGCTCTACCTCTGCCTCGGCCTCTAGCACGACTTCGGCCTCGACCTCTACCCCTAGTCATAGTTGCCACCGGGGGCTCTGGTCCCTGTCCATCGGTAGATGTATTAAGTGTTCTCACTATCTGCGAGAGAATAAGAATAGAATGGTTCAATCATTGATGATAGAATAATATCGCACAACAGATTAAGAAAGAAGTGATATTGTTCCTAAACTTCATAGCCTCTGAAAGATAAGTACAGACGTTTCTGTACCGATCCTTCAGACTCTACTAAGCTTGCTCGTAACTCGTGATACCTAAGTAACCTAGTGCTCTGATACCAACTGTCACGACCCGAAATTCCCACCTTCAAGTCTGTGATGGCGCCTAACATTTCACTTGCTAGGAAAGCCAACGTTAAAAATAATCTTAACCATTTTTAAGCAATTTAAATTAAATAGAAGTCAATTACTGAAATAAAGTACGGAAGACCATAAATACCGAATTATCAAAATACATCCTCGAATCTGGTATCACAAGTGCACGAGCTACTAGAATAATACAAATAAAGGTTTGAATAAAATTCAAGCTGTTTGAAAGATAATACACAGCTAAGATAAGATAGAAAGGGACTTCAGAACTGCGAACGCTGTGCAGTTATACCTCACGTATTCTCTGAATAGCTGAATCCGAGCACGTCTATAGTACGCCGCTGGGACCAACTCCAAAATCTGCACAAGAAGTGTAGAGTGTAGTATGAGTACAACCGATCACATGTACTTCGTAAGTGTCGTGGTTAACCTTGACTTGAGGGAGTATGAATTATTTGTCTATTTGCTACGTGATTTAATGTGTGGGTACAATGTATATGTGAGGTGACGAGTACTTATGCATTGTGGTTGAGTCAAAGCATGTAGGTGGAATTTGTTTATTGTGAATAATTGCATATTTAATTAAGATATTCCTGCTTAAATTATTATTATTTATTTGATCATTTTTCATTGAATATTCTGGAAGTTGAAGTCGGTATTCTGGTATTGAAGTGAATGATAAGTATATATCCCCACATTTAAATGCTCTTCCGAATTTATATTATTATTTTCATGGTAAGAAAGAGTGTAAAAGCACACAGGGTGTTGTCGTGCCAGTTTTGAGCGTAAAAGCATGAAGGGTGATGCCGTGTCATTTTCAGAGAGTGTAAATGCACGAAGGGTGATGCCGTGCCAAAAGAGAGTTAAAGCACGAAGGATGATGCCGTGCCAATTATTATTATTTATTTATCATTTTATAGGAGGAATGAGAGTAAAAGCATGAAGGGTGCTGCCGTGCCATTTTCATATTAGCAGTTGCTCATTTTATTGTTGAGGAATCAATTGGTTACTAAGTGATAATTCTCCTGCTGAAATTAGTATATCAACCCCCTTCACATGTTTCCCTCCTAAATTTATAAAGTGTTATTTATTGTTTTATTATTGCTTCGTATTTGTATATACTTGTACAAGTTATTTATGTACGTGTCCTGTCATAGCCTCGTCACTACTTCGTCAAGGTTAGGCTCGACACTTGCGGAGTACATGGGGTCGGTTGTACTCATACTACACTCTACACTTCTTGAGCAGATTTTGGAGTTGGTCGCAGCGGCGTACCATAGACGTGCTCGGATTCAGCTATTCAGAGGAGACTTGTAAGGGCCAATCGGTCAAACGAACCATGCCCGCGTAGTTTGCTCGAGCCATGGAACAGAACATGTACACATGTATAATGATCTATAAAGAGAAGTATTCTTCTTTACCGATATCTCATACCTTATAAAAAAAAATTCTACTTTACAATTTCATATCCTCGATCTATTATGTAAGCAGGCTTAAGGGCCGACCATAACCGGAGTTCGGATGATTACCACCACAATCGAGGACTGCCGACCAAAAAATAAACAATATCGAATTATATTAACTCCGAGATCATAAGACCTTTTAGGAAACCCTCGATTTTATAGGCCACGGCCACCCCACTCGGGGACTGACACTTTGGGCAAGCTCGAAGTAAAAGGGGAAAATAAGCCAAAGAGGCAAATCCCGAACTAAAGAGGCTACGACCGAATCAACACGGGTCGGAGACATCCGAGTTCTGTAACAAAACAGGCCTTCGAATTCTTTCATAAACCGGTTAAAAAGGCTACCCCGGCAAAATCATAAAAGGTTTCGATAATATCAATCCTCAAAAACTCTAAAGAGTACAAAATTGTTCGAACTCTCGAACAATTCCTTATTTCATGCCAAGGCATTACAAATACAAATGATAAATGTTTTCAAGCAAAAAAGGGGACTAAGCCTTGAACAATCTTTTTACACAAGCCTAAGGGCTGGTTTTTACCTTGAGTTCGAGAAGACCATCCTCGCTCAAAAAACCTAAGGGTTACCTTACTCCGAGTTCGAGCAAGCACTCACTCGATCATAAAGTCTAAGGGCTATACTAATTCAGTTTCAATCAAATTGTCTAAACCTCAGATCTTAGAATACAACTTCACAATGTTATAAGACGGAAAGAAAGAAAGTTTTATATATATGTCAATAATCATTTACAGGGGCAGCATGGCCCGATCAAGTTTCTCTACAAAAGACCAGAACGGTCTTAAAAGAAACACAAAAAATGCTAAATGACTTAGCCCTCTCCGGGAGCAGCATCTTCGCCCTCGAGGCCTCTTTCACTTTCAGATCTGCACATACTCCCGGAATCATCATCATCAGGAAAGGCCAACACTCTAGTTTCGTTTTCAAGCTCCTTAGCTTTCTCGATCTCAGCTGTAAGATCGAAGCAACGAGCATGGATCTCATCGAGAGTCTCCCTTCGAGATCAACATTTAGCATGCTCGGCAACCCAGTTTGCTCGAGCCTAAGCAGCCTCCTTTGCTCGAACCTGAGCAGCTTCAGCATCGGACCGATAGACGACCACCATTGCATCAGCATTAGCCATCGCTATTTCGACCTCCGATTTGGCCGCTGCAAGTTCTGTGGCCAGTCTCTCTCGATCAGAAGTTGCTGAGCCCAACAGATACTGGAAATCCTCGATTTTATTGGCTTGCACCAAGGCTTTCTCTTTCAAGATTCGGAGTTGGGTCTCAGCCGAGGCCAGTTGAGTTCGGGCAGCCTCCTTTTCTGAGGCGAGGCGGTCCATGTTCTTCTTCCATTCCTCGACCTCCGTTTTCACTGCATCCACTTCAACACGAAGCTGCCTGATCATATCGAACTTTTGCTGGACCCGCGGGACCGAACTGTTAGACATCACTCCCGAGTCAGTATTATTAAATTCAAAGATTCTTTTTACCTACTCGGCCAAATCAGCTTGTTCTTTCCGAGCTGCTTCTAGCTTAACCCGAAGTCCTTTTTCTTCTCCTTCTCTCTGCTCACTGAGAAGTTTGAAGGCATCTCTCTCCTAAGTAAGCCCTCAGACTTCGGCTTGGTACCGACTCAACTCCCCTTGGGATCGGAAGAATGCCTCGTAATGGAGAACAGAAGCCTATAAAAATAAAAAGAAGGAATTATACAAGGGAAGAAAAATATAAGTATGAAAATTGAGAAAGAAAATATGAACTTACCCGATTCAGGGCCTGTTTGGCTTCGTTGAAAAGACAAGGCGCTCCCACCTCGCTCGAGCTCTTCTTCAGAGCCTCCAAGTCACTTGGACCGGTGACATCTTCTACCATGACAAAATAACCATTGAAAGGATCTTCCTCTCCATGGGATCCCTCCCCATGACAAGTCTCCACAGCTTGAGCGTCACGTATTATCGACTGGGAAAATGAAGGAAAAGAGGGGGAATCCCCGATCTCTATTGCCCCGAGTAGGCCTTTTTGGGCGCCGCCTTCATCTTAGGGAGCCTCAAGCTCGGTTTCGGCACCGACATCCACCGCCTCTTCGACGGTCTCTTTGCCTCGAAGTAAAGCATCATCGGTCCCCCTCGGCTCAGGAACTTGGGTCGAAGTCTCCTCCTCGACCTCATCAAGCCTGGATGGAGCAGTATCAACTCCCACCATTACCAAAGTTTTTTGAATATCGGTGCTAGCTAGTGCACGGGCTACCAGCCCAGAGTCACCCTATTCTTCTTCTTCTTATTCTTCTTCTTCTTCTTCCCTTAGACTCAGGACTGAATCCATAGTCAGTGGGATTATTCCCCTTAGGTTTACGGGCCGATCTCTTCTTGGGTTTTTGACCCTTGGAGTCCGAGTCCCTTTTTCTCTTAATCACCTTCGCCGTTTTTGAGATAGGCGGTAAAGCTTCTTCATCACCTGACGAGGGTCTCATGGCCGCATCCTTTCCGAGACCTAAAAAAAATGTAAGTAAAACTTATGCTTGAAAAAATGCTTGAACGATAGGCAAATCGGTAAGCCAAGAAGAAGGTTTACCATGAGTACGAGCCTCCCACCGGCCCTTTGACAACTCGCGCCATGCATGCTTGGCGTATGTTGACATTGAAACCAGGCTCCTGACCTAGTTCTCGAGATGGGGAACCGCACCTGGCATCCAAGCAATGGCTGCATCGAGAAAAACACTGACAAGAAGGGATGAAGAAGTAAAAACATCAAACGAAAATTAAAAACGGCATCATACTTACGTTTTATATTCCATTTCTCAAGAAATGGCATGCTCTCGGCTGGGATTAGTCCGTGGTCTTCACCCGAACGAACCGGCCCATCCAGCCCCGATCTTTGTCTTCATCGATACTTGAGGTGAATGCCTTGGTGGCCCGGCGTTGAAGCTTTATTATCCCACCTCGGTAGAGTCAAGGGCTATATAATCTTATAAGATGGTAAAGGGTAAAGGGGAACCCGTCGATTTTGCTCACGAAGAAACGGGGCAGTATTACGATCCTCCAGAAAGAAGGGTGAATTTGGCCGAGGGTCACTTGGTATTTCTTGTAGAAATCGACGATGACAGGATCGAGGGGACCCAACATGAAAGGATAAGTGTAAACACTCAAGTACCCTTCCATGTGGGTAGTGATCGCTTCCTCCGGTGCCGGTATCACAACCTCTTTATTTTGCCAATTGCAATCTTTCTTCACCAAATCAAGAAGGATTTGGGGTATCGAGCATATATATCTCGATACCGGCTTGCATCGACCAACAACTGATGAGGGTTTCTCGACCTTAAAGAAGGAATCGATAACACACCCCCCGGGAATGGGTTCTTCAAGGCGTGGCTCCACCACTGGTTTCTCACCGGCCGACAGAGATGAGGAAACAACCTCTTTCTGCGGAACGGTTTTAGATGTTTTGGCCATCTAAATTTTTGTGAACAAAGAAGAAGGGAGGTTGAAGTATTTGGTGTTTTGAGAAGAACAAGCAAAGAAATTTCAAAACCTAGAAATAGGGAGTTTTGGAGAAGGCGAAGAACTGTGAAGATTAGAATGAAAAAGATTTGAAGGTAAAAGTTTGAAATAATGAAAAAGGGGGATATTTATAGATTTCATAGCGACGGTTCAAAATTGGCAGTGGCCGACCGTTGACTGACACACATTTAATGCCTTAGTAACCGGACCGACGGGACGTTTGTCACATACGTCACAATCGGGCTCGTCACATACGTCAGTATTCATCTAGTCGGAGTTTGAAAAATAATATCGTTTCTCGCCACCTTATTTTCGAAAAATGAGGGGACTATCTGTATACGGTCAAAACCGAGTTTGCCCTTCGTATGACTAATCAAGATTGGAGCATGATGGACCGAGGTTCGTCATTATAATATCGAGTTGTGATGTAAAGTTGGGTTGTCAAGTTCGAACCCCAGAGACCAACCAAGATTGTGATCAGCCAGGATCGAGTTTGAATCCCAAAGACCGATCAAAATAGAGGTCGAGCAAATAGAGACCGATCAAGATCGAGATCGGCCAAGATCGAGATCGAGCCCAGATAGAGGTCGAGCGAATAGAGACCGATCACGATCGAGAGCGACCGAGATCGAGATTGAGTCAAGAGACAGAAAAGCCGTTATAACCGCAATTGGGGGTAGAATCTCGGCAGAAATCACGGCTTGAATCAAGGAAAAGCTAATTAATTAATCTATCATGGGATCCCCACTATTTATTTTTAATTATATCCAAGATGGGATTCCCCCATTATATGAAGAGTTATTATCATTTGTAAGAGGCACATTTAGATTCACTGAGATATATATAACATCTAGAAAATACTATCCTTCTTTGGGCTTTGATATTGATTTATCTTATTCTCTTATCAATCATTCTCCATCTAATTTGGATTTGCATTCATTCTTTTTACAGTTAATTTCGATATACCTTTACTTATTTTTCCAATTTGTACCAAGTTATACCACGTATCCTTAGAACTACGTATAAATTCAACTCTATCCGTTTTTCGGGTAAACAAATGCCTATACCATAAATGTATATAATAGTTTTATATATCACAAGGTTTGGAATGCTTTTAGAGAGCAAACGTTGATAATATTCTCTTAGAGAAAAGCATTGCACGTATTGATCAAATTATCATAACCAATGTTTGTTTGACTTGAAGTGAGAGAGACGCGAATAGTAAAGGGATGTAACCCCAGGACGCTATAAGCCTTGGCACTGCCTTGAGAAATGAAAAAAAGCATCAGCTGAAATCATGACGCTTTGAAAAGAACAAATTTGTTCTTTGCCATTATATATTTAATTTTTGATTTCTACATGTATATGGATTCTAACCTTAATGTTAGTGCTATTAACTACATTGAAGCATATCATACTATATCAAACAAATGCCGTTATGCGGAGGAGGTAGAGTTCCAGAGTTTAAGAATACCAATTCCTAGGGACCTTTTACAATTAGATGAGTCCTTTAATGAAAGAAGCAAAGATAGGTATTTTAAAACTCTATGTATTTTTCACATTCACTTGTGATCTTGGGTTTTATTTGAATCACATTCTCTTACTCGAGTAATTTCTATTCAGATGAAGGGTTTGCTCCTTTTCTTTCTTAAACAACTTTCTCTTTTATTTTTTTTTTAATAAAGTGATAGGATTTAAAATATATATTTTTAAAATTACTCTGATAATACAAAACTCTATAATATTTGTCATTTACGCTACTACCTATTTGATTATTAAATATTGATTTTTTATTATAAAGTTTATAACAATAACGTTTTTGCTATGTTTTGATTTTTCTTGACAAATAATAAAATCTTTTTTCTAGCTTACGCTCTTTGCCTTTATATTTTCTATTACTCATTATATTGCAATTTTACTATGATTTATACTATATGTATAACTTGTATGGGACACACGTGCAACACACGTGTCTCGAAACTAGTTAGTATATATGTGACGAAGGATGGTGGAAAAAAGAAAGGGTTTTTTGCCAGCCGTATGAATCCAAGAGATTATTTTGACCAGAAAATAGTTTTCTTTGTTCTTATTCGCTGAAACCTTTGTGAAACATTCGAGCACACAATTTTATTCAATTTGTTCACGGGTTTCATTGATCAAAGAGTTGATATCAAGGATCCGTCTCGGTGTGGATACGCATAGAGTTTTCTCACTATCGAAGAAATTTTTGAAACGAGACTCTCCTCCTCAGGTACGTCTTAATCCATTCTTTGACATGTAAATAAATTTTAAACACGAAGCATTCTGCCTAGGATTGTTATTGTCTTCTGCTGCATGTACGAACATCTATATACAATCCTTCATACAACCCACAAGAAAAGAAATAAGATCTGAGGACCATTAGTGGGTATTTCATTAGATATTCCGAAAGGTCTAAAGGATATAGATTTTATTATCCATCTCACAGCACTACAATTGTGGAATCAAGAATTGCAAAATTTCTTGAGAATGACTTGATCAGTGGGAGTGATCAATTTCAGAATATAGTATCTGTAAATAATCAACCTTCCTCTTCAAGTGAAAGACTGGTTATTATGCACAACACTCCTAAAGTACAAATGGGTGTTGGGCAACCAATCATTGAGGTTCCATAAGCTGATGAGAATATTCTAGTAGATCAAGTTGTTCAAGAAAATTCTGAAACTATTGAACAATCAGTTGAGCAACATAACCCTTAGGAAAATGTTGATATAACATTAAGAAGATCTATTAGAGAAAGAACATCAGCAATTTCTAGTGACTATGTTGTGTATCTACAGGAATCTGACATTGAGGCCAAAAATGATCCTAAGTCTTTTTCACAAGCTATGAGTTGTAAAGAATCAGACCTATGATACAATGCCATGAAAGAAAAGATGAACTCTATGAAGAGTAATGAGGTATGGGATCTTGTCAAGTTACCTGATGGTGTAAAGTCATGGGATGTAAATGGGTCTTTAAAACTAAAAGAGACTCATTGGGCAACATAGAACGATATAAAGCAAGACTCATTGCTAAAGGATTCACTCAATATGAAGGAATCGATTATACATAGATTTTTTCTCCTGTTAAGAAAGATTCCTTGCGCATCATATTGGAATTAATAGTCATTTTGACTTAGAATTGCAACAAATGGATGTGAAAACCGTATTTCTTAATGATGTTCAAGAGGAAGAGGTTTATATAAAACAACGGGAAGGATTCTCCTTTAGTATTGGTGAGCACTTGGTGTGCAAGCTAAAGAAATCCATATATGGATTGAAACAAGCCTCCCGTCAGTGGTATTTAAAAGTTCCTGATGTTATCTCTTCATTTGACTTTGTTGAGAAAATTATGGATCAATGTATATACCAGAAGATCAGTGGGAGTAAAATTTATTTTTTAATTCTATATGTGGATGATATTCTTCTTGTAGCCAATGATAAAGGAATGCTATATGAGGTGAAATAATTTCTCTCTCAAAATTTTGATATGAAAGATATGGGTAATGCATCTTATGTCATTGGCATTAAGATTCATCGAGATAGACATCAAGGTATTTTAGGTTTATCTCAATATACCTATATCCACAAAGTTTTAGAGAGGTTTCGGATGAAGGATTGTTCATTGGTGTAGCTCCCATAGTGAAGGGTGACAAGTTCAATTTGAACCAGTGCCCGAAGAACGACTTTGAGGGGGAACAAATGAAGAACATTCCATATGCTTATGTTGTTAGAAGATTAATGTATGCTCGTGTTTGTACTAGACCTGATATTGCGTTTGTTGTTGGAATGTTAGGAAGATATCAGAATAATCCAACTATTGACCACTTGAGAGTTGCAAAGAAAGTGTTAAGATACCTTCAAGGGACAAAAGACTACATGCTTATGTATAATCGATTAGATAATTTCGAGGTAATTGTCTACTCCGATTCAATCTTTGTTGGCTGCATTGATTCACGCAAATCAACATCAAGATACATTTTTATGTTGGCCGGTGGAGCTATATCTTGGAAGAGTGCCAAAACGACTCTGACTGCTACTTCCAGTATGGAAGCTGAGTTCGTTTCTTATTTTGAGGCTACCTCACATGGTGTATAATTGAAGAGTTTTATTTCTGGGATTAGAATTGTCGATTCGATCTCTAGGCCATTGAGAATATATTGTGACAATTCAGTTGCTGTCTTTATGGCTAAGAATAACAAAAGTGGGAGTCGAAGCAAACATATCGACATTAAGTTTCTAGCCATAAGTGAAAGTGTTAAAGATAAAACAAAAATGGCCATTGAGCACATTAGCACTGAATTGATGTTAGTTTATCCTTTAACTAAAGTCATGCCACCACAAAATTTAAATATCATGTAGTTACGATGGGACTTGGTTCCACTATGTAAATTTCTTTGTAACGATGATATTTATGAAACTCTATTATTGTATAAAATTTCTCATATTGTTAGTGTGTACACATTTAATTATTTTGAGAAATATCACTAAAGTATGGACCTAGAATAAACATTGGGTTTTATTCATTATGAAATATGGGCTAAAGTTTAGAGGCATAATGCATCGTGATACATGGGAGATACTACTCACTTGTAGAGAAACTATCGCCATGATTAATGTATTATGATTCTCCCTAAAATATATTTTGGGCCTCTTATTCATGGACAAAGTGGGAGAATGTAGGAAACGTTCTTTTACATTGAACGTTTTAGAAGGTGGTCCATTTAATTTGGACCAGTTGAAACTCCCTTCTTCAATTTATGAAACTGCCCAAGTTGTGAAGAAATTTCTGCCCATTTATGTGACTGTTTCAATATTGTTCTTGATGGAAGAACATATATATATATGACATATCTGGTTGGGTCCCAAAGATAAATCTTCTGTTAATCACTATACCATTTAAAGAGTGTGGTTTTGACTGCTTAGAAGACTAACCGGAAAAGACTCGTCGGAGTAGGAAATACCAACGCCGATTTCGACATTGACTTCGCAACAACAGAAGTATGTCCGATCTTTATTTCCGCTGCGCACTCCTCTAACAGAGCATACTTATTAGAAAAGTATCATCTGTATGTTATTTTTTCACGATATTCTCCATCAAAAAATTATGTTTTAACACTCTTTGAGTGATGTTTGGCTATAATTTCATACTTTTAGTGCATTACTTACCTTAAATTTAGGTGCTTTAATGCTACATTATACTATATTTGTGCTTAATTGTGTTTATTTTATCTGTAGGTACTTTGGAGATAAACGTTGAAGCAAATATGTTAAATATTGCAGTACAGAAGGCAAAAAGACAAATACCTGTAAAGAAAAATAAAGGAAGAAGCAATTTATGAAGATGAAATCTTTCAAGTTATGAGAAAGCAATAAGATTATTACTAATGTAAGGATGAAAGATGACAAAGTAGTATGAAATGCTTGGAAAGAAAGAGTTAGGCAATTGGCACTATCAAGAACTAAGATTGATTAAATCAAAGAACAAGGCAAGGAATATAGAAGTGTCGTAAACATCATTGGAAACAAAGTGAGGTGTCAGATTTCAGCCGCCATATGTCAGGCGACACGACATTTGCATCCTCGAGTTTGAGCTTGCCAGGTGAGGTACTTAGCTCGTGACAGAGCTGGCGTCGCATAGTGTATAGCGAGGTGAAGCTTGTGTTTTGCCTCGCGCCGCAAGACCTGTAGCGAGGGTGCTCCGAGTTTTTAAAGCCTATTTTGTCTCCTATTTGATTATTTCGTTTGGATCTTTTCCTTACACATATAAATAGTCATTAAATACCATTTTGAGGGGAGTTTTACGACCGGGGGCAAGAACATCACGTGAAACTATTTTTGGAGGATAAAATCATAGAGTTCTTCATCCCTTTATCTTTTCTTTGTAATTTGTTTATGCAAAATACTTAGAAAATTGTTAGTACGAATATGAGTGGCTAAGCACTCTACGTTCTAGGGTTGTGATTGACATGATTATTAACGTTTATTAATTACATCTTCGTTAATTCGGATTATCATCTTGTGGTTGTTTCTTTAATTCTAGTTTTCACTTGTGAATTGTTATAGCTACCGATTCACCCTACTATCTATGCTATGCTTGGGAAAGTCGTGTTTAGATTAGAGTAGAATTAGAGAGAGTTTGTTTCTGAATCTGTAGCTCAGGGGATGATTTCGCGGTTAGGATAGGAATATACCTAACAGTTTTGCTTAATTGAATACCATATTATATTCGTTCATGATAGACTCAATACCATAGGAATATAGGATTGATATATTATGGGCAGACGAGTAGTATTGTGGGAACATGCTATTCATATAAACGATCCGGTTAATTAGCAACCATAGATAATCTGGATTAACGAGTGTGATTATTGAACTTAATAGGATTGACAAACCAACCTCAACCCTGGAATTTTCATCTCCTCTGAAGAAAAATCTCATCATACGCATTTGCATTCTTGACAAATTAGTTGTTACTTGTTTAATTTTTACAATAGTAGATTAATAGAAAAACGTCACTCTTAAATAGCTTAGACAATTAATTGATTTTAGTTTGCTTAGTTAACGATCAATCTAAGTCTCTGTGGGTTCGACATCCGACTTTCGAGTCATTTTATTACTTGACGATAACGTATACTTGCGTGTACTTGGGGAACCAACAAGTTTTTAGTGCCATTGCGGGGGACTTAGTTATTGATTGTTTAGTTAAGTTAAGATTTTATTCATTATTTATTCAAGTTTTAATTTTTAGTGTGCTTTATTTGTGTTAACGCATGCTCTTCTCTTGAATGCGGAGGAGTAGAAGCGCAAGCAATCTCCTTCCTCTTGACCCTGAAATGGAACGAACATTTCATAGAGTAAGGAGGGAAGTTGAAGCTAGAATTGAAAGAGAGTTGGACATCGTAGTTAAACCACAACCAATAGAGATGGCAGGTAATGAAGAGCGTCCGGTGATAGAAGCTGCAAGGCCCAATCTGGCTCTTATGACTCAGGCGATTGTGAAGCCTGATATCACGGGTCACTTTGAACTTAAACAGTACATAGTATAGCTGATTCAATCCACAGGGCAATATGTTAGCTTATCTCATGAGGACCCGCAGAGGCACATTCAGAACTTCCTGAAAATTACAGACACTTACAATTATCCGAACGTTTCCAAGGACTATGTCAGACTAACATTATTTCCCTTTTCACTGATGGGAGAAGCTAAGGAATGGTTACAAAAGGAGACCGCGAACTCAATCCACAATTGGGATGATCTAACTAGGAAATTCTTAATTAAGTTTCTTCCCACAAAGAAGACAAAGTACAGAGGAGCCAGATTCTTGGGTTTCAACAACGAGATGGTGAGACTCTTCGACAAGCTTGAGAAAGATACAACTGGCTACTCAAAGACTACCCACACCATTGTCAGACTGATGAGGTATTGGGTCACACTTTCGTTGATGGGTTGGACGAGGCATCAAAAATGAATCTTGACTCAGCATGTGGGGGTAGTTGCATGTCAAGACCGTATAGTGAGATCCAGATCCTGCTAAACAATTTCACTGCTAATGATAATAATTGGCAAGGAGATGGGAAAGCACAAAGAGCACTTAAACAAAAGGCAGCAGGTGTGATCGATCTTGATGATTTCTCAGCAATGAGGGCACATATAGCGAGATTAGCAAATCCGATGAATAAAATAATAATGCACCACACACAACAGATGCAACATGTGCAACATATGTCTACTTGCTGGGAGTTATATGGTGAAGGTCACACAAGTGACATATGCCCCGTGAATCCTGAATCCATCTACTGCGTGGGGCAACAAGCTAGAGGGCCGATGAATCAAAATGCCCAATATGGTAACACATACAATTCAAACTGGACGAATCATCCTAACTTCTCTTGGGGTGGAAATCAGAATATCAGGCCTCAAGTGAATTACAATCATCCATCTCAACCACCACAGAAAGCAGAGGAGAGTCTACCTGACATGATGAAAAAGCTCTTGATAGAGAATCAACAAGCCAGGGCAGAGAGTCAACAAGTCAGGGCTGAGAATCAACAATTGCGCACAAAGTTCAGAAATCCAGAGAGGCAGTTTGGGCAGATGGCTAACTTCAGAATACTAGACCTGTTGGAGCTCTCCCAAGTGATACAGAGAAAAATCCTCAAGTCAATGCAGTGACATTGAGAAATAGGAGAGAGTTGGTAGAAGTGCCTAAGAAGAAAAAGGAGCAATCTGGGCTTGAAGAAAAAAGAGTGCCAAAACCTGTAGAGGTAGATAAGAGAAACAAAATAGAGCCTCAGCAAAAATCAGAGAGGGTGCCACCCCTTTTCCTCAAAGATTAAGAAAGAAGAATGATGACTACATGTTTTACAAATTCCTAGATATGTTGAAGTAGACACATTTGAACATCCCTTTGATGGACATGCTCCGTGAGGTCCCAAAATATGCAAAATATATTAAGGACATAGTGGCAAATAAAAGGAGGTTAACTGAGTTTGAGACCGTAGCACTTACTGAGGAGTGCACTTCCAGGATTCAACATAAGCTTCCACAAAAGTTTAAGGATCCGGGTAGTTTTACCATCCCCGTGAGGATTGGTGAAGTTGATGTGGGTAGAGCCTTGTGTGATTTGGGTATAAGTATCAATCTGATTCCGTTATAGTGTTCAAACAATTGGGCTTAGGAGCTCCAAGGCCCACCACGATGATTCTACAGTTAGCTGATAGATATTATGTTTATCCTGAGGGGTAATTGAGGACGTCTTGCTACAAATTGGGAAGTTTATTTTTCCTGCAGATTTTATCATCCTAGATTACGTGGTTGATGAGTTAGTTTCTATCATATTGGGACGGCCTCTCTTGGCCACTGGAGATGCAATTATCAAAATCTGAGAAGGTAAGATGATCCTGATGGTGGACAATGAAGAAGCAGTCTTCAATGTATATCGAGCCATTCAGTTGCCTCGTCATTACGAGGACCTGGCCATGATTTTGGTGGTGGAGATAAATGAACTAGCTGTAAAGCCAAGGGCGTTTAAAGAAGAGGCACTAGAAAAGTCATTAACGTTGTTCAATAACTTGGAACTTAAAGAAGAGGTTGAGGAGATGTTGCACATTCTGGATGCATCGTGCGAATACATAAGAGAAAGAACCCAATTTGAGCCTCTGGATAGGCCAATCGTCTCGCCTCCTAAACCCTCAGTTGAGGAGGACCCAAAATTGGAACTTAAACCCTTACCATCTCATCTTTATTATGCATATTTGGGAAATTCTAACACTTTACCTGTGATTGTTTCTTCTTATTTATCTAAATTGCAGGAAGAAAAGCTCTTAAGGGTGCTGAGGGAGCACAAACATGCCATTGGTTGGATAATGTATGACATAAAAGGTATTAGCCCTGCATTCTGCATGCACAAAATACTCATGGAGGAGGGACACAAGCCTAGCGTGGAGCATCAACGCCGCCTAAATCCAATCATGAAAGATGTGGTAAGAAAAGAAGTAATTAAGTGGCTTGACGCAGGTTAAGTATTTCCTATCTCCGATAGCAAGTGTGTAAGCATTGTTCAATGTGTACCTAAAAAGGGGGGATATGACTATTGTAGTAAATGAACAAAATGAATTAATCCCATCTAGGACTGTGACTGGTTGGCGAATATACATAGACTATAGGAAGTTGAATAATGCTACATGAAAAGATCACTCCCTTCTCCCCTTCATTGATCAAATGCATGACAGGTTAGCCGGATAGGAATACTATTGTTTCCTTGACGGCTATTCAGGGTATAATCAGATTTCTATTGCCCCGGAATATCAAGAAAAGACCACTTTTACATGCCCTTATGGCATTTATGCATTTAAGAGAATGTCATTCGGGTTGTGTAATGCACCTGCGACTTTTCAAAGGTGAATGATGGCTATTTTCACCGATATGGTGGAACGGTTTGTGGAGGTTTTTATGGATGATTTTTCTGTGTTTGATCCATCTTTTGATGAATGCTTAACCAATCTTGCTAAAGTGCTTTCCATGTGCGAGGAGACTAATCTGGTACTGAATTGGGAAAAGTGTCATTTTACGGTACGTGAAGGTATAATGCTGGGACACAAGGTGTCCAAAGATGGACTGGAAGTTGACAAGGCTAAGGTGGAAGCAATTGAAAAGTTGCCACCACCAATTTCAGTGAAAGGAGTTAGGAGTTTTCTGGGACATGCAGGTTTTTATCGCCGATTTATAAAGGATTTCTCAAAAATTTCCTCTCCTTTGTGCAAGTTGTTAGAGAAGGATATGTTGTTCAAGTTTGAAGATGCTTGTCTGAAAGTATTCGAGGAGCTGAAAAAGAAGTTAGTGAGTGCACCAATCATAGTGGCTCCTGACTAGAACGATCCATTTGAGCTGATGTGTAACGCTAGTGATGGTGCAATTGGGGCCGTATTGGGCCATAGGAGGAGAAAAATATTTCACTCTATTTACTACACAAGCAAGACTCTCACTCCCGCTCAAATAAATTATACTGTAACAGAAAAGGAGTTGCTTATTGTAATGTGGGCGTTCGATAAATTTCGGGCCTATTTGATTGGCACCAAAGTCATCATCTACACAGACCATGCAACCATCATGTATTTGTTTGAAAAGAAAGATGCCAAACCAAGGCTAATCCGTTGGGTTTTACTCTTGCAGGAATTGGATTTGGAGATCCGAGACCGTAAAGGAATAAAGAATCAAGTGGCTGATCACTTATTCAGGTTAGAAACTCGGAATCATGTGGCTAAGGGAGATGTCATCAAGGAAATATTCCCGGATGAGCAATTATTGGCCGTTATTGCTGGGGAGGTGCCATGGTATGCAGATTTTGTGAACTATCTGGGAAGTGGAGAGATGCCACCTGATCTTGAACCTTATGCTAAAAAGAAGTTCTTGCGAGATGTGAGGTCATATGTGTGGGATGAGCCATTCCTGTTCAAATCGTGTATTGATAAGCTAATGAGAAGATGTGTGCCCGAATCTGAAATAAATGTTATCTTACATGAATGCCATGCATCGCCTTATGGTGGTCATCATGCAGGTGACAAAACAGCAGCTAAGGTATTGCAATCGGGTTTCTATTGGCCTAGGGTATTTAAAGACGTCCATGAGTTCGTGAGGAGATGTGATAGGTGCCAGAGAACATGAACAATTACGAAAAGGCATGAGATGCCATTGCATGGTATTATGGGTCTGTTTCCCTCGTCCAGTAGGTATAAGTACATTTTGGTGGCCGTTGACTATGTGTCGAAGTGGGTGGAGGCCATATCTCTTCCTACCAATGATGCCAAGGTTGTGGTCAAGTTTGTGAAAAAACATATCTTTACAAGGTTCGGCACTCCAAGAGTGATGATTAGTGATGAGGGCACCCATTTCTGTAACAAGCTATTGGACAATGTCTTAGCGAAATATGGGGTCAAACATAAGGTTGCGACCGCTTACCATCATTAGACTAGTGGACAAGTTAAAGTGTCAAATAGAGAGATAAAGCAAATTCTGGAGAAGATGGTTAGTGCAAGTAGGAAAGATTGGGCTGCAAAGCTTGATGATGCTCTATGGGCATACCGGACCGCCTACAAAACTCCAATCGGAACCTCCCCTTATAGGGGGGTTATGGGAAAGCATGCCAATTACCGGTGGAACTTGAGCACAAGGCTTATTGGGCAATAAAGAAGCTGAACTTTGATGCAGACTTAGCGGGTAGAAAGCGATTGATGCATTTGAACGAGCTTGATGAGTTTCTCTTGTATGCGTATGAAAATGCCAAGTTATATAAAAAAAAGACCAAGCGCTGGCATGATAAGCATATTCAGCATCGCGAGTTCGCCAATTGGTTCTCTTGTTCAATTCGAGGTTGAGACTCTTTCCGGGGAAGCTCAAATAGAGATGGTCGGGCCCGTTTGAGGTAGTAAGAGTCACTCCATATGGTGCAATTGAGTTGCGCGTCTTAGGTGGCGAGAGAACGTTATTAGTGAACGGACAAAGAGTAAAGAACTATTATGGAGGTGACTTTGATCGTCAGAAGTTTAAGGTGTTACTTGCCAATGGTTAGACGAGATTCTGTGTCGTGCCACGACGTTAAATCAGGCGCTTGTTGGGAAGCAACCCATCTTTAATGCTTTCTTTTATTTTTATTGTTATCTTATTATTTTTGTAGCGTTTGTTTTTGTTTTGTAGGATTATGAGCATAAGAAAAAAAGCCATTGGAAGAGTGCAAAAGCGAGTTAGATTGTGAGAACTAAGTGTGGGGTGCTACACAAAGGACCATACCTGGGGAAAATCTGAGTAGCCATGAGCCGCTATTGCTTCGGCCTTTAGCCTTTCAGGGAGTTTCTTGTCCACCCTCATTATTGTTTTACTTTATTTGTGCATTGGGGACACTGCACTCTTTTAAGTGTGGGGTGGGAGAATTATCTAGATAATTAGTAGTAGGATGTAGAAATATGTTAACTTCTTATTTTTGATTTCGTAGTTGTGTACTATTTTAGTAGTTGTGAAAAATCGAAAAAAAAATGAAGAAACAAAAAGTAGAAAAATTGGACTCTTCCCAACGATGGATCTCCTAGATAGTTTTGTTGAGGTATTTAAGTCTAAATAAAAAGGACAAAAAAATTTTCTTTGTAGGTAGTGTAGCAATTCCCCCTTGGTTTTTCTTTGTGCCGTGATTCTTTTCCAAGGGTTTTGTTTGAACCGGGTATAGGTAGTTTTTTTTTTTTTTGAGTAGGATCCACTGTGAGATGAATTGAATTGAAGCAATATTTCTTGACTTTGTTATGCCTTGAGAATAGTGAGTACTTTGGTTGTGACGCTTAGGCTCAGTTTTTGACTCTTGTATAAGTACCTTAAATCGTATGATCTTAAATTTGCTTAACTGCTTTGACTAGAGTGTCTTGATGAGTCCAATCCTGAATGAGTTATATGCCATGTGCGTGTGAGGTTTGTGTGTTATTCTGTGCATTGCATTTGATGTCTAGAACTTGCCCCGTGTGTTTGCAAAGCGAAATAGTAGTTTTGTTTAGTTTTGGAAGTGATATAGGCGTTTCTTTGTTGAGCCAGTTATATGCTTTTCTTTTACCCACCTAATTGTTATGTATTGTAGTTAACCCCTTTAGCCTGTAATCCTGTTTCTTTGGCAACCACATTACAAGCCGTACCCATTTATTTAAATTAACCATCTATTTGAATATTTTCACCTCTCATGAGCACTTGAATTGTTATGAACTTTGTAAAAATTAAAGAGTGGGGTGGTTGGTTGGCTTTTGAGTGGAACTACTGAAATAAGGATAAAGGTGCAATATTTTGAAAAAGTAAGAGCTACTTGAATTGAAAAAGAAAAAAATAGTTGTATTGTTGTGTAAAATATTCTTTGATAGTGGTGACTCTTAATAATTGTGCTTAAAGAAGTATGAAGTTAATATACATTGATGTAAATGTGGTGTTATGGTTTGACATAAGTATGGGGTTTGAATGTTAAAGTATATGTATTAAAGTGCTTAGGGAGGTGTAGTTACTCTTATATCCAAATGTATCATACCCGACCCACAGCCTACATTACAACCAATTAAAGTCCTACTTGATCCTAGACTGAATGAGCTCGATTAGTAGAGTAGTACACTACGGGCAAGCCTATGGTGCATCTTTTGTAGCATACGAATGTTATTTCTGAGAGTGAGTAAATTCTTTCTATCTTGAGTTCCTAATTGTTCTTAAAATTTTGTTGTGTGTGGAACTACTCTCTTTTTTTTTTTTTTTTATGAGGGGACTTGATTCATGAAGGAAAGAAAATGTCATTAACCTCTATGTTAGAGTAAGTGAGTGAGTTGTGAATAATGCATGGTACTTGTGAGTCAAATCTTGAAGTGAAGATGTTGCAATCTTGTGCTTAGTCTATTTTAAATATTCTTGATGTGATTAGTTAGGAGAATTGCTTAAAAAGTCCGTGTTTATATAAAGTGTAGTTTGATTGCTCGAGGACGAGCAATGCTTAAGTGTGGAGTAGTGATGTTTGGCTATAATTCCATATTTTTAGTGCATTACTTACCTTATATTTAGGTGCTTTAATACTAAATTATACTATTTTTGTGCTTAATTGAGTTTATTTTATGTGTAGGTACTTTGGAGATAAAAGTTGAAGCAAATATGCTAAACATTGCAGTACAGAAGGCAAGAAGACAAATACCTATAAAGAAAAATAAAGGAAGAAGCAATTTATGAAGATGAAATCTTCCAAGTTATGAGAAAGCAATACGATTATTACTAATGTAAGGATGAAAGATGACAAAGTAGTATGAAATGCTTGGAAAGAAAGAGTTAGGCAATTGGAACTATCAAGAATGAAGATTGATTAAATCAAAGAACAAGGCAAGGAATATACAAGTGACGTGAACATCATTGGAAACAAAGTGAGGCATCAGATTTAAGTCGCTATATGTCAGGCGATGCGACATTTGCATCCTCGAGTTTGAGCTTGCGAGGTGAGTACTTAGCACAGTGTATAGCGAGGTGAAGCTTGCATTTTGCCTCGCGTCGCAAGGCCTATAGCGAGGGTGTTTCGGGTTTTTAAAGCCTATTTTGTCTTCTATTTGGTTTTGGACTTGGTTATTTCGTTTCGGTCTTTTCCCTACATATATAAATAGTCATTAAACACCATTTTGAGGGGAGTTTTACGACCGGAGGCAAGAATATCACGTGAAACCACTTTTGGAGGAGAAAATCATAGAGTTCTTCATCCCTTTATCTTTTCTTTATAATTTGTTTATGCAAAATACTTAAAAAATTATTACTATGAATATGAGTGGCTAAGCACTCTACGTTCTAGGGTTGTGGTTGACATTATTATTAATGTTTATTAATTACATCTTCGTTAATTCGGATTATCATCTTGTGGTTATTTCTTTAATTCTAGTTTTTACTTGTGAATTATTATAGCTACCGATTCACCCTACTATTTATGCTATACTTGGGAAAGCCATGTTTAGATTAGAGTAGAATTAGATAGAGCTTGTTTCTGAACCCGTGGCTCGGAGGACGAATTTGCGGTTAGGATAGAAATATACCTAACAGTCTTGCTTAATTGAATATCGTATTATATTGTTCATGATAGACTCAATACCATAGGAATATAAGATTGATATATTATGGGCAGGCGAGTAGTATTGTGGGAACATGCTATTCATATAAACGATCCGGTTAATTAGCAACCATATATAATCTGGATTAACGAGTGTGATTATTAAACTTAATAGGATTGATAAACCAACCACAACCCTAAAATTTTCATCTCCTCTGAAGAAACATCTCATCATACGCATTTGCATTCTTGATAAATTAGTTGTTACTTGTTTAATTTTCGTAATAGTAGATTAATAGAAAAACGTCACTCTTAAATAGCTTGGACAATTAATTGATTTTAGTTTGTTAGTTAACGATCAATCTAAATCTCTGTGGGTTCGACATCCGACTTTCGAGTCACTTTATTACTTGACGACCACGTATACTTGCGTGTACTTGGGGACCAACAATCTTCTCAATGTTTAAATTGATGCCGTGAATTTGATACGCATCACGTACTCTATTGTGAGTATATATTTGTAAATTAAACACAAATTTATAAATATTAGGACTTTATGCATAGTAGTTCAAATAAGAAAAAAAATTTAATATATAAGATTTTAGTTATTTCAAAATTTTAAATACAAAAAAATAATTAAATAAAATATTTTCAAATGTGCAATCAATAACAAAAGTCGATCCACAGTTCGTTATGAAGTTTTTGCTTTCGTAATACTATAGCTTATATATTTTGTAAAAGAGCCATGGAGCAGGTATACATAGTGGTTAACATGTATGTTTTTTTATCCAATTAGTATATGAGTAATTTTTATTAGGTTTATATTTGATATGTCTTTTCATATGGTCATCCTTACGGCTAGATTAAGAAAGAACCTTTGAATCAAGATTCACAATTATAGATTGTAAATTATTTTTTATTTTTGACTTTATCAAATATGATCTCTGTTTACCCTAAAACAAATGGATAACAATTAAATTTAGGAGTGGTTTTAAGGGTACGCGAATTAATTCAATACAAATGATGAATTGTGATAGATTAAACAGATAAAGAACGCAATAAATTATCAAACCAATTAAGGAAAGTGATCTCGGACTCAGTAACAGCTCTAATGAAATGCATGCCTTCGATCCCGGACTCACATTAATGATGGACTGATGAACAAAAGTAAAAACTTTGAATAACAGAGAAAATAAGAGTACATTGCCTTGATATGTGTGGTACAATGTTCCTAATGAATAATCAGAATCCCCTTTATATAGTAGGGGAGTTTTACCCTAGGTACAATTCCATAAAAGGTAAAAATCTCTCGTTTTACTAATCACCAATTTTTTGCCGATACGTGTTGAGATTCACGCCGTGACATCTGTCTGGTCACGGATATCACGACCCATTGTTAGCCGTGCTCGATTATCTGGCAATGTTCTCCGAGGTTTTTGGGATTCGAATCGAACCTGGGGGTCGTGGCCTCAAAGCTTCTGAGGGCAGGCATTTTTCCCGGACCTCGACTCGAGGGATCCTTGCCTCGATTCTGGTTCCTTGCAGTCACATCTCTTACTTCGTTTACTTCATCGAAAATCGAGGCATCCCGCGGGCTCAGTTTCACCTATATACAGATAGTCCCCTCGTTTCTCGGAGAGTAAGTATAGGGAAACGACATGTGCACTTCGATTCCTTCTTCAATACGCCGTGACAAAAACGACAAAGAATCTGAAACGTCCCTACAGTCGTGTCATTATGACTTCAAACGCGTGTCAGCCATCGACAGGTCATCCCTGGATATAAAACGGCGCGAATCCTCTATAAATACTCCCCTCATTCGTTCATTTTTTTACCTTTTGACCAAGCTTCTAACCTTCGAGTCTTCAGGATATCACTGCCCTTCTTCATACTTTAACATTTTTACCTCCATTCTTCAAGATTTCTCTTTAATTTGTAAGCTTTTACTTATTTTCTACCCAAACCAGCGCACTTGACCTTTTATCTTCCAACTTTTCTTCATATTTCTCAAGCTTTTTCCAGATAACAATGGCTAAAACTTCCAAAACTATTCCCCAAAAAGTTGCTTCCTCTTCTTCACGACCACCGAATTCGAGGAGACCACTTCGGATGTGGTCGTCCTCGAGAGATCCGCTCCAGGTGCGGCTATCGATGAACTGGCTGTCGAACCTCCCTTGAAAATGTTCGTCCCGAGGGGGTGCTCGGCCGCCGATGATTTAAGGTCGAAAATCCCTAGTCGGTGAAGGGTCGATGTGAGGCGGTATCTAGATATATTTTCTCCATCACCGAAGACGTATTTCCTGTTGTTCGAAAGGAATGCGGCTGGGCGGATAAGGATGTAGTTGTCCCCGTGCCCGAGGATGCCATTACTACCTATGTAGAGGGGTATCTGAGTGTTTATACTTATCCCTTTACATTGGGCCCGGTGAACCCGGTTATTCTGGACTTCTGCAAGAGGTATGAAGTATGCCTCGGTCAGATCCACCCGTCGCTATGGAGGATCGTAATCCTTCTTCGATACTTCGTGAACAAGACCGAATCCCCCCGGTTTACCATCGATCACCTTCTCCGCCTATACAGTCCCCGAATCTTTCGAAAGGGACTGATAAAGCTCACACGCCGGGCTAGCAAAGCCCCATTCTCGAGCATCAATGGGGACCGAGATCAGGGCTACCGGGGATGCTTTGTCCGGGTGAAGACAACAGACTTGATCCCTTCCGAGCTTATTCCATTCCCCGAGAAGTGGAATGTATCACGTAAGCATACTTTCCGTTAAATATCGATTTTACCCTCATCTCCTTTTTCCTCACCAGTATTTGTGGTGATGCAGCTGTTGTTCGAGTCCCAAATGCCATTCCTCAGTTCAATTAGTGGATCAAGGGCATTTGTTCGGAGACGACTTATTCCGAGAACACATGGCGCGATCTCTCGACGGGCCGCTGGGAGTGTCATGACCCAAAATCCAACTAGTCATGATGGCACCTAACCCAACCCGCTAGGTAAGCCAATTATCAACTATCCAATTCCAATAGCAATTATTAAAGCAATTTAAGTAAAGAAAAATCTTAGTCTTATACATTCCCCAAGAACTGGTAGTATAAATTATGAGCTTCTAAGATTAGAATTTACAAAGCTGGTATGAAATAAATGCATCATCTGTTCGAAATGTACATAAATAGATTTTTATAAATCTAAGGCTACCATGAATAAGAGGCAGCTACGACCGAAACACAGGTACGTCTCCAAATCCAGCTCACGTCGATCCCATCAACATCAGCATCCAATATCTGCACGCAAGGTGCAGAAGTGTAGTACGAGTACAACCGACCCCATGTACTCAATAAGTAACAAACCTAACCTTAAGTTGAAAGTAGTGACAAGCTGGAACAAAGGTCGGTCCAACACCAATAGCCAACAACAGTCCATAACAACGTAAATCAAGTAATAAAAGAAGTAACTCAGAAATAAGATGCTCAGTTAAATCATGATTTCTTAAAAGAGTTCTGCCGCTCAAGTGTATTAGTGAAAACTCAAGTCTTTTACCAAAATTTAAATAACAGTATGAGTAAGTTTGAATATAGTAATTTTCACAAAAATCCTTTCAACAATAAATAAGATGTTTCATTTTCTTTTCAGATAACCAGTGGAAAATGCATCACTATGCCCATATGCCAATATGTGTGAGATGTCATGAATGACGTGATGCCGCACAGCATGAGGAAAATGCATCTCTATGCCTGCATGCCAAATGTGCATGTCAATGCGATGCAACTCAGTGATAAAATCATATACATACTCTCGGAGTATCATTTCACTCAGTCCTCCCAGTCACTCAGTCCTCCCAATTGCTCGGCACTCGGCACTCGCACTCAGTAGGTACCTGCGCTCACTGAGGGTGTGTACAGACTCCGGAGGGTCTCCTTCATCCCTAGCACTATAACAAGCCAATCATGGCATAAATCAGTCAATCATGCTACGGCGTGCAGCTCGATCCCATAAATAATATATTTATATATATATATATATATATATATATATATATATATATATATATATATATATATATATATATATATATGCCTGCTGCGGCGTGCAGCCCGATCCCATAATCATCCTCACAATCAGGCCCTCGGCCCCTCTCAGTCATCAATCTCTCCAGTCCCTCGGGCTCACAATGTCATGAAAATCAGCCCAAAAATGATGATATGATGAATCAATAAATAGCAACAGAGACTGAGAGATGATATAAAATGAATGAACATGACTAAGTATGAAATTTCAATTTAAACGAATAATTCAACAACAATAAGACCTCTGTGGGTCTCAATAATACTGGTACATAGTCTCAGCATGATTTTTAATATGATCCTCAACTCAATTTCTTTAACACATAAAACTACATAGAAAATGCCAAGATTATTTGACTACAAAATTCCACGGAACCAATTACATCACAATTTCTATAGTGCACGCCCACACGCCCGTCACCTAGCATGGGCATCATCTCCAAGCAATTCACATAATACGTATATTCAGGGTTCATACCCTCAGCTCCAAGATTAGAAGAGTTACTTACATCAAACCGTGTAATTCTTTACTTCGCTATGCCTTTGCCTCGCAAATTTACCTCCGAAAGCCTCGTATCCCGATGAATTTCTTGAAAATCCCACGAAAAATCGTCTCAAACCGAGTTCCCAAAGTCAAAAAATGAAATAATATCCTAAACCTCAGTTATATAGTACCCAATCTGACCTCACAATGTGCGGTCCGCACAATTCCAAGTGCGGTCGCACATCCTAGCTTCTGCGGTCGCACAAAAATCAGTAAATTGACCATAACATTTTCTACAGATGTCAAATAATGATTTCTTTACCTTTTTGAAAACTAGACATGAAGGGCTATAACTTTTATTTTTGAATCATCTCCAAATTCCTTGAAGATCAAAAGATATAAACTTTCGAAGTCGTACCAGTGAACCTGCGAAAATCACCAGAAGTACGGCCGCAGACAAAATTGTGCGGTCCTCACTTTTCCTTTGGAGTACGGCCGCAAAAAAAATTGTGCGGTCCACACCTTTCCTCTGAAGTGAGGCCGCACTCAAAATTATGCGGTCCGCACTTTTCCGAAAGTTCCAGAATAATATTAGAGTGTCGAAATGCCGGCACTCGCTCAAAACTCACCCCAAAACTCAACGAGCCACTCGGGATCCCGTTAAAATATACCAACAAGTTCCATAACATAACACGGACCTACTCGAGGCCTCAAATCACATCAAACAACATCAAAATGACGAATCGCACCTCAAATTAAAATCTATAAACTTTGAACTTGTAAATTCTATATCTTGTGTCGAAACACATCAAATCAATCTAGAATAACTTTAAATTTTGCACACAAGTCAAAAATGACATAACGGAGCTATGAAAATTTTCAGAACTAGATTCCGACCCCAATATCAAAAAGTCAACTCCCTGGTCAAACTTTTCGAAAATTTAATTTTCATCATTTCAAGCCAAATTCCACTACGGACTTCCAAATAATTTTTTCGGACACGCTCCTAAGTCCAAAATCACCATACGAAACTATTGGAATCATAAAAACTCCATTTCGGGGTCGTTTACACATAAGTCGACATTCGGTCATTATTTTAACTTAAGCTTTAAACCTTGGAACTAAGTGTTCCAATTCATTCCAAAACCTTACCGGACCAGAATCAATTAACCCGGTAAGTCATAAAACAACTGTAAAGTATAATTTGAGCATAAATAGGGAAACAAGGCTGTAATACTCAAAATAATCGGCCAGGTCGTTACAGGGAGGCCCGTTCTCACGGTAAGATCTATCTCCCGAATAAGTAACATTAGGCTCTGAATAAGGAGAAGGTTGTCCCGTAAGCCAAAGGAGAGTTCCCGTGAGCCGACCTTCCCCGAAGAGCAGGCGGCAGCCAAGGGGAAACAACGGAGGCTGATCCCTCTCAGGTTTGTGAGGACGGTGTAGAGATAAGGGTTGAGACCTCTCAAGATGCCGGCTTCACTCCGCTCTGCCCGGTGTCATAGATATTTCGGGGTCGCCTTCATTCACCGAGTCCATGTTTGACGAAGCCCGAGCGGCGAAGGAGCGATCCAATGAAGGGACCCATGGAGCGGACGATCCCCTTCGTTCTTTCTTCGAAGGTGTGGACTTTACCGCTCTGGAAGACTTCTCCGGGTTGGACAACTTGGAGGTGCCGAGGAAAGACGCATCTTCAGAGGTCAGCGGGTTGAACTCGAGCCCAAAATTAATCGAACAGTTCCCCGCCCCAAGCATGGATCCCGACCGAAAGAGGTCAATAATCATCACCGTCCAAGAGGATGCCCATATTTTTTCTACCCCCGTTGGAGTAGCGAGCTACCTCCAGTGCCTGGTAACCGAAGAAGACCAAGTGAAAATGAATGAGGTGGATGTGTCGTGCTTGTTCAACGAAGCATAGCAGGTGCTAAACCAGGTAAGGCATTATTACGCTCTTCTATCCTCTGACTTAGTCTTTTATATCCCTCATGTCCTCTTTTTTTTATCATTTTACAGTCCTCGGTATTCCATCATGAAAGTTTTCTCCGGTACCGGGCTGAGGTTAACCAGCTCGAAGATGAGGCCAGGGACCTCGCCAAGAAGAGGGACATGTATAAGCTTCTCAGCGAGCAACACGAAGAAGCCGTCAAGAATTTTCGGGCCGAGTTGGATGCGGCTCAGAAGGAGTATGCCGACTTGGTGGAACAAGTAAAGATTTTTGAAGTTAGAGATGACGACTTAGCCATGGAGACTAAGGACCAAACCTCACAGGTCCAGCAAAAGATTGACAGGATCGACCAGCTTCGGGCTGAAATGAACGAGGTCCAGGCCATGGCCGATGTTTGGAAGGGAAAAATGGACTGACTAGCTTCGGATAAGGAGACTGCCCGGGAGCAGTTGGCATCGGTAGAGGTCCAACTCTGAGTGGCGAAAGAGAAGGCCGATGCACATGCTCGGCAAATCGAGGACCTCCAAGCTCAACTAGGGTCGGCCATTGTTGAACGGGATGCCCTTAGCAAGGAGCTCAAAATAACAAGGTCCGAGTTGGAAATAACCAGGGTTGATGCTAAAGAGATGGTGGCCCAGTACAGGGCTGATGTTGAGGCAGCCGAGGCCCGCCTGAAAGTTACTTTCCAGTACATGAAGCGATTGTCTCGAAGGGAGACCGTCGAGGAGATCCATGCCCGAGGTTTCAACCTGTCGGCCAAAATCGAATATGCATAAAGGCTCGAGGTAAAAGCCAAGAAGTTGGCTGAACCCGAGGGTGTAGAAGGCTCTGAGGGATCTGGCAAAACCAAAGATAGAGAGGACCCCGACGGCTCTGGCAATGAGGCGGGTTCTAGTGGAGATTAGGCATATGTACCTTAGGAACTTTTGTCTTTATTTTTGCATTTTGTACATTTATTTTGTTGAGGACGTTTTTGCTGGCCTTTGTAAAGATATTTTGGAATGTATATATAAGGTTTTTTCCCTTTTGGCAATTTTCGAATCTATTACCGTTAGCATCCTTTTTATAATTGCAAAGATTTCAAATGCCTTAGCACGGAGTAAAACGCATTAATAAATTATTATTTGGAGGTTCGAACAAGACTTGTTCTCTATGTAAGTTTTGTTTGAAACTTGTGGGGGCTCGGTATGATTGGAAGCTTTCCCTAAAGTACTTGTTTAAATGTTCTTAGACTATAATTTTGTCGAGGGAAACCTTTGAACCGGTTTGGAATTTTGAAGGCCTTGTGTTTTAATTACGGGCTTTGCACGTCTCCGAGCCATTTTTAGGGGTGGCTATAGCCTTTTAAGTTTAGGCACTGCCTAATAGGCTTTGTTCCTTCGGGCTTCGACAGCCTGAGCTGTCCGAGTTTGTCTTAGACGACAGTCCCCGAGTGGGGTGGCCGTAGCCTTTTATGTTCAGGCACTGCCTAATAGGCTTTGTACCTTCGGGATTTGATAGCCCGAATCATCCGAGTTTGTCTTGGACTCAGTCCCCTATTGGGGTGATCTATCAAATCCGGATAGAGGCGGCCCTTGGGCTCGATATCCTTAAAGAACAAAATAAAATAGTCTTAAGGGACAAAATATGTATTTGCAATGTAGAACCTTTCTTTCATTCATGTGCGTAATATACAAGATTGTGAGTGGTTACAAGCTTCGTGTTATGGCTTAGGTGGTCTATGCGGGCACAGTTCATTTGGCCATTTGGCCTTTACAATAAATCCTATCTACCGAACCTAGACTATTCAAGCACAAAGTTTCCTTCCTTGCTAAAAATCATTACCCGAGAGTGATGGCCCCCGGTATTCGAGGTCGATCGTCGAGGGTGCTCGGGTACTGTTGAGGTGACCATCGATTCCGATTCAAAATTGGTCTTCGATTCTAAGTTAGCAAGATCCATTGTTGCCTCATTAAAAACTTTGCCGGAAAACCCATTTGGGACAAAACCGGTTCAAGGAAAAAAGAGTGCAACGCATACTTTCAGGCCTAACAACTACATCATCCTTTGGTTGTTTCCTATAAATATTAGTCCATTTCGCAATATATATAAAGAAAGAATGAATTGGGTTGTACCTTAGCAGTAGTATCGTTTTAAGTGGGCCATGTTCTAGTTGTTCGGTAGCCGCTCACCGTTCCCTGCTTCAAGTTTGCACGAACATTTACAAGTAATCTCGATAATTTGATATGGACCATCCCAATTCAGTCCCAGCTTCCCTTCATTAGGATTTTGGGTGTTCAATGTCACATTTCTTAACACCAAGTCGCCGATATTGAAGTGCCGGAGGTTAGCTCTCCGGTTGTAATACCTTTCGGTCCGCTATTTCTGGGTGGCCAACCGAACGAGGGCGACCTCATGCCTCTCATCCAATAGTTCTAGGCTCGTGCTCATGGCCTCACCGTTTGACTCTTCGGTCGCATATCGAAACCTGAAACTCGGTTCTCCTACCTCGACTGGTATTAGTGCTTCAGCACCGTAGACCAACGAAAACAGGGTGGCCCCAGTACTAGATTTTGAGGTCGTACGGTATGCCCACAGAACTTCGGGATAAAAATTTCATTCCATTTCCCTTTGGCATCGGTCAAACTTTTCTTAAGGTTTTGGATTATGGTCTTGTTTGTAGACTTTGTCTGCTCGTTCCCAATAGGGTGATAAGGTGTTGACAAGATTCTTTTGATCTTGTGGTCCTGGAAAAATTTGCTTACCTTACTGCCGATGAACTGCTTCCCGTTCTCACATACGATCTCGGGCGACATCCTGAACCGACAAATTATGCGGTCCCAAATTAAATAAATAACTTGTTTTTCTCTAACTTTCTCAAATACCTGAGCCTCAACCCATTTAGAAAAATAGTCACTCATAAATAATATAAACTGAGCCTTACCCATTTCATGAATGGCCAAGGTGACAAGACCGAATGTAGTAGTTCTCCGGGATGAAGGATCATCGGTGCGTGCCTCTAACAGCCGCCACATTTCCGCACGAACTCCTTCGCATCTTTCTCCATGTCGATCCAGTAATAGCCGGCTTTGATTATCTTACGAATCAACGATTCGGCCCCCGTATGGTTCCCACAGGTGCCTTCGTGAACTTCCCTCAAAATATATACGGTATCTCCCGGTCACAGACATATTGCGGGTGGGCCATCGAATGTTCTTCTGAATATGGTGTTATCTTCGGACATGCTGAACCTGATCGCCTTCATGCGCAGAGCTCTCAATTCTTTAGGATCCGAGGGCAGCTTCCCGGTTTTCAGGTAATCTATATAGTTGTTTCTCCAGTCCCAGGTTAAGCTTGTCGAGTTTATCTTAGTGTGGCCTTCTTCCACTACCGATTTCATGAGTTGTACGACTGTTCCCAAACTGAATTCATCGTCATCAACCGACGACCCCAAGTTAGCTAGAGCATCGGCTTCGCTGTTTTGATTTTGGGATACATGTTGCAGGGTCCACTCCTTGAATCGATATAGTGTTACATGTAGTTTATCCAAGTATCTTTGCATTCGTTCCTCTTTCACTTCCAACGTCCCATTGACTTGATTTACCACAAGGAGGGAATCGCATTTAGCTTCGATCACCTCGGCCCCCGGGTTTTTAGCCAGTTCGAGACCTGCAATCATGGCCTCATACTCGGCCTCATTGTTAGTCAATTTCTCAGTCCTAATAGATTGTCTAATCTAATGAAATGCCTTGATCTCGGCTCACGTTAATAATGGACTGATGAACAAAAGTAAGAGCTTTGAATAATAGAGAAAATAAGAGTATATTGCCTTGATATGTGTGTTACAATGTCCCTAATAAATTATCAGACACCCCCTTTATATAGTAGGGGAGTTTTACCCTAGGTACAATTCCATAAAAGGTAAAAAATCTCTCGTTTTACTAATCATCGATTTTATGCCAATATGTGCCGAGATTCACACTGTGACATCCGGCTGGTCACGGATATCACGGCCCTTTGTTGTTCATGCTCGATTATCTAGTAATGCTCTCCGAGGTTTTTGGAATTGGAATCGAACTTGGGGGTCGGGGCCGAGGGCAGGCATTTTTCCCGGACCCCGACTCGAGGGCGCCTTGCCTCGATTCCGATTTCTTGCAGTCACGTCTCTTGCTCCGTTTACTTCATCGAAAATCGAGGCGCCCACGGGCTCAGTTTCGCCCGTATACAATCTCCTACTCTTATTTGTATGTCATTTAATTTTTATACGAGGATATTTTAATCTTTTTATTTAAAGTTTGTGCTTTGCTTGTATGTTCTTTTATGCCGGACTACTTGGACCTCATAACATGTACCAACTAACATAAAAATGTGATTTCGTACGTTCTTTTTATTATGAAAACTATATATATGGATATTCATGGTTCTGATTTTTTCTAATTAAATGAAACAAAAGTAATTATGTTGATTTTAAATATTTAAACCAAACCAAACAGATATATACACATTTTATTGGTATGTTTGATTATCTATGTCCAATTCGAAAGCTGGAGATGCACTTGCTATGTATGGTTATCTATGTTAAATTAAATTATATGTTAATATTGAATTCTAAAACATGAATAAATAAACCATAATATTGAATCCCGATTTATGGGATTACACTCGTCTGTCATTATTGTTGTTGCATCATAAGAAAAAGAAGGTGAACCAAAAAAAAAAAGGAATAGTGAGCTCTCTAATTTACCTTTTAACTTTTCATTATATTTATTCCAACTTTTTTCCGTTTAACTTTCCTACTTCAATCAGGAATGTAAAAACTCTAGTGCTCTATAAAAATAAACCAACCCCTTCAACTTCTTCTCATGCGCATTGAAAACATTCAAAAGTAAACACCAATTCAAAGATTTTAATTTCCACCATTATGTCTTCAGAAAAGCTCTTAACCCTAAAGACCAGTGATGGTGCAGAGTTCCAAATAGAAGAGGCAGTGGCTGTGAGGTCACAACTCATCAAAAACATGGCGGAAGCCGAAGGCGCCATTCATCTGCCAAATGTCAGAAGCGATACAATGATTAAAGTGATCGAATATTGGAAGAAACACTCGGAGAAAGGCATCTCAGAGGACGAGCTGAACACTTTCGACAAGAACTTGGTGAAGCTGCATCACTCGGATTTGTTTGAACTCGTCGTAGCTGCTAATTTTCTTGCCGATCGATGAGGAGTTGTCGGATATAACATGCGAAGAAGTTTCTGGTAGAATCAGAGGAAAAACACCAGCAGAATTATGTGATATATTCAACATCAATAATGATTTTACCCCTAGAGGATGAGGAGCAAATCCGCACATAAAGAGGAATTAATGCTTGGGCGTTTGAATGATTCTCTAACGATGTTTGATATTAATTATATGGATGTTTACCGGAAAAATCGGATAACGTTAGATTTTGTGTATGGTTCCAAGGATATGCGATACAATTCGATATAAATCGTGTAGAGAAATAGAGATACGTATATTGTTGACTATAACAATGCAAATAGTGGGCAATAAGAATGAATGAGATAAAGTAAAGCAAATACAAAGGGATATCGTTCAATCTGAGAAGTAATTTTTTTGTCTCTGCCCTTTAGCTTACAAGGATTCCCCTTTCTATAGAAGAGGGTCATTACAAAAAAATAATAAAATAAAGCATATAATGGAAGGCCCATGATGACTTGTCTCTTCCTTGATTCCCGCAAAGATTCTCTCTCTTGGTGCGGTCGCAACGGCTCTTGTCTGTGAGCTCGACACTGGTTCGAACTCGTTACTGGGTCGGGCCATTCGGTCTTGGCTCGAGTTCGACCTTCGAGATGGGCGTCGCGCATTTCCGACCTCGAAGCAGTGCCTTGCGGATCGATTCGGTCACGGGCTCGATAGGGTTATCGAGTCGACTCCTCGAGCGTTCGGGCTCGAGGCTCGTTAGTACCGACTTCGGAGCTCACTCTCAAAATCTCATTCCGACTTTTTAACACTCGGACTCGAACGAACGTAGGAAGGCCGAAATCTATTTCGACCGTATACAGATAGTCTCCTCATTTCTCACGAAGGATGCGGTGAGAATCGATGTGATTTTTGGTGGTTCGATCGGGTCATAAGCCGACGTTTTCATAGGGATCGATTATGACGTATGTGATAGCTGTCCTATCGATTCAGTCTTTCAAGGTATTTAATGCTTGTCAGAAGGCGGTCGGCCACCTGTGATATTGAACTGTCACGGTGTGAGCCTATAAATAGCTCTTCCATCTATCATTTACTTCTTTCACGCATTCACTCCCCTAAATTTTCTCATCCTTTCTTCCTTTCTTGTTGCTACCAGAGTTTTGGTGTTGTCAAATTTTCACTTTCCTTTGTCTTTCTTCCTCCCATATTAATGGCCAAGACTTCGAAAATTGTGCCTCACAAGGAGAAAGCTTCTTCTTCACGGTCGTCCGGCGACAACGCGCCGGTGGAGCCGTTCACCTATGACTACATTCCCGGCCCGTGTACTCTAAATATCGATTTTAAGATTGAGAATCCTTCATCCGTCCCGGGTCGATGTGAGCACGTATCGATGTATATATGCTCTATAACAGAGGGTCATCTCGAGGCCGTTAGAAAAGACTGCAACTGGGGTTCCGAAGTTGTGTTGCAAATTCTATCCCCCGAAGAGAGCGTCGTCACCCATGTGGAGGGGTTTTTAAGTGTTTACACTTATCCCTTCACATTGGATACGGTCGACCCGGTGATCATCGTTTTTTGCAAGAGATATCAGGTCACCCTTGGTCAGATTCATCCCTCTCTGTGGCGCATAGTAATCCTACTTCGCTTCTTCTCCACCAAAGCCGGGGGGCTGTATTTTTTCCTAAATTACCTCATACGGTTGTATCGGCCTCAAATCTTTCGAGGATTAATCAGACTTCATCGTCCGGCATCGAAGGCTTTGATGTCGAGTATCGACAAAGACAAAGATCAGGGTTGGATGGGGCATTACATTCAGGTGAGGACCCGTGACCTCATTCCGAAAGAGAAGATGTCGTTCCCCGAGGAATGAAATTTTGACCGTAAGTTGTTCTCATAAGACGTCGCCTTTTGTATCCTTTCCTGAATTTTTTTGATGTTTCTTCCCGATATACAGCTTCCCCTTGGATGCCACAAGCGGTGCCCGACCTTGAGGATTGGGTTCGAAAGTTAGCCTCGACTTCCTCTTATGCCGAACGCGCTTGGCGTGATTTGGCTAAAGGCAGATGGGAAGCCAAGAACCATGGTAAGGTTTTACTTCTCGTTTCCTTCGAAGCGCTCCTTGTGCTCCATTCGTTACCAATTTTCTTTCATGCATGCGTAACCAAGGATGCCGCTTTGAGGCCTTTGAGCGGTGAAGAAGGAACCAAGTCCCCGGTCCCGAAACCGGGGAAAGACAAGAAGCACCAAGCTGCCTCTCGATCAGAGGGCCCCAAGCCGAAAACTATAAAGGGTGAGGAGGAAGGCAATTGCCCTTTTGATTGACTCGATCCAACGACTGAGAGAAGAAGAAGAAGAAGAAGAAGAAGAAGAAGAAGAAAAAGAAGAAGAAGAAGAGGAAGAAGGAGGTGCCTCGGCTTTGGTGTCCCGATCTGCCAGAGCTATCGAGGTCACCGAAGCTCCTGAACCGATGGTAGTTGTACCGGTCGGGGTTGACTCTGGGATCCCGAGTCTTGATCGGAACGCCCCGAGTGATTCACTTGGGACTATGACAGTGGGTTATTCGCCTTTTATTCCCACCTTTTCTGAGGAGGCGTTAAAGGAAACTCGAGAATTGAAGACCCCCGATATGGGCGGAGGCTCTAGTGCAGGGGATCCCTTTCGGGATTGCTTTACCAGAGTCGGTGATACTTCCGATATCGGGGACGCTTCTCTTCTACTGGAAGAGGCCCAACGTTTCATTACTCGGGTAATGATTTTACTATACTTGATTTCTTTGTTCTTTTCCGAATTTGACTCGTGTTCTTTCCCTACTGTGCAGGCCATTAGTAGATTTTGGGTCGACCTTAGCCAGTGTGAGGTCGAGCTTCAGAAGGTCTCGGGGGAGAGAGACGCCTTGCGGCTTCTTTGCAGCCAAAAGGACGAAGCTATAAAGGACCTCCAAGCGGATTTGGCTAAGGCTCGTGAAGAAGAGGCCGAACTTGACAAGCAGGTGAGCCTCATTCTGTTAAAGTATGGGTTTGACTCGACTGTGGAAGTTATCCCTTCGTTGTCTCAGCTGCAGCAAAAGGTTGAAATGATGGGGTCACTTCGGGAAGAAGTCGATCAAATCAAAGCTGAATGTAATCGGTGGAAGGAGACTATCGATCGCTTGGCTGCCGAAAAAGAGACCATTTTGACCAACTTATTATCGGCCGATGTCCAGCTTCAAAACGTTAAACAAAAGGGTTTGGCTCAAGCTAAGAGGATCGAGGAGCTTGACGTCCAGCTTGCCGAGGCCAAGGCTGAGGTTGAGTCGTCGAAAATCTTGGCGGATAAGTCCATTGTCATGTATCGGGTTGATGCTGAGGCTGCTCAGATGGAGGCACGAGAGGCGGCGGATACTGTCGACACCCGAGCACATTGGATTGCCGAACTTGCTAAATTTAGGTCTCGGAGGGAGACCCTCGAGGAGATACATGTTCGGGGTTTCAACCTTACTGAAGAAATAAAAAAGGCTAAAGAGCTCAAAGCTGAAGCTGGAGCCTTGGCTTCTGATGGCGATGATGATGACGATGACGGTAGCAAGAGCGGATCCGAGTATGGGGGAGAGCCTGACAGAGAAGCAAATGCCCCTGAGGATGATCAGGAAGCTTAGTTCATAGTTTTTTTTATGTTTGTAATCAATCATGTAGAAACTTTTGTATATAGACAACTTTGGCCGATTTGTGAAGACTTTATGCGTGCCTTACAAATGTTTTCACAAGGATCTTAACAATTCAATCAAATTTGGACTTTGTAGTCTCTATTATTGATTTGTTCGAAGTGACGTAGCCTTTGGGCTTACTTGTTGAGTTAATGATTCGAACTTGAAGAAATATAATCCGTAGGCAGAATAGTCGAGTGAGTGATTTGCTTAAACTCGAAGTGAAAGTAGCCCGTAGGCTTTAATCGTCGAGTGAATGATTCGAACTCGAAGAAATGTAGCCCGTGGGCGTGATGGTCGAGTGAGTGATTGCTCGAAATCGAAATAAAAGTAGCCCGTAGGTTTTAGTCGTCGAGTGAATGATTCGAACTCGATGTAATGCAGCCCGTAGGCGTAATTTTTGAAGTAGCCCATAGGCTTAGCAGTCGAGTGAATGATTCGAACTCGATGCAACATAGCCCGTAGGCATAATGATCGAAGTAGCCCGTAGGCTTAGCAGTTGAGTGAATGATTCGAACTCGATGCAATGTAGCCCGTAGGCATAATGGTCGAAGTAGCCCGTAGGCATAACGGTCGAAGTAGCCCGTAGGCTTAGCAGTCGAGTGAATGATTCGAACTCGATGCAATGTAGCCCGTAGGCATAACGGTCGAAGTAGCCTGTAGGCTTAGCAGTCGAGTGAATGATTTGAAATCGATGCAATGTAGCCCGTAGGCGTAATAGTCGAAGTAGCCCGTAGGCTTAGTGGTAGAGTGAGTGCTTGCTCGAACTCAAAATAAAAAGTAACCTGTAGGCTTATTAGTCAAGTGAATGATTCGAACTAGATGCAACGTAGCCCGTAGGCATAACGGTCGAAGTAGCCCATAGGCTTAGCAGTCGAGTGAATGATTCGACCTCGATGCAACATAGCCCGTAGGCATAACGGTCGAAGTAGCCTGTAGGCTTAGCAGTCGAGTGAATGATTCGAACTCGATGCAACGTAGCCCGTAGGTATAACAGTCGAAATAGCCCGTAGGCTTAGCAGTCGAGTGAATGATTCGAACTCGATGCAACGTAGCCCGTAGGTATAACAGTCAAAGTAGCCCGTAGGCTTAGCAGTCGAGTGAATGATTCGAACTTGATGCAATATAGCCCGTAGGCATAATGGTCGAAGTAGCCCGTAGGCATAACTGTCGAAGTAGCCCGTAGGCTTAGCAGTCGAGTGAATGATTCGAACTCGATGCAATATAGCCCGTAGGCATAACGGTCGAAGTAGCTCGTAGGCTTAGCAGTCGAGTGAATGATTCGAACTCGATGCAATGTAGCCCATAGGCTTAATGGTCGAAGTAGCCCGTAGGCTTAGTGGTCGAGTGAGTGCTTGCTCGAACTCGATGCAATGTAGCCCGTAGGCACAATTGGTCGAATTTAACTTGATTCTGTTTGCATAATAAATCTCTAAATAGAGGAATTTTCCTTGGATATAAGATGCCGATAAAGAAGAGAACTTTCTTCGCACGTTATTACACATGTGTTCATGTTTCGCGCCTGGGTTCGGGCCAATCTACATGAGCATGGTTCGTTTCAACCATTTGGCTCTTACAATTTTTCCTATTGGAACCCTGTTGTTGTGAAATAACTCTCTTACATCTGAACTCGATGTATTTGAGGGCCTAATGCCCCCTCAGTATTCGAGGTCGATTGTAAAGAGGCCTCAGATATTGTTGTAAGTGCAGCACGATCAATGATTGCCTCATTAAAAACCTTGCCGAAAAACCCATTTGGGATAAAACCGGTCTAAGGGAAAAAGAGTGCAACGCGTGCTTTCAAGCTAAAGATCCATCTTAGCCCTCGTTCGGACTTCTACAGGGGTCAGTTTTGAAATGTAAATGAATATGGAAAGGTCGTACCTTAGCAGTAGTACCGTTTTAGATGTGATACATTCCAACTGCTTGATAGTTGTTTGCCGTTTATAATGCCGAGCATGTACGATCCCTTTCCGATGTTCTCGAGCACGTGATATGGTCTTTCCCAATTCGGTCCTAGTTTTCATTCGTTCGGATTTCGGGTATTGATGGTAACTTTTCTTAACACTAAGTCCCCGGACATGAAATGGCGGAGCTTGGTTCGATTATAATATCTTTCGATTCGCTGCTTTTGGGCGGCCAATTGGACGAGAGCAGCTTCTCGTCTTTCGTCCGACAGTTCGAGGCTGGTATTCATAACCTCGTTATTTGATTCTTCTATCACGAATCGAAATCTGGCACTAGGTTCACCAACTTCAACTGGTATCAATGCTTCAGACCCATATACTAAGGAGAATGGGGTTGCCCCCGTACTGGATTTTGACGTCGTCCGATATGCCCAAAGGACTTCGGGCAGGATTTCTCTCTATTTTCCTCTAGCGTCGTTCAACCTCTTCTTTAGGTTTTGAATGACAGTTTTGTTCGTTGATTCGGCCTGTCCATTCCAACTGGGGTGGTATGGCATTGATAGTATCCTTCTTATTTTGTGGTCTTCGAGGAATCTTGTTACTTTGCTGCCAACGAATTATTTTCCATTGTCACATACTATTTCGGCGGGTATCCCGAATCGGCATATGATATGATCCCAAATAAAGTCTATAACTTATTTCTCTCTTATTTTCTCGAACGCCTACGCTTCAACCCATTTAGAAAAATAGTCAGTCATAAATAAAATAAATTTGGCTTTACCTGTGGTCGATGGCAGAGGGACGATGATATTCATTCCCCATTTCATGAACGGCCATGAGGATAGGACTGAGTGGAGTTGCTCTCCGGGTTGATGGATCATTGGTGCAAACCTTTGACATTTGTCACATTTACGAATAAATTCCTTCGTATCTTTGCCCATATCGATCCAATAATACCCTGCTCTGATTATTTTTCGAACTAATGTATCGGCACCGGAGTGATTCCCGCAAGTGCCCTCGTGCACTTCCCGTAGGATGTAATCGGTATCTCTCGGACCCAAGCATACTGCCAAAGGTCCATCGAATATTCTTCGGTACAGTGTTTCGTCTGAAGCCAACGTGAATCGAGCAGCTTTAGTCCGTGGGGTCCTAGAATCTTTAGGGTCCAATGGGAGCTTTCCGCTCTTTAAGTATTCAATATACTTGTTTCTCCAATCCCAGGTTAAGCTTGTAAAATTTATCTCGGCATGACCTTTTTCGATTACCGATCTCGAAATTTGAACAACATTCCCCGAGCCCAAGTCATCTACCTCGACCGACGATCCCAAATTCGCAAGCGCATCGGCCTCATTATTCTGTTATCGTGGAACATGGTCCATCGTTTGAAATGGTGCAAAGTGACAACCAGTTTATCTAAATACCTTTGCATTGTACCTTCTCAAACTTCGAAGGTTTTGTTTACTTGACTCACCACCAGCAAAGAGTCACAATTGGCTTCAATGACTTCTGCTCCCAAGTTTCTAGCTAGCTTGAAACCTACAATCATGACTTCATACTCGGCCTCGTTGTTAGTCAACCTGATGGTTTTAATAGATTGCCTAATAGTGTTACCCGTGGGTGGTTTGAAAACTATGCCCAGCCCGAATCCTTTCACGTTCGAAGCCCCATCCGTAAAAAGGATCCGTATCCCCGATGATGTACCTGATTTCAACAGGAGTTCTTTTTTGACTTCGGATATGAGGGTTGGCGTGAAATCGGCCACGAAGTCTGCTAAAATTTGAGACTTGATGGTCGTACGGGGTTGATATTCAATATCGTACCCACTGAGTTCGACGGCCCATTTGGCCAGTCGGCCTGATAACTCGGGTTTGTGCAAAATATTACGAAGCGGGTAAGTGGTTAACACGCATATGGGATGACATTGAAAGTACGGCCTTAACTTTCTAGAGGCGCTTATCAGTGCAAGTGCCAATTTTTCTAGGAGCGGATATCTAGTTTCCGCTTCGCCTAAGGTTCGACTCATATAATAAACGGGGAATTGCGTACCTTGATCTTCTCGAACTAGGACACCGCTTACGGCGATTTCCGATACTGCCAAGTACAAACAAAGTTTTTCATTTGTTTTTGGAGTGTGAAGTAGTGGTGGGCTTGATAGATATCGTTTTAGTTCCTCTAATGCTTGCTGGCACTCCGGGGACCAAGCAAAATCGTTCTTCTTTTTGAGTAGAGAGAAAAATTTGTGACTTCGATCAGATGATCTTTAAATGAACCGGCCTAAGGCTGCAATCCGACCCGTTAGCCTTTTGTACGGCTTTCACGTTGTCCACAATGATGATGTCTTCGATGGACTTGATTTTATCGGGGTTAATCTCTATTCCCCAATGTGACACCATGAAGCCGAGGAACTTGCCCGAACCGACCCCGAAAGCACATTTTTTGGGGTTGAGCTTTATGTTGTATTTCCTCAAAATTTCAAACGTTTCCTGCAAATGGGTCAAATGGTCCTCTGCGCGCAGGGATTTAACTAGTATGTCATCAATATAAACTTTCATTGATTTTCCTATTTGTTCTTCGAACATTTTATTAACTAGGCATTGGTAAGTAGCCCCTGCATTCTTTAGCCTGAAGGGTATCACATTATAACAATACGTTCCATATTTGGTGACAAATGAAGTCTTTTCCTGGACCTCCGGGTTCATCTGGATTTGATTATACCCGGAATAGGCATCGAGAAAAGTAAGGATCTCGTGGCCGGCCGTGGCATTGATCATGCGATCGATGTTGGGTAGCGGAAAGGAATCTTTGGGGCATGCTTTGTTCAAATCCTTATAGTCCACACACATTCTAAGTTTGTTCCTTTTTTTAGGCACTACAACTACATTGGCTAACCATTCAGGATATTTCACCTCCCGAATGGACCCTACTTTGAGAAGCTTGGTTACCTCGTCCTTTATGAATGCGTGCTTTCCCTCAAACTAGGGTCTTCTCTTTTGTATCACCGGTCTGAACCTGGGGTCCAAACTTAGCCAATGCGTCGTTACATCCAGCGGGATCCTTGTTATATCTAAATAGGACCCGGCAAAATAATTGATGTTATCGATAATAATTGAACGAGTTTCTTCCTGAATTCGAGGCTCAACCCCGTTCCCAAGTATACCTTTCGCTCGGGCCAGTGCTTGATTAATGTGACTTGGTCTAGTTCCTCGATTGTTGATTTGGTGGTGATGGAGTCATCGGGAATCATGAAAGATCGAGGGACCCTTTAATCATCATCCTCTTCGATCTTCTGGTTATCTGGCTGGGTCGAAGTCGATTTCTGTGATTGCTATTTGGTGTCCCGTTCTCCTTTTGAGCCCGATCCTTCTATCGGCAAAGGTGAGGATGTTGGTTTAGCTTCCTCGACAGCGAACATTTCCTTTGCGGATGGTTTTTCTCCATACACTGTTTTGACACCTCTCGATGTCGGGAATTTGAGGGCATGGTGTAGGGTCGAAGGTACAACTCTCATGTTGTGGATTCATGGCCTTCCGAAAAGGGCGTTGTATCTCATATCACCTTCGATCACGTGAAACTTTGTTTCCTGGATGGTTTCGGCCACGTTTATTGGTAGGATTATCTCACCTTTGGTGGTTTCACATGCCATATTGAACCCGTTTAGAACCAGAGTTTCGGGTACGATCTGATCCTGTAGGCCGAGCTATTCTACTACCTTCAATCGGATGATGTTGCCCGAGCTACCTGGATCGATTAACACACGCTTAATTTTAGTTTTATTCATGAGTACGGATATTACAAGTGCGTCGTTATGAGGTTGGATGACCCATTCTGCATCTTCATCATCGAAGGACAAAGTCCCCATGGGTGCGTAATCTTGAGTCCGAAATCGTTTTTCCCTCACAATCGATGTTTTAGTGCGTTTAAGCACTGGTCCCTGAGGGGTATCGATGCCGCCGATGATCATGTGAATGATGTGTTGCGGTTCTTCTTGCTCGTTTTGTTTGCTGAAATCCCTGTTTTTAAAATGGTTCTTTGCCCTATCACTCAGAAATTCCCGAAGGTGCCCTTTGTTAAATAAGCGGGCTATTTTCTCTCTTAGTTGCCTGCAATATTCCGTTCTGTAGCCATGGGTACCATGATATTCGCACGTTTGATTGGGATTTCTTTGGGCAGGATCGGTCTGCATGGGTCGAGGCCATTTAGTATCTTTGATGCGTCCGATGGGCGATACGATAGTAGATGCACCAACACTGAAGTTATATTCTGATAATCGAGGTGCTTCTATAGGATCGGCATATTTATCGAAGCCGCTCTTACTCATAAGTCCCCGAGAATTTTTCCCTCGGTCAATCCTTCGATTGTTACAAACTGTATTGCGTGCTGAACCGTTGTTCACCTGATCTGTGATGTACGGTCGATATCGGTCTCTGTCCGACCTTTGTTCTCTGTCGATCTCCTTTTGGTTTTTAGTAGCTATCCTGTTCTGATGCACGGTTCCATACGGAGCTCCCAACTGATCATCCTCGACCCTAATTTTCGATTGGTATCGGTTGTGTACATCTGCCCAAGTTATCGCTGGATACTCGATCAAATTTTGTTTCAGCCGATGTGATGTTGTCGAACTTAGCTCGTTCAACCCTTGGGTGAAAGCTTGTACGACCCAATCGTCTGTGACCGGTGGTAATTCTATGCGTTCCATTTGAAATCGGGATACTAATTCCCTCAGCATTTCATTCCCCCTTTTCTTTACTTTGAAGAGGTCTGATTTCCTTGTTGCAACCTTTATGGCACCAGCATGTGCCTTTACGAACGAATCTGCTAACATGGCAAAAGAATCGATGGAATTTGGTGGTAAATTGTGATACCAGATCATCGCTCCCTTCGAGAGGGTCTCCCCGAATTTTTTCAACAATACAGATTCGATCCCATCGTCCTCCAAATCGTTACCTTTGATGGCACACGTGTAAGAGGTAACATGTTCGTTAGGATCGGTCATACCGTTATATTTGGGAATTTCGGGCATATGGAATTTTTTGGGGATTAGTTTCGGTGCCGCACTCGAGGGAAAAGGCTTTTGTATGAATTTTTTTCGAATCAAACCCTTTTATCATTAGTGGAGCCCCCGGGATTTGATCGACCCTGGCATTGTATGTTTCCACTCTCTTATCGTTGTCTTCGACTCGTTTTGTGAGTTCCTCGAGCAATTTAGTAATTCCGGAAGTAGTCCTCGATTCTTCCTCGTTTGATTTCACTATGGCGGGTTCTGTTCTAGGGGTGATTTCTTGAAGTGGATTGGAATCCGGTCTGCTTTGTGCGCGAGTTTGGCTCTGTAACTGAGCTATCGCTACTTGTTGGGCTTGTAGTATCTCGAAAATCATACGTAAGCTGGCCCCGATTTCCCCTGCGTTTTGGGTGTCTCGGGCTACGGATCGAGTACCGCCCTGAATGCTTCTTTCCGGTTCGGAACGCTGATTCGCCTCCAAAGCTATTTGTGAATTGACATCCAATGGTATTTCGGCTCGAATTTCGGGTACTTCGATTTGAGCCTCGGTGCCATCGTTAATTGGCCTTCCGTCCCCGGGTGCCAAGTTGTTGGTTTCATCTTGAAGGCCGGCTTCGTGGTCGATAGGTAAAGCCATTGCTGATTTGAAGTTGCAAGCTGGCGTGTACTTTAGATTTGTATCAAACAATCACCATTACCCTTAGCCCCACGGTGGGCACCAAACTGTTTACTGGAAAAATCGGATAACGTTAGATTTTGTGTATGGTTCTAAGGATATGCGATACAATTCGATATAAATCGTGTAGAGAAATAGAGATACGTATATTCTTCACTATGAGAATGTAAATAGAGGGCAATAAGAATGAATGAGATAAAGTAAAGCAAACACAAAGAGATATCTTTTAATCTGAGAAGTAATTTTTTTGTCTCTGCCCTTTAGCTTACAAGGATTCCCCTTTTTATAGAAGGGGTGTCATTACAAAAATATAATAAAATAAAGTATATAGTGGAAGGCCCATGATGACTTGTCTCTTCCTTTATTCCCGCCAAGATTCTCTCTCTTGGTGCGATCAGAACGGCTCTTGTCTGTGAGCTCGACATTGGCTCGAACTCGTTACTGGGTCGGGCCCTTCGGTCTTGGCTCGAGTTCGACCTTCGAGATGGGCGTCGCGTATTTCCGACCTCGAAGCAGTGCCTTGCGGTTCGATTCGGTCACGGGCTCGATAACCGGCTCGATAGGGTTATCGAGCCGACTCCTCGAGCGACCTTCGGGCTTGAGGCTCGTTAGTACCGACTTCGAAGCTCACTCCCAAAATCTCATTCCGACTTTTTAATACTCGGACTCAATCGAACGTAGGAAGGCCGAAATCTATTTCGACCGTATAGAATGGATCTAGCTAGCTATCTCCTGCATTTCTATTCTCTTTTTGTTTTTGGTTTTTTAGTCTCTTTTTGATGTTTTCTTTATAAAATTTGTTCGTTTTGATTGATCTATACAATTATTTTTAATGAAACTTATCTAGTAGTATAACTTCTTGTTTTTTGGTGCATCAGAGATCGTCCTATACTTTCTCTAATTTTCTTTTTACGTAATTAACCACGAGTAAGAAAGATCAAATTGGTAATAGTTAATGTGTTTGGGCCTCAAAAATATTGTTGAAATTGTGACCATTTCAACCAATAAAATGTTGCTTTGAGACGCATATGGTTCTTTACTTGATTTTGTTACGATAGGAGCGTACAAAGACGACTCTTTTGCCGTGATGCAAGATTGATTGATCAACTTATAACAGAATATATACTGTATGAACTATTGGAGAAAAGCTATTGGGTGTAGTGAAAAGAGTTTTTCTAATGTTTTTTAGGGGAAACAAACAACGGCTAGAGTTAGCTTCTCTACATCTTCTAGGAAAACAAGTGAATTCGTCTATATACTGAGATTCCAACTACCATTAAATTCGTGATTGATTCAAATTTGCTTCCACAAGAATAAACCTAAAACTCTCCTGAACTAGTATTTATATTGAAATTCTTCATGAACAATTAACTCTTGATATAATACTTTTTCCACAAAAATTAAGATTCTTGGTACCGTATTATCACATAAACAATATCAAAAGATGAATAAAGAAGTCTTATAAATTAATTTACAGACATTTCGCCCGTTGCCAAACTGGAAATTATACCGAACATTAGGGTGAAGGTAAAACTCAAAAAACATATAATATTTTCAATAATGGTGGACTTGTTTAGCTTATTACCCCCACCGTCAAATCCCAAGCCAAAAGGAATTACTTTGGAACACCAGCAGCCAGTCTAGCTCTCAAGTCCTTTCTAAGAATTTTTCCCGACGGAGATTTGGGTACCGTCTCCACGAAAAATACACGCTTTACTCTCTTATAAAATATCACCTGAAATTTTTTAAAAAGGAAAAAGAATCACTTCTTGTTCTGTATCAGAAATTGAGAATATACTATAACACAAAAATAAAAAGCTGCATTAACTTTTTCCCCGTGATTCTGTTTCCAGTATCACGTGCTAAAAGTAGCATGGACCTCACTTCACAAGATTAAGATCTTGTAAATAGGAAAATACTACTACTATGATTTCAACTGCACTATAATAAATGTTGAAAAAATAGATAGTACGTAGTCCTAGGATATATTCAATGGAAGTAGATGCTGGTTTCTTTTCTTTTTGTGTTCCAGGAATAATTTCAGTGTTCAGATAAAATACATCAATTAATTAAATAAAAAAGAAATTAAACTAACCTGTTTAGATACGAAATCCTTGACTTCATCTTCAGTGATGGCAGATCCATTTGACCTAACAACAAAAGCCACCGGAACTTCTCCCGCTTGCTCGTCTTTCATACTGCACAAGATAGATTTAAAAATGATGAGAATCTAGACATGTTTCAGCTGTATCGCACATTAAGCCGTTACAGTGAATCCCGCCGGCTATTTGTGTAAAGATTCCGTAACAAAAATGAGTGTAACTTACGGGACAACAGCAGCATCAGAAATGTTGGGATGGTTGAGGAGAAGGGCTTCAATTTCTGCAGGTGCAACTTGAAATCCTTTGTATTTGATCAATTCCTTCAATCGATCCACAATAAAAAGCTCGTCATCTTCGTCAATGAACCCAATGTCGCCAGTGTGTAACCATCCTTCTTTGTCTATTGTTCTCGTTGTGGCCTCTGGATCATTCAGGTAACCTACAATGTAATATTTGTTTAGTCTTATTATTTTATTTCACGTCAATACATAAAGTTTATACCTAGTGATCAATTTTAGTTTAGAGAGAAATAAATACCATTAATTTAATACAAAAGGGTTTGGTGACTAGTTGAGCTAGAGAATTGGCAATGGTAGGTAAAGCTTTTAAGACCAAAGGCTAATAAGTTGTTGGTGGGTGGGTGGGTGAATAGTTCCACATTATATTGTTGAGTTCAATTATTTTATGGCAAGGTCCCCACAAGTTTACAATAATAGATAAATAGGCGCTCCTAGATTAGAGTTACTACAGTACTGGTCCTCTTTTGTCGATTTAGGAATGCAATCACTTTCACGGTTAACATCGTCATATCCCCATTGGATGCAATGACATTATTGTGCATAGATGCCTGAATATGGCTCTCTATGAATAAAATGAAAATGATATCAATCAATTATGCCCATCACCCGTTAATATCATCAATTATATCGATTTAAAGCCTGTTAAAATTAAATTTTTATATATCTTTTATTCTGTTCATATTCATTTCCTTAAAATACATAATAACTCATTTTACAAGATGAATTAGATGTTCTCTAAATCCAAATTAACAATACAAATCATACTTTCAATAAGTTAAGATGTTTTTGCTTTATTTGCGTGGGTGAGGGAGAGGGTAGGTGGTGATATGATGTTATTATAAATTTTGGTGGCGTTTGTAAGATTAATCAAACTCTGTGGCCAAAACAAAAGGCTGAAAAGTATGCAAAATAGTCTCCGCCTAGTGCAACTTGGTCTGGGTCTATTAGTTGGTGGATTTGTCACTGACGTGCCCAAAATAATTGGAAAAGAAAAAACGTGTAATTAGGAACTATGTGTGGAGTGTGGTCACCTAACATATATTATCAATAGAACACTTGGTTGACATCTAGAGCCTATAAGAATAATTATCATGAAAATAGCATATGAAAATGCGAATACCAACAATTACTAGACACGACACATTATTCAAACTCAGTGTTAATAAAGACAATATATAATGATAGTTCCACAATGACATTACCAAACCGGATCCAGAAGAAACATTTTAAAATACTAGATATTGTAGTGAAATATTACATTAATTATGTCTTTAATTAGTATAGCAAATTACTATGCATTTTAGATTATAATTACAATTACTATAAACAATGAGCCATTGTTAAACTTATCTTAAAACAATGTCAGTATACAGAAATTAAAACTTGAAAGTATTAAAAGACGCACCTTTCATGATCTGGTCACCTCTAATGCAAATCTCACCGGGTTGGTTACGAGGAAGAGAGCAACCCGTATCCGGATCTACGATTTTCATCTCGGCGTTCCTCACAACAGTACCACATGCTCCTGATTTTATATCAAAGGGTTCTTTTGCAAATGCCAAACACATTGCCAACACCGGCCCAGCTTCCGTCATTCCATAACCCTATTAAATAATTAATTTAATTACTTAGTTAATGAATTTATATTGCGAAAATTATTCTAAAATATAGTAAAACGTTACTTAAAAATAATAACGATCAAGTACTCTATTTGTCTCAACTCATGTGGCACTCTTTCTTTTTCACTTAGTCCTTAAAAAAATGATATCTTTCTGTATTTAATAATAATTTAACTTTAAAATAATTATCTTACCCTTAATAAGATAATTTATAATCAAATAAATATTTATAATTTATTTTAGACCATAAATTTTAAATACTTTATTTTATTTTTTAAACTCTCTCAATCAAATATAGTCGCATCAATTGAGGAGGAAGTAATATAGCAAATGTGTGGTCAAAAAGTCCAACTATAATGTCGACAAAGGTTTGTAGTATTCGTGTACATTTGCATCCTCTACTGTCCGAGTCACCCCAAGAGCAAGGTGAGGAGTTCTTAGAAGGAGGGAGCCGGGGGTCTATCGGAAACAACCTCTCTACCCCAGGGTAGGGATAAGGTCTGCGTACAAACTACTTACCCCACTAGTGGAATTATACTGGGTTGTTGTTGTCGTGTACATTTGTAACAAATGGAAATTGCTCCATTATAAGAATTTTAGACAGATTATCTGTCTCACCAATTTAGAAATAGACGTTTACCAACTACGTGCAATTTACTCAGTCAAACAAAATCCATTTGTTATTCCAAAAATAGGAAATATATTAAGTGCAATTAAAATTTTGAGTAGTTTTAGAGGATCTTTTAAAAATATTCTTTTTTGGAAACTAGCGTATATGGTAAAACCAGCAAAACTATTCAAAGGAAAAAACACTGATGATTGTATACGAAACGGCTGTCAAATTCTAAATTCCTTTTTAATGAAGTGTGAAAATTCAGCAGGTCATCAACTTCCATGTGCATTAAGATCCGAACTTTGATTGAGTTAAAATCAAGATAATCAGCACGTAGCTCGGAATCAAGATAAAATATGTTTACCCGTAAAAATGCACAATTAAATTTGTATTCATGTATCTATAAACCAGATATACAAATTCAACATAAACAAAATAAAATAAAAAATTTACCTGACCAAGTTTAGCATTAGGGAATTTGGTTCGCACAGCGTCTTCGAGTTCTTTTCCTAATGGTGCAGCCCCAGACATGACAGTCCTTACTGATGAAAGATCATAGCTATCAACAATTGGACTCTTAGCAATAGCCAGAACAATAGGCGGCACAAATGGCCCAATTGACACCTTATACTTCTGTATTAATTCCAAGAACGGAGCAATGTCGAATTTCTGCATAATCAAAATCGCTGCTCCGACTCTCAATCCACACAGCAAAATGGAATTGAGTGAGTAAATATGGAACAAAGGCAACACACACATCAATACATCTTCACTGTGCATATACAAATTGGCATTTTCACCGTCAACTTGTTGTGCGACGCTCGTGACTAATCCCTTGTGTGTCAACATCACACCTTTCGGCAGACCCGTAGTCCCAGAGGAATACGGCAGCGCAACGACGTCGTCCGGTTGGATTTTCACCTCAGGAATTCCATGCTCTTCAGATTGTGTCAATTCAGAGAAATGAAGACAACCTTCTGGTGCAGAATCAATGCAAATGACCTTCACATCGTTTTCACTTGCGTAATCCTTCACTTTGCCAACAAAGCACGATTGCGTTATAATAATCTTAGCACTTGAGGCTTTGGCTTGTTTTACAACCTCTGCTGGCGTAAACAGAGGATTGGCCATTGTAGAAATGGCTCCTAAATACGATGCGCCCATAAAAGCGAACACAAATTCAGGGGAATTCGGCAAAAGGATCATAATCGTGTCCTTTTGTTGGATCCCTAACTTGTTAAGACCAGCTGCAACTTTTCTACAAGTGAGCTCAACTTCAGCATAAGTATAAATTTGATCGTTGGCTCCATTGATCAAACAGGGACGAGAACTGAACTCCAAAATATTTTCGAAACAATAAGAATGTAAAGGTAAATGTTTAGGGATGTAAATATCAGGGAGTTTTGATCGGAAGATTAAATCTACTGATTGCTTTGTTTCGGTACTACTCTCCATTGGCATTTTGGCTATGGTTTGATTAGATTTAGAGAGACAAAAGAGAAAAAGTTGGAACACGCTAAAAGGTAAAAGGAAATTGATTATTAGCTATGTGTCCTGAAGATGAAAGTTCAAAGATGGAGGAATATAAATACGAGCCAAAGATACAGAGTGTGGTTGGTGAAAGGGAGTTGATGGGTATTTAGGGTTGTTAAGGGGCAATTTTGGAAACTTGATTTTCTATTTATTTTTTGACATATTAGAAATATGGGAGTTTGTGGTTGGTGAGACTGAGAGTAGTTCAGGGAATGGGGCTTTGAGGTCTTATGGTTAGGTGACGGGTAATTTGGGATTAAATTCTTTTTTTTATTTTGTCAAAATTGTGGTTCAAAGTTGACCTTTTGAAATTCAGCAATTTCCACGTAAGCTTTTCACCTACCACGACATGCCGGAACGGGGTTGCTGACGGCAAGTGGACGGAACCCTTTTCACCTACTGATACAACGGGAATTGGTCATTGGCAAAAAATAAAAATAAAAATAGTATATTAGGGGATGCCTTGAAAAATTAATTTCAAAAACATATTTTTTGTTGTGACACTTACGAATTTCACCAGTCACAACCTATTATATATATATTATTTAATAGAGAATATGCAATTAAAAATATTAGTAACCGTTGTCTTGTACATTAATAATAATAATAATCCTTCCTGATTAGATCTTGATGATAATGATTCTGTTACCTAATTAATTGGTGGGCATAAAAACTAGTTGGATTGTTTATTATCCATTTGTAATTTTAATTATAAAGAGATGGATTTCTTGGACTGGTAGTAAGTTAGAAGGATAATATAGAAAAAAAAATTGCATTTTAACGTGGGGTTAATAGAGAAAATGAGATGTAAAAAAATAATACTTCTAACCGTTGTCCTTGTTTACCCGTAAAACGGTATATTTGACTTTATATATGGTTTCTAGACAAGTGGACTAATTTAACCCTGAAATAATGCAATAATTGAAGAAATGTACAATACTTAGCTTTAAAATATAGATGAAACAGCAGAGATGACAGTTCCGGGAACAAGATTTCCGGGCACAGCAAGGATGAGATCAGAAAGCGAGAAAGTAAGATTGTATTAAGCTTTGTATAGAATGTAGTGTAAGTTTAGCCAGAAATTTGTCCCCTTTTACAATGATAACTGGACTCACTATTTATAGCGGTGTCTAGGGAAGGTCTTAGGATCGTTCCCTCCTTTAATGTCAATTATGAGGGTAATTAATGAAGATGTAACGGTGAACATAAATGCCAAATTCTCTGTAACGGGTCGTCGATCTTAATACTGCAGAATATTCCTTATTAAATATTACCGGACGCAGAACATTTAATACACCTTTATGAACGTTATCCCTTCTGGTGACAAGCGGAATGACTGCATTCGATCTTCGGCCATCCCCGTCTTGGGTTCCACGTGTCTTTCCTTAGATGACCACATGTCATATCATATTTCACCTTATACAGATAGTCCCCCTGCTTTCTGGTGACATAACTTTGTGTTAACGGGAAGTTGGTAGAAATACTCTTTTGGCGAAAATTACTATAACTCCCTCTGAAGGCTTCTGACGGTTGATTAGATGCACGTCTCTCCGTATTTAATGCCTCGAACACGCGTTCCCATGATTCAGCACAACTTTTGCCGATTATCGAGGTAATCATGGCCATGAATTTAGCCGCCAAAATTTTACTTATACGCATTATTTTTTTCCTTTGCACTTCATAATTTCTCGAACTTCCGATTTGCATCTTTGTTCTCCATCCTTTCTCTAATTCTCTTCAAACAAAAACCTTTTCCTTCTTCTTATTCAATGGCTTCTTCCTCCAAGCGTGCCGGTTCTTCAAAGAACAAGAACAAAGCCAAGGACTCTACTCCTCCAACGGTGGGTTCCATCATCCCAAGAAGACTCAGTACCACAAAGGAATTTGAAGAGAAATTTCCTACTGCTAACCCTCGTACATGGGCTGTTAGTAGGTACCCTTCTTCCATTCGTCCTTCCAATATTCCTGCTGTGAAGGAAGACTGTCGCTGCCATGAGTTGGATATCATTGCTCCTGATCTATCGGAGCGAGTGACTCTTCCCAAGGAAGGTTTTACATAATTTTACATGTATCCATTTACTTTGGGTGCGTTTTCTTTGAGTGGAGAGCTTGATTCCGTGATTGCGGAGTTTTGCCTTCGCTACCAAGTGTGTTTGGCATAGGTAAGTCCTTCAGTGTGGAGGACGGTCGCATGCCTTCGACGCTTATACCAGGAGACTGGAGAAGAGCTAAACATTAGCTCGTATGATGAATCTCTACTCCCCTAAAATTTTCCGTAGGGGTATGATAAACCTCTGCAAACATGGTCACCATGCTCTGTTGACTAGCATGGATGATGATAACGACCGTGGGTGGACAGAACGGTTCGTTGCAGTTGCCACTAATAATATCATTCCGACAAAGGCTTTATCCTTTCCGGCTGCTTGGAACCGCACTCGTAAGATCTTTATTTAATATATTTTCTTTCACTAAATATTCTTCTATGGTTGTATCGACTCTTCACCCCTCGCATGTTTCAGCAACTCGATGAATCCCACCGGTGGTGGAAGGCTTGGACCGTGGGTTCAGAAGATCTTGGATGTCACGCCGGACGAAAATCGTTTGTGAAAAGAACTGGCCTTTAAATACGGGTAGAAGGCCAAAAATCATGATAATTTTAACTTACCTTGCTTCTATTTTTGTTTGTTTATGGAGAACTTGGTTAAACTCTTTTGACTTGTTCACGAAATTAGGTCTACTTGCGGGCTCTGTTATTGTCCCCGAGGAGGGCGTCTTGGCTGATACTGCTGATGCAGCGAGACTGCTTCAGGAGGCACTTACTCGAACAGGTATCTTCAGGCCTGTTTTGGGCGCAAACACTTCTTTATGGAGTCCCCGGATGAAGGATAAACAACCAAAGAGAAGACGTTCCTCCGCGGCCGGGGAAAAGAATAAGAGGGCAAAGACAGATGCCCCCAAGTCATCTCCGGTGGCGATGGTGACTGGTCCTCCTTCCGGGCCGATCATAGACACCGTGATGATTGATGATGATGAAGAAGCTAGTGATGAGGGAGCTTCTCTACATAGAAAACAACGATCCTCATTATCTCAATAGGATGCTCGACCTATTGAGAGAGTTACACCAACCGAGGACGATGCCTCGGCACTTTGGGGAGAGTTTGATCTGGTGGATAATATCAACTCCCATTTTCGGGCACCAATTGTTATGTCTGGTACTGCGAGGCTGAGTACCGGGCCCTTACCGTCTTTCGTTGGCGAGCATCTAACAGCCACCACTGCATTTGATGCAGCTGCTTCTCACTCTTCAACTCCATCAGCTTCATCTCCATCTTTACCAATACCAGCAACTGCTACATCACTTTTATCTTCATCCACTCTTCTACCAGCAATTGCTATATCACCTCCACTGGCCGCACCTAACCATGAAGAATGTGTTCCTCTTCCACAGTCCCCAGTTCATGGGAATTTGGGGAAATATGCCCCTTCTAATGATCCACAAAGGAGGAGGAACGTTGCTCTTTCGTTCTCTACCAGATGCAACTTGCTATCCCGATCGACGGAGTTTGCTAATTATCTGAAGCCAGCCTTTGGCTTTAGAGAAAGACTGGGAAAAGATTCAGGCACTCTCAGGAGAGTGTTTGTTGAACAACGTCGTAGTGGTACGTTCCTTTCTTTCTTTATTACTTCTTCTATTTTTTAGCGTAAGCATATCCTGAATCTTAGCCTTCTTACTTTGTAGGCTAACTTTCTTGCTTCTGAGGGCCTTCAGAGGTGGGTTCGTGAAAAGGAAGAGATTACCTCCGCACGGGATCAGCTTTTGACAGAGCAAGGTGCAACATATCGCCCGTCTTTCGGAACAGGAAGCCAAAGTTGCTGAGGCTGTTGTATTGGAAGCTCGTTTGCGGCAAAGTGAGCAAGAAGTGGTAACCCTTAGCCAAGAAATTGGTCCGCTGGGGGTTAGATTTGATTAACTCAGGGCCAAATGGGTTGAAGTCCATAACGTCGTTTTTGCTGCAACCGATCGTGAGGCTGCCTCCGTGATCTCGTCCAATTTCACTCCTCTATTTGAGGATATAAAAACGGGCGATGCAATAGTAATACCCAACAAGGAGTCGGGGTCGATTTTTCACAAGGAGCTATGAATGGGTCTTAGGGATATATATTATAGTGTATGATCTTGAATTATCTCAAATTGCACTTCCACAAACTTGGGTTGTTTCTAGGTCTAATTTTAAACTAAGATTACAAACTAAGAATTTAAACTAGGAAATTGTTTTTGGTTGTTTTTCAAATGATATAAAAGGCCTAGGGCTATAACCTTCACCTAGGTGTTCGCTTAATGGGTTATAAACCTTAAAGCTTATTTTATTGGTCGGGGGTGTATTATAGCTATCAACAATCAAATACCCACTCAATACCTCTTTGTCAAAGAGTGATTTTTCTCAATTTGGCTTTCTCAAGTCCAAATGGGTATTGAACAAAGAAGTTGATAATAAGCTCAAGTCGGGTTTTAGTATCTCTAGATTTAACCCTTTAATTGGGTTTATCAATCTCTCGATTGACCCAATTCCTTGCTAGCCAAGTTTTCCTAGACTAAGTCTCTCTTTCTCAAGTAGAGACCTGTCACGACCCAATTTCACATATAGGTCGTGATGGCGCCCAACACTATAGCTAGGCAAGCCAACAAATAAATTAAACATATATCAATTATTTTTAGAATACTTTTCTAAGTAATTTTATTATTTTTCTAGAAATATTAAAGAAATTTGAAAAGATACTGATTAACTTAAATCCAAGAAAATAATACAATTCCAAATTCTACCAATGTGTGTGCCAAGACCTGGTATCACAAGTGTATGAGCATCTAGTAGATTATACAAAACCCCAAATACTGTCTGAAATAAAAATAGACAGAATAAAAATACAAAGAGAGGCACTGGTAGCTACAGAACGGTCCAGCAAGACAGCTCACCACTACGCCTCTGGATAACGTGGATGTACGATGATAGGTCCTCCACTAGTACCTGCCTCAGATCCTGCACAAAAGTGCAGCAAGTGTAGTATGAGTACATAAACAACGTGTACCCTGTAAGTATCAAGCCTAATCTCAAAGTGGTAGAGACGAGATGACCGACTTTGATACTCACTAAGAGTCAATAATAATAAATAAAATAACAATAGCAATATTTAGATCAACATGATTTATAGAATTTACAATGATTTTCTTTAACCAGAAGAAATAATTAAATTCCTTCAAATGCAACAATTCTCAATATATTAATTAAATTCCTTCAATTTCAATAAATTTCTAATTTTTCAATTAGCTTTACAAACTACAATAAACTATCAAAGTATCGTGTAATTATTATTATTAGGCACGATTTCTGCCGAGGTCGTACGGCCCGATCCAGAGTGTCGTGTACACTGCCGAGGGACGTGCGGCGCGATCCATAGATGCATCTATCCTGCCGAAGTGTTCGGCCCGCTCCACAAGAAAGGAGGACATTTTCTTATGTACCTCCAAAAGGAGAGTATATTTATTATAAGATAAATTCAGGAGGATGAATAATTTCTCTTAACAATTAATTAATTTAACCAGAAAATCAAGCATATGAGATTTTTATCTTTTAATATTTTTATCTAACAATTCACAATATATATATATATCAAATAATATTAATTAAACAAAGAATACAATTTACACAAGTAATTCATGCTTTGAGTCCTAAACTACCCGGACTTTAGCATTAATAGTAGCTACGCACGGACTCTCGTCACCTCGTGCATACGTAGCCCCCACAATTAGCAACAATTATTATTTTAATTACCTATGGGGTAATTTACCCCTCACAAAATTAGACAAGAGACTTACCTCAATCTGCTCCAATTTAATCCACTAGAAGGCCTTTTCCACGATTATCCAACTCTGTCTGACTCGAATCTAGCCAAAATAATTTGATACAATCACTAAAAATTATAAGAATCAATTCCATAAGAAAATACTATATTTTTCAATAAAAATCCGAAATTAACTCAAAATATAGCCCGTGGGGCCCACATCTCGGAATCCGACGAAAGTTACGAAATATGAACGCCCACTCAACCACGAGTCTACCCATACCAAAATTACTAAATTCCGATAACAATTGGGCCCTCAAATCCTCAAATTTATCCAAGAGGGTTTTCAAACTTTTCCAACTTAATTCACCAATTAAATGATAAAAACAGTGATGGATTAGGGTAATTTAACCAATATTGAGTTAAGAACACTTACCCCGTTATTTTCTCTGAAAATCTCCCAAAAGTCGCCTCTACTCAAGCTCCAATTTGTTAAAAATGGAGAATGAGACGAAGTCCCCACCTTTATAGTTCTGCCCAGGCAGCCTTCGGTCCTGCCTCGGTCATGGCTTCGATCGTGGCCTCAATCCTTGGCCTCGATCGTGGCTTCGATCATGGCCCTCGAGCATGGGGCTTCGATCATGACCCTCGATCGTGGGCCTTCGATCATGACCCTCGATCGTGGCCTCGATCTTGGGTCTCGATCCTGGGCTCGACCATGACTTCGATTTCAGCCCTGAATTTCCAACAGAAAGGAAAAATTGCAGCAGCTATTTTAAGTCCAACTTTTGATCCGTTAACCATCCGAAACTCACCTGAAGCCCTCGGTACCTCAACCAAATATATCAGCAAGTCCTAAAATATCATACGAACTTATTTGAAACCTCAAATCATACCAAACAACGCTAAAACCACGAATCATCCTCCAATTCAAGCTTAATGAAACTTAAGATTTCCAACTTCTACATTCAGTACCGAAACCTGTCAAATCAAGTCTGATTGACCTCAAATTTTGCACACAAGTCATAAATGACATAATGGAGTTATGTAAATTTTCGAAGCTGGATTCCGACCCCAATATCAAAAAGTCAACTCCCCGGCCAAACTTCCAAACATAAATTCTTATTTTTAGCCATTACAAGCCTAATTTAACTACGGACTTCCAAATAAAATTCCGAACACGCTCCTAAGTCCAAAATCACCATATGGAGCTACTGGAACCATTAAATCCCGATTCTAGGGTCGTTTTCTCAAAATATTGACCGAAGTCAAACTTAGCATTTTAAGGCCAACTTAAGGAACCAAGTGTTCCGATTTCAAGCCAAACACTTTCAAATCTCGAACCAACCATCCCCGCAAGTCATAAATTAATAAAAGCACATACAGGGAGTTTTATATAGGGAAACGGGGTTCTAAAAGTCAAAATGACTGGTTGGGTCATTACAAGACCCAGTCAATTAGGCATGAAATAATATTTGCAACCATTAAATCTTCAATTAAAAGCAAGAACAAGGCTAGATAATCAACACCCAACCATAAACAAGCAATAAATCAAGAACCCATCAAGTTCACGCACTAGGGTTGGGTCACAACCCTTGTAAAAATCTAGTCACTCATGCTTAAATTAGAAAATAAAGAAAAAGAAGTGATAATTAAACCCATATTAATGACTAAAATGATAAAACAAATATTCAAAAAGCTCAAAATAGCTAAAAATACTAAAAAAAAAGCAAAGTAAACGGTTGCTGATGTCAAAAGTTACAAAGGTTGTCCAAAAAAAGTGAAACTATTCTATTTATATAGTGAAACCATGTGCAGTCCGCACTTTTCTTCAGCTTGGCAATATTGGACTTTTGCGGCCGCGCAATTCTGAACCGCGGCCGCATCTCTCTCTTTCTGCGGTCCGCACATTTCTGAGTGTGGCCGCACATGGCTCTTCTGCGGACCGCACAAATGTAGTTGTGGCTGCATAGTTGATCTTTATTGTGCGGTCCGCACTTCCTTTTAGCTTGAAATGAGAACTCTCTGAACTTCTAATCTTGCTTAGCTTCTGCGGCCGCATATTTTATGTGCGGACCGCACTTTTCACTTGTCTCTGATAAGCTTGCCTTCACAATCTGCGGCCGCAGAATATGTGCGGACCGCACTTTGCACTTGTCTCTGATAAGCTTGCCTTCACAATTTGCGGCCGCAGATGATATTTTGCGGTCCGCACTTTGAGCTTATGTGCCTGTTTTTGTTCTTGAGTTCCTATCACTTCTTCATGAGTTGAATTTTGTCTTAGTGGCTCATTTTCCAATACTCCTGCAATTAAGCATATTTTATTAGTTTTCGGGAACACAATTAAACGCTTTTGGGCTAAAACGAAAGTCAAAAGGCGCTAATAAGTAGTCACAATCTTCACTTATCACTCCGCTAAAATAGTGATTAACTTAGAGGCAGCCTTGAACTCCAAAATTGAAGAGCTTGCTGCTGTGGGGGCGAAACACGCCCAGCTAGAAGAGAAGTACAGGAAAACTATCGATCATAATAGGCTCTTTAGTTCAACTGTCCGCAACCTTGATGTCAGCCTCAAATCTGCTAGGTCCGCCCGGGAAAACCTTTTTGCCGATGTAACCCAACTCAAAGAAGAACTCAAGCGCCGAGAGGCTTCTCTCATTCTTGAAAAGAATTACTCCATGTACAACATGAGGAGAAAAACCTTGGAAGTGGCCAAAGCTGGTGTCATTGACTTTGATGCCGAAATTGCTAAGGCACCCGAGCTTGAGTTAGCTGCTAAAAGTGGACTCCCATCGAGGTCTGATGTACCTGGCCCTTCTGGTTCTGGTTCCGAGTTTTCGAAAACTGAAAAAGAATCGGAAGATGATGTGATGCCGAAGGCCAAACTGATGAAAATGTTAAGCCATTGGTGGACTTACATACTTCTCCCGGTGATGCGGAAACTCCTCTTCCTCCTGGTTCTGGATACACTACAGTTTAGCTTTTCTTTCCTTTTTTCCATTTTGTACTTTTACTGTTTTGGCACGTTCTTAAAAATAAAGACATATTTTTGCTAAAGTATTGTTTGAGTCTTACTTTCATTTGAATATCCATGCAAGTCTTTAACCTTTGCATTAGCTTAAGAATTCTGTGCACGTTTTTCTGTTAGCGCTTTACTATGTGTAGTCTCGGATTTATTTTCCTCGAGGCGCTTTGGTTCCGAGCATTATTCCTTTTTACCTGAGGGTTTCTATAAGTATTTGCACAAGTTTACTTTTTGCGTCCTTTTGTGTACGTTTTCGGGTGCATTTTTCCTCGAAGGCATTTTGATTCCGTGCACATATTCTTCCGAAACCAACCCTTTAGCATGAGGGTTTTCATAAGAGAGGGCCCTCTTATGTTTATTGTGCTCTTGAAGAAGACGTCTCATGTTCATTACGGCACTAACATTTGAAGTACTTATTTAAATTTTAAATGACAAAGTTAGTTCATCGTTCAAACAAGAAACAAGATAAAAACAAAAGGATTTCATTTGATATAATTCCTTCTATTTTCAAAAGTACACAAGCATTTATTATGCTAAAAAGAAATTGCCATTACTTGTGGCTATCTTGTACTACTTGTTTCTATGGGGCTGGTTGCACAGTCCCCGGTCCCGATGATATATTTTGTTTCCGAATTTTCATTTCCTGGTTGACGTGGCAGTCAATGTTGTCGTATCCTCATATCATCCCCCCCCCCCAAGTGTTCGAATGTAAAGAATGCGAATTGGAATACTGAAAATCTTGTGCCTTCAAAGATTCCACCAATGAATTGCTAGATAATCCTTAACTCGGCAACATACCTTACTTCCCCTTAGGAATCCATGCTATCGAGCAAAAGACTATCTAACAATTTTCTAGTGGTTTGTACTCGTGAACGATCGAGTAATCTTAGTTCGGTAGCAAACTTAACTTCCCAGTGGGAATTTGCTATCGAACCAAAGATTATCTAATTGTCTCCGAGTGGAAGCTTGTTTGTTCGACTTGCTATCAAAGGTCTTATTGTTGTTGTCTTCGTAGTATGCTTTCTATCGCTGCCTCACTAAAAACCTTGCCAAAAAAACCCAATTGGGGCAAAGAACTGAATGAAGGAAAAACGAATACAGCACATACTTTCCACTTGAATAATGTTTATCAGCAATAATATCTTTTGAGGTGTGCCACGTTCTAGTTGCTAGGCAACTTGTCTCCATTCCGGTTCTCCAACTCGTGTGAACCTTTCCTAGTGATAGCTGAAATCCAGTAGGGACCTTTCCACGTTAGACCTAACTTCCCCGCGTTGAGATACTGGGTATTTTGGGTTTCTTTCCTCATAACCAAATCTCCTACTTTGAAATAACGGAGGTTGGCTCTTTGATTATAATATCGCTCCATTCTCTGCTTTTGAGCTGCCATTCATACACGCTTTAAGTCCCTGGGTTCCTCGAGCAGTTCCAAGTTGATTAACATTGCTTTGTTGTTTGATTCTTCATCTGCCCGAATATATCTCAAAGTGGGTTCATCCACTTCTACCGGGATTAGGGCTTCAGCACCGTACACAAAAGAAAAAGGAGTTTCTCTTGTGCTCGATTTGGCCGTTGTCCGGTAGGCCCATAGAACTCCTAGCAATTCTTCGGGCCATTTGCCTTTGCTGCTTCTAGCCTTATCTTGAGTTTTTGAATAATCACTTTGTTTGTTGACTCTGCTTGACCGTTTGCGCTCAAATGATAAGGAGAAGATGTGATCCTATTTATCTTCAAATCTTCAAGGAACTTTGTAACTTTCGCACCGATAAACTGTGGCCTATTGTCGCATGCTATCTCTTTTGGTATTCCGAACCTGCAAATTATATTTTCCCATAGGAAATTGACCACTTTGCGTTCTCCGTTCTTCTGATAAGGACCTGCTTCCACCCATTTAGAAAAATAGTCAGTCAAAATTAAAAGAAATATTACCTTTCCGGGATCCAATGGCAGCGGTCCGACGATGTCCATCACCCATCATGAACGGCCACGGGGATAGAACCGAATGTAAGGGTTTTGCCGGTTGGTGTACTAATGGTGCGTAGCATTGGAACTTATCACATTTCCGTACGAAGTCTTTGGCATCTTGTTCAATGCGAAGCCAGTAATATTCTGCCTGTACCAACTTCAGCACTAAAGAATTTGTTCCTGAGTGATTGGCGCATATCCCTTCGTGGAATTCTCTCATGACATAATTAGCTTCCGCCGCTACTAAGCACCGGGCCAACGGGCCTTGGAAGTATTTTCTATACAATTGGCCTCTCTTGAAGCTATAACGTGCAACGTCGTAGTAATAAATGGGGTCTTCGGGTAACTTCCTGTGCTCGAGATAGTCGATTATTTCATTTCTCCAGTCCCAGACCAGACTAGTCGAATTTACCTCATAGTAACCATCCGTATCCAGGACTGAGCTCATCAGTTGCACTACCATCCAGAACTTCGATCCCTTTATTTCTGTCGATAATCCTAAGTTTGCTAATCCGTCTGCTTATGCATTATCCTTCCTCGGGATATGAGTAATTGACCACTCTCGGAATCGTGCCAAAAAAGCCTAAACCTTTACCATGTATTGTTACATACGTTCTTCTTTGGTATCAAAGATCCTGTAGACCAGATTTACCACCAGTTGTGAGCAATATTTGATTTCGATAACCTCGGAATCAAGTCCTCGGGCCAATTCGAGCCCTGCAATCAAAGCTTCATACTCTGCTTCATTGTTAGTTAAAGGGATCGTTATGATGGGTTGACTTAATGTTTCCCCCGAAGGCATGATTAAGACTATTCCTAGTCGGGACCCTTTTACGTTGGAAGCTCCATCCGTAAATAAGGTCCAAACCCCCGATGTCGATTCCGACACTATTACTGCCTTCTTGGTTGCCATATGCAGTAGTCCCGGACTGAAATCGGCCACGAAGTCAGCCAAGACTTGTGACTTAATTGAAGTCCTTGGTTTATATTCTATGTCGAACTCACTCATTTCGATGGCCCATATGGCCAATCTGCCTGAGAGCTCAAGTTTATGGAGGATGTTCCATAAAGGGATAGTAGTCACCAAAGCTATCGGGCCCCTTCTTTTGGTTTTGAGAGAAATTGAGGGCTTGATAAGTACTTCTTCAGGTCCCTCAAAGCCTGTTGGCACTCCGATGTCCATTCAAATTTATTTTTCTTTTTGAGCAGTGTGAATAAGCGATAGCAGTTTTTCGACGACCGAGAAATGAACCTGCTGAAAGCTGCTAATCTTCCTGTGAGCCTTTGGACTTCCTTTACGTTCGACAATTGATCTGGTATATCCTCTATGGCCTTGATTTTGTCGGGGTTTACCTCTATTCTCCTTGGTGAGACCAGAAATCCCAGATACTTACTAGAACTGACCCCCAACGCGCACTTCTCGGGATTAAGTTTCATGTTATGTTTCCTCAGGATGTCAAATGTTTCTTGCAAATGCTTAAGGTGGTCACTACATTCAAAGACTTAACGAGCATATTGTCTATATAAACTTCCATAGTCTTTGCTATTTTCTTTTCAAACATCTTATTTACGAGCCGTTGATAAGTGGCTCCGGCGTTTTTCAACCCGAAAGGCATTACTGTCACGACCCAAACCGATGGACTTTGACGAGTGCCCGAGTTCTATCTACCGAACACCCTAAGAATACGTCTAAGATATAAACATGAAATAAGTGTAGGTCATGCATAACATCTGCCCCTAAACTGCTAAATCATGTGAATAACATACGTGAGGAGACATACTCAAAAGACATATATACATATATATGCGGAATACAGTAGGGCGAGCCGACAAGGCCACATACTATCCAACTATAGATGACTATCTACAGACCTCTAATAGAGTGTAAAACTGTATAAATGACGGGACTGGGCTCCGTCATACCCTTATATGTATACAAAAGTATCGTACCAAAACCCAATAGCAGCTCTGGATCAAATGGAGCACACCAACTCTCGTTGAGCTAGGATCCTAAGAAGGGGGACCGTCAGCCTGTCTACCTGCACCTACGGGCATGAAACGCAGACCCTCAGGGAATAGGGGCATCAGTACGAATAATGTACCTAGTATGTAAGGCATAAAAATCAATATATAAAAGGCATGAAAGAAACATGGAGTAAAGAACTCAACATGTAAGTCTGAATAGCTCTATGAATCATGAAAATATTTATAATGTCATGCGTATGCGTATAAATATCATATCATGCATAGGTATATGCGTACATAATATCATAAAGCCCCTGAGTGCATCCCATCATATCATCTCAGCCTCTGTGGGCGAAATCATAAACGTATACCAGTTGATCAGGTGGTGGTGCGTATATAACGCCATAACATATAATGTCGTACCATCGTATTTGGCTAGTCGTATGGCTTAAGGAAAATCGGGCAGCAACTCCCCTATTTTTAATACATCCCAAAGACCACTAAGGGTCACCAACAGCCCAACAACAACAACTATAATCAACAATAGCAACAACAACAAAAATAATATAATCCAATATGAGTTTCTTTGATTATCTTAACAATCATATTGAGTGGCAAGCTCATTTTTACTCATAACAAGATATAAATTGAATCCAACTCTTATTCCATAAATTAGTTTACAACCTTTATAACATCATACTTAAATGTACTATATTATTTCTAGTTCAAAACATCCACAAAATGCCTTCCTAAACAGCCTCATACGTCTAGCACCTTGATTTTTATCGTCAATCACTTGTTTTTCATCTTTTCTTCTTCAATCAACTTAATTAACACCTAGAAAAACTTAACAACAGCAGCCACAATATTATCAAATTATTTCTCACAATTTCCAGCCACCACAAACCATATATTTAGCCACAAAATAGTACAACCAAAAAGACAACCATATCCCATGTTCTTTCAAGTGCTATCTTATGGTTTTTCACTCAAGCAACACAACCAACAAAAGATTAACCTTAGGCACAATTGAGAAGATGTTATACATACCTTGTACAGAAGCTAAAACTCGAAACCCTATCTCAACTTATCTCACAATAGCCCTCAATCACACCACAACATCATAGAAGCATTCATTTGTAGTCTTTAACACCTTTGATGATGATTTGAGTTGATTTCCCTTGAGTTTGGTTCTTGGGATCTTGGGATATGTTAGGGAGGGTTTTGGAGAGATTTTTGACGAAATTCGGGTAAGAAATGACCCAAAATGAGGCTGAAACATCTTTTAAAAGACGTAAAGTCGGTGGCCATCTCAAGTGGGTCCTAACCGAGCTGCTTGCGCAATCTCGTCAAAATATGGATATCTCTCTATTCTGATGTCGTATCGATGAACGGCTTAATACGTTGGAAACTAGACTCGTAGATCTTCAATTTGGTATATAATATGTCCCAAAAAGACCACATTTATCACACGAAATGTATTACTCAAAAATCTTCATTACAAGGCAAATCCTTAGTCGGTTTTTCCGCAACTTTAATTCGATTTTTCCCAAACTTTATATTTTCTATCCAAACATCATATATAGACATATTATGACTTTAAACTCATTTAAATCATGATTAACAAGTATCATATTTATTACGTCACCTTGGGACGCATAGGGTGTAACAATCTTCCCTCCTTAGAAACATTCCTCCTCGAATGTTAAACTCCCAGAAATCTATAGAAATTTTGGCAGAGTCTCCTCTGTAATGGTACTACTACCAACCTGTCACACAGCAAACCTAACAATACAAAGCCACACAGGGCCCTAATCATCAATAACACCAATGGCCTCACACGACCAATAATAATAACTAACATAAGAGTCAAGTATCATATACGTACCTAAAGGTTGTGATGTCTCAGTCTGATCCTCCTCCGGAAGAAAAAACAAGTGAGGATACCTAGTCTTCATTTCTTCTTCAGCTTCCCAAGTCATATCCTCTACATTATTGTTTATCCAAAGTACTTTAACCGAAGCTACATCCTTAGTTCTCAATCTTTGAACTTGTCTATCTAGTATAGCAATGGGAGCTTCCTCATATGATAGTTGCTCTGTAACCTGAACATCATCAACTGGAGTGACTTTAGAGGGATCTCCAATACACTTACGGAGACAAATGAAAGACTAGATGTATAGACTCCGAGTTGGAAGGCAAGTCTAACTCATATGCTACTTGGCCTACTCTGCGTATAATCTTATAAGGTCCAATGTATCGAGGGCTAAACTTTCCTTTCTTACCAAATCTCATAATGCCTTTCATCGGTGATACTTTAGGAATACCCATTCGTCTACCTGAAACTCCAAGTCTCGTCATCGATTATCTGCATAGGATTCTGACGACTCTGAGTTGCTAATAGCCTTTCCCTTATGAGCTTAATATTCTCAACTGCCTGTTGTACCAACTCTGGTCCTACTAACTTATTTTCCCCAATCTCGAACCATCAGATAGGAGACCTACACGTCCGTCAGTAAAGAGCTTTATATGGAGCCATCTAAATGCTGGAATGATAACTATTATTATATGTGAACTCAATAAATGGAAGATGATCATCCCAGATACCCTTGAAGTCCATCACACAAGCCTGTAGCATATCCTCCAGTGTCTGAATAGTACACTCAGCCTGACCGTCTGTCTGGGGATGAAATATTGTACTAAGACTTACCTGAGTCCCCAATCCTTTTTGGAATGACCTCCAGAAATTAGCTGTAAACTTAGCACCTCTATCTGAGATAATAGATATAGGGACACCATGAAGTTGTACTATCTTCTTAATGTAAATACTTGCATAATCCTCTACTGAATACATAGTCCTAACAGGCAGAAAATGGGCTGATTTTGTAAGTCTATCAACAATAACCCATATAGAATTGAACTTACGGTGGGTACGAGGTAAGCCTATGATGAAATCCATATTAATCACTTCCCATTTCCAAGTCAAAATCTCTATAACCTGCAATAATCCACCGGGTTTCTGATGCTCAATCTTAACCTGCTGCAATTATGGCATTGAGCAACAAACTCTGCTATATCCTTCTTCATTCCGTCCCACCGGTATATTCCCCTGATATTATGATAGATCTTCGTCCCTCCTGGAAGAATAGAATAACAAGAATAGTGAGCTTTTCCTATAACCTGCTGGTGCAACCCTTCCACATTAGGAACACATAATCGACCTCGATATTTGAGGACTTTATCTCCTGTAATCTCAAATGGTGTCTTCTCCTTTTGAGGGGTTATATCTCTGTAGTGAGCTATCACAGGATCTTCATATTGGCATTTCTTCACTTCAGTTACTAGAGAGGATGTTGTCGTGTCCTGAATAGTAACTCTCGTACCACCTGAATCTAGTAATAGAACTCCAAGATTAGCTACCTGATGAATCTCACGAGCTATCTCACTCTTATCTAGCTGTAAATATGATAGGCTACCCATAGATCTACGGCTGAGGGCGTCGGCTACTACATTCGCCTTCCCTGGATGGTATAAAATATCAACATCATAGTCTTTCAGTAGCTCCAACCATCGCCTATGACATAAATTCAATTCCTTTTGTTTGAATACATACTGAAGGCTCTTATGGTCCGTATAGATATCAACATGAATGCCATACAAATAGTGCCTTCACATCTTTAGTGATGAACCACTGCGGCTAACTCTAAATCGTGGGTCAGGTAATTCTTCTCGTGATTTCTTAGTTGTTTAGAAGCGTAAGCGACAATCTTACAATGTTGCATCAATACACAACCCAATCCAACGCCCGAAGCATCACAATAGATAGCATAACCATCAGTCCCTTCTGGAAGTGTCAGAACCGGTGCTGAAGTCAATCTTTCCTTCAATGCCTGGAAACTCCGATCACAAGCATCAGTCCACTAAAACTTAGTTGACTTCTGAGTCAACTTTGTCAATGGTGCTGAAAGAGAAGAAAACCCCTCGACAAATCTCCTGTAATAAACTGCCAAACCCAGGAAGCTACGAACCTCCGTCGGTGTCATAGGTCTAGGCCAAGTCTTCACTACTCAATGTTCTGTGTATCAACCTGGATACCCTCATCTGAAATAATATTACCAAGGAAGGCTACAAAATTCAACAAGAATTCATATTTAGAGAATTATTTATGCAACTTCCTTTCTTGTAGAACTCTGAGTACATTACGTAATTCATCCGCATGCTCAGCCTCTGAACGGGAGTAAACCAAAATATCATCTATAAATACAATCACAAACTGATCTAGAAAGATTCTAAACACATGGTTCATCAAGTCCATGAATATTGCTAGGGAATTGGTCAACCCGAACGACATAACTCGAAACTCAAAATGCCCGTATCTGGTCCTGAATGATGTCTTCGGAATATCTTTCTCTTTAAACCTTATCTGATGGTACCCAGACCTCAAGTCTATCTACTAGAAACACCTGACACCCTGCAACTGATCAAATAAATCATCAATTCTCGGGAGCGGGTACTTATTCTTGATCGTCGCCTTATTCAAATGTCTGTAATCAATACACATCCGCAAGGAACCATCTTTATTTCTTACAAATAATATAGGTGCTCCCTACGGTGATGTACTGGGTCTGATAAAGCCTTTTTCAAGTAAATCCCTCAGTTGTTCTTTCAACTCTCCCAGATCTACAGGTGCCATTCTATACGAAAGAATAGATATCAGTTGGGTATCTAGTAATTTGTCAATAGCAAACTCAATCTCCCACTCTGGCGGAAGGCCTGGAAGCTCATCGGGAAAAACATCGGGAAACTCATTAACCACCGGGATAGACTGAAGGGTCAGTGACTCTACTTTTACATCCTGTACCCGAACTAAGTGATAAATATAGCCCTTTCTAATCATCTTCCTTGCCTTAAGATAGGAAATAAACCTACCTCTTGGCGATGCAGTATTACTTTTCCACTCCAGAATTGGCTCCCCTGGAAACTGGAACTGAACCATCTTTGATCTACAATCAACGTTAGCATAACAAGAAGCAAATCAATCCATACCCATTATAACATCAAATTCTACCATATCTAACTCAATCAGGTCTAATACTGTAGAATGACTATGAACTACTACTATACAGTCTTTATATACCCATCTAGCTATCACTGGATACCCAACAGGTGTAGACACCTCAAAAGGTTCAATCAACTCAGGTTCTATCCCAAACTTACTAGCAACCAACGGAGTGACGTACGATAGGGTGGAGCCTGGATCAATTAATGCATATACATCATATGAGGAGACTAATAATATACCCGTAACAACATCAAGTGATGACTCTTGATCCTGTCGACCCGCTATTGCATAAATATAGTTTTGAGGACCGCTCGAGTTAGATGCTCCATATCTGCCTCAGAAATGAGCTAAGTGAAAGGTTTCTAGCCAATGAAACGTTATTCTACTGGTAGTTTGGGGGTTATGATGAATTCTAGTATTCTTGCCTAGCGGCATGATAGGTGCAGTGAGTGGCATGGTAATTGGAAGTTGAGGATCAAGGTTGTGGTTCGGTGTAGATGAGAATGTCACGAGCTCGGATGAGCATGGAAGGATTTCAGATGTTTAGAGTAAGTTGGTGTTATCTTAGTGTTGCCTGAGAATGGTGTTCTGTGGAAGAGGCATTGTGTGTTGATTTGCGGGTCGTGATTTGCTTTACAGAATTAGTACAATTGGTGGTATGGGTGTGCAGACTTGGCTACCTGGGCGGAAGGTCGTGGGAGCATACCCCACGGGGAAATTGTATGAGTGTGACATGCTAGTCACTTGATGGTTAAAGATCAAGACCAAGTACGGAGATTTTTGGTACTATCGTTAATGTGAGGGTTTATGCCTGGAAGGCGCTTTATTTCTTTGGTTATGAACTGTGGGGGTTATGCCGGATTGAGCCGGCTTGATTATTCGCACGTTTGTTGAGGTCCCATGTAGCTGGTGGTATTATATGAGCAGAATGGCCCTTGATATGCAGGTCATTTATCGCACTTTAATTGTGCTCGGGTTTGTAGTGTATGGCACCATCCGTCACCCCAGAAAGTTGTATTATGCACTCAACGTGCGTGTGGTCGATATTCGGGTATATTTTATAAGGGCAAGCGTTAAGGCTTGATGTATATTTTCTTCTTGAGTGTTATGTGCCGATCGGGTGGCACGCCGCCACGGGCATATGTTGTTTGGATCGGGTTGCATGCCGCAACAGTGTCATTTTGAATCGGGTTGCACGTCGCAATGGTGAGATGCTGAGTACGGTTCCATCTATTTGTTTTTGTGTATTTTGTTTCTCATTCATTGAGGGGAGTTCATAGCGTATGTTCGACCGTTTTATTAGTTACGCAGGCTGGGAAGTTCCATTCCAGAGTTCGTTTTTTCTTATATATCGCATTCGAGTTTGTAGCCTATTAGAGCATTGTTGGCATCGTACGAGATCTGAGTCAGTGTTTGAATTGTCTTATTACCTGAGAAGCTTGTACTATGTGAGATGAGATTATCGGACCTAAAATTTGTGCAATCAAATTTATATAAGGTACTTTAAAGGGAAAATATCGTTATTCGGTTCAGAATGAGGTAAAGGTTCTTGTCATAAGGAGATACTCCATAACTTATTGATTTGGTAGGTGGTCATGAGTTTCTACATGTCTCTTTCGTCATGGCAGTATTGCGAGAGTTGGAATAGGATTTATATACGTCATGAGATGTATTGCGGGCGCCAGATAAGTGAAATTTTAGCTATTGTAATCGTAGGATGTTATTATGGGCAACCGACTTATGTGGTTCATGGTGTGATTTCAGCATAGATGCATGATCATGTTTTGGTACAGTGTGTGGTGATAGGTACGGTGTTCGTGTGTTAGAATCAGGCCTTGTAAAGAAATTCAGAAGTTGGAACTTGGTTTTAAAGCTTGTTAGCTAAGGTTACCGGGAGGATTTTCAGTCTGGCTCGAGCTAATGTGTCCAACCGGAATGTGGTGTCACGGGTAGGTGCACAAGGTGTTGTACAGTGATTTTGGACAACTCCAGAGCAGTCCTTAGCACGTTCGAGGACGAACGTATGTTTACGTTGGGGAGAATGTAACGACCCGACCGGTCGTTTTGAGCTCCAGAGTGTCGTTCGGCGGTTTGATGCCTTGAGCAACTTCACTCCAGGTATTATGACTTGCACGGGTGGTTAGAATTGAAGTTTGGGAAGTTCAGGATGGATTCGGAAAAGTAAAGTTTAATTTCGGGAGCTTTAAGTTGGAAGAATTGACTAAGACGTGATTTTTGAGTAAACAATCTCGGAATCAGGATTTGAAGGTTCCAACAGGTTCGTATGATGATTTCGAACTTGGGCATATGTTCAGGTTGAGTATCGGATCAACCGGGAGCATTTCGACGCTTAATATGGAAGGTTGGTATTTTAAAAGTTTAAGAAATTCTTAAGTTTGACTTGAAGTTGATTTTAATGTTATCAATGTCCATTTGGGGTTCCAAGCCATGGAGTAGCTTCATTATGTCAATTATCACTTGTGTGTAAAATTTGAGGCCAATCGAACTTTATTTGATAGGTTTCGGCGTCGAATGTAGAAGTTTGAAGTTCTAAAGTTAATTAAGCTTGAATTGGGGTGTGATTCATGGTTGTAGCATTGTTTGATGTGATTTGAAGGCTTGACTAAGTTCGTATTGTGTTTTAGGACTAGTTGGTATATTTGGTAAAGGTCCCGGGGGCCTCGGGTTGATTCTGGATGGTTAATGGATCAAAAGTTGAAGTCGTGAGATTGCTGAAGGCTGGGCTCTGCTGGTGTAACCGCACCTGCGGAGCTTTGATCGTAGGTGCGGGATGTGTTGCGTAGATACGGAGAAATGGACTGGGAATTGGGGAGCGCAGATACGGCAGGAATTTCGCAGGTGCGGACTCGCACCTGCGCTTGGAGGGTCACAGAAGCCGAAGCATGGGTGATAAGGCTGGTCCGCAGAAGCGGGGACCTGACCGTAGAAGCGGTTGAGCAGCTAGTGGCCTCCACATATGCGAAGGGCAGACCGCATAGGATGTGATGACCCGGCAGGTCGTCTTGAGAGTTATAGTCCCGATCTCCTATTAACTGTTTTTCCCGTATCCTTTCTACTATTGTGACTTGCCGGGAGGTTTCGTTTTGGTTTTTGGAGTGTTTTGGGACACTTAGTCCCTAAATGGAGGCTTAAGTCTTAGGATTTGGACCGTAGTCAGAACTATGTGAAGATGACTCCGGAATGGAGTTCTGTCAGTTCTGTTAGCTCCGTTAGGTAATTTTGGACTTAGGGGCATGTCCGGATAGTGTTTTGGAGGTTTGTAGCTCATTTAGGCTTGAAATGGCAAAAGTCAAAGTTTTGGAGATTTGGACCGGTAGTGGAATTTTGATACCGGGGTCAGATTCTGATTTCGAAAGTTGGTTGGTTCGGTTGTCGAATTTGGAAGTTTCAAGTTCTTTAAGTTTGAATCAGAGGATGATAAGTGATTTACGCGTTGTTTGATGTGGTTTGAGGGCTCGACTAAGTCCGTATGGTGTTTTAGGACTGGTTGATATGTTTGGTTGAGGTCCCGGGGGCCTCGGGTGTGTTTCGAATGCTTAACGGATTGAGTTTGGTACTTATGCAATTGTTAAAGCTACTACACCTGGTGTAATCGCACCTGCGCACTTTGGGCCGCAGGTGCGATGCCGTAGAAGCGGCCGTAGAGCCGTAGAAGCGGTTTTGGCCCTGTCAAGTTGGGGTCGCAGAAGCAGACACGCAGAAGCGGAAGAAGAGCACAAGTGCGGGCCCGCAGATGCGGACCCAGTCCCCCCTTAAGTGTTTTCGCACATGTGATGGTATTTCCGCAGATGTGGTTGAAGGCTCGTAGAAGCGAGATCTCTGGCAGAAAAAGGGCTAAGTGCGAGGGTTTGATTTCATTATTCATTTTTGGACTTGAGAGCTCGAGATTTGGCGAATATTCGAGGGATTTACAGAGGAAGCTTTGGGGTAATGATTCCTATCTCGTTTGTGGTTGTATCCCACTGATCTATCTTTAATTTCGGATTTTGGGGTTGAAATTTGGGAAAAATTGGAAGAAGTTCTTCAACTAAGATTTCGAGTTTTGAAAGGGGATTCGTGGTTGGATTTGAGTAATTTTTATATGGTTGGACTCGTGAGTGAATGGGTGTTCATATTTTGTGACTTTTACCCGATTACGAGACGTGGACTCGGGGAGGCTTTTTGGGGTGATTTCCTAATTTCTCGCTTTTGCTTAGATTTCATTGACTAGATTAGTTTCTTATAGCTATATTTATGGTATATAATTGATTTTGGCTAGATTTGGGCCATTCTGAGCCGGATATTCGTGGGAAAAGCATTGCTACTGACTGATTTAGCTTGGTTCGAGGTAAGTGGCTTGCCTAACCTTGTGGGGGGAAATTCCCTTTAGGATTTGGTACTGATTTTACTATGTGAGTGCCGTGTACGCGAGGTGATGAGTGCGTACATGGGCTATTTGTTAAAAAACCTGATTTTTACTGAGAAATTCCCTGTTTCCACCTTAATTGAAGATACTAGCATGCGTAGTTACCTTGTTAGCTTAGGATAACATGTCTACGTGCCTTATTTACTTAATTGAACTCTTTGCAGCATGCCTATTGAATTCCTGCTTCTTTCCCGGCTTGTACTTAGTCTAGACTATAGATTCTCTTGCTGTACTTATCGTTTGTAATTGATTGCGTTGTGTATTTACTTTGGGACTACGGGACGGTATCCCGGGAGATCTCCCTGCATATTTACTTTTGGGACTATGGGACGGTATCCCGGGAGACCCCCCTGTACATTTACTTTGAGACTACAAGGCGGTACCTCAGGAGTTCTTCCTGCATATTTACTTTTGAGATTACGAGGCGGTATCTCGGGAGATCCCCTGTCGCTTAATTATGTGCACTATTATGTTATTTCACTGTGCTTTCCTTTGTTGAATTTTAGTCTCTTATTATACTGCTTATTCTCCTATTTTTATTATTATATACTAGTGGGCCTGACCTGACCTCGTCACTACTCGATCGAGGTTAGGCTCGGCACTTACTGGGTACCACTATGGTGTACTCACGCCCTTTCCTGCACATGTTTTTCATGTGCAGATCCAGGTTCCTTTTATCAGCCTTGTCCTTAGTTACAGTCATTGCTGTTTTGGAGAACTTCAAGGTACATCTGCCCGCGCCTACAGATCCCCAGAGTCCCCCTCTATCCCCCTATGTTGATTCTTCTCTTATTTCTATAGACACTGATGTATAGAACAGTTAGAACTTCGTAGAACTTGTGACTTACGGTGTTCCGGGTCTTGGGAGTGTCATGTATATTTTGAGAGTTGATAATTGTATATGTCGAGCGGCATCTCAGTTGCTTATTAAAATATCTGTTACTGTTAGTTGTTTATTTTCATATTTTTCATATCATTCCGGCAAGTGTTAGGCTTACCTAGTCGTAGAGACTAGCTGCCATCACGACGATTCACGGAGGGAGAGTTTGGGTCGTGACAAGTTGGTATCAGAGCTCTAGGTTCATAGGTGTCGCGAGTCACAAGCTGGTTTATTAGAGTCTCGCGGATCAGTACGGAGACGTCTGTACTTATCTTCGAGAGGCTATGAAACTGTTAGGAACAATCATACTTCTTTTGATTCCTTGTCGTGCGAGTTATTATCATCAAATTCTAAAAATTCTCTATTCTATTCTTTCTCACATATGGTGAGGACCCGTACCGGAGGATCTGATGACTAGGCACTCGCGCCCCCTGCTAGAGCCGCCAGAGGCCGGGGTAGAGTACGGCCACGCGGTGCAGCCAGAGCCCCCGTGCGAGCTGCGACAAAGGAGCCCCCAGCTGTTCCAGCTGGAGGGTAGGCACCGGAGATTCCTATTATTGCACCAGCCCTCCAGGAGACTCTAGCCCAGTTCATGAGCATGTTCATCACTTTAGCTCATGCTAGATTGATTCTGTTATTCCCTCCACATATCAGGACGGGGGAGGGGCACAGACTCCCGCAGCCCGTACTCCTGAGCAGAGGGTCCAGGTTGATCAGGCCCTAGAGTTCATTCCTATGCCGCCAGTAGCTCCGGTTCAGCACGAGACTAGGACAACCGCTTATGAGGCGGAGCAGCTCAAACTTGAGAGGTACAAGAAGTACCACCCACCTATCTTCAGTGGATTGGCTACAGATGATGCTCAGGGTTTTCTGGAGGAGTGTCATCGTATTCTCTGTACTATGGGCGTAGCGGAGACGAGTGGGGTTTCTTTTACCACTTTCCAGCTTAGAGGAGCAGCCTATCAGTGGTGGTGTGCTTATGAGTTGAGTAGTCCGGATGAGACAGCTTCACTTACATGGACTCAGTTCTCGGACATGTTTTTGAGAGAGTATGTCCCTCAGAGCCTCAGGGACTCATGGCGCGCGGAGTTTGAGAAGCTGCGCCAGGGTGCTATGACTGTGTCAGAGTATGCACTCTGCTTCAGTAATTTGGCCCGACATGCACCGGCCTTGGTTGCCACAGTTCGAGAGAGGGTTCGACGGTTTATTGAAGGACTCCACCCCAGTATCCGGATTAGTATGGCCAGGGAGTTGGAGATGGATATCCCTTATCAGTAGGATGTGAGTATTTCCAGGAGATTGGAGGGCATGCTTGCCCGGGACCGAGAGGAGAGAGAGGCCAAGAGGTCTCGAGAGACTGGTTCTTATTCTGGAACTCGTGCCCCGCTGTGCGAAGTCGATCCTGAATCACCTTCACCTTATCCAGGGCATCCTGGACCAAGTCTGTATCCAATAATCTGGCTTCGCCCGGCTCTAACCAACCCACTAGGGACCGACACCGCCTACCATATAGAGCCTCATACGGTGCCATCTGGATGCTCGACTGATAACTGTTGTTGTAGGCAAACTCCGCAAGTGGTAAGAACTGATCCCACGACCCTCCAAACTCCATTACATAAGCACGGAGCATATCCTCTAATATTTAAATAGTGCGCTCGAACTGTCCGTCCATCTGAGGGTGAAATGCTGTGCTCAGCTCCACTCGAGTAGCCACCTCATGTTGTACGGCCCTCCAGAACCGTGATGTAAATTGCGTACCCCGGTCAAAGATGATAGATACCGGTACGCCATGAAGCCTGACGATCTCACGGATGTAGATTCGAGCCAGCTGCTCTGAAGAATATGTAGTCATCACAGGAATGAAATGAGCTGACTTGGTTAGCCTATCCATAATCACCCAAACCACATCAAACCTTCGCTGAGTCTGCGGGAGTCCAACAACAAAATCCATAGTGATCCGCTCCCATTTCCACTCCGGAATCTCTAACTTCTGAAGTAACCCACCCAGTCGCTGATGCTCATACTTCACCTGCTGGCAATTTAGGCACCGAGCCACATACTCCACTATGTCCCTCTTCATCTTCCTCCACCAGTAGTGCTGCCTCAAGTCTTGATACATCTTCGTGGCACCCGGATGAATGGAGTACCGCGAGCTTTGAGCCTCTTGAAGAATCAACTCACGCAAACCATCTACATTAGGCACACATAGCCTGCCCTGCATCCTCAATACGCCATCATCCCTAATGGTGACCTCCTTAGCATCACTGTGCTGAACCATGTCCTTAAGGACAAGCAGGTGGGGGTCATCATACTGATGCTCCCTGATGCGATCATAAAGAGAAGACCGAGAGACCATACAAGCCAACACTCGACTCGACTCAGAAATATCCAATCTCACAAACTGGCTGGCTAAGGCCTGAACATCCAATGCTAAGGGTCTCTCTGCTGTTGGAAGATATGCTAAACTCCCCAAACTCTCTGCCCGGCGACTCAAAGCATCGACCACCACATTGGCCTTCCCTGAGTGGTACAAAATGGTGATATCATAATCCTTAAGTAGCTCCAACAACCTCCGCTGATGCAAATTAAGATCCTTTTGCTTGAACAGATGCTGCAAACTCCGATGATCAATGTAAATCTCACAAGGAACACCGTACAAATAGTGGTGCCAAATCTTCAGGGCATGAACAATAGCTGCTAACTCAAGGTCGTGGACATAATAATTCTTCTCATGCACCTTCGGCTGTCTGGACGCGTAGGCAATCACCCTACCATCCTGCATCAACACCGTGCCAAGAGCAATCCGCGACGCATCACAATATACAGTGTAAAACCCCGAACCTGTAGGCAATACCAAAACTGGGGTTGTAGTCAAAGGTGTCTTGAGCTTCTGAAAGCTCTCCTCACACTCTTCTGTCCACCTGAACGGATCACCCTTCTAGATCAGCCTGGTCATAGGTGCTGCAATAGATGAGAATCCCTCTACAAAGCGACGGTAATACCCCGCCAAACCAAGAAAACTGCGGATTTCCGTAGCTGATGACGGTCTAGGCCAACTCTGCACTGCTTCCACCTTCTTCGGATCCACCTTGATCCCATTACTCTATACTACATGGCCCAAGAATGCTGAGTCTAGCCAAAACTCACACTTAGAAAAATTTTCATACAACTTCTTTCCTCTCAAAGTCTGAAGCACAGTCCTCAGGTGCTACTCGTGATCCTCCCGAGTCCGAGAGTACAGCAGAATGTTGTCAATAAACACAATGACGAAGGAGTCAAGATAAGGCAGGAATACACTGTGCATCAAATGCATAAAGGCTGTTGGGGCATTGGTCAGCCCAAAAGACATAACAAGAAACTCATAGTGACCATATCGGGTCCTGAAAGCAGTTTTCGGGATATCTGGCTCCCGAATCTTTAACTGATGATAGCCTGAACGTAAGTCAATCTTGGAGAACACTCTGGCACCCTGTAACTGATCAAATAAGTCATCAATACGAGGTAATGGATACCTGTTCTTCACTGTAACTTTGTTCAGCTGGCGATAATCAATACACATACACATAGAACCATCCTTTTTCTTCACAAACAAGACAGGAGCACCCCCAGGTGACACATTGGGCCGAATGAAGCCCTTATTAATAAACTCCTGTAACTGCTCCTTCAACTTCTTCAATTCAGGAGGAGCCATACGTTATGGAGGAATAGAGATGGGCTGAGTGCCCGACAACAAATCAATGCCAAAATCAATATCTCTGTCGGGTGGCATGACCGGAAGATTAGCTGGAAACACATCCGGAAAGCCCTTCACTACTGGAACTGACTCAACTGTAAGGGTATCAATACTGACATCTATCACATAAGCTAGATACGCGTCATACCCCTTCTCAACCATTCGTTGAGCTTTAAGAAATGAAATAACTCTGCTGGGAGTATACTCTAAGGTACCTCTCCACTCTAATCGCGGTAAGCCTGGCATAGCCAGCTTTACGGTCTTAGCGTGACAATCAAGAATAACATAATGGGGCGACAACCAGTCCATGCCCAAGATAACATCAAAATCTACCATGCTGAGTAATAATAAATCGACTCTGGTCTCAAAACCACTAAGAGCAATCAAACACGACCGATACACACGGTCCACAACAAGATAATCTCCCACAGGAGTAGATACATAAATATGGGAACTAAAATAATCCTGAGATACGCCCATGTGTGGGGCAAAATAAGAGGACACATATAAATACATAGAGCCTGAGTCAAATAATACCGACGCATCTCTATGACAGACTGGAACAATACCTGTAATGACAGAGTCGGAAGCCACTGCCTCTGTACGAGTCGGAAGAGCATAATACCTGGCCTGGCCTTCCCCTCTAGGGAGACCTCGACCTCCCCGACCTCGACCTCGAGCTGGTTGAGCAGGTGAGGCGGTAGCTGGTGCTGGAATCATGGCCTGAGGACCCGGTGGACCACGTGGTGGCTGAGAAGTCTGTGGAGGTGCAACCCTCCTAAGTCTGGGGCAATCCCTCACCATATGGCGGGTGTCGCTAGACTCAAAATAACCCCTCGGAGGGCGTGGCTGTTGCAACTGACTCGGGCCAGGTCTGTTGGACTGGACGCTAAAAGCACCCCAAGCAGGAGGCACACTAGATATTGGCGGTGCATAATAAGGCTCCTGGGGCCTAGAAGGGGCTGGAACACCACTAGTGGCTGGAAGAGCTGAATGAACGGGGCGACTCACATAACCCCTACCATGGCGAGAGAGTTATGCGGACCGAAGGTTTCGCGACATAGCATTCATGGTTGGAGAGCGGGTCTTGCTTCGGGTATCACCTATGAAGGGCGTTATAAGGTTCGGAAAGAAGGGCAGGCTGAGCCCAAGGTACATTGGTCCTTTTGAGGTATTGAGGCGTGTTGGGGAGGTTGCTTATGAGATTGCCTTACCTCCCAGCCTAATAGGAGTTCATCTGCTATTCCACATTTCTATGCTCTGGAAGTATCATGGTGATCCGGCTCATGTATTGGATTTCAACTCAGTCCAGTTAGACAAGGATCTATCTTATGTTGAGGAGACAGTGGCTATTTTGGACAGGCAGGTCATAAAGCTAAGGTCAAAGAACATTGCTTCCGTGAAGGTGCAGTGGAGGGGTCAGCCAGTCGATGAGGCGACTTGGGAGACCGAGCAGGATATGCGCAACCGTTATCCTCATCTTTTCACAGCTTCAAGTATGTCTCTATACTCGTTCGAGGACGAACGATAGTTTTAAGAGGGGGAGGATGTGACGACCCGGCCGATCGTCTTGAGAGTTATAGCCCCAATTCCCTATTAACTATTTTCCCCGTATCCTTTCTGCTATTGTGACTTGCTGGGAGGTTTTATTTTGGTTTTTGGAGTGTTTTGGGACACTTAGTCCCTAAATGGAGGCTTAAGTCTTAGGATTTAGACCGTAGTTAGAACTGTGTGAAGATGACTTTGGAATGGAGTTCCGTCAGTTCCGTTAGCTCCGTTAGGTGATTTTGGACTTAGGGGCATGTCCAGATAGTGTTTTGGAGGTCTGTATCTCATTTAGGCTTGAAATGGCGAAAGTCGAAGTTTTGGAGATTTGGACGGGTAGTGGAATTTTGATACTTGGGTCGGATTCCAATTCTGAAAGTTGGAGTAGGTCCGTAGTGTTGAATATGACCTATGTGCAAAATTTGGGGTCAATCGAACGTGGTTTGGTTGGTTTCGGCATCGGTTGTCGAATTTGGAAGTTTCAAGTTCTTTAAGTTTGAATCGGAGGATGATAAGTGATTTTAGCATTGTTTGATGTGGTTTGAGGGCTCAACAAAGTCTGTATGGTGTTTTAGGACTTGTTGGTATGTTTGGTTGAGGTCTCGGGGGGCTCGAGTGTATTTCGAATGCTTAACGGATTGAGTTTGGAATTTATGCAATTGCTGAAGCTGCTGCACCTGGTGTAATCGCATCTGCGCACTTTAGGCCGCAGGTGCGGTGCCGCACAAGCGCCCATGGAGCCGCAGAAATGGTTTTGGCCCTATCAAGCTGGGGCCGCAGGTGCGGCAATAGATCCACAGAAGCGGACACGCAGAAGCAGAAGAGGAGCGCGGGTGCGGGCCCGCAGATGCGGCCCTTGTTCACATATGCGGACCCAGTCCCCCTTAAGTAATTTTTGCACCTGCGATGGTATTTCTTAAGTACGGTACCACAGATGCGGTTGAAGGCTCGCAGAAGCGAGATCTCTGGCAGAAAAAGGACTAAGTGCGAGGGTTTGATTTCATTCTTCATTTTTGGACTTGAGAGCTCGGGATTTGGCAATTTTTCGAGGGATTTTAAGAGGAAGCTTTGGGGTAATGATTCCTAACTCGTTTGTGGCTGTATCCCACTAATCTATTATTAATTTCATCTTAAATTTCGGATTTTGGGGTTGAAATTTGGGAAAAATTGGAAGAAGTTTTTCAACTAAGATTTCTAGTTTTGAAAGGGGATTCGTGGTCGGATTTGAGTAATTTTTATATGGTTGGACTAGTGAGTGAATGCGTGTTCATATTTTGTAACTTTTACCCGATTCCGAGACGTGGGCCCAGGAGGCTTTTTGGGGCGATTTCCTAATTTCTCACTTTAGCTTAGATTTCATTGACTAGATTAGTTTCTTATAGCTATATTTATTGTATATAATTGATTTTGGCTAGATTTGGGCCATTCGGAGCAGGATATTCGTGGGAAGAGCATTGCTACTGACTGATTTAGCTTGGTTCGAGGTAAGTGACTTGCCTAATCTTGTGTGGGGGAAATCCCCTTAGGATTTGGTACTGATTTTACTATGTGAGCGCCGTGTACGCGAGGTGACGAATGCGTACACGGGCTATTTGTTGAAAAATATGATTTTTACTGAGAAATTCCCTGTTTCCACCTTAATTGAAGATACTAGCATGCGTAGTTACCATGTTAGCTTAGGATAGCATGTCTACGTGCCTTATTTGCTTAATTGAACTCTTTGCAGCATGCTTATTGAATTCCTGCTTCTTTCCCGACTTGTACTTAGTTTAGACTGAGATTCTCTTGTTGTACTTTTCGTTTGTAATTGATTGCGCTGTATATTTACTTTGGAACAACGGGACGGTATCCCGGGAGATCCCCCTGCATATTTACTTTTGGGACTACGGGACGGTATCCCGGGAGATCCCTCTGCACATTTACTTTGAGACTACGAGGCGGTACCTCGGGAGTTCTTCCTGCATATTTACTTTTAGGACTAATAGACGGTATCTCGGGAGATCCTTTGTCGCTTAATTCAGTGCACTGTTATGTTATTTCACTGTGCTTTCCTTTGTTGAATTTTAGTGTCTTATTATACTGCTTATTCTCTTGTTTTTATTATTATATACCAGTGGGCCTGACCTATCCTCGTCACTACTCAACCGAAGTTAGGCTTGGCACTTACTGGGTACCGTTGTGGTGTACTCATGCCTTTTCTTGCACATATTTTTCGTGTGTAGATCCAGGTTCCTTTTACCAGCCTCGTCCTTAGTTGCAGTCGTTGTTGTTTCAGAGAACTTCAAGGTACATCTGCCCGCGCCCGTAGATCCCCGGAGTCCCCCTATATTGATTCTTCTCTTATTTCTATAGACACTGATGTATAGAACTGTTAGAACTTCGTAGAAGCTTGTGACTTACGGTGTTCCGGGTCTTGGAAGTGTCATGTATATTTTGAGAGTTGATTATTGTATATGTCGAGCGGCATATCAATTGCTTATTAAAATATATGTTACTGTTAGTTGTTAATTTTCATGTTTTTCATTTCATTTCCGCAAGTGTTAGGCTTACCTAGTCGTAGAGACTAGGTGCCGTCACGACGATTCACAAAGGGAGAGTTTGGGTCGTGACACATGAGGTGCCGTAGAAGCGGCTAATAATGGCCGCAGAAGCGAAATTTGTATTGGGCAGTGAGGCTTCTTTAAAACGGGATTTTTGGCCCATTTTCTCTCATCTTCACTTGGTTAGGGAGATTTTCATCAAGCAACACAAGGTAAGTGATTTTTACCTATTACAAGTTAAATACATAGTTTGTATAAGGATTTAAACATGGAAATTAGTAGAAATTGTGGGATTTTTGGTAGAAAACCTAGAATTTGGTATTTTTGAAATTTGATCACGAAATTGGACATGGAATTTGGAATAATTTATATATTTTAGCTCGTGGTGTTATGGGTAAAGTTTATCTTCTAAAATATTTGGAAACCGGGCACGTGGGCCCGAGGGTTGATTTTATGGACTTTTTGAGAGGAGTTAGGAATTTATTTAAATTGATTAATTATGGGTATTAGAGTATCTTTTGATTGGTTTGCACATTGTTTGAATAGTTTTGGATCGACGGGCTTTGGTTTGAGGTGTTTGAGGGGCGTTGGAGCCGGTTATGGTACTTTGGAGCGAGGTAAGTCTCCTGTCTAACTCTGTAATGGGAAAACTACCCCTAGGTAATGTATTTGTTATGTGTTACTTGTTGTAGGGGCTACGTACGCACCAGGTGACGAGAGTACGTGCGTAGCTAGATTCATGTTATGTCCGGGTAGACTTAGGTTCACACCGTGCTATAGCTGTACTACTTGAGTTGCTTCATGTCTATTAAATTCCTTTATTTTTACGATGCAACTTGAGACTAGACTTGTGTAGAATAATGGACTTGCCATCGTAGAGATCTGACGGGCTTCATAATTTGTCGCTATATAATTGTACTCCTCTTACGAATTTCTTCCACATTATGCGTTCTCACCGAAAGGTTTCTCTTAAAATTTATAACTCACACGTCTATTCGTGACTGAGGTCAAGGACCTGTCAAAGCTTCCTATTCTAATAGGATCGGGCCGTTCGCCTCGGTAGGATAGATACATCTATGGTTCATGTCGTTCGGCCCTCGGCAGTGCGCACACTAATGGGATCGGGCTATACGCCACGGCAGGATTTATGTACCACACTCTCATGGGAGCGGACCGTTCGCCTCTGCAATAAAGTAGATATATCTATGGTTCGAAAATGTTATGATAGATCTGGTCGTATGGCTCGACATTCTATAAAATACTCTAATGAAGTCGTGCGTAATAATTGGCAAAAAGCCAGCGTATTTATGAGCTTTTCCTGATTGAACTGTGACGACCTATCTAGTAAGGTCCATTATATATATACTCTGATTGAGGAGGTAGCTATTAGCTGAGAGTTTGAGTTATTGCTCAGAGGAGGATTGTACCGCGTATTATACTTGTTATTTCACTTATTTACTTTGTCTCGCACCTATTTACTTCAATTGTATCCGTCTTATTGGACTACTAGTAAGTGTCAATGTCGACCCCTCGTCACTACTTTTCTTGGGTTAGGCTAGATACTTACCGGGTACACGTTGATTTACGTACTCATGCTACACTTGTTGCACTTTTTTTGCAGGTACTTATATGTCTGATGGTCTTTGGGCGCAACGGCGCAGCTATTGCGGGAACTTTACCGTGAGCTGCATTTCATGTCACGCTCCGTAGCCTACAGAGTCTCCATCAGAATTATTTATATTTTTTCTGTCTAATTTTGTATTCTAGACAGATGTTGTATTTTATTATACTTCCTAGTTGATGCGCATGCACTTGTGACACCGGGTTTTGGGGTTTCCTACTGTTGTTTGTCGTTGAAGATCACGTAGTTATTCACATTTTTCCCTTGTATGTCCCATTTTATACTATTTGAGTAATGAAAATTATGATTTCAAAGTAATAAAATGAGTAATTAAATCAATCAATCATTGTTGGCTTGCCTGACGGTGGTGTTAGGCGCCATCACGACCTATAGTAGATTTTGGGTCGTGACACAAGCTCTCCTTCAGCTTCCGGGAAGCGTCTGAGCTTCTCGGATTCAATCCTTTGATGAATGCTTCAGCTGCCCATTCATCCGGGACAACAGGGAGCAACATTCTTTCTTTCTGGAATCAGGTAACGAACTCTCGTAATAATTCGAATTCTCCCAGTGCGATACTGAATATGTCGGCCTTTCGGGCTTGTACTTTTCTGGCCCCGGCATGAGCCTTGATGAAAGAATCTGCGAGCATCTTAAAGGAATCTATAGAATGCTCGGGTAATAATGAATACCACGTTAGAGCTCCCCTCATGAGAGTTTCTCCAAATTTCTTTAGCAACACATATTCAATTTCGTGAGGAGCTAAATCGTTTCCTTTAACCGTCGTTGTGTAGGTGGTAATATGCTCATGTGGGTCTGAAGTCTCATCATACTTTGGCACTTCAGGCATTTTGAATCGTTTCAGGATTAGTTCTGGTGCCGCACTCGACTTGTATGGCAGTTGAGTATACTTCTTCGAGTCCGGACCTTTCAATACTGGTGGCGCGCCCGGGATTTAGTCTATTCGGGCATTTGCTTCCCTCATAAACTGTAAAAGTTCATTCTTGAACGGATCATTCTCGTTGTTAAGACCGGATCTGCTCCCCCCAGCCCTGTCGGAGCCAACTTCACCCCTGGGAGTGTTGTTGTCGACTCTCTCCGTTGTTTGGTTTGCGAGAACACCGGGAGGAATTGGATCTCGTCTGTTTGCATTATTCGAAGCCCCCTGTAGCGCATGTTTCAGCTCCATCATAACCTTGTCCTGCCGCGTGAGATGGCCTAGAATGATCGCATGTTGCTCTTGCAGGACCCTCACCGCATCCACGACATGCTCCTCATCAGCATCATCGGGAGTTGTCTCCCGAACCTGTCAAAGGTAATGTATGTCATGCACCGGCATGGCGTCATTCCCCTCATTGCGGGTGTCACTTATTGAATCTTCAAAATGAGGCCGATCCCCTCGAATTTCAGGGTTGTGCGTGTTGTTAACAGTGTTATCTGCCATTTTATGATTTTTTCTACGACAAAATAATCAAATCACATAAGTAAAAAAGGCAGGGATCAATTTAATTGCACGGCTGTCTTGGCCCCACGGTGGGCGCTAAATTGTTTACCCATAAAATGGTACAGTTGAATTAATACGTGTTTTCTAGATAAGTGAACTAATTTGATCCTGAAATAATACAATAATTGAAGAAATGTACAATACTTAGCCTTAATAATTATTTTGGTGCCTCTAATATACATTAACTAACTGCGGGACTGAGTTTCAATTAATAGTGATTCTTGAATTTTAGTACAAGATGAAGATCTGGCCAAGAAAAATATGCAAAGTAGCATATGAGCTTCAATTAATAGTAACTAGTGTTAGCACCAGCGCGATGCGCGGATAATTTTAAGAAATATTAATTTTATAAAATTATAAAATATAATATTATTTTAATATATTTTAGTTTTATTTTATTTTTTAATACAATGTGCAAAAAATATATAAAATATAAATAAAATTAAAGGATACACATCATATGGTCCTCAAATAAATTATTGTTCCTTATTTTTTTTAAAGTAGCAAATACTTCGTACTATACATTTACTACATGACTTTGTATTAACTTGTTAATTAACTTAATATTTTATCACTATTTTTGTAATATAATATAGATATATATTTTCTTACACTGAAAATAATGAATTATTTTTAAACTTATGTTATACTGTTTAAATTTATCAATAAGCTTTTTAGTGTTATTTTCTTAACTTTTATTCTTTTAATTAATCCAAAGTATAAATATTCTAGCATTATATTTATCCGTCTTTTTTCGTACATTCTTTTCTACTGTAATGTTGGATTAGTTTTCTTATTTTGTATTTTACTCATAATTAAAATAATATTTTTTTTTTACTAAATTATAATTTTGCATTCATCAAAAGTATAAAGAGATAACCCTTTTATTATCTTTGTAAAAATCTACCAATATTTTGAATAATTATTTTTTTGTGTTATATATATATATATATATGTCACGACCCAATTTCACATATAGGTCGTGATGTCGCCCAACACTACAGCTAGGCAAGCCAACTAATAAGTCAATCGTACATTGGTTAAACTTTTATTCCAAGAAAATAATAAAATACCAACTTCTACCAATGTGTGTGCCAAGACCCGGTGTCACAAGTGCATGAGCATCTAGTAGATTATACAAAACTCCAAATACTGTCTGAAATAAAATAGACAGAATATAAATATAAGAAGAGATACTGGTAGCTGCAGAACGGCTCAGAAGGCAGCCCACCACTATGCCTCGCGATGACGTGGGTATGTGATGATAGGTCCTCCACTAGTACCAGTCTCAGATCCTGCACAAAAAGTAAAGTAAGTATAGTATGAGTACGTAAATAACGTGTACCCAGTAAGTATCAAGCCTAATCTCGAAGTGGTAGAGACGAGATGGCCGACTTTGACACTCACTATAGGTCAATAATAATTGAAATAAAACTAGGATATTTAAATCAGTATGATTTACAGAATTTACAATAATTTATTTAATCAGCGAAAATAATCAAATTCCCTCAAATGTAAATATTCTCAATATATTAATTAAATTCCTTCCATTCAAATAAATTCCAATTTATCAATTAAATCTCATTTACAGGAGTAACAATTAATTCCTAAACAAGCAAGAATAATAATTCATTAATTCCAAGAATTTTCAATTTATTAATTAGCTTCACAAGCTGAAATAAATTATTAAAGTATCGTGTAATTATTATTATTAAGCACGATTTCTGCCGAGGATGTACGGCCCGATCCAGAGTGTCGTGTACACTGCCGAGGGACGTGCGGCGTGATCCATAGATGCATCTATCCTGGCGAGGCGTTCGGCCCGCTCCACAAGAAAGGAGAACATTTTCTTATGTGCCTCCGGAAGGAGAGTATATTCATTATAAGATGAATTTGGGAGGAGAACAATTTCTTTTAAAAATTAATTTATTTAAACAGACAATCAAGCCTATGAGATTTTCATCCTTTAATATTTTTATCTAACAATTCACAATATATTCATATAGATATCAATTAATATAAATACATCAAAGAATACAATTTACGCAAGTAAGGCATGCTTTGAGTCCTAAACTACCCGGACTTTAGCATTAATAGTAACTACGCACGGACTCTCGTCACCTCGTGCGTACGTAGCCCCCACAATTAGCAATAATTATTTAATTTTAATCACCTATGAGGTAATTTCCCCCTCACAAGATTAGACAAGAGACTTACCTCGTCTTGCTCCAATTTAATCCACAATTTTGCCTTTTCCACGATTATCCAACTCTGTCTGGCTCGAATCTAGCCAAAATAATTCGATACAATCACTAAAAATTATAGGAAATAAATTCTATAAGGAAATACTACATTTTTAATAAAAATCCTGAAATTAATTAAAAATTTGCTCACGGGGCCCACATCTCGGAATCCGAAAAAATTTATAAAATTCGACAACCCATTCAATTACGAGTCCAACCATACCAGTTTTACTCAAATCCGACTCCGAATCGATACCAAAATCTCAAAATTTTGTTTCTATGAGATTTCTAAACTTTTTTTCCAAATTTCAATCTCAAAACACTAATTTATGGTGAAAATAATGATATACTTGTATATGTAGACCAAATCCGAGTTAGAATCACTTACCCCAATATTTTTTCATTGAAAATCTACCAAAAGTCGTCTCTGCTCAAGCTCAAGTTCGTCAAAAATGGCAAATGGGACGAATGCCCTCTTTTTATAAAACTGCCCAGCAGCCTTCGGAACTGGTCCTCGAACTGGGCCTCGATCGGGGCTTCGATCACAGGCTCGAGCCTGGACCTCGGTTATGACCTCGATCAGGGCATCGAGGTTGGGCCTTCGATCATAGCCTCAATAATGGCATCGAGCTTGAGCCTTCGATTGTGACCCTCGATCTTGGGTCTCGATCCTGGCCCTCGAGCCTTGTCTTCGATGATGGCCCTCGAGTCGGACCTTCGATCATGGCTTCGACACACTAGCTCGAGCTTGTACCTCGTCAACCCTGGGCTCGATACCTGGGCTCGATATCTGGCTCGATATCTGGGCTCGATCATAGCCCAGAATGTCCAACAGAAGAGGAAAAATTGCAGCAGCTTTTTAACTCAAATTTTTGATCCATTAACCATCCGAAACTCACCCGAGTCCCTCGGGACCTTAATCAAATATACCAACAAGTCCTAAAACGTCATACAAACTTAGTCGAACCTCTAAATCACATCAAACAACGCTAAAATCATGAATCATACCCCAATTCAAGCTTAATGAAACTAAGAGTTTTCAACTTCTACATTCAATGTCGGAACCTATCAAATCAACTCCGATTGACCTCAAATTTTACACACAAGTCATAAATTATATAACGGAGCTATAAAAATTTTCGAAACTGGATTTCGACTCCGGTATCAAAAAGTCAACTCATCGGTCAAACTTCCAAACTTAAGTTCTTGTTTTTAGCCATTTCATGCCTAATTTAACTACGGACTTCCAAATAAAATTCTGAACACGCTCCTAAATCCAAAATCACCATACGGAGCTGTTGGAATCATCAAAATTCTATTCCGGGGTCGTTTTCACAAAATGTTGACCGAAGTCAAACTTAGCACTTTAAGGCCAACTTAAGAAACCAAGTGTTCTGGTTTCACCCCAAACACTTCCAAATCCCGAACCAACCATCCCCACAAGTCATAAATCATTACAAGCACCTACAGGAAGTTTTATTTTAGGGAACGTGATTCTAAAAGTTAAAATGACCGGTAGGGATATATATATATATATATATATATATATATATATATATATATATATATATATATATATATATATATATATATCCTTATTATTATTTTTATATTTTAAATTATTCAATATGAAATTATAAGCTCTATTTAATAACAAATATTTTTTATATGAGAAGTTTAATTAATATATACAATTTTTACGCTATCACTTGAAATTTATTCTTTTTTTATGACTCTCCATTTGTGAGAGTACACTGGTAAATTATTGTTGTTGTAGTTATGTGTATAGGTATGACTTTTCTTATCATAATTCAAATTATTAGTCTTACATTTTACATTTTTTCTGAAATTTATATTTTGTTTCTTGCTTATTCTAATTGTATTATTTATTACTAAGTATTACTAATTGTCATATTAATTTTTAGTAACTTATCACTTTAAATACTAAAATCAAAATAAATTTATTTTATTTCTAAAATTTAACTTGACTTTATCTTGTATGACTATTTCTTAGAATTCTTTTGTTGATTAAATTTATCAATTATATTTTTGAGTATTATTTTTTTACTTAATTTTATCAAATAAATTTAAAGTGTGGATAGAATTACATTATCAATATTCTCCTCTTTATACATTATTCTCTATAATAATTGTTTTTTTAATTTAGTGTTTATCCACAATATGAATATTATTATATTATTTTTGTAAATGGATGGTGTACAATCTGTATAAAGTTTAAACAGAGAAGTTCTTTTATTATATAAATCTAACAATGACTATAATAATAATAATCTTAGTATCACTTTCAATAAGCAATTAAATTAAATTTTACTTCCTTTTTTTATTTAATAAAAAAAATTGACTTTAATTTATTATTGAAATTTTTACATAAAAATTTAAATTATATATTTATTATTTTATTTGTTTTTTAGAATTAAGTCAATTGTTATATTTTTTTCTTTTAATTTTATCTAATATAATATTTTCAGTTAAGTGATCTTATCCATAATGCATGGCCATATGAATTATTATTCATCCTTTTATATATCTCAACACTGAAGTTATTTATTTACATATTTTTCTTCTTCTTTTGGTTCCTTATCCATGTTATTAAGTTACCTATAACTTAGCATTGTGCATATCCTCCGCTACTCCCATTATAATATAATATAGATGACTTTGGTTTTTATTTTTAATAAAAATATTTATTTACTTTTATTTTTCTATTCCATTGCTCGGATCGATAATATTTTTAAGTATTATTTATTTATTATATTTATCTTTATTTTTAAAAAATGAACTCAAAGTATATATTTTCTCACACTATCTCCACCTCCCTCTTTCTATAATATTTTTCCTACTATAGAAATTTATATAATTATTTCATCTAGTTTTAATCCAATAATACACAAAAAATAAAAGTGCATATACTCATACTTTAGACAAAAGATATATAGACTATTACTACTACTACTACTACTACTACTACTACTACTACTACTACTACTACTACTACTACTACTACTACTACTACTACTACTACTACTACTACTACTAATAATAATAATAATAATAATAATAATAATAATAATAATAATAATAATAATAATAATAATAATAATAATAATAATAATATTATTATTATTATTATTATTATTATTATTATTATTATTATTATTATTATTATTATAAACATATAGCTTATTGCATATGTAGTTATTTCAAGCTTCAATTTTCGTTCTCCTTTATTTTCAATCGAAAATGTTGAGTTTTTATTTTATTTTTAAAATTTTATGATCTATTTTTATGTCTGTAATTAATTTTATAAATATCTTAAATCCAAGAATTTGGAGGAAAAATTTAAAAGAGTTATTGTGTTATCCATTGCTTAATATTGTCGCACTATTTATGTGACTTTTTATTAGCATGCTACTTACTTTATACCTTTGTTCGCTATTTCCGTTATAATATATTATATATAGATGAATATGGGTTTTCTTTCTACTAAAATAAAATTTCCATTTATTTTTAATATTCGTTCTTATAGTGTTTAAACTTATAAATAGTATTTTAGAGTATTAATTATTTAATTGCTTTATTATATTAGTTAATATAGCATTAATTAGAAAATTATATGACCCGATAATTTCTTTTGATAACTCAAACTAAATCATTGTTTCCTTACATAATAAATGTGAAAACCCAAAATCTCATCTTTAAATTTAATAATTAATTATGTGTTCTAAGACCTCAAAAAGTACTATTTATCATTCCTCGACTTGTGTGCGCAGTCCGTAAAATTTTCTGGAAAGTTTTTATGTGAAAAATGGATTAAAATATGAATTTGAGCTTTAAAACTCAACTAAGTTGACTTTGGTCAATATTTTGAGCAAACGGACTCGAATCAGTGTTTTGACAATTTCAGTAGATCCGTATCGTGAATTGGGACTTGGGCGTATGCCCGGAATTAAATTTCGAGATCCCTAACCCGAGATATAAAATTTTGATAAAAAAAATTAAAAGTTTAAGTTCAAATAGTGACCGGATATCGAACTATGTCCATACGACTCCGCAATAGAATTTTGATGATTCCAACAGCTCCGTATGATGATTTTGGATTTAGAAGCGTGATCGAAATTTTATTTGGAAGTCCGTAGTGGAATTAGGCTTGAAATGCCGAAAGTTGAATTTTTAAAAAATTTGACCGAGGGGTTCACTTTTTGATATCGGGGTCGAAATCCGATTCTGAAAATTTGAGTACCTCCGTTATGTCATTTATGACTTGTGCGCAAAATTCGAGGTAAATCGAACGTGATTTGATAGGTTCCGGAATCATTTGTAGAAATTAAAAATTTCAAAGTTCATTAGGCTTGAATTTATGTGTGATTCGTGTTTTAATATTGTTGGATGTGATTTGAAGGCTCGACTAAGTTCGTATGATGTTTTAGAACTTGTTGGTATTTTCGGACGGGGTCCCGAGTACCCGAGTGCGATCCGGATCGAAATCAGATCAATTTTTGGACTTACGCAAATTCTGAAATTTGCAGCTTCTGGTGTCATCGCACCTGCGGAGGGACTGACCGCAGGTGCGGACTTGCACAAGCGAGTCGTGGCTCGCAGAAGCAGACGAAGGGCTGCCCAGTTGGAGCCGCAGATGCGGCTCATGTTGCGCAGAAGCGAGAGGAAGGGCGCAGGTGCGAGCGGGTACGCAGGTGCGATGGAATTTTTCGCACCTACGAAGGCGCAAATGCGATCCAAAGCTCGCAGAAGCGAAGGCAGCTGGGCTGAGCAATTTTCGCATATGCGGTATTTCAATGTAGATGCGGGACCGCAGGTGCGAGAATTTTATCCGCAGGTACGAAAGCACTAATCAGATTACAAAAACAGAGGGGTTCCGATATTTTTGTCATTTAGACATTTTTAACACGGTTTTGGGCGATTTTTCAGAGAGAATTCACAGGAAAACTTGAGGTAAGTCCCATGTGATCATTGTTAGTCAATTATATTGGATTATCATAGAATATTTCGAATAGATTACATATTTTTTAGGTGAAATTATAAGATTTGGGCCTAGGGATTTCAAAATGAGAATTTGAGATTTGGAGGTCAAGTTAATGTCGGATTTTTGTAAAAATGGTATGGTTGGACTCGTAGTTGAATGGGCGTTCATATTTCGTAACTTTCACCGGATTTCGAGATGTGGGCCCCACGGGCCATTTTTTAGTTAATTTTGGATTTTATTAAAAAATATAGTATTTTCTTATGGAATTGATTCTATAATTTTTGTTGACTGTATCGAATTAATTATGACTAGATACGAGTCGATCGGAATCGGAAAATCGAGGAAAAAGCATACTACTTGGTTAAATTGGAGCAAGTCGAGGTAAGTGACTTGTCTAACCTTGTGTGGGGAAAATTTTCCCTAGAATTCATATTAATGTGATTATTGAAATGTGTTAAAAGTCATGTACACGAGGTGACGAGTGTGTACATGGGCTAAATGTGAAAGATTATATTTTAAAATTGTGTAGACCTTTGTTGCGCATTTATTAAATTATTTATCTTGTTATATTTTTTCATCATTGATCTGAGATATATACCTTAAATTTGTTTGACCTTTTTCTGCTAATTGTTATACCTGTTTAGTTGAAACTGGTCTCTTTTATTCTGTGCATTATTTGAAGGGTGATTTTTTTTAAATTAAATATTATTAATATGAAGTATTTGACATTTTAAATTTGATATTGAAGCAACGTATTAAAGGTTTTGAAATATTATTTTCCTGAATTATTTATTCTTGAATATTTTGTATGATTTTTGTACTCATTGTGATGGAGCCGTGAGCTCTTTATTGTGGAAAAATATTATTGATGATTTATTTTGGCATGAGCCGTGAGCTCTTTATTGTGGAAAAATATTATTGTTTAATTATTTTGGCAAGTTACATTATTTGAGCACTTGAGGTGTAAATTGTGATATATTGTGATATTGATACGCATGCGGTGGTATAAGGTCTGGGTATTAAAATGCATGCGGTGAGATAAGGGTGGCTTGATACGCGTGGCTAGTAGGAGAAACTACTAGAAGTCATGCGGTGTGATAAGGTTGGCTAAAACGCAGGATGCTATTTCGGGAAAAATATTTTCTTTCAAATAAATTATGAAGGCTCCCGCGGTGAGATAAGAAAATGAGATATTGTGAATTTATTTATGATTTGGAACTACGAGGCGGTACCTCGGTAGTGCCCTTGTTGATATTGGTTTATGGCCATAGTTGCCTTCGATTAATTGTTGTAATTTTCATAAAGTTGAAAGGAATTTTGTTTTGATTCCACGAGATATTATTTGCAATTATTTGGTGTCATTAAATGTGACATACTATTTGATTCATTTCCATAGTCATTTTATCTTATTAAATTGTTTAAACATTTTTTCTTCATGGCATTATCTATTCTCCAGTAGGGCCTGATCTGACCTCGTCACTACTCTACCGAGGTTAGGCTTGGCACTTACTGGGTACCGCTGTGGTGTACTCATACTATGCTTCTGTACATCTTTTTGTACAGATCCAGGTACATCTTACCAGTCTAGACGTCAGTGAGTTACCTGCGCATGGAGACTTTGAGGTATATCTGCTAGCGTCCGCAAACTCCGAAGTCCCCTTCTATCATTTTATGTTGCTTCCTTATTTTTTTTTTTAGACCTTGATACATAGAAACATTAAAAATAAATTTTTAGAAGCTTTTGACTTATTTCTACCGGGTTTTGGGAGTTGTAATTATTTGAATTGTAGTTTATTTATTTCAGATATTTATGATTATTCTGCATTGTTAGGTTTACCTAGTCTTAGAGATTATGTGCCATCACGACCTCCTACGGAGGGAATTTGGGATCGTGATAATAACCCAAAACGTGCAGAATCTTATAACCAAATTAAAATGATATCTAGTCAAAGACCTAATAACTATGTAAATTAAATTTGCTCAAATCTTGTCTTAATCTTTATTAGATTTGTCTAAAATATTTTTAGATTATGTCTTAAAAGTGTCAGGTGGCATTTTTTCAACATGCCACTTGGCTTTACCTCTTGCTTCACTACCCTCCTTGTAATATAATACTAATATTAGTACCTGCGCGATGCGCGAATAATTAAAAAGAACGATCTACACCGTAAAGTTTAATATGTTAGTATTAATATCATCTTTACAACCAAACATTAAAAACATTTTGAGACTCCAGTAAAACTTTCATACTATCTCCTAATAAATGTTCCATAAAAAATAATGATACTATACAATTTGCTTGATATGAATATTCCACGAAAAATATGATGCTATACAATTTGCTTGATATGAAGCATGTGCTTAAAGGAACATTGTTGTAGCAAATGCTCATGAACATATTGCAGTGCATTTTTCAGAAGTTGTCCTCTGTATTGAGGTTTATCACTACAAAAAGGCATGAGTAAAAACTCAAGAATTTCTGGTCCTTGGGCGACAATTTTTGACGAAAATGAGAGACAACATATATTGTATTACTGATGAGATAATGAAGAAGACAAGCCAGAATGATCCTTCGGAAGGAAACTTATTTTGATTAATCCAAAGATTCAAGGAATGTCTTACGCACAGAATATTTGTCTACATATAAAATTAACCTTACTTTAAACACACACACAAATAGAAGTCAAATTCAAATATTACAATCTGAATACTTTGAAATTTGTGAGCTTTTATCAGCTGCATAACCACTATGACAGGTTGATTAGGTGATCCATCCAAGTGGGGCAAGATTTCACTACAAATTCTCCCTAAAATATTTTTGAAATATTGTTCCTCCTATATGTAAAATACACAAATTAATAATGAGAAAATAATAGTAATTGAATCTATAACTAATTCAATTCATGGTTGCAAGCGTACTCATGATCCTCAATCTCCAAGTTCATAAAGGTACTTGTTTTACCACCTTGATTGTACGATTCTACGTTACCATGACCAATAGCTTCTCCTATGACATCTGCCATATTTAAATAAATAGTTATGAATAAGTTGATAAAACATTCAACAAAAAATAGCGATTAGTTCATTCTCATCAACCTCAAGTTGATTTGTAAGATGCTCATAAGGTCTATAGTTCGAAGATATTCAAACTAAATTGTGGATCATTAATTTCATCCGGACGTCAATTTCAATTGATGCTTGTTGGTCTTAATCTTCAGATTGTTTGGTCCAACTACAAAGTTCTTCATAACATATAATCCATTTCATGTATTTTTGTTTTGAAAATACGCATAACAGCTCTTCCAATAGTTGCTTGAATTTGATCTCTCTAAAACAAAAAATGTGAAAAGAAATTTAAGTTAGTAAGGCGCATAACTTGAAGAAAATACATCACAACTCAAAAGGCATGAAAAAATAATAGCAGGTAAAAGAGTATGCACCTTTTCATCTTGAATAATTAATTCAATTGAATTAGGATTTCTGGCTTCTCACGGTCCGGAACGTGCCATAATCTAACAACACGAACCTTCAAATTTCAACTCATTTTGGACATTGATATTTTGTTGATATAGTTATAGTTTGGAGCCATATTTTTGTAGTAGTTTGTGTGGAAGCTAAACCCTAAGCAATTTAGAGAAGTCAAACCTAAGCAAAAGTTGCTTAAATAAAGATTTCTAAGGAAAGACTATAGTACGTATCCGAAATCCTAATTTTAAAAAAAGGAATGTGCAAGAGCGAGTGCGATCAAGAAAATATACAGATCTTCATTTTTTAGCTTTGGGCTTTTTTGAATTTTCAACCTTCGTTTTTTTTTTGTTAATTAAAATTTGTTAACCACCAAGCTTTAATTTTTCTTGTCTTTTTCCTTTGTCCTCTTGTTCATTTTTTAATACTATTTTCTGTAATATAATATAGATGTAAGATACAAAACAAAAATTTAATTAATTCTTTCTCCAAAAAGGATACCTACCATAACTGAATTATACACAAAATTTAATTAAATATACCTATAGTAATGTATATTGTTTACAAATAAGGTAAGATATAAAGTTTATACTAAATAAAGAATTATTATTTCAATTTAAAATTAATGTGTAAGATACAAAACGAAAATTTAATTAATTCTTTCTTAAAAAAGAATACTTCCCATAACAGAATTATACACAAAATTTAATTAAAGATACCTGCAGTGATGTATATTGTACCCCAATAAGGTCAGATATATACAAAGCTTGTACTAAATAAAGAATTATTATTTCAACTTAAAATTAATGTGTAAGATACAAAACGAAAATTTAAATGATTCTTTCTCAAAGAGGGGATACCTACCATAACTGAATTATACACAAAATTTTAATTAAAGATACCTACAATAATGTATATTGTACCAAAATAAGGTAAGGTACAAAGCTTGATCAATTAATTAATTAATTCGTCCCTAGCATAATTCGTCCCGACCATAATTTCATTCGTCCCTACCATAATTATACCAAAAAAGGTTAACTAAATTATATTACTGAATGTTATTTATTTTCCAGATTAAAATCTATATTTAATAATATAATAGAGATTTGTATCATAAGTGAAAAACAATTCATATTGAACTACTACTTCCATTATGTCACGACCCAAAATCCCACCACAGGCGTCGTGATGGCACCTAGTCTCTAAGACTAGGTAAGCCGATTTCAATTACATTTTGAAGCCATTTTTTTTTAAAATTAAATAAGTAATCAAAACTAACAGCGGAACAAATATGAACATACAACCTCCCAAGACTGGTAGTACTGAGTCACGAACTCTAATTGAATACATGGAATGATCACGAGAACCGAATATACAATACTGTTGGATTATAAATTAATAATACAATGAAATGAAAAAGACTCCAAGGGACTGCGACGGCCAAGCAGTTCTACCTTGAATCCTTACGATCCCGCTTTAACTTTGCTCAAGTCTGATATCTCCAATACCTGGCTCTGCACAAAAATATGCAGAAGTGTAGTATGAGTACACCACGGTCGGTACGCAGTAAGCAAAAAGACTAACCTCAGTGGAGTAGAGACGAGGTACAATCAAGACACTCACTAGTCTAATAGCTTGTGCAATATAACATACAAAATAATAAGAAACAGATAAGAATAAAGGCAGGATAAAATAACCAGTGATATGCACAGCAAGACAACAAGAATACCATAAATATTACTCAATAATTAATAAATACATGTACGCCCAATTAATTCAAGTTTTTCAAATAAATATCCTTCACATATAATTCTTCCATATAATTCTCTTTCAAATATAGTTTTCTCAAATAATTATCTTCCAAATATAATTCTTTCATATAATACTTTCTAAATAAAAATCCTTCCAAATAATTATTTTGATATTTCCACGGCACTTCGTGCCTATCATTAAATTATATTATTTTCCCGTCACCTCGTGCCCTCATTTCATATCACAACTACACGGACAATTCACGTGCCAAATATCATTATCAACTAATCACAGCACCTCGTGCCCACGTTTCATATCACAACTGTACGGACAATTCACGTGCCAATATCCTCATTATTTACTCACAATACCTCGTGCCCTCATTTTATTTTATAATCCGCCTGGCAATAGCCACAGGCTCCCAATTTCAACATAAATCAGATTGTTATCAATTTACCAACAACAAGACAAATTGCACAAGGTATAAAAATAAACACAAGAAAATAAAAACATCACATGAAAATCACTAACACCACAACTCCACATCATCACATATCGTCCCTGACAATAGCCACCCTTATCTCTCCTATAGCCACCCTTATCCCTCCGCCCTGACAATATCAATAGCCACTCTTATCGCTCTTATAGCCACTCTTATCGCTCTTATAGCCGCCCTTATCGCTCCGCCCAGATAATATTCCAATAAACACAACAACAGTGAAATGCCACCCTTATACTCACCTTATATCAACGGTGAAATGCCACCCTTATCTCTTTAAAATAATAACTCACACAATACAACAATTTACACGGGAAATTATCACGGCAATATAATAAAATCAATTCATATCACAATTTGCCCAATGGCCACAAACAAAATTCCAAAGACACAACCAAATATATTAATTTCACAACAAATAGCCGAAAGCTCCACATAATGTGTATAACACCCCAAAAATAATCAACAGAGATAAAAATTACTCAGCATAAAGCAAAGACTTCATTAATTCAAGTTTAGATAATTATATTAACACTTCTTTTTAATCTTGCTTAATTAATTATTTGCATAGAAAAAATTAGTATTGAAATTAAATTTCAAGAAATATTAAACCAACAATACTCACGAAATTACATAAATTTTCAAGTAACAATCACATCAAAATTGTCATATAAACAAATTCAACAACAAGGATTTAGGCATGGCAAATCGACGATTTAATAAATACTAATAATTATTTTGAATATAATTCTTTCAAATTAAAAGGTCACCATGTTACACCTCATTTCATAATCATAAAATATACGGGTCTCAACCCAATTTCATATTTTTCGTAAATACGGGTCTTAGCCCATTTTTCATATTTTCACGGCACTTCATGCCCATCATTAAATCATATTATTTCCCCGACACCTCGTGCCCTCATTTCATATCACAACTACACAGACAATTCACGTGCCAAATATCATTATCAATTAATCACAGCGCCTCGTGCCCACATTTTATATCACAACTGCACGGATAATTCACGGGCCAATATCCTCATTATTTACTCACAGCACCTCGTGCCGTCATTTTATTTTATAATCCGCCTGGCAATAGCCACAGGGTCCCAATTTCAACATAAATTATATTGTTATCAATTTACCAACAACAAGACAAATAGCACAAGGTATAAAAATAAACACAAAAAAATCACTAAGACCACAACTCCACATCATCACATATACTTCGTGACAATAGCCACCCTTATCTCTCCTATAGCCACCCTTATCTCTCCTATAGCCGCCCTTATCCCTCCGCTCTCACAATATCAATAGCCACCTTTATCGCTCTTATAGCCACCCTTATCGCTCCTATAGCCGCCCTTATCGCTTCACCCAGACAATATTCCAACAAATACAACAACAGTGAAATGCCACCTTTATACCCACCTAATATCAACGGTGAAATGCCACCCTTATTTCTTCAAAATAATAACTCACACAACATAATAATTTGCACGGAAAATTATCACGGCAACATAACAAAATCAATTCATATCACAATTTGCCCAATGGTCATAACCAAAATTCCAAAGACACAACCAAAACAATTAATTTCACAACAAGTAGTCGAAGGCTCCACATAATGTGTATAACACCCCAAAAACAATCAACAGAGATAGAAATTACTCAGCATAAAGCAAAGCCTTCATTAATCCAAGTTTAGATAATTATATTAATACTTCTTTTTAATCTTGCTTAATTAATTATTTGCATAGGAAAAATTCATATTGAAATTAAATTCCAAGAAATATTAAACCAACAATACTCACGAAATTACATAAATTTTCAAGTAACAATCACATCAAAATTTTCATATAAACAAATTCAACAACAAGGATTTAGGCATGGCAAATCTACGATTTAATAAATACTAAAAATTATTTTGAATATAATTCTTTCAAATTAAAAAGTCACCATGTGACACCTCATTTCATAATCATAAAATATACGGGTCTCAACCCAATTTTATATTTTTCGTAAATACGGGTCTTAGCCCATTTTTCATATTTTCACGGCACTTCATACCCATCATTAAATCATATTATTTCCCCGATACCTCGTGCCCTCATTTCATATCACAACTACACAGACAATTCACGTGCCAAATATCATTATCAATTAATCACAGCACCTCGTGCCCACATTTCATATCACAACTGCACGGATAATTCACGGGCCAATATCCTCATTATTTACTCACAACACCTCGTGCCGTCATTTTATTTTATAATCCGCCTAGCAATAGCCACAGGGTCCCAATTTCAACATAAATCATATTGTTATCAATTTACCAATAACAAGACAAATAGCACAAGGTATAAAAATAAACACAAGAAAATCATTAACACCACAACTCCACATCATCACATATAGTCCGTGACAATAGCCACCCTTATCTCTCCTATAGCCACCCTTATCTCTCCTATAACCTCCCTTATCCCTCCGTCCTCACAATATCAATAGCCACTCTTATCGCTCTTATAGCCACCCTTATCGCTCCTATAGCCGCTCTTATCGCTCCGCCCAGACAATATTCCAACAAACATAACAACAGTGAAATGCCACCTTTATACCCACCTAATATCAACGGTGAAATGCCACCCTTATTTCTTCAAAATAATAACTCACACAACACAATAATTTGCACGGAAAATTATCATGGCAACATAACAAAATCAATTCATATCACAATTTGCCCAATGGTCATAACCAAAATTCCAAAGACACAACCAAATCAATTAATTTTACAACAAGTAGTCGAAGGCTCCACATAATGTGTATAACACCCCAACAACAATCAGCAGAGATAGAAATTACTCAGCATAAAGCAAAGCCTTCATTAATCCAAGTTTAGATAATTATATTAACACTTCTTTTTAATCTTGCTTAATTAATTATTTGCATAGGAAAAATTCATATTGAAATTAAATTCCAAGAAATATTAAACCAACAATACTCACGAAATTACATAAATTTTCAAGTAACAATCACATCAAAATTTTTATATAAACAAATTCAACAACAAGGATTTAGGCATGGCAAATCAACGATTTAATAAATACTAACAATTATCCAAATTACTACACAATTTATCCAAGACTTTAACTTCATAAATTTTGTACATATAAGCCCGAGTACGTACTCGTCACCTCACGTACATGGCTTTTCACATTTCACAAATGGCATATAAGACTCGATGCCTAAGGGATAATTCTCTCACTCGAGGTTAAGCAAGACACTTACCTTTTGAAGTTAGGCCAATATTCCAAAATAACCCTCTTGCTTGAATTGACCTCCGGACAGTTCAAATCTATCCAAATTAATTTTACAACTTTATTAAAATTCATTGGAAACAATTCCGGACAATAATACGTCGACTTAAAATTTTATTCCCAAAAAAGTCAACGCGGGGCCGCCCCTCGGAACCCGACAAAATTTTCATGAAATCCGAACACTCATTCCGATACGAGTTCAACCATACCAATTTTATCGAATTCCAATAATAACTCGACCTCCAAATCTTAAATTTTCGTTTTTAGAAGATTTTGTAAAAATCTTGATTTCTTCCATTTAAATCTGAATTAAAGGATGAATATAATAATAGATTCATGAAATATAATCACTTTAGGATATAGAATACTTACCCCAACCAAGCTTGTGAAGAATCTCTCCAGAATCGCCCAAATCCGAGCTCCAAAAATTCCAAAATAAAATGGCAAAATTGACCAAGTTCAATCCTTATGTTTCTGCCCAGTTTTGTACCTGTGGACATTTTAGTCGCACCTGCGAGCTCGCTTTTGCGAAAAATTTCTCGCTTCTGCGATGCCTAGTGACCACTGCCCTCGCACCTGCGGAAGAGCTTCCGCTTTTGCGCTCACGCAGGTGCGGAAAATGCTTCGCACCTGCGACCTTTGCCCTTCTCACTGCAGGCCGCATCAACGATCATTTTGTCATTTTTGTGGTCTCGCACCTGCGACCATTTCCATCGCAGGTGTGATGGTACCAGAACTGGAAAAATTCTAGAATTCTTACAAGCACAATTTTGGTCCGTTTAACCATCCGAAACTCGTCCGAGGCCCCCGGGACCTCAACCAATTATACCAACATGTCTCAAAATACAATACGAACTTAGTCGAGGCTTCAAACCACGTCAAACAACGCTGAAATTATGAATCGCGCATCGAATCGAATTATAAGTTTTTCAAATCTTCCAACTTCTATATTTTGCGCTGAAACGTATCAAATCAATCCGGAATGACTTCAAATTTTGCACACAAGTCGTAATTGACGTAATGGAGCTATTCCCATTTCCGGAATCAAAATCCGACCTCGTTACCAAAAATTCATCCTTCGGTAGGATTTTTCAAAATCTTCTATTTTTTTCAACTTTCGTCAAAATGCGTTGAATTGTCCTACGGACTTCCAAATCCGAATCCGGACATACGTCGAAGTCCAAAAATTACCATACGAAGCTATTGACATTATCAAAATTCTATTCTGAGGTCATTTGCTCAAAAGTCAACTCTCCGGTAAACTCTTTCCATTTTAAGCTTCTAAATAAGAATTGTTCTTTTAATTAAATTCGGAATCTTCCGAAAATCAAACTCGACCACACCCGCGGGTTATAATACATATTGCAAAGCTGCTCGAGACCTTAAGTCACTGAACGGGGTATTAATTCTTAAAACGACAAGAAGGATCGTTATATTCTCCACCTCTTAAACAAACGTTTGTCCTCGAACGTGATAAGAATTATTCTGAGGTTATCAAATTGATGATTTTACTTTTATTCATATACTTACGGTTGATCCCACGTTACTGTATTTGAGATAATTCCGAAAATACCGTCTCATTTGAGATTATTTCTTTTACCCTTATTTGTGAACTTGAAGACTAATTCTTACACTCTAAATATTTTCAAAAGACCTGATTTTCACAACAACACACGATTTTAGTCTCAAGTGGCTATAGCAACTCGTGCCGACGCACACATCAACTTTCTTGATAGTGTTGAAGTACTTCAAAAAAATTTTGGGGTGTTACATTCTCCCCCCGCTTAGGATCATTCGCCCTCAAACACATAACATAACTTATCTCTTCCTTTTCAAATCTCAATCCTCTAAATTTTACTAACTCCCAAATTTTTCAGAAATTTCGGCAGAGTCTCCCCTGTAATTGGGCCTATCCACCTACCAGAGTAACACCAAAACAACTCCTAACAATACATCCATAACCCAACAAAATACCACAAGGTATATATCAATAATACCAATCTCAGCATTACAAGCACTGCATTATCATAATGATATCAGCACATGAAGCACATCATATGTATGTTCATCACCACATCTCTGGTCTTAAAAGCTATTCATAATTAATTCCACTATCATCAATTGATCTCATATTAACCACCACCTCATTTCGAATTTTCACAACACTGACAACAGAATATAAGGCATGAAGACCTCATGATTACTTACTCGGATTAATGAGTCACATTTAACGCCACCTGGGCACTCATCTCATAGGTTAAAACTCAATATTTACAGGATGAAAATGGCTGAATATGCACAAAAAATATACAAGAATTATCAAATATGCCTAACAGGCATGACTCCCTATTAATATTATTGTACAAATTAAATTTCATAAAGAGAGAATTTTAAACTCATAAATATTTCACCAGAAGGACCTCGTCCTTATATAACTTTCACCGCGGTTTGTAGCCCTGTTTAAATATTTTCCATCATATAAAAATGCGAGGATCTCGTCCTCAACTCCGAATCACAAGTATTTTGCACATTGTGCCAACTGAAATTTCAATTTCCTTTCTTTCTTCATAAACAGTTCTCACAACACATAATGAACCCTCATACCGGTAGGGCATATAATTCATAAAAATTAGAATCAATTTTTCCGAAATACATTAAACCCACTGTAATGAATAATAAAAATTACTTTTGGACTTATAGCCCTCAATGTTGTACAAAAATAAATGACAGACACGGGCTCACATCTTCAAATCTCCCAACAGGGATAAAGATATAAGTGGGTCATAAAAATTACGAAACTCACCCATAAGCGAAGCATAATAGGAGGTCTCACCTCAATATTCAGAACCGAATCAAATTAAAGGAAAATATCCTTTTATAAAAGAATCAGGATCGTACCTGTAACGACACCATCCGGTATATCGGCCTCAGCAAAATCATATCGATTATATCAATAGGTCGGGCCTCCACCTCTTAGGCGCCCACTACCCGCCTACCCTCCACATCTAACTGACTGTGCACCTGGAGTATTAACTGGAATAAAGCTCGTATCTTGAGTGCTCTGATAAAATCCACCCCTCCCAAGTCTGGGACAATCTCTCGTGATGTGCCTAGTATCACCACATTCATAACAACCCATATGAGGTCGTGGTTGCTCGTACTGAGTCTGTGCCGGATAACTGGAATAACCATTATAGGAATCCCGTACCGGTGGTGCATCGAAAGAACTTACTGGAGCACTCCGAGTAATCTGATGTGCGGACTGAGTTGGCCGACTGCTCGAGCCTTCGCTATAATGGGTCCTAGCTGAAGAGTAAAATCCACTGAACCCTCCAGATCTTCGAGACCTTTTGGCCTCCTTAGACTCCCTTTCATAGCTTAAAACACCCTTAATATTTCTCGCAATCTCCACTACTTGTTGAAATAGAGTATCAGTTTGCAATTCTCGAGCCATCCATATTTTAATATCATAATCGAGTCCCTCAATGAATCTACGGACTTGCTCTCTGATTGTAGGAACCAAGATAGGTGCATGACGAGCTAACTCACTGAACCTGATAGCATATTATGACACTGTCATAGTGCCCTGACGCAACCGTTCAAACTCTATGCTCCACGCATCTCGGAGAGTCTGGGGAACAAACTCTTTCAAGAACATTTCCGAAAATTGAGCCCAAGTTGGTGGTATTGCATCTGCCGGTCTACCTTCTTCATAGATTTTCCACCACTAATACGCTGCGCCTGACAGTTGAAATATAGTAAAGGCAACTCCGCTCACCTTCACAATACCCATGGTGCGGAGAATACGGTGACAATTTTCCAGAAATCCTTGGGCATCCTCTATAGTTGTGCCACTGAAAGTAGGTGGACTATGTCTCTTAAACCTTTCAAGTCTCTTTTGTTCTTCTTCTGATGCCTCTGGCCTGACCTCAGGCCGAACTGGAATAACAGGTTGTACCGGTATTGCACCCGGAACCTAACCAACGTGAACCTGCTGCTCTGGAGTTGTGGTATGAGTCTGAGCTACTCCCCCAATCTGCGAAATATTTGGTGCAATAGAGATCAATCCCGCCTGAGTTAATGTACCAAACATACTCAGGAACTGTGCTAAGGTCTCCTGAAGTCCGGGGGTAACAACAGGTGTTTCTGGTACCTGTCCCCCAATGGAGCTACTGGTGGCTCCTCAACTGTTGTTCTGACAGGTGCTCTAGTTCTAGCACGTGCCCTTCCTCGACCTCTACCTCGGCCTTTACCTCGACCCTGGCCTCTTGCAGCCCTAGCAGTATGTGCGGATGCTTGCTCAGCTAACCCGGTAGCACGTGTCCTCACCATCTGTGAGAGAATAGAGATACAAGGTTCAAATTCCAAATTCAATAAATTTCGTACGACAGGGATGAAAGAAGTGGAAATTTCTTAACAGTTTTGTAGCCTCTCGAAGATAAGTACAGACGTCTCCGTACCGATCCGCAAGACTCTACTAGACTCGTTCATGACTCGTAAAACCTATGAACCTAGAGCTCTGATACTAACTTATCACGACCCAAAATCCCACCACAGGCGTCGTGATGGCACCTAGTCTCTAAGACTAGGTAAGCCGATTTTAATTACATTTTGAAGCCATTTTTTTATTTTAAATTAAATAAGTAATCAAAACTAACAGCGGAACAAATATGAACATACAACCTCCCAAGAGTGATAGTACTGAGTCACGAACTCTAACTGAATACATGGAATGATCACGAGAATTGAATATACAATACTTTGGATTACAAATTAACAATACAATGAAATAAAAAAGACTCCAAGGGACTGCGACGACCAAGCAGCTCTACCTTGAATCATTATGATCCCGCTTTAACTCTGCTCAAGTCCGATATCTCTAATACCTGGCTCTGCACAAAAATGTGCAGAAGTGTAGTATGAGTACACCACGGTCGGTACCCAGTAAGTTTAAAGACTAACCTCAGTGGAGTAGAGACGAGGTACAGTCAAGACACTCACTAGTCTAATAGCCTGTGCAATATAAAATATAAAATAATAGGAAACAGATAACAATAAGGGCAGGATAAAACAACCAGTGATATGCACAGCAAGACAACAAGAATACCATAAATATTACTCAACAATTAATAAATACATGTACGCCCAATTAATTCAAATTTTTCAAATAAATATCCTTCACATATAATTCTTCCAAATAACTCTCTTTCAAATATAGTTTTCTCAAATAATTATCTTCCAGATATAATTCTTTCATATAATACTTTCTAAATAAAAATCCTTCCAAATAATTATTTTGAATATAATTCTTTCAAATTAAAATGTCACCGTGTGACGCCTCATTTCATAATCATAAAATATACGGGTCTCAACCCAATTTCATATTTTTCGTAAACACGGGTCTTAGCCCATTTTTCATATTTCCACGGCACTTCATGCCCATCATTAAATCATATTATTTCCCCGGCACCTCGTGCCCTCATTTCATATCACAACTACACGGACAATTCACGTACCAAATATCATATTATCAATTAATCACAGCATCTCGTGCCCACATTTCATATCACAACTGTACGGACAATTCACGTGCCAATATCCTCATTATTTACTCACAGCACCTCGTGCCGTCATTTTATTTTATAATCTTCCTAGCAATAGCCACAAGCTCCCAATTTCAACATAAATCATATTATTATCAATTTACCAACAACAAAACAAATTTCACAAGGTATAAAAATAAACACAAGAAAATCACAATATCACATGAAAATCACTAACACCACAACTCCACATCATCACATATCGTCCGTGACAATAGTCGCCCTTATCTCTCATATAGCCACCCTTATCTCTCCTATGGCCGCCCTTATCTCTCCTATAGCCGCCCTTATCCCTCCGCCCTCACAATATCAATAGCCATCTTTATCGCTCTTATAGCCACCCTTATCGCTCATATAGCCGCCCTTATCGCTCCGCCCAGATAATATTCCAACAGACACAACAACAGTGAAATGCTATCCTTATACCCACCTAATATCAACGGTGAAATTTCACCCTTATCTATTAAAAATAATAACTCACACAACACAATAATTTACACGAAAAATTATCACGGCAACATAACAAAATCAATTCATATCATAATTTGCCCAATGGCCACAACTAAAATTCCAAAGACACAACCAAATCAATTAATTTCTCAATAAATAGCTGAAGGCTTCACATAATATATACAACACCCCAAAAATAATCAACAGAGATAGAAATTACTCAGCATAAAGCAAAGCCTTCATTAATCCAAGCTAAGATAATTATATTAACACTTCTTTTTAATCTTGCTTAATTAATTATTTGCATAGGAAAAATTCATATTGAAATTAAATTCCAAGAAATATTAAACCAACAATACTCACGAAATTATATAAATTTTCAAGTAACAATCACATCAAAATTGTCATATAAGCAAATTCAACAACAAGGATTTAGGCATGACAAATTGACGATTTAATAAATACTAATAATTATCCAAATTACTACACAATTTGCCCAAGACTTTAACTCCATGAATTTTGCACATATAAGCTTGAGTACGTACTCGTCACCTCGCGTACACAGATTTTCACATTTCACAAATGGCATATAAGACTCGATGTCTAAGGGGTAATTCCCCCACTCGAGTTTAAGCAAGACACTTACCTTTTGAAGTTAGGCCAATATTCCAAAATAGCCCTCTTGCTTGAATTGACCTCCAGACAGCTCAAATCTATCCAAATTTATTGTACAACTTCATTAAAATTCATCAAAAATATTTCCGGATAATAATACGTCGACTTAAAATTTTATTCCAAAAAAGGTCAACGAAAGTCAACGTGGGGCTCACCGCTCGGAACCCGACATAATTTTCATGAAATCCGAACACCCATTCCGATACGAGTTCAACCATACCAATTTTATCGAATTCAAATAACAACTCGACCTCCAAATCTTAAATTTTTATTTTTGGAAGATTTTGTAAAAATCTTGATTTCTTCCATTTAAATCTGAATTAAACGATGAATATAATCATAGATTCATGAAATATAATCACTTTAGGATATAGAACACTTACCCCAACCAGGCTTGTGAAGAATCCCTCCAGAATCGCCCAAATGCGAGCTCCAAAAATTCCAAAACGAAATGCCAAAAATGACCAAGTTCAATCCTTATATTTCTGCCTAGTTTCGCACCTGCGGACATTTAAGTCGCACCTGTGAGCTCGCTTTTGCGAGAAATTTCTCGCTTCTGTGATGCCCAGTGACCACTGCCCTCGCACCTGCGGAAGAGCTTCCGCTTCTGCGCTCACGCAGGTGCGGAAAATGCTTTGCACCTGCGACCATTTCCATCGCAGGTGCGATGGTACCAGAACTGGAAAAATTCCAAAATTCCTTCAAGCACAATTTTGGTCCGTTTAACCATCCGAAACTCGTTTGAGGCCCCCGGGACCTTAACCAATTATACTAACATGTCCCAAAATACAATACGAACTTAGTCGAGGCTTCAAACCATGTCAAACAATGCCGAAATTATGAATCGCGCATCGAATCGAATTATAAGATTTTCAAATCTTCCAACTTCTATATTTTACGCCGAAACGTATCAAATCAATCCGGAATGACTTCAAATTTTGCACACAAGTCATAATTGACGTAATGGAGCTATTCCCATTTTCGGAATTGAAATCCGACCTCGTTATCCAAAATTCATCCTTCGATAGGATTTTCCATAAGCTTTCATTTTTTTCAACTTTCGCCAAAATGCGTCGAATTGTCCTACGGACTTCCAAATCCGAATCCCTCGCACCTGTGGAAGAGCTTCCGCTTCTGCGCTCACGCAGGTGCGAAAAATGCTTCGCACTTGCGACCTTTGCCCTTCTTACCCCAGACCGCATCTGCGATCATTTTGTCGCTTTTGCGGTCTCGCACCTACGACCATTTCCATCGCAGGTGTGATGGTACCAGAACTGGAAAAATTCCAGAATTCCTTCAAGCACAATTTTGGTCCGTTTAACCATCTGAAACTCGCCCGAGGCCCCGGGACCTCAACCAATTATACAAACATGTCCCAAAATATAATATGAACTTAGTCGAGACTTCAATCCACGTCAAACAATGCCAAAATTATGAATCGCGCATCGAATCGAATTATAAGTTTTTTAAATCTTCCCACTTCTATATTTTGCGCCTAAACGTATCAAAACAATCCAGAATGACTTTAAATTTTGCACACAAGTCGTAATTGACGTAATGGAGCTATTCCCATTTCCGGAATTGAAATCCACGCTCGTTACCAAAAATTCATCCTTCGGTAGTTTTTCCAAAATCTTCTATTTTTTTCAACTTTCGCCAAAATGCGTCGAATTGTCCTACGGACTTCCAAATCCGAATCCAGACATACGTTGAAGTCCGAAATCACCATACGAAACTATTAACATCATCAAAATTTTATTCCGAGGTCGTTTGCTCAAAAGTCAACTCTGCGATCAACTCTTTCCATTTTAAGCTTTTAAATAAGAAATGTTCTTTTAATTAAATTCTGAATCTTCCAAAAGTCAAACTCGACCACACCCGCAGGTCATAATACATATTGCGAAACTACTCGAGACCTTAAGTCACTGAACGGGACGTTAATTCTTAAAACGATAAGTCGGGTCGTTACACATTAATTATGTTTCCATTTATAATTCAAATTTTTAATGTTGTCTTAAAATTGCCAAGTAGCTTCTTTTTAGCTTGTCACTTAGCTTAACCACATGCTTGTAACGACTTGGTCGGTCGTTTTAAGAATTAGAGCCCCCATCCCCTAATATCTACTTCCCCATATTTGTTTCTACTTTTGAGACTTGCCGGAGTGATTGGTTATGGAATTCAGAGAGTTTTGGGACACTTAGTCCCTAGTTGTGAGTTTAAGTCTTAGAGTTTGGGCCGTAGTCGAACCTGTGTGAAGATGGATCCGGAATGGAATTTTGTTGACTCCGTTAGCTCCGTTGAGTGATTTTGGGGTTAGGAGCGCGTCCGGAATGTGTTTTGGAGGTCTGTAGTAGATTTAGGCTTGAATTGGCGAAAGTTAGTTTTCGGCGATTTCGGCCGATAGTGAAAATTTTGATATCGAGCTCGGAATGGAATTCCAAAAGTGCATGTAGGTTCGTAGTGTCATTTGTGACCTGTGTGTAAATTTTGAGGTCATTCGGACTATATTTGATATGGTTCGGCGTCGTTTGTAGAATTTGAAAAATTTTAAATTCTTAGGCTTGAATTCTTGCTTAATTCAGGATTTTGGTGTTGTTCGATGTGGTTTGAGGCTCGGCTAAGTTCGTATGGTGTTTTAGGATTGGTTGGTATGTTTTGTTGAGGTCCCGGGGGCCTCGGGTGTGTTTCGGATGCTTAACGGGAAGAAATTTGGACTTAGGAAAATCTGGTGCATTGCTGGTTCTAGTGTTTCGCACCTGCGGAGGGGAGTCCACAGGTGCCCTCCGCAGGTGCGGACTCGCAGGTGCGCTTGGGAGTTCGCAGATGCAGGAATTAGACAGGGCATGCTGAGCTCGCAGGTGCGGCTGATCGTCCGCAGAAGCGGAGCCGCAGATGCGGCCCAGGGGTTGCAGATGCGGACCCAGTCCAATAAGTGACTTCTGCACCTGCGTTGATTTTTTCCGCAGGTGCGGGACCGTAGATACGGCCCCATGAGCGCAGATGCGGAAATCGCTGGGCAGAAAAGGGGATTTCGAGGGTTTGAAATTTCATAACACAAAATTTAATTTGGAGCTCGGTGGGAGACGATTTCTCGAGGGATTTTGAAGGAGAACTATTGGGTAACGAATTCTAACTCTATTTTGATCATAATACAATAATCTGTTGTTGTTTTCTAGTCTAACTAAGGAAATTGAGGGTAAAATTTTGAAAATGGGGAAAAAGGTTCCCCAATTGAAAAATCTGAGATTTGAATGGGGATTTGACGTCGGATTTAGATGATTTTTTTCCGAGTGAACTCGTGAGTGAATGGGTGTTCATAATTTATAATTTTTACCCGATTTCGAGACGTGGGGCCCGGGGAGATTTTTTGGGAGTTTTTTCTAATTTCACGCTTTAGCTTCGAATTAATTAGTTAAATTAGTTACTTTGTAGTTATATTTATATTATACAATTAATTTGAATAGATTCGGGTCATTTGGAGTCGGATACTCGTGGGAAGAACGTGATATCGAGTTGATTTGAGCGGTTCGAGGTAAGTGATTTGCCTAACCTTGTGTTGGGGACTTTTCCCTTAAGGTGTTTGATATTAATTGATGTGTGGACGTGGTGTACGTGAGGTGACGAGTACGTACACAGGCTATTATTGCAAAAATCCCGTTTTTTCTTTCTAAATCGTAAATTATTTTTCCTTATTAAATTGCACTAATACGTTTAATTGTTAAACTTTGACTAGAGAAGCATGCTTTCGTGTTTTAACTGCCTAAATGACATTCTGTGCGTTATGTTTAGTTAAGTCCTTATTTTTCTTATCTGTGTCCAGTATAAACTGTATAACTCGATGTCATACCTGCCATTTCATCTTGCGTTGCATATTTAAATTGGAACTACGGACGTATTTCGGGAGATCCCCATGTACTGTATATTTACTTTGGGACTACAGACGTATTCTGGGAGATCCCCCTGTACTGCATATTTACTTTGGGACTATGGACGTATTCCGGGAGATCCCCATGTACTGCATATTCAATTGAAACTATGGGACGGTATCCCGAGAGATTCCCCATTGTGTTTACCTTGTTCTGAGCCGAGGGCTTCCTTAACTGTTAAATTTTTTTCAAAAATTTCTTTAACCGTGTTACCATAAATTTTACTTATATCTTTTACTGTTTAATTTATTATATTTACTCCGGTAGGGCCTTGACCTGACCTCGTCACTAATCGACCGAGGTTAGGCTTAGCACTTACTGGATACCATTATGGTGTACTCATGTCCTTTCCTGCACATGTTTTCATGTGCAGATCTAGGTACGAGCTATCAGCCCTGGGGTTAGCGCGTGCTGCTGATTCTAGGAGATTTCAAAGTACTTCTGCTTGCGTCCGCAGATCTTCGGAGTCCCCTTCTACTCCCTCGTCTAGAGACTTTCTTTATTATCTTCAGACTATTGTATAGAGCTACATAGATTATAGTAGCTTGTGACTTAGTGATATTCCGGGTATTGAAAAATTATTTTGTATATGCCGAGTGGTACTACTTTTGGCTATTCACAATATGTTGTGTATCTTTAAGATGTTGTGTTTTCTTTATATTTTTTTTGTAATATTAGGCTTACCTAGTCGTAAAGACTAGGTGCCATCACGACACCTTACGGAGAGTTAATTTGGATCGTGACAATGCTTCACTACCCAACTTTTAATTTAATATAATATAGATGTTACCTAGAGTTTTATAGCCCAGTTAAACAAATCAACTAACGAAAAAGATTTTAAGCTAGATGTGAGAACAGCTCAAAATGCAAGAGGAGAATGATACTAAAAACCCCGAATTGAGTCATTTTATTGTAATTAATCATTCTGCTGATCGTGAACGTTTCAGCATAAACCGAGTACATTGGGGGGTGAGCACTTGATTAATTAATCTTAGAAGGAGATTTTATTTCATTCAACTAATGCTATAGTATAGTTTTTCATTTAACAAAAAAAGTCAAAAGAAAGCGTAATCTGCGATTTTCGTCCCTTTTTTATTCAGATTGTTCGCAGTTTCAAAACAGAGTCACATTCCTTTAATCACAATTAATAAAACGTATTTGCTTGTTGTATTATAACTATTTATGCTGTTAACCATGACTGTTTCAACAAAATAACGTATTAGTACATGACTTGAAATGAACTAAGTCTTAGAAGTAATACACGTTTACCGTGTTAAGTCCGCCAACTCAATTTGATCTTATTCTTATCGGAATTCAATAACTCACAGAAATTTCACTTATTTCTTCGTTGTCATTTCTATTACTGTTTGTAACTTCTAAGCTTCTTCTATAAGTGTACGTGAAACGAGTTGGTTCGATTTTTATCAAAATTAAACCAAATCAACTATATCGGTTTGGATTGGTTCGGTTTTGTCGTTTTTTCGGGTTTTTCGGGTTTTTTTTTATTACATGAATATTATTTCAATCTTACTTCGTTAAATTTATAGATAAAGTTTTAATAATTGAGTATATGTTTAGTAAAAATTAAAAAATATAACAAACATTTGATCTATTGAAATATTTTTATGGGACAATTTTTCTAGTAACACATGATAGTTATTTTCTTAATCATCTAACAATAATTTTTCGTTGATGTATGCTTTAAGGTTAACCGAATTTAATAATTAAGCATAAAATCAATATAAAACCTAAATAATGATATGTTCTATTTAGTTTTAAAATTATTGAACTACCATTTCAAATTTGAAAAAGTTATAAGAATTTAATAGATTTTGACATATAAATATGAAAAAATAAAGAGATTGACACATTTCAATAACACTTGATAAGAAAGTGTACAACAACAACAATATACCCAGTATAATTCCACAAGTAGGGCCTGGGGAGGGTAGTGTGTACGCAGACCTTACCCTTGCCTGGCGAGGTAGAGAGGTTATTTCAAATAGACCATCGGCTCAAGAAAAAGTGAAAAGAGAGAAAGGAAGAAGACAAAGAAGAAAGAAAGAATAGGGGGACAGAGGACGATAAGAAAAAGGGGGAAAAGATGATGACGACGACGACAACAACAACAACAACAACAACGAAACAACATGTAAAAGATAAAATAGCATCAAATAGTAACAAACTGAAAAATACGATACACAGAGCGAACGAAATAATAAGCAAATACTAGGGGTCAAAGAATACGAAAAAAACAAGGGAGCTACTAATACTACTAAAAGAGAACGGGGAACTCTCGACTACCTACTAGCCAACTATCCTAATCTTCGACCTCCACACCTTTCTATTCTAGGTCATGTCCTCGGTGAGTTGAAGTAGCGTCATATTATGCCTAATCACCTCTCCCCAATACTTCTTCAGTCTTCCTCTACCCCTTCTCAGCCCCGCCACGGCCAGCCTCTCACACCTCCTAACAGGAGCATCTGTACTCCCCATTTGCACATGCTCGAACTATCTCATCCTTAACTCCCGCATCTTGTCCTCCACGGGGGCACTCCCACTTTGTCCTGAATAACTTCGTTTCTAATCTTATCTCTCCTGGTATACCCACACATCCATCTCACCATCCTCATTTCTGCTACTTTCATCCACTAAACATAAGAGTACTTGACTGGCCAACACTCATCCCCATACAACATGGATGCATTCATAGTTCTACTAAATATTTCATCCCATGAGAGAATCCCACATATTTCTAGACATTTTCTAAAGAAAATTCTATATAAAATCTTAAAAGTATATATAAAATTATATATTTATATATCAAGTTGGTTCAGGTATTTTTTTTACTTAATACCAAACCTAATCAAATTTTTTAATCGATTTGAATTTTTTGATTTGATGCGATTTTCCTGTTCGATTTGAACACCCCTAAGTTTACTTAATATAATCAAATCTGATGGATCAGCAGAGAAATCACCAAGTACAAAATAAAAAATAATAAATAAATAACAAAATGTGGAGATATAGGTCTGAATCTCGTCTAAAAGAGAAGAGAATGTGTATTTCGTGTCTAATACCCCCTCTGGGCTCTGTCTGATATTTCCTTTGACCTTTGTCCCGCTTTATGTTATGGTGTTACTATTTAGAGAATTAAAATAGTTTTTCATTCGTCGCAATGTATTTATGTTCAATTTTTTATTATTACTTAGAGAATTGAAGATTTTATATTCGAGTTTATACCTAAAATTAGATAGTTTGACCTTTCAAATCGCATCGCATATAGTGGGAGGGAAGAAGTAACAGAAAACGTCTATACACAAAAAATAGTTACATAAATTACTTATGGTACAAACATCTACTGAAGTTAAGTTTTTTCCGTCCCATCTGCTCGTAGAAAACAAAAGAAAAGCCTCTTCCGCCATCCCCAAAAGAAAAGGGGCAAGAAGAAAGGGTCAATGTTTCACCAACCAAATGGGGCAACAGTAGCTACATAATTATTTTCATTGTTATGAAATAAAAATAATTTAGTAAAATATGAATAAGAAATAGAGATAGAGAGAAGAAAGAGATTTTCTTCTTCAATTATGTGTATTTTTCTATCTATTACAAAGTCTTTATATAGGCATGAAAAGTGAAGAAAAATATGTCATTGAATATGTCATTAAGCATTTGAGATGAAGATCATGGAGGAAGATAATGGAGGAAGAATAGACATCCACCATATTTAATTTTCTTATAATACTCCCCATTGGATGTCCATAGATAATGTGCCTCATTAAAACTTTACCAAGAAAAAATCATGTAGGAAAAAATCTTAGTGAAGGAAAAAGATTATACATATCTGTAATACGCTTTATTTGTTGCCTCGTTAAAAACCTTACCAGAAAAATTCAATGGGACAAAACCTAGGCTAAGGAAAAAAGAGTACAACGCGTATCTTACTCCCCCTCATGAAAATATCACTTTATTTCTCGAAGACGGCGCATTCCAATCTTCTGTCTCAACTTCTCAAATGTTAAAGTTGGTAATGCCTTAGTGAACAGATCAGCCAAATTTTCACATGAACGAATTTATTGAACATTAATTTCACCATTTTGTTGAAGATCATGCTTGAAAAAGAACTTTGGTAAAATGTGCTTTGTTCTTTCTCCTTTGATGTATCCTCCTTTCAGTTGAACAATGCAAGCATCATTGTCTTCATATAGTGTAGTTGGATTATCTTTTTTCATAAGAAAACCACACATTTTCTGAATATACTGAGTTATTGATCTCAACCAAACGCATTCCTAACTAGCTTCATGAATAGATATTATCTCAACATGATTTGAAGATGTGGCAACTATTATTTATTTCATTGAATGCCATGATATAGTTGTACCTCCATATATAAGCAAATAGCCTGTTTGAGATCGGGTTTTATGTGGATCAGACAAATAACCTACATCGGCATAGCCAATCATTTCTGACTTGAATTCATTAGAATAAAACAATCTCATATCTAGAGTTCCTCGAAGATATTTAAATATATGCTTAACATCATTCCAATGTCTTTTTATTGGGGAGCAGCTGAATCTTGCTAATAAGCTTACTGCAAAAGCAATATCTAGCCGGGTATTGTTGGCAAGATACATCGGTGCCCCAATTGCACTAAGATATGGAGTTTCATCACCAACGAGCTCTTCACCATTTTCTTGAGGCCGAAATGGGTCTTTATTTATGTCAAATGATCTCACAACCATTGGGGTACTCAATGGATGTGCATTATCCATGTAAAATCGCTTTAAAACCTTTTCAGTGTATGCTGATTCATGGATAAAATTACATTTGTTACATATTCAATTTGTAGACCAAGACAAAATTTTGTCTTACCAAAATCTTTCATTTCAAATCCTTTCTTCAAACACTCTACAACCTTTGAAAGCTTTTTAGAAGTGCCAATGATATTCAAGTCATCAACATACACAACTATGATGACAAATTCATATCCAGACCTCTTATTAAAAATACAAGGACAAATTGAATCATTCTTGTACCCTTCTTTTAACAAGTACTCAGTCAGGCGATTATACCACATGCGCCTTGATTGTTTCAATCCGTATAAGAATTTTTGAAGCTTTATTTAATAAATTTCCTGGAAACCTTAATATGCTTCAGAACAATTTAAATCTTTCAATGATTTCCATTACACGCATATCAAGTTTTTCATTTATTGCCAGATTAAAACCTGAAATGACTACATTTACCACAGGAGAATATGTCTCTATATAATCAATGTGAGGATATTTACAAATCTTCTTGTGACACAAGTCGTCTTTATATCTATCGACTTGACCTTTTTTCGCATAAGAACATATTTATACCTCCACTAGTTTTATACTTTCAGGTGTTGGGACTATCCGTCCAACTTTACATTTTTCAGGTGAAGTCAATTTTTATTGCATATTTTTTATTTGGCCAATCATTTATCTGTCCAAATTTTATGACAAACTTGAGCTCAAGATCCTCGTCAATATTAATAATATTGAGCACTACATTATATTAACAACATCATTGACGATCATTTTATATCGGTTCCATTATTACCCAATAAAGACATAACTTATTGAGATCTCTTTATCACATTATTTTCAGGTACCTAAGCCTCTCCCATGAGGTCTTATGAAGTGTTATGTCATGGTGCTCTTCTAGAGCACTTGCCTCCTTATTATGACCATCTTGAATATTTGCTTCTCTCCTTCTTCAAGGAGTTTTATCTTTGGAACCGATTAGTCTATTGCACTTTAGCAACTGAAATATAACATTTAGCTTTGGGTCAGCAAATGCGTCTGGCAATAATTTACAAATGAATTATCACTTGAACTTCAAGATCATATTTTCTTGTACGAGGATCTATATGTATTCATAATAATTCATTTCATGTATCAATTTCTCAGCTGCCCATTTTCTCCCCCTAATATTGGGATCACCAACACATTTCTCAACCTTCTTTGGGAACTCATCCTTGTGCATTGTGGTGGCATAATTAAATCATATAGCACATTCATATTTCTAGATAGAAATTATTTGATTCCTGACCCTGAACCGATTGTGATAGGAAGAACTTTTCATAACATGGCTAGATGCATACAAGTGTTGTTGTATATTAAATAATACATCACACACCAAATTTCGTTTTGGGAGTTTTGTTCTCATAACCAATGGTTTTAGCTATAATTGGAGGCATACAATTTTTGCTAAACCAACTTGGATTTAAACCAGTATTATCAAGATAAATCATCATAATTTATATTCTGGAACTTTGCTCTAATAATTTGAGCAAGTAACCTTGCAAAAGTCAAATTGCAAGTTGAACAAATGCACATATGACCATAGAATAGATGCATCTATTAAAATCATATAATAATGAAATGTCCACATGGCAGGTGACTGGGCTTATATATTTATCACATTTTATTTGCTCCAGAAATCAAGGGATTCAATCCCAACCTTAACTGGTATATCATGAAAATAAGCAGCACAAGAGAATTCTTGAAGAATCTTCTATTTCTTCAATATATGCCAATGTGAATTCTCAATCAATTTATCACATCATAATTGAACCAGGATGATCCACGGGTCATGCCAACTAATATTTATTTCAGTAAACTTCTAGTTTACTTGTGGCAAATTATTCCATCATCATGCTTATACTTGTGTAGTACAAATAGAAAGAAAATCGAGTAACATTTCATATTTACCCAGTACGATTATAGAAATATGAAAACATTCAATCTTCCTTTCAGTTATAGTCTCAATATGCCAACCACTTTGGCTAATATATTTGAAACTTAAAAAATTTCTTTTGAGACTTACTATAATATTAATGTCATGAACAATTTTACCTATCCGCATAGTAATAAATTAGCTCTTCCGGAGCTCATAATTGATTTTGTACTACAAGATTTTTTTATCACACCATCCATATGGTGAATATCTCCTTCACGGAGAAAATCATATTATAATAATTGTCATGGTCAAAATCATCATAAGCAAAATCATTTATTGATTTAATTTTTCCTTTAATAATGTTTTATAAGGCATGGCAAAATATTTTCGGTGTACCACATGTACGCGACGAATGATATATTCACGTAACCATACAGTAATGTTCATTATCTTTCTTTCTCTCAAACCTCCTGTATAGGTGAGTTGTAATATTTATTCATCCATGCATAAATACATTCTTATGAATAATTTGTATGACATATATATTTTCACATTCACTTTCAGGAATGGATCTGCATTTACAATGCTTATCACAAGTCACATTTTCAAAGAAGGGACTATAATCATCTGAATGTGCCTCATATTTACATATCACGTTAATGGCAAATATTTTCTTTACCTTATGAAGGATTATTTTATGAGAACACTTATTGTTCTCCATTTTATAATTACCAGGATGATGACTATTATTATTTTGGTCTTTGGCATGCCCGTGTTCATTGGTCAACCACTTATCTTCATTTAGACTTATTATGCATTACTATCACATTCACTTCAAGAATAAAGCAAATTAGGTGGGACACGTTTCATGCTATTTAATGAAAAATATATTATTTTTCCTTAGCCATCATTATATCATCAATATGGTGCATTGGGACTCATACCCAATGTCTTACCCCTAAAAAGGTATGTTAGGCCATAATGAGTTGGGACTCGAACCCAACTCTTACAATCATGGTGCATCAGAATTCCAATCTGAAGTGTTACCCTCATGGTGCGCTGGGACTTGAACCCATCGTCTTACCCAACCAATGGCATAATATCAAACAAGCCAAAGTGCACAAAGACACTCTCGAGCTTTAAGAAGTTTTACCTGTTTTAAACCACATATAAAAGAGATTATAACTTATAAGCAAACAATAACAGAGAACCATCAATAAGATTAAATTTGAACATTAGATTGTAAGGTGTAATTTGACGTCAACTTCAGTAATAGCAGGCTACTTACTAGTAACTATTAGGGGCTCTTTTATTACATCACCTAATTATCTTCTTATTCCACTTCTTATATCAATCTACAGGCTGCCTCAATAAAAGCCAATTCATTGACAAAATTATAGAAACTAAAAGACAAGGGAATGTCTTTTTCATTTATCTAATTAATTGAAGATTAAAAAAATGGCGACAGTAACTAAATAGAAAGCTAGCCCGAGAATATATATATATAAAACATAATTACTTGAACTTCAGCAAAAACTTAAAGTGCAGGTGTAGCCAAACTTTGGTGAACTTTGAGTTAAGATCAGTAGCGATTATATTTTAACCGAAGATAATAAAATATTTGTTCCTTAACTAAAAATTTCGAAGCAATACTAATTTTCAAGGGAAGTTACCAGAAGCCGTAATCTATGCCAATATTACCTTTAAGCTATACCAACAAATATTGTGATATCAAATATACTGGTTGAGTTTCCATCCCATCACATCTTTAATTTATGATGATACCGTCTCTTCTATTTTCTATACGAAAATTCTTGAAGAAGAAAGAGATCAAACTCAATTGGTTAGAAATTCGTGCTGATAACGTGTTATGAAATAAAAGCAATTTAGTAAAACATGAACAAGAAATAGAGATAGAGAGAAGGGAGAGATTTTCTTCTTCAATTGTGTGTATTTTTCTATCTATTACAAAACCTTTATATGGACATGAAAAGTGAAGAAAAATATATCATTGAATATGTCATTAAGCATTTGAGATGAAAATCATGGAGGAAGATAATGGAGGAAGAATAGACATCCACCATATTTAATTTTCTTATAACAGTCATGTGGCTTTTAAATGAATGATTTTATTGAATTTTTTGAGAGATGGTTAAAGTAGTGGATTAAAATATGTACTAATCGGGTAGAGTTAATTCTCTTTTACTGTACTATGTAAAAGGTAAAGCAAGTCAACTTTATTGAGACAAGGAAGTAATTATAAAAATAAAATTTACATGTGCAACGTTAGACAGAAGGTGCGTTAATCATTTAGGCTCATGGTCCACGAGGGATAATCACTACACCCTAGGAAATTTAATTGATTTTTTAATATTTTTATGGTAGTCCACAATATTTAATTTTTTCAGATATCAGGAAAGAATTAACTTTTTTGCTCCAAGGTATTTGTTATATTTCCATTGCAAAAAGTAAGGCTAATATGATAATTTTATTGTTAACTAATACTAAAAGGTGGATTTCTTAATATGAATGAAAATAATTACAAAAATCAATTAAAATAGGCCGGGAGAGGATTTAGTTATCTCGATCTTCAAACTTCAATTAATGCCCGAAGAAATGGCGTTTAGTACTAAAGTCTTGTGCAGGCTACGATATGAGAATTTCTCTCTTAAATTCCTTCAATGGCCTATCTTCCGCTTTTGTTTCATAGAATGTCTCCATATTTGTAGATTATCCTTTCTTTCATAAAAATTGGTAGAATTCAAGACAATACATACACTGATAATTAATTTGATACTACGAATCGATGATAGGTTGCAAGTTGCCATACTTCGAGAAACCAGAGAGAAGGATATTTGGAGAATTTCGTTATGGGGTACGTAATATCAGGTGTAAAGTTAAAAAAAAAGTCATTTTTCATACTTGTGATTAAAAAATAATCACATATTAAAAAATCATTAAAATAGCCAATTTTTGGAATAAAAATCCAAGATGCTAACATGAAGTATCACTTTTTTAAAATTCGAAATCCATGACAATATCATGTTTACAAAAATTAAAATAATATCCTGGATTTTTCACTTGTTTAAGTTCGAAATACATAAGTCTGTCATGGTGTTTTTGCTTAAAAGTGGCTACGTTTCAACGAAATTTTCAAATATTGATTATTTTTGAAAAAGCTGTCCAAAAGGTGGCTAGCTCGTCAATATTTACTAGCCTGAACGTTAAAGCCGAAATAGTGTACCTTGACGAACCAAAATGAGCCCAATCGTTAGACCAAATCTATCACCTGGGGAGAAATTAAAAAATAGCAAGATTTACGATTGATAATTAAAAAATAGCTATAGTTTTAAAAGTAATCAAAATTTAGCCACTTTTTATGTAAAGATACATCTGAACGAAAATACTGTTCAAAATCCGAAAAATATTCAAGCATAATATACGGGAGTTCCAGTATAATATACCGGTCCAGCATAATATGCTGGAAGTTCATACACAGGTGCTCTAATCTCTAGTATATTATGCTGGAACTTTCCGCGTGTTGGAGTTCCAGCATAATATGCTGGAAGTTCATACACAGGTGCACCAATCTCCAGTATATTATGCTGGACCGGTCCGTGTTGCAGCAAAATAATGGCTATTTTTCAATGACTTTACAAACGCTAGTTATTTTTCAATTACCAGTCCGAAAACTGGCTAACCCGCGCTATTTTTACCTGAATTGGCCCTTTGGCAGCTGTACCAATTTAAACTTTAAGTTTTAAACTTTTTTTTTTTAAATCCCTCCCAAATTAGGAGGATCTATAGTGTTTCCACACTTCCCCTCCAGCGTGACTCGAACCCAGGACCTAACGGTCGTAGGTGGAGGTACTTTTACTGAGCAAGTCTCACTTGTCATTTTTAAACTTTAAGTTGTATGTAACGTATAATTTTTTTTAGTACATTTCTAATAAAAAAGTTATTTTTATAACATTATTCTTGAAATAAAACAATAAGGAAAAGAATAATATTGCAAGGAAAAGAGAGGTAATTCTTATTGAATATCAGATAATTTATAGTGGGGTAAAATCTCTCTATTTATAGAGGAAAAATGACTTAGCCACAAAGTAATAAACTCTTTAATTAAAAGACAGACATTTACTCTAAGTACAATTCTATTCGTAACAATTCTTTAACATTTTTGATAACGGTAATATCGAGAATTCATCATATGACAATTGTATGCTTGCTTCAACCGATCACAAACCTCCTCCTTTATCCGATACATAATGAGCAACAACTTTAATGACTTTCTCTTGATCCTTAGGGTAAAATATTTCGATACGATCATTTGGAAGCTCCAGTTGTCATCATGATTTTTTGTTACGCTCTTGATCTTCACTTTCTCTGCATTCAATTTGATACTATTATTTATCATATATAGGTCGTACTTTTTCTGTGGTAAGCTTTTTGTAACGTAAAATCAAAATAAATAAATACAAAAGATTTACTGAAAATAGTACTTGATGTCGTGCTTGTGTTCATGTCGCACTTATTATTATTACAACCATCATCATTATTTTTGTTATTGTTACTATTATTATTATTACTCTGCTAAGATTGGAAATCCGGGTAGTGCGGAATATAGCCAAACAATGGTATAATGACAATAACAAAGACAATGTAAGTTGATAATAACGGCAATTAAAGAATTTAAAGAAGACACAAATTTAACGTGATTCGGTCGAGGTGACCTGCGTCCACAAGTGGAGAGGAGCAATTTACTATAATAATAAGAGTGCAAAAAAGAATACAAAATTAGAGTAAACACTCTAATTAATCCCAAATACCCTAAGAGAATAACCTCACAAAATCACTCCAAAGAAAGGGTTCACACAAGTGCTTCCCAACACTAACTCTCATACAAAATACTCTTAATAAAGGAAGAAAGGAAGAAACAAGAATTGAAGACAAGCCTTGTTGGTGTGTCTAAAATGAACTAATGGTCTTCCCTTTTATAGGCAAAAAAGTCTTGACCTCTTAGGTGTAAAAGAAGAGATACAACTTGTGCAAATAATGTCCAACACACAATGCAATATTTTTGGGTCCAAAGAATATTGCCAACAAAGTCTACACTTTGCAAAGATGCTTATGCTTATGTGAGATGGACTCCATTTAACAAAATAATGGTCATATTACATACTCTAATATTTTCTGTGTGTTGATCATACCATTTAAATCCTATTTAATTAATCTCAGTTGTTGTGAAAGTTCAATTTCTAAGTCTAATAATGCATGCAGACCTAGTCTTAACAATCTTGAAACTAGTAAGCTGATCTAAAGTTCCAGCAATTTAAAGTTTCAGACATCGGTATATGGAAGAAAATAAATAAAACCGCTATAGTCTTTCAATTATAAACAAGACAATAATTGAAACATTGGTGCCTTGGCTTACATTATCAATTAGTTCCTCCAACGACCAGTTGACATCGTCAACAAAAATAAAAAATAAAAAATAGATAAAAGAGTTTTGGGATATAGTAAGAGAAGCAGAATATCCATTCTTCTTAAATTATGAAGGCTGTTGTCTGTGCAATTTGCACTGATCCACTTATCTCTTTTCCATAGATAGTATGTGGTCCATTTTTCTGTGCTTACTCTGTCCTCCTTATCCTCTCAAACTCCTCAAAATTCATCATCCCCCTTTCCATTTTCATAATTTAACAATACTACTAATAAATATGTCCGGAAAATAGAAACACGAATTTTCAACGTAACACGATAATTAATTGGACCACTGAATTTTCAATACTTTGCTTGCCTGAGTGGGTGTATATATATCGGAAATAATCTATCTACTTGCACAAGATAGGGGTAAGTTCTGCGTATACATTATACTCCTTAGACCCCCACAAGGTGGGATTACACTAGGTTTATTTCATTGATATCAAATAAAGTTGAAACCTCAAATTTGGGCAGTGATAAGCATTAACTAATAATGGGAGGAAAATGGCTCTTTCCACTTGTCGAAAGGTATATTCAAATTAAGTTGAGGTATAGAATGGTAGCATTTTACAATGTTAGCGCAGTAATGAAACAGTATTTCCAGATTTCATGCATGTTTCAGCACGCTTTTTGCTGCGACAGTTAAAAGTGCATGGTTAAATTACCAAACTGGTGATCTTCTCCGCACTGTATTAAAAACTCGACTCTTCTGTTGATGGTCTCCTTAAGTAATAGCGTAGACTGTTTTCCAGAACCTGAAATGTTACAGATTGTTGTTTGACAATGATTTATATCAAGCTAAATATAATTGTAGACAAATAGCTAGCTAAATATGACGTCGAAATTAAATTGCTTTCACAACAGGTTGCTTACCTGTTGAAGGGGCTTGATGAGAGCTTTGTTCTTGTAGCTTACGTGAAACTTTGCCTTAGCTAGCAATCCCTGTAACAAAATCGATGTATTATCCTGTAATATTTAAAGAAGTGAAATGATATTATGAAACAACTCTAGTTGTAAAAGTCTGACCTCAGTGTCAAACTCTCCTGATTCAACATCAATGTTTATTTCAGTAATGATCTTGACGAGATCAACTATTAATCCAGGTCGATCTGCTGCCTCTACATACAGTAAGCTGCAAAACAGCAATGTTTTTACTGTCAGTCTTTCAAGTTATGCACGTAACGGCATCTTATGACCATGATACTTGATTATCAACATTAGTCTGAAAGCGAATCACGATAAACTATATGTATATATAAGCTGACCTCCGTTCAGGACTATCGTCATAGACATGGATATGAGTTGCTATGTCCACATCAAGCTGAAAATTGGCACAATAAACAACAGAACAAAAATAGTTAACATTACATTATAAAAGTTAAACTGCTGTTTCTGCATCTATCTTGTAAATTATTAGGGAGATGTTTTTGCTGTCAATTATTCAACGAGCATTAGGCAATCCTGACTAGAGTTGGCTGGAGACATACATGCAAGTAGTTCAAGAAATTACTGCAGGCAGACTCTTTAGTGCGTTCGCACATGCAAAATTATGGAATGCAATAACAAAGTATTTACAACCTTTTGATTTGGTTGATAAGCACCAAAGACTTCACCCATAGCTAACAGGGCGCTAGATTCCTGCAGCAGAAATTATGCAGTAAGAAGAAGCAGCAAATAAAAGATACCACAGAGGTACTCTTAACAAGCATCCAATGTACGACGGCTGAAATTGCAGCGCTACCGGATGGAACTCAATCATATTGTTGATAATTGTCAAACGAATTGCTTCTAGTTGCTCTGGATCGTCGACCTTCCTACCAGTAGAACTGGAAAAATCCCCAAAAATAGAACAATCAGAATTTCCATAAAAGCGTACAAACATAAAGTAATCCAACATGACTTACGCATTTGTTATGCATAATGTAGTATGTTTCCCTGATGAATCTAGACAGACATTAGCTTTGACAACATTTAGTCCAAGATTTTTTAGTGCACTCATCTGTAAACACATTCAGTAAAAGTTAGGCCTATACGCGAGAAAGATATGCTGCCAAATGACTCCAAATATTTATCAGCAATAATATTAAGTATTTGAATCAAGAAGATAATGAATCCTACCGTGTCAACAAGAGCTCCAAGGCGATCACCAAAGGTGACCTCAACTACAGTTGCATCAGGGTTCGAATCCAGATCTATTATGACTTTTGGCGTCGGGACAGCAGTCTCTTGGGAACTTCCGTCCTGATTCCCCAGTCCCATGAATCAAAAACAAATGTCTCAATTTTTGGAAAACAAAAAACAAGGGCAAAAGTTATTTCAATGAGTTATTAGTATATAGTTAGATACCTCAACAGCTGCAGCTGAGGATGCTTTTGGAATAATTGTACTCTCGGGAAAAGCTAATCTGACATAGCAGAACATGTTGATTATATTCTGAGTCAGGGCACCCAAAAGTACATAGATTCCAGTATAAGGTAATTTATGAACTTTTTCCACTGCTAAATATCAGCAAGTCCATGAGTAAAAACACATCACAGAAACTTCATTATGATTAACGACGGATTCATGATTAGTCCCGTTGCATCTCCATTTTAATCAAACAGTCCTTTAATATAATTTGGGATTTTACTTCACTACCTGTTTCAAGATCCGTGACAAGAACCGGGACAAAAACTTCAATACTACTTGCAAGAGAAAACAAGATTCTGAAACTACAACTGAAAACAGATAAGCATCAAATTGCAAACAGAACATGAAAAATAACTAAACCAATCAGCTAAGATGATGAATGCACCCAAAAACTCCAATTAAATGGATAATTTCAAATGTTTGGTATGCCAACTAATTAACCAAATTTAGATAGAAACAGATATCAAGTAGTGAGGCTGAGGAAGCAAGTAATTACCTCTTAGGAGCAATGCATATTCTCTGTATAGGTTCCAAACCAAAAGAACTCCTGAAGAAGCATGGACTAGAAATCGGCAGTTTCTCAATTGCTTTTAAATTAGTGTGAATCCCAGAAATTATCCCACAAGAAGCCATAGCCAAAAAATAGAAGCTTTGAAATACTAAATAAATACTAGGAACAGTAAAAAGTTGTTTTTTTTATAGTCTGGGTTGCTTCTTGAAATAATATACTACTACTAAAGGAAGGAACCAAAAAGAATCACGGAAATGGAAATAGAAGAAAACAAGGTGGTTTTAAGTGTAGAAGCAATAATCTTGCTTGTTCTAGTAATATCCGCCATTCTAATGGAGCTGTCTTTATAGTAGTAGTAATATTTTTTTATGTAACGTGAAAGGCACAAAATTATGGGCCTTGTTTGTCTTTCTTGATGAAAGCTGAGCCTTAGAAAATTACTTCAATTTTATCTCACCTTTTTGTAGTGTGAAGCTGTGATTGATTGTGTGTGAGAGAGACAAGGCAACAGAGAATGAGCAAGATATCAATGATCCTCAAAGCTACCTCCTCATCCTTTTTTATTAAATTACCTTCTCATCTTTTACCTTCCCACTAAAAGAGTCTAATAATAGTGACACTATTGGCTACCAACAATGGGACCTTCATTATCTTCTCCTATGACGTGTAAAATTTTGATCTCTCTCTTTTATTTATTTCTTTGGGATTTTTTTCTCTCACCTGTAATTGGATGTTGACACCGCACGTGCTCAAATATGATAGAAATATCTGTTCTACGCTGGAAAATTCTGGTTTTGGGAACTAATTTTAGTGCAGACGTATCACCGGTATATTGATGGTAGGCTAGAAAGTCGTGTTTAGTCGTAGTATTACATTTAAATTATTGTATTTTACTTGTGTTTGAATTTAAATGTTAGTGTATTGTACTTATTGTGTATTTTATGTCTTGTAGGAATTAATTTCGAGTAAAAATAATATTAAGAAGCTAAATCGAACAAGTTGAAACTTTGAGGTCTGAGTAAAAGCCCAAGGGATTAAATCGGGATCACGTTCGGGGGTTAAAACCAAGTCTAGATGTCAAAAAAATGAGAAAACGAATTCACTCTGAGAAAATTGCACTATCGCGCCACGAGCCTCATAGAGCTAGTGCAATTTTCCTGCAGAGTGAAGATGTAACGACCCGACCGGTCGTTTTGAGTATTACAACCTCGTTCCCCCATTTACTGCTCAATTTATACTTTACAGTTGTTAAGTGACTTGCCGGGGTGATTAGTTCGGGTCCGGTAAGGTTTTGAAATTATTTGGAACACTTAGTTCCAAGGTTTAGAACTTAAATTGAAAAGGTTGACCGGATGTTGACTTATGTGTAACGACCCCGGAGAATTTTTGCTAAGGAAATTAAGGTTTTGTAGTGTCGAGGCAGATCAATTAGTACAAGGTTGTAGAAATTACTCGCGGCTCGGACTTTTTGGGTTGAACAATGCACTGGGAGTAAAGGAAAGTTTTCGGCAGAAGAAGACATTTCTGCGGCCCACTATGCGCTCGCAGAACCACTATGCGGACCGCATAATACCCGTAGAGTGAATCAGAGGCGGGGCAAGATAGGAGGAAGTTTACGGTATATTATGCGACCGCAAATCAGTTCTGCAGTACATTATGTGACCGCAGACCAGTTCTGCGGTGCATTATGCGACCGCAGAATAGGTCTGCATGCCGCATAATCACCGCAGACCCAACCAGGCAACCCTAATTTTTGGAGCTTCAGTTATACGGTCGATTTGCGGACCGCAGAGGTGTTATGCGGTCGCATATGCGACCGCATATCTGCGCCGGGCTTCAATTTTTTAAATTTTTGACCCGACCCTATTTCGATATATGGAATTGATTCCTATAATTTGTGTTGACTAAATCGAATTATTTATGACTAGATTTGAGGCTTTCAGAGACCAATTTGCGAGGCAAGGATATAGGGGAGTAAGAAATTACACGGTTTGAGGTAAGTAACACTTCTAAACTTGGTTCTAAGGGTATGAATCCCCGAATTTGGTGTTATATAAATTATTTGGAGGTGACACACACGATAGGCGATGAGCGTGTGGATATGCACCATAAAAATTGTGACTTGAATAAATCCTGTGAAGTTGTAAAATTAAAGAATCATGTTATTATCTGAACATTTTCCACGTGCTAGAGAAATTGAGCTGAGGTTCTTATTAAAAATCATGTTTAGGCTATGTGCCAATATTTTGGGACCCATGGGGTCGTGTTGCTGTTGAATTAATTATTTTTAAAAAATATACATTTTCACATTCAGTCATATTCGTCCATTGTGAAGATATTTATGGGATCGGGTTGCGCGCTGCGGCATGCCATATTGACTTTATATATATGATTACTATATGGAACGGGGTTGCCCGTCTGCAGCAGGCCTTATAGGCTTTATTATTATATGGATCGGGACTGCCTGCCTGCAACAGGCCTTATAGGCTTTATCATTATATGGATCGGGGGTGCCCACCTGCAGCAGGCCATATCGACTTTATATCACGCTTGGGCTGAAGGAGCCCCTCCGAAGTCTACACACCCCCAGTGAGTGTAGATGATTATATATTCGGGATAGATTTCCCAGGGTATGGACTTGCCTTACTTATTTATATTGTGATGAATTTCCCTGGACATAGATCTTGTTCGTATCATTTACATTTGGGGATAAATTATCCCATGGCATGATTGGCCTTATACGGTACTGAATGACTGACTGTCAGTCGATGTGTATGTATATACGAGATAGAATATCCGCTGGATTGGCCATAAACAGTACTGAGTAATCGAATGAATTGTGACCAGTAGTACATGAGGTCTTTCCACTAAGATGTCATATTCCTTATACCATGCAGTATTGATATATTTTTTGCTTGTACTGAGTTTAACTATTGAACTTGAAAGCATGCCTATATTTATGTACCAGTATTTATGTATTGGACTGTACATGCAGAGCTCATCACTACTTTCACCCCACAAGTTAGTCTTGTTACTTATTGAGTTGGTTGTACTCATACTACACTATGCATCTCGCATGCAGATCCAGGTGCTTTCGAACACGGCGACCGTCAGATCTCAGAGTGCTATCAGTTGGAGACTATCAAGGTAGCTGCCTGAAGTCCGCTGATCTTGACTCTCTTTCTTTCGGTTATTGTATTGTTCTATACTTTCAGACAATATTTTTATCAGCGGACCTTATATTCATATTAGATGCTCATGCACTCAATGACATCAGGTTTTGGGAGTGTTTATCTTTGTATTTGTGAGATTCTTCCGCTGAATTTAATTATCATGTTTTCAAATTTAAAAAATATAGTGGTTTATTGAGATTGTCGGCTTGCTTAGTATTGAAATATGTGTCATTACGACTGGTGAGATTTTGGATCTTGACAGAAAAAAAATCAATACTCTGCAAAATTTGCATAGCCGCGCCGCATGGGGCGGCGCGACGCGCGACGCGACAATGCTAGAAGTGGCCAAAAACAATTTTTCGGCACGTTCTGAAATTTCCTACATGCGCGCCTCGGTAGCCCAAAAATGTAATAGTGACGTCCCATTTCGGCTAAGAAAGGATAATTTCGTCTGGGGTTTATTGGGAGATGGCTTAAATACACGAGAAAATACCATTTTCGGGACTTTTGAAATAATTTCGATAAAAGGAGGCTAAGGAGGAGTTGGAAGAATACAAGCACAAGGATTTCATCATTCCTTCCTCACTCAAGATCTGGTTTTGGATTGAATTATGTTTTCCTATACTTTAGTTATATTTGTGAAGAACTTCTCCATGTCTATGGAGTAGATCCTTTTGTGTTTTGATTGATTTGGTGTATTGATGATTGTTTGTGGATTATAACTCTATTTTCATGTATTTGAATAGTTTTTGAAATATTTAATTATTGCATCTATATTCACTTGTTCTTGTAATCGAAAGAGGTATAACGTGTGATATCTTTGCATTATATTGTTGGTTGAGTTCGTAGATTCTTCTACGTAATCGAAATAGGCTAGTTAAATCATTGATTAAACCTAGTTAGGAGGATAATCGAGAGAGGTTTTCTTAAAGACCAATCCATTACGCATTCTTGCATATCTTCACAGAGTTTAAAATGGTTCATATTGAGAGGTTGAGACTTAATCGAGAGAGGAGTTTCTACTAAACAATTGTACTGATAATTAAGTGAATTCGAGAGACTCACTTGAACATTAGAAGTGAATTATCTAGAGTTAAATCCCAGACAATTATCTTGCACCTATCCTATCAAAACCCCCATTTTCTCCCACTGATATCTTTCTTTGCTTATCCTTGCTTCGATTGTCATTAGTTAATTAGCTATAGATTCTTAATTAATTTTAGTATTAACCATATAAATCTAAATTGTTGATCATCTTGGATAGCAATCTAGCTACAAACTACGGTATTACTGTTTAACTCCAATCCCTGTGGATACGATATTATATTATATTATATTTGACTAGCAAGCATATTTAAGTGTGTGTTTTGCGCTCGTCATACATACTCCCTCCATCTCATCTTATTAAAGTATTTAACTGGACATCCAATAAAAACACAAAATTGTGATTTAAAATATGCTTTAAATATTAATATGACTAACTTCAAACTTCAGACCTGACTTTTAAAGTTAGACTTTGGCATAGCTGACTAAATTTGGGAACTTCAAACCCACAATTTTTTACTTTAAACTGGGGATGTCCAAGGGGAGGGTATTGAGTTCTTAAGGGGACTTGGTACGAGGCGGTACCGGTAAAGGGGGTTCCTTAAGGGGGTTGTGATTAAGGGGATTTAAGAGTACGGGGTAAGGATACTTTTAAGGGTACCATACCAGTATCACTACCTGTTCTGGGGGGGGGAGGGGGAGGGGTACTTAAGGGGAAATAAGGATACGTAGAGGTATTTTTAAATTAAAATTTTAAAAAATTACTATATATAAATACACACAAACTTTACGGGACGAAAATAATTTAATACTTTTATTTCAATACTTAAAAAACAAAAATTTACATTTTTTTGAACGATTTACGTAATTTTTCAATAACTTTTATTGATTCTTCGCTCGAAATTGATAACACTTACTCTTCTGTGTCCCCGTTGTCTCCTATAGATAGTATTTCACTATAGGCATCACCGTCTTCTTGTATTATTTATGGAAGGCCAGAGTTTCTTCTCTCCGATTTAATCCATTATTTCATCAAGCCTTCATTTCCTTCATCATCGCGAACATTATTTTTAACAGTTGTTCAGGAAAACTTTGAAAAGTAGGATTATATATTTTTTGTATGTAGCGAATAAACCCGAACTGGTTAGAATTTATTTCAAAACGAGGATCCCCTTCCTTAGCAATACCCTTAATCAATTTATTACACACCTTTTTACTAGTTTGGGAGCCATTTTTAATAATAAATAATTAAAAGAACAACACAAGTATAACAAAAATAAATGCGAAACTTAATAATAGTGCTAGAACGTTAATTGCAATTAGAGATAGAGAATTAAAGAGATAGGACAGTTTTTTTGGTGAAAACTAAAAGAATGAAATAAGATATTTATAATTTTAAGATGGGTCCAAAGTATATTTGAAAAAACTTAAGGGTTAAAAATATAAATTACGGGATGGAAGGTGGGATGCTAGGGGGCTAGAGAGGCAAAAATAGTCATTTTTGGCCATTGCCAACGATTATTTTTTAAAAAATAATCCTTGGCTAACGGTACAAAATCGGCTACCTTTAAAAAAAAAAATTAAGGGTACCGCGTTGGGTACCTTAAAGGTACGGACCCATACGTTTCTCATTTTGTATCTTGATTAATTGGATCGTTTCTTTATGGATTCCTATCCCAAACTCTTCGAGATGTGTTTCCGAGTATTCCTTGATCATTTCATCCAAGAAGAGGAGTTCCTCTAATTCTATGAATTTTTCTAGAAGAAAGCTAAATACAAGAAAAGATAAGAAGAGATGCATTCGCCCCCTATATATTTGATACCTTCTCCTACAATGAAACTAATAACCCCAACCCCGTTAGTCATCCCATCAATTACTCGTCAGTTCTACTTGTATTTTTTTGCGGTACCCTCCCGGTCCCCGTTCCCTTTACCCAAATTCCCTATCCCTACCCCCAATACGGAACGGTACCAGTACCGCTTTGGATACTTCCCTCCCCTTAGATAGCCCTACTTTAGACCCACATGTTGAAGTTAATTATAAGTTCAAAAAAAAAAAGGAATTCGTAAATTTAGCTATTCCTTAAACAAGGGTCCTAAAAACGGCTATTTATGTACTTCGCCGTTTTTGCTAAGAGATATGGGCTATTTTCGTCTCGGTTACCTACTAAAGCCCAAGACCAATGGTTCAACAGCCCAATTAAGCCTCTCAAGAAGTTGCTGGGGGACTGGCCCTATGTAGACTGGAAAGTGGAAACATAAAAGAGAGAACGGGGTTTTTGGAGGAGAGACTAGCGGGGAGGAGTCGAGGGGGTTTAGTAGAAATGGCGAAGTCCTGTAAGGGCCTTGCTATGGAACTCGTCAAGTGCCTCAGCGAATCCGATTGCGTTAAGGTATCCTTTTTTGCTGTTTTCTCGTAAATATTTGTTAATTTCTGTAGTTCCTGAAACTCTAAAGGATCATCTGGTTTGATCTTTTAGGTTGAGAAGAAACCTTTCAGGGAATGTGCAAAAGAAAAGAGTCCATTAATTCCCAGTGAATGTGTAGGACTAAGGGAAACTTACTTCAATTGCAAGAGAGGACAGGTATACTTTCTTTTCCCCTTAAAAATATTGAACCTAGAAGTTGAGATCCTTTTCCCCATTCCGTGTAAAATATCAGTACATTATATTTTACTGCTAGTTTTTTCACCTGGCATGTGCTTTCCCGTGCTATTATCTTTAAAACTCTTCATGTATGCTAATTGCTATGATCACATGAACTTGTCTTGTATAGCTTTTCTGTGTCTGGACTTTTAATTTTTAGAAGAGTTAGTTATACACTAGTCGCTTGATGCAAAAATTCTCTAGTTTGATCTTGGGAAATGGAAGAAGGAAATGTTTTTTTTTTGGATAGTTACCAAGCGCTGCTGGAAATATAATGTCAAGATTGATAAAGAAGTGGTTAGAGCGCATTCATATAGTCAAATCTAACTAGGGTGTGCTTGAGGCCTAGTTGATTGATTAATTGATGTTTGTTGAAAGTAAATTAACAAATACACTCTAGCATCAATTCCTCCTCCCTTCCCCCTAGGTCCTCCAAAAAATAATACTCTATATGTATTGGTCAATTTTGATCATTTTGCCATCTTTTTGTTATATAAAACCTACTGGTAATTGTTTATATTTTCATTCTTTGGTTTGACGTTTGGGAAAAATATCCAAACTAGAATATACCAATGCAAAATTTTCTCCTTAGATAATGCACTTAGTCTCAAATATTTCAAGATCATAGAAGATAAACAATATGCCAAATGATTGTAGTGGTATACTTCAAAGACAGATAAAAACAATTCCAATGGAAATTTAAATTTCTCCATCACAAGTCTTCAGATGACTTAAAGGTACCAACACATAATTTCAACAAAAAAAATTTCTTTACGTCATCACACTATAGCCAAGTGCAAATCCATTAAATAGCCATTAGATGAGTAAATGAGTCATCAAATATAAACAAACTAAATATTCAAAATTTCTTTCTGTACAAGAGTCTCTACACATAGAAATATTGCACTACATAGACCTAATATTCCTAGTTTCTCTAAACGCACGAGTCTTTATATAAAGCGAGGTAGTACAAAAGTCATAAGATAGCCAAGACTACAAAATAGAAATAAACTTTACAGAAAGGTTGTTTTCCTAATAATATTGGTATATTTATATTTCATATCATCTTTAAAGTAGAGCTATAACTCTATTGACAAAGATCAATATCGGAAAGGTCTGCGTACACACTACCCTCCTCGGACCCCACTTGTGAGGCTTTACTAAATATGTTGTTGTTGTTATTTTAGTCGTTTCATCATGTATGATCACTTTGTAGTTGTTCTCACCTTTATCTTTGGTCACCTCAATTATGCAAGATTGCTAAGCTAGAAGCATGTGTTTGAGTCATTTTACTCTTTATCTCATTAAAAGATGTTTCTTTCAACTGCATTTACTAACTCATCAATGGTTGAATGGGCCAATTGATATTGAAGAGATTGAATAACACCAAAGAATTTGAAGTTTAAAACATTCAAAATCTTAGCGGTTTATAGCATGGCCAAATATCAAATTCACCTTGTCAAGTGGCTTCATTTAATTTCAAATCATTGATATTAATGTCAGGACTTGCATTATCTTATTAATTAAAAAATAAGAGCTATTCGCTTTGAAATTGACTATTTTGATCTAATAGTTGAAAGACCCCTATCTATCAAGACAAACTTTGGTGGTATCTTTAGTCATGGATAATATGTCTCGTTTTCAAAGTTACTGCAGCTTGATTTTTTTCTAATTCATTTAGCTGCCTCTTTGACAAGGAGGATTCTTATCTTTCCTAAAAATAATTCAATTTTATTTTGATCAAATCTATGGCAGCAACAACAACTATAAACATAAGTCTTGTAATGAAGTTCTTGCTTTTGCATGATCTTAATGGGTTGGGCTCTTGAATACAGAGAGAAGATATCACCTCTCATATAGGGTATTGGTTTAATGGTAAGAGTACAACACGTATTGTGTGGGTTAGTCACACGTCACGAGTGAATCCCGTCATAGATATAGCAGTTTGAACCGTGCGCTATGCCTTCAGGGATTTCTCGGTTATATAAAATAAGATAGTACCTTTCATATTTATATGATGGGAGGAAACTATTTTCTCATCAATATGAACATAGTTAAATATATTTAAGAACATTGGATTTGAATAGACTATGCCCCGCTTAATCATTGATGGACATAATTGTAGTCTTTGCCTTTTGTTTCCTCCGTCAAATAATGCTTTATAATCTTGGTATGTCCTAAAGGCACCTTCTTTGCTACGTCGATAAAGAATTGTCGTTGACGTGTCTGCAACACAAGCTAAAGTTTGAATATCCACTCGAAGAGAAAGAGGACTTTCCTTTTTAAGATTTTTCTTAAGATAAAGTATTTATTAATAAGTAGTAGCAAGAGGGTAAAATTACAAAAGTTAAAGGAGCAAGCTCCCAACTAATTACATTTTCTGAGAACTCAAAAGCTTCTTCCTATATCAGATTAATATCAATTTAAATTCGTTTTCTCCCAACTCTTCTCGTAAGACTTGATAACGTATCATCAAATCTTGCCGGTAAAGTTGGGAGAAAATGAATTGAAATCGGTATCAATCTGGTAAAGAAAACTCTTTTGAATCGTCAAACGAATATTCGATATTTAGCTTGTGTCGTGGACATATCAATAACAACTCTTTTTCGGCATATCAAAGAAGGTGCTATTAGGACACATATAAATGCTACAAAGCCTCATCTAATAGGAAAAAAAAATAAAAAGGTGAGGCTCCAATTCTCTCTATTAATAATTGAGTTGGATATGCTCTATTCAAATCCAAGTCTTTAGATATGTTTAATTATGTTCATATTGATGAAAAATAGTTGTTTTTATAACAAATTTGAAATGCAGTATCTTCTCCTTGAAGAACAAAAGTTCGACCCATATAGATCACACAAAAGTAAGAATTTCTTTAGAATTGTTATGTTTATCGCTGCTATTGCACGCCCTATATTTGATCAAAATAGACTTGAGTTGTTTTCAGTAGAAGAAACATGAATCTTCTCTCGTGATCAAGGAGGCAACTATCGAGTTGCAGAAAGTTTGGAAATGAAACCTATTTTTTCCGTGACTAAAGATATCATTATGGCTTGCTTAATTGCAAAATGTTCTTCCAACGATTAGGTTAAAATGGCTAATTTCATATTCAAATGTTCTTATTTTTATTCAACAAGATAATGTTGGTCCTTACATTAATGTCAGTGGTTTGGGATGTAATTAAGTTGCGTGACAAGGTGATTTTTATTTTCAGCTATGCGTTTAACCTCCCAATATTCATATCTAAATGTTTTAGACTTTGGATTCTTTAGAGTTGTTCAATTCCTTCAATATCAACGACTCCTTAAACGATTGATGAATTAGTAAATGCAATTGAAACATCTTTTAATGAGATGAATGTGGAAAAACTCAATCACATATTTCTAACTTTGCCTTGCATGGTTAGCTAAAAGGCGGGAACACCAACAAAGTGCTACACATTTAGAAAAAAATGACTAGAACGAGAATGAAGTCTTCCTGTTCAATTTTGTTATGATGTTAATGAAGCTATAACGCTACTTTAAAGATGATATGGGATATACACATGTCAATGTCGTTAGGAAAATTGCATTTTTGTAAAGTTTGTTTCTATTTTTTAACCTTGGCCATCTTGATGCTTTTGTATAGCCTCTCTTTTTGTATATGCTCGTGCATTTAGAATTTTAGAGAAGCTATCAACATTAAGTCTATGTAAATTTATATCTCTATTTGTAGAGACTTGTGTACGTAAAGAAGTTTTGAATATTAAGTTTGTGTTTATCTTTGATTGTTTTACATTTACTCATCAATTGGTAATTTAATAGATTTGCGCTCGGATATAGTGTGATGATGAAAGGGAAAATTCTTTGTTAAAATAATGTGTTGGTACCTTTACATATTCTAAAAACTCGTGATGGAAATTTACGATTTGCGTGGAGTTGATTTTCTGTCCTTGGATACTTTAAAATCATTCCGCCAGAGATAAGTGTGTATTTTTGTCTTCTATGATCATGTAATAGTTGGGAGTTGCACATTGTACGAGGAAAACTTCTTTGTGTTGATATTCAAGTTGTTGGAGGACTTATTCCCGAACTAGGAAATGGACCTGCAATTTGCTTGTTCTGGCAAGTTGTTTTGGTGCATTATCTATTCGAGTAACACATGATCATCTTCTTGGTGCCAATTATTTTTGTGGAGAAGCAAGGAGTAATGTTTTCCATGTTTGTGCATTAATTTATGACGTCTGATTAAGGGGAGTCTTGGAGCAATGGTAAAGTTGTTTCTGTGTGACCTATATGTCACAGGTTCGAGCCGCGGAATCAACCACTGATGATTGCATCAGGGTAGACTGCCTACATCACACCCACTTGGGGTGCGGCCCTTCCCCGTATCCTCCGTGAACGTGGGATGCTTCGTGCGGGGCAACCCTTTTTGTGACGTGAATACTATAATGATTTATCTTGGCCTTGGTATATCATGCATTTGTTTAGGTGTGCATATTTCACTGTTTAGGTAGGTGTTCAAGTACTTTAGTGTTACAATGACAATTCTAGAAGTTGTTCTTATGATGTAATGCAGAATTTTGCATTTTTGTGTTGACTTATAAAAAATAAAACTGATAGAAGTATAAGTTTATTACGCCGGAGGATCTGATGGCCCATGTGATTGTCAAAGTAAACGCATGTGAACCGCGGTTACTTTTGTGCTGATTCCCATATAACCTTAAATAAAATTACATGCTTCCTGTCAGTTGGATCCGATATTTGCACTGTGATATTGACTATCTTGTGCTTGTCAACACACTTTCTGACCGATAATTTTCCTCTTTCAGGTGGACATGAGAGCTCGAATTCGGGGAAATAAGGGCTATTAATTGGTAGTGCCGGTGCGAATTCCACATATGGGAAGTATGATATGTTCCTGACTGGGCTGCATGTGTTGTACTTGCAGTGTCTTTGTACAGATTGCAATCGACAATTTTCTGAGCGATGGCACACACACAAGCTTCTTGGACACACAGTTTACTTGACAGACTTTGTATTTGGTGCTTTGGACACTTCTTAATTTTGAATAACGTTGATATTGGATGAGAAGTTGTGGAAGAGAGTTTAATTCTCACTTCTCATCATGAATGATTAATCTGTTTTTCTTTCACTGATGTGCCATGTTGGAGAGACGATTTGTCTATCTATTTCTTAATAGAAGTTCTTGCTCTGATTATATGTCCTCAATTGAATAAAATGAGCCAAAGGTAGTGGGAGGAAGGGAAAAAGTTAAATTAATTGTTGGATTCACTCTTCGAGATTCTAAAAAGGGAGATACGAGATATGTTTTTAACAATGGGTGAATGAACTTTGAGAGACTGAGGGAACTCCCTCGTGTTGCCAGGAAACAAAGGCTTGTTTTGGATCTTAGTTGCTGGGAATAGATGGTAATTTATGGCATTCCTTGGCAAGCACTCCCCAATTCTTGTATTATATGCTGAAGGTCAGATGTCATTATAATGGTTGACATATTTTCAGATTCTAATTTAGTGCTGATGATGGATTAGTCTTATAGTGGGAGGGAGAATATCAGAGTTTGCCAAGGGATGCTATATGATTTTTGATGTTGAATTCATTTTGCCCAGGAATGTCTGTCGTCATAATAATGTCACAAAATGAGAATTTTACTTTGACGGAGCCAATTTCTGTATATAATAAGAAATTTCTCGTACTTAATAAAATAAGTTTTCTTCAGCATATTATAAAAATATAGAATATGATGCAAATTACAGAAAGTGCATAATTTTGTTCCTTCCTATACAATATTTGAAATTTATTTACCAAAATTGTTCTTAGTTTGTATATTACTCACCATAAACAAAGATTGATTACAACTTATATACAATCGATTATTAATACATTAAATTAGGAGATTCAGTTACACTTTTCCTTTTTTGTCTCCTCATTTCTTTCCCTGTTCTCTGACACCTCTCTCTCCACCCAAAAGCATTTGAATATTGAATCTACAAAGGTTCAAAAAAAAAAAGTTAAAAAAAATTGTAGCTAGTGAGAATTGAACATATGACCTTACAGAGGTTTTGAACTCCTTGATTACTAAGCTACACTTTTGGACTATATCAAGGGAATTCAAAACTTAATATGTAGAAGTAAAAAATAGAGTTTGCCTTATATATACAGTGTAATTTTTCGGCGGGGTCCGCACCTGCCTTCCTTAGTTTCCGAACAAAGTCAATAAATTCATGTGTTTGGATTAAAAAGAGTAAAACCGAACAAACTAATGTTTCAGCGAAAACTGTTTCACAAATGTTACCAATGCCTTCCCGTGTTTTTGTTTCAGCAAAACATAATGTGGACCTGAAAGAGAGATATTGATTCTTTCTATCTTCTTTTCTTTTCCATAAATAGGTATAGGGCTGAAAAGATGAATCTTATGTTTCTGCAACCTACAGTATGTAAATTCTAACAACTCTAGCAACATATAAACTAAAAACAAATTTCGTACAAATTTCGAGAGTGTTTGGCTAAGCTTATAAGTTGGTCAAATTAGCTTATAAATATTTTTTGGCTTATCTACGCGTTTGGTAAATAACAAAAGTGAGTATTTATAGGCCAAAATAAGCTATAAGCCATAAGTTGTCATTCCCAACTTATGACTTTTCAACTTATAAGCACTTAGTTTGACCAAAACTTTTACTATTTTGTCCATATTATTATTATATAATTCTGAAATATATTTATTTTAATAAAACTAACTCTATTCTTCACTTAACTCTTTTCCGGGCTTATTTGCCAGAAACATTGTCGACCATCGTGGGTTGTTCTAGTGGTGAGTACCCCCACTTCCAACTAAGAGGTTGTGAGTTTAAGTCATCCCAAGAGTAAGGAGGGTAGTTCTTGGAGGGAGGGAGCCGAGGGTAGTTCTTGGAGGGAGGGAGCCGAGGGTCTATCGGAAACAATCTCTCTACCCCGGATAGGGGTAAGTTCTGCGTACACACTACCTTCCCCAGACCCCACTAGTGAGATTATATTGGGTTGTTGTTATTGATTGCCCACCATCGTGAACAACAAAAAGGTGTTTACCGTCGACATAAATCAATCAAATAAATTTGAGTTAGAAAAATTCTATCTTCTGTAAATCGACTTTCTTCATCTCTTTGAAACGTGGTTGTTTTGCATCATTCAAAATTCTATTGTGATATGAACTAAATTATCTATTTTTAATTGCATTGTGTTGGTAATGAAAAATGACGATGTAATAATGATCTTCTTATTCTACTTTAGCTCACTTTTGCTAAAATAATATATACTTACTAAATATTAAAATTTAATTTAATCAATTTTGAACCTAAAGTAAATTCATAAGTTAGTTTATACTTCAATCAATTTAGAATTTGAAATCTTGTATAATTATATATTTAGTAGTGTAAACAGTTTAAGGGGCATTTAAGTCATTACATTACAAGAAAATACTTATCAGCACCTATTTACCAAACACTTAGTTAGCTTATTATCAGTTTCATCACTTAAATCCAAATACATAACTTATTTATTAAATCAGTTTCAGCACGTAAAAGTACTTTTCAGCACTTGATGCTTATTAGCCACTTTGAATCAGCTAAGCCAAACATGCTCTTAATATAAATTTGATATATCTACAATAATATATATACTATAAATAAATTTAATACAACTAATTATATAATATACAATTTATTTACAACTTATCTATAATTTTCATACATTATTTTTATCCAATTAAATACATCTACAATATCATACAACTTAAATACAAATTTCATACAAATTTTATATAATATATATTTTGTATATGATTTATATATATTTTACATGTGGTGTGTTCTTCTTCCTCTCTGAAATTCCAATCAAAACTCTCTCTTAAAATACAACTTTATGTAACTTTCATACAATTTCATACAACTTTATGTAAAAAGAAAGTATTTATAACTTAAATATAAATTTCATACAACGATTCATACATTATACAACTATTTTCAATTTTCATATAATATTTAAATAAAAAAAATATAATAACAAATAAAATACAATTTAAATATAATTTACATACAATTATAATACAATTTCATAACTATTGTATGCCTTGTGTTCTTCTTCTATTGATGAATTCCCTAAAAAAAAGGAGGATTAAGAGGAGAGAAAAAGGAAGTAAGAAAAATTGGGAAAGAACAAAGAAGGAAAAAAGAGAGACGGAGAGAGACAGTAGTGATGAGAAATAATTAATTTTTTATTCAATTAATAATATAAAAAAAAAGATAGTCGTTAATATTAATTTGTATATAATTGATAAACTTGATTAAGAATGTTAATAAAGTTTTCGTAGTATAAGAAGTAAAAATCGATAATGCAAATAACTCGGTTGCTGTACCCGAAAGAAGCCCAATAACAGAAGAATGTAAACAGATAAAAGAAAATGACGAAGGCGTGGATTGCAGGAAGAAGCGTTCCTCTTCCTATTATCGGAGACGCATTAGGGATTTCTGATTCATCAGTTCTACTCCGACTATGGCTAAACCAGCAGATACCGCCGCAACTGCGACACCTCAATCACAACAAACAGTAAACGATTCGCTGCAGAATGTAAACAAACAGTCGGAATTTCAGCAACCACCAACTCATTCCCAGGATGACTCAATTGCCAATCTCCGCAAACTCACCGACTCCCTCTCAGCATTCCAGCGCTGCTTCGCTGACCTACATCAACACATTGATTCCATTCGAACCGTAATCGACTCTATGCTTCCCCCACTTACAACTAATACTACTCCTTTACCCACGTCATCACCGCCACCAGCCCCAGCCGCAGAGCCAGAACCATCTTGGGAATCTGATCCCTCAGAAGGAGAAGGAGAAGAAAAAGAAAAAGAAAAGGAAGAAGAAGTGAAATCCCCTCCTCATCCAGAGCTGAAATCCGCTCATCGTGCAGAGCTGGAGAGCCTTTGCAAAACGATGACTGGCCGTGGTCTACGGAGGTACATGGGAATGCATCTCTCAGATATAAAAGGACTGCTCGAACAAGTCCCTAAGGCATTGAGACTCTCCCCCAATCCAGCAAGGCTTGTATTGGAATGTGTCGGCAAGTTTTATTCTCAAAAGGGCAGTGTGTTTGTTAAGTGCTCACATATGGTCCGTTCAAGGCTGGCTTCTGTATTGGTTTTGGAATGCTTCTTGTTGTTGGGAATCAACGACGAGATTGAGAAAGGGGTGAAGCAAGAGGCAGAGCAGGCAGCTTTAGCATGGAGAAAGAGGTTGATTGCTGAAGGAGGTGTACTTAAGGCTAAGGAAATTGATGCCCGGGGTTTGTTGATGCTTATAGGGTCTTTTGGGATTCCAGGACGATTTAGAAATGAGGATATCAGGGATTTGCTTCAGGTAAGTTGCATCAAGCGGTATTATCGTGCCCTCCGGAGATCAAATGTCCTCGTGGCAAAGATTCCAGGTCCTTTTTCATGAATCCAATTTGTCGTTAAGCTACATTTGCATTTCATCATTTGCTATTCATGTGAGATGGTGTGTGCTGTTAACAAGTTTAGTGTCGTTCCCTTTAGTTGGGTTTGATTGAAGCAAAATTATATAGAAGCAACAAATAAATACCTAATGTACAGTGGTGATAACAATCTATGGGAAAACATTGTACCTTTAGAAGTGGTTTCATTTGGTTGGATTGCCGTGCATGAAGCTTCCCTAACTCAGCATTACCTTAAAGAATGTAAATGATTTTGACTCTATGAAAGACTTCCTGAGCTCCTTGCATACTTAGAGGGAGTAACACATCTGCTGTATTTTTGGAGACCATCAGCACTTGCTTGGTACTGTTCTTTTGGGGGGAAAATGTGCTTATCAAACAAAAGAAATAAAAAGGTTTTCCTTCCCTTCTATTTACTGGTGTCTACCACAATTTTTTGTTGTTTGCTTTCCTCCTGCTCCCGCCCTGCCCCTTTTATTCATCTCACTAACTTCAAAGGCACTTTTGCCTTTTCCATCATCATGCCCCAAAGAGACACCAATAGCTCCCACCCTGTTCATCTATCCGATTTGGAACACCAATTTTTATTTGAGATTTCACAAAGAGTTGTCTGAGCATCAGAATCCCCATCTTCTAGTACTTTTGGACCATAAGTAGGTCTTTGAGGACAACAGCTTCCCGGATCCTCTAAGGTCCTCCTACAGTTGGTCCCCAATGAATCATAATCCATGATGATGATTATATTTTTGTATAAGAACATAGCTATCATTCGTTCGATTCATATCTTTCTTGGCTAAGATTTCATGCATAGAACTTCTTAAACGGAACATTTTTTTAGAATTGGTATTAATATTGAAACTAAGAAAATGCTGAAATATGTATATGTGAGCAAACAACCAAAAGAGAAATCTTTGCTAATCTTGCATGGAATCTAAAACTTTTTTAAAAAGATCTTGTGCATAAATGAACAAATCATGCAAAACTGTTGACTCAAATATATGTGATAAGGTTAATTGGGAATAGTAATACTGTATTAAACAATTGCTAGTTAACCGGAAGGATCATGCTTACAATTTTTATTTCTTCATTTGCTTCGTTTGTGTTTTTTGGTAAGTGTTAGAAGGCACTCAACTTATTGAGCTAATTTCAATGAATTTAAAAGTTTGTATACATTTTGTTTTTGCTTCTGCTTCGTTTGTGTTTTTTGGTAAGTACTAGGAGCCACTCAACCACTTGAGCTAATTCGATGAATATAAATGCCTGTAAATACAGTTTTTTCTGATAAACAAAAAAGAAATTTGTATACAAATTTTGAATAAGACAATTGAATAAGTTGTTTATTAGTGCGGATACGTGCTTTTATGTGGAAGTGACTGGTTTATAGGCCAAAGCATAATCTGGTGTTGATAATGATAATATCAGCCAGGGATTTGAAGATGATAAGGATGATCATTTGGTCTGGGCTGTGCAGAAAATGGCTAATTTACAGTTAAATCTTGCTATATCTTCTTGGCTTTGGTGGATAATCTTCTTGGCATTGAAAGGTTATTTTGGGGGTCCAAGGTGCCATATAAAATGGCATAATTTTGGTGGGTTTTGGCTCATGATGGTCGTTTAACTCAAGCAAATATGCAGAAAAGAGGTGTTCATATGTGCAACAGGTGCTTCTTTTGTGAAAAGAGATTTTGAAGACAGTAAGCATCTGTTATACACTGTGAAGTCACTGGGCAACTTTGGCAGTTATTTTTCAATATTTTTGGGTTCAAATGGGGCATCCCAGCAGGAGTTTCTTAATAGCTGGTTGTTCTACAGAGGCAGCAAGGAGCTGAAAAAGCTTTGGAGATCTATTTCAGGTTGTGTTCTTTTGGACTATTTGGAGAGAAACCAGAGATATTTGAAAACAAAGGTGTCTCTATCCATATGTTGAAGTTTAGATGTTTGTGTAACTTAGCCTCTTGGTGTAATCTAGCTGATATATATGATGAGGGTAAGTTGATAGAGTTTATTAGCTCCCTGCAGGAACAACAATGATGTAATCTTTGGAAGCCGAGCACTATCTTAAAGCCGGTGGCTTTTAGTTTCAATAAAATTTTACCTTATAAAATAAAAGAGCTCTAGCCAGGGTGGAGGATAATGCTTACTTGAGACTCAGAGACACAAATATGGAATGGAGCGAAATTTAATGTCTGAAATTGAGTGACAAAAAATTAAAGCATTTGGGGAATATCTTGGCGTCATTATTGGAGAGAAAAATTAACTAAGCTAATAATTGAAACAGAAAATCTTATGGACAGGAACAAGCAGTGAATACTGGGACGGGAGAATGTTTGTCGTTTCTTTCTTTTCACATTCTATGGGGCAACTTTTCAATTTAGGGAAACTTAAAGTTCAAGTCAAGGACACCTTTTCAACCTCACAATCTGCTCGGTAGTCCACCTTCTGATTATTTGTTTTCGTAGTTCGTGGTTTCAGAGATGAAGCCTCATTATGTGATTGCATCTTACTATGATTTATTTTTCAGTTTTGCATTCCTCTTCTTTATCACAAATATTACATTTGACCTTGTCGTAGTTGCTAATTTATCTGCCTGCTTAACACTGGATTATGTAAATCTGTGACAGAAATAATAGAGGGGATGCTGAAGCAAAAGATGGAAGTTGACGCTGTTCATATTGCCTATACTTTTGGATTTGAGGACAGATTTAATCCTCAGAGACTTTTGACATCATTTTTACTAGATACTAAAGAGTCATTGAAGAAAATGAAGGAAAACTCACATGGTTCACATGCTGCTGTGGTAATTCTTGAATTTCATTCCAGCACTAATAACCCTCCCTATCTGATTTCTCTCTCGGTCTCCTCAAGTTAACCATGCATTTTGTTATGATTAAGCAGAATGAAGAAAAAAGGAAACATTTGTTTGCTCTGAAATCTGTCATCAAATGTTTGGAACGCCATGATACCGATCCTTCAAAACTTATTCCTGGATGGCAAATCAATGAGAAGATAATGAAGTTGGAGAAAGAAATTGCTGAATTAGATAAGCAGACAGGTGGGAAGATGGCACAAAAGAGAAAACTTGATGAAACTGAGTCGTCGAGAAGGTTCAGAAATAAAGAAGCAAAACAGTCGCGTATTCCACCATGGCTACGGCAGCAAAGAGTTGTTAATCATGTTGATAGTGACTGCACCTTGCTAGAACGTCAAAACGCTGGCCATGTTCATGGTTATACTGTGTCCCCATCAGTATTGCACGGACCTGTTGCAGGCTCGATGCATGAAAATGTTGCTGACTCCCTTGCAGCAACTGTGGCCATGGGTCGAGATGGAGCAAGGATATCAGCAAGTGTCGACGGTATTCGAGCAGGTATATCAGAAGGCATGGATATTGTTCAGCAAGGAGCTTCATATGCTGGAGGTCATGGAAGGACTCTAGTTGATAGTACACCTGAGCAAATAGGGAGTCATACTGGTCAGTTATATGGATGGTGTGGTAATGCAGCCGTGTATGACGGACTGGCCTCCTGCAGCTATGCTTATAGGCCATCATCATACTTGGAAGGTTCTACGGGTTTGCCAAACACCCAACCCAGTGATGCTTATAGATCACCACCATACTTGGAAGGCTCTACGGGGTTGCCAAACACCATACACAGTGATGCTCATAGGCCACCACCATACTTGGAAGGTTCTGCGGGTTTGCCAAATGCCATACACAGTGATGCTTATAGGCCACCACCATACTTGGAAGGTTCTGCGGGGTTGCCAACTGCCATACCCGGTGATGTTGCTGGCCGGAGCTCTGCATCTGATATTCTCCAGGTTGCTGATACTGTTACAGCAAGTGAACTATACAGGAACCGTGGCTCACGAGCAGTTGATGTTGTTTCATCTGCTGCGTTTGCTCATCCTTCGTCTTACTTGTACTGGCTGAGATAGTTTGGCCAGTCATTACTTGCTACCTTCGTTTCCTTTTTGTAGTATAGCCAATCTAGAAGTGATTTCACTATGGTCTCTTAGGACACGCAGTCTCAGTAATGTTTGTGTTCATTAGCTACTAAAAACCTTGGCCAATTTCCTAGGCTTAGCATAGTGATGTCTCAACTTTACCTGGTAAAAATTCATTTGTCTGGAATAAAAACCTTGCTTTTGTACTCCACGCCTTTGAAGCTTGTGTTGTATTGCTGAACAATTAATACACAAATGGGTTTTGATTTACTGGAGTTAGTGTATCTGTCATTTTTCCCCTTATGAGGACCTTGGTCATCTTCCCTTTCTTTCCTGACATGTTTTGAGAAGCTTACTAACGATATGTAAAATTGCGTAGGCATTTCATTGAAGTCAGGCCAGCTTCCTGCAGATTTAAATATTGGTGATTACGATGTTGCTGCTAAAGGACGCCAACGAAGACAAGATGGTAACAAATGGCGATGATAAAGCTAATGAGATGCAGGAGGAAACTTCAACTGAACAGAGAACTGACGGTCCTACAGATATGGAGTAGGACAAGATGACTTTTTTTCTCTTATGTTACTGCCTCTATCATCTGGAACTGGTTGGTATTTGCATTAGTTGACAGCAAGAATATAATTGTGAGTGACATGCAGTAGCTTGTCACTGTTGCAGTTGTTACCTATTGTATTATATTGTTACTTTAAATACAATCTTTTGATTATTACTCAAATTTTATTGTATCGTACCTAATTTTTTACCGTGTTTAAATTTTTCCTCGCTCATCTCCCCAAATACCTAACTTTTCACTTCCCCACTCACCCTCCAACTTTCACCACTCACGTCCCCACTCACATCCCCACCTTCCCCGTCATCTAAGACCACCATCAAATCCCTCATAAAAAAAACACTACCAAAACTCCTCCAAAGCAGCCGAGAAAAGCTCAAAAACGGGAGCAATTTTCAGCCATTAAAACAGCCAAAAAACGTCACTAAAACCACCCCCCAAAATCAGTTTCATCTCCACCCCAAAATACACCATGAAACACCTCAAAATCCACACTAAAGAGCAGCAAAACAAGTTGTGAAAACAGCTAGGAAGAGCAGCGAAAATCAGCTGCAAAACAATCCAAAGCGCTGCCCCTTTTCTACCCAAAATCAACACCAAAACACACCTGAAACCAAGCTCTAAACCCAACTGAAAAACCCAGCTGAAACAGTCCCTTTTTCCACCCAAAACAGTCTCAAAATCAGCATCCAAACCCAGCAAAAACAGCTCTGTTTTCCAGCCGAAAACCCAGCCAAATCAGCCATGAAATAGCCTTGAAACCAATTGCTTTACCTCCACGAAACCTAGCAAATCCTAACCAAAAATGGAATAGATTGAGTGAAGCTTTCTGTTGAGTCCGGTTTTCGATTTTCGAGAGCTTTGTTTGGGTATGTAGGCGAGGTTGTCCGGTCGAGTTTTGAAGAAAGATCCATGGCCATTATTTTCATTGTATTACACATCCATCAATAAAGGTCCGATTTCTCCATGTTTATCTCTTTGTTACGAGTTTCTTTAAGTTATTCTACTTTTGATATTGAACGAATGAAATTCTTACTTTTAAGTGTTCATTTCGATTTGTATTATGCTTGTGATTGTACCGTCTCTGATTGATGAGTTGTTTATTTGTGAATTCATTAGGTATGTAGATGAACTTATTTTGTCTTTTATGAACACTTTCGGTTGATTAAAAAAAAAAATTCATGTGGTTTACAAAGTTTCCCTAATTTTGGGTCTTAAGTTCTTGAAGTAAAATAATATTTTCCTTATTGTGGCAAGAATCTGAAATTAAATTGTTAACTTTAACGGGCCACGAGACTTGCAATTAACTTGCTCTAGAATGATATTTGTTACTCTTGGGTAAGGGTGGCAAGTGGGCCGGTTCCGGGCCTAAGTGGACTAAGTGGGCCAGTCCAGACAGTCTCGGTCCCTGGCCGGTCCCAATTTAAATGGGTCAAACGGTTCCGGTCCTGGTGGTCTTATGGCAGGAATCGGTCCAGGACCGGTCTCACAAACTAATGGTCTCGGGCTAAACGGTCCCAGCCTGCGGGCTAAGTGGGTCCAACATATACTTTTTTTAAAATTTTTTTTATAGAAATTTGAGAAAAAAAGATGTTAATAAAAATATCTAAGGCAATTCCTTGTAAATTTTATTATAGAATTGTGACCTAAATTTTTTAATTCAAATTTAAAGAAAAAATATTGTAAAGATATATTCAAAGCAATGCGTTATAATTTTATTATAGCATTAAAAAAATATGGTAATATATTTCTTAGTCTTCCTCCCCCTATGGAATGAGCACAACAAGGTGCTAATACCACTATTGAGAAGAAAAACAAACTAATCAAGATGTGCCAAAATACAAGTTACATAATACATACTAATTTTTGTTCATACAAGTTATATGGTATCTCTTACAAACTTCATAAATCCATCAAGGTTCGGAGGAATTTTCGTTGGTGGTGGCGGAAAAGAAGCTTGGTCATCACCGCTTTCGGGCGAAGTAGCATCTTCCGCAAGTTCAGCTAGCATTTTTTCGTAAGCTTTGTCTATCTCTGGTTGTGATTCAGCAAGTCCAAAATTTCTTCTTTCCAAACGGATCCAATCTCTGAAAAGTACTAATTTTTCCAAGCTTTCCCTCATAGACTCTCTATAATCACCGAGTTGAAGTCTTGCTTGACTGAAAGCGCTCTCTGATGCCACTGTTGAAACTTGAATAGTTAAAATGCCTCGGGCCATCCTTGAAAGAACCGAAAAGTATTTTTCTTTGTCCTTCCATCATTCCAAAAGATTAAAGGAGTCGTCAGGATTCACTTCCTCAATTCCCTGTGACAAATAAATTTCAAGCTCATTTAGTTGTGAAAAATCACTACTACTAGAACCTTGAGAACCTCTAAACCCTGCCCAAGCACTAAGTGCTCTTACTCCTGCAGTTCTTTTAGATGTTTGAGAATCAGAAGAAGAAGGAGTTGGAACATTTGGTCTAGCATGATCTAATGCAACTTGATAAGCATTAATTCTAATTGAGGCTATTGCTTCCGCAAGTTTAGACAACTCCTCATCTTCAAGTGCTAAACCTTTATAAAGAGTTTCATACCAAAATTGAGGACCTCCTAATTTCATACAAGGATTTAACAAAGCAGCAACACCATAAATAAGGGGAATAGGGAAGAAATATTTTTTAATTTTTTTCCTCATAGAATCAATAGCAAGTTGATAAATTTTCCCACCCTCTAAAAAATTAGCAAACAAATTTACAAGGTAAGAGCCATTTTAACTTTTTCAATTTCAATATTTAAAATTTTCATACCATCACCCACAATTAAATGGTAAATATGACAAATACATCTAACATGAAAAATGTTACTAAATGCAAGACTTAGTGTAGTGGTAAGCAAGGCTATAACATTTGTGCTACTAGTAGCATTATCCATTGAAACTGACATTATTTTATCACTAATGCAAAAATATCTACAAATATCCGTAACTGTGCTAGCAATAAACTGTCTTGTGTGACGTGAATTAATTATTCTATAAGCAATAATGCACTTTTGCATTATCTAATCATCATCAATCCAATGACTGGTAACAGTAAGGTAATCACAGTCGTTACCATTTCTACCAATATCAGTTGTAATATCAACACGATAATTTATATGAGTAAGTAAATAGCGCAAATATTATTTATATTTATAAATATCACTCTTTACGGTTGTGCGAGGAAAACCTTTATAAGTAGGATTAAAATAAATTCTAATATAATGCACAAAGTTAGGGTCAGAAGGAAAACTATAGGGTAAGCACATAACAATAACCATTTTTGCTAATTCTTCCCGATCTTTTTTTGGATCATAATATAAAATACCACAGGTAACAGTGTTAATTCCCGGTTGAAATTGATTTGACCCGGTACTAGGGTCAGCCTGACTAGGAGTAGGTACACTTGTCCCCTCGGCCAAAACTTTGGAACGAAGATATTTGACTTTATCTTGAGGGTGTATCAATATGTGTCTAGCCAAGTTCCCGTCCCTCCCCCGCGATCCAAAATATTTAAAAGCTAACTCCTTGTCACAAGTTTTACACTTAGCCTTATTTTGTGGAATTAGTTGAATAAAAAATGGCCAAACAAGAGATGTTTCCGTCTGTTTGGTACGTTATCTAGAAAAAGTAGGGGCATTAACAGGAGTATCAGACGGGGCATCATTTGGATTATCACTAGTTGGGTTAATTTCAGGAGCATGACTAGTGGGTGTATCGTCATCCGGTTGAGTTTCATCAAAATCTATTTCCTTCTCATCATTTTCATCAATGGTTGGATTAGAATAAATAACATTCATTAATTCATGGTCTAATTGTTCACCAGCTCCAACATTATGGCAAAATTGACTCTCAGTAAATTATAATAAACTATTATTGCTATCAAGAATAGCAAGTGTAGGACGGATATGGGGTTTGGGCCGGGGAGCCGGGGGCAGTGGAGGAGGAACAGATTGGCCACTAGATTCGCTACTCTTGAATTTTCCCTTATTTTTACCAAAAGGGTTTTTAAGGAAGCCATCTTAATTAATCAAATAATAGAAAATAAATAAAACAAACAAAACTATAATATTAAAAATTATGAGTTGGAATGAGTTTACCGAATTGACTAACAACTTGTTGAAAATTTATTATTGTTGAAGACTTGAAGATTTCAATTCACCAATTTCATAATTGTTTCACAAATTGTAACAATAAAGTAAGCAATAGTAGCAATTATAGAAGAAAATTAGAGAGAAGTTGAGAGAGATTGATGATTTTGTAAAAAAAAATAAAAGAATGAGAGGGTATTTATAGTTAAAAATAGAAAAAATGTGTAATTATAAAAAGTTTGGGTTTAAAACAAAGTTGGGGGATCCGGTCCAGATTTTTCAAGTTTTTTTTTGAATTTTAACCGTTGAGACCGTTTGGGCCCGCCAAAGACCGGTCCGGTCCCTGTCCCAAACGGTCCCGGACCTAGCGGTCCTAAAGTGAATAACTGGCCCGGAAGACCGGACCAGGCCCACGTACATGGTTCTAACCGGTTCAGGCCCGTTTAGGCCCAGGAGACCGTTTGGTCCGCGGTCCCGGTCCCGGTCCTGGACCGGCCCACTTGCCACCCTTACTCTTGGGCTGTTTGCAAATTGTAAATTGCTTGTGTTTTTCTTGTGCTAATTGATTCATGTTATCGTGACCTTGTGATTTTGCATGTCTAATTCAAGACAAACCCTCCAGTAGTAACAATAAATACATAGATATTAAATAAGTTTGTCCTTTAAAAGTACACATAATTTGGATTGTTAGCTAAGAATTAATATGCCATCAGAACTAATGTTGTTGTAAGTCCTCCCATATTCTTTGCATAGATAATCTTTATATAATTCACATCGCTAGTTGCTTTAGGCAAGTCTAATAAATATAACGAAAAAGGGTCGAAAATATACCTCTACTATTGAATATTGTTTAAAACTACCCTCTGTCATACTAATCGAGTAAAAATACCCCTCCCATCTTACTATTAAACAAAAATACTCCCATTTTGACGGAAGTGCCACGTGGCAACAATCTGATACAATTAGTCCATCCGGGTTCTTTTATAATCTTACCCGACCCAATACCCTCAAACCCACTTAAAAAGATGAGCCGATTAATACATGTCCAGCAAATAAGTCTACTTTTCTTTTTCTTTTGTCTCTTTTGTTCATCTTTCTTTTCCACTCACCTTCGCCTATGCACCACCAGCGATGAAGTCATAACTGCCAATGCACACTTTCTACACATATGTGTTTAACAAAATCAAAACTCAATTCTTCTAAATCAAATAAAAAAGGAAACATCTTCTCAAATCTAAATGGTATCCATATCTATCCTTAAAATTTGGCTACCACCAATCTGTACTGATCCACTTTCTCCGTTATCCAATATAGTTTGGCTTAGGTTCTTAGACATCATAGTCATATGTCCTAACAAAGAATTTGAGCAAAATTAAATCACTAATTGGTTCACTTAGTGGTAAAATTTGGCCGAGAATGGGCGGAACCTCCATAGCCGCCGATGTTAAGTTTGCCGGATTTATTTTTTCAAATTCGTGGAACTAGGGATAGTAAAATGATCAGAGTTCCTGTTCACCACCAACAAGGTTCAGAGCATTTTTGAAGGACTTTTCACAGTTGAAACGAACCGAAATCTGAGATGTCAGTATATCCAAGCAAGAGGAAGAGATCTCTCGGTTCACATCTTCATTTCGAGCACTTTTTACTCCCGATTCGTTGGTTGCCGGAGGCGATTTAGAAGAATGGTAGATGTTCGAGTTAGGAGTAAATGGGTTTAGTAGCCGACTACGATTCTAGTACTAACATGTGTTGTGTTTGTTGTCTGTAATAGTTTGCTGTCGGAATAATGGCTTTGGTTGCCGGTGATTTTTGACATTAAAAGTGAAGTTCACCATTTTTTATCTTTTGATTTTGGTGTTGTTTAGCCACGTGTTATTTTTATGGTACTAATTATATACTTAGAGACTAATGAATTCATAAAAGACAGATGGGTCTTTTTTTAGGTGGGTTTGACGGTATTGGGTCGAATAAGTTTACAAAAGAACCCGGATGGACTAATTGTATCAGATTATTGCCATGTGGCATCTCTGTGAAAATGGGGGTATTTTTGGTCAATAGTAAGACGGGAGGGGTATTTTTTCTCGATTAGTATGACAGAGGGTAGTTTTAAACAATATTCAATAGTAGAGGAATATTTCTGACCCTTTTTTGTAAATATAATCGATGTGGCTAGGGGTACGGTTCCCGTGGCATAACCATGACACATAACTCCAAATTCAAGTGCACGCTCACGTGACTTGATCTTACAACTTCAAATAATAATAAAATAAATATGTTATAAATTGCGGATGCATTTCACGTGGCGTGATTTGCAATATATAACAAAACAACGAGTGCGCGACATCGCAACTTATAATTGTTAAAAGCGGTATAGAAGCGGTAACGCATCAAGGTTTTAAATATGTAATAAATCATATAATTAGGCCAAGTATTAATTGTTAAGCGACTGTGCTAAAATCACGGAACTCGGGAGTGCCTCACACCTTCTTCCGGATAAACAAAATTCTTTACCCGGTCTTCTGTGTTCGCGGACCATAAATAGAGTTAACTTTCCTCGATTTTGGATCTTAAAATAAATCGGTGACTTGGGACACCATAATAATTATCCCAAGTGTCGACTTTGAATTAAATAAATAATCTCATTTCGAATAATGTCACTTTAATTGAAAAAACTTCATATTCTTCGAAAAAATGTGGTGTGACAGCTCTGGCGACTCTGCTGGGGACTGGAACCCAAAACTTCTGGTTTAGGGTTCAGAATTCGAGATTAGAATAATTGTTATGCTTGACTTTCTTGTGATTGTTTCATTTTACTTGTTTGGGCCTAAGGTGCTAATTGCCGCTCATTTACCGCTTTGATATTCTGTGAACTATATATAAAACTGTTACGACACCCTTCTTCTCTTTGAGTCTTCTAAATCTTATGGAAAGTGTGCGCTTCGCGTGGCTTCTTTTCTGTTAGAGTCATACCCCTAATTTTAGAATGAGGATCGGACATGTTGCAAAGCCGATGAAACTTCTGTATTCCCGGTATGCTCACCCCTCGGCTCGAGTTGTTCTCTCGGGTAAGCCAGGTCTAGAACAACACACTCAAGGATTTAAACCTAGAATAACATAGCATCATGCCGGATCCCTAGTTGGAACGTTTGTTTGCATCACGTGCATTTGACTTTGGGGACTCAACACAGAGGTTAGGTCTATAGGACAGGTGTACCCAATATAAAAGACCATCCTGATGCATTTTACGTGCTACTTATGTATATGTTTGTTTCGGCTTGCATGTTGACCGACTTCTAGAATAGGGAAAGAAAATTAAGAAGAAGAAAAAAAGAGTGAGGTAGGACAGAGAGAATTTACCCGATTCTGAAAAATCAAGGTATTTGAAAACCTCGAAACTCTGCAGAAATTTTGAAGAAAAAAAAAATAGAAAAGAAAAGATATTTCAAAATGAGCCAATATTTTTAAAAAGTCATGTTTTTCCTATGTGTCAAAATTGACCGAACTACGCGGGTCTGATTCTCACTAGATGCGAGATACGTATGCAAACCTCATCGGTTCCGGCCCTAATTTTCAAAAATCCAAAAATATTTTCCTTTAATTCTTTCTTTAGAAACCTTTCCTTAGAAAATCACAAATAAAAACAATTTAACCAAAAATATTTTTTTTTTTTTAGAAGTCTTTCATTCAAAAAAGAAAATCAAATCAAAATCAAAAAATATGTTTTTTTCCTTCTTTAGAAATCTTTCTCCGAAAAAATAAAATAAAAAATAAAAATTTCAAAAAAATATTTTCTTTCTTCTTTAGAAGTATTTCTTTTCAAATATTCTCAAAAAAAAACAAACAAATCGAAATCCAAAATTATTTTCTTTCTTTTTTATAAGTCTTTCTTTCAAAAATATTTTAAAAAAAATTCAAAATCCAAAAAAATAGTCAGTTTATTTACTTTATTCCTGGTAATCTTGAACTATATAATAATTTGATTCATGTGGCATCATGATACGTAAGCAATCTCCATCAGATTCGATCATAGCCATTAAATAAATCGAGTGAATAAAAGAGAAGAAAGAAAAAGAAAGAAAGGAGTGACAAAAATAATAAAGAGAAACAAAGGTGGGGCCCGCACATCCCGATGACCTCGGGTGAGTTTCGGATGGTTAACGGATCAAAATTTGGACTTAAACAACTGCTGGAATTTTCTGATACCTGTATCTGGTTTCCTTCATCGCGTTCGCGATGAGAGTCTCGTGTTCGCGAAGAGGAAATTCGGATTGGCCCATTTTGTGCTTCGCGTTCGCGACCGTGGGGACGCGTTCGTGAAGGGTCGAGGGGCAAAGCTACGCGTTCGCGATCGAGGCCTCGCGTTCGCGAAAGGGGAAGCCGGCCTGAGAGAAATTGGTCTTCGCGTTCGCTAGACCGGGCTCGCGTTCGTGAAGGAGAAAATCCGACCAGCACAAAAATGTGTTTCGCGAACGCGGGGGAGCTGTTGTGTTCGCGAAGAAGAAACGCCTGGACAGAAATTTTAAGTTCTGAAAATGGGACGAATTTGGAGCTCGGGAAGAGGCGATTTTCGGGAGATTTTCAAGGAAAACAACGGGGTAAGTATTCTTAACTCAATATTGGTTAAATTACCTGAATCCATGATTGTTTTTAACATTTAATTGGTGAATTAAGTTGAAAAATTTAGAAAACCCTCTTGGTTTAATTTGAAGATTTGAGGGTCGAGTTGATGTCAGAATTTGGTAAAATTTATATGGTTGGACTCGTGGTTGAATGTGCATTCATATTTTATAAATTTTATCGGGTTCCGAGACGTGGGCCCTACGTCCATTTTTTGGGTGCAATTTAGGATTTTATTGAAAAATTAGTATTTTCATATGGGTAATTTGTATTGACTGAATCGAATTATTTATGACTAGATTTGAGACGTTTGGAGGCCGATTCGTGAGGCAAAGACATAGCGGAGTAAGAAATTACACGATTTGAGGTAAGTAACATTTCTAAACTTGGTTCTGAGGGAATGAATCCCTAAATGTTGTGTTACATCAATTGTTGGAGGTGACGCACTCGCTAGCTTACGAGCGTGTGGGAGTGCACCATAGAAATTGTGACTAAATAAATTCTGTGAGTTAAAAAATTAAAGAACCATGTTATTATCCGTGTATCCTCCACGTGTTAGAGAAATTGAGCTGAGGCTTTTATTAAAGATTAAGTTTAGGCTACGTGCTGATATTTTGGGACTCATGGGGTCGTGTTGCTGTTGAATTAATTGTTTTAAAATGTACATTTCATACTCAGTCATATTCATCCATTGTGGGGATATTTATGGGATCGAGTTGCGCGCCGCAGTAAGCTATATTGGCTTTAAATATATTTATTATTATATGGATCATGGTTGCCCGCCTGTAGCAGGCCTTATAGGCTTTATTATTATACGGATCGGGACTGCCCACCTGCAGTCGATGTGTGTGTGCGTGTGTGTGTGTGTGTGTGTGTGTATATATATATATATATATATATATATATATATATATATATATATATATATATATATATATATATATATATATATACGGGATGGAATATCCCTGGTCTGGATTGGCCATTAACAGTACCGAGTGACCAAATGATTAGTGACCAGTAGTACATGAGGTCTTCCCATTGAGATGTCACATTCCCCATGTCATGTAGTATTGATCTATTTTTCTTGTACTAAGTTTAACTGTTGAACTTGAAAGCATGCCTACATTTCTGTACCTTTATTTATGTACTGTACTGTACCTGCGGAGCTCGTCACTATTTTCAGCCCAGAGGTTAGTCTTGTTACTTATTGAGTTGGTTGTACTCATAGTACACTCTGCACCTCGTATGCGGATTCAGGTACTTCCAGACACGATGACTGTTAGATCTCAGAGTGCTATCAGTTGGAGACTATCAAGGTAGCTCCATAGCGTCCACTAACCTTGACTCTCTTTCCTTCAGTTATTGTACTGTTCTATACTTTTACACATTATTTTTAATCAGTCAGACTTTGTATTCATATTAGATGCTCATGTACTCAGTGACACCTGATTTTGGTAGTGTTTATATTTATATTTGTAAGATTTCTTCCGCTGAATTTAAATATTATGTTTTCAAATTTAGAAGATATGATGATTTATTGAGATTGTCGGCTTGTCTAGTATTGAGATAGGCGCCATCACGACAAGTGAGATTTTGGGTCGTGACACTCTACTCCCTAGTCGCTTTTCCAACATAGGGTTTCCACTCCTTAGTTGATTTTATTTTAGACATAGGGTCTCCACTCCCTAGTCTCTTTTCCAACATATGGTCTCCACTTCCTAATTGATTTTATTTTAGACATAGGGTCTCCACTCCCTAGTCTCTTTTCCAACATAGGGTATTCACTCCCTAGTTGAAGTTCTTTTAGACATAGGGTCTCCACTCACTAGTTGATTTTATTTTAGACATAGGGTCTCCACTCCCTAGTCTCTTTTCCAACATAGGGTATTCACTCCGTAGTTGATATTATTTTGGACATTTGGTCTCCACTCCCTAGTCTCTTTTCCAACATAGGGTCTCCACTCCCTAGTCTCTTTTTATTTTAGACATAAGGTCTTCACTCCCTAGTCTCTTTTCCAACATAGGGTCTCCACTCCCTAGTTGAAATTATTTAGACATAGGGTCTCCACTCCCTAGTCTTTTTTCCAACATATGGTCTCCACTCCCTAGTTGATGTTATTTTGGACATAGGGTCTCCACTCCCTAGTCTATTTTCCAACATGGGGTCTCCACTCCCGAGTTGAAGTTATTTTAGACATAATGTCTCCACTCCCTAGTTGATTTTTATTTTTTAGACATAGGATCTTCACTCCCTAGTCTCTTTTCCAACATATGGCCTCCACTCCCTAGTTGATTTTATTTTAGATATAGTGTCTTCACTCCCTATTCTCTTTTCCGACATAGGATCTCCACTCCCTAATTGATGTTATTTTGGATATAGGGTCTCCACTCCCTAGTCTTTTTTCCAACATACGGTCTTCACTCCCTAGTTGAAGTTATTTTAGACATAGGGTCTCCACTCCCTAGTCACTTTTCCAACATAGGGTCTCCACTCCCTAGTTGAAGTTATTTTAGACATAAGGTCTCCACTCCCTAATCTCTTTTCCAACATAGGGTCTCCACTCCCTAGTTGATTTTATTTTTAGACATAGGGTCTCCACTCCCTAGTTGATTTTATTTTTAGACATAGGGTCTCCACTCCCTAGTCTCTTTTCCAACATAGGGTCTTCACTCCCTAGTTAAATTTATTTTAGACATAGGGTCTCCACTCCCTAGTCTCTTTTCCATCATAGGGTCGTCACTCCCTAGTTGAAGTTATTTTAGACATATGGTCTCCAATCCCTAGTCTCTTTTCCAACATAGGGTCTTCACTCCCTAGTTGATGTTATTTTGGACATAGGGTGTTCACTCCCTAGTTCATGTTATTTTGGACATAGGGTCTCCACTCCCTAGTCTATTTTCCTACATAGGGTCTCCACTCCCTAGTTGAAGTTATTTTAGACATATGGTCTCCACTCCCTGGTATCTTTTCCAACATAGGGTCTCTACTCCCTAGTTGATTTTATTTTTAGACATAGGATCTCCACTCCCTAGTCTCTTTTCCAACATAGGGTCTCCACTCCCTAGTTAATTTTTATTTTTAGACATAGGGTCTCCACTCCCTAGTTTCTTTTCCAACATAGGTCTCCACTCCCTAGTTGAAGTTATTTTAGACATATGGTCTTCACTCCCTAATCTCTTTTCCAATATAGGGTCTCCACTCCCTATTTGATATTTATTTTTAGACATAGGTCTCTACTCCCTATTTGATATTTATTTTTAGACATAGGGTCTCTACTCCCTAGTCTCCATTTGTAACGACCCGACCGGTCATTTTGAGTATCATAACTTTGTTCCCCCTTTTACTGCTCAATTTATGCCTTATAGTTGATTTATGACTTATTGGGTTAGTTGGTTCGGGTCCGGAAGGATTTCGGGGTGAAATAAGACACTTAGTCTCATAATTGAAAACTTAAGTTGAAAACGTTGACCGGATATTCACTTATGTGTAAATGACCTCGGAATTGAATTCTGATGATTCCAAAAGCTCTGTATGTTGATTTTGGACTTAGTAGCGTGTCCGAAAAATTATTTGGAGGTCCGTAGTAGAATTAGGCTTGAAATGGCGAAAGTCAAATTTTTGGAAAGTTTGATCGGGGAGTTGACTTTTTGATATCTTAGTCGGAATTCGATTCTAAAAATTTTAATAGGTCTGTTATGTCATTTATGTCTTATGTACAAAATTTGAGGTCAATCGGACGTGAATTTGATAGGTTTCAGCGTTGTTTGTGGAAACTTGAAATTTCAAAGTTCATTAGGCTTGAATTGGGGTATGATTCGTGTTTTAATATTGTTGGATGTGATTTGAAGACTCGACTAAGTTCGTATGATATTTTAGGACTTGTTGGTATATTTGGTTGAGGTCCCGAGGGGCTCGGGCGTATTTAGAATGTTATTCGGATTATTTTTCTTCATTTTTGCACTGCTGGTAGCTGCTGATTTGTGGTGCTTCAAACCTTCTTTGCAATCGCGAAGATTAGGATGCGATCGCGTAAGCTTATTTGGGGCAGGGGTATTTTTGTTCTATGCGATCGCAGAGGAAAGAACGTGATCGAGTAAGTGTATTAAGCCGTGCTTAGCAAACACGTGGATGAGGTCGCGTTCGCGTAGAAGGATTTGAGCAGTAGATGAAGGGAGGCAATTGCTCTACGTGATCGCATGGGCCTGAAAGCGTTTGCGTAGGTTTGTGAGGCAGTGATCTACGATCGCGTGAGTGATTTCGCGTTCGCGTAGGGTAAAATATGTGGGCAATCTGCTTTATGCTTCGTGATCGCAAGGCCATTTCCGTGATCGTGATTAAGAAAATCTGGGCAGTGGAAAATTGTTCTTCGCGATCGCGTGGGCATGTTCGCGATCGCATAGAGCAAATGATTGGGCAGAGAGTTTAAGTTCTTTTCCATTTTTGACGGATTGGAGCTCGAGAAGAAGCGATTTTTGGGAAATATTCAGAGAAAACAACGGGGTAAGTGTTCTTAACTCAATATTGGTTAAATTACCCGAATTCATGGTTGTTTTTAACATTTAATTGGTGAATTAAGTTGAAAAATTGTGAAAAATCCTCTTGGCTTAATTTGGAGATTTGAGGGTCGAGTTGATGTCGGATATGAGTAAAATATTTATGGTTTGACTCGTGGTTGAATGGACGTTCATATTTTATAATATTTGTCAGGTTTCGAGATGTGGGCCCCACGAGCAATTTTTGGAGTGTAATTTCAGATTTTGTCGGAAAACATTAGAATTTTGATATGGAATTAATTCCTATAATTGTGTGGACTGAATCAAATTTATTGTGGCTAGATTCGAGCCGTTCAGGAGTTGATACGCGCAGAATGGGATTTTTGGAGCATTGTTTAGCTTGCTCGGTATTGGATTCGTCTTGTTCGAGGTAAGTAACTCTTAAAATATTCAAGTTGAGGTTATGAACCCTGAATATATGTATTATGTGAATAGTTGGGAGGTGACGCACATGCTAGGTGACGGGCGTGCACCACAGAAATTGTGACGTAATTGTTCCGTGGAATTTTGTAGTCAAATAATCTTGGCATTCTCTATATAGTTTTATGTGCTAAATAAATTGAGCTGAGAATCATATTAAAAATCATGTTGAGGCTATGTGCCAGTATTATTAGGACCCACAAAGGTCGTGTTGCTGTGAATTATTTGTTTTAAATTAAAAATTTATACTCAGTCATATTCATGTCATTACATATCATATCTCAGTCTTTGTTATTATTTATTAATACATCATATCATCATTTTGGCTATTTTCATGACATTGTGAGCCCATGAGAGAGAGACTAGAGAGATTGATGACTGAGTGAGGTCGAGGGCCTGATTGTGAGGATTATTATGTGGATCGGGGTTGCCCGCCTGCAGCAGGCCTTATAGGCTTTATTATAGCATGTGAGTTGTCAGTGCGGATCCAGATATTATTATAGCACGTAAGTTGTCCGTGCAGCACGTGAGTTGTCCGTGCGGATCCAGTATTATTATAGCACGCGAGTTGTTTGTGCAACATGTGAGTTGTCCGTGCAGATTATAGCGCTTGGGCTGAAGGAGCCCCTATGGAGTCTGTACTCACCCCCAGTGAGCGCAGGTACCTACTGAGTGCGAGTGCCGAGTGCGAGTGCCGAGCGATTGGGAGGACTGGGTGACTGGGAGGACTGAGTAAAATGATACTCGGAGAGTATGCATATGATTTTATCACTGAGTTACATCGCATTGACATGCACACATGACATACAATCATAGAGATGTATTTTCCTTATGTTGTACAGTATCACATCATTCATAATTTCTCATACATATTGATAAATGGGCATAGTGATGCATTTGTTTTACATGGGTTATCTGGAAAAAAAATAAAATATTTCATTTATTATTGAAAGGATTTTGGAAAAATTATTGTTTTCAAACTTATTCATATTTTTGGCAACTTGGATAAACGATTTGGGTTTTCACTGATGTAGTTGAAAGGAAGAACTACTTTTAGAAATCATGATTTAGCATTTTATTTCTGAGTTACTTCTTGTATTATTTGCTTTACGTTGTGATGGACTGTGGTAGACTATTGGTTTTGGACCCGACCTTGGTAAACGCCCGTCACTACTTTCAACCTAAGGTTAAGTTTGTTACTTACTTAGTACATGGGGTCGGTTGTACTGATACTACACTTCTACACATTGCGTGCAGATGTTGGATGTTGTTGTTTCTATGCTCGAGGATTGCTGGATCAGAAGATATACCTGCGTTCCGGTTGTAGCTGCCTCTTGTTCATGGTATCCTTAGATTTATAACAATCTGTTCATGTATATTTCAAACAGCTGATGTATTATTTTATACCAGTTTTATAAATTCTATTCTTAGAAGCTTATGATTTGTACTACCAGTTCTTGGGGAATGTATAAGATTAAGATCTTTATTTACTTAAATTGCTTTAATAATTGTTATTAAAATTGGATAGTTGAAAGTTGGCTTACCAGGGGTTGGGTTAAGTGCCATCACGACTAGTTGAATTTTGGGTCGTGACAAGGTGGTATCAGATCTCTAGGTTCATAGGTTTTACAAGTCATGAGCAAGTGTCCAGTAGAGTCTTACAGATCGGTATGATGACGTCCATACTTATCTTCGAGAGGCTACAGGGCATTTAGGATAATTTCCCATCTTTCTTTCTTTATCGTGCGGAATTGATTTAGCTTGAAATATAACTCTTTGAATTCCTTCCACGCATTCGTATGCGCATACGAGCGCTCCGTATCAGCTGTGCATCGCCGGCTTGTGATTCCATGAGCGAAGTTCGAGGTGAGTATTCTGTGTTTTGGTGATGGGCTAGTTTGGAGGACTTGAGGCCATGGTTAGACCGCAGCTTAAGCTCGGTAGCTTCAGTTGTAACTTGTACAATTGGACTCATATGTCCGGTAATGTCCCTACGAGTGGAATTTGTGGCTCGATGAGCGGTAGAATGACCTTGTGATGAGTACGATGTAACTGTAGGATGTGTTAAGACGATTTGGATGTGACGATACGTGTTTCTATGAAATATAAAGGAAAGGCCATTGGGTGCTTATTTTTGTTTTGGTGTGACGTACAGTCTCGAGTATGAATGTTTTGAATGATCTTTCACGTTTTTAAATTTTGGGACAAACTAAATCCTCATGTCTTGTTAATAAGTTTGGACTTGGAAAGATTAAGTGATTGCATAGTAATTGCGACTGCAAAAGGGTGTGGCAAGATACCAATTTGAGGCTAAGCAGGTGGGTTATCCCCTGCGGAGTAATCTACGTATGTATGTTCCTTATATGTGAGTGGAGAGTTTCTTTTCTGCCAGCAGGGCGTATGTGTGGAGATTTGAATTTGAATCTGGTTGAGAAAGTTGACTTGAGTGTCAAGAGAATAATTGCGAGCTTAGCGGATAATTTGGGGCATTTTTTTTTATGGTTGGCGTTGCATGAGTTTGAGAAGAAGTTTCGTTGAACTGACTGTGGCATTATGACAGCAATAGAGTATGAGTAATGTGAGTTATGAAGTGTTTTAATCTACGGCTTTGAGCCAAGTGGGGGAGTCTGCTATGGACAAATCAATTCATGGGTATGTGTCAAATTTTTATTTTGGTCTGAAGTATACTTGGGAATCAGTGATGACTTGCAGATGTGGAGTTCGAAAATGACTCGAATAAAAAAATTCCTGGTTATGGGTTATATTGCACTTATGAGTATATGAAAATCGTGGGATGAGTGAGTTGTTAATTGTGACTGATATAATGTGCACAGAGTATGAATTTGATAGGTGGTATTAAAGTAGAGTTACTTCTTTGAGTGTTGTTGTGCTAATGGGGCACGTGTCTGTTGGACCATTTGGGCGGTGTAATGTGGATTTGAGCAAAGGGGGTGACTCTCGAGAAAGTTCTAATGGATTCAAGATTAATATGTAACAATTGAGAATTTTTTGCGGATTTATTTATGGCTAAAATTTGAGATTTAAGTTGGATGGTGTCGAGACTTGTGGCATTTTTGTATATCATTATGGATTTTATATTTCGGTATCACGAAGGTGAATGAAACGACCTTAGACTCAAATAAGGTATTTTCAGAGTGGGTGTTTAGGTTGTGGTATTTATAGGGTAATTATGATGTGGTGAGACTCTACAGATGTTTTGGTGGCAATATTTTTAGGTTTGGTGACATGCATGGTTTGGTCGAGTTAGAGGAATTTAGTTCTAATAGATGTGGTGTGTTTTGCGGGATTAGGATTTACATGTACAAGGTGACAGTTCAGTTTTAAAGAGAAGGTAATGAATATTGGACAACATGGTCAGTTTCAAATATTTCGATGAATGTTATAACTGCTCGATAATTTCTGATAAGGGTGCGCATTTTAGAAGGCGCGTTGTGTTTTGACTTACGGATGTTCATCGGTATTGCAGTACTCACCTGATTGATAGACTGTTGATATTCAAATTATTGCTATGTGGCATAGAAGAATTATGAAAGTATTCCTCATGGGATTATCGTGAATGGAAGATGTGTTAGTCATTTTAGTGCTGGAGTTGGGATCAGTTACGGTGATTCATGTGTTCGATGAATTTGGAGACTAGGAGTTCTCAGAAGTATATTGTTTCGGGGTTGCGACCTATTTGAGGGGACTATTTTATTTAAAACTCAGTGGAGGCACTAGTTGCATTAATTATTTGTGATAGTTATGCGCTATGCGTGCGCATATATGTGAGGTTTGAGCCCATGTGCGGTCATTAGAGCAAGTATTCATACTCAGAAGAATGCTTAGGCTATTATATGCCTAGAGTTGACTGTTAAGCGTAAAGTTATAACGTTTCCCATATTCGTACCATGTTGAGAACTATCTGGGCTATACTTGAGGTTACAAAGAAGATGATTCCCTAAATAAACGGGGTAGTTACTAATTCTGCGTTAACAATTACTGATTTGAAGTGTGATAACTGACTTTGCACATGATTACACTATGGCGTGCTATTTCTATCAGTCCAAGAGCATGAGAATCTTATTTTATTATCATATACAAGTGTACTTGTTGTATGATATACTGGGACTAGAGGCCTGTGACCATGCCGGACGATTCATATTATTGGCACGTGAGTTGTATGTGCCGTGTGTGGGAATTCTATTTCTATAATAATTTATCTGAACTATTAATTTCCTTCCTCTATAATTGTGCACATGCACCTACGGTTATCCTCTTCACGAAATTTGAGTAGTTGGTTGTAACATTGCGGTTGTGGTGGTGCTTGTTGAACTTGCAATACGGTTATCTTCCTTGAGACCTCTCCCATATTTGGGTACACAAATTGTGCAGTTGTGGCTTGAGTTATATTGATGTGGCGTGTTTGTGGGATAGTTGTGTTTAATAATATAAGGTCATTGAACCTAGAATGGATACTATCAGGCTTGATTATGTTATATTCGGGAGAATAATATTGAAAGTCGGCTTAGGAGAGGATTATGATTTTAGTTGGGGCGAGAGAGCTCCGTGGCTAGTTGATCTGATGAGTGGTTATGAGTTTTTTATTGTTTCTTTCAAGATTGACAGTGTACGAAGGTTTCGGAATGAGGTTCTATTGAATGCGGGTTTTTATACTAGTACTTGGTTGGTTTTAAGTAGTTACTATGATCGAAAATGGTGCTGCGAGCATGCGAGTTGTGTAGTATGTTATGTGATTATATCTGGGGTTATGGTCATGGCTCGATGCATCTTGTTTAGACTTATACAATGTGTAACTGTGAGATTCGGGTCTTGTAAGAAATTCTAAAGGTTGGGAATTGAATTCTAAAGTTTTTGGGCTAAGGTTAAATTGAGAATGTTCAGTTGTATTGCGTTGTCAGGCCTATATGGAAAAGGGTGACATGAGATCACCCTCGGGTAGGTGCGTGGTAAGGTGGAATAGATATTTGAAGGTTAGGAACAACTCTTGGCATGTTCGAGGACGAACGTGTGTTTAAGTGGGTGAGAATGTAACGACCCGATCGGTCGTTTTGAGTATCACAACCTCATTCCCCCATTTACTGCTCAATTTATGCCTTACAGTTGATTTATGACTTATTGGGTTAGTTGGTTCGGGTCCGGAAGGATTTCAGAGTGAAATGAGACACTTAGTCTCATAATTGAAAACTTAAGTTGGAAAAGTTGACCGGATATTCATTTATGTGTAAACGACCTCGCAATTGAATTCTGATGATTCCAATAGCTACGTATGGTGATTTTGGTCTTAGGAGCGTGTCCGAAAAATTATTTGGAGATCCGTAGTATAATTAGGCTTGAAATGGCAAAGTCGAATTTTTGGAAAGTTTGACCAGAGAGTTGACTTTTTGATATCGGGGTCGAAATCCGATTCTGAAAATTTTAATAGGTCTGTTATGTCATTTATGACTAGTGTGCAAAATTTTAGGTCAATCGGACATGATTTGATAGGTTTCAGCGTTGTTTGTGGAAACTTAAAATTTTAAAGTTCATTAGGCTTGAATTGGGGTATAATTCGTGTTTTTAGTGTTGTTGGATGTGATTTGAAGACTCGACTAAGTTCGTATGATGTTTTAGGACTTGTTGGTATATTTGGTTGAGGTCCTGAGGGGCTCGGGCGTATTTCGGATATTATTCGGATTATTTTTCTTCATTTTTGCACTGCTGGTAGCTGCTGATTTGTGGTGCTTCAAACCTTCTTTGCAATCGCGAAGATTAGGATGCGATCGCGTAAGCTTATTTGGGGCATGGGTATTTTTGTTCTATGCGGTCGCAGAGGAAGGAACGCGATCGCGTAAGTGTATTAAGTGTGCTTCGCGAACGCGTGGATGAGGTCGCGTTCGCGTAGAAGGATTTGAGCAGTAGATGAAGGGATGCAATTCCTCTACGCGATTGCATGGGGCTGAACAGTTCGCGTAGGTTTGAGAGGCAGTGATCCGTGATCGCGTGAGTGATTTCGCGTTCGCATAGGGTAAAATGTGTGGGCAGTCTACTTTGTGCTTCGCAATCGCGAGGCCATTTCCGCGATCGCGGTTAAGAAAATCTGGGCAATGGAAAACCGTTCTTCGCGATCGCGTGGGCATGTTCGCGATTGCGTAGAGCAAATGACAGGGCATAGAGTTTAATTTCTTTTCCATTTTTGACGGATTGGAGCTCGGAAAGAGGATATTTTTAAGAGATTTTCAGAGCAAATAACGGAGTAAGTGTTCTTAACTCAATATTGGTTAAATTACCCGAATCCATTGTTATTTTTAACATTTAATTGGTGAATTAAGTTGGAAAATTGTGAAAACCCCTCTTGGCTTAATTTGGAGATTTGAGGGTCGAGTTGATGTCGGATTTGAGTAAAATTTATATGGTTGGACTCGTGGTTGAATGGGCGTTCATATTTTGTAACTTTTTTCAGGTTCCGAGATGTGGGCCCCACTGGCGATATTTGGAGTGTAATTTCGGATTTTGTGGGAAAACATTAAAAATTTGATATGGAATTAATTCCTATAATTGTGTGGACTGAATCAAATTTATTGTGGCTAGATTCAAGTTGTTCAGGAGTTGATATGCGCAGAATGGGATATTTGGAGCATTGTTTAGCTTGGTCAGCATTGGATTCGTCTTGTTCGAGGTAAGTAACTCTTCTAATCTTGGAGTTGAGGGTATGAACCCTGAATATATGTATTATGTGAATTGTTGGGATGTGACACACATGCTAGGTGATGGGCGTGCGAGCATGCACCATAGAAATTGTGACGTAATTGTTCCGTGGAATTTTGTAGTCAAATAATCTTGGCATTCTCTATATAGTTTTATGTGCTAAAGAAATTGAGTTGAGAATCATATTAAAAATCATGTTGAGGCTATGTGCCAGTATTATTGGGACCCACAGAGGTCGTATTGCTGTGAATTATTTATTTTAAACTGAAAATTTATACTCAGTCATATTCATGTCATTACATATCATATCTCAGTTTCTGTTATCATTTATCGATACATCATATCATCATTTTAGGCTATTTTCATGACATTTTGAGCCCATGAGAGAGAAACTAGAGAGATTGATGACTAAGTGAGGCCGAGGGCCTGATTGTGAGGATTATTATATGTATCGGGGCTGCCCGCCTGCAGCAGGACTTATAGGCTTTATTATAGCACGTGAGTTGTCCGTGTGGATCCAGATATTATTATAGCACGTGAGTTGTCCGTGCAGTACGTGAGTTGTCCATGCGGATCCAGATACTATTATAGCACGTGAGTTGTCCGTGCAATACGTGAGTTGTCCGTGCGGATCCAGATATTATTATAGCACATGAGTTGTCCATACAGCACGTGAGTTGTCCATGCGGCAGATGAGTTGTCTGTGCAAATTATAGTGCTTGGGCTGAAGGATCCCCTCCGGAGTCTGTACATACCCCCAGTGAGCGCATGTACCTATTGAGTGCGAGTGCCAAGTGTAGAGTGCGAGTGCTGAGCGATTGGGAGGATTGAGTGACTGTGAGGACTGAGTGATTGTGAGGGCTGAGTGACTAGGAGGACTGAATGAAATGATACTCGGAGAGTATGCATATGATTTTATCACTGAGTTGCATCGCATTGACATGCACACATGACATACAGGCATAGAGATGTATTTTCTTCATGTTGTACAGTATCACATCATTCATGATTTTTTACACATGTTGACAGATGGGCATAGTGATGCATTTGTTTTACACGGGTTATCTGGAAAAAAAATGAAACATCTCATTTATTATTGAAAGAATTTTGGAAAAATTATTGTTTTCAAACTTATTCATATTTTTGGCAACTTCGATAAACGATTTGGGTTTTCATTGATGTACTTGAAAGGAAGAACTACTTTTAGAAATCATGACTTAGCTGAGTATTTTATTTCTGAGTTACTTCTTGTATTATTTGCTTTACGTTGTGATGGACTATGGTGGACTATTGGTTTTTGACCCGACCTTGGTAAAAGCTCGTCACTATTTTCAACCTAAGATTAGGTTTGTTACTTACTCAGTGCATGGGGTCGGTTGTATTAATACTACACTTCTGCACATTGCGTACAGATGTTGGCTGCTGTTGTTGCTATGCTCAAGGGTTGCCGGATCTGAAGATGTACTTGTGCTCCGGTTGTATCTGTCTCTTATTCATGGTAGCCTTAGATTTATAACAATATATTCATGTATATTTCGAATAGATGATGTATTATTTCATTCCAGTTTTGTAAATTCTATTCTTAGAAGCTCATGATTTGCACTACCAGTTTTTGAGGAATATATAAGATTAAGATCTTTATTTACTTAAATTGCTTTAATAATTGTTATTAAAATTGGATAGTTGAAAGTTGGCTTACCTAGCGGGTTGGGTTAGGTGTCATCACGACTAGTTGGATTTTGGGTCGTGACACTTTTTCAACATAGGGTCTCCACTCCCTAGTTGATTTTATTTAGACATAGGGTCTCCACTCCCCAGTCTCCTTTTCCAACATAGGGTCTCCACTCCCTAGTTAATTTTGTTTTAGACATAGGGTCTCCATTCCCTAGTATATTTTTTCAACATAGGGTCTTCACTCTATAGTTGAAGTTATTTTAGGCATAGGGTCTCCACTCCCTAGTCCCTTTTCCAACATAGGGTCTCCACTCCCTAGTTGATTTTTATTTTTAGACATAGGGTCTCCACTCCATAGTCTCTTTTCCAACATAGGGTCTCCACTCCCTAGTTGATTTTATTTTAGACATAGGGTCTCCATTCCCTTGTTGATTCGATTTTAGACATAGGGTCTCCACTCCGTAGTCTCATTTTCCAACATAGAGTCTCCACTTCCTAGATGATTTGATCTTTAATGCAGGGTACACCACTCCCTGGTATCATTGCCAATATATGGTATACCATTCCCTGGCCATATTTTTCCAATATAAGGTACACCAATCCTTAGTTGAGATATCTTTTTTACAATAAAGGAACACCATAAAAAAAAATTAACATGATATTTTTCAGGGTACATCATTCCCCGCCTTTTATTTGCTTTCAATAAAGAAGTAGTTTAGAATTTTGTTACAATAACTCACGAAATGTTCCTAGTGAAAATTGGGGCAAAAAATTTCGTTTGTTTGTTTGTTTGTTTTGGTGTTTGAGCAGGTTTTACTTCGAGGCATAGGGTTTGAGATGACCAAAAGAAGAAGTCTCAATCCAGAATAAAAGAAAAGAAAAAGAAGGGAATCCAAAATGCAGAAGCAGATGAAAGATGTGAACTATTCAATACATGCTTGAAGTCACGAGTACTGCATTCTCCGTTTTTATCAGAAGAAGTCGTAGAAGAATGAACTAGCACCTGCAGCTAGCAAGCATCAAGGTTCAAATCAAACGTCTGCATGAAGAACCATTCAAGACTCAAAATCAAGTTTCAGAAGACTTATAGATAGGAATCTTATAACTCATAGCTGATAGGCTTATTTAGTTCCTTTAGATATTGATTTAGATGTAATAACATGACCACGGTCCAGAGCCTCGACAGAACCCAACTCAACTCTACAACTCATCATTCCACCATTCTCCTTGAACTACACGCGACCTGATTCCCCTATAACCCGGGATATGTAGGTTGCCCAAAATCAGGATTCGATTGCACCCTATCTTTTATTTCTCTTGCTTTTGAATAACGGTTTGGTCAAAAATTAGTCATATGACTCACTTTGTCTTTGCTTAAAAACTCTTCATGTTTTCAAAGCAAAGAGGGGCATGTTGTGAGCACCTAATTTTTGACAGTGCTAAAATTTTTCCCCAGTCATCTCCCCAATACCTAACTTCCCACTTCCCCCACTCACACTCCCATTTTCACCACTCATGTCCCCTACTCACATCCCCACCTTCCCCATCATCTGAGACCTAATTTAAGCACAATCAAATCACTCATAAAAAACAATACCAAAACTCCTCCAAAACAGCCAAGAAAATCTCGAAAACATGAGCAATTTTCAGCCATTAAAACAACCAAAAAACGCCACTAAAATCATCCCCCAAAATTAGTTTCATCTCCACCCCAAAATACACCATGAAACACCTCAAAATCCACAATAAAGAGCAACAAAACAAGTTGTGAAAACAGCTAGGAAGAGCAACGAAAATCAGTTGCAAAACAGTCCAAAGTGTTGCTCCTTTTTCACCCAAAATCAACACCAAAATACACCTGAAACTAAGCTCTAAAACCAGCTTCATCCCACAAAAATCAGCTCAAAATACGCTAAAAAACCCAACTGAAACAGTCCCTTTTTTCCACCCAAAATCAGCACTCCAAATCCAGCAAAAACAACTCTGTTTTCTAGCCGAAAACCCAGCAAAATCAGCCATGAAACATGTTACACCCCGCAATATTACGTCAATGTTACACTCCGCAGTATTACGACAATGTTACACCCCGTAGTATTGTACGTTGAATTTGTCATAAGGTAATTGACATCAGTTCAAGGACAAGATTATTTTGAAGTTATAAGTATTATGTTATTTCAAACAAGTGATAAGTAAATTCGTGAAGGTGAGAGGGTAAGCGATAATTTTAAGAGCTTTTCCTACATTATTAAGTGAGATACATAAGCTTGCTAGTAACGGATGGGATTCTCAACAAGATTTCATATGAAACCTTATAACGCTACAACAACGTGAGATGTGATTCTAAGGGAGCACGGTACAACATTTCTCAAGAATATCAATATCATACGTATTTTCTCCTACCTCGATCTCGTCGTTACGTATTTTGTCGTGATTGACGTGTGTTAGAGAGGTTGTCAAGAGAATCAGCTCAGGTATGTTAAGGCTATCCCTTCTTTTATTTTGGCATGATCCATACGATACAAACGAAACAAGCAATTACACAATTATCATAAATGACTCTATTCATAGAAGTATTAGAGGTGCCTATGTTCTTGAATTTCTATGTGTCTTATTATTACATCTTTTGTTCATGGGTCTCAAAAAATACGTAAGTTGATAAAATTTATTTCATGATATTAATCGAATGCATATTGATCTTATGACATACCGAAAGATCTTATTAACACACTTCTTATGCATTTATTCATTTATACATGTATATTGACCCATAACCAGATGGCGTTATATATGCATATATTATATGTATATGGAATATGGAAAAAGGTTACGGTGTTATATATGCACCGCTACCTGATCAGCTGGTATACGTTGATGATTTTTCCCACAATGGCCGAAATAATATGATGGGATGCCCTCAGAGGCTTGATGATGTTATGTACGCATACACATATACCTATGCATGATATGATATTTATACGCATATGCATGATATTATAAATGTTTCATGATTCATAGAGCTATTCAGACTTACAGGTTGAGTCTTTTACTCCATGATTCTTCCATGTCTATTGTATACGGCTTTTCCTGCCTTACATACTCGGTACTTTATTTGTACCGACGTCCCTTTTGCCTGGGGACGCTACGTTTTATGCCCGCAGGTCCCGATAGACAGGTTGAGAGTCCTCCAAGTAGTCTATTAGCTCAGCGGAAGATGTTGGTGCGCTCCATTTGCTCCGGAGTTGCTTATTTGGTTAGTATGATTTGGACATGTATTGATTGGTATGGCGGGGCTCTGTCCCTACCTTTATGGTATTTATCTACTCTTAGAGTCTTGTAGGCATATGTCATGTACGTGAAAGATTGTATGGTCTTGTCGGCCTATGTTCAGTGTACGAGTGATCATTTTGGTCTTATAGGCCCGTACGTCATATGTATAAGTCGGTATATCAGATTGGGTCATCCTATGTTGAGTATTCTCTCATGCTTTATTCTAGTTATCTCATGACAGCTTTTCTGATTCATTTTATGATACGAAAGATATGTTATACTGGTACTCGGTTAAGTAAGGCACCAGGTACCCGTCGCGGCCCATCAGTTTGGATCGTGACAAAACATCCTTGAAATCAATTGCTTTACCTCCACGAATCCTAGCAGATCCTAGCCAAAAATGGAATAGATTGAGTGAAGCTTTCTGTTGAGTCCGGTTCTAGATTTTCGAGAGCTTCGTTTGAGTTTGTCGGCAAGGCTGTCCGGTCGAGTTTTGAAGAAAGATCCATGGCCATTATTTTCGTTGTATTACACATCCATCAATAAAGGTCTGATTTCTCCATATTTATCTCTTTGTTACGGGTTTCTTTAAGTTATTCTACTTTTGATATCAAACGAATGAAAGTCTTACTTTGAGTGTTCATTTCGATTTGTATTATGCTTGTGATTGTACCGTCTCTGATTGTTGAGTTGTTTATTTGTGAATTTATTAGGTATGTAGATGGACTTATTTTGTCTTTTATTAATACTTTCTGTTGATTTGAAAAAATTCATGTGGTTTACAAAGTTTCCTTGATTTTGGGTCTTAAGTTCTTGAAGTAAAATAATATTTTCCTTATTGTGGCAAGAATTTAAAATTGTTAACTTTAACGGACCACGATACTTGCAATGAACCGTAAAAATTGCATGGCGCGTCCTATTTGGTCGTCACATTTAATCTATATTCATATTTTTAAAATTACTTAATATATACTCTAATTTTAACAACTTCAGATCCTGCGACCTATGCACTCCTTTCTTCCTCCTCTTCTTTTTCTCTTCTTCTTCTTCTTTTCTCTCTCAAACATGTTATCCTGTAAGTTACATATGTTATCGTTTCTAAAAATTGAACAAAGCGACAAATCAAGAAGAAAAAAGGCTCGTCACTGCCTCTCAAATATTAATACATCCCAACACAAAGTACGTAAATAATAAAATAAGAGTTTATTGTCAAAATTCGAAGAAGCATCAACTGAAGTTTGGGACTGCAAAGACAAACTTCAGACATTACCAGGTTAAATTTTGTCTGAAGTTTGCAACTATCATGCCAGAAAAAATTATCTGAAACTCAAATATAACAAGATAATTTTATCTGAAGTTTGTACTACAAACTAAAGAACTTCAGACTAATTTGTCTGAAGTTTCAACTACAAACTGAAGAACTTCAGAGTAATTTGTCTGAAGTTTGCACCCCAACACAAAATGCATAAATAATAAAATAAGAGTTTATTGTTAAAACTCGAAGAAGCATCAACTGAAGTTTGGGACTGCAGGGCCAAATTTCAGACATTACCAAGTTAAATTTTGTCTGAAGTTTGCAACTATCATGCAGGGAAAAATTATCTGAAGTTCAAATATAACAAGCTGATTTTGTCTTAAGTTTGCACTACAAACTGAAGAATTTCAGAATAATTTGTCTGAAGTTTGCACTACGAACTGAAATTTTTTTGATTGCTTTTGCAAGTCAGGCCAAACTTCAGACGAAAATATCTGAAGTTTTACTTTGATAAGGTCACACTTCAGGCAAAAAATTCTGAAGTTCAAACTTCAGACATAAATTCTTGTTACTTCAGGCCCCGTATATCTAAAGTTACTCGAAACGTGGGTACGCTTGTAATTATTTTGCAAAGCGGGTATAAATTAAATTGTGATCCAAAAACTGAGTATAGATGCAAGTCCCCAATTAACTTGGTCTAGAATGATATTCGTTACTCTTGGGTTGTTTGATTGTAAATTGCAAATTGCTTATGTTTTTCTCGTGCTAATTGATTCATGTTACTGTGACCTTGTGATTTAGCATTTCTAATTCAAGACAAACCCTCCAGTAGTAACAATAAATACATAGATATTAAATAAGTTTGTCCTTTCTGTAAAAGTACACATAATTTGGATTGTTAGATAAGAATTAATATGCCATCAGCAACTAATGTTGTTGTAAGCCCTCCATATTCCTTGCATAGATAATCTTTAGATAATTCAATCGCTAGTTGCTTTAGGCACGTCTAATAAATATAATTGCCCTGGCTATGGATACGGTTTTCGTGGCATAGCCATGACACATAACTCCAAATTCAAGTGCACGCTCGCGTGACTTGATCTTACAACTTCAAATAATAATAAAATAAACATGTTGTAAATCGCGAGTTCATTTCACGTGGCGTGATTTGCAATATGTAACAAAATAACGAGTGCGCGACATCGCAACTTGTACGTAATTGTTAAAAGCGGTAACACATCAAGGTTTTAAACATATAATAAATCAGATAATTATGTCAAGTATTAATTGTTAAGCGATCCTGCTAAAACCACGGAACTCGGGAGTGCCTCACACCTTATCCCGAGTTAACAGAATTCCTTATCCGGTCTTCTGTGTTCGCAGATCATAAATAGAGTCAACTTTTCTCGATTTGGGATCTTAAAATAAACCGATAACTTGGGACACCATAATAATTATCTCAAGTGGTGACTCTGAATTAAATAAATAATTTTATTTCGAATAATGTTACTTTAATCGAGAAAACTCTCTTTTTTTCGAAAAAAAGAAGGTGCAACAATCACTTTATGTAATGACTTATTTGGTTTGCCTCTTACATGCAGCCAATTATGGCAATGTACAACTAATTAATGCAGCTGAGTGAGTGCTTTGGGCTACGCAGCTCGTTCTCCCTCCTTTAAGAAGCTCACCTAGGGATTATTGTTGAGTTCTCTCCAACGTGAAAAATAAAAATTCACATAGTTAGAGTTCAACTTGAGGACACACCAAGAATTAAAAGCGTGTCTCGGTTACTTTATTTTATTTTATTTGTGACTACAAAAAAATATGATCGACCCTATATTTTAGAGAAATTTTATTTTATGTTTCACACGCCACATCATAAGACTCTTTAGTATTTGACAATTGAACTTGTAGGTCCTATTTGTTTACTTTAAAGATATAAAACTAAAAAAGGCATTTTAAAGTTTCATACTTTTCCTATTTGATATCCGTAAAGTAAGGACAAAAAGAAGTACTAATAAAATAATAATAGTAATAATAATAATAATAATAAATAAATAAATAAAAATTGTCTTTTAGAAGCTAATTAACGTGTGCTCAATAGCTGCCGATGTGAACTTTGAGCGATCAAGTAAGACTTCAATATCTTGGAATTGTATTTAATTTACTACAAAAAATTTTAAGTGTGCTCATTGATTTAGATAATGATAAATACTTAATCTAACATATATAAGTGTACTCGGGCTATGAATTAGAACTAGTTTAGAATTATCAGAATATGGTTTTTCATTTATTTTTTTTGTGAGTTCTGAGATTATTGTTATACAAAATTTTGTTTTCATGCCAAAAATAAATAAATTATCATTTACCATAATAAGCTTCTGAAACACAAGCGCCGATCGGAAGGGAATCTATACACGTTAATTAGCTTCTAGAAGACAAATATTTTATTACCATTATTATTAGTAGTAGTAGTACTTCTTTTTGTCCTTAGGTTAAGGATATCAAATAGGAAAAGTATGAAACTTTAAACTGGCCTTTTTAGCTTTATCTTTAAATAAAGTAAACAAACGGGGCCCATAAGTCCAATTGTCAAATAATAAAGAGCATCGTACGAGTATGATGTGCCATGTGAAACATAAATTAGCACTCGCGTATATGCGCGGACACTAATCATGTCAAATATTTGAGTTATTTGGATTATATATAAATAATCTTATAATTTAAATATTCTCGATAAATATAGATAATCATTGAATATTAATTAAGAAACACTAAATAAAAAATATTAACCATTTCTCAAATCTCCTAATTATAATTCTATTTTTCTTTTGAGTATAATTCTTGTTGGTGTCATTGAATCTCAAAAATAGTAAGAAATTAAAATAATAACTCATACTTATGGCAAAACAATCAAAGGTTGAGACTATGAAGGACACATTGGATACGACTTGCCTCTTTTACTATTACTTGAACTCTTATTTGGTGTGTTAATATCTTTCAAAAAATATTTTTATTTTAAAATTTCAGTTTCTAAAACTTTATTTGTCAATAATAATTATTTTTATAATAATGTAAGTGAAAATATTATCCTTAATTCAAAACTCATTTTAGTACTCGGCTATCTAAAAAAATTTAAAAACAAAAATTTAGCCAATGAATTTTTTTTCAGTATGACTCTATTTTGATATTTGACATTAACCATTAAATATCTATGTTATTTGAATTATATGTAAATAGCCTTAAAATTTAAACCTTCTAAATAATTATAGATAATCATTAGTTATTAATTAAGAAACGCTACATGAAAAAAGGCTAACATTTTTTTCTAATCTCGTATTGATAATTTATTTTTGCATCATTCTCATTGGTGTCATTGGAACCTAAAGTTCCACAAAGTAAAATAATAACTCGTATTTATGGCAAAGCACAAAGGTTGACACAATATGAAAGATTCTTTGGTAACGACACGACTCTTTTACTACGACTTGAACTCTTATTTGGTATGTTATTATTTTTTAAAAAAGTATTTATATTTTAAATTTCAATCTCTAAAACTTTATATATTTCAATAATGATTATCTTTATGATGATGCAAGTGAAAATATTATCCTTAATTTAAAATTCACTTTAATCAACTATCTAAAAATTTAAATAATTCTTTAGTCGGTAAAACTTTATTTCAGTATGATTCCATTTTGAGTTTATCGATATCTCTAGCCACAGATTTTGAATTTTGAATATCATATATATATAAATTTTTAAAAATACTTTTTGTTACGCTTGAAAATCGTTATAGAAACTATCATTTAAAAATCAATATCTCTCTTTTTGAATTCGAGAAAAAAAACCTTTCATATAATCTAATGATTCAAAACTAATATTCTTTAATGAAAAAAATATTATACCCTTGCAATGTTGGCGTGAACCAGTTTCAACTTATACCCTTCAATTCCTTGAAGGTGCTAAATTGAAATTAATGATAGCAATTGTATAGCCAAAGTTTTGTTATTTGTTTGATGTTCATTTATGCAAATTGACTCTTTAAACAAATATTCTTCAAAAAGGAAAAAAATAATTTTTTTGAATATTGACTGATTTTTGTGATGTTTCTTTCTCTAGCATGTAGGTTTACTTTATTATATATGTAAGTAAACTTTTATTCTATTTTTAAACTCTTTTTTGGTTATTTGGATAAACATAGACGTGTACCCTATATATTACATTTATTTTAAAAGAAATTCACTTTATTCAAATCTAACTATAGTGTTTTAAAGAACTATAATTATATGGTTTTAAATATGAAATGATTTTATAGTTATATGTATTTTTTTTTATGCCAAAGGCAAAGTAGTATTTAAATAATTAGAAAAGATAACAAAAGCTTCTAACATGACTACACATGATCATTAACCGAATTAAGTATGATAACAAAATATTTATTTTTAATTTTAATTCAAATTAAAAAACTTTATCTATAAATTCAAAATTATCCTTTAGTTCAAAACTAACTTTTTTCTCAAATCTCGCAGTGATAATTTTATTTTTGCCCCATTCTCATCGGTTTCATTGGAACCTAAAAATAGCCACAAAGCGAAATAATAAGTATTTATGAAAAAGCACAAAGGTTGACACAATATGAACGATTCTTTGGTTACGACGCGACTCTTTTACTACGACTTGAACTCTTATTTGGTATGTTATTATGTTTTTAAAAAAGTGTTTCTATTTTGAAATTTCAATTTCTAAAACTTTATATATATTTCAATGATAATTATCTTTATAATGATGCAAGTGAAGATATTATCCTTAATTTAAAATTCACTTTAATCGACTATCTAAAAAATTAAATGATTCTTTATCCGGTAAAACTTTATTTCAGTATGACTCCATTTTGAGTTTATCGATATCTCTAGCCACAAATTTTGAATTTTGAATACCCAATATATACATATATTTTTGTTCTTTGAATCGTTAAATATTAAATTAGTTGATTGTTATTATATAACATTACATATATTGTCTTAAAATTGCCAAGTATTTTTTCTCGACACCATATTTGGTTTAACCTCATGGCAAACTACTCAAATTGCATTTAAATTCAAATTTGAATATCATAGCAGTTTGTTAGTAATAGTAATTTTTTTTTTAAAATGACACACAGTGTAAATTAAAAAATATATATTATGGGATATCCTTATCTTATAATCTATGTATTTGAGTTGAAAATAATATTTGAAATCGATAAGATCAGCTTCCAAATTTTTATACTCAATAAAGATGAAACATAAGAAGAAATGCGTTGTCATCTGTTATTTCTGGCTTTTAGATTTTTCATATATTTTTTCCATATTTATTTTCTTTTATCTAATTTTTGCTATCTTTCTTTCTTTTGTTACAAAAAAAATTAATTTATTTCACTATAAAAGGATGAGTTTTAATTGAAATTGTCTACATAAGTACTTTATTTATATTTTAGTCTTTGGTTGAAATTCTTTCATATTTTTATTTTGGCTCTATCTAATCAACCTAAATGGGTGTTCGCCAAACCACTTAAATTAAAAAATCGAATGATGTGTAACTTATATATAATCCATATATAATATGTGTATAATTATGTGTTGTCGATATATCATCTATGTATATTAGCTATAAAAAAAATAATTAATTTGGCCGGATATTTATGTAAATATTCCATAAGATTTTGTTTTTATTTTATTTTATCCATGATATGACTTCTATTATAATAATTGTAAAAACTCTCTACTAAAATTGAAAAATATCTTATCTTTTTATTTTTAAAATTACATTATATTTAAAAAATAATCCATTTCAAAATAATTTGTTTATATATTTTTTTTTTAAAATTCACTGTCATACCATTTTTTTTTTAAATATACTTTATGTTACACTTGAAAACCGCTATAGAAAATATCAATTAGAAAACCAATATCTCTCTTGTTGAATTCGAGAAAAAAACCTTTCACATAATCTAAATTCTTCAACGACACCGAGGGGAACTCAGTCCAGAGAAGAAAGCGTCAGTTAGGAAAGAGTCAAAAAAATATTATAGCCTTGCTATGTTGGCTTGACTGCAGCTAAATGAAGATGTTTCAGCTTATACCCTTCAATTTCCTGAATGTGCTAAATTAAAATATATGATAGCAATTGTATAGCCAACGTTTTATTTTTTGTTTGATGTCCATTTATACAAATTGACTCTTCAAACAAACATTCTTCAAAAAGGAAAAAAATAATTATTTTTTAATATCGACTGATTTTTGTGATGTTTCTTTCTCCAGCATGTAGGTTTATTTTATTATATATGTAAGTAAACTTTTATTCGATTTTTAATTTTTTTTTATCTGCAAAACATAGACGTGTAGCCTATATATTACATTTATTTTAAAAGAAATTCGCCTATTCAAATCTAGCTATAGTGTTTTAAAGAACTATAATTATAGGGTTTTAAACGTGAAAGGATTTTATAGTTATATGCATTTCTTTTTGCCAGAGGCGAAATAGCATTTAAATAATAAAAAAAGATAATAAAAGTTCCTAACATGATTGCATATATATATATATATATATATATATATATATATATATATATATATATATATAGAGAGAGAGAGAGAGAGAGAGAGAGAGAGAGAGAGAAAGATTTCTCTATATTTTAAATACATTGCAACATTTTAAACAGCACAACTAAACATGCTACTGGTGCGAATAACCTCACACCTTGAAATGAACATTACTTCTAATGAAAAACATTAAAAAGATTTTATTTGCTGTTTTACAAATTATTTTTTAGTAATATTAATACTTAATTGAAGCTCGTCTTCTCTCATGCTTTCAGCTCACGTTAGCTAAACGTGCGCTGGTTGCATCCGCCATGGGAAGGAGGCGAGGTAGAGGAAGACCAAAAAATATTCCTAAAACGCCGATCTCAACAACTGGAAGCTCAATTAGTAACAATTCTAAAGCTGGAAAGGCAATTCAAGGGGCAAGGTCATGAGCTGAAAATGCCATAACAACAAGGATTAGTTATGACCGGAAGTGATGAGATTACTCCTTCGACTAGCTCGGAGGTTAACAGGAAATTGACTCTAAGTACACCAGCTCAAATTGATCAAAGTGAAGCGAGTGTTAATCCCATGGTTGACGGAAACTCTAATGGAACAGTAACTGATGTAGCAACCCCTTTGGGAGGATGCTACTTACGAAACAAATCTAATTTACTACTTACAACATTAAGAAGATATTAATTAAAAAATATTCAGAATAATTTAGTAGCGGAAATAGGCCCATGCGATGAGGTTCAAAATGCAATATTTTTATTTTCGAAAATACTCTTCATAATTTTTATTTTATTTTTTTAAAATAAAATACAATGTCAAAATTTCAACATAAGGTGATATAACCCTTCTTGAATAATCAACACGTTAAAGCAACTTCCTAACAAAATTATACTTTCTTTCAAAATCACTGCAAGTTTGTATTGTACATAAATTTCAAACTATCGGGTATAAAAAGGAAAACTAGTTTTCTCCTTTGTACATATATATAAGACAAAGCGTAAATTTAACATATTACAAGACTTGAGTTATTAACACACCTTAAAACAGCAAAATAAGTTACCAAATTCAAGTTACAAGATTTTGGTCTTAATATCTAAGCCTCCAAAGAACATACATAAGTGTGACATATATATCATATACAAGTCCCAAAACTATACAAAACCATGGTGCATATGCAAATGTGATCTCTATAAGTGCTCCCAAAAAGACTACTTCATAAGGCCGTCTTCAAATTTCATCCCGTACATTACCTACGATAGAAAATAACTATCGCTAAGCATAAAGCTTAGTGGCGTATAAACTTTAGGGGCTTGGAGCCATTAATTTCTCCAATTCTCATTTTTAGTCATAGGTATCTCAAATGAAATATAATTTAAAATAAATAAACAAATATATCAAAAGTATCAAATATCAACCCTTGAAGTGTTTTCAATTATCAATAACTATGTTCAAGATTCAAGAGTTGAGAAAGTGTATACTATCAATCCAAGAAAGCTTGTCAAAAATATATTTTTTTCGCCCAATATGTATGTCATGCCATCACACTAAGCAAAATCAGATATCAAGATGGACCAAAATCCAAAATCAAGTAGGGTCAAAACCAACAGTCAAGAGAATCAAGAACTATATTAAAAATGGCTTCCTAGTTCGTACTTAACACGGACAAGTTCCATAATTTAAGACGAACTACAAATCCAAAGTCAAGATGGCAAAAGATCCAAATCAAGAGGCATGCCAAGATGAGTGACAACGTCACTGCCACAAGAAGGACAAAGTCCCAACAAGAATGCAAAATGATCAAATAATCCGTACGAGTGGGCGATTTAGCAAATATCTTGCAATACTTGATATAACACGAATACAATGCTATTAATTGAAGAGAAGAAAAATAAAATATCAGGTTATTTTAAAATATTCCAGCAAGTAAAGAGAGTACAAAGTTTATACACAACTCTTGGTATTTTATCACAAAATAGTTCAACCACAACTTGAGGACGTTCGAATCGTCTACGACCTAGATAAACCAAATCCGTCCACTTCCTCAAACACTTCTCCTTAGCTTTTATAAGGATGTATATACCTTAAATACATAATAAAATATCTATATAATTTTAGTAATTTAATATGTCAAACTAAACATGATATTGGTAAAAATTACAAAAAATGTTTGAAACAGAAATTCTGGACAGTATCACTGTCTCGTGTTGTGACTCAGATTTGAAGATTAAAAAGGACAAACTAGACTATGTGGTCTTCTTTATAGTTGTAGATATGTGTCTTAGAGTTTCAGAACATCTTGAATTACCCCCATATCAATTTTGTACAAAACGTTATGCTAAACTTACTAACAGTAGTACAAGGAGGGTTTGTAAAATAGAAAATCTGGGCAGCACCTGCCCTGTACTTCATCACCTATATTCGGGTAAATAAAGGACAAATCAGATTTTGATTCCTTCATAAGAGTTATATATCTATGAAATAGCTTTCCAGAAAGTCCTAGATCACTTAAAACGGATCTCTATACAACAAGATATGAAGAAAACCCTAATAGCTATCTAGTGTAAAAATGAGTTTAGTATCTTACCACAAAAGAGAAGAGCAACTTGAGCTTCACCAAGAACGAATTTTGCTGGTTGGTTTATTGAAAATTTATGGTGGTTTCCATGAAGTTTTCAGGTGATAAAAGGAGAGATGGTAGGGGTGTTTTTCCTTTTCTTGAAAGAATAAAAATGGGGAGTTTATGGAAGACTAAGTCAATCAAAGTTGTCTTTAAAATTTTTGGATAAATATGAAATAAAAATGGCTGCCCTACTACTAAATATCCTTAGATAAATACAAAAGAGTGACAATCCAAAAACTTAATTATAATGTATTTAACAATAATTCATCAAAATAATATTAAGTGTTACGCATAGCCACACCATGAAACTTCTTTGTCAGTATTAACATAACCTAGAGTAAGGAATTTTTATGTATTATAAATTTCACGCTTAGGAAGTGCGAAGTAAAAATATTTCCTCATTATAAAGATGCTCAATCGAAAATGCAAATATTAGTAAAAATTTGGGGTGTTACAACTGAGCTGAACACTAAGGACATGCAGGGGGAGCTAGGCAAAGAGGTTACGGTAGATCAAATTGAAGCTACTATGGGAGCTATTGAGCAGGTGGCTCTGGACTCTAAGGTGGTGAATCCTGTAGATTGAAAAACAGAGCCAAAAACATGGACCAAATTGTTTCAGCAAAATCGAGTAGCTACTCATAGAATGGCTCTCAGGTATGTTCCTCCTCAGACTATAGAAGGTCAAACTGTGGTGAAACTAGATTTGCAAGATGTGAAAGAAGCAGAAGAGAGATAGAGTGCTGCGTTGATAACCTATATTGTAGGTGATAATCCTGGATATAATGCTATGAGGAGGTATATTGTTCAGCATTGACTTGATGTTGCTGAGCCAGATCTATTTCTTCATGAGGATGGATATTATGTGATAAAATTTCAAAACCTAACTGATATACATCGAGTGTTTTATGCCGAGCCTCATTCTATCAGAAATAGACCAATAATCCTCAAGCCATAGTCTCTAGATTTTGATCTAAGTAAAGAGTTTCTATCTGATATACCACTGAGGGTGATTTTTCCTAAATTGCCAATGAGTTGCTGGGGTAGTAATGCCTTGAGCAAAATTGCTAGTGCTATTGGGAAACCCCTATTTGCTGATGAGTGCACCACTAAACAAACACGAATTTTCTATGCAAGGATGCTGATTGAAGTGAATGTTACAAAAGCAATGCCTACCGAGATTATGGTGATGGATCCTAGAGGAAGGGTATTTCAACAGGACTTGGTGTATGAGTGGAAGCCAGTATACTGTGACAAATGCCAGGTTATTGGTCATGTGTGTCGTACTCAATAAGGGCCAAGAGAACAGAATGAAGAGTAACTAAAGAGAAGAAGAGAAACAAAGAAAGTAACATATGAATGGAGGACTAAAGGTCCTATCACTAATGCAGCAGGTAACATAAAAAATGTGCAGAAAGAAGCAAGTGGTATAGAGATCTATAAGACAGATGAAGTAACTGATAAGCAAAATGGGATTGTCCAGGAGAAAACTCAACACTGTTTACCAGTGGAGACAAGGCAGTCCAATCATAATCAAAGTGAAGGAGGTATAGAGAACAATGGAGCGGCTGCAATAGACAAAGGCAAGAAGCAAGTGTTAGATTTTAGCCTTGAAAATTTTCCTATGCTAACACCTTTGTCTAGTAAAAATGGATCTAAAATTGGAACAATAGTTCCTAGTAGGAGCTTTACCTTGCCTCATGATAGGGGTGGGGGAATTAACTCAATCAATGAAGTGGTTACTATGGAATGTCAGGGGTATTAATAAGTGGTATAAGAGGAAGGAGCTGAAAAACTACTTGAAGACCAAAAACATCAAATTTGCATGTATGATTGAAACTAGAGTAAAGGAGCAGAAAGCTAAAGGAGTCAGCCACCACATTGCCCCTGGCTGAGAGATGCTATACAATTACAATGTTGCAGTAAATGGAAGAATATGGGTGATACAGGATACTAGTTACTACTCAGTCAAGTTAATCAAGGCAGAAGCACATGTTATCCATTGTGTTGTTAAAGACATCAGGAAGGACCACGAGTATGCAGTATCAACAGTCTGTGGATTTAACGCAGTAGAAAAAAGGAAGCAGTTATGGGAAAACCTGATAGAGATAGATCAAATGACATCCATTCCATGGGTGATTGGGGGGATTTTAATGATGTCCTACAATTGTAAGATAGGATGCATGGAAATCCAGTTACTATGGCTGAAACTCAAGACTTCAGCAGGTGTATACAAGACCTAAGACTTAGTGAATTGACTTGGGAAGGTGAGTACTATCCATGGTCTAATAAACAAGATGGCTGTGACAGGATATGGAGCAGAATTGGCAAGAGTTTTGGAAATTATGAATGGATGATGCAATGGAGGCATATTTCTACTTTATATAAGATGCCTTTCATTTCTGATGATGCACCTATGAGCTTAACTTTCAATGATAACCAAAGAAGCAGGAAAACTCCATTCAATTTCTTTAATGTCTGGGCAGACCATGAGAGGTTCTTAACTGATGTTCAGCAAATTTGGCAATAAAGATTTCATAGGCAGAAGATCCAAGATGTGTGGATGAAACTCAAAGCATTAAGGCCAGTACTGAGAAAGCTTAATGTTGAGGAGTTTAAGTTCATTAGACAGAAGATAGAGATAGCCAGAATTGAACTTGAAAAGGTACAAAGAAGCATGGATACAAACTGCTCTGTTGAGATGTTGCTGAAGGAAAATGAGATGGTACAAAATCTGGAAAAGTGGGATATGATTGAAGAAGGAATTCTGAAACAAAAAGCTAGAGCAAAGTGGATACAGCTAGGTGATTCCAATACTAAATATTTCTCAAATGTCATGAAAGAAAGGAGCCAAAGGAAGCAAATATTAGAGCTGCATTCTATCACTGGTAACAGAATAACTGACTCAGAAAACATCAAAAGGGAGATAGTAGAATTCTATAAGTCACTGATGGGCGTTGATGCTCAATCACTTCCTGCTATAGATAAAATGGTTCTGCACAAGGGGCCTAAACTTAATCAACAACAAAGGATTGAATTGTGTAAAGATGTGACTCCAGAAGAAATTTATGAGGGTCTGTGTTCTATTGGTGATGATAAGGCACCTGGTGTTGATGGGTACAATGTATGCTTCTTTAAGAAAGCATGATCCATTATCAAAGATGAAGTCACTGAAGCTGTACTGGAGTTTTTTACCACTAGAAAATTGTATAGGGCTATAAATTGCACAGCCATCACCTTGGTTCCTAAGGTTTCTAAGCCTAAAACTGTAAAAGAGTTCAGACCTATTGCATGTTGCACTATGCTATACAAAATGATATCCAAGATTCTAGCAGCAAGGATACAAGGCATCATTAGTACAATCATCAATGAAGCTCAAGCGGGGTTTATACCTGGGAGAAAGATTGCAGATAATATACTACTGGCACATGAGTTGGTGAAGGCTTATTCTAGGAAGAACATTTCTCATAGGTGTATGATAAAGATAGACTTACAGAAAGCTTATGATTATGTTGAATGGCCATATATGAGGCAAGTTATGGAATAGTTGGGATTTCCTCAGCTATTCACATCTTGGGTTATGGAATGTATACAGATAGTTAACTATTCTATTATTGTTAATGGTGAGCCAACAAAACCATTCAATGCTGCTAAGGGATTGAGACAGGGTGATCCTATGTCACCTTTTTTGTTTGCCATAGCAATGGAGTACTTAAGTAGGAACCTGGCTAACCTTAAGATGGTGGATGAGTTTAAATATCACCCTAAGTGTGCCAAGCTAGGGATCACTCACCTAAGCTTTGTTGATGACTTGTTGTTATTTGCCAGAGGAGATCTGAAGTTAGTTCAAGTAGTGCAACAAAAATTTTATCAGTTCACTCAGGTTTCTGGGCTCTAAGCAAACCTCAACAAGAGTGAAACATATTTTGGAGGAGTTCCTATAGAAGATAGACAACAAATCCTTTAACTTTTGGGCCTTTCTACTCGAGAACTACCCTTCAAATACCTAGGTGTGCCTCTATCTACTAAGAAACTGAGTATACTTCAATGGCAGCCCCTCATTGATAAAATGACTGCAAAGATTACTTCATGGACTGCAAAGACCTTGTCATATATAGGAAGAGTACAGATAGTTCAAAGTATATTGTTTGGTATCCAGGCTTTCTGGGCACAATTATTTATACTCCCAACAAAAGTGATCAAGATTGTGGAGGGGATATGTAGATCTTATATATGGTCCGGAGCAAATGAAATCACAAAGAAGGCTCTGCTGGCCTGGGACAGAGTATGTCTACCTAAAGCTGGAGGTGGCCTTAATATTACCAATTTTAAGTTATGGAACAAAGTAGCCATTGCTAAGACCAGCTGGGACTTAGCACATAAGCAAGACAAGCAATGGATCCGATGGATTCATACATATTACATTAAAAATCAACAGATGAACACAATGCCAATACCACAACAAGCTTGTTGGATGGTGAGAAAAGTAATTGAGGCAAAGGAGATACTGGAAGCTAGACACTTTGTACAACTTCACAACAGAAGCTTGATCAGACAAATCTACTTGCACTTGCTTGGTGATTACAACAGGGTGGAATGGAAAAGCTTGATATTTAATAATACAGCAAGACCAAAAGCAAAATTCATAATATGGCTTATGATGCATGGAAGATTGACGACATGTGACAGATTGAGCAGTTGGAAGATTATTGTTGATACTCAGTGTGTAATGTGCAGAAAACAAGTGGAAACCAGAGATCATCTATTCGTACAATGTGAATATACTAAGCAGATTTGGAGTAAACTGTGCAACTGGATGCAAAAGCAGTACCTGGGATTTATTGATTGGCACCAGTTCCTATAATAGGTAGTAATGTGCGCTAAAGGAAAATCTCAGCATGCACAGGTCTTTAAAGTGGTCTATGCGGAAGTTGCTTATCAAATTTGGATTGAAAGGAACAAGCGTATTTTTGAACAAAAAAATAGAGTATGGGAGCAGACTGCAAAGGAAATAGCTTATGTTGTTAGTGTTCGAGTTACTCCTAGAAACAAGTCTTTTGTGTATAGTAGGGGTGTTCATAAAAACCCGAAAAATCGAACCAAACCGACTAAAAAAATCAATACTTTTTAGGTTTGGTTTGGTTTTGGTTTTAAATTTTAAAAACCGATCAAATTTGGTTTGGTTTTGGTTTTAATAAAAAAATAACCGAAAAAACTGAACCAAACCGACTATAAAAAGTAGCTATATAAATTTATTATTACACCTATATATATGTTTATTTTTATATAAAGTTTCTGAAATTTTATGGTACATATTAGTCATTTGTATTTTTAGTCTAGTTCTTTGCTATTATAATAATCTAATTCTTTGCCTTCTAGTTTGATTGGTAGTTTTCTTTTGCTAAGTACAAGAATTTATTTCATGCTAAAAATAATCGATTTTTAATTGAGCACTTAAATTATTCATCACTATTTGAGTCAATTATCATCAATATATCTTGTTAAATGATATATTTCTCAAAGAGCAATTAGTTTGATAGTGCTATATTAAAAATGTAGTCGCCGAAATATATGTTTGGTAGTGTATGTCTATTTAAGAAAAACCGATAAATAACCGAAAAAATCGAAAAACCAACAAAAACCGAATCGATAAAACACCGACTTAATTGGTTTGGTTCTAATATTTGAAAAATCGACTTAGTTGGTTTAGTTTCTTTTTAGGAAAAAATCGACTCAAACCGAACCATAAACACCCCTAGGGTATAACTTATGTTTCTAGATAGTAGAGTATGAAATGTCCATAGTATGATAGCAAACTGTGTTTTGTAATTGCTATAGTTTTGTAATTGCTATTTGGTGATTAGTTACCAAAAAAAAATGAAGGCGAGGATTGCAGTAAGAAGCGTCCGTTTATGAATTGTGCAATCAACAATCGGAAACGGCGACGCATTAGGGGATTCTTATACTCCGTCTATTCTCAATTCTCCGGTTCTCCACTTCTAAACCGACGATGAGTAAACCGGTAAATATCGCCGCAACCGCCACGTCTCAGTCACAGCCACCGTTGGCCACTCAAGTCCAAGCACAAACAGCAAACGATTCGCTGCAGAATTACCTAACCAAACAATCGGAATTTCAGCAACCACCATTACATTCCCAGGATGACTCAATTTCCAATCTCCGCCAAATCTCCGGTGCCCTTTTGGCGGTCCATCGCTGCCTCACTGAGCTACAACAACACGTTGATTCCATCCGGACCTCAATCGACTCTATGCTACCCCCACATACAACTAATACCGCTCCTTTAACCACGTCATCACCACAAGCAGCGGCTTCCCCAGCCCCAGCCGCAGACACAACATCAACCCCAGTCCCAGTCCCTGAATCATCTTGGGAATCCGACCCATCTGAAGAAGAAGAAGAAGAGGAAGAAGTGAGATCCTCTCCTCGTTCAGAGCTGATATCCACTCATCGTTCAGAGCTGGAAACCCTCTGCGAAAAAGAGGAAGAGGAAGAGGAAGATGTGAGATCCCCTCCTCGTTCAGAGCTGATATCCACTCATCGTTCAGAGCTGGAGAGCCTCTGCGATAAAAAAGTGAAAGTAGAAGACAAAGAAGAGGAAGACGCGAGATGCCCTCCTCGTTCAGAGCTGATATCCACTCATCATTCAGAGCTGGAGAGCCTCTGCAATAAAGAAGTGATAGAAGAAGACAAAGAAGAGAAAGACGTGAGATGCCCTCCTCGTTCAGAGGTGGAGAACCTCTGCGATAAAAAAGTGAAAGTAGAAGACAAAGAAGAGGAAGACGCGAGATGCCCTCCTCGTTCAGAGCTGGAGAGCCTCTGCGATAAAGAAGTGATAGAAGAAGACAAAGAAGAGAAAGACGTGAGATGCCCTCCACGTTCAGAGCTGGAGAGCCTCTGCGATAAAGAAGTGATAGAAGAAGACAAAGAAGAGGAAGACGTGAGATGCCCTCCTCGTTCAGAGCTGGAGAGCCTCTGCGACAAAGAAGTGATAGAAGAAGACAAAGAAGAGGAAGACGTGAGATTTCCTCCTCGTTCAGAGCTGATATCCACTCATCGTTCAGAGCTGATATCCACTCATCGTTCAGAGCTGGAGAGCCTCTGCGAAAAAGAAGTGAAAGAAGATAAAGAAGAGGAAGACGTGAGATTTCCTCCTCGTTCAGAGCTGATATCTACTCCTCGTTCAGAGCTGGAGAGCCTCTGCGAAATGATGGATGGTCGCGGTCTGCGGAGGTACATGGTAATGCATCTCTTAGATATAAAAGGACTGCTTGAGCAAGTCCCTAAGGCATTGAGACTCTCCAGCAATCCAGCAAGGCTTGTATTGGAATGTGTCGGCAAGTTTTATACTCAAAAGGGCAAGGCGTTCGTTAAGGGCTCGCAAATGGTCCAGTCAAGGAAGGCTTCTGTATTGGTTTTGCAGTGCTTCTTGTTGATGGGAATCAGCGACGAGATTGAGATAGGGGTGAAGCAAGAGGCGGAGCAGGCAGCTTTAGCATGGAGAAAGAGGTTGATTGCCGAAGCAGGCATACTTAAGGCTGAAGAAATTGATGCCCGGGGTTTGTTGATGCTTGTTGGGTGTTTCGGAATTCCAGGAAGATTTAAAAATGAGGATATCAGGGATTTGATTTGGGTAATTTTCCACGGGCAGGGGAGAATTCGCAAAATTTTATTTTCTGGTAGCCTCAGGAGATCAAATGTCCTCGTGGCAAAGATTCCAGGTCCTTTTTTCATGAATTCAATTTGTCACTAAGCTACGTTTGCATTTCATCACTCGCTACTCTGGTACATGCTTGTTTGGTGACCATTTAACTAGTCTGATTGGACATGATTACCTAGAAGCAACAAATAAATACCTAATGATCTCATTTTCAAAGTTCTTTATTCCACAACATAAATTTCTTACTTTGTATATTTCTTCCTTTTATGTCAGTAGATGGATGTAAAACCTAAAATTAAGATAGGAAAAATGAAATGAAAGAGTGTTACGGAAGTGTCATGTGAGAAAAGGATGTCTAACAAAGTGGAAGACAAGTTCTATAGAAGGGTTGTAAGACCAACAATTTTATATGAGAACGAATGGGCCTTTAAGTACCAACATATCCACAAAAATGAAGAACGTAAAAATGCGGATGTTAAAATGAATATATTAACTCTATAAGATTTGATTAAGTTAGAAATAATCACATCCAACAGATGGTGCAAGTAACGCATAGAGGAGAAAATGAAAGGTCAAAATTGGTGAGTAGATCTCCATGTGCCCGGATGGTAGGTGTAATAATATGATGGCTGAATGTGATAAAATTGGACTTACCAATCATAAACCCCATGGAGGGAAGTTGTCTTAAAGGACCTAAAAACCTACAAAATCAGTGCATATTTGGCTTAGAACATAATAAAATGAGAGGATCCATATGGGTGATACCAACTGATTGAGATTAAGGCTTAGTTTTTGTTGTTGCACTTACAACAGGTGTAGGGATAAATGTATAAATTTGAAAATTCATAGAATTGGAATCCTAATTTGTCGTGGTAGTCAAATTATTTAGTATTGGAATGAAATGAACCTGAATAGCGCGCAATTGACGCAAAGTATTTTCATATAATTGTACCCAAGTACCCAACTAGGTTGAGATTGAGGCATAGTTGATAAAGTTGATTGTTTTATGTAAGTAGTATTTCTTCGATGTACTGAGGTGAGGTTCCCATACATTAGTTAGTGGCAAAAGTATAACATAATGTCTTGGTCGAACTCAGAAAGAAGAGACTCAAAAAAGGACAAACAAGTAAGAAATTTGGTATATATGTATTTTTTGCTTTAATTGTTGATTTGTAAAGTAAAATTGGTTTGCGTGTAAGGATTTGCTGACTTTATTCCATGTTTGATCCAACGAGAACAGTAATATAAATTATGGTGGTAATGGGTTAGGGGGCTTCAATTTTTTGATAATTATTAGAAGCCACTAAACCAATTGAGCTAATTGCTACTGCTCTAAATATGAAAGCGAAGAGAAAGCTTGCCAAATTAGGGGAGTTAATGTATTCCTACCCCGGTGGCTTGAAACTTGCTACACCTCTAAAGTACAAGAGCATTTCCTAGCTGGTTCACTATGGTGAAAAGGATGAAGGACCCATTGCTTGCAAAAAATAAAAATTCATATAGGAGTTCTCTCTTTCTTATACAGTTTAGCGAGGGTGGCCAGGAGATAATTATTGAGGATTCACTAACAAGCAGGAGAAGCTCTTGGCTTCTAAGGTGACGAACTTACTCCTTTACACTGATGACCACATCATCATTCCATCAAATCATGACTGAATTTGGTGACCTTCTATCTCGAAGGATGTATTGGATTACTGGTTTCGAAGAGGGTCTAGGCTTTGTGCTTATTTGAGTACTACTTCCCTGGTCCAATTTTTACTGCTTTTCCGTAATGGAGCTGAAACTGATGGTGACGGTGAAATAACTGCTGCTGCTGGCTGTGAAACAGGAACAAACAATGATCTAAAAGCTGGCATGCTGCATGATCTGACAAGTTTTGGAAACATTTCCAGCACAAAAATAAGTGAAGCTGAGGATCAAGTATTATCTAGCTTATCTTGAGAAGATCTGAACAGGAAGTTTGGCTCATGAACTTTTTCATAAACAGAAGACTGATATTTGCACCATTATGCACACTAGCGTACTACCTTAGAACCAAAAGTTGTAATTTAACTCATTGTTGTCTGGATTTCCTACCTTGAACCTTGATGACAAGGTTCTTATTGAGGATGTGAGTATTCTTGTGAAGGAGCAAGTGTACCAAGCTGACTATGATTCCACGACGGATGCCACGGATGAAATGCAAAATAACTTTGTGTGGGACATAGACTGAGCATGTGAAGTTGAGCAAAAGTGTGGGTGAGAAATTAGTTATAAACGTAGCAAAAGGGCTCAGAGCATTTTGGAGGTTGAAGTTGTCAATTGTTTGGCTCTGTTTTCTCATCTCCTTTCATCTATGTTCCTCATCCCCTTCTGGTTACTTATTTCTCTGTTATTTCCAGATTCTCTACTTAGTTGTGATGTGCTAGAAATTGTGTTGTTCCTTTTGTCAGTTGTAATTTAGAGTTCAGTAATCACAATATAAATCAGTGGTTGGTGTTGAGATTTGCATTTTTACACTTTCCAATTTAGGTAAACTGTAAAAGTCATGGACCTCTTTTCAAACCTCATATCTGCTTGGAGGTTACATTCCTTCTTATTTGTTTGTTTTCGTTGTTCGTGATTTCGGAGATGAAGCCTTATTATGTGATTATATCTTTATATGATTCATTTTACAGTTTTTGATACCTTATCTCAAATAATACATTTGACCTTGTCGTAGTTGCTAATTTATCGCTTACTTAACACTATTTTATGTAAATCTATGGCAGATATAATAGAGGGGATGGCGATGCAAAAGATGGAAGTTGACGCTGCTCATATTGCCTATACCTTTGGAATTGAGGACAGAGTTAGCCCTCAGAGATTTTTGACATCATTTTTACTAGAGTCAGAAGAGTCATTGAAGAAAATGGTGGAACAATCACAAGGTTCACTTGCTGCTGTGGTAATTTCTTTCCAGCACTGATAGCCCTCCCTCCCTGATTTCTCTCCTGATCTGCTCAAGTTAACCGTACATTTTGTTATTTTGTACAGGATCAAGCAAAAAGGAAGCACTTGTTTGATCTGAGATCTGTTATCAAATGTTTGGGACATCATGATATTGATCCTTCAGAACTTCTTCCCAGGTGGCAAATCAATGAGAAAATAATGAGCTTGGAGAAAGAAATTACCGTAGGTGAGAACCTTAACAAAAAAGAAATTGCCAGAGGTGCGAAGATGGCACAAAAGAGAAAAATTGATGAAACTGAGTCGTCTAGATGGTTCAGCAACAAAGAACCGAAGCACTCACATGTTTCAAATCCATGGCTACAACAGGAAAGAGTTGATAGTACACCGGGGCAAATAGGGAGTCATACTGGTCAGCTATATGGAAGGCTTGGAAATGCAGCCATGTATGACGGACTGGCCTCCTGCAGCTATACTCATCTTTTGTCCTACTTGTACTGGCCGAGATAGTTTGTCATTACTTTCTACCTTAGTTTCTATTTTTGTTGTATTTCACTAAGGTCTCTTAAGACGTACATAGTCTCAGAAATGTTTGCGTTTCATTAGCTACTGAGAAAACTCTAGCCAATATTCAAGGCTTAGATAATAAGATCTCAAATTTTATTTACTTGTTTATCTCATTCTCCTTAAATACACCAGATACATTTTATGTTTGCTCCCTTCCTCCTTGTTTCTTTATCTCATTTTGCTTTAATCCAAGAGGTCAAAGCTTCAATTCAGTGGTCCTATCAACTGACCCGTAAAATAAACAGAAGGAAAAAAAAGAAGAGATGATGGTGTCTTTGGTATTTAGTTTTCATGAAAGATGTTACATGTGCAGTTGTGGTAAAATAGATTAATTAGAAAACTTATTTGTAGGCCATATTTCGATATTCTGTTAGGCAAAAAGTAACTTATAGCAAATAGTAAATGTGAGAAGAGAGATTATAGAAGTGATGTATTTTGATAGTACTATTAATTTTGAGAATTAAAATTGACAACAATATATTTATGTATTCGCCGAAAAATGTAATGCAGAACAATTTTTGGACATATATACAGCCGAATCGTACTGTAATATAGTCCGACCAAGGGCAATATAGTAAACTTACTCTTAGTTTCTCCTCCAGGCTTACAAAAACCTTAAGCAGTGAGAATATAGGGGTTTTTCTTGCTTCGGCTGCAGAAGTGATAGAAAAATGGTGAGGCTAACGGCGGATTTGATTTGGAAAAGTCCTCACTTCTTCAATGCCATTCGCGAACGCGAGTTAGATCTTCGAGGTTTCTTCTTTAAACCCTAGTATTTCTCTTTTAGCTTCGAACTCCAACACATAACTTTTAAAGCGCGCTGTGGTAAAAGCTTAATGTTTAATTTTATAACTTTTTTTTGTGCACAGGAAATAAGATTCCTGTTATTGAGAACTTGGGTGCTACTGAGGTCAGCTTCTTTTGCTTCTTGTTTTACTTAAGATTTATATTTATTGGGAAGAGTTTCAGAAATTGCTTTTTTTGTTTAACAGGATCAATTCGACACAATTGATTTATCTGATAATGAGATTGTTAAACTCGAGAATTTTCCTTATCTTAATCGGCTTGGAACCTTACTAATGAACAACAATAGGATTACGCGTATTAACCCCAACATTGGAGGTGAGATATTAGGCGAATGAAGTGTTTATGTTCCATTCTAAGTGTCATAAATTTGATTTTGTTAGGGTTTTTATTTGATGAGAGATTTGTTTTTGTTTTTTGTGATGTTGCAGAGTTTCTGCCAAAGTTGCACACTTTGATTCTTACCAGCAATAGACTTACAAATCTGGTTGAAATTGATCCGCTTGCGTCTCTACCAAACCTGAAGTTTCTTAGTCTGCTTGACAACAATATCACAAAGAGACCAAATTATCGACTTTATGTCATTCACAAATTGAAGTCCTTGCGTTTGTTGGATTTCAGGAAAGTAAAGCAAAAGGTTAGTTTGCTGGTTCCTTCCGTCTCTTCATTTGAATGATGTAGGAACTCCTAAAATATGTTGATGGTTCAGCTTGTGGTTTTAGGTAAAATTGTCCTGCTGTACTTGTTATTTGGACTTGAAATACGGTGCCATCCTGAATTTCCTCAAACATGCTAGAAAAAGTATAACAATTTATTACGTATAAAAAGAAACAGAGAATGGGTTCCCAATTTTGAAACCATATGCATTTTCTTCTTTTATCCTTGCAAAATGCTCCTTTAATTAAGTGGGGGCTGTTCAGCATGCGGTCTGAACCAGTGTAGTTGCATAAGATAGCGTCAAGTTTGCACACATAGAGAAATGACAGACCTTGTAAATCTGTTTGCTAGAAAATTAAATGGAAATGGAGAAGACAAAGGTTACCCTCCTTGAATAGGCCGAACCCCAAGATAAGGTGCCTAAATGAAAAATACTTTTAGGTTTAGGGTGCTGTCTATTCTTAGTATCTTAATTTTATCCTTTTAAAGAAGTTTTAAGATTATATCTTAAAGCAGAGGACATAGCTGGTATAAATTCTATTACCCGTCGAAAACTTAATAGTATTTGGTTAGAAAAACTCTATTACTTGTCTTGGATTTAACTTGTAGTTGTTTGCTTTATGAGATTGCCAATAAGCATTATTTTATTGAGATATTCTGGGATTAGACACATGAACTCAGACCTTAACATATAATGTTACTACACTCTTTTACTTGTCTATATAAACATACAACTATTATGTATGCTTGCTCATCTCTTTATTCGCTGATGCTCGATGGTTGACTGGTTGTTTCTGGTTTCATGCCAGAATTTCTAGGGTATGTTCGTTAAATCTGTATTAAGTGATGTATGAAATCGAGCTTTTGTACTCCATGCCGTTGAAGCTTGTATTCCATTTGCGTTTATGATTAACCAATCCAAATGTTATATTTTCTCCTTTGGATTGGAGGTGGGTGAGGAAGCACCCAGAATTACTTTAAACAGCTGCATATTGAGCTGTCGGGCTTAATTTTGTTGATATAGGAGCGATTGGAAGCAAGTAATTTATTTGCGTCAGAAGAAGCTGAAGAACAGGCTAAAAAGGAATCTGTGAAGACCTTTGTACCTGGTGAGGTTCCGGCAGCCACCGAGGAAACAAAGGAAGATGAAGCACCTAAACCAGTTGCTCCTACACCTGAGCAAATTATAGCAATTAAGGTACAATATGTCATTTATCACTTACTGTTCCTTAGCAATTCTTCCTCTTTTCGATTGCATTTTAAGGATTAGGATGGTGGAACAGATTGTTTTGACATGTCTATATGTCGAGGGAATTTGTTGTTATGAAATATGGATAGGACCAACCTATTTACTGTCTGTGTAAAAGAGGTCAACTACTTACTATCTGATTTATGTTTTCTGTCTAGCCTTCAGTTGCAAGTGCCAATCATTCCACACACACACACCCCAAAAATAAAAAAATAAAAAAATACAGTACTCCTTTGTACAGCTCTGTGAACAGCACTTTGCCCATATAAAGCTTACAAATCAACTAGTTTCAGCAACACAACCAATCATAAAATGAAATGCTTTTTGAGAACGAACAGTGGTTAACAAAGCAATCTTCACTATATCAGGTCGTAATAGACCAGAACATTAGAAAGAAAACTATATATTGAGTCATAGAAGAACAGTACCTTCTTTGGATTGAGGCTACTTGTTTGAATCTTGTAAGAGAAGTCATCAGACTCTTCCAGTGACTTGTAGGTCAGAGCTCAACTAGTTAGCTCTTTTATTATAATAGGAGCATGTCATGTCCACTGAATTTGTTGTCAACATCAATGGACCGTTGCACAAGAGAGGCTAGAAGGAGTTTATACTTATTGGTCTTGATGCACTAAGCTTTTCTCTTTATTGGTAAAATTTGGTCTAAATATGGGTTTTCATGATTATGGAACCGCACCCAGTAGATTGAAGCATGCCGAATAACTCTCCTCATGGATTTGTGAAGAAGACACCACTCCAAAAGTGAATAGAACAGTCCTTTCCTTCTTGCTAGTTCAATTAATTTATTTCTTTTTGCATGTGCAGGCTGCCATTGTGAATTCCCAAACTCTCGAGGAGGTTGCTAGACTTGAACAGGTGATACATAAAGTTTTGATTTACTAAATTAGTATATTTGTCAACTTTTTCCTTTATGAAGAAGACCTTGCTCATATCCCCTTACTTTTTCTAATATGTTTTGGGAAACTTATGGTGACGTGTAAAATTGTGCAGGCATTGAGGTCTGGCCAGCTTCCTGCAGATCTAAATATTGGTGATTACGATATTGCTGCTAAAAAGGAAGACGCCAAAGAAGACAAGATGGTAACAGATGGCGACGATAAAGCTTACAAGACGGAGGAGGAAAATATACCTGAGCAGAAGACTGACGGTCCTACAGATATGGAGCAGGTGCAAATTATTCTAATATAAAACTTGATGACTGTCTTTCTTTTTTCTTATGTTATACTGCCTCTTGTTTAAGTTTTCTGGGTTATCATCTGGAACTGGTTGGTACTTGCATTAGCTTACAAGAAGAATATCATTTTGGTCAACGTACTGAGTTACTTAACTGTTGCATGCCTAAATTTTGGAACAGTGAGCCAAAGTGGTAAGGTTGCGTACATTTTACCCCTCCGGACCCCACTTGTGGGAAACTACTGGGTTTGTTGTTGTTCTTGAGCCAAAGTTTTGAGAATCACTCATAGCATTACTATACCTTCCCTATTCATTGCGGGTTGGTTATTTGTCAGCACCGGTTTAGCTGTGTTAAATAAATCATCTAGCTTAATGCGTAAATGCATTAGTAGACTTGTCTATTTGTTTATGCCCTTTGACTTTCACAATGTATTCCAGAAAACTGCATTGTACTGTTTAAGTCGCCTAATTTCCTCTGTTTTTTTTTTTTTTTTTTTTTTACTTTTTTCAGGAGTAGACACCCGGAGTTATCATGTGTGAGGTGGAACATTCCGATGCCAGTACCGTGCCTCTAGTCATGCACGGTTGATCTGCAGATTCATTTTTAAGAGATAGGGATTAAATTGTATTCTGCTGTGTACTAAGACCTTTTCTTGCATTTTGATCTTAAAAGACTGAATAGCTGCCAAGTTTATATCTTTAGCTTGAAAGCATCAAGTGAGAAAGCTGAATTAATGTGTCAAAGTTGTATTACTGTCGGTTGGATGAGAGAGAATGTAGAAAAAACAAAAAACAAAAAACAAAAGGTTTGGTTAGTCGTGTCTTTTCTTTGTTCTCTTCTTTCCCTCTGATAAACTAAATGAAAGTTCGTGATGATTAACCAAGCGCATCTTCCGTAGAAAGAATATCCGACAACCAAACCCGTCTTGGTTGAAGCTTTTCATTATTCACATGATTAACTAATTCTATCTTCATAAAAAATAAGGTGAACTATGGTTAGCTTCTTTCTCTTTTTAGCAGATAAATTGTGGGTTAAATACAACGATCATAAAAGTTACACATTGTTGAAAGAATAATCTGCGGCATGTCTTTACATGTATGAATCAGCTATCTAAAACTATACAAAAATTTACTCTCATACAGGGAGCTGCATCGTGCTGTTATACCTTACAATACAAATGTATCAACCAATGAATACACTGGTTTCACCTGTTTGTGACAACTGGATTTCCGTTCGCATCAGACAAATGGATACTCTGGGTTGACTTGTTAGCGACAACAGGATTTCCAGACTCATCTAAATTAATTATAGCTACATCACCAGGCTTGAGATCCCCAGAAAGTAAAGATTCACTCAGGAGATCTTCAACCATTTGAGTAACAGCCCTCCTAAGAGGGCGTGCACCGTAGTTTCTGTCAAATCCTTGTTGGCATATAAGCTCCATTACTGCTTCTGACACCTCCAAGCTTATTTCCAATGAAACAAGCCTAGCCCTTACCTCCTGCAGCATCAGGTCTAGTATCTGGAGCATCTGAAACGGAAAAAACAAAGCAGTAACTCACAGTATCCGACTGCTTTCTAAAGAGATGTGAGAGAATAAAAGACCACCCCAGTCCATTGAGTTATCAGATCAATGCAACTTTTCAGATCAAACTAGAGGTATATTATACGAACCTGGGGCTTCTCTAGAGGACGGAATACTACTACTTCGTCTAGCCTATTCATCAACTCTGGGCGGAAATATGTCTTGAGCTCTTCCATCACTATTGCTTTCATACCAGCATAGGAGGCTGCTGATTCGTCATCAGCAAGCAAGAAGCCAATAGTATTCTGTCTACCCTTTACTATGGCTGTAGAACCCACATTAGAAGTCATCACTATCAGGGCATTCTTAAATGATACTCTTCTTCCCTGTTGAATCAAGTTTTCATAATTAGCAACGACAATCTTCCAAAACAAGTTTTACACCCCACCTTGTGGAACATTTTAGAACAATAAGCCAGATGTAAAAACGGATCTAACCTGAGAGTCTGTTAGGTGACCATCTTCAAACAACTGAAGGAGAATATTGAATATGTCAGGATGAGCCTTTTCAATCTCATCTAGCAGCACTACAGTGAAAGGCTTTCTTCTGATAGCTTCAGTAAGTGTTCCTCCTTCTCCATAGCCTACATAACCAGGAGGCGATCCAATTAACTTGCTCACAGTATGCCGCTCCATGTATTCACTCATATCCAATCTTAGCATGGCAGATTCCTGTGCAACACAAAAAGATACTTCGCTGAGTACATAGAAATTCACAAAACCAAGCGATCTTTAAAATGAAACAGAACCGAAGATAACAAATATAACTCTAGCAATTTGATGATGAACTTTTAAGAAAAGTAGAAGTATAATTCTTGATGATGAAATTCTTTTTAATGAAATCTTAGCCACAATTTTCATCTAAAAGGTTGAACAGAGAATGTCGTTCAGATGAATTTGATTTGATTCAATCTCTGCACTTAAGTCACAAACCGTCTAGGACCAAGAGATCCAAATTCAGTGTGATGACAAGATTAAAAGCAGTGCTAACTATACGACTAAGATCCAACTTTTAGACGAAGCATACGCATTATCAAAGCTCACTTAGTACTTTTCATTTATTTTGCCAAATTACGTGCCTCCCACCATAGGTGATCAGAGACTTTTTCTGTTCTTTCTTTTGAGGCGGGCTGAGTGGGGTGTAAGATGCAAGGATCTAGTAAATGTAGCGGACTTATCAGATGCATAGACAATGCTTGACTTCATTTCTCATTGAAATGGATGAAGGAATAATCTGATCCTGGCAACAGGAAAAGAGATTTGAAATAAGCCAGTAATAGAGCACTACCTAGTACCTAGTATGTCTGAACTTGAAGTACTTATTAGTGGCCACCAATAATCAGAAGTCGTTCTCCGACAAGATTAATTGGTGGTGTTTCCAACGCTTCATTTGACCATGCCGTAATAGCCATAGAAACCTAGAATGGACACACAGCACAGCCTCCGGTACCCTTTCCTTCTCTCTTTCCGGTTTTTATCATGTGTGTCCACAACCACCTAAAACACAGTCACCATATCTTACTATCATAGTATAATACTTTCTTTACCCGAATCACCACTACCAACAACATAGAAAATTCCCAAGAACATCAGAACCAAAAAAAGTCCTGAGAACACCAGTACTATTACCAGTGCCTAACCATTGTCACTGAAGTGGCTGGATTGCAACTTCTTGAACAAAACTAACTTCAGTGGCAAAACTCGGGGACTGTCTGGTGAAACAATTAAGGCATCTAGAATGAAAAGATGAAGCACATTTCTTATCTTACATAGTTCTTCTCAAATTTAGACAAACTAATAAGAGCAAGATTTTGTTTGTGCAAAATAATGCTGCCAGAAATCTTGGTCAACATGCTCTACATTTAATAACCAAAATTGTGGGGAAGCAATATTTCAATTTAAGAGTACCACAATTGCTTAATCTGGAGATGCGTCTTTGGATGAATAATGCAAAACAGCTCATTTTTATTAATACTTACAGAACCAAAATAAGACGCTGCCAAAGCTTTAGCTAGTTCAGATTTTCCAACTCCAGTAGGACCACAGAAGAGCATTGCCGAAATTGGTCTATTTGGGTCCTTAAGGCCAGTTCTGGATCTCTTAACAGCCCGACAAATGGCTGTAACAGCCTCATCCTGACCAACAACCCTTTTTCTAAGCTGCTCATCAAGACCAACCAGAAGCATTCTTTCATCAACAGTAAGCTGCTTAAGGGGAATGCCTGTCCAGAGTGAAGCAACTGCTGCTATTTCCTCAGGTCCAACTACCGGAGGTCTAGAGTAGAAATCAAAGAATTTAAGTTAATTTACTTATGATTTAAATTTATGACTTCAGACAATCTTTATTCTACGTACTCATCTTCATCAGATGTAGAAGACGATGCTGGCTGTAAATGAAGTTCACTGTCATCATTCAAACGAGATGCATCATCATTTTCTGTCAGCTTGCTTGCCAGGATCTGCTATAGAGGGGGCACAGGTTATTGTATTTAGACAACATAAGGTAGTTCAAAATTTTCAAGACTGCAAAATCTAGAGAGTTTGTATAACATTGAGTACTATTACCACTTCATGCATGGCTTGGACAGCTCTAATCTCCTGCCAATAATCACTAGGTGATTGTGAGAGTACAGATACCTGCTGTTCCTTTCTTCTTTTGTGAGCTTGCATACGAGATTTACTACCAGCCTCATCAATAAGATCAATAGCTTTGTCGGGAAGATACCTATCCGGTATATATCTTGCTGACAGTTGCACAGCAGCATTTATGGCATCCAAACTGTATCTACACTTATGATGTGACTCATATTTCTCACACAATCCCAACAGTATCTGGACAGCATCCGCCTATATAATTTAGGAAACAAGAATATCTGTTAGGACCTTAGATACCCACTTGTGCATACAAATGCATAGAGTATTATTCACCTGACTTGGTTCATTAATCAAGACGGGCTGGAACCTTCGGGCAAAGGCCTTGTCCTTCTCAATGTGCAATCTGAACTCATCCATGGTGGTAGATGCAATACACTGTTACAAGAACAAAATTTAAGCACAGAGTCCATAAAATCCAACATTATGAATGCAACTACATAGAGTAATGCATGGAACCAGAATAGGAAATTACCTGCAGTTCACCCCGCCCAAGTGCTGGCTTTAGCAAATTAGCAATGTCAAGACCAGAACCCTTATTTCCCCGTCCAACTGTGCCAGCACCAACAAGGGTGTGGACCTCATCTATGAATAGAATGATATTGCCTGCAAATTATGTCACCAAGCTAAGCCAATGATCTAAAAATTTGACCAAATTTTACTTCCATTCTATGCTCACCTGACTTTTTTACCTCCTTAATTAATGTAGTCACGCGCCCCTCTAGTTCACCCCTCTCCTTTGCACCTGAAATCAGTAGTCCAATGTCTAAAGACATTACCCGCTTTTTCTGTGTACGTAGCAAATAACCACTAGTTAAGTTGGTGCAGCAGTTAGTGGAACAAGAGTATAGGAGATGCATATTAAATTACAAAATGGTTCAAGGAATCCCCGGAAAAATAAAAAGAATACAAAATATGAATTCATTGAAAAGCCCACCATTAAAAATGCAGGGATATTTCCCTCAGCAATGTTTATCGCCAGCCCTTCGGCTATTGCTGTCTTCCCAACCCCAGCTTGACCAAGCAGAATAGGATTGTTTTTGGTTCGACGGCAGAGAATCTCGATAATTCTCTGAACTTCAGTCTCTCTGCCAATTACTGGGTCTATAAGGCCCTCACTTGCACGGGCAGTAAGATCCACACAAAATTGCTCCAGAGCATTTTTCTCTGCTGGAAATGAAATGCATTTGAGACAGCGTGCCGAACTAAACACTAACAAGAGAGTGAGAGGAACTGGCCATACCATTTGCTTTCTCAGCGGATCTGTCGATAGTTATTTTTCCAGGAAAAGATTTATCGCGCGACCTTTTGAATGAAATTGGCTCTCTACCATCTTTAGCAAGCTCTCCTTGAAGCCTGGAAACTGCCTCAGCTGCCAACCGATTTACATTTACTCCTAACCTGAAATTAGGTCAGTTGACCATGCCATTCTTATATAAATTACTTGTAATAGATGACAGAAAGATAATCATATTGCAAGAGAGCATTTGTTTTTTTATTTTTTTATTTATTGACAAGTATATCAGCATGCTTTGTTTAGAGCACAATATGCGTTCATGCATAGCGCACCATCAGAAAGACAGAAACAGAAATTGCTTATCTACAGGAGGTCAAAATATTAAGCTACGGTTGTCAGGCCTACAACTTGAAAAAGAATATGCACATACATGTACACACAAGAAGACAACCCAAATAAAAATAAAAAGAGGCAGATATCATTCATAAGTTAAGAACAGAATACTAAGGTAAGCAAACAAACAAATATCTCTTGGTATTTTGTATACGCTTGGGAGGCAAAACAACACTAAATGTAATATATGGCAAGCAAGGATAAACGAGTGAAGGATAACTTCTAGCAATAAGTTCATTGCTTCCTAGCAACAGTCGGAGACAACATCTCATTGCTCCTCAATTGTAGAAGCTGTTTTGGACTCAAAATAAGCAACATTAGCTTATCTATTCGTGATCCGAAGATTGTTTCAGCTTTACCAAAAGCCTATTACTTTTGCTCTTAATATACTCATCATCCACTACTAGAGGCAGATGTAGTGCTTTAGTTAAAGGTTCATCTAAACCCAATTAACTTTGGCTCAAACATGTATATATGTTAAAATATGCACCAAATAAATACAAATAATAGATTTCAAACCCAAAATGGACTGCCGAACACATATTCAAATCGTGTATCCGCCTCTAACTACTTGCTTGCTCTACCAAAAAAACCAGCAGTTCCTATACTGAAAACAAAACTACTTGCCAAAAAATGAAAAAAAATAATAGCTTTCTTGACTGACTATCTGTAATACCTCTTGAGCACACGAGTAGCGTTACCATCATCAACGGTGAACAAACCAAAAGCAATATGCTCAGGAGCAATAAAATTATGTCCCATGGTCCTTGAATACTCAACCGCCGCCTCAAATACGCGCTTTGTACTTGAAGAAAACGCTACATCAGTAGCCGACGTAGCAGAACCGGAGTCCTGAGAAGCCAGTTTCGCTTTATCATCCTCCACGTCATCATGCCATATGCTCCGAACAGCTTCGCGGGCTTTATCAATAGTTATCCGAGAACCAAGGAATCCACCAGGGCTACGATCCTCTGCGATCAGACCCAGCAAAAGATGCTGTGTATACACCATATCTTTGCCCAAAGCCTTTGCTTCTTTCTGTGAAAACATCACAGCTTTGATCGATCTCTCAGTAAATCTCTCGAACACTCCAGAGACAATATACAAAGAGCGCTTGATTTTACGAGGAATTGAATTACAGGGTCGATGAGAAAGGGAAATTCCAAAAAGGGACGAAGTAGAACTGCTAGTAGCGGTGGTGGCGGTAGTAGTAGTAGTAGTAGTAATATGAGAGGAGGAAGAAGGGCAATATGGGAAAAGCGAAAACACGGTTTGACATCTCTTGTGAGGGTAAGCAGAAACATAGCGACGAAGCTGAGAATTGAAGCTGATTGTTGAGTTCACAGAAAGTGGAGACGAGCACGTTAATTCCATTCAAAAATTCTTCAGCAAAAATATATACAATTAATTTCAACAAAAATAGGAGATGATGAAGAAGAAGAAGAAGAAGAAGAAGATGATGAAAGGAAAAGTCAAAAGGGGAGGGTGAAGTACTTTTAAGGATTTAGAAAGAGTACATTTATATAAAGTTCTGAGATTGAAAGATTCTTTCTGGAATTGGAGAAGACTACACGTTAAAGGCACGTTTTGGTAAAAATGGGGGGAGAAAATGTGTTAGATATGTTAAATTTCTGTTCAAAAGAGTCTGTACCCAGAAAAAATGTGACTTTTCCATGAAAATGCCGAAACCTGTCATTTTATGCCAAAAAGAAAAGGAGTACAAGTTGTGCTTTCCTGTTTAGAGATTATCCTTTTTGTCTTAATTATGCAACAAAAAAATAGATATTATTATAAAATAAAAACTGTAAAGTAAAGACAAGTAAAGAAACTGATATATTATTCAAACTTCAAAATTATGTACATAATCAACTAAAAAATTCTCTATTTATAGAAGAAAGGAAGCAATTGCGAATCTTTTCATGAAGCAACTGCAAGGCTTTTCTTTAGCTGCTTGTAAGTTGCCTGCATGAGCTGCTTGCAACCTGCCTGTTCAATAAGAAGCTGCTACAAATCATTTCATTGAGCTGTTTGCAACCTGCCTACATCAGTTGCTTGTAGATAAACTTCAACAGAGTATTAAATGGATAATCTTCTTCAGGAAGATTATCTATAGCGGAGTAATAAATGGACATCCACAATATAATTATTTTCATAACACTCCCCCTTGGATGTTCATTAAAAAGTATTGTGCCTCGTTAAAACCTTACTAGGAAAAACCATGTGGGAAAAAATCTTAGTAAGGAAAAAAGAGTACATCCCGTATTTTACTCCCCTGATGAAAACTTTGTTTCAAATATTTGAGTCTCTACATTCCAATCTTGTATACCATCTTCTCAAAAGTTGAAGTTGGCAAAGATTTAGTGAATAAATCTGTCGGATTGATACATGAACGGATTTGTTGCACATCAATGTCACCATTTTTCTGAAGATCGTGTGTGTAGAATAATTTTGGTGAAATGTGCTTCGTTATATCTCCTTTTATAAATCTTCCCTTCAATTAAGCTATGCATGCAACATTTGTTTTCGTATAAAATTGTGGATCTTTTATCACACTCCAAACCACATTTTTCTTGAATAAAATGAATCACTGATCTCAACCATACGCATTCCTTACTTGCTTCATGAATAACTATTATCTCAGCATGATTTGAAAAGGTAGCAACAATTGACTGCTTTGTGGAGCGCCATGATATGACAGTACCTCCACATGTAAACACGTACCCGGTTTGAGATCGAGTTTTATGTGGATCAGATAAATAACCTGCATCTGCATAACCAACAAGATCTGCACTACCTTTGTTAGCATAAAACAAACCTATATCAAGAGTTCCCTTTAAATATCGCAAAATATGCTTAATCTCATTCTAATGTCTCTGAGTAGGAGAAAAGTTATATCTTGCAAGTAAATTAACAGAAAATGCTATGTCAGGCCTTGTAGCATTAGCAAGATACATAAGTGCACTAATTGCACTAAGATAGGGTGTTTCAGGACCAGGAGAGTTTCGCATCCTCTTCTGGAGGTCGGAACATGTCCTTATTCACTTCAAGTGATCGAACAACCATTGGTGTACTCAATGGGTGCGCTTTGTCCATGTAAAAGCGTTTTAAGACCCTTTCTGTATAGGCAGATTGATGCATAAAGATCTCGTTTGCTAAATGTTCAATTTGCAGTCCAAGACAAAGTTTTGTCTTTCCAAGATTTTTTATCTCAAATTCTTTCTTAAGATATTCAGTTGCCTTTTGGAGCTCTTCTGGAGTTCCAACAAGATTTATGTCATCAACATAAACAGGAAGTATAACAAATTCTGATGTCATTTTCTTTATAAAAATATATGGACAAATAACATCATTTATGTAACCTTCATTTCCCGAGATTTTGAATATGCTTTATGCATTTTAAATCCTTCAGGGATTTTTATGTAAAACTCATTATCAAGTGACCCGTATAGATAAGATGTAACCACATCCATTATATGTATTTCAAGCCTTTCACGTAAGGCTAAACTGATGAGATATCGAAATGTTATGGCATCCATAATGGGTGAATATGTTTCTTCATAATCGACTCCAGGTCGTTGTGAGAATCCTTATGCGACAAGGCGAGCCTTGTATCTTTCAACTTCATTTCGGTCATTCTTTTTTCGCACAAAAATCCATTTATGACCAACTGGTTTTATACTAGCAGGTGTTTGGACTACTGGTCCAAAGACCTCTCTTTTAGAAAGTGCGTTCAATTCTAATTGAATTGCCCCTTGTCATTTTGGTCAATCAAATCTTTATTGACATTCTTCGACAGATCGGGGTTCACAATCCTCACTATATTGCATAATGTTAAGTGCAACATTATAAGCAAAAATATTATCCACCACTATTTCAGATCGATTTAAATTAATCCCATCACCAGTAGAACTTATTAAAAGTTCCTCGCTCACTTGAGTCTCGGGTTCAGTGAGTTCTTTAGGAATCTCAGAACTAATCAGATCATTTGTCTCTTCAGGAGATCCCTTTATAGTATCATTTTGATCATTTGTCGATTTTCTTTTTCGAGGATTTCGATCCTTAGAACCCAAAGGCTTACCATGCTTCAGGCGTGCTTTAGGTTCACTAGTTCTTATGCTAGTAGATGGTCCTGCTGGGACATCAATTCGTATAGGCACATTCTCTGCAGGGATATGTGACTTAGTTATCCTTTTCAAATCAGTAAATACGTCTGGCATTTGATTTGCTATATTTTGCAAATGGATGATCTTCTGGACCTCCTGATTACATATAGGGGTACGTGGATCAAAATGATATAATGATGAAACTTTTCACACAATTTCTCTTTTGATTTCCTTTTTCTCTCCCCCTATCATCAAACCGACAATCTGCAAATCGAGTAGTATATAAATCTCATGCCAATGGTTCAAGATAGCGAATAACAGAGGGTGATTCAAACCCTACATATATTCCTAACCTTCTCTGTGGGCCTATCTTACTGCGCTATAGTGGTGCTACTGGCACATATACAACACATTCAAAAATTCGCAGATGGACAATATTTGGTTCATGACCAAAAACTAATTGTGACAGAGAATATTTATTATAATGTATCAGTTTGAGATGGATAAGTGATGTTGCATGCAAGATAGCATGGCCCCAAAATAGTAGTGGGCAATTTTATTTTCATAAGTAGTGGTCTTGCTATCAATTGCAGGCATTTAATAAATGACTCTGCAAGACCATTTTGAGTATGAACATAAGCTACACGATGTTCAACTTTTATCCCAACTGATAGACAATAATCATCAAAAGCTTGAGATGAGAATTCTCCAGCATTATCAAGGCGAATAGCCTTTATAGGATAATATGAGAATTGCGCCCTTAATCGAATTATTTGGGCTAATAGCTTTGCAAACGCCAGGTTGCGAGATGATAGTAGGCACACATGAGACCATCTTGAAGATACATCTATTAGGACCATAAAATATCTAAACAACCCACTTGGTGGGTAAATATGTCCACATATATCCCCATGTATACGTTCTAAAAAGGCAGGGGATTCAATGCCAACCTTCATTGGTGATGGTCTAGTGATCATTTTGCCTTGATAACAAATATCACAAGAAAATTCATCATTTGTAAGAATCGTCAGGTTCTTTAATGGATGCTCACTCGAATTTTCAGTAATTCGCCTCATCATTATTGATCCAGGATGGCCCAAACGTCCACGCCAAAGCACAAAAGTATTTGAATCAATAAACTTCCGGTTTACGATAGAGTGTGCTTCAACTGTACTAATCTTTGAATAGTATAAGCCAGAAGATAAAGTTGGTAATTTTTCTACAATGCACTTCTGGCGAGAAACATTTTTTGTAATACAAAGATATTCCATATTCATTTTATCTATCATCTCAACATGATACCCATTTCGGTGGATATCCATAAAACTCAATAAGTTTCTTAAGAACTTGGAGGAGAATAATGCATTGTCTATAATAAGTTTTGTTCCCTTAGACATAAATACAATAGCTCTTCCGGAGCATTCAATCAAACTTATATTACCAGAAATTGTAGACATATTTGCTTTTTCCTTATGCAAATAAGAAAAGTATTTCTGATCTTTGAATATGGCATGAGTTGTTCCACTGTCAATTACACAAATATCTTCATGATTGGTCTTTGATCCAAACATAATTTGAGGATTATCCATATTCTTCAAAATGACATAAACAAAATAAATATGATAGAAAACCTTATTATCAAAGCATAACTTTTATTTATGTACAACTATTACATAACCATACTATATACTACAAACAATAAAAATTAAAATATTTACATCTCTACAGATTCAATACCGATCACATGCCTTGTTTCTCCTTCTGGGAGTGCAAAGTAATCAGCTACATCCAAATGCATGAAGTCTAAATTATCTTGAGAAATAAAATTTGCTTCAGCATTTTTCTCTGTCTTCTTCAGGGAGGCTTGATACAGCTCAACCAGGTGCTTTGGCGTACGACATGTACGTGACTAGTACCCTTTTCCTCCACATCTATAGCATGCATTTTCTGGCTTTACTGCTTGCACCGCTTCATGCTTTTGTTCCTTCCTTTTCCACTGCTGGTGGTGAGAAAGGTTCTTTGGTGCATTATTATTACCATGATTAGAGTTTCTTCCCCGACCACAGCTATGACCACGATTGGGGCCACGTCCTCTTCCACGCTTAGCTTGGTGGAAGTTCGTCTCATTCACTTCAGGGAATGGACAAGAACCAGTAGGTCGGCTTTCATGGTTTTACATTAATAGCCCATTATGTTTCTCGGCTACAAGAAGATGTGAGATAAGTTCAGAATACTTTTTGAATTCCATTTCTCGATATTGCTGTTGCAGGAGCATATTCGAGGCATGAAAAGTGGTAAAAGGTTTCTCCAACATATCATGATCAGTAATATTATCACCACATAGTTTCAATTGGGAAATAATTCCGAACATAGCAGAATTATACTCACTGATAGATTTAAAATCTTATAGCCTTAGATGAGTCCAATCATAACGTGCATGGGGAAGAACGACCATCTTCAGGTGGTCATATCTATCTTTCAAATTATCCCATAGTATGACTGGATCTTTAACTGTAAGATATTTCATTTTCAGGCCCTCATCAAGGTGATGGCGTAGGAATATCATTGCTTTGGCACAGTCTTGGTTTGATGCCTGATTTTTGTCATTGATGGTGTCTGCCAGACCCATCGCATCAAGATGAATTCCGGCATCAAACACCCAAGACATGTAGCTTTTGCCCGATATATCCAGGGCTACAAATTCAAGTTTAGAAAGGTTTGACATTATTTAGAAAAAGAAAGTTCGTACCTGTGATACTTTCAAAGTATTTGCTCGAGATGGCAGAGTTTCGTGCTGATAACGTATTATAAAATAAAAACTGTAAAGTAAAGACAAGTATAGAGAGAAACTGATATATTATTCAAACTTCAAACTTATGTACATAGTGAACTAAAAACTCCTCTATTTATAGAAGAAAGGAAGTAGTTGCGAGACTTTTCATGAAGCAGCTGCAAGGCTTTTCTTTAGCTGCTTGTAAGCTGTCTGCATGAGCTGCTTCCAACCTGCCTGTTTAATAAGAAGCTGCTGCAAATTATTTCATTGAGCTGCTTGCAACCTGCCTGCATCAGCTGCTTGTAGATAAACTTCAATAGAGTACTAAATGGATAATCTTCTTCAGGAAGATTATCTATAGCGGAGTAATAAATGAACATCCACAATATAATTATTTTCATAGCAGATATTGTTTTTCTAATAATTTACACTACACTATTCAAAATCTACAAAATTTAAAACTTCTTTCCTAAGTAAATTTTAGACTTTGATATAGTATTATTTTTGTCTATTAAGTTTACTTTTTAATTATATTTTGATAACTGTGGCAATTGGACAAACTTGCGCATATACAATCCAGCGCATTTGCTTTCTCCTGTCTAGTATGAATATATCTGATTGTCAAGACTTATAGCCTGTTTGGTCAAGTTTCTCCGAGATCAATTTTTTATTTTGTAAAATATTTTTTTTCTAAAATCGAAGTATTTGATCAAGATTTTAAAAGAAAAATATATATATATTTTTTGAGTAGAAGCCGAAGCAGAAAAAATTAGCTTATTCTTATAAAAAATTTTTTGAAAAATATATTTGAGAAAAAATACGCTTAAAAGTAATTTTTAAAGCTTAGTCAAATACCAATTGTTGCTCAGAAGTGATTTTCAAATTAATTAATCAAATACAAATTATTTCTTACCAAAAATATTTTAAAAAAAATTCACTTTTCAAAATAAGCTAATTTTAGGAGTACTAAAAGAATTGCACCATAGTTTTTCATAATTTTCATTTCTGTTTCATGGATCATTAGATCACACTTTTACCACTAGATGACACATTTTACTTTTCAACTACTATTGTTTTAATTTTTTTCCTACTACAATTATTATAAAGCATGTTTACAATATTCTAAATTTGATGCCTAATCAAATATGACGAAGTAATGGTTAAATGTAATTATTCGTCTGGGCCCACGGAAGGAGAGGAGGGGGGAGGGGGCAGTGATGGAAATAATAGAATGCAGAGGGAGCACGCAATTCCTTGGACGGAAGACAGGAGAAAAGAAGCTTACGGAAAGGATGGATTCATTACTACTTAGAGGTCCCTTTGCCTATGAAGTATGAATGAACGAATTCCCATTTTCCAGAGTGGCTTTGGCTTGTGGACAAGACACGTCATTCGCCACACGCCGCCTCTTTTGTAATATCTTGAAGATAGTAATGATCAATTTAATTTGGGTACACTTATTAAAAAAATATTAAATTTTAGATAAAAATAATTAGTATAACTAAATTATTCTTAATTAAATGTTGTAGCATATTTAATGTGATGAGTAAAAATTTTTTAGGAATACGTACATAAGATTAATTTTGAAAAAATAAATTAAATTTTTTCTTGATTATATAAATAAATACTTATTTTGGATCAAATAAAAAAATAAATTAATTACTTATTGTGGACCGGAGAAGTAGCGTTATATTCTTTAATTTTTAAGTGCTTCTTGCAAATTTAGTTTTCCAATATTACTTGTTTTTTTCACCTTTACATTCTCTTGCAACACCCAAGTGATTTGGCAAAACTCTTGTACTCTCGTTTTCTTTCTTTTTTCTCTTTCTCAGCACTAAGTCATAATTTTTTTAATTTTTTTTTGATAAGTAACATACAAATTAGACATTTTGCATTATAATAATTCAAGAAATAACAGAGAAGCAGCAAGTAAAAAAAGATTTTAGTGTCAAATCCTCTTTCTCAAACTTCATCTCTCTTTCCATCCTGTCATCCCATTATTGGTCTCCTCCGAGCCAAAGGGAAAACAGATTGCTTTCTTTTGATTCGACGAATTCAGACAAAAACGCCTGCAGGATGCTTACGGTGATGTTTTTCGTTCGTTCGAGAAGTATTGGCTTAATTATTAAAGTTACTGTCATGTAATCAGAAGCCGGGCGGTTCAAAACCGAACCGAACCGATGACTAGTATTATCAGGATAATGGATGGTGAACGGATTGATATTTTATAATTAACGGCTTAACGATTTGGGAGCAGATTACTCAATTTTCTTATCGGATAAACCGTTAACCCGTTAAAATTTTTTATATTTACACTTTTCTATGGATCTTAAAGTAGCAAGAACTCGTAAGACTCGATGTCCATTCCAATTTATAACTTTTCCACCATTATTTTCAATTCTATCCAACTCATCAGGTCTCTCAGGATGCGTACAATAAGTCCGTCAACAAAACCACCCATAAAAAAAAATCCATTTCAATATTATACCAAAAAATTTCTATTTGGTTTAGCCGATAAACCGTCCGATAATCGTTAATTCGATACCAATCCGCCTGTTATCTTATTGGATGGCTAGCGGATTACTATATTTATAATCCGATAACCGATAAGCCGAACCGTTAAGCATAATTATCCGCCCGATAAGCACCCCTAATCAGAAGATCGCCAGTTCGAACCATAAAAATAACATCTTGCAGAAATACAAGGTAAGACTGCATACAATATGCCTTTTTAGTCCGGTTCTTTCCCATACCCCACACATAAAGGAAACTTCTGCATAAGGTACTTTTTGTACCGCTCTAAAGTTTTTGTTGAGGTTTTAATTTTTAAGATGAAATAGTCTTAAAATGAGGGTGAATGGGAAATGGAGGAAAAATGAAATTTTGAGTAAAATTTTAAGTTTCCCCCTCTTGACAATGAGACATTGTCCCATATTGGAAGAGGAAGAGATTTTTGGTGGGTATATATATATAATTGCTCTTCTTGTAGCTCTTAAAGAGTTAAGAAGAAAGCAAGCCTCGCGCCGTCGTCGTCGTCGCTCGTTCGGATTCGGATTCGGATTCGGTCAAATGATTGATTGATTAATTTTTTGGACCAAATTTATTTGTTAATAGTAAATATTAACGTAAGATTATCCGCATTTGTAACGGATATTTTCCAATTCGTGTATTGACCATTTGGCAGCCGCCTAATGCTCTTCCCACCATGAATGTGCTTGCTTCACAAACATGAATGTGCTTGCTCCACAAACAAACTAATGCTTGCTCCACCATGGAGGGTGGACGTTTGGTCTTCTTCAACACTGGCTGCTATATATATATGTGCAGCAGATGTTGAAGAAAGACACACAACACACAATTCGCTCAACAAATTGGCTATACATTGCACTCCTTCCTCTCAGCATTTCCATACGATTTTCTGAGTTTATACTCCTTCGTTCTGCATTGTTTTTAACTTCAAACAAAGCAACTGTAAGTGTGATTTGCTACCGAACTTTGTGTTCGCTGAAACACTGGGGTTTGAAGTACCGCTACACCAGTGTGTTATTCGTTCTATCCTGGGAGGAAATAATCCATTACCTTGGGTACTAGGAGGGGATTAAATTCCTTAAGGAAACACTGTGAATTCAGTGGGCTCGAATTTATTATTGTTTCATTACGTTAATTTATATTTTGCATAATTATTATTTACAAATACAGCAATATTGACGGGAATAACAGTTTTTACTTTATATTTTAAGACCATAAACTTTTCCATCTATTAATTGCATTTACTGTCGACTTGCCGAAATTCCTTTACGTCTTAGACCATTCCCTCACTTGCCACAAGGATCTCCTTTTCCTATTCATATTTTTGGTCAATAAGGAAAGCAACCAAAATCGGAGTTTGTTTCTTATACTATATCACTGGTGCTGAAAGTCAACTGTAGCGAACCAGTTCAAGAAGCTAAAAACACTAGTCCTATAAAATATCTCCATGTTTTTAATGTTACTGAAAATTGACGAGTTCTGGAGGATCAAACCTAACGAAGCAATGTGCCATATTTTATTTGACAACCCAAAGTCAATGGTAGAACATTCAAAAGAAAGAAGCTGATGTCTCATCTTCCACGAGATTCTTATTTCTTGTTCATAAATGACTTGTACATTGTCCTTATCTTTACCTTTACAATTACAATCACAATCATACATACATTCTCACCAAATCACCGAAACTATATTTCTATAAAACTAAAGAATGTTCCCTTTCGACTATAATCATAATACAATTTAAATCCACACCAGTGCCGGGGCCCTAAATTAATGAGGCATCAACTCAGAATCATTTGCACCAAATTCAGAAAGGCCGTCCCAGTATATCTACTCCTACATTACTCTACTTGAATGTGTTTTCCTATTAGATTCTAACAGTTCTCCGAGGAATCAACTTGATTCCATAGTTTCTCAGCATAAGCCTTCTCATCTTCTCTCTCCTTAACAACATAGTAGTCAATAGCCTCAATTACTTCCTCCACAGGTATTTCTTCCTGTATCCACTCGTCCGCCTCTTTTGCTGTTTCATTTACCTCTCTCCCCCACTCAGTTTGCTCAAATAAGGCCTCCCTCATCTCCTGACCGGTTGCAGGTTTGTCTGCTGGTCTGTATTTTGGTGCAGGCACAACGAAGGGTAAAACAATATCATCTAAGTTTGTCTGCTGGTTTATTTTGCAATGAGCATCTGGAGGGGGAGAAATGAATAAGATACCTAGTTCATAGTTGCAGACATGAAGTCTCGAACCTAAACTAGAATAATTTGTATTTCCATTAATTTTCTTGTCATGTAAACCAGAAACCGGACACCCCCATGCAGCTTCACTGAAGTTGTGTGATCCACAATAAACCCATCCGAAGGGGGACGCATCTTTCTTCAACTGAAATCTTCTTCGAGCAACCTGCTCACCTCATACAATATTTTTTTTTTTTTGTCATTAGGACTTCTAAGTGAAATACTGAACATGAATAAGAACTCATTATCTAAGTAGTGACTAACGCTGTTCAACCAGAGAAATGAAGGGAGAGAGAGAGAGAGAGAGCAATCAAATGTATGACTCTCTGACAGATAATGATGATTAATGTAAAAGAAAAGCACTCAAAATTATTTTGCTCAAATCTAAAGTAATTAGTGTCCACTGCTGTATAAACCAAAAAACATGGAAAACTAACAAGTCTTCTGATGAAGGACATGTCCATTTGTACCGGAAAAAAACAATGCGGGTTAACAGAGTAGACAAGATAAGATCAGCATAAACATCACGTAGAAAATCGGTGATGGCACATGAACCTCCATAAGGCAATAAAATCATTAAAGGAGAGTTATGAATGCAATTAGCGTCGGGGTTTTCCAAGAAAGTCGCACGAGAGACAAGCAAATAAAAATGACCTCCAAAAGCAATTTAAAAGTTGGGCATGAAACAAATTAACTCAGTTCTATATCTCAAAGGAATTTATCTGCAAAGCAACAGCATCATATAGTGAAGCAGCAAATTGGATCATTTGTATAGAACTGGCCCAAAACCTGAACAAGTCTCGAACAGAAGCAAACACTATCTGTACTCAACTCATCACATAGCATGTTAAAGCAGACACCGAGTTTTGATAAGAACCCTTATCATAGGACTTAACAAAATTAAATGTCAGACCGTGTAGTAGAACACTTATGCAACTATGTTCTGACAGCTTTTACCTTGACATGCATGGGATAACCAATTCTGTAGCCAGGAAAAGGAACCGCATCATGTAGAATGCCCATAGTTTTCAACCGATACCAAGTTTTCTGAGAAACAAAATATTGGGTAAAACTTTTTAGTTAAATTGCAGTAAATGATTGCTCAATAACTTGATAAGAAAGAGGGAATCCATTCTTCCAGTCGTCAAACACAGTCAGTTTTAAAATAAAAAAAAATAAAGAACTCAAGGACAAATATTTTTCAAGAATTAAGGGAGAGATCAAATTAATCTACCTGTGAAAAGCACAATATACGCCTGGATGCCAAAATTCCACTGCTCGCATTTTTCACTCTTTCAATGGTAGGAAAAATAATTCTAATGGAAGGGTTCCTCAGCTCTTGGCTCACACTCCAGCAGCCCCACTGCCAGAAAAAGTAAGGGCAAAACTTGAACCTAGCAATAATATATTACTCAGCTAAATCATAAAATTTAGTGGTGGCTACTCACATCTGGATCAGATTCCTCTGATTCAGAGAGCCTCAATGACCGCTTCCCACCTGCTGCTGAAAATGCAGCTAAAAATTTTGCATTGATGGACCCAATTGAGGATGCACCTTAACAGAACGGCAACAATAATCATATATGATAATTCTCAATATATTTTGAAGGGCAGTATGATAATCATCAAGTAGTCATAGAACACTCACTAAATACAAAATCAGTTTCTAAATGTTCCGGCCATTTGAACTGGCCCAAAACCTGAACAAGGTGCAATGGAAGGAAAAAAGTCAGGATTCCAGTTACTGTTATAAATAAAAATGTTATTTATCAGAAAAATGAAGTCTGTCGAACTTTACGCTCTGGCTGGTTGTTCCAACTCACACATAACATACATTTTGAATCACTACTATGACTCTTTTGCATGCTTCTTGGTAGTGCTCCAGTAACCAAGAAACTACTGCTCTTTTTTCCTTAATAACGGTGGTGTCCGGATCACTTGCGCGCACCTCGACTCCACTGGGTACCTGCTACCTCCCACCAACATAGGTACCACGTAACTCTATCAACCAAGGCGAGAAATCACCTTAGCATCAATCTCACTCAGGAACCACAAGATAGTTCGAAAGAAAATTGAAAAAATTGTGAAAGTGATGGACAATGCATTAAGAATAAAATTGGCTTTCTCGAAAAATTGGTGAAAGTGATGGATAATGCATTAAGAATAAAATTGGCTATTTCGTGTCTAAGCCCCATAAGCTCTTAGACTCTGCTATCCAAGGTAAACCATCACTTGAATCACTCCATGGTCCAAACAGAACAAGATGGTGTACACAGAAAATATTCTGTTTAGTGAAGTTAATCATAGTTGTTTTATACTTTTAACTTTGATTGAGGTCTACACAATTGCTACACTCAAATACAACTGAGAATAAGGGCCTGTATTACTGTGGATATCTCAAGTCTTCTATCTGCTTTTAGGCTGACAACATGAGAGGGGTACAAAGCATGGCTCTTAAAGGTAAGAATTTGCCACAACTGAAACGCAATGCCCATAAGCCCACAGCTGAGAATTCTATGGTCTGACACCAAAAACTGGTGACTAGTAGTCCACAGGCCCAAGACATAGTCATTATTCTTAATTGCACCAATGTGAAAATCAGTTTAGGTTTGAAAAATATGTCCAACTGTTTCAGAAAAATTACCTCTTGAAGCCGCCAGATTCCCCAACACCTCTGAAGCGATGCAATGAGTGTGCAAATTGCAGAAATATGTTCACCTCTAATAATTTCTGAAATGGCTGAAAAGGATGGACCCTGCAAGGTTATGATCTCAATATGACTACTAGACACAAGACAAATATGTTCAACAGCATTGTCACAGATGAACCCTACTAGTGGTAGGCATACCTGTGATACATGCAGTACTAACTGTACCTTGCTGCAGCTTCCCTCTAAAGCAGCACTAAGAACTTCACTTGGGAAAATATAAGCAGAAAACATGAAAAGACCACTGTCCGAGAGTGGAGCAACCCACTTCGCAAAATTCTTTGGAAGAAACCCAAGTTGAACACATTCTAGCACACAATAAAGCAAAAGAATTGGTTCAAAATGAATAAAAAGAAGAATAATTTTGGCAACAGAAGATAGCAAATGAATATTCATGCATACTTATTTTAGTATATGAGTTAATAGTCTGCCACTCTTACAAAGTGGACAAAAAGTAAGATGCTAACGAGAACAAGACTGAGCTCCTTTTCATTGGGATGAAGTAAAATACAAAATTCAGCTCTTATTCCTGTTATCATAATGTTGAGTGATTACGAGTTCATCTTCCAAGCTGCTATGACCATTAGTATGTCACAGCCACCACCACTGGCATTTATAGACCTCTAATTAAGGAGTCCGAAAATGCATCAAATCAAACTGACCCTAGTAATGAGACTTATCATTACATTTCAATACAGATATTATAGATTATAGTTTAAATAGCCAATCTTCCTATTCAAATATGTATATTTGAAGGGGAAAGTAATTTACCCCCTAAAGAGAGATTGTCAGGATTAGGTACGAGAATGCTAACAGCATTTGCATCGGCTTGTATATTTGGGTCTCTCTTTAGAATAACCTCTGATATTCCATATACATTTTCACCGCATTTCCGAAGGTAAGTTGCAAGTTTCTTCAGCCGTGCTCCATTAAGATCCACTGAAGTACGGAAGAGATGACTTAGACCAGCCACTGATGCTTCAACAGAACCGACTGACTTAAAGTGACATAACTCTGGCACACAATCACCCTACAGCAGTAGTAGTAGTGCACTTCAAACTTCAACATTACCAACCACACCCCAAGAAAATGCCTCCAGGCTGTCCCTTATTAATAGAAGTGAAAAAAGAGAGAAAACAATGAAAGAATACACAACTATTTGACCATATATAAGAGGGTATTCACAAAGCTGCACAGCTCATCAGATATGAAAACCCACAAGAACAGACCTTAAGCCTCCTATTATTAGAATTTTAAGGGTGGATTCACTCATACAACTGGAAGATACATCTTCTTAACATAAAATCAGAATGTAATGGGTGGGATTATTTAGATAATCTTCAAATAAATACCTTTTTCACCCTCAATCAACAGGTAGCTGTTCCAAATTTAAGATAATAGAACAAGTAAAGTCTTAACACAATTGTCGGGAATATATAGCTTAGAAACTCAGAGAACTCTACAAATATCTGTTCATTCCCCAAGGCAGATGAGAAAACTACTCCTCTTTCTACAGTTTTTTTGTAACAACTCTTTATTTGAGATACTTTATATTTCTCAAATCTCGGCCTTAAGATGTACTTTCAACTTGTTCTTTCACCAGAATTCCTACAAAAGCTAGAACCGAATAGTCACAGAACCATGTCTTGGTGAATGTGGCAGCACAAACCTTTACATCGTTTTGGGGGAAAAAAGTAAAGATATTTTGTTGCCATTCAAGCAAAAGCATCAGTAATTAAATTTCTTAATTTCATTTCCATATTGATGTGCATAGATATGTAAGTGCATCTTTTTCCCTTGCACTTCCACTTGCAATATTTTCTCTTACTGGTACTGTTTGATAACACCACAAAGTGTAGTCTAAATTAGGTGCAAGCTGACAGATCACTGTACTTAGGCTTTTATCTTTTCTTTTATACAACAAACAAACAGGTAATTCCTTTAGAATCCAATGCAACACTAGGAAAATATCCTCAGTTTGACTGAAAATAACCGTTCGAATATGCAACTGTATCAGGCATGACACCATGAATTCACAAGGACAGAGGTTACTGACCCCTAAGAAATGTTTTGGTTTTGATATAAAAGGAATGCGACTTGAGTGGATTCCAGGTACAGAAGCGACCAGATAGCCATCACTTTCTTTAAAATCATAGTTTGTCAGCTCCAGGATCCAATGGGCCTGACTAGGTACATCAGCTAACAAGGAGGCCATAAATCCAGCTAGCTGAGCAGCAAAATCAGATACCAAATGTCCATTTTCCTCTCCAGATATTGCTGTGAAAAGTGAGAAGTAGTCTGGTACATCCAGGCGAGGAAAATCCTGCCACCATATTGTATTCGTCACTCTGCACCACTGCAGCATTTGAGGAGCAGACAACATCAATACATCTGGACAGAAACAGTTCTTAGTACTAACAGATAGATGATTAACAAATTCATATAAAATATTGGGTCCTTCTAACCTACTACTATAAACCTCATAAGGGATGGAACATGAGAAAGCCTGATTACTCCTCTTCAAAGTTGAGGACCATGTCTAATCTACTTTTTTCTTGTTCACAAGAATATATCATGGACTCTTAACTTCTACTTGCAGCAGAACACGACGTTGCAGGTGTCAAAAAAATTCTATATGCTCTACCAGGCAAAAATTGAGCATCCAACCTTACTACGAGCACCACAATCTTGTCCTCTTTTCCCTTTCTCAAACTTTTAACAGGTTATCAAGATTAATAAGTATACTGAGGAAATGGGAAACACAAAGAGAAAAAAAAAAAAAATTGTTCAGTGCATGATTCCAAAAAGGAAATGTGTTACTTTCAAGTTCACAAATTAATGAATATAATTTAAAAAAAGATCAGAGAGAGAAAATGAGCTTCATACAAGACTAGAGAGAGAAAGGTGATTAAGCAAGCACCTGTCCTGCCACCAAATTAGCAGATGTGACCACTACACGGAGACTATCTCTCCTTTGCAACACAAGCAACTTTGGGTGATGGCAACCAATGCCTGATTTCCTCAGGTCTTGACCAAATGCTATCACCTCAGGAAATGGAGGGTAACTGTTACCATGAATTCACTTGATCAAAAAGTTGTTCATTGTTCCATTCCAAAGCAAGTTGAGAAAATCAACCATTTCTAGTGCATGCTCGTGACCATTTGGCAAAACAGAGTGAAAAGGGGGGAAATATGTCAACTTACACAACAACTAGGTTTGGAAAATCTGGGTAAGGCTTGGAGGCTCTTTTATCAGGGCTGGAACTCCAACACCGTTCAGCATTGTGGCAAGCGATGGTAACAGGTAGATCAGCTGGAATCTCACAGTAGGACAGAAACCTATAAGAAAAACTCCATTCAGAATAAAATAAAAACATAAAAGCTACATATAGTCTGGACATAGACATTTTGAACTTTGTAATTGACTATGTTGACTGTATTAGTGAATCTTCAGTTTTTTCATAAGGTCATTTTAGAATTACCTTACAAGTTTCAAGAATGTCCAGCTTTTAGGAAAGTAACAAAACAGAAGCTAATCAAAATGCAACAAAACAAGTCTGACCTACCATGGTATGTCAGCAGTAAATGTTGCAATAAATAGCTGTTCAATATTCTCAATTGGATAAAGAAGCTCTGGCAATGATACAACATTAGGATCTTCTGAAAAAATTGGCCCTTCACATGCCAGTCGATTCAAAACGAACTTCTTTCCTGGAGGTGGAACAATGCCAATTCTATTCTTTTCTTTCATTACATCATCAATTTGACCAACAACCTCCTTCCTCATACATCCCAGAGATAAAACTTCTTCTCTGCCATTAGCATCGGACCCATTCTCATGAGATGCCCCATCGTTATTGACTTGTTCTGCACCCTTCCCATCGAGATGGCATGTTTCCACCTCAAAAGCAAGTGCAGCATCATTGTGGAAATCACATTCCCGATTCTGGCCAGGTGCATCCTCAACAATCGATACCTCTTTCCTACAAGCTTTTTCACCAGAATGTACTCCAAGAACACTAGCCACTGGAAACTTAAAATCCTTATTGACTCCAATTTTACCATGACATCTAACTCCCTTTCCATAATCAAGAATAACACGTTTTTGGATACACGACACAGGATGATTGCTACTTAATACCTCCCTACACATATGTAACAACACATTTGCTTTAGCAATACGCTTATAACTTGCATATCCAATTGGAACACAATCTGTGGATGTAACATCATTATCTCCAACTATATTTCTATCGACAACCTCCTGAACAAAGACAGCCTTTTGCAAACAAAATCCTAACCGTAACCCCATACAACAGGTCCTTTGACTTCCACAGCCAAGCGAAACTTCGTCACCAACATAGATATCCACAACCTCGCCTTTTGCAACTCTAACCCCATTAACAAAAACCCCATTCAGCGAAACCCTAGATTTACTTGAACTAAAAAATAACCCGTCAGACAAGTACAATTTATTGTTCAAGGGGTCAAAAAGAATCTGGCAATGAATATTACTGACTCGGCAGTCTTCAAGTATGAAATCACAGCGGCTGCAGTTACGGCCAATAGAGTAAGGTTTAAAGGGTTGGAGATGTATAGTATCACAGGAAGAACCAGTAGTTTTTTGGATTAAAGGAATTCCAAGAGGTTTAATTTGTACATATGCTGTATTTAACGCATTTGATCTAGGTTTCTTGCATGGAAGAAGAGAAAAATCGAGTCTATGGCGTTTGGAATTTGTTATGTGACTACAAGAATCTGAATACAATTTCATGAATGAATATACGATAAATAGTTATAATTCTAAGAAAAAACATGTGTAAGGGAGGCGAAAAGAATTAAGAGTACACAGAATTAGAAAGAAAGAATTGCAAAAGAATCGAAAGAATGGTGAAACCTGAGGAGTACAGAAGAAGCCAGGAAACTGTTCTTCCTTGAAATGCTCTAATTGAAAATTTTCCCTCCAATTTGATATATATATAGATGTATTTTGGGCTTTCCTCTAATTACTGGGCCTTCAAATGTTTTTAACTTGGGCTTTGTGAACGCTAATACCGCGTACATTTCCTCCCTCTTTTTAGCTATTCCAGTTAGTCCTTAAAATCGGGAGCGGCCCATTTTTACCGCCACTTGATTGGGCTGACATAAAGTTAGCAGACGGAATAACCTAAATAGGCAAATAGCCCAAATAGTCATTTATCTAACTATTTAAACTAAAAATAGTCGGTGAAAGTATAATATATACATAATTTATGTATTATATATGTATAATTATATATAATGAATATATAATCCATATATATGTCTAGAAAAGGTAAATAATGAATATAACGGGCTATTTGTGTAAAGATCTCATTACCTAATCTAACATAAAAATTGACTCAAATAGTCACTGGATCAATTACATAAAGTAGCTAGCGGATATAATATATGTATAATCAGGAGAAAATGGGCCTACATGGCTATTTACAATGTTGAAATTAAGAAAGTATACTTTTTAAATCTCTTATGTGTAAAAGATATATTTCTTATGTGTAAAAGCAAATCTTCATGTGTAAAAAATATATATATATGGTCATAAAACTAAAAATAAATTTGTAAAGACATACACAACCATTTGACCCGTTAAATCAGTATATAATATATGTATAACAACAAGGAAAAGTAAATTAAAAATTCGGCCAATTATTTATGTAGAGATCCCAAGAATCCACAAAGTGACAACACCATAACACGTCGATCAATTATACATAAAAGTAAATATTTTAGAACAGTAATAGCTCGAGTAGACTCTTAGGCAGGCAACTATTTCATGCCCTGTATTATTGATATATAATCATATTTAAATAAACAAGCTGAGTTTATGAAACATGTTTTTAATTAGATAAACGTGAGAAAATATGGCACGTAATACCCCTTCTTTCTCTGTTTTTCTTCTCCTTTTTTCCCCTCCAACGGTCTACTACTTGTCAAAAGTATCAACCAGGTGGGACATGTAGTAAGGAGAAATTCCAGTAGTCTGAACACTTATCTTTCTTATCTTTTGCTTTGGAAAAGCTCTTATAGTTTTTGCTTCAATTTCATTTGCATTACTAAAAAGTGTTCCTTTTGGATAAAACATGTGTTTAGTTTGTCGCTACGTAATGTAGCAGAAATTACCGAACTATGTCTGTACTAGTTTGTTCAAAAAAGAAAATGTTTTCCACCAGCTTTTGTGTTTCAAATTGACTATCTATCGTCCAACAAAAACACTTAAAATTTGTACCTTCGGATCGATATTGTGAGTCACCTAGCAGTACATCATAGTCAGGGCTAATGTAGAGTATTCTTTACGTGTTAAAAATTAATTAATAAGTACAAATAATAAATTTTAAACCATTAATCAAATGAGTTGTAATAGAATATTAATTTCGAACTCATAAAGGCAAAATCATGGATAGGCATATGATAGTTATACATTGGAAATTCTTTTAAGCAGGGGCGGATGCACCTTTAATGAAGCGGTGTCACACGACATCGCTTCGTTGGAAGCTTTTACTAAGTATATGTATCAATACTATGAGTAAACAGATAAATAGAAAAAAATGACACAACTTTATAGAAATTGTCTCTTGGTGTGTTGTTTGTGTGTTTGATTTTGTTCTAAGAGGTCAAAGGTTCAAATCTCAACTAGCATATTTTTTTTGTAAATACTTCAGAGAGCCTCTATGGTTAAAAATTATGATGAAATAGAATTGAACTCGTGATTTTTTCTAACTTAAAACTCAACAAAACCAATAGACTAAGGCTATTTTTTATTTAAAAATATGATAATTAAAGTTATTATTCTTGTTCTTTTATAAATTTCGACACCGCTTATAAAAATTCTTGCGTACGCCCTTACTTTTAAGCACGTATATTTCCATATATTAGTATTAGTTATGCATATATTGATTGGTTCTCAAGAGTTGGTATAAAGAGCAAAATACATCTATAATTGTGTTTGTTGACGCGGTCACATCATGCAATGAGCATTAATTAACGTCATCAGTCTGAAAAGAAAAAGTGAACGTTACTTTCCATTACAGAATTGAATTACAAGAATAATGGAACTGTTCAATAAGAAGAATCCTTTAAGTCACTCAGCATGAATGGCGGGATCGAAATCCTTATAATCTTAAATGCAATTAATAGACCAGAGACAGAGAGCATTAATTGCAATGCAGAAGCTCTGATCTAGTCTAATAGAGCAAATTGACCCCAAATATTCAAATATTTTTTCTCCCTCGGGTTTGTTCTCCTCGCAATTCCAAATTTTTACCTATTAAATGCATAGAATTAGTATACTTGCTATTCTTTGTATATTTTCGCCCAAATAGAAAGCTTTTTGGCAAATTCGTGGTTAGTCATGAGCTGTAAGAAAAGATAATAACGAATAAGAAGAGGTTTTTCTAGCTAATTGCACAAGGGGACATTGAAAACATTTCAGTATATAGAATGTAATACTGTTATCAAAACAAGCATTATATATATAAAGGTCGAGCAGGAAACTATCATCGATGGATATGTCGGACGGAGTTTTATGCATGATCAGGCAACTATTATTTTGTAGAATCCAAATGACATTTTTTTTTATAATACTTTGGCAACGTAAAGTGTTTCCGCTATGAAAAAGATACTAAACTTTAATACAATAAAGTAAAAATTGAACGTTTATATGCAAAAGTATTGCGGTTTGGGACGGAAGCTGTGATAACACTTAACAGACATGATCTTTTAGGCATAGGATTCTCACAAGTTCGCTTTAGTTCTAAGTTCTAACATTAATATTTACCAGATTTGGAATACAGACATTTCAATACAAGAAACCGCGTTTTAGCGAGTATTTTTAGGCCTTATAGAGCAGCAGCCCAAAGTCAAATCTCTGTTCGTTGACGAGTCTATCTTTTCATATTTGGTCAACCTTATAACCCAACAAAGGTAGAGAAGAAATGGTAAGGCCCGCCCCTTTATGAAGAAAACGTATACTAGTAATTTTTCCTTTGCTTCTTTTACAGTTAAAGAAAGTGATCCATTACATTTAACAAGGGTCGGTGTTGCACTTTTTGAATTTGGAAATAGCATACAACAGCGATCAAGTACTGTTTTTGTGAGACATTAAGTTGACCTGTTCAATCCAACTACACATATTTGCATTGTTAAAGTTTGTTTTCCCTAATTCTTATTATTGCGAAGTCTTTTAATTAAAAGTAGTAGTAATTGTTAAGCATTTAATTAACCTTTAAAAGAGTTTACAGAAAGTGCACAACAAAATTATTGACCGGGAATTAAAGGTCGATAGCACCTTTATAATGTGATTTTTAACTTTTAATAACTTTATCACTAAGTTACTAGCTACACGATTATAAAAAAAAGTCACCACTCAATCCCACTGCAATCTCTAGTAAAAGAACCGACTTTACACTTTTCGCTTTAAATTGTATTCCTAATGAACAACGTATTCTTTCTTGATTAATTCCTTTTCTTTTCGCCAAAACTCTACAAATGCCTTGCATTTCACACATTATAATAGTTAGCAAATTGCATTTTTATTTACATTATAAAGAAAATGAGTCCACTTCTCAAGTAGCATTTAAAATCCATTTCATACATTATAGTTGTGAATATGAAAAATCTCCATCTCCGCAGTTTTTTGACACACAAAATTACAGTTGCCTACGTCAACCTTGAGGTTGGTAGGATACTCTAGATTCGTTGCTAGCATTAAACGTAATCTCATATTTGCATATCACATTATTTTCTTATTTTTTTCTATTCGATGTGATGCCTAATTCATACCAGAAAATTTTACAATAGTGTAAAGCGCTTTTAGCAAATGTGATTTTATATTCAAAACTCGAATCATATATTACTGCTCAAGGATGATGGTTAAGAATATTGAACTATCATGTCAAATGATACAGTAGACTACTACTAGTCTTTCAGTGGCAACGGCTTCTTCGAAAGAGCCCCAAACGCTTCTAATTCTAAGGTCAGCTTCTTCTAATTCTGGTCAACGGTCAACCCAATAAAGTTTATACGTATAGTCAACTTTTTGCTTCAGTTAGAAAATACAAGGATACATAAAAGTCAATTGGAATTAATTGTTTAGGTATTTTTGCAATAAGAGATTAGAAACAAAGTAAGTTTAGAACTTCTCTCTTTACTTCTTCTACTAATTCGACTACACACGAGTAGATAGATCCCTAGAGATTTCCTGGAAATTCACCAACCAGCACTTTTGTCAATTGTGTCCAACCTTTTCAAAAATAGACATGATAATCTGTCGTAGAACCTTTGTTATTAATTAGCTAAAGGTGGTAGAAAAGTAGTATTACTAATCTAGATAATATTGTCATTGATGTATACAGTCTGGAAAATGACCACAGCTAGCTACTAAAGTTTAGGGGAGGGAAATGTTCTCAATAGTTACCGCACTAGCTATTAACGTATTAATAAATGCTTGATCTCATAAACTACTCGTGTTTCATTTTTTAACTATATTCTGATTTTGTATTGAAAAGCAACAAAAACTGGATAATGGATAGTCGTCATATGATATCGTGGAAGAATGAAAAGAATTATTTATATGATATCGTGGAAGAGAAAGTTTAGAGTCCACTGTTCCTTATAATTCTCATTCTTGACCAAATAAAAAGGTATATTATTCATACAAGATTTTAAGTTATATGCATCGATAAGGCAAGTACTTTTAATTTAACAATGTAATTTAACTTGTCATCTCATGTTAATATTATTTTTATCTGATTATTAATTATTATTTATCGATCATCAATGATATTTAACCTGTAATTTACCTTATAAGTGAGTGATGTGTAGTTTGTTTTTATATTGTTAGTGAATAAAACTTAACTCAAATCAAAATAGATGGAGTTTATGCATAGAATGATCTAGGCCAATAAAGTTGCAGCTTTTCGAATAATTGACTTGAACTCTACAAGAAAAACTTAATGAAGGATGGGTAGCCTTCGTATTTCCAAAATCAGGAGAGTTGTTGATACTTGATACAATAGTACTTCCAATTTTACTTGATTGTAACCTCGTCTTCAAATCAATGAGAAATTCGAAATACTTGATAACGTGCTTTAAAAAAAAAAAAAATCTACCTCAAAATGTCCTTTCTCTAACCTTTTCTTTTTCACATTTTTATCTTCCAATGAAGAACTGATAAAATTGAAGTAAACAACAGCTTGTTTACTCGTCATAACGAAATACTGGGTAATACTCGAGAGTCAAGAGATAGGATCGAGGAGTGTACCAATATCTGAACATGGTTTAGGACTATCTAAGAATTCTTTTTAGTTTTTGCTAAGATTCCATTTACGCCGTAAATGAGTACTAACAACAATAACAATATACCCGGTGTACTCCTACAAGTGTAGTTTGGGGAGGGTAGTGAGTATGCAGTCTTACCCCGATCAGCTCTGTATACGGTCAAAATCGAATTTTGTATGGTTAATCGAGACCGAGAAGGATAGAGATCTAGCGAGATCGAAGGAAGCCTGCTAAGTCGAATAACAGAAAGCCGAGGAATCCGTGACCAGGCGAGGATTGTGGCGGAGATCTCGGCATGTATCAAGTCAATACCAGTTGATTAGCCAATTAGGAGATTTCCTTCTGTATTTAGAATTGTACCACATGTAGAACTCCTCTACTATATAAAGGGATTCCAATAATTTGTAAAAAGAACATTCACGCATAACAAAGCAATATATTATGTTTTCTCTCTTAAGATCTCTTATTCAGTTGTTCAGTTCTTGCTTTTCAATAATATACTCAGTTGGTTCGAGGGCGACCTAGCTCGAGGGTCAAAGTTGCGCGTTACATTAGTTTGCTTCATTTTACAGTTAATTTCTAACTTCAATTCTCATATTTCTGAGTTTGTGCCAAGTGAAATCACATATCCTTAAAACCACTCACAAATTTAATTGTTATCCGATTTTAAGGGTAAACAGTTTGGCGCCCACCGTGGGGCTAAGGATAATAGTGATTGCCTCGTGCTAATTTTGATAACACACATTGCTTTACACTTGTTCTTGTAAGCATTTTTGATTCCAGGATCAGCATGTCGAACGCTCGAGCAGTACCCACACACAACGATAATGGCCTTGGTTTTCATGGCAAAAACGACAACGTAGCCACCACATGAAACAAAGTGCTTTCAGTTGACCTCGAGGGAGTACGAGTTGCAGACCCCATCGACGTTAGTTCCCATGTTGCCCTGAATGCAAATATGGGCGTCGACTCCGAAAATAACATCCACAGAGACGTTTGATCAGCCGGTCAGAACGCACAGGGCGGCGAAGAAGGCGGAATCAGCCTTCGAATAATATTCGAAATGCTGCAGGCTCAACAAGCTGCAATAGCAAAACTTCAAAATTAGAACCAAGCACCGAGTAAGGTCGAACCCGAGCTATCACAGGAAGTTGTTCACAGTGCCGAACCAGTATAGTGTAGGGGAGGTCAAATATGAATGAGTCAAGGACCGACCCCGCTATCTTGAAAATGTTCGAGGAGCTGACAAAGCGAATTGAATCGAGGGAGAAGAAGATTGAAGTTAATGACAAAAAAATGGAAACATATAACTCCCGAGTTGATCAAATTCCGGGGCACCATCGATTTTGAAGTGTTTGGATTCAAAGAAGTTCGTACAAAAGCCCTCCCCCCCCCCCCGAGCGCGGCTCCTAAGCCCATTCCGAAGAAATCCCGTATGCCAGAAATTCCCAAGTATAATGGAACTACCAACCTCAACGAGTATGTCACTTCTTACACATGCATAATAAAGGGGAACGATCTAGAGAACGATGAGATTGAGTCCGTACTGCTGAAGAAATTCGGAGAAACTTTATCAAAGGGGGCGATGATATGGTACCATAATTTGCCACATAACTTCATTGATTCTTTTGCCATGCTCACAGATTCCTTCGTCAAAGCACACGCCGGAGCGATAAAGGTCGAGACTAGAAAGTCAGACCTCTTCAAAGTAAAACAGAAAGACCACGAGATGCTCAAAGAGTTTGTATCTCAGTTCCAAATGGAGTGTATAGATCTGCCCCCGGTCGCCGACGATTGGGCCGTTCAGGCTTTCACTCAAGGCCTAAACGTACGAAATTCGGTAGCCTCACAACAGTTAAAGTAGAACTTAATCGAATATCCAGCTGTAACCTGGGCCGATATGCATAATCGGTACCAGTCAAAGATTAGGGTCGAGGATGACCAGTTGGGGGCTCCTTCCGGGTTCGTTTATCCAAACAGGACCATCGACAAAGTTAAAAGGAATATTGACCGGGAACCACGGTCAAACAAAGATTGATATCAACTATACGGTGGAGATTAGAGAAACAACGGGCCTGGACGCACCCTCATTCGAATTGATAGAAGAAATGATCGAGGACAGAGCTCTCGAGGGCTCTGAGTAAGAGCGGTTTCGACAGAAATGTCGAACCCAAAGAAGCACCATGACTATCGGAATACAACTTCAACATTGATGCATCGACTATTGTATCGTCCATTGCACGCATCAAAGACACCAGGTAGCCCCGACCTCTGCATACTGATCCGACCCAAAGAAATCCTAATCAAATGTGCAAATATCATGTCACCCATGGTTATAGAACAGGAGATTGCAGACAACTGAGGGAGGAGGTAGGCCGTTTGTTCAACGAAGGGCATCTTCGAGAATTCTTAAGCGATCAGGCTAAAAACCACTTCAAGAATAGAGATTCAAACAGACAGAATGAGAAAGAAGAGCTGCAGCACGTGATCCACATGATTGTTGGAGGGGTCGATATTCCTCATGGGCCCGTATTCAAACGCACCAAGGTGTCGATCACGAGGGAAAAACGGACTCGAGATTATGTATCGGAAGAGACTTTGTCTTTAAATGACGAGGATGCATAGGGGATCTTACAACCCCACAACGATGCAGTGGTAATATCTGTCCTTATGAATAAAATTCAAGTTAAATGTGTTTTGATTGATCCAGGTAGCTCGACCAACATTATTCGATCGAGGGTCGTAGAACAGCTCGGCCTACAAGATTAAATTATGCCCGCAACCCGAGTACTTAACGGCTTCAACATGGCAAGCAAAACCACCAATGGTGAAATTACTTTGACAGTGAACGTGGCGAGGACCATCCAAGAAAAAAAGTTCCATGTGATCGAGGGTGACATAAGGTACAACACCCTGCTCGGAAGGCCGTGGATCCATAACATGAGGGCAGTATCCTCGACCCTTCACCAAGTTCTGAAGTTCCTGACATCGGAGGGAGTTAAAAAAGTGTACGGGGAGCAACCCGCCGTCAAGGAGATGTTTGCATTCGATGAAGTGATACCGGTATCGGCACTCTTATCAACGAAGGGATCGAATTCGAAGGGAAAGCAGGAGCCAAATAGCAACCTTAGACACCGGCCTCGACCCAATTGCAGGAGCAAGGGATCGACGAGGATGGCGGCTATTGGATCCCTCGATCCTTCATAATTCCTGATGAATCCGACGCCACCAAGTCAATGGTCGAAGAGCTAGAACAAGTCACACTGGCCAAGCATCAGCGCGAACGAAAGGTATACCTAGGCACAGGGCTAACCCCCGAGCTCAGGAAAAAACTTATTCATTTTCTTAAAGCTAACACAGATTGCTTTTCTTGGTCCCACCTTGATATTACAGGGATCCCACCAGAAATTATCACTCACAAACTGAGCCTGGACCCTAAATTTCGCCCGTTAAAGCAAAAAAAAAAAAAAGGCCCCAATTCGAGGTCAAACATGCCTTCATCAAGGACGAGGTAACCAAACTTCTCAAAATAGGATCCATTCGGGAAGTAAAGTACCCTGAATGGTTAGCAAACGTAGTGGTAGTCCCTAAGAAGGGAAACAAACTTAGAATGTGTGTAGATAATAAAGACATGAATAAAACATGCCCCAAGGATTCTTTTCCTTTGCCTAATATCGATCGTATGGTCGATGCCACAGCCGAACACGAGACTCTCAGTTTTATCGATGCCTACTCCGGGTACAACCAGATACAGATGAACCCGGAGGATCAGGAAAAGACCTCGTTTATCACTAAGTACGGTACCTACTGTTATAATGTAATGCCATTTGGTCTAAAAAATGCTGGCGCAACTTATCAACGCCTAGTAAACCGAATGTTCGAAGAACAAATAGGAAAATTAATGGAAGTTTATATTGATGACATGTTAGTTAAGTACCTGCGAGCAGAGGACCATTTAAAGCATTTGCAGGGAGACTTTCGATATACTGAGGAAGTACAATATGAAGCTCAACCCCGAAAAGTGTGCATTCGAGGTTGGCTCGGGCAAGTTTCTTGGTTTCATGGTGTCCAATCGGGGAATTGAGATCAACCCCGATAAAATCAAAGCTATCAAGGATATCACTGTAGTGGATAATGCAAAGGTCGTACAGAGGCTGACGGGGCGGACAACTGCCCTAGGACGATTTATTTCAAGATCCTCAGATAGGAGCCACCGATTCTTCTCACTGCTTAAGAAGAAGAGCAATTTTGCATGGACTCCGGAATGCCAGCATGCCTTGGAGGAACTAAAGCGGTATTTATCGAGCCCGCCGCTGCTTCACACCTCGAAAGTGGACGAAGAGCTTTACCTGTACTTGGCAGTCTCGGAGATAGCGGTAAGTGGTGTCTTGGTCCGAGAAGAATAAGGTACGCAATTCCCTGTCTATTATGTTAGTCGGACCTTAGGTGAGGCCGAAATTAGATATCAACACTTTAAAAAAATTAGCGCTTGCTTTAATAAGCACCTATAGGAAACTAAAACCATATTTCTAATGTCTTCCAATATGTGTTGTAACAACTTATCCTCTTCGAAATATTTTGCACAAACCCGAGCTTTCGGGTCGATTGGCCAAATGGGCCGTAGATATCAGTGGGTACGATATTGAGTATCGACCCCGAACTGCCATCAAGTCTCAAATCTTGGCGGACTTCGTGGCTAACTTTACGCCGGCCCTCATACCCGAGGTTGAAAAAGAACTACTGATAAAATCGGGTATATCTTCGAGAGTTTGGACCTTCTTTACGGACGGTGCTTCGAACGCGAAGGGGTCTGGACTAGGCATCGTACTAAAATCACCCATATGTAATGTAGTTAGACAGTGTATCCGAACTACAAAATTGACTAACAATGAGGCCGAGTATGAGGCCATGATTTCAGGTCTCGAAATAGCTAGAAGCTTGGGAGCGGAGGTCGTGGAGGCTAAGTGTGATTCCCTCCTCGTGATAAACCAAGTTAACGGGACTTTTGAAGTCTGAGAACAACGAATGCAGAGGTACTTGGATAAACTACAGGTGACTCTACATCGATTTAAGGAATGGATTGCAACATGTACCTCGAGAACAAAACAGCGAGGCCGACGCTCTTGCTGACTTAGGTTCATCGGTCGAAGACGACGAACTCAACTCGGGGACTGTAGTACAACTCATGAGATCAGTAATCAAAGAAGGTCACACTGAGATAAACTCCACAAGTTTAACCTGGGATTGGAGAAACAAATACATAGAGTACTTAAACAACGGGAAGCTTCCATCAGATCCAAAGGAGTCGAGAGCTCTGCGCACAAAGGCAACATGGTTCACTTTGTCCGAAAACGGAACGCTGTTTAGAAGGACGTTCGATGGACCGTTGGCAATATGTTTGGGACCAGGAGATACCGACTACATCCTATGGGAAATTCACGAGGGCACTTGTGGAAATCATTTCGGTGCCGATTCGCTGGTCCACAAAGTAATCAGAGCAGGGTACTATTGGACCGATATGGGGAAGGATGCAAGGGAGCTCGTTCGAAAATGCGACAAATGCCAAAGGCATGCGCCCTTGATTCATCAATCCGGGGAACTACTCAACTCGGTCATGTCCCCATGGCCCTTCATGAAATGGGTAATGGACATCGTTGGCCCCAAGTAAGGTTCAGTTTATTTTGTTTATGACTAATTATTTCTCTAAATGGGTTAAACCACAAGCTTTCGAGAAAGTGAGAGAAAAGGAAGTCATAGACTTCATTTGGGACCACATCATATGTCGATTCGGGATGCCCTCCGAGATTGTATGGGATAATGGAAAACAATTCATCGGCAGCAAAGTAACTAAATTTCTCGAGGATCACAAGATCAAAAGGATCCTATCAACACCTTATCATCCCAGCGGGAACGGACAAGCCGGATCAACCAACAAAACCATCATCCAAAATATTAAGAAGAGATTGGCCGACGCCAAAGGAAAATGGAGAGAAATACTACCCGATGTTCTATGGGCATACCGCACAACATCGAAATCCAGTACCGGAGCAACACCATTCTCGTTAGTTTATGGCGCCGAAGCTCTGATCCCGGACGAGGTCAGAGAACCTAGCATCAGATATTGATATACAATAGAGGAGTCGAATAACGAGACCATGAATACGAGCCTAGAATTGTTGGACGAAAGACGTGAAACTGCTCTCGTCCGATTGGCCGTCCAAAAAATAGCGGATCGAAAGGTACTACAATCGAAAAGCCAATCTTTGATGTTTTAACATCGGGGACTTGGTGCTAAAAAAAGTCACCCTCAACACCCGAAACCGAATGAAGGGAAACTGGGTCTGAACTGGGAAGGACCGTACCAGGTTCTCAAAATCATCGGAAAAAGGATCCTACAAGCTCAGTGTCACGACCCCAAATTTCCTCCGTAGGATGTCGTGATGGCACCTAGTCTCTACGACTAGGTAAGCCTATCAATGCGAAATAATAATAGAAATATGAAATAAATAAATCTGCAATTCACTTAATTACAACTCCTAAAACCCGGTAAAAATAAGTCATAAGCTTCTAAAAATTTATCCTCAGTGTATCTATATATTAGTGTCTAAGGAAAAATAAGGAAGCAACATCATAATGATAGAAGGGGACTCCGGAGTCTGCGGACACTGGCAGATATACCTCGAAGTCTCCGTACACAGGTAGATCACTGATGTCTGGGCTGGTAAGATATACCTGGATCTGCACAAAAAGATGTACAGAAGCGTAGTATGAGTACATCACAGCGGTACCCAGTAAGTACCAAGCCTAACCTCGGTAGAGTAGTGACGAGGTCAGGTCAGGCCCTACTGGAAAATAAATAATGTCATGATAAAATGTTTATCAATATAATAAGATAAAATGACAATGGAAATGAGTCAAGTAGTATATCACCATTTAATTACACCAAATAATGGCAATTAATACCTCGTGGAAACAAAATAGAATTCTTCTCAACTTTAAAAAAATCACAACAATAATCAAAGGCAACTGCGACCATAAATCAATATCAACAAGGGCACTCCCGAGGTACCGCCTCGTAGTCCTAAATCATAAATAAATTCACAATATCTCATTTTCTTATATCACCGCGGGAGCCTTCACAATTTATTTTAAAGAAAATATTTTTTCCGAAATAGCATCCCGCGTTTTAGCCATCCTTATCACACCGCATGACTTCTAGTAGTTTTCGCTACTAGCCACGCGTATCAAGCCACCCTTATCTCACCGTATGCGTTTCAATACCCAAACCTTATACCACTGCATGCGTATCAATATCATAATATATCACAATTTATACCTCAAGTGCCCCAAATATTTTAATTTGCCAAAATAAATCAACAACAATATTTTTTCATAATAAAGAGCTCACGGCTCATGCCAAAATAATTCATGATAATAGTTTTCCACAATAAAGATCTCACGGCTCCATCACAATTAGTACGAGAATCCCACAAAATATTCAGCAAATATAATAATTCACAAATTTAATACCTTGTTTTAAATATCAAATTTTAAAATGTAAAATACTTGATTTTTAATAATATTTGAAATTAAAGAAATTTCACCTTTAATTAATACACCGAATAAAAGAAACCAAGTTTTAGCTAACAGGTAAAAACAATTAGCAGGAGAAGGTCAAGCAAATTTAAAGTATATAAATCAAATCAATGATGGAGAATATAATAAGATTTAATAATTTAATTAATATGCAATAGTGATCTACAAAATTTAAAAACATAATCTTTCACATTTAGCCCGTGTACACACTCGTCACCTCGTGTACAGGACTTTCATCACATTACAATTATCACATTAATACCAATCCTAGGGGAAATTTCCCCCACACAAGGTTAGACATGTCACTTACCTCGACTTGCTCTAATTTAACCAAGTAGTATGCCTTTTACTCGACTTTCTGACTCCGATCGACTCGTCTCTAGTCATAATTAATTCGATATAGTCAACAAAAATTATAGAATCAATTCCATAAGAAAATACTATATTTTTCAATAAAATCCGGAATTAACTCAAAAATTATTCGTAGGGCCCACGTCTCGAAATCCGATGAAAGTTACGAAATATGAACGCCCGTTCAACTACGAGTCTAACCATACCAAAATGACTAAGTTCCAATAACAATTTGACCCTCAAATTCTCAAATCTATCGAGGAGGGTTTTCAAAATTTTCCAACTTAAATCACCAATTAATTGTTAAAAACAATGATGAATTCAGGTAATCTAACCAAGATTGAGTTAAGAACACTTACCTCGATGTTTTTATCTGAAAATCTCCCAAAAATCGCTTTAATCCGAGCTCCAAATCGTTAAAAATGAAAAATGGAACGAAGTCCCATTTTCAGAACTTAAACTCTCTACCCAAGCTTTTACTCTTCGCGATCGCAAACATTCACACGCGATCGCGAAGCACAAATTTTCACTGCCCAGATTTAACTCTACGCGATTGCGGATATCTCCACGCGATCGCAAAGCACAGAGTTCCCAGCTCTACGCGATCGCATAGAGCAAACACGTGACCTCTACTTCTGCTCTGTTACTCTACGCGAACGCGACCTTCTTCACCCGTTCATGAGTCACAAAAAATCAAAGCTACGCGATCGCATTCCGCTTCACGCGATCGCGAAGCACAAAACTCAGTAGCCCTAAATTAACCTTACGCGATCGCAAATAATGCAACACGATCGCGATGCACAGACTGGCCCAACCTACACGATCGCGGTTGACCTTACGCGATCGCGAAGAACAAAATCAACACTGCCTCAACTAAGCCTACACGATCGCGTCCCAATCTTCGCGATTGCGAAGAAGGTTTAAAATACCAGAAATCAGCAGCTACTAGCAGTGCCAAAATGAAGGAAAATACTCTCAATACCATCCGAAACACGCCCGAGCCCCTCGGGACCTCAACCAAATATAACAACAAGTCCTAAAACATCATACGAACTTAGTCGAGTCTTCAAATCACATCCAACAACACTAAAAACACGAATCACACATGGATTCAAGCCTAATAAACTTTGAAACTTTTAATTTCTACAAACAACACCAGAACCTGTCAAATCAAGTCCGATTGACCTCAAATTTTGCACGCAAGTCATAAATGACATAGCAGAGCTATGAAAATTTTTGGAACTGGATTCCAACTGCGATATCAAAAAGTCAGCTCCTTGGTCAAACTTCCAAACTTAAATTCCTATTTTAGCCATTCCAAGCGTAATTTAACAACGGACTTCCAAATAAAATTCCGAACACGCTCCTAGGCCCAAAATCACCATACAGAGCTATTGGAACCGTCAAATCCCTATTCCGGGGTCGTTTTCTCAAAATTTTGACCGAAGTCAAACTTAGCATTTTAAGGCCAACTTAAGGAACCAAGTGTTCCGATTTCAACCTGAACACTTTCAAATCCCGAACCAACCATCCCCGTAAGTCATAAATTAATAAAAGTACATACGGGGAGTTTTATTTAGGGGAACGAGGTTCTAACAGTCAAAATAATCGGTTGGGTCATTACACTCGGCACGATGAACGACGAACAACTGCCGAGCAATTGGAATGTATCGCACCTAAAACGATACTATTGCTAAGGTACGACCCCTCCCATTTTCCTTTATATTTTAAACTAACCCTTGCAGGTGTTCGACCAGAAACAACGATAGATGATTCGACACGAAGCCTTTAGGGCTGAAAACACGCGTTGCACTCTTTTATCCTTAGACCGGTTTTGTCCCAAATGGGTTTTCCGGTAAGGTTTTTAATGAGGCAACCATTCATCATGCTAACTTAGAACAATTCAACAGTATCTGAGGCTTCTTTACAATTATCCTCGAATACTGGAGGGCATTGCCCTCGAATATCAACTTTGATGCGAGGAAGTTACTTCATGGCAGCATGGTCTCGATAAGAAAAATTTGTAAGGGCCAAACGGTCAAACAAACCGTGCTCGCATAGTTTGCTCGAGCCTTGGCACAGAACATGTACACATGTATAATCATTTATAAAGGGAAGTATTTTTCTTTACTGATATCCCATGCCTTAGAAATTGTTTTCTATTTTATAATTCCATGCTCTCGATCTATTATATAAACAGGCTTAAGGGCCGACCATAACCAGAGTTCGGATAACTACCCCCATGCTCGGGGAGTGCCGTCCGAAAAATAAACGATATCGAATTATTAAAACTCCAAGATCATAAGACCTTTTAGGCAACCCTCGATTTTTATAGGCCACGGCCACCCTACTCGGGGACTGACACTTCGGGAAAGCTCAAAGTAAAAAGGTAAAATAAGCCCAAGGGGCAAATCCCGAACTAAAGAGGCTACGACCGAATTAACACGGGCTGAAGACATCCGAATTTTGTAACCAAACAGGCCTTCAAATTGTTTCATAAACTGGTCAAAAAATGCTACCCCCGGTAAAATCATAAAAGGCTTTAATAATATCAAGCCTCGAAAACTCTAATGAGTACAAAATTGTTCGAACTCTCGAACAATTCCTTATTTCATGCTAAGGCATTACAAGTTTTGCAAATATAAATGATAAAAAACTTTTTCAAGCCGAAAAGGGGAGAAAGCCATAAACAATCTTTTTACAAAAGGCTAAGGGCTATTTTTTTGCTTTGAGTTCGAGAGGACATCCTCGCTCCAATAAAAACCCTAAGGGTTACCTTACTTCGAGTTCGAGCAAGCACTCACGCTGAATATAATAGCTTCAGTGTCGGATCGGTAGACGGCCACCATTGCATCAACATTAGCCTTGGCCATTTCGACCTCCGATTTGGCTGCTGCAAGTTCTGTGGCTAGCCTCTCTCGATCGGAAGTTGCTGAACCTAACCGAGACTGGAACTCCTCAATTTTCTTGGCTTGCACCAAGGCCTTCTCTTTCAAGCTTTGGAGTTGGTTCTCAGTCGAGGCCAGTTGAGCTCGGGCAGCCTCTTTTTCTGAGGCACGGCGGTCCATGTTCTTCTTCCATGCCTCGGCCTCCGCTTTCACTGCATTCACTTCCTCACGAAGCTGCCCGATCACATCAATATTTAGCTGGACCTGTGGGACCGAACTATTAGCCTCCACGTCCGAGTCAATGTCATTAACTTCAAAGATTCTTTTTACCTGCTCGGCTAGATCAACTTGTTCATTCTGAGCTGCTTCTAGCTCATCCCGAAATCCTTTTGCTTCCCCTTCTCTCTGCTCACTGAGAAGCTTGAAGGTATCTCTCTCCTCAGTAAACCCTCGGATTTCGGTTTCTACCTGCTCATCTCCCCTCGGGATCTGAAGAAAGCCTCATGATGAAGCACAAAAGCCTACAAAAATAGAAAAAAGGAATTATACAAGGGGATAAAAGTACAAGTATGAAAATTGACAAAGAAAATATGAGCTTACCCAGTTCAGGGCCTGTTAGGCTTCGTTGAAAAGACAAGGTGCTCCCACCTCGTCCATCTGGGCTTGGTCTTTTTTTGTGACTAAACATCGGAGGTAGCTAGCTACCCCTACGGGGTCAGCAAGAACCCGGGCATCCTCCAAGACCGTGATAACAATTGTTCGCTTACGCTCGGGATTGGCATTAGGGGTCGAAAACTGATTGGTCGGTTTAAAACTTAAGGAAGCCTCGCCCGAGCTCTTCTTCGGAGCCTCCAAGTCACTCAGACCGGTGACATCTTCTACCCTAACAAAATAACCACGGAAAGGATCTTTATCTCTGTGGGCTCACTCCCCGTGACAAGTCTCCACGGCCTGAGCGCCGTGTAGCATCGATTCGGGAAATGAAGGAAACGAGGGGGAATCCCCAATCTCTATTGCCCCAAGTGGGTCTTTTGGGGCGCCGCCTCTGTCTTAGGGAGCCTCAAGCCTGATTTTTGCACCGGCATCCACCGCCTATTCAACGGTATCCTCGCCTCGAGATAAAGTATCTTCGATTCCTCTCGGCTGGGGGACTTAGGCCGAAGTCTCCTCCTCGACCTCATCAAGCCTAGACGGAGCAGTATCAACTCCCACCGGTTCCGTAGTTCTCTGAATCTCGATGCTAGCTCGCGCACGGGCCACCATCCCAGAATCATCTTCTTTCTCCTCTTTTTCTTCTTCTTCTTCTTCTTCTTCTTCTTCCCTTAGTCTTTGGACTGACTCCCTAGTCAGTGGGATTGTGTTCCCCTTGGGTTTACGGGTTGTTCTCTTCTTGGTTTTTTAACCCTCGGAGTTCGAGGCCCTTTTTATCTTATTCTCCTTTACCGGTTTCGAGATAGGTGTGAAACTTCTTCATCACCGGACGGGGGTCTCATAGTCGCCTCCTTTCCGAGACCTACAAAAAGAGAAAGTAAGTAAACTCATGTTTGAAAAGATGCTTGAACGATAGGCAAATCGGTAAGTTAGGAATAAGGCTTACCATGAGTACGAGCCTCCCACCGCCCCTTTGACAAATTGCATCATGCACGCTCAGCGTATGTTGACGTAAAAACCAGGCTCCTAACCCAGTTCTTGAGGTGGGTAGCTGCACCCGGCATCTAAGCAACAGCTGCATCGAGAAAAACACTGATAAGAAAGGATGAAGAAGTAAAAACAATGAAAAGAAATTAAAGACGGAATCATACTTATGTTTCATATTCCATTTCTCAGGAAATGGCATGCTCTCAGTCGGGATTAGGTCTGTGGTCTTCACCCGAACGAACCGGCCCATCTAGCCCCGATCTTTTTCTTTATCTATACTCGAGATGAACGCCTTGGTGGCCCAGCGTTGAAGCTTTATCAGCCCACCTCGATAGAGTCGAGGGCTATATAATCTTATGAGGTGGTCCAGGGTGAAGGGAAGCCCGTCGATTTTGCTCACGAAGAAACAAAGCATTATCACGATCCTTCGGAAAGAAGGGTGAATTTGGCTGAGGGTCACCTGGTATTTCTTGCAGAAGTCTACGATGACCGGATCGAGGAGACCCAGCGTGAAAGGATAAGTGTAAACACTCAGGAACCCTTCCACGTGGGTGGCGATCGCTTCTTCTGATGCCGGTATCACAACCTCTTTGTTTCCCCAGTAGCAATCTTTCTTCACCTGGTCACGGAGGCTTTTGGATATCGAGCATATATATCTTGATACCAGCTCGCATCGACCAGGAACTGATGAGGGTTACTCGACCTTAAAGTTGGAATCAATTATATACCCTCGGGAATAAGTTCTTTAGGGCGTGGCTCCACCGCTGGTTTCTCGCCGGCCGGCCGAGAAGAGGAAACAACCTCTTTCTGCGGAACAATTTTAGATGTTTTGGCCATTTAGTTTTTTGTGGGCAAAGAAGAATGGAGATTGAAGTATTTCGTGTTTTAGGAAGAACAAGCAAAGAAACTTAAAAATCTGAAGATAGGAAGCTTTGGAGAAGGCAAAGAACTATAGAGATTGGAATGAAAAAGATTTGAAATAATGAAGAAGGGGGCTATTTATCGATTTCACAATGACGGTTAAAAAATGGTAGTGACCGACCGTCAACTGACGCGCATTAAATACCCGAAAAATGGTACCGACGAGACGTTTCGATCACTCATGCTGCTTATGTCACGACGATTACGTCATTATGTACCGAGGTGAAGATCGAAGGCTCAAATCGTTTATTGTCAGTACTCTCCAAAAGACGAGGGGACTATCTGTATACAGTAAGAATCGGGCTTACCCCATTTTGTATGGTTAATCGAGACTGAGAAGGATGGAGATCTAGCGAGATCGAAGGAAGCCTGCTAAGTCGAATAACAGAAAGCCGAGGAATCCGTGACCGGACGAGGATTGTGGCGGAGATCTTGGCATGTATCAATTCAAGACCGGTTGATTAGCCAATTAGGAGATTTCCTTCTGTATTTAGAATTGTACCATATGTAGAACTCCTCTACTATATAAATGGGGTTCCAATCATTTTGTAAAGAGGACATTCGCGCATAACAAAGCAATATATTATGCTTTCTCTCTTAAGCTCTCTTATTCAGTTGTTGAGTTCTTGCTTTTCAATAATATACTCAGTTGGTTCGAGGACGACCTAGATCGAGGATCTAAGTTGCGCGTTACATTGGTTTGCTTCATTTTAAAGTTAATTTCTAACTTTAATTCTCGTATTTCTCAGTTTGTGCCAAGTGATATCACATATCCTTAAAACTACTTATAAATTTAATTGTTATCCGATTTCAAGGGTAAACATGCTCAAAACTAGCATGCATAATCACAACAATATAGAGAAAAATATGTATTAGTAGAGAAGCCATAGAAGAGAAAGCTAGCAGTAGCAATTACAAGATAATAGTAAAACCGAATTATAAACAATGTCATCTAGTAATAGAAATCTAAGAATATAAAAATACCTCCCCCAATACTTCTAATTCGCCGTACCTCTACCTCTCATCATACCGAGCATTATCAATCTCTCACCTTCTCACTTGGGCATCTCCTCTTCACATTCCCAAATTATTCTTGTCTCGCTTTTCACATCTTATCCGCTACGGAACTTACGCAATTGAGAACACAATTTAAAATTACCAAAAATATTTGTTTTCGGTGCCACACTATTCAATAACACTGACATGAAGCATATTCACAATGACAAGTTAGTACTAGATATCTACATGTTTTTTAGAATTGATTCAATTTTTTTTTTGGCCCCATACTCTAAAAAGCTGGATATATTAAAGTATTTACCCCAAGAAAAAGGGATCAATAATTCCCACTAAATATATTTTTTTTTTCTCTATTTTTAAGGGTGCATTCATATTCTAAAAATCCTAAATCTGCATTTGTCTATAGTATTTCTTAAGAACTTCCAGGGAGCTAATTTGAATTATCTCCATTATCTTGGCTTATAGGGTGGCGGACAGTGGCAAATTTTCACTAAAAAATTGTGTTCATTTGAACTTATAACTTTTAATCTAAATTATGATTTATTTGTGTATTATTTTAAAAAATTATTAAAAATATTGAACTATATATAAACTCAAAACTCATATAAGGTGATAAAGGTCATGCGTTAAGTGACCTGAACCTGAATTTTAAACCCATAATATTAAATTATGAATCTGCCGATAATGGCGAGAAAAATGTCGTTACACAAATGCGTACACATTATTTGACCCTATAAGCCAAGTTGCAATCTTGCCTCCGTCGATTTGTCTTCCTCCACTGATACGAAACTAACCAGGATGCGGTCCTACTTGTAGGTAGTTTCAACTTTCGAGAAGCATTTCTATTTTGGACTTGTCACTTCTGGATATAAATTTTTCAGTTTACATGCATGTAAATGTAAGCCATTTGTTTTAATTAGCATTCCATTATTTTATTTGGATTCATCTCTTTATTGTCTAATTTTTCAAATTACTAATTCTACTTATTATGAACTTTGTATACGGTCAAAACCGAGTTTGCCCTTCGAATGAATAATCGAGATTGGAACACGATGGACCAAGGTTCAACTTCGTGTAATATCAAGCCATGATGCGAAGTTAGGTTACCGAGCTCGAGATCCAGAGGTCGAGCAAAACGGAGACCGGTCAAGATCGAGATCGGCTAAGATCAAGGTCGAGCAAAACAAAGACCGGTCAAGATCGAGATCGGACTAAATAAAGACCGATCGAGGACGAGATCGGCCTCGGTCGAAGAAAGCTTATCGAGCCAAAAACCTGAAAGCCGGAATATCCGCAATTGGGCGAGAATCTCGACGAAAATCACTGCACATATCGATGAGAGAACAATTAATTAATCTATCATGGAATTTCATGCTATATTTAATAATTATATTGAGAATAGGACCCCCCTCCCCCCACTATATAAAGAGGGGTCTAATTATTTGTAAGGGACATGGATTCAGATTTATTGAGATTGATAGAACATAAAGCAATATATTATCTTTCTTCTGGTTTCGATATTTGGTCATTTTGTTCTTCTATCAGCTACTCTCCATTCAGTTTGAGGGTGATAAAACTTGAAAATTTAGGCTAATTAATGCATTCGGTTTACATTCATTTTCTTTCACAATTAATTTCGATATTTATTTATATATTTTCTCAATTGTACCGAATTATACCACATATCCTTAGAACCACGTATAAATTCAATTGTTATCCATTTTTCGGGTAAACAGTTTGGCGCCCATCGTAGGACTAAGGATAATAGTGGTTGTCTGATACAAATCTCTGTAAAACACACTATTTTACACTTGCTTTTGGAAGTATATTTGATTTCAGGCTAAAAATGCCGAATTCTCAATTAATAGCCCTACCTATCGACAACGAATCTGGCCATCAAGGTGAGGATAACAACTCCCCGCCCCGGGGATGAAAGGCCACCCGCTGACATCATTGGGACTCGGGTCGTGGATCCAATTGACGTTAATTCACACGTGGCCATCAAAGCGAACCAACATTCCGGTCCCGAGAACAGCATCCATGGTGGAACCCGATCTGCAGCTCGAAATACCCAAAATATTGGAGAAGACGGGATGAGCCTGCGTATGATTTTCGAAATGCTGCAAGCTCAATAGGTAGCGATAACTCAGTTGCAGAGCCAAACCCAGCCACCAAGCAGGCCCGAGCTCGGTCCACCCCAAGAAGTCACCCACAGAACAGGGACAACTGTAGTAAGGTCAAATGAACAATAATCGGGGACTAACACCCGAAATTATAAAGATGCTCTAGGAACTGACAAAACAGATAGAGTCAGGAGAAAAGAGGATTGAAGCAAACGACAAGAAAGTAGAAACTTATAACTCCAGGGTTGATCAGATCTCGGGGGCACCACCAATACTGAAGGGTTTGGATTCCAAAAAGTTCATACAACAGCCTATCCCCCCGAGTGCAGCTCCCAAACCAATCCCCAAAAAGTTCTGCATGCCCGAGATTCCTAAATATAATAGAACAACTGACCCCAATAAACATGTCACCTCTTACACATGTGCCATTAAAGGGAATGATCTAGAGGACGACATGATAGAATTTGTATTATTAAAGAAATTCGGGGAAACCCTCTCAAAGAGAGCAATGATATGGTATCATAATTTACCACCTAACTCTATCGATTCTTGTTCCATGCTTGCAGATTCTTTTGTAAAAGCACACGCCGGAGCCATAAAGGTCGAGACTAGGAAATCAGACCTTTTCAAGGTAAGGAAAAAAGAGAACAAGATGCTAAGAGAGTTTGTATCTCGTTTCCAAATGGAACGAATGGATCTACCACTGGTCACAAACGATTGGGCCATTCAAGCTTTCACCCAAGGACTAAACGAACGAAGCTCAGTAGCTTCACAACAGTTAAAGCAGAACTTGATTGAGTACCTAGCTGTCACTTGGGCCGATGAATATAATCGATATCAATCGAAGATTAGAGTCGAAGACGACCAATTGGGCCCCCCTTTCGGATCCGTTACCAAAAAGGACATCGACCGAGAACCAAGGTTGAACAGGGATCGATACCAGCCGTATAATAGAGAGCGTAGGGGCAGCGGACCAGGGTACAACTCCATACTAGGTGAAAAGAGAAGTGATCGAGGCTAAGGGTCTTGAAGGCTGATGAGCAAGAATGGTTCGACAGGCATACCAAACCTAAGGAAGCACCGCGATTGTCAGAGTATAACTTCAACATTGATGCACCCGCTATCGTATCGGCTATCGGACGCATCAAAGATACTAAATGGCCTCGACCTCTACAGACCGATCCAGCCCAGAGGAATCCCAATCAAATATGTAAGTATCATGGCACCCATGTCCATAGAACGGAAGATTGTAGGCAGTTGAGAGAAGAAGTAGCCTGATTATTCAATGAAGGGCACTTTTGAGAGTTTTTAAGTGATCAGGCCAAGAATCACTTCAAAAATAGAGAGTTCAATCGACAAAACAAGCAAGAAAAGCTGCAACACATTATTCACATTATTATTGAAGGGATCGATGTTCCCCAAGGGCCAGAGTTTAAACGCACTCAGGAGTCGTTTGTAAGGGAGAAGCGATCTTGAGCTCAAGATTACATACCAAAAGGAACCTTATCCTTCAATGACAAAGACGTGGAAGGAATCATGCAGTCCCATAACGATGCACTGATAATATCTATACTCATGAATAAAACTCAAGTTAAGCATGTGTTGATTGATCCATGTAGTTCGGCCAACATCATTCGATAGAGGGCCATAGAGCAACTCGGTCTACAGGACCAGGTTGTGCCCGCGGCCCTGGTACTATACAGATTCAACATGGCATGTGAAACTACTAAAGGAAAGATAACTTTGCCGGTAAATGTGACCGGGACCATCCAAGAAACAAAGTTCCACATGATCGAGGGCGACATGAGGTGTAACGCCCTGTTCGGGAGACCATGGATTCACAACATAAGAGCAGTACCCTCGACCCTTCACCAGGTTCTGAAATTCTCAATACCAAAGGGAATCAAAACAATCTACGGGGAGCAACCTGCAGCAAAGGAAATGTTTGCCGTCGACATAGTGATTCCGATATCATCACTCTCATCGACAAATGGGTCAAATTCGAAGGAAAAACAAGAGACCAAATAGCAATCACAAACGCCGGCCTCGACCCAACTAGAGAAGCAGGAGACTCACGAAAATGATGATTACGGGATCCATCGATACTTCGTAGTCTCCGACGATTCTGACGCTACTAAATCAACGGTCGAAGAACTGGAGCAAATCATACTAATCGAACATCTGCCTGAACAAAAGGTATACCTGGGCACAGGGTTAAATCCCGAGCTCAGGAAAAAGCTTATTCAATTTCTTATAGCTAACATAGATTATTTCTCTTGGTCCCATCTTGACATGACAGGGATCCCATCGGAAATCACCACTCATTGACTAAGCTTGGATCCAAAATTCCATTCGGTGAAATAAAAAAGAAGACCCCAGTCCGAGGTCAAACATGCTTTCGTTAAAGACGAGGTAACCAAGCTTATTAAAATAGGATCCATCCGTGAAGTAAAATACCCCGAATGGTTAGCAAACATAGTAGTAGTCCCTAAAAAAGGAAACAAACTTAGAATGTGTGTAGATTACAAGGATCTAAATAAAGCATGCCCCAAATAGGTAAATTTATGGAAATTTTCATTGATGGCAAGCTAGTTAAGTCCCTGCGAGCAGAGGACCATTTAAAGCAATTGCAGGAAACTCTTGGTATACTGAAGAAGTACAACATGAAGCTGACCCCGGAAAAATATGCATTCGGAGTCGGGTCAGGAAAATTTCTCGGGTTCATGGTATCGAACCTATGAATCGAGATTAATCCCGACAAGATCAAAGCTATCGATGACATCACGGTGGTAGACAACGTAAAAGTCGTGCGAGGTTAACTGGGCGCATGGCTGCCCTGGGGCGATTCCGATAAAGGCCACCGATATTTCTTGTTGCTAAAATAGAAAAATAATTTTGCTTGGACCTCAGAATGCCAGTAGGCCTTGGAAGAGCTTAAACAGTACTTATCGAGCCCGCCGCTGCTTCACACACCAAAGGCGGACGAATAACTTTACATATATTTGGCAGTATCGGAGGTAGCAGTAAGTGGAGTCCTAGTCCGGGAAGAATGAGGCACGCAATTTTCCATTTATTATGTCAGTCGGACCTTATGTGAGGTCGAAACTAGATATCCCCACCTAGAAAAATTAGCGCTCGCTTTGATAAGCGCCTCTAGGAAACTAAAACCATACTTTCAATCTCACCCCATATGTGTTGTAACAACTTATCCACTTCGGAATATTTTGCATAAACCCGAACCTTCGGGACGGTTAGCCAAATGGGCCATAGAAATCAGCGGGTATGATATCGAATATCGACCCCGAACAACAATTAAGTCTCAAATTTTGGCAGACTTCATGGCTGACTTCACATCGGCCCTAGTGCCCGAGGTCGAAAGAGAACTATTGATAAATTCGGGTACATCCTCAGGAATCTGGACCCTCTTCACGGACGGTGCTTCGAGCACGAAAGGGCCCAGGCTTGGCATCGTACTAAAACCACCCAGAGGCAACATAGTTAGACAGTTTATTAGAACTATTAAATTGACTAACAATGAGGCCTAATATGAGGCCATGATTGCAGGTCTCGAAGTAGCCAAAGGCTTGGGAGCGGAGGTGATCGAGGCCAAATGCGACTCCCTCCTCGTAGTGAATCAGGTTAACGGAACCTTCGAAGTTAGAGAAGACCGATGCAAAGATACCTAGATAAGTTACAAGTAACTTTACACTGATTTAAGGAGTGGACTTTCCAACATGTGCCTCGAGATCAGAATAATGAGGCCGATGCTCTTGCAAACTTAGGGTCATCAATCGAGGACAGCGAGCTCGATTCAGGAGCCGTCGTGAAACTCATGAGATCAATAGTCGAAGAAGGTCATGCCAAGATAAATTCCACGAGCTTGGCCTGGGATTAGAGAAATAAGTACATAAAGTATTTGAAGACCGGAAAGCTTCCCTCGGATCCAAACGAATCTAGGGCCCTACGCACGAAGGCAGCACGATTCACTTTGACCAAAGATGGGACCTTGTTTAGGAGAACGTTTAATGGTCCATTAGCGATATGTCTGGGACCGGGAGACACCGAGTACGTTCTAAGAGAAGTTCACGAAGGCACTTGTGGAAATCACTCCGGTGCTGACTCATTGGTTCAAAAGGTAATCAGAGCCGATTATTACTGGATCAACATGGAAAAAGATGCAAAAGAGTTTGTCCGAAAATGTGACGAATGTCAAAAACACGTGCCAATGATTCACTAACCCGGAGAATTGCTTCATTTAGTCTTGTCACCATGGCCATTTATGAATGGAGGAATGGACATCGTCGGCCCCTTCCATTACCACTAGGTAAATCTTAATTTATTTTGTCTATGACTGACTATTTTTCTAAATGAGTTGAAGCACATGCTTTCGAGAAAGTTAGGGAGAAGGAACTCATCGACTTCATTTGGGATCACATCATATGTCGATTCGGGATGCCATTCGAAATTATGTGTGATAACGGAAAACAGTTCATCGGCATCAAAGTAACCAAATTTCTCGAAGATCATAAGATCAAAAGAATCCTATCAACACCTTATCATCCTAGCGGGAACGGGCAAGCCGAATCAACCAATAAAACCATCATCTAAAATCTTAAGAAGAGGTTAACTGACGCCAAAGGAAAGTAGAAGGAAATCCTACCTGAAGTTCTTTGGGCATATCGCACAACCTCGAAATCCAGTACCGGGGCTACCCCATTTTTATTAGTTTATGGAGCCGAAGCTCTAATATCGGTCAAAGTCGAAGAGTCGAGTATCCGGTTATGATATGCAACAAAGGAATCAAATGACGAGGCCATGCATACGAGCCTAGAACTATTGGATGAAAGGAGTTAAACCGCCCTCATCTGAGTAGTTTCCCTAAAGAAACGAATCGAGAGATACTACAATCGAAGAACTAATCTTCGATATTTTAATATCGAGGACTTAGTGCTAAGAAAAGTCACCCTTAACACCCAAAATCCTAATGAAGAAAAATTGAGTCTGAATTGGGAATGACCGTACCAAATTCTCGAAGTAACCAGAAAGAGATCTTACAAGCTTGGAACAATGAATGGGGAACAACTACCAAGCAATTGGAACATATCCCGCCTAAAACGGTACTATTGCTAAGGTACGCCTTTTCTTCATTCCTTTCCTATTTTCAGATTAACACATGCAGGTGGTCAACAAGAAATGACAACTGACTTTTTAGCAAACGGCACGAAGTCGTTAGGTCTGAAAGCACGAGTTGCACTCTTTTTTCCTCAGACCGAGTTTTGTCCCAAATGGATTTTTTCGGCAAGGTTTTTAACGAGGCAACAATGAATCGTGCTAACTTAGAATCAAAAACGATTACGAATCGACATTGGAGATCCATTTGACATTATCCGAGGTTCCTTTGCAATCAACCTCGAATACTGGAGGGCTACCCTCGGATATGCGTTATCATCAAAGATCAACTCTAGAAAGGAAACTACTTCATAAAAGGAGGATTTCGAGAAATAGAATTTATTGTAAGGGTCAAACGGTCAAATCGAGCCGTGCCCATATAGATTGCTCGGACCCTATTTTGATCAAGAATGAAGAGAAATATGTTTCTTACAAGCATCTTATGCTTTGAAATTAGCATAATATTTTTCTTTTTCCTTCTTTGTAAAGAGTTTCGTACTTCCGAATATAAACAAGACCAAGGGCAATACCTAACCGGAATACGAACGATCTCTCCCTCACTCGGGGATTGCCATACGACTCAGAACAACCCAAGTCATCGGGCCCGGGAGCAAAAGACCTAATAGGCAATGCCCCAGTTTCTAAAATTCATGGCCACCCCACTTGGGAATAATTATCTCAGGCAAGCCCAGAAAAAACTGGAGAACAAGCCCAATGGGTAACTCCCGAACTAAAAGGCTACGACCGTTTTAACACGGCTCAGAGACGTCCGAAATCCGTAAATAGTCCTTCAAAAATGTTAAATACGAGAGCCGAAAGGGCAAGAAAAGCAATATATTTATACATAATAGTTTGTTTTTTTTACAAAGGCCAAATCAGCCTAAATTTACAACGGCCAAAATACGGCCTCAGAAAAAATACAAAAACAAGAAACCTAATGTCCTAAGTGGCTTGGTCTTAATCGGAGGCTCCATCCTCGGGATTTTCTCAGTCTTCAGATTCGCTCGAGCTCTCGGAGTCTTCCTCAGAGAAAGCCAGCCTTCGGGCCCTGTCTTCCTCCGCTTTGGCATTTTTAATTTCGGCCACAATATCGAAGCCCTGGGCACTGACCTCCTCGAGAGCTTCCCTTCGTGCCTGCCATTTCGCGTGTTCGACCATGCCCTTGGCCTCGGCCTGGTTGACCTCAACATCGACCCTGAACTGGGCCACTTTAACATCAGCTCTTTTATTAGCCTCGACCAGTAGCTCATCTACCTGCGAATTGAGCCGTCCGATCTGTTCGAGCCTCTGCCGAACCTGCAGAATCGGATCGTTAATGGTTATCTCCAATTCATCTTCACTATCATGAAGAATTCGAAATACCTACTCAGCCATCTCCTCGTGCTCATCCCGAGCCGTTGCCAAATCTGCTCGAAGCTTCTCACTAAGAAGTTTGTAGGAGTCACTCTTCTCAGTGAGGTTCCGAACTTCAGCCTTATACTCCTCCCGGATTCGGAGGAAAGCCTTGTGATACAACACAGAAGCCTACAAACATGGAAAAAATGTTAGAATTAACTACAACTCAAAGTGTAAAAGAAACAACAGAGATACCATCGAAGTTACCCGATTCAAAGCATGTTGGGCCTCGTTGAAAAGGCAAGCGGGTCCTACCACATTCATCACGGCTTGATTCTCTTTGGTCACCAAGGACCAAAGGTAACTAGAAATCCCCATGAGGGGATAGAAAACTCGGGCTTCCTCCGGGATGGAGAGTATTATTTTTCGCCTACGATCAAGATTAACACTCGAGACCGGGAATCGGTCCAACAATTTTGGGCCCGATGAAGATCCGACAGCACCCAACCATGATGTTTTCTTTGGTATCGGTAATCCACCGAACTCGATAATATCCTCCGAAGCAGCAGACTCAAGCCCATCCAGAAAGCCATGGATATCAGTCGACTCCTGAATACCCTCGTAAGATCGACCTTCCAACATGTTGGCCTCACGGATCATATCATCCAAAATCTGAGGGGATCCAGTAATATCGATTATCCCGAGCTTGTCCCTCGAGATATCTTTTATTGCCCGAGAATTCTTGACCCCGGTCTCTCTTTCAATCATCTCAGCTCGAGATGGAATAGTCTCGGCTTTTCCTTGTTCAGGAATAATGGCCAGGGCTCCCTTGTCAAACTCCGCTAATTCAGAGGATTGTTGTATCACAACATTAGCTCACACACAAGCTAATTCCTTTTCTCCTTCTTTGGGCTCATCCCTTAATCGGCGGATCGAGTCCGGAGGCATGGTACCGGATCCCCTCTTGGGCTTGTGAGATTTCTTCGCCAGTTTTTTCTTTTCTGAGACTGGGGAACTGAGAGCATCTTTTCTCTTCTTCTTTTTAACCTGCTTCGGGGCAGGGACCTCTTCGTCACCAGATGGGGGCCTCATGACAGCGTCCTTCCCAAGGCCTACAATGGAAAAAAGAGGGGTAAGCAAGTGAAGAAGATCAAATGATAAACAAACTAAGAAAGAGACTTACCATGACTATAGGCCTCATATCGACCCTTTGATAGTTCCATCCAAGCGCGCTCGGAGTATGGTCTTTGCAGCACCAGACCTTCAACCCATTATTTAAGTTCCGGAATCGGTTCCAGCATCCGGGCCACAACTGTAACAGTAAAGAAAAAGTGGATCAAGAAAATAAAAAATAGAGCCACAAAATTAAACGCTCGAAAGGGAATAGTACTCACGGTTAATATTCCATTTCTCGGGAAACGGCATGTCATTAGCAGGGATCAGGTCCGAAGTTCTAACTCGAACGAATCGGCCCATCCAACATCGGTCATGAGTCTCGTCTATGCTCGAGAACAGTGCTTTGGTGGCTCGGCGAGCAAGTTTGATTAGCCATCCTCGTTAGAGTCGGAGACTATAAAGGCGCATGAGATGATCGAGGGTGAAAAAACACCCCCTCGATTTTGCTCGAGAAGAATCAGAAGGGAATCACTATTCTCCAAAAATAAGGGTGGATCTGGCCAAGGGTCACATTGTATCTCTTGCAAAAGGCGATGATGACAAGGTCTAATGGGCCCAATGTGAAAGGATAAGTATAAACACTTAAGAACCCTTCCACGTGGGTAGTAATCGATTTTTCAGGCGATGGGCCTACCACGTGCTTGTCGCCCCAGTTGCATTCATGTTTTACTTTGTCGAGAATTTTTTCAGTAATTGTACACTGGTACCTCGAGATCGGATCACATCAGCCCAGTACCGAAGAAGGTTTTTCAACCTTAAAATCGATGACAGTTGAGCTCCCTACCGGAACAAATTCCTCGGGGCGAGGCTCCGCCGCATCCTCGCCGCCGGCGGGTCGTGATGAAGAAGCGACCTCTCTTTGCGGCACTGTTTTGGAGGTTTTCGCCATTGATGAACACAAGAAAAGAGAATTAGGGGTTTATGCGATGTAAAATGTATGAAGCAAAGGAATTTTTTGTAGAAGATGCAAGAGTAGAGAAGAAGCTTTTAAGCGAAAATTTTGGATGAGGATGAAAGTTTGAATATTTATAGCCTCGTGATGACGATTCAGAATCGGTAGTGGCCGACCAACGACTGACATGCATTTAATGCCTTGGTAACTGGACCAACGGGATGTTTGTCACATACGTCATAATCGGGCTCGTCGTTGACATCATCATCCACCAAGTCGGAGTTTCGAAATTCATATCGTTTCTTGTCATCTTCTTTTCGAGAAACGAGGGGACTATCTGTATACGGTCAAAATCGAGTTTGCCCTTCGAATGAATAATCGAGATTGGAACACGATGGACTAAGTTTCAACTTCGTATAATTTCAAGCCATGATGCGAAGTTAGGTTACCGAGCTCGAGATCGAGAGGTCGAGCAAAACGAAAATCGGTCAAGATCGAGATCGGCTAAGATCAAGGTCGAGCAAAACAGAGACCGGTCAAGATCGAGATCAGCCAAGATCGAGATCTGACTAAATAGAGACCGATCTCGGCCTCGATCGAAGAAAGCTTATCGAGCCAAAAAATAGAAAGCCGAAATATCCACAATTGGGCAAGAATCTCGGCGGAAATCACGGCGCATATCAATGAGAGGACAATTAATTAATCTATCATGAAATTCCTTGCTGTATTTAATAATTATATTGAGAATAGGACCTCCCCATTATATAAAGGGGGGTCTAATTATTTGTAAGGGGCATGGATTCAGATTTATTGAGATTGATAGAACATAAAGCAATATATTATCTTTCTTATGGTTTCGATATTTGGTCATATAAATTCATTTGTTATCCGTTTTTCGGGTAAACAAACTTATTATTTGTACCAAAAAAAAATCGACGAGAATGAAGTGCTGAAGATTGTATGTGTATTGTATTGATAAATATATACAAGAGGAATAAAGAAAAGAAAGATTCCTATTTTTACACTTGCCTTTCTTTTACTAGCTATTGTATAACAAACTCTAACTACTAAATTCTATCCTTTAGCTATACTAATTACACAGAGGCAAGAATGTTCTGGAAGATATAAAATAAGATGCTTGCCATATGTGTTATTTATGCTGAAAATAGACGACTAGGATTAAATCCATCAAGCTTTAGATGGACGGTGGTGATGCAAATAATTTATTCCTTGAGACAGTGTAGAGATCGAACTCTCTCATTCGACTTTGTCTTTCTCTTTTCTTCTTCGTCTCTTCTTTCTAGATGAATGCTCGATGCTTCTGTAAATCATCACCACTTCCTAAATCATTTGAAATCCTGGCACCAACATAATAGTATAAAATAAGAATTTTATACGAAGCTAAACACAGTTTATTTATATAATAAGTGTTGCGTACGTATATGCTTGCCAGCTATGGATTTCTGTGATGAATTTGACTTTAAGGCCCTAGTAGGAAAAACAAAAATTGGATTGTTAAAGAATTTAAACACCCAGATTATGGAGTATAATACTAGCTAGATCACCTTCTAAAAGAGGTCAAATTTATGATGGCTAACAGTAAAAGGTAAAAATATTCATGGTAATCGATTGGGCGGATGAATTATCGAGGCTGCTACTTTGACTGAATTAAACGAAGTTCTTGCACCTAGCTAGTTATCCATAAATTAATAATATTTGGTTGAAACATTGACGAATCCATTTTTGTCTATCGTTTTTGTATTATTTGGTAGAAGATTATTGAATTACAGAAGACAGAAGTTAGCTTTGTCATTATTCGAATATAGGTCAAACCAATATTAAAAGTCCGATAAGGCAGTAAGAAAATTCTTAGAACATGGAAAATGGAAGATGACAAAACCTTAACCGTGTTCCCATTTCTCAATTAAGACATGTGATTGTTTTCTTTGTTCTGGATCATCATTGTTGCCACTTGCACTTTTATTTTTCCCCAGTGCCACTTGCAAAGATATTTTTTTAAACGAAGTTTAAGAAAATTTTGCTTATTTAACGAAAATTGAAAATAAATTCTTTTGACGTCTGGTCCGCGGTTTTAAGCAAAATAAAAAAAATTGTAATTTGTAATTTATTTTGGAATAAATGCTACAGATCTGTCGCCGAAAAGCAACATAATATATTCTTGTTTTTACCTTCAAAATGAAAATTTACTTTGAACAACCCGCCGTGTTCCAAGTATTCTTCTTGAATTTGGTGCTCTGGTAATTACTTTGGATTATCAAAATAATGGCATCCTGAGTAATTGAGTATAGAATTAAATTAGTCAGATGGGTCTATTCCTGCATTTCAAATTAATTATTAATTAACTACTCATTAGATTCGTGCTATAATAATTTCTACCTTTTAGAAAAGATCAAAGAATTCAAATGTATAATAATACTTGGAAATTATATGAAGACTACATGTAGTCCGAACACTGCAATTTTTGTTTCTTATAGCGTTCTCTTTATATATTATCGACATACGGAAGAATAAACATGTTTGATTTTGTTTGAACTAGCAATATATTCAATTTAAAAATGACGAAGGTGTTTTCCCTCCATTTTTATTGACAAGTTGACTTCTTCAGTATTCTTCTTCTTCTTAAATAATTCAAGTTAAATTGTCTTTGAGTTCTGTTTATTCGAAAAATTGGATATAGTTGAATTTATATGTAATTCTAAGGATATCAGATATAACTTAATACAAACCGCAAGGATAAAAGGAAATATCAAATATGAATTACAAAGAATGTAAAATAAACAAAGTTGTAAAGAAGACGATTTTTAGGACTAAGCAAGATGGATTAGTTTTTTAGGCTTAAAAGAAGAACTCTTGAATATAAGAGGATATGGTAATTGAATTACAATGTGAGCTCTATATGAAAAACTGCCTCGAGAAATGATAACCCTCTCCCTTTATAATAAAGGGATCTTACTTTAAATATAATTAAAAATACTCAGTGGGAAGTCCATGATAGATCAGCTTTTTCACAATTCCTGCCAAGATTTTCTCCTCTAGTGGGATTGCAACGGCTTTTATCTGCGAGCTCAATCTTGACTCGAGCTCTCGATCTTGGCTTGAGCTCGATCCAGACTCGAGCTGTCGATCTTGGCTTAAGCTCGATTCTGACTCGGACCCTTGAATTGATTCGGAGTCAATGTTGGTCCGTCTTTGGATAGTAAGCTTGATAGCTTTACTTTGCATCATAGTTTGATTTAGATTCGAGCTTGATAATGATATCGAACTCGACATTGATCGGCCCCTCGGGTTCGAAGCTTGTTTGTACCATCTTCGAAACCCATCTCGAAGGTTCACCTCGATCGCTTATCTTTCGAACTCGATCAGACGTACGAAGGCCGAAATCTATTTCGACCGTATACAGATAGTCCCCTCGTTTCTGAGGAAGAATATGGTGAGAAACGATATGATTTTCCAACGGCTCGATCGGATTATAAACTGACGTTTCCATCAGGCTCGATCATGACGCACGTGATAGTTGTCCCGTCGATTTAGTCTTTCAAGGCATTTAATGCATGTCAGACGGTGGTCGGCCACCGTTGATACTGAACCGTCATCGCTTAAACCTATAAATAACCCTTCCTTTCATCATTTATCACTTTTACATCTCCAATCTTCCAAAATTTCCCAAGTCCATTTTCGTATTCTCTGACTTGCCCGCAAATCTGTGATTTCTCTTTGCAATAAGCCCCTCTTCAATTTTACCAAATCTTCGTCACTTTCTTCTATTCCTCACCTTTGAATTCGAAAATGGCGAAAACATTACAAATCATTCCTCAAAAAGATAAGGCTTCATCTTCACAGTGTGCCGCCGATGAGACACCGACAGAACCACGGTCTGAGGAGTGCGTTCCCGAGGCATGTGTTCTTACTTCTGATTTTAAGGTCGATAAAGGCTCATCGGTCCCTGGCCGATATGAGCCAGTATCGAGGTACATGTGTTCGATAACAGAAAAGCATCTCAAACAGCTAAAGAAATATTGCAATTGGGATAAAAAAGAAATAATAATTTCTACTTCTGACGAAGATATCACCACCTACGTGAAAGAGTTTTTGAATGTGTATACTTACCCTTTCACGTTAGGTCCCCTCGATTCCGTTATTATTGACTTCTGTCGTCAATACCAAATAACCCTAGGCTAGGTCCATCCGTCCTTTTGGCGGATCATTATCTTGATCCGATACATTGTGAACAAAATCGAGGGGTTGCCGTTCACCCTCGACCATCTTATCCGATTGTACCATCCTCGACTTTTTCGAGGAGGGTTAATAAAACTTCAGCATCAGGCTACTAAGGCTCTGTTCTCGAGCATTGATGAAGACAGGGATCGGGGCTGGATGGGCAGGTTCGTTCGAGTGAGGACTTCGAACCTGATTCCGACCGAAAAGATGCCATTTTCCGAGGAGTGGAATATGAAACGTAAGTGTGATCCTGCTGTTACTTCCTTCTATTTTGTTCTTTCATTTCTTTTCTCATCGATATTCTTCTTTTTGTGATGTAGCTGTTCCTGGATGCCCGGAGCAGTTCCTGATCTCAAGAACTGGGTACGAGCTCTTGTTTCGACCTCCACATACGCCGAGCATTCATGGCGTGATTTGTCAAAAGGTCGGTGGGAGGCCAAAAATCATGGTAAGCCCCTTTCTCATTCTCTTTGATAATTCGAATGAGATGCTTTCCAAATATTTTAATAAAACTTTTCATATACAGGTTTGGGCAAAGATGCGGTTTTGAGGCCCTTGTCTAACGAGGAAGAAACTTTGGCCTCCGTCCCAAAGCCAGTGAAGAAAAATAAAAGGAAAAGAGCCTCCGTTCCTGAAGATCCAAAACCGAAGAAGATGATGGCTCGTAAGCCGAACAAGAATGCCATTCCTTTGACCGTGGAATCAGTTCTGCGTTTAAGGGATGGAGACGAAAAAGAAGAATTAAACGATGGGTCCGCGCTGGCGGCCCGAACAAAGAGAACCACCGATACCCCATCGGCAGCTAGATCGATGATGCTTCATGAGGCTCTGCCTCGAACTAAGGATATACCGGAGAAAGATTCGGGTGGAATCCCTGAATTATCAGAGATCGAGGACGCATCCCATCGGAGCCAACAGATGGGGGATATGTCTGAAGGGCCCCCTCTTGAATCCCTTCGAACCGAAGAGAATTCTCCAAGTGATTCATTTGGGGCAGCAGCAATCGAAGATTCGCCCACCTTTCCCGCTTTTTCCGCAGGGGTGATTCGGGAAGCCCAAGATTTGGGGGCCCTCGATCTAGACAACCCTCATGATGGAGAGGATCTCTTTCATGACCTGTTTACCGATATCGAGGACGTTTCCGGTACTAGTGATGAATCAGATCTTTTTCATGGGGTGCAGCATGCTTTGAATCAAGTAAGCTTTAAAATTATTTTGTCTGTACTACCTTTATGTTTACTTTTCGTTTCTTGTTTCTTTGCAGGCAGCAGCAGTTCATCGAGAAGCATGTTCTCGGTACCAAAACGAGTTGCGTTGATACGAGGCCGACCTTTAACGGGTTACTAAGGAGAGGAACTCCCTAAAACTTCTCTTAGGGCAAAGGGAAGAGGAAATAAAAGACCTCCGAGCTGAGTTGGCCAAGGCTTACCGAGATCAGACCGATCTGTGTGAGCAGGTAATGATACTTTTAAAAGCCTATGGGCTTGATACCGGAACGATGGCTAATTTTTTGGTCTCATAGTTGCAGAAAAAAATTAAGATGATCGGGAAGCTCCGTGAGGAGGTCGACGTGATAAAAGCGGAGTCTTTGCAGTGGAAAGAAGGTATGGACCGCTTTGCTGCAGAGAAAGAAACTGCTCGAGCCCAGTTTTCATCGGCCGAAACCCAACTTCAGAGAATGAAGAAAAAAGGCCTGATTCAAGCAAGAAGAGTAGAGGAGCTCGAGGCTCGGTTGGCCTCTGTACTTATCTAGACCGAATCTGATGCCAAAAAGGCAAAGGCCGATGCAGATGCACTCGTGGCCGTCTATCGGGCCGATGCTGAAGCTGCCCAGGTCCAAGCAAGAGAGGCAGCCGAGAATGTCGATACCCGAGCACATTGGGTCGCTGAACTTGCTAAGTGCCGATCTCGGAGGGAAACCCTTGAGGAGATCCATGCTCGTGGTTTCGACCTCGCTGAAGAGATAAAAAGGGCCAAAGAACTCAAAGCCGATGCTGAAGCCTTGGTTTCCGATGATGATAATGATGATAGTGATGATGATGATGGGAGTAAGAGCGGATCTGAGAATGGGGGGGGGGGGCTCGATAGAGAAGAGACTGCTCCTGGGGATGATCAGGAAGCTTAGTCCTTAATTTTTATGTTGTAATCAATCACGCAAACAATTTTATATAAAAATATCCCTTTTTTTGCCGACTCGCTTCGGTTTTGTTTCCTGCTTTGTGAAGACTTTATTCACGCCTTATGAATGTTTTCGCAAGGATTTAAACAACTTAATCAAACTTGAAGTGAGGTAGCCCTTAGGCTTATTAGTTGAGTTAATAATTCGAGCTAGAAGAAATATAGCCCATAGGCGTAATGATCGAGTGAGTGCTTGCTCGAACTCGAAATAAAAGTAGCCTGTAGGCTTAATAGTCGAGTGAATGATTCGAACTCGAAGTAATGTAGCCCGTAGGTGTAATAGTCAAGTGAGTGCTCGCTCGAACTCGAAATAAAAGTAGCCCGTAAGCTTAGTAGTCGAGTGAATGATTCAAACTCGAAGTAATGTAGCCCGTAGGCGTAATGGTCGAGTGAGTGCTTGCTCGAACTCGGAGTAAAAGTAGCCCGTAGGCTTAGTCGTCGAGTGAATGATTTGAACTCGAAGTAATGTAGCCCGTAGGCGTAATGGTCGAGTGAGTGGTTGCTCGAACTCAAAATAAAAGTAGCCCGTAGGCTTAGTGGTCGAGCGAATGATTCGAACTCGAAGTAATGTATCCCGTAGGCGTAATGGTCGAGTGCTTGCTCGAACTTGAAATAAAAGTAGCCTGCCCGTAGGCTTATTAGTCGAGTGAATGATTCGAATTCGAAGTAATGTAGCCCGTAGGCGTAATGGTCGAGTGAGTGCTTGCTCAAACTCGAAATAAAAGTAGCCCGTAGGCTTAGTGGTCGAGTGAATGATTCGAACTCGAAGTAATGTAGCCCGTAGGTATAATTGTCGAGTGAGTGCTTGCTCGAACTCAAAATAAAAGTAGCCCGTAGGCTTAGTAGTCGAGTGAATGATTCGAACTCAAAGTAATGTATCCCGTAGGCATAATGGTCGAGTGAGTGCTTGCTCGAACTCTAAATAAAAGTAGCCCGTAGGCTTAGTGGTCGAGTTTATCTTAATTCTGTTTGCATAATAAATCCCCAAATAGAGGAATTTCTCTTGGATATAAGATATCGGTAAAGAAGAGAACTTTATTTGCAAGTCATTATACATGTGTTCATGTTTCGCGTCTGGGTTCGGGCCAACTATATGAGCATGGTTCGTTTTGACCATTTGGCTCTTACAAATTTTCCTATTGGAACCTCGTTATTGCGAAATAACTTTCTTGCATCAGAACTTGATATATTTGAGGGCTAATGCCCCCCCTCCCCAGTATTTGAGGTCAATTGTAAAGAGGCCTCAGATACTGTTGTAAGTGCAGCACGATCATTGGTTGCCTCATTAAAAAACTTGCCGAAAAACCCATTTGGGATAAAACCGGTCTAAGGGGAAAAGAGTGCAACGCGTGCTTTCAGACCTAAGGCTTCATATTGAAGGATCCATCTTAGCTCCTGATCGGACTTCTGCTGGGGTTAGTTTTGAAATGTAAATGAATATGGGAGGGTCGTACCTTAACAGTAGTATCGTTTTAGATGTGACACATTCCAATTGCTTGATAGTTGTTTGCCGTTTATAATGCCGAGCTTGTATGATCCCTTTCCGACGTTCTCGAGAACCTGATATGGTCCTTCCCAGTTCGGTCCTAGTTTTCCTTCGTTCGAATTTAGGGTATTAAGGGTGACTTTTCTTAGCACTAAGTCCCGGGGCTTAAAATGGCGAAGCTTGGTTCTTCGATTATAGTATCTTTCGATTCGTTGCTTTTGGGCAGCCAATTGGACGAGAGCAGCTTCTCATTTTTCATCCGATAATTCGAGGCTAGAGTTCATAGCCTCGTTATTTTACAGTTCTGTTGTGTATCAAAATCTGGCACTGGGTTCGTCGACTTCGACGGGTATCAAGGCTTCGGACCCATATACTAAGGAGAATGGGGTTGCCCCCGTACTAGACTTTGATGTTGTTCGATATGCCCAAAAGACTTCGGGTATGATTTCTCTCCATTTTCCTTTGGCGTCGTTCATCCTCTTCTTTAGGTTTTGAATGATAGTTTTGTTCGTTGATTCGGCCTGTCCGTTCCTACTGGGGTAATACGGTGTTGAGAATATCCTTCTTATTTTGTGATCTTCGAAGAATTTCGTCACTTTGCTGCCAACAAATTGTTTCCCATTGTCACACACTATTTTGCCGGGTATTCCGAATCGACATACGATATGATTCCAGATAAAGTTTATAACCTCTCTCTCTCTCTTACTTTCTTGAACGCCTGTGCTTCAACCCATTTAGAGAAATAGTTAGTCATAAATAAAATGAATTTAGCTTTACCTGGGGTCGATGACAGAGGGCCGACGATATCCATTCCCCATTTCATGAATGGCCATGGGGACAAGACTGAGTGAAGTTGCTCCCCGTTTCGATGGATCATTGGTGCAAACCTTTGACATTTGTCACATTTTCGAACAAATTCCTTCGCATCTTTGCCCATATCGACCCAATAATACTATGTCCTGATTATTTTTGGACTAGTGGATATGCACCAGAGTGATTCCCACAAGTGCCCTCGTGCACCTCATGTAGGATGTAATCGGTATCTCCTAGACCCAAGCATACTACCAATGGTTCATCGAATGTCCTTCGGTATAGCGTACCATCTGAAGCCAACGTGAATCGAGCATTTTTAGTCCGTAGTGCCCTTGAATCTTTAGGGTCCGATGGGAACTTTCCGTTCTTTAAGTATTCAATATACTTATTTCTCCGATCCTAGGTTAAGCTCGTAGAATTTATCTCGGCATGACCTTCTTCGATCATAAATCTTGAGAGTTGAACGATGGTCCCCGAGCTCAAGTCACCTTCCACGACCGATGAACCCAAATTCGCAAGTGCATCGGCCTCACTGTTTTGCTCTCGTGGAACATACTGTAAAGTCCATTGTTTGAAATGGTGCAAAGTGACATGTAGTTTGTCCAAATACCTTTGCATTCTATCTTCTCGAACTTCGAAAGTTTTGTTTACTTGACTTACCACCAGCAAAGAGTCACATTTGGCTTCAATGACTTCTGCTCCCAAGTGTTTAGCTAGCTCAAGACCTGCAATCATGGCCTCATACTCGACCTCGTTGTTAGTCAACCTGGTAGTTTTAATAGATTTCCTATTAGTTTTGCCCGTGGGTGGCTTTAAAACTATGCCTAGTCCGGACCCCTTCACGTTCGAAGCCCCGTCCGTAAAAAGGGTCCATACCCCCGATGACGTACCCAATTTCAACAGGAGTTCTTTTTTGACTTCGGTATGAGGGTTGGCGTGAAATCGGCCACGAAGTCTGCTAAAATTTGAGACTTAATGGCTTTACGGGGTTGATATTCAATATCATACCCACTGAGTTCAACGGCCCATTTGGCCAATCGGCCTGATAGTTCGGGCTTGTGCAAAATATTACGAAGCGAGTAAGTGGTTAATATGCATATGGGGTGACATTGAAAGTACAGTCTTAACTTTCTAGAGGCGCTTATCAGTGCAAGTGCCAATCTTTCTAGGTGTGGATATCTAGTTTCTGCTTCACCCAAGGTCCGACTTATATAATAAATGGGAAATTGCGTACCTTGCTCTTCTCGAACTAGGACACCGCTTACCGCGATTTCCGATACTGCCAAGTACAAGAAAAGTTTTTTGTCTGTTTTTGGAGTATGAAGTAGTAGTGGGCTCGATAGATATCGTTTTAGTTCCTTTAATGCCTGTTGGCATTCCGGGGTCCAACCGAAATTGTTCTTCTTTTTGAGTAGAGAGAAAAATTTGTGACTTCGATCTGATGATCTCTAAATGAATTGGCCTAAGGCTGCAATCCGTCCCGTTAGCCTTTGTACATCTTTCACGCTGTCCACGATGGTGATGTCTTCGATAGCCTTGATTTTGTCGAGGTTAATCTCGATTCCCCTATTTGACACCATGAAGCCGAGGAACTTGCCCGAACCGACCTCGAAAGCACATTTTTCGGGGTTGAGCTTCATGTTGTATTTCCTCAAAATTTCGAACGTTTCTTGCAAATGGGTCAAATAGTCCTCTGCGCGCAGCGACTTAACTAGCATGTCATCAATATAAACTTTCATTGATTTACCTATTTGTTCTTCGAACATTTTATTTACCAGGCGTTGGTAAGTAGCCCCTGCATTTTTTATCCCGAAGGGCATCACATTATACAATATGTTCCATACTTGGTGACAAATGAAGTCTTTTCCTGGTCCTCCGGGTTCATCTGGATTTAATTATACCCGGAATAGGCATCGAGAAAAGTGATGATCTTGTGGCCGGCCGTGGCATCGAGGATGCTTTGTTCAAATCCTTATAGTCCACGCATATTCTAAGTTTGTTCCCCTTTTTAGGCACTACAACTACATTGGCTAGCCATTCGGGATATTTTACCTCCCGAACGGACCCTATCTTGAGAAGTTTGGTTACCTCGTCCTTTATGAATGCGTGTTTTACCTTGGACTGGGGTCTTCTCTTTTGCTTCACCGGTCTTAACCTAGGGTCCAAGCTTAGCCGATGCGTCTTTATGTACGGTAGGATCCCTGTTATATCTAAATGGGACCAGGCAAAGCAATCGATGTTATCGATAAGAAATTGAATAAGTTTCTTCCTGAGTTCGGGGCTCAACCTCTTTCCCAGGAATACCTTCCGTTTGGGCCAGTGCTTGATTAGCGTGACTTGCTCCAGTTCCTCAATCGTTGATTTGGTGGCGTCGGAGTCATCGGGAATCATGAAGGATCGAGGGATCCTCTGATAATCTTCTTCGATCTTCTGGTTATTTGGTTGGGTCAAGGCCGATGTATGTGATTGCTATTTGGTATCTCGTTCCCCTTCTGAGCCCGATCCCTTTACTGGCGAATGTGAGGATATTGGTTTCGCTTCCTCAACAGCGAACATTTCTCTTGCGGCTAGTTGTTCTCCGTACACTGTTTCGACCCCTCTCGATGTTGGGAATTTGAGGACCTGGTGTAGGGTCGAAGGTACAACTCCCATGTTGTGGATCCATGGCCTTCCAAAAAGAGTGTTGTATCTCATGTCGCCTTCGATCACGTGGAACTTCGTTTCCTGTATGGTTCTGACCACGTTTATTGGTAGAATTATCTCGCCTTTGGTGGTTTCACATGCCATATTGAATCTGTTTAGAACCAGGGTTGCGGGTACGATCTGGTCCTACAGGCCGAGTTATTCTACGACCTTCAATATGATGATGTTGGCCGAGCTACCTGGATCAATCAACACACGCTTAACTTTAGTTTTATTTATGAGTACAGATATTACCAGTGCATCGTTATGAGGTTGTATGATTCCTTCTGCATCTTCATCATTGAAGGACAAAGTTCCTATTGGTGTATAATCTTGAGTTCGAGATCGCTTTTCTCTCACAATTGATGTCTTAGTGCGTTTAAGCACTGGTCCCCGAGGGATATTGGTGCCGCCGATGATCATGTGAATGACGTGCTGTGGTTCTTCTTGTTTGTTTTGCTTGCCGAAATCCCTGTTTTTAAAATGGTTCTTCGCCTTATCGCTCAAAAATTCTCGAAGGTGCCTTTTGTGAATTACTAGGCTACTTCCTCTCTTAGTTGCCTGCAATCTTTTGTTCTGTGGCCATGATATTCGCACATTTGATTTGGATTCCTCTGGGCAGGATCGGTCTGCATGGGTCGAGGCCATTTAGTATCTTTGATGCATCCGATAGCGGAAATGATGGCGGATGCATCAATGCTGAAGTTATATTCCGATAGCCGAGGTGCTTCCTTAGATCCGGCATGCCTATCGAACCTACTTATGTTCATCAGCCCCTGGGACCCTTGACCTCAATCACTTCTTTTGTTATTTTGTCCGAGGTTATGTCCCGATTCACTAACTCTGTGGCTTCCGTTGTACGGTTAGTATCGATCCCCGATCGAACCTCGTTCTCGATTAGTACCCTTTCGAACAGTGGGTTCAGACCCCAATTAATCATCTTCGACGCTAATTTTTGATTGGTACCGATTGTGCACGTCGCCCCACGTGATAGCTGAGTATTCGATTAGGTTATGCTTTAATCACCGTGAAGCCGTCGAACTTTGTTCATTCAAACCTTGAGTGAAAGCCTGAACAACCCAATCGTATGTGAATGGTGGCAAGTCCATTCGTTCCATTTGAAAACGAGATACGAACTCCCTCACCATGTCGTTATCCTTTTGTCTTACCTTGAAGGGGTCCTATTTCCTTGTTGCGACTTTTATGATGCCGACATGTGCTTTCACAAAAGAATCTGCTAACATGGCGAACGAGTCGATGGAATTTGGTGGTAGGTTGTGATACCAAATCATTGCCCCCTTCGAGAGGGTCTCTCCGAATTTTTTTTAACAATACAGATTCGATTTCATCGTCTTCTAAATCATTGCCCTTGATGGAACATGTGTAAGAAGTGACGTACTCATTGGGATCGGTCGTTCCGTCATATTTGAGAATTTCGGGCATACAGAATTGTTTGGGGATTGGTTTCGGGGCTACGCTCGAGAGAAAAGGTTTTTGCACGAACTTTTTCGAATCCAACCCTTTTATCATTGGTGGAGCTCCCGGGATATGATCGACCCTAGAGTTATAAGTTTCTAATTTTTTATCGTTGGCTTCGACTCGCTTTGTGAGTTCCTCGAGCAATTTAGCAATTTCGGGAGTAGTCCCCTATTCTTGCTCATTTGACTTCACTATGGCTGGCCTCGTTATGTGGGTGATTTCTCGAGGTAGATTGGGCTCCGGCCTGCTTTGTAGCTGGGTCTGGCTCTGCAACTGAGCTATTGCTGCATGTTGGGCTTGCAATATTTTGAAAATCATACGCAAGCTAATGTCGTTTTCCTCGACGTTATGGATATCTCGACCTGCAGACTGAGTACCACCATGGATGCTATTCTCGGGTTCAGCATGTAGGTTCGCCTCAATGGCTACATGCGAATTGATATTTATTGGCGCTCCGATTCGAGCTCCAACGGCGTTTACAAGTGGTCTTTCAGTACTGGGTGTCAACTTGTTGTTTTTGTCTTGAAGGCAGGCTCCGTTGTCGGTTGGTGAAGCCATTTGATTGGTGGTTAGTCGTAGCTAATCCGAAATTCAAGATATTTTTGGAAACAAGCGCAAAACACAATGGCGTATTTTTCAGATTCGTATCAAATAACCACTGTTATCCTTAGCCCCACGGTGAGCGCCAAACTGTTTACCCGAAAAATTGGATAGAGTTGAATTTACACGTAGTTCTAAGGATATGTGATATAGCTTAATAAGGAAATATCAAATATGAATTACAAAGAATGTAAAATAAACAAAGTTGTAAAGAAGACGATTTTTAGGACTAAGCAAGATGGATCAGTTTTTTAGGCTTAAAAGAGGAACTCTTGAATATAAGAGGATATGGTGCTTGAATTACAATGTGAGCTCTATATGAAAAACTGCCTCCAGAAATGATAACCCTCCCCCTTTATAATAGAGGGATCTTACTTTAAATATAATTAAAAATACTCAGTGGAAAGTCCATGATAGATCAGCTTTTTCACAATTCCTGCCAAGATTCTCTCCTCTAGTGGGATTGCAATGACTTTTGTCTGCGAGCTCGATCTTGACTCGAGCTCTCGATCTTGGCTTGAGCTCGATCCAGACTCGAGCTCTCGATCTTGGCTTAAGCTCGATTCTGACTCGGACCCTTGAATTGATTCGGAGTCAATGTTGGTCGGTCTCTGGATCGTAAGCTTGATAGCTTTACTTTGCATCATAGTTTGATTTGGATTCGAGCTTGATAATGATATCGAACTCGACATTGATCGGCCCCTCGGGTTCGAAGCTTGTTTGTACCATCTTCGGAACCCATCTCGAAGTCTCACCTCGATCGCTTATCTTTCGAACTCGATCAGACGTACGAAGGCAAAAATCTATTTCGACCGTATACAAGTTCAAAGAAGAGTTCTCCAACTACTTAAATGAATCTGATTTGCTGGTTTATTTGTGAGAAAATAAGAATATAGTTCCATTATATTTCATCAACCAATGAGCAAAAGAGTCATAAATATGACCTCTACACTAATTCTATTAAGCATACTTGCACAAATTCGATCTGTGAAAATTTGAGAAGACTATGAATTGATCAAATTGATCTTATAATTCCATCCAGATATTATATAAAAGGCAAAAAATTACTTAAGGTCTAAAATATGCTTTTACTCAACTTAATAATCCACACTTATATACATTGGGTCCAAACTACGTATATTCATATGTCCTTGTGTCGTCAGCACAAAAATAGGCAATCGTAAAAATAGGCAGCTAAATCTTTGCCAAGAAAAAATGATCCATTGCGTACAATAACTGATATTCTAAGTGGGATTATACTAATAATAACATCCACTATACATATACGACTCATAGACCGACCATAGTAATCACTTCAATCACGGCAGTAATAAAATCATGCGCATATGCTGACGGAAGGTGAAGAAAACTAATCAAGGCAAGGAATTAATGTTTGGTTTAGTTAAATTTAACAAATCAAACGATTTTGTGATTTAGACATTTATTGACGAATTGGGATTGCCACTTCCAACTTATCGTTATCTAGTACTTGCATCTCACCACAATTTCACAGCACAAAAGAAACACTGCCATTTGTGCTTTGTTTATAATGTCTTAGGAGGTCATTTAGTTAAAAATAATTGGGATTAATTAATATTATAGAGATTAGTAATGCAAGGATTGTATGAAGGTTTAATCTAACATATTACAAACTAAAAATAGAATGTATAATTTAAGATTCGTGTTTACTGTTTAGAAAAAATAAAATTTTGTTACTATTGTAATACTTATTTTCGTCATTTAATTTTTTTATCCATGTATTAGTAATACTCGTATTCTTATTTCATATTCTATCTTGTAATAAAATAATACATTGATTCTAGTATAACTTATATATAATAAAATTATTTATGAGGAAAACAAAAGTAATAGCAACCAAACATGGTACAAAATAATGTTGGATTTAATATCGGGATTAAATCCCTTAAAATCCAACCCAACGGCACCTTAGGGTATCAACATACGATGATGATTGTCGTGACTCACAGTTACAACTTTTAGTCAAACGAGATCATCATGTATTAATCATTTTGATAATCCCTCTTTTCGAGTCATTTTGATTTTTGAACGTTAAATTATACTAAGAATTCCTTTTTAGTAGGATCCGAAATCACTGATCGGATTAGCGTGAATATGAAGGCTATATTATGACTTATGAGGAGCTTATTATAGATTATAGAACACACATGCATATCCATACAATGCGTTGGATTATGTCGAATTTAACTTATATAACTGACGGGTTAATATGTTTTTACATTATATGTTTACTATAACATATTCAATAGATTATCTATCTTATTTTCTAAGTAGCAAATTCCATTTATTATATAAGTACAGTTATATGTATTATTCTTAAGTAATTCGATAGCATAATTCTTTTTACATTATTAGCATGCAGAAGTAAAACCCATCTATGCCTCGACAATATGCTCCATCAAATTAGAATGTTTTGAAGTCTTAGTCGTTGCTAATTTAACCTATCTTCAAGACCTCGACAATATGCTCCATCAAATTAGAATATTAGCCATGCAATTCAAAAGCAAAACTTGAATAGTAATGATCATTTATGAAGAAAATAAAAAATTAACTAATTAGCAGCTACCTTAGCCTTTAAATTAAATATGAACACGTTCAGCCAATTAAAACAAGCATATACGACTGATAAATGGTGTAAGTCAATCTGATTAATACATAACGTAAATAAAATCTTGTCTTATCTCTTAAATATGTTGACACTGCTCACATGCATTTCCGCGTGCCAATATTTAGTATAATCTACTGATCAATTATCGCAACTTGAAAATCTTGTCTTATTCTTTTGTTATGATGACTCACAACGAGAATGGATAGCAATATATGTTTTTTTTTGTTGCATATATACCAGTATTAATTTACGTGTAAAAATCTATCAAAATTATTTTTTAAAAATATAGTAGGTATTAATCTATAACTTTAAAAATAATATAAGTTTAATGTTAAAAACTTTAAAGATTTAACCCATATAATTTAAATTTTAGATCCGTCTCTACCTATTTATTAAGCGAAGTAACTACCCAGATTTAAGATATTTAAAAGATACAGTTTTGTAAACTGTACAAAAGTGATAGAAGCGTCAAACAGTACAATGAATTAAACATACGAGACAGATAAAGAAGATTTTAAACCTTTTCTTTTGCTTTCATCTCTTTGAAGTAAAATTTAAGTAAATTAGATTCTTACTTTTTTTCCTCTCTAAGTAACTAGACTAGCTAGATTAATTCGCATTTTCCTCGTTTTTTTTTCTTCCTTTCTTTGACCTAGAAATGTCTCTGATCTAGTGGGCTAGTGGCCTTGCCACCTTATTATACAAGGGCGATGCCTATGGGCTACGTGTGAATAGTTACGAATACAAAACGGACCAATTCAATAATATCTGCTAAAAACTAAGATTTCTTGAAATTTCAATTTCGACCATATGCACTAAATTTAAAGGTTTAGTAGGTAGTTACTCATGAAATGTGGTATTTCCTCTATAAAACTGTTCTGCAGAACAAGTCTTAAATTGAATCATGTATTAAATAAATAAGGTGGAAAATTAGGTCGTTTTCTTAATTAGGTAAATATAATCATATTTTTCCCTCCTCTTCATTAAGAAAAAGAATATGAAAATTTGTACACTTATCTCCTATCATAAATATTTAATCAGATACAAACACGTTAATTATAAATTTCCCCGGATTGCGATGTTAGATTATAACTTTATCTTCAGAAAAATCTTCTATGAGTAGTTGTCTACGTCGTTGCGGCGACTCTGGAGTATAAATTATTGATAACATTAGTCTTGAAATAAGTTTATTTGAAGAAAAATAAGAAAAATGGTAGTATATAATAACGCCATGCATGTACCGGTAGAATAATGCATATGACATAAACAAAATATTCCTTGGTCAAACAAACACTTACCCCCTTCATTTCCTAGCTCTCGCCCTTTTTCTATTTTTCTTTTTTTCTTTTTCAACAGAATGCGGCTCCTTCCCACCATTATATAACTAAAGTTGAAGGCCTCGTTCTTGGAAGAGAAGGTAACGACCACTTCTGTGTTCTGCTTCGAACAAGAAAAATCCCCAATCTTTTATTTGTTTATTAAAATTAGTACACCAAAAAAGAAAGACTCGGTCTTCTTTCTTCCTTTGGTCTGAAACTCCAAAATAGAATACCAATTAAGCTTTTGTCATCTTTTTCCTTCTCGCGTTCATATATACTGGAATATACACCTTTTTCTTAACCTAGCTTCTTTCATTTTCAAGAATTCGAGTTCCATAAATAGTAGGTTCACTACTTTTATTTCAACCTCCCTAAATTAATTCATTCATATTTTTCCTCAAAGAAAAAACTACAGCTAGCAATGCAAAATTCGGAAAATCATCACCCGCACCACCATCACCACCATTCGGACACAGAGATAATTGGAAATGACAGAGCGTCGTACAGTGGTCCGTTAAGCGGACCGTTGAACAAACGAGGCGGCAAAAAGAGTGCGAGATTTAACATCCCTGAATCTACCGACATAGGAACCAGTGTCGGAACCGGCGCCAAGTCCAATGATGATGCCTACGTTGAAATCACTCTCGATGTCCGCGAAGATTCCGTCGCTGTACACAGTGTCAAAACTGCCGGCGGTGATGACGTGGAAGATCCCGAGCTGGCTTTATTGGCTAAAGGTTTAGAGAAGAAGTCCACTTTAGGATCTTCACTTGTCCGAAATGCTTCTTCTAGAATTCGGCAAGTGTCGCAAGAGCTCAGGCGTTTGGCTTCCTTAAATAAACGCCCAATTCCTACTGGTAGATTTGATAGGAATAAATCAGCTGCTGCTCATGCTCTTAAAGGTCTAAAGTTTATTAGCAAAACTGACGGCGGCGCTGGTTGGGCCGCCGTCGAGAAGCGGTTCGATGAGATTACCGCTTCCACTACTGGCTTGCTTCCTCGTGCCAAGTTTGGAGAATGTATAGGTAAATTTAAATGAATTTTAGTCACAACCAATAATTATTTCGTGCTGAATACTTTGTCTTATCTTATGGTTTTGATTTCTTGAGCTTGTTAAACTGAAAAAAAGAAAATCTATATTTTCCAATGTTAGGTATGAATAAGGAGTCTAAGGAATTTGCTGTAGAGCTATATGATGCGCTAGCTCGGAGGAGAAATATTACAACTGATTCCATTAACAAAGCACAGCTCAAAGAGTTCTGGGACCAAGTGGCTGACCAAAGTTTTGATTCTCGGCTTCAAACTTTCTTTGACATGTAAGGATTAATTACAGTTCTATACATTTTATCTGTACATTAGTTAAGCATCTCAGATCAATAGTTGAGATCTGAATCGTGTGATGAATTAAATGCAGGGTTGATAAAGATGCTGATGGTAGAATCACAGAAGAAGAAGTCAGAGAGGTATATATTTTTTAATTCTATTTTATTTACTATTTTATTATACGTCAGAAACTCGGAATGACATTGACAAAGTCGTTCCTAATTTTTTTTAATTACTAAAATTGATTTGCATTTGCAGATTATAGGCCTTAGCGCGTCTGCCAACAGGCTGTCAACAATCCAGAAACAAGCTGATGAATACGCGGCTATGATCATGGAAGAGTTGGATCCTAACAACCTCGGATATATTATGGTAATTTAGTGGCATTAATTAATTAGACTATTAAATCTATAATCCTAAGTTGAAAATTAACTGTTAATGCTATGATATTGAACAGATTGAGAACTTGGAAATGCTTTTATTGCAAGCTCCAAATCAGTCAGTGCAAAGAGGAGGCGAAAGCCGGAACTTAAGTCAAATGCTAAGTCAAAAACTTAAGCATACACAAGAGAGAAATCCAATAGTAAGATGGTACAAGAGTTTTATGTACTTTTTGCTGGATAATTGGCAAAGAGTTTGGGTATTGTTACTTTGGATTGGAATTATGGCTGGTCTATTTACTTGGAAGTATATACAGTATAAAGAAAAAGCTGCATATAAAGTCATGGGTCCCTGTGTGTGTTTTGCCAAGGGTGCTGCTGAAACACTCAAGCTCAACATGGCAATTATTTTACTTCCGGTTTGCAGAAACACAATCACATGGCTTCGTAGTAAAACCAGATTAGGTGCTGCTGTTCCATTTGATGATAACCTTAATTTTCACAAAGTAAGTTGATTATTCCTTTATTTTTAGCGGATTTTCTCATAGGGATTGTTAAACAAATAGTTTATACATATCTTATATATCTGTCTAATCTATTTTTAGTTTAAGAGATTCGGTGTCTTCTTTCTTATATAACCAAAAACATTGCATTGCCTACTTTGACCCAATATTTTGTCCTCTTGAGCTTTAACTTAAAAGGCTCGAGCCTCAATTTCTCCTTCCATTCTGATGTGGAATTTACCTAATTATAAGCTTTACCGTTGGCGGTCCATCGGCTGTTTACACAAAACTAATCGGATTCTTTTTTCCCCCTATTGTTTAGGTGATAGCAGTGGCAATTGCACTTGGGGTTGGAGTACACGGACTATCTCACTTGACATGTGATTTTCCTCGGCTTTTAAATGCTAGTGAAGAAGAATATGAACCAATGAAGTACTATTTTGGAGATCAGCCTGAAAGCTATTGGTGGTTTATAAAAGGAGTAGAAGGGGTAACTGGAATTATAATGGTGGTTCTAATGGCAATAGCATTTACTCTAGCAACCCCATGGTTTAGAAGGAATAGAGTCAGTTTGCCAAAACCATTTCACAAACTCACTGGATTTAATGCCTTTTGGTACTCACACCATCTCTTTGTTATTGTCTATACTCTGTTCATTGTCCATGGTGAAAAGCTATACATTACCAAAGATTGGTACAAGAGAACGGTTAGTAAATATATTCAAATCTTTAGCATTTTCTTTTGTATTTTCATTTAAGTTTCTTTGTTGAAAAGTTGCTAAAATTTGGACTAAATTTTCATAATGTGCAGACATGGATGTACTTAACTATCCCAATCATACTCTATGCTAGTGAAAGGTTGATTAGGGCATTGAGGTCAAGCATCAAAGCTGTTAAGATTTTGAAGGTAAGTCGAATTCGACAAATTGTCGTGTTCGTAATAATTTTAAGGGGAATTCGCATTTTAGTCCCTCAATTATTGACAATTTCCAATTTTAGTCTGTGTGATATTTATTTTAGCATAATTAACCTTCAGTTAATTTAAATTAAAACTTATGATCCTTTGGCTGATAAATCTTTACAATGAGAGATTAACAGCTAAATCATTTATATACACATGCATTAGATATGTTTAACTTCTATTATTACTCCATAATTGGAGGTAATAAAATAGAGTAAATTAATGTATTTCCTATATAAAGGGACCAAAAACACACTAGTTAATTGAAAGTTAGTCAAATATCATAAGGATCAAACTTATAATTTACCTATAATCGAGGGACTAAAAGTACAATTATCCATATAGTCATGAATGTGTGTTAGTAAAAATGAAGATTGACTAATTGATAGTGTGGAAAATGTAGGTGGCAGTATATCCAGGAAATGTCTTGGCACTTCACATGTCAAAGCCACAGGGCTACAAATACAAAAGTGGGCAATACATGTTTGTCAACTGTGCTGCGGTTTCTCCATTTGAGTGGTAGGTGAAGCTTTTTAAATTATTATTATTATTATTATTATTATTTCTCATATCAAGGGTCACTGATAATTACTACGTCTCTCTACGCTGTGTATTTGCTGACTTTAATTCCATTATTGTTATTATTATCGATTTCAGGCATCCATTTTCCATTACTTCGGCCCCAGGAGATGACTATCTCAGTGTCCATATTCGAACTCTTGGTGATTGGACCAGACAACTTAAAACTGTTTTCTCTGAGGTAATTAGTCCTCTAAATATAATTAATTAATTGTACATAATGGCTTAAAATCAACCTCAGTACTTGGAATTTCTGAATTTTATAACCTACATGTCCTTATTATATGCAACATTGTTTTGGCGATATGCATCAAAATAGTAGAGCCTGTGATATCCCACTTTGGATGACAGCTTTAAAAGCAGCCCCTTATACTTTTGCTTTTGTCGTTTTTTTTCTTTTTCCAAAAGTACATTTTAATTTCACTGTGTTAATGTTAATCATTGATCTTAATGAATTAATTATAGTATTTTGGTCTTTGGTAGGTTTGCCAGCCACCACCTAATGGAAAAAGTGGACTCCTCAGAGCTGACTACTTGCAAGGAGAGAATAATCCTAAGTAAGTCTTTCTCCATTCTATAATCCTATTTAGAGCATACTGATTAAGGAAAACAGCTCTCAACAAAATTCAGTATAAAATTAAAAATCCCCCACCTTAATATCTGGAGATACTATTTTAATACTACCAATTTTTTTTATAATTTAATTTAATACTGCGAATGTAATTGTACTTTTCCATTATGTTAGAACTTATGATGATCGTGATTTGTAATGGATACTAGGTCACAATCTGGACTGGACTGGTTGGTATATATAACCAGAAGCGGATCCAGGATTTAAATTCTATGGGTTCAACTTTTGAAGTTTTTAGCAGTGAACCCATTATATATTTAAAGTTATGGGTTCATATATACCATTTTTGCAATTTTAATGGATTTTTACATATAAATTTTTACTACGTGTCGAAAGTTATGGGTTCAATTGAACCCATCGATAATGTAGTACATCCGGCCCTGCATATAACAAACTTGGGATCTCTTTTATCTTAATGAATCTGTACAAGATTTGGATGGACCATTCCTTAAAGTACTGCAGGCTTGTTATTTTGTAAAATTAATGGGATAGGAACAAGGACGGATAAAACAAAAATCAATTATTGGTTGATATTTTATGAAAATGGAATCTTTGCTTGCAAGATATTATAGAGTAAATGGATTTGACATATATCTACTAGCCATGTAAATAATTTTGTAGCAATTTTACCTGCTATAGCAGGTTACTTTTAAGTATCTTTTAAGTGATCTAAGGTAAAAATTTATAAACATTATCTGCTAAGAGGTTAAACTCATTAGTAAAAAAAAAAAATTACTTTTTTCCGAAATTAGTGTTTAATTAGTGTTTAGCCTTAAATTTCAAATCCAGTTTGAAGTTGAATTTCAAAATTTTCAGGAATTCAAAAAGCTATTTTTCACAATTTTTCTCTTCAAATCACTCACAAAAATTCAACAACAATACTAAACTGATATTTATGTCCAAAAACAACTCCAATTTTTCAGATCCCATTTTCAACTTTTTTTTTTTAATTTTGTTTTTTGAAATTTCACAATTCTTATGTCCCTAGTAATTATATAGCATAGCTAATGGAAAATTTCCAATGTGTGATGATTGCAGTTTCCCAAGGGTGTTAATAGATGGACCATATGGAGCACCAGCACAAGACTACAAGAAATATGAGGTGGTTTTGTTGGTGGGTCTTGGAATTGGAGCCACACCAATGATCAGTATTGTTAAAGACATTGTCAACAACATGAAGGCAATGGACGAAGAAGAAAATTCTTTAGAAAATGGAGACAATAATAATATGGCACAAAATTCTAGCCCAAATATTGCACAAAAGAGAGGTAATAAATCAGATTCAGCAAGTGGAAGAAATAACTTCAATACAAGGAGAGCATATTTCTATTGGGTTACTAGAGAACAAGGTTCATTTGATTGGTTTAAAGGTATAATGAATGAAGCTGCTGAAATGGACCATAAGGGAGTTATTGAAATGCACAATTATTGTACTAGTGTTTATGAAGAAGGTGATGCTCGTTCTGCTCTTATTACTATGCTTCAGTCTCTTCACCATGCCAAAAATGGTGTTGACATTGTATCTGGCACCAGAGTTAAGTCGCATTTTGCTAAACCTAATTGGCGAAATGTCTACAAACGCATTGCTCTCAACCACCCTGATGCTAAAGTTGGTAAGTATTTATCTTCTTCTAATTTCATTTCATGTTTTTCTTTTCTAGACTTAGAGCCCGTTTTAATTGACTTAAAAAAAAGTGACTTTTCACCTTAAATAATTTTAAGCCAAAAAGCAATCAACTTATTATTTTTGGTTTGTTTAAACAGCTTTAAACTTATTTTTAATCACTTTTTGATTTTGCTAAATATCAAAAAAGCGTTTAAAAGTTTATTTGACCAGTTTATAAGCCAATCCAAGGCCTTTAAAGTCTCACGATTTTATCTTGTAACCTAAAAGGCCAAATGGACGATTGAATTCCTCAATTCGTCCAACTTTCTCTCTCATTATGACGTGGGATTTGGCTTAATGCAAATTTCATAACAAATTTCTTTTAAATTTAGCCGTTAGTGATCCATGAGCTGTTATGCTTATTGAGATAGATATATCTCCCACAAAAATATCAACTTCTACGTGTTAAAAAACCTTTAGACTTTTTGGTATCTATGTCCTTATTAAAGTTAAAAAAGATTGTTTAATTGGTCAAGTTTTTCTTTGTGAAAGCAATTGGCACTTAGATCACTTTCAATTTCCTGTCAAGACATCAATTGTCGATGGCTTAATTACTCGTTTTTTCCCTTTTTTGACAATTTGCAGGGGTCTTCTATTGTGGGGCACCAGCACTGACCAAAGAGCTAAGACAACACGCTTTGGATTTTTCACACAAGACATCCACCAAGTTTGATTTCCATAAAGAAAATTTTTGATCAAAGAATAGACCATTAAGCAGAGCATTTTAAAAACAGCTAAGGACACAAGTTGTTTTCTAGAATCTACCACCTCTCCCTATTGTGTACAGATAATGTTGCACTTCAAGTTGATATATAGTTGTGGTTGTGATGTTACTATATTACAAAATAATAAGATTATTTCTAGTATATAGATAGATACCAAGGGAATTAAGAATGTGCCTTCCATAAATTGAGAGGCAAATACCAAGGCAGGCAGAAGATAGTGGAGTTGAACCTCTTTTGATGGGTGCCACCCACCAGTAAAATTTGATTTTCTAAGGTGGCTGTCATCATTTTTGTTATTGTTTAATTTTTTTGGGTACTTTTTTATGTGGTGGAATAGAAAGCCAACGAGCCACCAACTTAGTAATTATTGACCATGATACGTCTATGTTTAATTAATAGTTTCCAGTAATAATTTTGACTAGGCCTTCTTGTATAAAAGAGCTAAATTGTTTGGAGACCATAAGTGAATGCTATAGAATTATTACTCTTTATAGTGGCTGAAAAAATGTTATTATCATTAGTGCCAAAAAAGAAAAAAGAAAAAACATTGATAGTATTAATTTTTCGTTTAACTTCCAGTTGGTTGTCTTCACCTTCGACAAAGGCGTCCCTTTCCGTAGCTCTTCACCCAAAGTCTTTTAAAAAATTAAGGTTAAAATTAAAAATAAAAATTTATTCCACTTATCTAGTATACACAAAGATCATATTTTAGATTATAACCTGCATATCTCATGTTTAGTCCGATAAACCAAACATCTATCAATAAAAATATATCCACCAAATAATTCCATATCATTTAGCTCACGATATTATAATTTCGGGATAACTTCGATGCCAACCAGACTACCCTAAGAGTACTGGACCCTCCACTAATATTTATACTTTGAAGCCAAACATTCGGACTTTCTACATGAATTCCTGCTAATCTCTAACGCAACAATCCGGTGTAAACACGCAAGTGGGATCTGAGGAAGGTAAGATTTATGCAGCCTTACCCCTATCTTGGAAGGGCAGAGAGATTGTTTCCGATAGACCCTCGGCTAAGGATAAAAGGGATACCATACTAACAGTAATACTATTGAGCTAAGGAAGACAAACGGAAACGGTCGACTACCTACTAATCTTCTACCCTAATTCTCGACCTCCACACCCTACTAATCTCTAATGCAAAAATAAGAAATACAGGTTCTTGCCAACGCTTCTCTTCGGCTAACTAGTTGCTGTTTTCAATCTGTTTGAGATTCAAATTGTTATTTATGGAAATAACAAGACTATTGTGAATCAATCAGTTGCTGGCTCTATACAATGGCCTTACCGTTGGTATTGCCTATCCCCCAAAGAGGATTATAAGCTTCTTTGCCAAAAAACATGCATCAAGAGGTACAGTGCTAGACACCATAGGGGAAGCTGCTTTCGTACCTCCAGCCTTTCAAGAATTCGTGAAGTTTTATCATCAAATTTTCCAGTACTTTGACTGCTTTTTGAGCCAAGTTATAGCATGGGGGAGAATACTTAATGTGCAGTCTCCTCAAAGACAAATTTAAAAGCATTTATCATGCAGACCAGTTAAGATTGATCTACTCCCATGAGAAAAGTACGATGCCATAGAAAAAAGAATGACAGAACTAAAAAAAGTCATGAGGCATAGATAAAGTTCCATTCATTCAATTTCCTCTCCTCCCAATTCTTTACCTAAAGAAACTACCCAAGAAAAGCAAATACACAAATCTATGCCTAAAGTGACTATAAACCACATCATCAATTAGTTACTGACAGCCATCATCACTTAACATGTGATGAATAGAAAGAGCAAAGTGACTGCATAATGTCAATCCACACAACAGTGCATAATCGGTTTTCTGTGTGATGCTTACTTGACCATCCTTGGGAGAACATTAAACAGAAGAACAAAGCTCAACTAAATACTCATTTAGCGTTGATTATCTCCTCTGAACCCTCTTTGTTCTGGAGGGGCATAATGTTGATTATCTCCTCCGAAGCCTCTTTCCTCTGGAGGTCCATAACCTCTCTGGTCTCTTTGAGGAAAATGATTTCCTTGCTCTCCTTGATTGTAATTAGCCTGATATTGAGGTCTTGAGTCTTGTCTGCCACTCTGGGAATTATCCCATCTCCCTGGGCTGCTACCTAGAGGTATTTGATGCCTAGGATCCCCAGTTCCTTGAGGCCCATAATTCTGTTGAGGTGAAAAGCTTGGCTGAGGGCCATGATTCCATTGAGAAGGAACATTCTGAGGTGCACTGTAACTCTGCTGAGGCAATGGATTTTGTGGCCGCCCATAGTTTTGCTGTGGAGGACTCTGTGGTGAGCTGTAAATCTGTTGAGGTGGCGGAGAATACTGTTGCGAACCATAGTTCTGCTGGGGTGGAGGATATCTTGGTTGGCCATAGTTTTGTTGGGGAGGAGGACCTTGTGCTGCACCATAGTTCTGCTGGGGTGGAGGACCTTGTGCTGCACCATAGTTCTGCTGGGCTGGAGCACCTTGTGGTGGCCCAAAGTTCTGCTGAGATGGACTCTGCGGTGGGCCATAATTGCCTTGTTGAAACTGTGGGCCTCTTCGAGGCCTGTTACTAGGCCGTGATGGTCTTTGAAACTGTGGAGGAGGAGGTCTCTCAATAATTTCCCCATTGATATATTTGTCACCTGATTTTAATAGCACGAGAGAAGCAAACCCACAAGGGAAACCACAATAAAATTCAAGATAATAACTTTAAAACATAATCATGGTTTTTAAATGCTAATCAAAAATAACATTCAAACCTCCATATTCCTTGTTTACTGGATCAATATAGGAATCAGGGAGTACAAACACAACACCTGGCAGGCCTGATTGCAGACAGAAGCTCTATATTAAAACCAAAAATAAATTTATCGTTGCTCAGAAGGAAAGATACAACATCATATACACTCACCTTCAAACTTCTTTGACGTTTCCTCTGAACACAAGACCTGAAAACCATTGTAAGTTGTTGTGCTCAAGGCATAAATCTTTTTCTTAGCCTCTTCCACACTGCATCATTTAAACAATACGAAGCCACAAAGCAACAAAGTCTTAAGTCAATGATAGGAAGTTCCACCTGATTCGATATCACATTCAACCAAATATTTACTTAAAGGCAGTTAAGTTGGAAAAAACAAGAGATAATTTATTCTATTAATATCACAAATCATACCAATTAGTGATATACAAGAGAAGAAAATATCTTCCAAACACAATAATGCTGAGACTACTATGCAGGCAGTAATAGGAATAATCAAAAGAGTGAAAGACAGCAACAGAATCAATTATATACCAACTAACTTAGAGCTATCTGATAGGACCCTTATCTATGATAAGTTGATAACTCAAAGCTTCCAAGTTCCAATGTATATTGCATTCAAGATATGATTTCGGGTAATACTTCTTCGGCTTTCTTATTGACTGCATATTAACAACTGACATCAGAACCAACTCCAACAAAGTACTTGAGGGAAATGATCATCATTATTATTATTTCAAATACATGTTTTTCCACTTTGAAGCAAACTTGATCTATCTAAACAGAGAGCTCGTCTGACCAAAGATCTTATACCTACATCATTCAATAATTGCAGCTCTTTAAGTTCTAATATATATTGCATTCAAGATATGATTTGGGGTAAAACTTCTTTGGCTTTCTTATTTGACTGCATATTAACAACTGACATCAGAACCAACACCAACAAAGTATCAGAGGGAAATGATCATCATTATTATTTCAAATACAATATCTTTCCACTTTGAAGCCAACTTGATCTATCTAAACAGCGAGCTCAGCTCACCAAAGATCTTATAACTACATCATTCAATAATTACAGCTCTTCAATGAATATATTAATCTTCGGCAGAAATTAAAAGTGTTCAGCCAGAAGATATAACAACAATCTTATTTAACTCAATAGCTTTCAAGCTTATCGAATCATCCTGTACCTACAACATCAAATAATTCCACCTACTTAACGGGTATATATCAAGCATGTAAATACAGAGACTTACTAAAATTAAATTTGACCAGACAGAACATGACTTCCGAAAATAACATATAAAATGCGCAATAATAGAAATTGGCTGACCTTCCAAAGACTTTAGCAGCAGTCTGCACATAAGTCTCAATCATCTCTTCCCTGGTGAGTTGTGTATCTTTAGGAAAATCGATTGTAATAAGCCAATGTTCATAATCACATCCTTCGAAGAGGATCGTATCCGGACCAATTTCATCATCAGCGGGGTTCCGGTTCCGGTCAAATCTCGAGGACTGTGAAACTGCAGATGACCTAAATAGCCTCGACGATTGGTACGGAAACTGAAGAAGCTTAGTAGACGAATTGCTAATTTGGGAGAATGATGGAGGAATTGAAGAAAGAGGATTTGGTTGACGGAATGTTTGAGTGAAAATGGAAGAGGAAACAGAGAGTGCTCGCCGGAGACGGAGACCGTACAGCGCCATCGAAGATGGGTAGGTTCTGAACTTAGGGTTTAGGGTTTAAGAATTGAAATAGAAATAGAGAAGAGAGAGAAGCTTAGGATTGTCATTTGGGAATTTTGAGACTTGGTACTGAAATTCGAGTTATTTTCATTTCGCACCCCTAATGTATGCATCAGTTTCATTTGCACCTCACCTTTTGCTTCCTTTATTTATATATTTTTATTTTATGAATTTTACTACCTTTTATTTTCCCTATGCATCACATTTTTTAGTTGTACCCATTTATGCAACTTCCTTTGTACCTACTCTTGAAAAATTATTAAACATTGGAATAATACCTTTTAAGGCGCTATAGAGTGGTATTAGCTATCGATTGTTTCATGACAATCAATAGATTTCTCACATTCGAGTTCCATGCTTGATACTAGCTTTAAAAGTAAGATTTTCAGAGTTGAGTGTAATTAAGAAATATTTAAGTTCTTCCAATAGGAATAATAGACATAAGAATCCAGTTTCATCATTATTTTTCTATACTAATTGTCTATACGTATAAGCTAGTCTATATTGTTATTATAAAATACGAATTCTAAAGTGAAATGTTGATCGACTGAAAAAAGCTCCACAATTTCAATAGGTGAAAAATATATGTGATGTGTTAATGGACTTTTTATACTCCTTAAGAACCAAATTATTTCTTCAAATAGATAATTTTCATGTCACACAAAATTGTAACCCCAATAATCTAATGGGATCCTCCTACACCAATATTAGACTTTGAAACCAAATATTCATTGACTTCCTCCCCTAAATTGTTGTTCACTTTTAGTGCAAAAATAAGAAATACAGGTTCTTGCCAATGCTTCTCTACGGCTAACTAGTTGTTGTTCTCAATGTGTTTCCCGCCATTCAAATTGATATTTATGGAAATCACAAGACTATTGTGATAGTGTGATCCATGTATCATTATTGGCACTACGGCAGTTCCTATGTTCATCGGATTGTTTTTGACTTTATATTGTTAAACAGAAATTACGTTTCTTAATCCCTTTAGGAACGCTACATTTTTGTGTGCAATTGTGTCATACTGTTTTCTTTTAATTAGTTCGCTTCGTCTCGACACCTTTCATGATATCATGTCACTCACTCCATGTGATCTCATCTTTGCTGCAAATTAGTAGACAACAAACTCTCACACTATATTACTAAATTGTCAACTGAATATTTAGATTTTGTTGGGAAGAAGAAATCCTATCCTAATTCTAAGACTCATGAGGATTTGCTTAGAGATAGAGAAGAAGGGTGAAGAAGAAGAAGAAGAAGAAGAAGAAGATGACCTAGAAGTAGTCGTGTATTCTGCCCACAGAAAAGTTAAGGGTCCTTTGGATGAGTTTATGATAAGATAAATTATATAGTTAGTGAGTTAGGTGGGAGGAATAAATAATTCTGTTATTGCATATGCAAGTCTGTACATATACATGTACAAAGCAATGAATAAGACACACATCGAATTTTTCAATTAGATTTCTTCTTCAATTTCGTACATGGTATCAGAGCAATAAGCTCGATCTAACAGTCGAAACATCAAATCCATTTACATCAGATTCATCATCTAATCAGTAACCTAAAATGCCTGAAACAACAACCACATCTACTGGTGATACGAGTAATGCTGCAAAACTAGTCAGCTATGATATCAATCACCCTTATCATCTCAATAACTCTGATTCACATGGAATGACTCTAGTCAACACTGTGTTTGATGGAAGAGGATACCCAAGGTGAAGGAGATCTATCTCCTGTCTTTGTCAGACAAGAAGAAACTTGGTTTCATCAATGGAGCATGTCAATCTCTAGATCTGAAATCTCCATACCATGAACAATGTAGTTGTGTAAATGACATGATCATCTCTTGTATCCTAAATGCTCTCTCAAAGAATATTGCAGACAGTGTGATATACTCCAAAACTGCAAAAGAGCTTTGGAACAGCCTGGAGCAGAGATTTGGGAGATCAAATGGAGCCAAGCTTTATCATCTACAGAAGGAGTTATCAGGTTTAGTACAGGAAAACAATGACATTGCAGGATACTTCACTAAGCCCAAACTACTGTGGGATGAATTAGATGCTTTAAATGTTATCATATGTTGTCCATGTGTTTGTGTTTGTAAAGGAAAGAAAAAGTTGAATAAGTCTCTTGAGGATCAGAGATTGATCCAATTCCTAATGGGATTAAATGACATCTATGCACAAGCAAGAGGAAATATCCTCATGATGAACTATTTGCCTAGCATAGATATTGCTTATTCACTTCTCTTGCAAGATAAAAATCAAAGAGAAGTTTATGCAAATGCACATTTTTATTCTGAATCAATATTACTCATGGCAGCTGGAGAGGCCAAGCAATATAATGTACAACTTCTAACTGATTTTGCAGCTTTTATGATCACAGGACAAGGGAAGAATTATTAGAAATTTAGAAACCAAACACAAAGAGGAGCAACCATAGCACCAAATATAACAACTGAGGGCAAAAATTTGTTAAACCTCAGCAAAGGTTTAAAGGGAAAAGGAAGTACAATCCAAATGTGTCTTGTACTTATTGTAGAAAAACAGGACATACACAAAAGGACTGCTACATAATTATTGAATTTTCAGAAGATTTTGAGTTCACCAATCACAAAGGTTATCAGAATCAAATTAAAGGAAATGCAGTCCTAACACACGATGAACGTGAGAATTCAGCAGGATAAAGCACTGAGCTCAACAACAGTAATTTTGGACAGCAACTCAGCAAGGAATAAATTGCAGAAATGATGTACATATATAAGCAGGCAAAGTTAGCACATGCAATAAATACATGAATCAATGCTAATTCAGTTGCTGGTATTATTCTAAAATACTTAGGTTCAGTGTTTACTAGTCTAAAATCAGACACTTGAATCATTGATTCAGATGCGTCAGAGCATATGTGTTTTGAACCTAATTCTTTCCTATTTCTAACTCCACTTCCTATACCTTTGAATATCAGTTTATCTAATTCTTTCAAGGTGATTGTTACTCATACATGGAGTATTTCTATTCTGCCATTTCATATCCTGAACACTATGTTACTTGTTCCGGATTTCAAATATAACTTATTGTCAGTTAATAGGTCTTGTGTTCAGATCAAGTATGATTTCCTATTCATATCTATTGGGTGTGTGTTGCATGGCCTTTTAATAGACAGTTCACAAGTTTTTGGTGAAGTTAGAAAGAGACTCTACTTATTGGAGCCAAGTAGTGTTGAGTCTAAGGGGATATTCAGTAGTAATGTACTTTCAATTCCAAAAGGAAGAAATTCCATTTAGAGTCTATTTCCTTTTCTAGTCTAGTTCAAGTTAATGCTACTCCTGATATTGAACTTTGGCATGTAAGATTGGGACACCTCCTATTTTCAGCAATGAATCATTTAGATTTTCTTCATTGTAAGTCAAATTCTAAGTTTATCTGTGATGTTTGTCATAAGGCTAAGCAAACGAGGAATCCTTTTTTTCTGTCAGTAGCATAAAATCTAAGCATATTTTTGAACTTATAAATGTAGACACATGGGGGCCTTATAAGTCAAATACTTACAATGGATTCAAATATTTCCTTACTATAGTAGATGACTATAGTAGAGGAACATGGACATTTTATTAAGTGCAAAAGGCAATATTTTTCCTATGCTTAAATCTTTTCTGTTTATGGTTGAAAGGCAATTCAATGTGAAAGTCATAATGATAAGATCTAACAATGTATTAGAATTGGAAAAAGGTACACAAGAGGCAGGTTTCCTAGCTTCAGAAGGAATTCTGCACCAACTATCTAGTGTAGCAACTTCTCAACAGAAAGGAATTGTTGAGAGGAAGCATAGATACCTCTTAGAGATTGAAAGAGGGTTAATGTTTCAATCCAAGCTACATATGTCATATTGGGGTGAATCTATCCTAACTTCCACACATCTTATTAATAGGATGCCTTCTAGTGTTCTTAAAGGAAAGACACCATATGAGGTTTTATTTCAAGAGAAACCCAAGTATGATCATTTAAGGAATTTTGGATGCCTCTGTTATGCTTATACAGTAGCCCAGGGAAGAGACAAGTTTGATGATAGGGCAACAACTTGTGTTTTGCTTGGTTATCCCTTTCATCATAAGGGATATAAGCTATTAGAATTGTCCACAGAAAGAGTATTTGTGCAAAGGGATGTGAAATTTCATGAATCACACTTTCCTTTTGTTGAAACCAGCACATCACATCACCCTATATTCCCAAGCTCAACATTTACTACAGAACCTACCTATTCACCTTCATCACATGATCAATCCTCACCCATCTCTTTAGAACCTAAAGTTTCTGATATTTTCTCCTCACCATCACCAAATTCTTCATACACTCTTTCTCATCACCAATTGTCTACTAGCCCAGTTCCTTTTCAATTTATCCCAGATACACCACACACTAGCTCACCTGTTTCTATACCACTGAGAAAGTTAGGAAGAGTTTCCAATCAACCAGCCTACTTGAAAGATTATATATGTAGTAACATTATGTTCACAAATGTAGCAGCAACTTGTTTCACTCAACCAAGTAAGCCTAGGGAATTTTTTTTTTCTTGTCACCCAACAATCAACATGTGCTGCAATCCCTCTCTACTATCACAAAACCTAACAATTTTGGACAGGTTTGTCAATATCTATGTTGGATAGAAGCTATGAATTCAGAGATTAAAGCTCTAGAAGATAACCACACATGGGATGTTGTTGAATTACCTAAAGGGAAAAGAGCTCTACCTTGAAAATGGGTATACAAGGTAAAATATTTGTCAGATGAAAGGATTGAAAGGTTGAAAGAAAGGCTGGTGGTCAGGGGGATATCCAAAGAGAAGGAATATATTATAGTGAGAATTTTTCACTAGTGGTGAAAATGACAACCATAAGGTGTTTACTCACTATTGCAGCCAAAAGAGACTGGAATGTGTGTCAATTGGATGTCAACAATGCATTTTCGCATGGTGATCTACAAGAGGAAGTGTACATGAGGTTTCCAACAGGTTTAACACCTCCTAGTCCTAAGCATATTTGTTTACTAAGGAAGTCATTGTATAGTTTAAAGCAAGCTTCCAGGCAATGGTATGCTAGGCTTGTAGGAGCTTTGAGTTTTAAGGGGTGTTCTTCATCATTAAATGATTGCTTACTATTCTTTAAATACAGAGGAAACCTGATTTCTATCGTATCTGTCTATGTAGATGCCATACTGCTTATTGGAGATGACTTGGAAGAAATTCAACATATAAAGACATACATTATTTTTTAGGGATGAAAAGGTTTAATTGTAAGCTAAAAGAGATTTACCTTGGATATGCTGCAGGAATTTGATATCTCCCATTTGTCTCGAGTCAGTTCTCCTCTTGATCATTCTTCCATGTTTCAAGCTGATGATGGTCATCCTTTGCAATATTCAGCAGTATTTCGTCATCTGGTTGGAAAGTTGAACTATCTCACTAGCACTCGCCCGAACCTTTCTTTTGCGGTCCTTACCCTCAGTCAATACATGCAAAGACCCTGTAAGTCTCATTTCTCTACTGCCTTACGAGTGCTCAAATATTTGAGCTCTGATCCAGGTCAAGGAATTCTTCTCTCAGCAGAATACTCATTCTCCTTGCTTGCATTTTGCGATGCTGATTGGGCCTCTTACAAGGATTCTAGGAGGTATGTTAGTGGATTCTTCATCATACTAGGAGGAGCACTCATTTCCTAGAAATCAAAGAAATAAGTGTCGATCTCTCTATCTTCTGCAGAGGCAGAATATAGATCTATGAGAAGAGTAATTGCTGAACTTACATGGTTAGTTCGACTCCTTGAAGATCTCTCTGCACCAGTAAGTCTTCCCATACCTCTTCACTCTGACAGCAAGGCAGCCATTCACATCGCCTGTAACCCTGTCTTCCACGAACGCACAAAACATGTCGAGATTGACTGTCATTTTGTGCATCAACAGTTCCTTTCCGGTTTAATTACCCTTTCTTTTGTTCCATCTAAAGACCAACTGGCGCATTTCTTCACAAAGCCACTTTCTGGGGTTTCTCACTCCGAAATTTTGAGCAAGTTAGGGGTCACAAAGTTACCCTCCAACTTGAGGGGATGTTGGGAAGAAGAAACCCTATCCTAATTCTAAGACTCATGGAGATTTGCTTAGAGATAGAGAAGAAGGGTGAAGAAGAAGAAGACCAAGAAGTAGTCATGTATTCTGCCCACAGAAAAGTTAAGGGTCCTTTGGATGAGTTTATGATAAGATAAATTATATAGTTAGTGAGTTAGGTGGGAGGAATAAATATTTCTGTTATTGCATATGCAAGTATGTACATATACATGTACAAAGCAATGAATAAGACACACATCAAATTTTCCAATTAGATTTCTTCAATTTCGTACAGATTTTCTTATGAACGAATTATAATTTTGTTTCTCTTGTACCATTTACTAAGTAAAGTTTTTGGGCAGGACTTACTGTGATATCCACTTTCCGGGTTATAAAATGGCTGATGTGATGCACCTGAAATTGCTTGCTGATAGCAACATTTGCTCTTCATATTCTTTGTTGATTACTGGATTAGTTTCTCTGATCAATGTTGCTATTGAAGTATTCACTCCCATTGACTATTTTTGATTAAAATAAGTAGATGATAAGTTCAGATCGGTCTCCATAAAATCTTGACTAGACAAGTTTTAAGGATGCTCAGTTTCTTACATAATAGTCTTATTTCTGTTAATAAGACGACAAGCACGTAGGAAAGAAACAATGATATTTGATGAAAGTAATCTAGGTCCTGGTATTTTGGGCATTGTGGTAATCATGTGATTATGGTGCCACATTTAATGGTTGAACAACTTTCTACAGCTATTCAGTTATTCTGCAACTATTTTTGTTGGTTTGAATTTGGAACTTTTACATGATCGAATTACATACGGATCCGAAGATGCTTATTATTTTCAACGAAACCAAAAGGAACGTTACGAGTAAAACATTTATATAGTTCAAGGTCGTCATTCTTTCTAGATCATCAAACTATTTAGCCAATTAAAGTTTAAAGGCTGCGTTAAGACATTAAATTGTATTCCACACTTAATTCATTGGATTTAAGAATGGTATTCTAGTTGTGATTAAGATTCTCACATTAAATTGGAATCAACGTTATCCCACAATCTTATACGAAAACATAATTGGTCATGGGGACAGATGGAAGTAAGAGACATTGATCGATTCAACTTAACCTCGATATGAAAAGGAACGAAGACTGACCAAAACGAAGAAAAGGGGAAAAAGAGCGAAGAATACGGTAAAAGCCCGCAATCGAGCTAAAGGCACTTTTTCCTTTTAATATTGAGATCATAATGCCTCACTCTTCATGAAGTATAGAAAGACAAATTAAGAACTCACTAACAGGTCTTTCTAGTCCCCCGACGCGTATCTATCTAATCTCGTCCCTGAATTTTAGGTGGATGATGATGCTTCACCCCTAGAACTATGGTTTGATATACACATCTTTCATTATGTAAGAATACATCAAAATTCACACTTAAGTTCTCTTTGAACTAATTAAACTTATCTTTTCAGAGTTTTGTGTCGTGTTTCCAGCTCATTTACCCTGGACTAGTTCTTTCTTCATAATGAATCAGTGGCATCGGTCAAGGCTTACGCTACAATGATCTTTCCCCTGATAAATTCAATTTCTTGGCCAAATGTATCATATAAGAGTTCAAAGCACTTCATTTCATCTTATAAGGTCACAAGGTATGGTTGGTAATCATGACCATCCAGAATCATTAATAGTTCAAGAACGTTGAGATTGATGTGCGATATAAGAACATCTTATGCACATGATTAGTTGCTTATGAAAGATGACATTCTAGAAAATTCGAGATACCAAAACAACAGAGAACGAGAAGACGGACCTCATGGACCTCAGCATACTGAGATTTCTGCTCGAAAAGGACTTCCCTAGTTATCTTTTCCTCTTGAGCCTCTGAAAGTTGGGCTTTATGGACTGGCTCGAAACAATGGCTTTAGCGTCAGTAATGCCACGTCCAAAGGGGATCAGAGGCTTCTTAACTGAAGAGCTTGACACTGTAGGGGAAGCTGCTTTTCTTTGCAGCTGCTTCGGTACCTCCAGCCTTTCAAGGATTCGTGAAGTTTTGTCATCAAGTTTTCCAGTAGTTTTAGGGGGAGATGAGGAAACCTCTTTATCCAACTTTGGCTTGGAGATACAAGTGGGAGAAGACATCTTTGGAATCTCTAATACAACTAGCTGTTCCCATTCTTCAGTAATTCTAGTACCAATTTTGCCATCAGTCGTTTTACTATCCATCATGTTGTCTTCTATAACCAACAAATTGTTGGCTTGATCTGATAAGTCCTCTATCATAGGGTCTTGCAGGGCTATGTTTGTTGCTGTCACCGGTTCTTTAGCCTTAGCAGGTATTGCCCTGATAGTCAATCTTTTAAGATGAAAGTCCATGACAAGCCAAGAAAATATTGAAAAGAAGTAATTAAACTCAATGCCTATATAAAGCTGATTTACACGTGATCAGCACGGATGGTGATTAGCAGATCAGACAGCTCGGGCTAAAGCTAAAGCTCGGAAGCTAATTTTTTCCAGAGTTGAGAACTAATGAAATTTGTTGTGAATCTTATTAAAGCAAATAGCTCCTGATCGAAGTAGATGACTCCTTCCATCACCTAACAAAATCAACTATAAAACAGCATAGATTCTTCGCTAAAAATTAGAATGTGCTATAGTTAACCCAGATCAGGAGCATGGAACAAAGGTTAAGAAGTGCTTAAGAAGACACCAATTGAACCAACTAGCTATATTGATCCCCTATAAATAACTAAGAAAGGCAACAAGTTCCTAAAACATTTATATTAACCAGTGGCACTTAAATGGACACTATGGAGTAATCAACAATACACATCAGCAACTTAGTGCGGTTTTCAGACCACCAGAAAAACTTTCACGTCAACTATTGACAGAAAATGAAAAGGGATGAACTTCAAGAAAAAACCAATCCATAGATCATACGGAAAAGGTCCAAATATGCCCTTGTACTATACGAAATTGAGCACATTTGCCCTTCGTTAATACTTTAGCTCAAATATGCCCTTACCGTCACATAGTTGGTCCATATATGCCCTTAGAGTTATACAGTTGGCTCATATATGCCCTTTTCGAAACGGAATCCACTCAAACTAATTAGGTATTTCGTTAATTGTATTAAAGTGTATTACAAATACTATTTCCTTTTTATTAGCACTTTTTTCCTTTACCTTTCTCTTTTCTTTCTTCTTTTTTCTTTTCTTCCCTTTTTTTTCCTTTTTCTTTCTCTCTTATTCTATTTCCTCCATTACTGATGTCTTCTCCATTTTCGTCATCAATTTCACTTGACAAAACTCATGAATTCCAATTACTAAGAAAATTCTCCCATAAGAATGTTTTTATAGATCATATGTTTGTCAATTTTTTAATTTTTACTGAACATATATTTAGTTCTAAAAAAATTTAACAAAGTAAGATTGAAGTAATATTAATGTAACAAAAAACCCGAAAAATCCAACAAAATCGAACAATCCAAACCGATATAATTGGTTTGGTTTGGTTTTGATAAAAACCGAGCCAACCCGTTCCTTGTACACCCCTAATTTACATAGTTAATAAAAAAAATAGAAAATGTCCAGCTGAAAAAAGATGAAAAAGGACTAACTCAAATTTATAACACTACAACTTGAACTCTAGGCTTTTAATCATTAAATTATCTTTCTGGAAATAATTTAAATATTTTGGTCTTTTGAGTATTGTTAAAGGTTGAGATGTTTTTATTATTTTAAAGTTTAAACCATAATTTTTGGAACAATTTAATTTCGTTTATTTAGAGGGCCAGTGAAATTGGAACTTGATTACCTTATGGGAGATTTTTCTTAGTAATTGGAATTTATGAGTTTTGTCAAGTGAAATTGGTGACAAAAATGGAGAAGACATCAGTAATGGAGGAAACGGATAAGGGAGAAAGAAAAAGAAAAAAAAAAGAGAAAAGAAAAAAGAAGAAAGAAAAGAGAAAGGTAAAGAAAAAAAGTACTAATAAAAAGAAAATAGTGTTTGTAATAATACACTTTAATACAATTAACGAAAGAATAGTTTGGGTGAATTCCGTTTCGAAAAGGGCATATATGGGCCAACTGTGTAACTCTAAGGGCATATATGGACCAACTATGTGACGGTAAAGGCATATTTGAGCTAAAGTATTAACGAAGGGCAAATGTGCTCAATTTCGTATAGTACAAGGGCATATTTGGGCATTTGACCTAGATCATATAGCTGACCAGTGACCGGTGAAATATATTTTTATAGCAGATAAAGAAAAACACTACAGGAAAGAAAAGAAGTTACCCAAATTGTAGGCTCTCTTTGACAAGCAAGTTTAGTCTTTGATGGAAGCCTCTTTTGTGCTGAACTGGATCATAATTTCTTAATTCGATCTGGAATAACAAAGAGCATCAGAACTTAATCCGGAGAAGTACCAAAAATGACCTTCCTCTATGCACCAAGGAAGAACACTCAGCCCTTTCTTTATACCTAGCAAAGTGCAAACGGTTTAGAGATAAAGCTACATTATCGTTAATGATGAGAATGTGAAACTGCAAATCCTTGAGAAAGATAAATTAAGATCCAGCTTATAGAGCTTCATGAATTTATTAATGAATGCTGGTTCATCTTTCATCTTATCAGTGCATCTAGTTTGGTATTGCTCCCAGTAAGAAACGAAGATGTATCGGAAGAATCAAATAAAAGAACAGGAATAGAATTTCCCTAATGAAACAGACCTTAAGCAAAGAGACCTGCAGAGAATTTTCAATATCCTCGGTGACTGGGGTGCAAGCGATATTACTGATGTCAGGGACAGGCAAGGCTTCCTCTGATCCAGCAAGCCGCTGAAAATACTTATACAGTGACATCACATAATAAAGAGTAGAAAAAAATATTGCAGGATAGCTGGATGCATTAAAACAAGAATAATCAAGGGGTTGTTGGAAGAAAGAAATATCTTCACTGCCGGTTATAATTTGTTGACAGATTGGACTTTAGGGCCAAAAGGAAAACATAAAAACATTAAAGGAAAGAAACAACAACAATAATAATAGCTTATTGCACGTTCTCGTTGGTCGCATATTCTTGTCTAGACCTACAAGGGATTCTGTCGCATGAAATTTTTTAAGAAAAATGAGAAGGAAATAAAGCACTAATTTTTTATCAAAATGAAGAGAGATAGATGTTGTTGACTTCTTTTTAGTAGGAAAATAAAGGCTCAGATGTGAGAGGGACTACATACTTACTCTGAGAATCATTACTCCTTTCTCTGAAGGTAAAAGAATATAATAGCACAGGAAGGACGTTTGCTTCGCAGTTTCTACATTAGAATTTGATGAACAAACCAAACCCTGGTCAAGGGAATGCAGAACACCACACAGCACTTGAAAAACTGCCAAATCACAGAGCCAGATCATCATCTCTTCATGAAAAGTATTCTCAGTTTAATTTCAGCGACTATTTGAACATTTTATAAGTTGGGCAAGGTTATGCAGTATATAGTATGGGAAGGCATGGCAGCAATGAATAATGATAGGCCTTCTGCTTACGTTTAGAATTTAGCTCTGATTTATCAGTATCATCCAACTCAGACAAAGCTGGGGTAACAATGTAGGAAGTACCTAAAATAATCCCTGTTAAGAAACAGAAGCTGATATTGAGTGTAGATCACCAGTCATGAGCAAGAGGTAACAAATGCATGTTGAATTAGGTGCCAAACTGATGACTCTAGTGCATCATGAGAATTTCCAATTGATGTAAGGAGTGCTGTTAGTTAGTTGTTAATGTAAATAAGCATACTTGTATTATAGTTAAGGTACATCAATAATATAATTTTCCGAGTTATTAATTCTCACAAGTGCAAAGAGAGGGCATCGGTATAAGTTTTGTCTTTGTTAGGACTTTGATTTCTCATAGCTAATATATTTTCAACTGGGACCAGACATTAACAATAGAATGCAAAATTTAACACAGAAAGCTTTTTATTTTCATCCAAACTTACCTTCATCAAGCGATCTCAAGTTAGTTCTTTCAATAACATCGAAGTTAATTGGTAAAGGAACTTTCTGAAGGTCCCGGCAACACTGGAAAGAGGGCATATAGAGGATTGTATGTTCTCCTATCTTCACAGAGCTCTCAACCAAATCAAGTGCTCCAAGCTCAACTCCAGTTACTGGGCAAGAAGACTTATCTGTCCGGATCATTTTTGAGTTGTCAAATGGAATGCCATGACACCTGCATGACTGTTAAAGGAGCAACAATTCTAAGAAACTTCACGTGAGACTTACTGCTCACTACAAGAAAATAAAAGATGTATACTCTTGGACACCCAGGGGGAATAAAAATGGTTTACTGATGCAATTAATGGTAGGGATATCTATAACATTCACTGTAAAACTAGCTTATAACAGTTCGCGAAGATGTGTATTTTATTGCGACCAAATGAACTGAATTCGTTTATCAACATCTGCTCGTCTGGTCATGATTTATGACAGCTTGAGAAGCACCAAGCATGATTTATGTGTAGTTTCGTAAGATAAAGGATGCCTTCTAAGAGAAGCGTTCTCTAAGAAAGAAAAAATTCAGCAATATCTCCTATCCAAAACTAGTTCTCAGCTGCAATACCCATAATACAGTATTGGCAAGGGGCCAAAATAATTCTGCTTGACAACTTTTGAACTTCCTGATGAACAAATTGGATAATCTAACAGTGCATTTTTCCAATATAGTATCTTTGGCACATATTTGAAATTTTACATGGGCCTGTTAGGATAGACATTTGAATTTTAAAGGGATTTCTGATCTTTGAAGTTAATCCTGAACTTCCTGATGAACAAATTGGATAATCTAACAGTGCATTTTTCCAATATAGTATCTTTGGCACATATTTGAAATTTTACATGGGCCTGTTAGGATAGACATTTGAATTTTAAAGGGATTTCTGATCTTTGAAGTTAATCCAAAATAACGACAGAAATGAACTGATAAATTGATTTTGTTTTTCAAATCTAAGTAGGCATATCAAAACAAGTGCAAATGAATTAACTGTTTAGCTTCAGATTTTGAAATGCCTTAGACAAATCTCTACATTTAAACAGGCTTGGGAACTTAACAATCCTTCAGACTAAAAAATTTAAAAGAATTCTGGCATTTATGGGAAGGACTCAACATAAAGAAAATAGTTGTTATAATGGTAGCAATTTGTTATTACAGAGGAGTAAAGAAAGAATGTTTTCTAGAGATGAGGATGGATCATTGAATAGGAAGACTAAATGAACACCATATCAAACACAGAGGATTGTAGTTGATGGTCCTTCCTTTTTAATAATTCGTCTCCTTTCTAGGTTTAACCAAATAATCTGTTGCATATTCTATCTTTCTTTAATGGATTTTAATATTTTTGCCATTTTAAAAACTAACATTGAGAAGTTAAACGAAAACTCGAAGTCAGTTAATATTTCCTATACTACAAGAACGTAAGATCTATATGAGGTTTCAACACTAATGTTTTAGCATTAAAAAACCAGCTACTTTTCTGTTACCTACTTGATTAAATTGCGAAAGCAAGAATAAAGACTTCAATCGTTTGTAAGGTTTTATGAGACTTCCCACTCAAATCTGTGATTAGAAAAAAGATATGAAAACTAAAGGGAACACCATAATTAGTATTACTTTGACACACTACTTGACAAGCACAAGGGCTATTTGTCAATCAAAGATTTACTATTAGAGATTGGTCTCAAGAAACTAATATGGGAGGGAAACTATACTAATAAAAGGTAAATCATCATGCAAAATTGTATGATTACTCAGAATTTTTGATAATATCTCATGGTTAAAATCATAGAATCTAAAATATCACCTGTTTTTTAACCCTCATCAGGCCATCACATGACAAACAAGTAGTTTAAATGCATCATTGAAACAAATCCAAAACTTGAAGGCCAATTACCAATCAGTTAAAGAATGTAACTTAGCAGTAGGAAGAACCCTAACCAGAGAGAAAGATGCGATGATTTTACTGAAGAATCTATAATTCTTACCGTCCAGCTCATCAAGACTTTCATTTTCAAAACAAGAAGTTACTTTTAGGACCTATCTAGAATAAATCAATTGTTTTGCTTGGTATCCTAATGAACTTTATGAGTATACCTTACAAGGAACGAATTCATCGATTATCTGGTTGAAAGATGTGCGCAAGTTGCAGGATATCTGGTTTGTTGAACCTAAAAGATTGCTCTTGAAGACAAAACGAGCCTGTAATTGTTCTTCCAAGTCCTCCTTCAGTTCCTGAAACCATTTCTTTACCAAGCCAGACAAAGCATGTGCATCTGCAGATCTATTTGTTATAAATAACAAGAAGAGAAAACTTGATTCTTCCTAGGAATTATACAAAGATGTTAGGGGCCAACAAGTGTACTCATTCATTGAACAAAATTAAGGACATTTAACCTTTATGATTCAAATTTTTTACAACCAGTCAAGGACATTTGACCTTTATTTCCATCAACAGAAAATTTAACCTCTTTGAATACATAAATGTTTTAGCTGCTTTAAACATTGCATGAACAAGGATCCAAAGACATACGAAGGATGCAAAGAACCACACATGGAGAAGGAGAACTTGTCACAGATTCATTTTGAACTACATGCTACAACCAGGAAGAACATAATTGGCATTTCTAAAGTCTAATATCAGGAAACTCACTTCCTACAGACTGAAAGGATTTTTAAACAAAATGATCTCTACGGTAACTCAGGAAACAGAGTCGATTCTAAGAATCTGTTATATAAACCAATAAAGATAGGCCTTGCTCAACTAGACAATTTATTACATTTACCCACGACAAGATCAAGATGAACTAAATCATAAAATGAAAATCACGGTGAACAAATAGGTTTTAAGTATCATTCTAAGGACTCCTACACAGAAGGATTAAAGAGTGTCCCTAACCTGGAATATAGTTTTGAAATGAGCAGTTCTCGAGATCACCAATCTGCTTCAAGAATTTGTTAATACTTCCAGGAGTATCAGCAAGATGACTTGAATTTTGCTCCAAGAAAATAAACTCTATGGAAACACAGTTATCTGCTGCATCCTGTCAGCAAAACCACCACTTTTTTCAACTTGAAGCTTGCAGTTCAAAAGGTTTAGAAACTGAACAATTAAGACATCTAATCATCCGTCCAAAATCTGGAGGATAAAGTAGAACAGATAATGATATGAATGCAGAGAGTAGATGCATCACCATGAGAGCCTTTTTGGTAGCAGAGTTCAGGCTTTCAAATATGCAGGAACTAATCAAAATCACCTTTCTCGTAATATCTTTATTATGACCTCCCCATGAGTACAAAACTTTGTCATTTAGGATACTGCAAAGTTTCAAATCTGCAAGCGCCAAATGGTGACCACACCAATGGTAACAAGAGTGATCAAATCAAATTAAGCATAAGCATGAAGCAGAACAACAACTTGAATGAATTTAAATTTTTTGAAATCAATAAAAATTCACGTAAAAATTACCGCTGCAACATAGAGCTCCAGAACTGTTGAAATCAGGCAAAAAGGCATCGGAAGGCAAATTGCTCACTGCATGGTGGAAATCACGGAGATTGAAGTTGCCTCGTGGACTATAAGCTATCTTAAGCTGTGTATAACATCACTTATCAGTTCAGGAGTATTATTACAAGTTTACCAGGTAAAAATAGCAGTAATACGCATTTCAGCCTACAAATGAATATAGGGACCGAAGCATTTAAATATTCGAGCTAAAAATAGAGAAGAGATTATATTTACTTCATCGGTGCGTGAGATTCGATTTTTGAATACATAGCACAGTCCGATGCGATCGGGCAAAGGTTTTGATCTCGAACTGTCTGTACTACTACTTGGAGACGATATCGAGTAGAAATTGGCGAGCTGTAACATCGACTGGCGGAGAAGAGAATATCGGTCAAAATTATTATTTTAAATATGCGAATTCAAGTGAAATTCGAAGAGAATGAAACAAAACAACGCAATGCTTTGCACCAGCAAATCAGTCAACAGATTCAATTGCTGTATATAATTGTTCATGAGTAAATGCATGTGGATATATCACCTGCTTCAAATCGCGAAGCAATGGAGCTGATAAGCTCCGCAAATCCAATACGAAGCAAAGCATCACCATTTTCTGGATCTCTCTCTCTCTCTCTCTCTCTCTCTCTCTCTCTCTCTTTGTCACGCTAAGTGCTCTTCCCTCCCGCTCTCGCTTATAAACTGATTTTGGCGCCTTCTATCACGCCATTCGGCCTGGGTTTGGGTTTTGACGTTGCATTTCCTTAAATAATAAAATGACTGGATCTTTTTGATGTTCTTTTTTTTCTTCAAATCGTTTGAATAAAGTCCATGTGATCAAAATAGTGACTTTTAGACGAGAAACGGTTTAATATTTGTTTGTTTCAAATTCGCCCTCCTTATTTACACAATTACACCAAACAATTGAATATAGGACATGTGTCTTTTGTATACACACATGGTTAAGTGTTATATATTCTCATTTTATTTAATTTTTAATTGTTAAGGTTAAATTATTTTATTTCAAATGATCAGAGAATTGATTTTAAGTTTTTTCCTTTTGGAAAGTTCAAAAGAATCAGTAAAGACAAAATTATTGTTATGGCTTTAAATAAAATTAATACATTAAAATCCACTAAATATTCTCAGATGAAACCAATATGTGTTGCAACCATGAAGGAAGATATATAAAAGGTAAGCTTTAAAGATTAAAGTTCTTGTCATAATCCTGTCCATTCAATCAGTCGAAGGATAAATCAATCAACTAGGCTTCAGCAAATATACAAATATGAGTTTGAAAAATAAAGCACTATCAAAAGTAAGTTAAATAGAGTATCAAATTTGAAAGAAAAGTTTATTTATGATCAGGAGTCCAGTAAAGATTATTATCTACTGGGGTCATAGCAACATTAGAATAGAATTTCCTACAAAAAGATTGCAATTTGCAACATGATTTTAAGCTGAATTAGTTTACACCGTTATCAAAGCAAATAAAGTTCTGATGATCAGGCTTTGAGGAAACTTCTGTTGTGTGCTCATTTGGAGCAGTAAGAATTTCAGATATGAACTTTATCAAAGAGCAAAGACCACCCAAGAAGTTATGATCAATGACACCTCTTCCTTCTATAACATGAGCAAAATCAATCAACTTGATTATTGCACCTGGATTCCGTCCTACCGATGCATGTTCTTTGTCAAACATCATCAGAATTGAGCAAGAATAAAAATGGTACATCGTTTGATCCTCAAACCATGCTTTCAACTCTAGCAACTGCGATAAAATGCCAGTAGAACCGCCATATACAGTTGCTGCAAAGGAACAATCTGGTTCCAAGTCTGAGTCAGTCGCCGCGTTAGAAGAAACAAACTTTTTTAGGATTAACTTGACTTCCTCTGCAGAAAGGTTTTGAATTGAAGTCCTTTCAGGTTTCCAGTAACCTGATTCTTTATTTCCATATATTTGTATCCCCGATAACCTGAATCCTAAGGGAAGGCTCGATGTCTCTACATCCTTTTTCAAGCACTTTTGCATATACTCCTCAGTTGATTGTGGTGCCCAGGTTCTTGAACCAATTTTAATATCCACTATTGACGGATTGACTCGACCTAGAACAAGATCATGTAAAACTAAGTGGTACTTCAAGCCAGATCCATCGGATGCCTCTATGAGCTGAGTGCCATAAAAGATAGGGAAGAATTTGGAGATGTGTTCTGGGATCTTAGTGTTGGAAGAGAATGATTCGTAGAATTTAACCTCATTGGACCCTCGTTCATCGCCTTGGAGAGGCTTGTAGAAACGTCCTGATTCATCCACGAGCGGACCAAGCTTCCCATTGCCTGCTTGGTGTCCTGCAACTTGGTGCGGAGGAATCTTAAGCATCCTCACTGATGATGAAGCACAATACAGAAAATCAAAGGAAGCAGAAGCCTTTCCTGTGAATTGTAGAATGAATCAAAGTTCATATCAGCCCTTCAGGGAAACAAAAAAATGCGATCACACTAAACAGAGAAGGATATCTTGACTTCACTGATTTCTTCATTAGCAACAGTATGTAATTCATGTAGTTTGAATTCCAACTCTAATTTCTGGTATAAGTGTTTAGATTATATGACACTATTTGAATTAAATTTCATCACGATTGCCATTAAAGTAAGGACTGTATAGACAAAAACCTACATGTCCCATTTGAAAAGCCTCCAACTCACATGTTCCAAGAACCAAAATGAGTAAGACCATTCTAGCTTGTCATACATATATGCACTTCTTAGTTATGCTTACATCCCTAGAGTATCATCGCAATGCAGTATGATTGATCCAGTACAGTTCAGAGGGTGAAAACTGTTAGTCCCGCCAATATTGCTGTATTTGTAAATAATAATTCTGCAAAATATAAGTTAACGTAATGAAAAAGTTATAAATTCGAGCCCACTGAATTCACAGTGTTTCCTTAAAGAATTTAATCCCCTCCTAGTACCCAAGGTAATGGATTATTTCCTCCCAGGATAGAACGAATAACACACTGGTGTAGCGGTACTTCAAACCCCAGTGTTTCAGCGAACACAAAGTTCGGTAGCAAATCACACTTACAGTTGCTTTGTTTGAAGTTAAAAACAATGCAGAACGAAGGAGTATATACTCAGAAGAACGTATGGAAGTTCTGAGAGGAAGGAGTGCAATGTATAGCCAATTGTATGTTGAGTTCTTGGTAATTTCAGTTGAGTTCCGAGTGTCTTTATTCAACATCTGCTGCACATATATATAGCAGCCAGTGTTGAAGAAGACCAAACGTCCACTCTCCATGGTGGAGCAAGCATTAGCTTGTTTGTGGAGCAAGCACATTCATGTTTGTGGAGCAAGCACATTCATGGTGGGAAGAGCATTAGGCGGCTGCCAAATGGTCAATACACGGATTGGAAAATATCCGTTACAAATGCGGATAATCTTACGTTAATATTTACTATTAACAAATAAATTTGGTCCAAAAAATTAATCAATCGATCGATCATTTGACCAAATCCGAATCCGAATCCGAAGCCGAATCCGAAGCCGAAGCCAAAGCCGAAGCCGAAGCCGTAGCCGTAGCCGTAGCCGTAGCTGTAGCCGGAGCCGAGCGAGCGACGACGGCGGCGGCGCGAGGCTTGCTTTCTTCTTAACTCTTTAAGAGCTACAAGAAGAGCAATTATATATATACCCACCAAAAATGTCTTCCTCTTCCAATATGGGACAATGTCTCATTGTCAAGAGGGGGAAACTTAAAATTTTACTCAAAAATTTCATTTTTCCTCCATTTCCCATTCACCCTCATTTTAAGACTATTTCATCTTAAAAAACAAAACCTCAACAAAAACTTCGTTCCTCTACTGGTTGGGCTTGCTACCGTTGTATAAAAAAGGGCAGCCCGGTGCACGAAACATTCCGCGTTCACGCAGCCGCACTCTTTTCTTTTTTGGTTGTCAGTAGGGTTGGGGGCCGGGGGTGGGGGGAATTATCAGGATGAATGAGCAGTCTACATTATTCCTATAAGTTTAGAGGTCCTAATTCCCCAAGCGTAAACATGTGAATCCATCATCTAAATACAATAAAAGGCAGCAGAAGTGTTCAATAGGACTGCTTTTAGAGCCAAGCAATAGCATGGGCAGATCATTTAATGTGCAATCTCCCGAAAGGCAAAATTAGGAAGCATTTTCTATGCAGGCCAGTTAACAATTTTCACGAGACACCAAAGACACTAGATGCCATTCAACTCTTCTTTTAGCAGAAAACATAGCATTTGTGATCGAGAGAAAAAAACATCCTGCAGATTCCCTCTAATGAATGAGTTGTAAAATGTGCAATATGTTAAATCAAGAGGAGAAAACTTTTGTTGGAACAATATAACTATAAATTCAGAAGACATTTGCCTAAGCACTACCATTGTAGCTCTTTGCTGTCATAAGGAAATGACTCCTCTCCAATTATTGAAGAACTGAGGCTTTCCAATTCATTCATTAATTTCTGTCACATTACACTTCCAGAGTTTATGCCTATGATTTTAAGCTGGTAATCTACCCTCTCTTAAAGTTTCTTCTTCTACACACCCCCCCAAAAAAAGAGATGCTTTCCTTTTACATTAATTTAACAGGCATTAGTCAATACTATTTTCTCATAATGTTTTTCTGACTTATTATTATCTGTTTTGTTTAACAACATCATATTTCATACATCCCAAAATTTTCATATTTACAAGTATTTATATTAGTCATTCTAAGAGTTTAATCAAAATCAGAATCTTAGGGGTATGTGCATGCTTTTGAGTTCTAGAAAATGTTGGCATCTTACAAGAAAATCTCAATCATACATGGGAGAAAGGTAACGTGAAGAAATTTGGTGGAAGAATTGGAGAAAAATGATATCTCTGTGAAAAAGTAGTCATTAAAATAAACCAGATGGCAGATATGTCCCCCATTTCATTAAAATAAAATAAAATACGAATCTACATAAAAGGCGACAAAAAGTTTTAAAAACACAAATCACCAAGAAACAACAGAAACATAAACAACACACTTCTGCTTCCATTTTATAATGGATCATATCTTATAGAAGATTAAAAAAAACACATTACTGAATTCGATTCAATAACAAGACTTTACCCAAAAGAAACAATTGAAATTCGAGAGAAAAGCAAATCAGAATGAAAACTAAAGGGACATTTGCGTATGAATTCTAAAATGAGAATAACAGCAACTTACAGATTTAGAAAATTGAAGCAGCAATTCAGTTTTCGTATTTGGTGAGATTCTGCTATTTAATTAAAGAATGGCATTCATTCCTATTAGGTATACCAAGGCAATTTATAGTGATGTTATGGCAATGAGCTTTTCCAAAACGTGTCTATCTGAGAGGGACCTTACCTTTGGGCTTTGGGGTCCTAGTAAAGAATCCGCATCACGTGAAATTAGAATCTGTCTGATTAGTAGATTTTATTTTTTTTCCTTTTTAAAAATTCTGAAGTATTTAATTATTAATATTTCCACCAAGTCAACAAAAAGATCTTCCTTATTCTTTTTTCACAACCAAAAGATCTAAACTAACTCCAACTGTTTTCGCAATTGAGGTAGAAAAAACTCTTTTAGAAGTACATAGAAAAATCCATTAATTATTTTTTATTTGGTGCGGATGACTTGGGATCTTGAATGATTAATTTATAAAGAGGTAGCCCTATATGTGACAAATAGATGGCTGTGTTGGGGTCTTACTAATGCTTTGATAAGGGAAATTAAGCTGATTTTGACTTCAAATATATGGCAGCCACCTTTATAGAAATTAAGTGATAGCATTCGGTTATTCAGGGAAAAGCACTTGCGTTTGCTATTTACAATAGCTGTCAAGGGAGGGACTTCTGGAATCAAATTGCATTTTTAATTTATTATATTACTCGATCTTAACTAATTTTAGTCTGTTTTAATGAGATACTTTTATATTTAAAAATAATTTAACTTTAAATTTTTTATTTTACACCTAATAAGATAATTTATAATCGCACAAATATTTATGGCTCGATTTAAATAATAAATTTTAAAAGTCTTTTTTTTTTGTTTCCCGAAAAAGTATATATTGTTATAATTAATGAGAGACTTTGAACCTAAACCAAAGCCGCGACGACTGTAGGCTGGTCAAATGCAAAGGAGAACACCAAGCTTTGCTTGGTCATTTTGTTGGCTAAAAGAAAATGCCGAAGCAGCCCGTACATGTTCCTGTACACTTTGTTACGGAAGGAATTGCATATAGATATTCGTAACACGCAGCGAAAAACAATAATAATCCTAGATAGATCTTTTTGTGTTTAAAATTTATTTACATGTCAAAGATCATATCTAAGACGTACCTGGTGAAGAAAGTCTCGTTTCAAAATTTTCTTCGATAGTGTGAAAACTCTATGCGTATTCACACCGAGACTGATCCTTGCTATCAACTTTTTGATCAATGAAACCCGCGAAAAAATTAAATGAAAATATCGTGTTGAAATGTTTCTCAAAAATTTCAATTCAAAGATAGAAGAACAAGAAATAATTTTCTTGTAATTGTATTTTCTCTCTTGGCTTTGTATTGCACTCTCACTTTCACAAAGTGATTTTTCTTCTCAAGACTTGCTACGGCAAATTTTTTCCATCACCTTTATATAACATCACATATAAACCTTTTTTCTATTTGGTTGAGGTGATGATTTACTTAGGGTAAAAGTTTATTTCAAAAATATATCTTATGGAATTTAACGTGGTCCGTCGGATCCTTTTTGGACGTTCCAATTCAATTCCAAATTGGATTGGATTATGAGACTTAATATATTCACAATTCCTACTGGAGAAGTACAAATCCCATTCTTAACGGGAATTACGTGAAGTTGCCGAAACAGTCCTTTTACTTTATAAAACTTTTCCTAATGAAAAGCTAAATCCCATTCCAAATGGGTGTCATGGAAGTCACACTTCCTTTATGAACAGTGCACGTGAATCCAATTGCAATTGGATTTCACTCTAAAGTCTTCATTAATAGTTTATATATACCTTATATAAATAAATATCAATTATATATATCACACACACACAATATATATATATATATATATATATATATATATATATATTTTAACCAAGAGATATATTTTAATTTTCTATTTCAAATAGAAAACTTTAATTTATTCACAATATTAATTATATCCTCTATGCTAGCAAAGAATATAATAATATTTCATTTGGACTAATATTAGAGTGGATGGAGTTGAGGGGGCTATGCGTAAGATGAGCAGGGACAAAGCGACCGGGCCGGATGAAATTTCAGTGGAGTTTTGGAAGAGTGCGGGCAAGGCAGGCTTGGAGTGGCTCACTAGGTTATTTAATGTCATTTTTAGAACGAAGAAGATGCCCGAAGAGTGGAGGTGGAGCACGATGGTTCCTGTATACAAAAATAAGGGTGATATCCAAAATTGCAATAACTATCGGGGTATCAAGCTGCTTAGTCATACTATGAAAGTCTGGGAGAGAGTGATAGAGCTAAGGGTGAGGAGAAATGCGTATATTTTCGAGAACCAGTTTGGGTTTATGCGGGGCGTTCGACTATAGAAGCCATCCACCTTGTTAGGAGATTGATGGAGCAGTATAGGGAGAGAAATAAGGACTTGCATATAGTGTTCATCGACTTAGAAAAGGCATACGATAAAGTTCCGAGGGAGGTTTTGTGGAGATATTTGGAGGCTAGAGGTGTACATGTTTCCTACGCTAGGTTGATTAAAGACATGTATGATAGGGTAAAGACTCGAGTGAGGATGGTGGGTGAGGACTCAGACCATTTTTCGGTTATGATGGGGTTGCATCAAGGGTCGGCACTCAGCCCTTTTTTGTTTGCTCTGGTAATGGACTTACTGACGCGCCACATCCAAGGGGAAGTATCGTGGTGCATGTTATTTGCAAATGATATTGTATTGATTGACGAGACGCGAGACGGTGTGAATGCGCAATTAGAGGTATGGAGGCAGACCCTGGAATCTAGAGGTTTCAAGTTGAGCAGGACCAAGACAGAATACTTGAAGTGTAAGTTCAGTAGTGAGACTCAAGGAGGGGAAGGGGAGGTGAGGCTGGACTCGTAGGTCATCCCTAGGAAAGGGAGTTTTAAGTACCTTGGGTCTATTATTCAGGGGGATGGGGAGATTGATGAAGATGTCACACATCGTATTGGGACAGGATGGATGAAATAGAGACTCGCTTCCAGTATTTTGTGTGACAAGAAGATGCCACCGAAACTTAAGGGTAAGTTCTACGGAATGGTGGTCAGACCAACGATGTTGTATGGAGATGAGTGTTGGCCAGTCAAGATCGCTCATGTCTAGAAAATGAAGGTAGCAAAGATGAGGATGTTGAGATGGATGTGCGGGCACATCAGGTTAGATAGGATCAGAAATGAAGCTATTCGCGGCAAGGTGGGTGTGGACCCTATTGAGGACAAGATGCGGGAAACACGGCTTAGGTGGTTTGGTCATGTGATGAGGAGGAGGAGCACAGACGCCCCGGTGAGGAGGTATGAAAGGTTGACATTAGAGGGCCTACGGAGAGGTAGAGGTAGGCCAAAGAAGAGGTGGGGAGAGATGATTAGGCAAGACATGGCGCAACTTCAGTTGACCGAGGACATGACCTTTGATAGGAAGGTATGGAGGTCGAGAAATAGGGTAGTAGAGTAGGTAGTCTAGAGTGTTCATAACGGTAGTATTGTCACGCAGTCTTGCTTTCTGTTGGTAGTAAGTTTTTATGACTAACCGTTGTTTTCTTTCATTGTTGATCACCTTACGGTCTTGTTGTTTCTATTATGCTTTTATATGGCTTTTTGGTATTGTCCCTTCTTGTTTATATTTTTATTAATGTGGTGCTTATGCTTTCCTGAGTCGAGGGTCTATTGAAAACAACCTCTCTATCTTCACAAGGTAAGGGTAAGGTCTGCGTACACACCACCCTCCCCAGACCCCACTGCCACGACCCCAAATTCCTTCCGTAGGATGTCGTGATGGCACCTAGTCTCTAAGACTAGGTAAGCCTATCAATGCGGAATAATAATAAATATCTGAAATAAATAAACTACAATTCAAACAATTTCAACTCCCAAAATCCGGTAGAAATAAGTCACAAGCTTCTAAGAATTTTATCCTCAATGTCTCTATATATCAAGGTCTAAAGAAAAATAAGGAAGCAACATAATAATGATAGAAGGGGACTCCGGAGTCTGCGGACGTTGGCAGATATACCTCGAAGTCTCCGTGCACAGGTAACTCACTGAAGATGGGGCTGGTAACGAGTACCTGGATCTGTACAAAAAGATGTGCAGAAGCATAATATGAGTACACCACAGCGGTACCTAGTAAGTGTCAATACTAACCTCGGTAGAGTAGTGACGAGGTCAGGTCAGGCCCTACTGGAAAATAATAATAGCATGGTAAAATGTTAACAATATAATAAAATAAATGACAATGAAAATGAATTAAGTAGCAGGTCACCATTTAATTACACAAAATAATGACAATTAATATCTCGTGGAAACAAACAAAATTTTCTTTCAACTTTAAGAAAATCACAATAAATAATCAAAGGCAACTGCGGCCATAAATCAATATCAACAAGGGCACTTCCGAGGTACCGCCTCGTAGTCCCAAATCATAAATAAATTCACAATATCTCATTTTCTTATCTCACCGCGGGAGCCTTCACAATTTATTTTAAAGAAAATATTTTTTCCGAAATAGCATCCCGCATTTTAGTCATCCTTATCACACTGCATGACTTCTAGTAGTTCCCCCTACTAGCCACGCTTATCAAGCCACCTTATCTCACCGCATGTGTTTCAATACCTAGACCTTATACCACCGCATGCGTATCAATATCACAATATATCATAATTTGCACCTCAAGTGCTCAAATAATTTAACTTGCCAAAATAATTCGACAATAATTTTTTTCACAATAAAGAGCTCACGGCTCATGCCAAAATAAATCATCAATAATATTTTTCCACAATAAAGAGCTCACGGCTCCATCACAATGAGTACGAAAATCTTACAAAAATATTTAGGAATAAATAATTCAGCAAAATAATATTTTAAAATCTTTAATACGTTGCTTCAATACTAAATTTAAAATGTCAAATACTTCATATTAATAATATTTATTTTAAAGAAAATCAACCTTCAAATAATGCACAGAACAAAAGATACCAAGTTCCAACTAAACAGGTAAAATAATTAGCAGGAAAAAGGCCAAGCAAATTTAAAGTATATAAATCAAATCAATGATGGAGCATATAACAAGATTTAATAATTTAATTAATATGCAACAGTGATCTACACAATTTAAAAACATAATCCTTCACATTTAACCCGTTTACACACTCGTCACCTCGTGTACACGACTTTCATCACATTACAATTAATACCAATCCTAGGAAAAATTTTCTCCACACAAGGCTAGACAAGTCACTTACCTCGACTTGCTCCAATTTAACCAAGTAGTATGCCTTTTCCTCGATTTTCCGACTTTGATCGACTCGTATCTAGTCATAATTAATTCGATACAGTCAACAAAAATTATAGGAATCAATTTAATAAGAAAATACTATATTTTTCAATAAAATCCAAAATTAGCTAAAAAATTGCCCGTGGGGCCCACATTTCGGAATCCGGTGAAACTTACAAAATCCAACAACCCATTCAATTACGAGTCCAACCATACTAGTTTCACTCAAATCCAACTCCGAATCGACACCAAAATCTCAAAAATTCGTTTTTATGAGATTTCTAAAATTTTTCCAAATTTCCATTTCGATACACTAATTAAATGATGAAAACAATGATATAATCGTGTATATTGACCAAATCCGAGTTAGAATCACTTATACAAATGTTTCTCCTTGAAAATCTGCCAAAAATCGCTTCTGCTCAAGCTCAAGTTCGTCAAAAATGGCAACTGGGATGAAATCCCCAGTTTTATAAAACTGCCGAGGCAGCCATCGATCATGGGCATCGATTATGGCTTCGATCTTTATGGCCCTCGATCCTAGCCTCGGTCATAGCCCTCGATCCTAGGCCTTCGATCACTGGCCTCGGTCATAGCCCTCGATCCTGGGCCTTCGATCATTGCCTTCGATCATGGCCCTCGAGTCTGCCCTCGAGCCTGCCTTCGATCATGGCCCTCGAGCTTGCCTTCGATCATGGACCTCGAGTCTGCCCTCAAGCCTACCTTCGATCACGGCCCTCGAGCCTGCCTTCGATCATGGCCTCGAGTCTGCCCTCGAGCCTGCCTTCGATCATGGCCCTCGAGCCTACCTTCGATCATGGCCCTCGAGTCTGCCCTCGAGCCTGCCTTCGATCATGGCCCTCGATTTCTGGGCAGAAGAACATTTGCAGCAGTTGTTTAAGTCCCATTTTTTATCCGTTCACCATCCGAAACTCACCCGAGGCTCTCAGGACCTCAGCCAAATACACCAACAAGTCCTAAAACATCATACGAACTTATTTGAAATCTCAAATCACATCAAACAACGTTAAAATCGCAATTCATACCCCAATTCACGCTTAATGAAACTTAAAATTTCCAACTTCTACATTCGATGTCGAAACCTATCAAATCAAGTCCGATTGATCTCAAATTTTGCACACAAGTCATAAATGACATAACAGAGCTATGAAAATTTTTGGAACTGGATTCCGACCCCAATATCAAAAAGTCAATTCCCCGGTCAAACTTCCAAACTTAAATTCCTATTTTAGCCATTTCAAGCCAAATTTCACTACGGACTTCCAAAAAAAATTTGATCACGCTCTTAAGTCCAAAATCACCATACGGAGTTGTTGGAATCATCAAAATTCTATTCCGAGGTCATTTGCACATAATTCGATATCCGGTCACTATTTAAACTTAAACTTTTAATTTTTCATCAAAATTCCATATCTCGGACTAGGGACCTCGAAATTTGATTCCGGGCATACGCCCAAGTCCCAAATCACGATACGGACATACAAAAACTGTCAAAATACTGATCCAAGTCTGTTTGCTCAAAATGTTGACCAAGGTCAACTCAGTTGAGTTTTAAAGCTCTAATTCACATTTTAATCCATTTTTCACATAAAAACTTTCCGAAAAATTTTACGGACTGCGCACGCAAGTCGAGTAATGATAAATAGTGCTTTTCGGGATCTTAGAATACAGAATTAATTATTAACTTTAAAGATGACATTTTGGGTCATCACATTCTCCACATTTAAAACAAACGTTCGTCCTCGAACGGAGTTAGAAAAAGTACTTGAGCTGGTGAATAAGTATGGATAGCAGCTGCGCATATCATGCTAGGTCTCCCAAGTCGCCTCCTCGACCGGATGACCCCTCCACTGAACCTTCACGGAAGCAATGTTCTTTGACCTCAGCTTTCTAACATGCCTATCTAAAATAGCCATTGGCTCCTCAACATAAGATAGATCCTTGTCCAACTGAACCAAACTGAAGTCTAACACATGAGACGGATCGTCGTGATATTTCTGAAGCATAGAAACATGGAATACCGGATGAACTGCAGAGAGACTAGGTGGTAGTGCAAGTCTGTAAGCCACCTCTCCAACTCTTTCAAGAATCTCAAAAGGCCCAATATACCTAGGGCTCAACTTGCCCTTCTTCCCGAACCTCATCACACCCTTCATAGGCGAAACCCGGAGCAAGACCCGCTCACCAACCATGAATGCAACATCACGAACCTTCCGATCCGCATAACTCTTCTATCTAGATTGGGATGTACGAAGTCGATCTTGAATCAACTTAACTTTTTCTAGGGCATCCTGAACCAAGTCTGTACCCAATAGCCTAGCCTCGCCCGGTTCGAACCAACCCACTGGAGACCGGCACCGCCTACCATACAAGGCCTCATACGGAGCCATCTGAATGCTCGACTTGTAACTATTGTTGTAAGCAAACTCAGCAAGTGGTAAGAACTGGTCCCAACCACCCCCAAAATCTATCACACAAGCACGAAGCATGTCCTCTATTATCTGAATAGTGCGTTCAGACTGCCCGTCTGTTTGAGGGTAAAATGTTGTACTCAACTGCACACGAGTACCCAACTCTCGCTGTACAGCCCTCCAAAACTGTGAGGTAAACTGTGTACCCTGGTCAGATATGATAGATTCAGGTATGCCGTGAAGTCTGACAATCTCGCAAATATAGATTCGAGCCAACTACTCGGAAGAGTAGGTAGTCATCACAGGAACGAAATGAGCTGACTTGGTCATCCTATCCACAATCACCCAAACTACATCAAACTTCCGTTGAGTCTGTGGAAGTCCAACAACGAAATTCATAATGATCTGCTCCCATTTCCATTCTGGAATCTCTAACTTCTGAAGCAATCCACCCAGTCGCTGATGCTCATATTTCACTTGTTGGCAATTTAGACACTGAACTACATATTCCACTATGTATTTCTTCATCCGCCTCCACCAATAGTGATGTCTCAAGTCCTGATACATCTTCGCAGCACCCGGATGAATAGAGTACCGCGAACTGTGAGCCTCTTGGAGAATCAACTCGCGCAAACCATCTACATTAGGCACACATAGCCTGCCATGCATCCGTAATACACCGTCATCTCCAATAGTGACTTCCTTGGCATCACCGTGCTGAACTGTATCCTTAAGGACAAGCAGATATGGGTCATCGTATTGACGTTCTCTGATCCGATCATAAAGAGAAGACTAAGAAACCACACAAGCCAAAACTCGGCTCGGCTCGAAAATATCCAACCTGACAAACTGGTTGGCCAAGGCCTGAACATCCAAGGCTAAAGGCCTCTCTGCTACCGGTAAATATGCTAAGTTGCCCAAACTCTCCGCCTTACGCCTCAAGGCATCGGCCACTACATTGGCCTTCCCGGGATGATAGAGAATGGTGATATCATAATCCTTAAGCAACTCCAACCATCTTCGCTACCGCAAATTAAGATCCTTCTGTTTAAACAGATGTTGTAGACTCCGGTGATCGGTGTAGACCTCACAATGGACACCGTATAAGTAATGCCGCCAAATCTTCAAGGCATGAACACTAGCTTCTAATTCAAGGTCGTGGACCGTATAATTCTTCTCATATACCTTTAACTGTCTGGACGTGTAGGCAATCACCCTACCGTCTTGCATCAACACTGTGCTGAGACCAATACGCGACGCGTCACAATACACAGTATAAGACCCAGAACCTGTAGGTAATACCAATATTGGGCTGTAGTCAAAGTTGTCTTGAGCTTTTGGAAGCTCTCCCCACATTCCTCGGTCCACCTGAACGGAGCACTCTTTTGGGTCAATTTGGTCATAGATACAGCAATAGAAGAGAAACCCTTTATAAATCGGCGATAATACCCTGCCAAACCAAGGAAAATCCAGATTTCCGTAACTGAGGACGATCTGGACCAACTCTGCACTACTTCAATCTTCTTCGGATCTACCTTGATCCCCTCGCACGAAACTATATGGCCCAAAAATCCCACTAAATCAAGCCAGAATTCACACTTTGAAAAATTTGCATATAACTTCTTTTCTCTCAAAGTCTGAAGCACAATCCTCAGGTGCTGTTCGTGATCTTCCTGACTCCGGGAATACACTAGAATGTCGTCAATAAACACAATGACGAAAGAATCAAGATAGGGCTGAAATACACTATTCATTAAGTGCATAAATATTGTTGGGGCGTTGGTCAGCCCAAAAGACATCACAAGAAACTCGTAATGACCGTACCGAGTCCTGAAAGCAGTCTTCTGAATATCTGGCCGCCGAATCTTCAACTGATGATAGCCTGAACGCAAGTTGATCTTAGAGAACACTCTGGCACCCTGAAGCTTGTCAAATAGGTCATCAATACGTGGCAATGGATACCTGTTCTTCACTGTAACCTGGTTCAGTTGGCGGTAATCAATACACATCCGCATAGAACCATCCTTCTTCTTTACAAATAAGACAGGAGCACCCTAAGGCGATATACTGGGCCGAATGAAGCCCTTATCCAGCAATTCCTATAATTGTTCTTTTAATTCTTTCAACTCAGCCAGGGCCATACGATATGGTGGAATATAAATGGGCTGAGTGCCCGATAACAAATCAATACCAAAATCAATATCCCTGTCGGGTGGCATACCCGGGAGGTCCGCTGGAAATACATCAGGAAAATCCCTTACTATAGGAACTGACTCCACAGTAGGAGTATCAATACTAACATCTCTCATATAGGCCAGATACGCATCACACCCCTTCTCAACCATTCGTTGAGCTTTAAGAAATGAAACAACCCTGTTAGGAACATGATCCGAGGTACCTCTCCACTCTAGCCACAGTAGACCTGGCATAGCCAACGTCACCGTCTTAGCGTAACAATCAAGAATAGCATGATAGGGCGATAACTAGTCTATGCCCAAAATAATATCGAAATCCACCATACTGAGCAATAATAAATCAGCTATAGTCTCAAAACCACTGATAACAATTAAACACAACCGATACACGCGGTCCACAATAATAGATTCACCCACAGGTGTAGATACATAAACAGAAGAACTCAAGGAATCACGTGATACGCCCAAATACGGGGCAAAATAAGATGACACATAAGAATAAGTGGAGCCTGGATCAAATAAGATTGATGCATCTCTATGACAGACCAGAATAATACCTGTGATAACAGAATCGAATGCAACGACCTTTGTCCTAGCAGGAAGGGAATAATATCTAGCCTGGCCTCCCCTTCTAGGGCGACCTCTACTTGTCTGACCTCCACTTCTAGCTGGTTGTGCACGTGGAGTGGCAACTGGTGCAATAATCATGGCCTGAGAAGCCTGAAGGCCCTGTGGAATAGGTGGGGCCTGAGAAATTTGTGGAGGTACACCCCTCCTAAATCTGGGGCAATCTCTCATAATATGACAAGTGTCACCACACTCAAAATAAGCCCTCAGAGGACGTGGCTGCTGGGACTGGCTCGGGCCTGATCGACTAGACTGTCTGCTGAAATTACCCCGTACAGGAGGTACAGTAGACACTAGCGGTGCATAATATGGAACCTGAGGTCTGAGAGTAGCCGGAATACAACTGGAAGCTGGAAGTGCTGAATGAATAGGACAACTCACATAACCTCTACCATGACGGGCTGCAACTGGGGCACGAGAATTACTATATGTGCTAGAATCTCGGGGTCTCTTAGCTTACCTCTCTTCCCTTTCCCAAGTCCGCATACCTTCCAATCTCCTAGCAATTGACACCACCTGTTGGTATGTGATGTCCATATCTAACTCTCGGGCCATACTGTATCTGATACTAGGATGGAGACCCTCAATAAATCTGCGAACCCTCTCTCAAACAGTAGCAACTAAGGCTGGTGCATGGCTAGCCAAATTACTGAATCAGACCGCATACTCTGACACAGTCATAGAACCCTGGCGCAGCTGCTCAAACTCTGCGCGCCATGCATCTTTAAGACTCTGAGGAACATACTCCCTTAAGAACATATATGAAAATTGAGTCCAAGTGAGTGAAGATGCCTCAGCGGAACTATCCAACTCATATGCCCGCCACCACTAGTAGGCTGCTCCTCTAAACTGGAATGTCGTGATAGAAACCCCACTGGAATCCACAATACCCATAGTACGAAGAATACGATGACATTCCTCCAGAAAACCCTGAGCATCCTCTGAAGCTAAGCCACTGAAAGTGGGAGGGTGGTACTTCTTGTACCTCTCGAGCCTGAGCTGCTCCCCCTCTGAAACTGCTGTCCTAATCTCAGGCCGAACTGGGACAACTGGCTGCACTGGTATAACTTCTGGGCATGGTCAACTTGGGCCCGTGGTTCTGGAGTACGGGCGGTGGGAGTCTGTGCTCCTCCACCAGCTTGAGATGTGGCAGGAGCAAGTGGAATCAACCCTGCCTGAGCTAAAGTGCCAAACATGCTCAAAAACTGGGCAAGAGTCTCTTAAAGTGCAGGAGTAGTAACAAGCGTCTCAGGTGCCTGCTCTCCAACTGGAGCTACTGGTGGCTCTGGTGCAGCAGCTCGTGCAGGTGCTCTGGCTGCACCACGTGGTCTTTCTCGGCCTCTACCCCGACCTCGGCCTCTTGCGGCTCCAACAGGGGGCGTGAGTGTCTGATCATCGGATCCAGTTGTGCGTGTCCTCACCATCTGTGAGAGAGTAGAAAGACAATTGTTTAGAACTTTGAAAATAACAAAGGCGCACGATAAGGAATCAAAGAAGTGAATATTTCCTAACAGTTCCATAGCCTCTCGAAGATAAGTACAGACATCTCCGTACCGATCCGCAAGACTCTACTAAACCTGCTTGTGACTCATAACACCTATGAACCTAGTACTCTGATACCAACTTGTCACGACCCCAAATTTCCTCCGTAGGATGTCGTGATAGCACCTAGTCTTAGAGAGTAGGTGCCATCACGACATCCTACTGAGGGAATTTGGGGTCGTGACACCCACGGTGTGGGATAATACTGGGTATGTTGTTGTTGTTGTTGTCATTTGGACTAATAACTAACAAAAATTTACTAATTAAATTCTTTAATTTAATTATCAAAAAATAAAGCAATCGACCCTTTAGCAAAGATCAGAACACTCGTTAGTGTGAGAGCACATAGGTTCAATACTAAGTCGGTAGTAATTCGATCACATCAATATACTACTCAAGGGTGGCGTCTAGCAACACTCCTTAACGACCAGATAGCACGAAGTATACATTTTACTCTCAAAAACTCGTAGAAGAATAAAGTAGTAATTCCTTCTGTCCTTATAGCTTTGAGTCACCCTAGAATATGGTTCAACTGTCAAATCCTAATAGGCGACTAACTATGTGTTCACGTCAAATATAATCGACCATTGAATGACCTAAGAAACTCTTTTCTTCTTTCATTCAGTTGTCCTGGCCAAGGTCTTAATGTGGTCGTTTATAATTCATGACAACATAGAGCATAAACTCAATACCATGAGTTGATAGATTCCATATTGATCAATCACTACTTCTACAAATATTTAATCGTACTCAATATCCTTTAAACTAACACCCTGGGGCCATAGGTGTCTAGTATCAAAGCACAATAAATAACTTGTCAATTACTATGATGATCTCAGGTCAAAGGAAATTCTTACATCACATTCTTCAAGAGAATATCCTATTGACAGTTTATGGTAATTCTAACCATTAGGAATTATCCAATGAGTCGGTTCAATGATCATATCTCTATATACATCATCTATCTATGTAATTTAGTTAATGAGATCAACTAATCTTTATCCCATAAAGACGATCACATAAATATTGATCTAACCGGATTACTAATGTCCAAATTAATAATCCTACGATCAAGAATAAAATTTAGATAAAATTATAAGAAACTTTACTCTCATTATCATGATCTCCATCATGATGTCAAGTCTCAAAATTTAATGAAGGACCTTATTAGATGCCATATATATATATATATATATTTTATATCAAATAACATACGTAAAAATATGTTCAAATCATCATATATAAGATTGGATCTAGGACATATATACTATATCCCTAATAATCTCCCACTTGTACTAGACCTAATCGCTCTTGTACTTCATTCCCAATTTTTACTTGTGCTTATCAAACTCTTTTGCACCAAGAGCTTTAGTGAATGGGTCTGGAGCATTTACTTTCCATCAACCTTTTGAATCTCAACGTCTCTAAGTTCATTGATTTCTCTTATCAAGTGATACCTTCGCAGAACGTGTTTGAATTTTTGGTGTGATCTTGGTTCTTTTGCTTGAGCAATGGTTCTAGTATTTTCACACAATAATAGAATTGTACTTTCCATTGAAGGAACCACACCAAGTTTAGTTAAGAACTTTTTCATCCATACAGATTCCTTAGCAGCTTCACTAGCTGCTATATATTCTGCTTCAATCACTGAATCAACTATTGTAGCTTGCACCACCATTTAAAGTGAATACATAACCAAAAATAGATTTGCTATCATCTCTATCTGAAGAGAAACTTGTATCAGTATAACCTTCAATTTTCAATTCAGAATCTCCATAAATGAGGAATTAGTTTTTAGTCCTTCTTAATACTTAAAAATGGTCTTCACCACCTTCTAATGTTCCTCACCAGGATTTGTCTGATATCTGCTAGTCACTCCTAGTGCATAAGCCACATCCGGATGTGCACATGTCATTGTATACATGATAGCTCCCACTGCACTAGCGTATGGGATCCTACTCATGCAGTCTCTCTCTTCATATGTTTTAGGACAATCCTCTCCAATGAGAGTAATTCCAGTACCTATCGGTAGATAGCCTCTTTTGGAATTATCCATGTTATACCTCTCTAAGATGGTATTAATGTACAAAGACTGGAAAAGTCCAAGCAGCTTCTTCGATCTATCTCTATAGATCTGTATTCTCAATATATAAGCCGCTTCTCCCAAGTCTTTCATGGAGAACTATTCAGATAGCCAAATCTTGGTACTTTGTAATGTCGGTATATCATTTTTCATGAGAAATATATCATCAACATACAATACTAAGAATATGATTGTGCTCCCACTAACCTTTTTGTACACACAAGGCTCTTCTTCGCATCTAACAAAATTGAACTTTTCAATTGTCTTGTTAAAGCGAGTATTCCAACTTTGAGAAGCTTGCTTTAGTCCATCAAGTTCTATTTCTCCACTATAATATTTTTCCAAATGGGTTGCTCCACTAACCACAAACACTTTATGGTCAGAAAAGTGATGGAAATAATATCCCACTATTTCTTTGGGATACCCAATGAACCTACACTTATCAGATCTTGAGTCAAGTTTATCAGACTGCAGTCTCTTAACATAAGCTGGACAACCCCAAACTTTAATATGTTTAAGGTTATGCTTACGTCCTTTCCATATCTCATATGGTGTTTAGAGACTGACTTAGTGGAAACTTTATTAAGTAAGTATGTTGCTGCTTCCAAAGCATATCCCCATAAATTTATTGGAAGATCAGTGAACATCATCATAGATCTCACCATATCTAATAAGGTTCGATTTTTTCTATCAGACACACCATTGTGTTGTGGTGTTCCTGGAGCTGTTCACTGTGAGAGAATCACATTCTCTTTGAGATACCTAGTAAAAAATTTTCTAAGATATTCTCCACCTCTATTAGACCTTAGTGCTTTAATACTTTTACCAATCTATTTCTCAACTTCACTACGAAACCTTTTGAACATTTCAAAAGATTCAGATTTGTGTTTCATAAGATACACAAATCCATATCTTGACATATTATCAGTGAAGGTGATGAAGTAAGAATATCCACCTCTAGCTTGAATTTTCATGGGCCCACAAACATCTATATGAATTAGTCCCAATAATTCAAAAGCTCTTTCTCCACTTCCAGTAAATGGAGATTTGATCATTTTTCCTTTGAGACAAGATTCATAAGTTGTATATGATTCAAAATCATACTTGTCAAAGTACCCTTCCTTATACAACTTGTTAATTCTTTTCTCTCCAATATGACCAAGCCTACAATGCCAAAGGTATGTATGATTTACTTGATCATTTTTTTTCTCTTAAGACTAGAAACATGCATAATCGAATTTGCATTCATATTAGGTAAGACATAAATACCATGTTGGAGATAGCCATTCACATATAAATCATTACCATAATGAATAAAGCAAATACCATTGCCTATGTTAATGCGAAACCCGCGCCTGTCCAACATAGAAGCTGAAATTATGTTCGAAATAAATTTAGGAACATAATTACAATCATCCAGCATAAGTACTTTTCCCAAATGCATTATTAAAGAAATTGATCTTACAGTTATGGTTGCAACTTTTGCACCATGTACAACTTGTAGATTAATTTTTCCTTTTTTTAGTCTCCTACTTATCTTGAAACCTTGCAATATATTGCAAATGTTATAACCACTACTAACATCTAATATTCACAGTAAAGAATTAGTAGTAGCTAAAGAAACCTTAAAAACATATTTCATTAATATTTTACCTTATTTTTTTATCCTTTAGAGTTACAGTTTACTCCTTGCAATTTCTCTTCCAATGCCCTTTCTTCTTATAGTGAAAACATTCAACATCATATACTGACTGCAAGATCAAATCTTCATAAAACTCTTTACCAAGCTTGTACCCCAACTTATCAAGTTCTTTGATAAGATCAGTCACATGATTGACATGGGGTCCAACTGGAGAGTTTCTAATATCCAACTGTGTATCAACCATCTTCTTAAGATGTTCAATGATTATAGTTGGATCCATATTCTGATGTTTACTCTGAAGTTCAAAACTCATAGAAGCGAAAATGATGCGTTTAATAGCAAGGTATTCTTCCAAGTATTTCTGATAAACCTTGGTGCCTTCAACATCATTCTCTTGTGGGGCTAGCTTTGCAGGCTTATCGATCACATCAATAAGTTTTTCATGCATGAGAACAATTCTCAAATTTCTATACCAGTCATCAAAGTTTGGTCCTACCAACTTGTAGGTCTCAAGTATTTCATGCAATGATATAACAGGCATATTGAGAAATCTAAAATGCAATAATATAAAAACATATTTGTATATATCATAAAGGTATGGACTTTTATCTAAATGATATTTTCACTAATTATTTTAAACTATTTACCCTCATTATAATCTAAGAAATCTTTGTTTATGTTAGTGGAGAAAAGAAATCCTTTAACAATCTATATGAGCCCCTTGGAAGTCAAGTCGTTTTTCACATATATTTTAAATGTAGGTACTCTTATTAATTGTATCTCCATACAATTTCCTTAAATAGCTCCATGTCAAATAGTCTCCTGATAGTCAAGTCGATCCTATTGGCATAGTTGAGTTCAACCATCATGATAGCAAAGAACTTATTAAATTTTATACTCCCCGGGTAGTCCAGGCGTCTAGTGTAAAAATTAAATAATTCTTTCAATCCATGCATCTAATGCAATAAATAATTTTAACATATTCTCAAACTATAAGTCTTCTGGTTGTTAGGTCGCTCCTTATAAATAAGAAATAAATAAAATTATTTATTTTGATGGATAACTTTATAATAAAATATCTTATATTTATTATTTAAGAACTCAAATTTTAGTAAGAGTGAATTGTTATTACAACAACTTTTAATAACATGATGATCAAATCTTTTATAGCACATGAATTTAGTTCAAGTTGTCTACATGCTTAGTCCTAAATTAATTTACATCACATGCAATAAATAATTCAAAATTATGTAACGGACAAGCATGTGACATGAAAACGAAATTCAACATTCTTCTAACATTGTATATCAGATATATCACATAAAAATAATTCATGCCAGAGTATTATTATTAATTAACATCTCATGAACTAATAACAATTAAAATAACAGTAGAATCCAATAACCTATTATAGATTACCGTCGTATCTAAATTATCTCAGTAGTTTAACTTATATGTATACATATTTTATTTACAATAAAATAATATCAATCTAATATGCATTCAAACAATTTGACTATTGCACAATACACAAGTATTATGGTTTGAACTCTTCAAATATAATCTTAAAATATTTCGTAAATAAATTTTAGACACGAGTCGAAGAAAATTTTGAAACGAGACTCTCTTTATCAGGTATGTCTTAGATCTGATTTTTCACATGTAAATAAATTTTAAACATGAAAAAATTTGCCTAGAATTGTTATTGTCTTCCGCTACGTGTTACGAACATCTATATGCAATTCATAACGGAGAAGTACAAATCCCATTCTTAATGGGAATTACGTGAAGTTGCCGAAACAGTCCTTTTATGGACTTTATAAAACTTTTCCTAATGGAAAGCTTAATCCCATTCCAAATGGGTGTCATGGAAGTCACACTTCCTTTATGAACAGTGCACGTGAATTTAATAGCAATTGGATTTCACTCTAAGTCTTCATTAATATTTTATATATACCTTATATAAATAAATATTAATTATATATATCACATATATATATATATATATATATATATATATATATATATATGTGTGTGATATATATAATTAATATTTATTTATATAAGGTATATATAAACCAACATATACATTTTAATTTTCTATTCCAAATAGAAAACTTTAATTTGTTCGCAATATTAATTATATCCTCTGTGCAGCAAAGAATATAATAATATTTTATTTGGACTAATAACTAAAAAAAATTGACTAATTAAATTCTTTAATTTAATTATCAAAAAATGAAGTAATTAACCCTTTAGCAAAGATAAGAACACTCGTTAGTGTGCGAGCCCATAGGTTCAATACTAAGCCGGTAGTAACTCGATCACATCAATATACTAATCAAGGGTGGCGTCTAGCAACACTCCTTAACGACCAGATAGCACGAAGTATACATTTTATTCTCAAGAACCCGTAGAAGAATAAAGTAGTAATTCCTTCTGTCCTTATAACTTTGAGTCACCCTAGGATATGGTTCAACTGTCAAATCCTAATAGGCGACTAACTATGTGTTCACGTCAAATATAATCGACCATTGAATGACCTCAGAAACTCTTTTCTTCTTTCATTCAATTGCCCTGGCCAAGGTCTTAATTTGGTCGTTTATAATTCATGATAACATAGAGCTTAAACTCATTACCAAGAGTTGACAGATTCCATATTGATCAATTACTAATTCTACAAGTATTTAATCGTACCCAACATCCTTTCAACTATCGCCCTGGGGCTATAGGTGTCTAGTATCAAAGCACAATAAATAACTTGTCTATTACTATGATGATCTCAGGTCAAAGGAAATTCTTACATCACATTCTTCAAGAGAATATCCTATTGAAAGTTTATGGTAATTCTAACCATTAGGAATTATCCAATGAGTCGGTTCAATGATCATATCTCTATATGCATCATCTATCTATGTAATTTAGTTAATGAGATCAACTAATCTTTATCCCATAAAGACGATCACATAAATATTGATCTAACCGGATTACTAATGTCCAAATTAATAATCCTACGATCAAGAACAAAATTTAGATAAAATTATAAGAAACTTTACTCCCATTATCACGATCTCCATCATGATGTCAAGTCTCAAAATATAATCAAGGACCTTATCAGATGCCATATATATATTTTATATCAAATAACATACGTAAAAATATGTTCAAATCATCATATATAAGATTGGATCTAGGGCATATCTACTATATCCCTAACAGTTACAACAAAAAGATAGGGTAAGAGCTTCGATCAAACAGAGCTTTCAGAAATCAAGAGTTTCTCAATAACCTCAAACATATTAAGCAACTGGTAATCTCTATTCAAGATATAATTAATTTATGCACCTTTTTTGTGTTTTTTATTCTTTTGTGAGTATCAACATGTGAGGTTTAAAATGGAGTATTTGAAGTATTTTTTGCTTATAACATTATTATACTTTGAGTTGAATTTGATTTGAAAGATTTGAACTTGAGAACTACTAGATTAAACCCTAAGCCCAATTAGTTGGAAAAAAATAGGGAAAATAACACTGCATAACCGCTCATAGCTGAAAAAATATATATTTTTTGTATATATATACATTTTGTATGTTATATACAAAAAACTATATAAATTTTATATATTTTTTTGGCTACCAAATGTAAATAGTTTCTGAGATGGACTAAAAGTAAAAAAAGCCCCCAAAAAAAATTATAAGTAGTTGACTTTTAAGACTATGATTTAAAATGTACATACGCCTTTGAACTTGCTGGATTATGGATAATCTGAAATATATCGGGTTTGTCAACTTGACGTTGTTGCTCAAAGGTTGACGTTTGACTTTGATTAAATCTCAAAGGTTATTGCATTGCGTAAATTAGAGCGAGGTTTTGACTGAGTGGGACAAGAAAATCAGACAAATCCATGGAGAAGTTGTGTGCTTGCTTAGATACTAGGCAAGGGGAGATCTTAAATCCCATCATATAACATGTTTCCTAATTTTGTCATACTTATGGAGTGTTAATCATGTTTGTATCCATCATTATATTCTAATAACCGGTCAATTTACGATCTAAATTCATGATTCGTGCATGGTTTTGAGTTCTAGAAACTATTGGCATTATAAAAGAAAACCTTAATCATGCATGGGAAAAAGGGTTACGTAGCAAAATTTGGTGCAAGAATAATAGGATCTTAAGAAATCGGAGAGGAGCGTTACTTCTGTCAAAAAATCGTTACTAGAAATCTGGGCAGGGGGAATGTAAATATATGTATCTGCTTTCATCTGCAACTTACCAAACTGAGAGATAGCAGCTTAGAAATATTATCTAAAGAAGGTGAACCATTACTTCCCTCTAGATCAAGGGAAAAAGAAGTGCAGAATAAAATGCAGAATGGACATGAACCACTGTGCTGGTGAGGTGAAAATAAGGCAATTTCAAAGCTTTAGCAGCTAATTGAAATAAAATCAAAATGGGACTTTGAGGTCTCCACATTAAGGTGATATATTCTTCAATACAAATTCTCCAACAAGTGAACCAGAAACATTTTTGCTTCCATTATGTATGCTGTATTACATGTACTTATGAGCAGGAAATATTTTCTTCTCCAACCAAAACCGGAATTGCTGATAAGGGACGAAGATGCGCGAGAAATTAAAGCACATATTCCACTGAAACCCTAAATTAGAATTAAATCCCCTACTGACATACTCTGCGCTTTTTTTTCCCTTTCTACACACGCTTAACGTATATAATTAATCTTGTTTTACCTCTTAGGCATTCGATCAATTGATTGAAAATTGTTTTTTGTTTCCTTCTTTACTCAAAAAATTCATTGACAATATGTATAACCCAAAATAACAAGGACAATCAAGATGGTAGGCAGAAAGAATAGTTGAGGGAACATTGGGAGTGGGGTAGATTGCCCAAATAGAAAGAAGAAGAAGACAAAGGAGCTGGGCAGAATAAATATTGCCTCACAATTTTGACATAAAATTTATCACATCCCCAATGGAACGACAAAGGAGGCCGGTTTATTCAGAGTCGTATAAGTTAAAAATTAAAAATGGAAAAATTAAAGAAACAAGAACAAAATTTCTCTCACCTCCTGAAGTCTCACTCCTAAAGTTACATGTGAACAACACATTAAAGCTAACTCAAACTTTCTGTGATCTATTTCCTTAGACAGCAATTGTCTTGTTTGTTTAATTGGTGGGAGTTTAGCCTGAAAAAGCCCCATCCGAATTGGCAATTGCCACCAGTTAACTGTTGCATTCACCGTTTGCCAGCAGCTTTCTTAGCAGGGATAGCAGAATCCTCATCATCTGACTCGACATCTCCATACTCCCACATTGCAAGTCTTTTCTGTCGTGCTTCTGTTTGATACTTCTCCAATTCATCTAGAGCCTGTTGTTTGTCCTTGGGCTCCCACCTCCTCCTTTTCTCCATCCTAGCAAGTCCTTCCTGAAAAATTTACAGGTCCTTGTTAGATGCTCTGCTATTAACACCACCAGCACAATAAAACATAATCCTTAAGTAGGGGCACAGGCAAATCCTTTTGGAGAATTGAAGCACTATGTATTTTGAAACCCAACTTTACCAGATAAAAGATAGTCTAGCTAAACCTTCATGTTTTACTCGACTGGGACTACACAAATGGAATTTGAACAGCCAATTGCTTCACTATGATACTGTAGTACCAAAACAAGTTTGGAGACCACAAGCTAGGGAGGGGGCAGTGCACAAAAGAACTAGTGGCTATTGAAATGAGTAAAATAATCTCAAATCATAATTAACATAAAAGGGGCCATAATTTCAAACCTTAAGCAAGATAGCATTTATGCTGACATCAGTTTCAGGATCAACCAAAGTCACCAAAAAGATTGTCCCTGTTCCTTGACCTTTGACTTTTCCACCTGAAGCGTCTTTTTCCTCAATAGCAGCTCTGAATTCCTTTGGTCCACTTAGAAGAAGCTCACTTAGCCGGTAAGCTGCTTCCTGACCATAATCATCCTCTAGCCCAGGAACTTTAACATGAGCAAGACTGCAGAGCTGAGCTAGACCAGGACTGGAGGAAACAGATGCTTCTAGAGGCCGCAACTGACTGTAAGAAACAACTTCTTGGTTTCCATAATCAATATAGAAAACTTCAAACTTGTCTTTGGAAGATTCCACAGCACCACGAGGGGCATTGACAATCTTAAACAAATTTTAAAGTGCAAAATTAGAAGGAAAAAAAATGATATGACGAGCAAAATAATAACACAATAAAATCACCAATATATTCAGAAGACATGAAACCTCTAGAGTAATACCCAACCAAGATATGCATTGGGTAAAAAAAGGGCTTGGGGAACAACTAGTTGATGAACGAAATTCAATTCATGAGACCGCAGAGCAGCAGACCAGAGCAGCCGCAAGACGAAGTAATGTATTGTTTTTAAAGTGCAAGAGACATTACATGAACAGCGATTTACTTTTAATATTTATCTATTTAGTACCAAAGAAAACACTTCACTAACCAGTACAGCTTATGTGATGAAAAAATGTAGTATACAGTTTAAGCAGATGGTTTATTTGATTGATGGAAAAGCATCACATTGTAACTTTCTCTGTTAAGTGAAAAGTAGCACGTTGTACCCTGTTTTAAAAGGCGTTTCTGGGGCGAGCCCCGGGGCGAGGCGTACCAAAAACGCCCCGGGGCAATGGTGTGGGGCGAAAGTCTCAAGAGGCGTACGCCCCGCAATTTGGGGCGTACGCCCGGGCGTTCGGGGCGAATTTTTTTAGTAAGGAGTAAGCCCAAGAGACTTTTTCAAATTAAAACAAAATTTGTTGAATTAGTCCTTCATATAATACCCAAATTCTCAAAAGTGAGTTTGGTAATTACTCAAAAGGTTTAAAAATGAACTCAAAAGTATTAAATTTAAAAGTAAAGACCTTTTTTATTGATTTAAGCCCTAATTCGTGGTTTTCCTAAATTTTTATCTTGTCCGCTAGTCTGCTAATATGTCCCAAAAGCAACAAATATTTAATTTTTTTTACAAATACAAAGAGAACTACATTTTTCTTCATAGCATCAAATTCAAAGTTCAAATTGCAGGTTAATCATCCTTTTTGTTCCTCTATATAGAAAATTTTATTCTTTTAGACTCAAACTACTTGTGCTTGTAAGTAACGTATAATAGATTATTTTGATTAATTTTTTGTGGGGATGGAACACACATATATATAGTTTTCTTCATTTTTTATACAATTTTATATGTTTATAAATATTAATTGTCATTATATTATTTTATAAAATATTAAAAATTAAATACCTATGGGGCTTACGCCTCGGGGCTTACGCCCCGCTGAGGCATATGTAAAACGCCCCGCCTTACGCCCACGCCTTTTAAAACACTGGTTGTACCTCTTTTATCAGTAAAAAGTAGCACATTGTAATTTTGACAATTTAAAGGTTTTGACTTCATAAAACTAGCTAATATCGTAATTTCCATTCACATAGTAGAATACACAGAGTTAGGGTCCTCGGTAGTAATCCAAGACACATCTCCAACTGTTTAATTCAAAGCATTGTGGACTACATAAATAAAATAAAGTACAAGAAAAAGGAAATTGGATCACTTACCATTGCTCGGTTCCATGAATTATCAGCACTGAATTGAGCAAGAACAATATCACCTTTCTTTGGATTAAAGGCACCAATTACAGGAGCCTCTTGAAGATTTAGAGAAGCAAGCTGCTTCTGAATGGCAGCTACTTTCTGGTCGGAAACCAACTGCACATAAAATTTACCCCCTCCCAAAACTTCGGTGACTGTGACCTGAGAATATATAGATGTAAAAAGTACAGAAGTCAAGCAATCATAATATAAAACTAGTATTCACAATGAATCCAGATGGTAAATTATGCTAAACAATGATTAACTGAGAAGCACTAGATCCAATTACATTACCTTCACCTCTTCTTTTTGGCGCTTTTCAGCTGCTCCACCATTGGCAACTTCCTCTCCCTCAACATAATTCTCCCAGACCTATATCGAGTTGTTCGTTAATAAATAATAAAGAACAAACCCATGACTAACAAGTATAACAGACCATTTTTATAAAAAAAATATGTATAACAGATCATGCTCTTGCCTTCAATTTCTGCCTTTTGGCTGCCTGTTCAGCTTGCATGAGGAGATGAGCATCTTGGATTCTATCAGTACCAAAAGAAATTTGAAGCCTTGCTAAACCAGCTTCCAGTAGAGTCACTGCCACATTGGATCTCGATTCCCATAATGTGCCCAAGAAAGTACCTGTTCTATCAACTGTTTCTACTTCGATCTATGTAGAAGACAATAGGAAACAAATAAGAGAGAGAATTCAAATGTAGCACATTACAAATGTAAGAAGGAAACAATGTTACCTCAACATCCCTCTGCATTATCTTCCTCCTCATCAAGGCAATGGCTTCCTCAGAGTAGGGTTCATCACGACCTGGGCATCTCACTCCAGAGATAGAGAAAGCAATGCTGCAAGTCTCCTTGGGAATAAAAAGTTTGAATCTATGACCACTGAGGACATATTCTACTACAGCAGACATCCTCCTGTTACGCTGCAAGAAAGGCAAAAAGTCTCTAGCTTTCTTTGCCGATCCCTGAAAGACACAAAGCAGAAACAATTAGATATTTCCTTAGAGCCACATAAGAAAAGAGAATCAGAGAGAAGGATACTAACTGCTAGCAGGTCTGTAACATGCATCACTGGAGGTTCTTTAGGAGAATGCATGCCCCTTTTCCCGGAAATAGCGCGTGATTCTGCTGAGAGAAGGGCATCATAATAGTTTGAACGTTCTTCAAAATCACGATGTCTAACAACAGTTGCAAAACCACGGCCAACTAAAAGTTCAGCAACATTCACTCCAGCCAACTGGTTGCCTGCAGCAGATGGAGCAGGTGATGCATCATCCCCATCCTTTGATGCTAGGAATACAGATCCAAAGTCCATCACCCTTGAATCTGTGCCACTGGCGGGAGCACCAGTCCCATCTGCCATGCCGACCTTCCGAGAGTACTCCATTGAAACATGCACCTGAAAAGATTTAAGTTAGTAAATCATTTCCTTCTGATCTGTAAGTAGGAGAGGAGACATCAGAGAGATAGCAATACCTGTCTTCCGATAAGGCGATTTCTCAAAAATTCCTTTGCTTCACGAGCATAGGGAGCAGGCTTTTCATCTCTACGAGGATTCCCCATTTTAGGAGTCCTAATACTTGAAAGATTAACTCTTCGTTCTGCTGATGGATGTCCAAATGGCAGAGAATCATCAGCTATAATGAGACAATCTCCGCTGACAACCTCAACCACCTAGAAAAAGCCAAGCACAAATCATTTGAGAGGGGAGAGAGAGAGATTAAAAACCACTTAAACAACCCATTGACTCATATAGCTACCTTTCCTGTGAAATTCTGGTCATGAATAGCCTTGGAATTTGTTGCTGGGGGTACATAGTTCGTCCAGATTCTTAGGCGAGTCTTCTTGGCCTGAAGCTCAGCATCTTTCAACTGCTTCTTGACTTCCACCTCAAGCATGTTTGCGCTCCAATCAACGTACTTAGCATAACCCTATGCCAAAGGAAAGGAGAGGGCATAAAGTTTAGATCAGACAGGCCTTAAATTTTCTAAAACCCAAAAAAAATTATACATTTCCTATTCTAGAATTAGGAGTTACTAGCTGATCACCATCAATCAGTTAACTAATTGAAAAATTAGAGATGACCGAAATAAACAGTTTTTAAACCACAACTTCAAACATTAAAGAAAGAGTTAAGTGAAGAAAGTTCCGTCAAGAGAAAGTTAATGCATTTAGGTGAAAGAGGATCCCTTGCAAATCCACATAAAGAAAACAAGGGATGGCACAAAATGAGAGACAGATAATGCCACACTGAATGTAAAGGTAATAAATACTATGCTAGGAAACAGTACATAATGCACACAGATGCATAATATTGAAGACAGCATTCGTACTACTAATGACCAGCAAAACGAGAGGACTAACTGCGTCACTGAACAAGATATAAGCCACTTGTTGAGCATATCGAAGAGTAAAATCAGAGCCTTCCGAATTAGAGAAAATCTATCAGTAAACAAATAATCTTTACAAGAGACCACCAACAAGAAAGGCACAGCTAAGGTTAAGACAGTATCCAATTTTTTTCAAAAACAAAGTGTACCACTTACAGTGACCTTTCCAAAAACATCAGTTTCTTACTAGACAAAGAAATAATTAGATTAGACAAACAAAAGTATCAACAATAGTATGTCAATCACGCACATTTTCAACAAGCTCCAAACCCAGGTTTTTTGCCGATTCTCCATCAGGATAGTACACTGAGCCAATCAGATTGCTAAACTTGTCAACGCCCTCCAGGACAATCCGAACCTGTACGTTAAACTAAATTAGAAAAAGAATAAAGGGGAAACACAAACCATTAAGAGCTAACGAGAATCTCACATCTCTATTTAACACACGAGTTTCGGTAAAATGCTTTGCTTCTCTGCCATATGGATCAGGAGCAACTTCTGATACAGATGTTGCTGAGGCTGCCAGCCTCTGAGCTGTTGTCGGAGTAGCACGAGGTTCAGTAGTTGATTCTCCGTTTGGTTCATCAGAGGTAATACTAGCATTAACAACAGTTTCTGATGTTGCTCTTCTTCCCATAGTTGGTGCCTGTTTATTTAAAAAAAAAAAAGAAGGGTAAACGCACTGGTAAAGTAACAAGAGCTGGCCATGTAGAAATTTCAACTTGTACTGCATTCACCTGTATTCCGGCAACGAACACTTGGATGAACTGGAAGTCTGGAAGCAAGTACACTCGCAGTGTACTTCCATCACGAACCTGCTCAACAAATGCTTCTATCAGCTTACCTTTATTTTCCTCCAAAAGGCCCCTTGCATCAAAGATACTAGGATCACCGATTGCAGATAGAGGTAGATTCCTAATAGATGCCTCAGAAGCACCAGGTGCCTGAAAAAGCAGTATGCCAGGGATTACTACGCAAAAATAAAAAATAAAGAAGGCATCAAGCTTGATATTTCACAGTATATGGACCACTTAACTAAAAAGGACAGAGATACTATGAAAAAGATCCACCAGCCAACACAGGCCACAGTGACAGCAGCTACCCAAAAAAGATTACAGTTTAGATTAAGATCTAGTTGCTGGCCATCCTACGTGAAAGAATAACAAGAAAAAGAAAATAAAACAGGATAATCTGGATACCACCCACTGTCTCAGAACTTATCCTGGAGTGCTAGCAATCAAACCTCAATACATTTTAGATTAAATCCTGTAGCTGAGGGTGTATTGCATACAGAAGCAGACCACAAAATGGGACAAAAAACATGCTCAAAAACATCTGGAAAATGTAAGGCACCAAAAAAGGAGAAGCTAACAACTTCTTAGTGTTCCAGTCTGCAGAGAAAATTCATTTTCCTTGGCTCAATCCATCCCATCCAAAAGAAGATAAATCTTGGATAGATATTGCTTTGAAGTTAACAGCATTTGTTGTTGATCAAGTAAAATGGTGAAGTTCACAATATTTGTCCAGTAACAAAAACACATTACAGTCAATGAGAAACACACCCTACTCCAACGACCTAGACCTTGTTGCTTAGCTTGTTCTTCAGCATCTTGCAGCGGTTTTAAATAGGGGTTAGCATCTTTCTGTTGGCCCTGCTCCCTGACCTGGTTCCATCAAAATGAATCATTTCATGAAACTAGATCTAATGGGAAATAAGTCAGCTGACGAACAGAGAAATTAACACCAATCCACCAACCTTGGCCCAGCCTGAAGCAACAACTAGCATGGAAACATTCTTGTCGCCAAGAAAAACAGTGCCATATTCCCTCCCTATTGAAGGTACAGTATATTCCACCTTGAAAGTGACCTCCTAGGGTAAAAAATGGATGCATTTCAGAATCATATTAAAGGGACAAGATATAAATACATACAAGTTAGAATAATCAATGCAAGAACACCTTTCCAATGCAAAGCTTCCTCAAGAACTCTCTGCTTTGCCATGCAAATGGCTCATCCACCCCACCACGACGTGCCTACAAGTGAAAAGCTAGAATGAGATTTGAACGAAGAGAGCAATTCGAAGATATGTATCATTTGAAAAAAAGGGGTTCTTAGTGTAAGTCTTACCAATCGTGGAGCCATTAGAGATGCTAAGGTAATAGATTTTTCAGGGGGGATTTCAGCCTTGGAACTACCCATTATCACCAAACTGTCACCAGAGAGAACGGCTTTCACTCTTCCCTTCAACCATCCTGTTGATGCCATTTCAACTCCTGCTAAATGCTTGAGAATAACAATCCAAATTAGGAAATGAAAATATAATGGAGGCAGGATTGCAGGAATCATCATCCAGGTAGACATGCAGAAACAAAATAAGCCACAGCCACACTTTCCAAGGGCAATCTTTTGGTAAATAAAAATAAAAACTTTTGTATGAGTAAGGATTAATAAATTAGATAATTAGATCTTAAATGGAAAGGGTAAAAAAGGCAAACTAAAAAACAAATTCGAATATAGATCTCCGCAAAAGTAAAGCTGTCTAATTGATGTAAATAAAATAACGACCAAAATCTCAGCCTTAAAAACACAATTGAGAAAAAAAACATGATATGCATTATAGGTCATCCCAAACCAAAGTATTGTAAAAGTGATTAAACTAAAATAATATAATTTCAAACGAATGTTAACGCAGAGGTCAAAAAAACAATTCCTGCCAAAACATACAAGCGTAGCACAGCGCTTCTCTCCTCTATATAAGCATGACCTAAGGTTACTCGTACTATTCAATGTGAATCCGCCCCAAAACCAGTGATTTGAATTCATTATGCATGTACAACAACAAAATCACATAAAAAATAACGAAATACTGGATTGCATCGGCGATATGTTCAATTGTAAAGTAAGTTGATTCTGATACAAACACACGCAAAAGCGTTAATTACATAAGCACGATCCAATAGCAGTACCTGAATGATCAGCACTGAATGGATCGATCGGAGACGGATGGAAAGAGAGAAAGCAAAGTAACGTACGGATCTGAGAGAAAATCAGCTACCAAATCATGCAAAATTGGATTTCTTCAGAACGACGGTTTAAGGCGAGAATGCAGAGGCTATGTCCGGAGGCGGACGGCGGATCAGATCGGGAGAGAATTAGATAAAATTCCGTATTGTAGGTGAGAATTTATATGTGAATGGGGGTATAGAAGAAAAGAAGTGAAAATAAGATTCACCTCCTTTTTCGGGTAGAATTACCTAAAATGCCATACTAATTTGTCAGTTTGAGATCTAGTTAAAGAATAGTACCTCGGGTTATCTGATTTGGTTAAAAGAAGGTTTAGTTGAAAAAACTGACCGTACTTGGACCCGATAAGGACAGGCGGATTTTCCGTAGTTATGACGGAGACGGAGTGCCACGTCAGATACCTCTGCCAATAAACTACTGCCATGTCACTTAGAGGCGTTACTTTTCCCATGTCAGCAGCAAACCATGGGCTTGAGTTTTCTGCATTTCACACTGCAAGAATTTTTTTCTTTTCCTTTTTTTTTTTAACCGCGATTTGTGTGAAATTCTGAAAAATTTTACTGTATGAAAATCAAGAAACACGATTCTCTAAAAACTTGTCCACTTGTATTAAGCACGTTGACAAATGTTTGGTACAATAAGACGTGTAAAAGCTTGAATTTTCTAATTTACAATTCAAAAAAATTTTACATACAAATTGTATGCTAGTATTTGGTCAGATTGTTTTTAGGTCCACAAATTGTTCCAAAATATCCTAATCTAAGGCAATGTCTTTTTTTTTTTTTGGTAGGAAAGATAAAGTTTGCCTTGACTATAGTAAAACATGCGTACACAGAGGATGATGGTTAGATTACAACTATTATAGTAATTACTATTATGGGTTGATTCGAATTTTGCAATTATCAAATCAAACTAATTATATCAGGTTTTTAAATTTATAGACCAAATCAAACCAACAAATTTTTCAATATCGGATTTTCTCGAATTTTTCGAGTTTTTTTCCGATAAACTTATGGTCTAAATATTTCTTTAGTCCTAAATACAATTTTACCAATAACAACCATGTTTTTATTTTTTAGCATTGACCTCAACTATATTAGTCAATATGTTGTATGGTTCCAATTTCAGTTCTAGAAAACTGATGGATACTTTAATCAATCATCCCTCATCTTCTAAAGATAATCTTTCTAAAGGAACAGATAGAGAAGTCCTTTATAGAACATTTGCACATCCACAAGATCTGGTTTCAGACGACGATCAACTCACTCCTCAAATTTTCTTACATTCTCATGTTTAATAATGTCCATTGTAATCGCATCTAGAGATAGTGAAATAGTCACAATTTACACAACCATATAACTATAGTAATTGAGCTTTCCAAATGATATTTCTTCTGCCAACGCAAAACTACCAAAAAGATAAACTGCATATTATATTGCACTCTACATAAGAATTATCACTGACTGCTTAAGAGTAGATATTACACCTAAGAGTCCTAAAAAAAAAATTAAAAAGAGAATATATTAAATTGTAAGAAGTTGGGCATCTTAGTAGACATTACAACAAGAGGAGCGTGTTTTCAAAATACTTGTAAAGGCATAATGATCTCACTTACAGTCTTTGGGAGATATGTTGCAGTTCTATCCTTTCCCTTAGGATAATTTTTGCAATACCTTTAAATATTTGTAAATATTTAAATGTTTTAGGCTCGAAAGGTGATAGATAACTTTTTGTCTTTCATGACCAAATCTCATCACAATAAAGGTCTCTACTTTATAAATTATTTTCCATTTTACACCAAAATGCTAATAAAAGCTTAAAATAAAAGAACGATGGGATGAAAACTAGGATAAAATTAAACTTCTTTGTCGCCAAATCGCATAACAATATAAGAAATACATCACACTCAATTTTACATAGTCCATATTATTTAACTAAATGATTCAAAGGATAGTAATAAATTAGAAAAATTTCAATGGAATAGTACAACATGTAAGCACGCAATTTTTGACCCGCGCAGTTTTTAAAAGCAGTATTTTAAAAAATTTAACTTATTTTTTTTATTTTAATAGGATTTCAATCAACTTTTAATTTTAATTTTAAAATATAAGTTTAAAAACACAAAAAATAGTTTTATAGTATTTCTTCTCTTATTATATATCTTTTTATTTTATCTTTTTTTTTAATTTAAGCTTATTAGTATTTTATAGTGATAATATTTTAATTTTTATCATTATTTTAACATGGTTTTCTTTACCTTTTATAACATTTAAAAAATACCAAAAATATTTTTATTTGTATATATAGTTCACTTTAATAGTTTATTCTTATTAACTAAGATGAATTAGTATATTCTGGTAGTATTTATATTTATATTTTTATTTTTGTTCATCGAGAAAGAATTGAATTTGGGCCAATTTGGAGCTCATTTTCGGATTTTAGTGGTCTAGCAAGATAAAGGCCCATTCTTCCCATCTCATTAGCACACTCTCCACTTAAAATGCAAGATTTAATCTTAGTCATTTATTCCCCTCTAATCCAATGACCATCATCCCTTTCCACTTCAATATAAAATACCCAATTATGAAAACTCTACCCAAGGTGGAAGGACCTTAGAATACCCACCGCTGCTCCTTCTTCCCTTCACCACAACCTGCCGAAAACACACAGAGATACACACACAAAAACACACAAAGATACATACACACGGACACATCACAGAGAAAAGGAAGAGCCAACTCACCCTCTCGTTCCGCTACTGTAGCCGAAAATCCAGCGAGCTACTCCCGAATCCCTACACAAGAAGAACAGTCGACCTCCTTTCAAGAAAAGAATGGTCGCACCCCAGCCCCTTTCTACCAGAACCCGCCAGAAAACTTTAAGTCCGGCGACGTCTATCTTCTCCCTGTTTTGCTCTGATTTTTATCTGGCCAGATCCAACATTTTCGTTAACCTGTGTATTTTCCGGCGAGGTATCCAAACAAAAGGGAGTTTCAGTCAGTGAATTTGTCCGCTTGGTGTTGTCGATCGAAGTTTTTGGTCGTGTGTCCAACTGCTTGTTCAAAGATTTGCTGATGATTTATTGTTGGGAGTTCTTTCATTAATCGGGCTTTGAAAAATTTCATCAGTGAAGTCCATTTCTTTCTCTCTTTTGCCGTTTTGCTTAATGTCATGCTTTTGTTTTGATAGCCTCCTTAATCGGTATGTGCTCTGTTTTAGTTGATCGTATGAGTTAACGTTTTATTCCCATGTTTTGGAGTGTGTCCTATTAGTATTTGATTTGCTCCGTTTTGTTTTGCTAATTATTGTTTGTATACGGTTTGGTTTAATCTTCTTGGATACATTTTCACAACTAAAAAAGTTTGGTTTCCCTGATTCGTTGCTTCATTAAGATATAAATGTTTAATGCGGGTTAATTAAAATTTCGGTGACTTCAAGTATTTGGCCGTATGGTTGTACTGAAAGTTAAAAGTGAATTGAAATATTTTATTGCTCTCTTAATTGCTCGGATCGCTAGGAGCATGCTTAGGCCGACCACAATTGGGTAGGCAAACTTTAGGTCTTGTCTTTTATTTCATTCGAGGTAAGATATCGTTCCCTATATTTCGGAAAATGTCCCGAAGAGTTTGTAAATATTTTATCTGGGGAATGCCCCAAAGTACATGTAAATGAAGGCGAGAGACTGGTTAATGCGAGGAAGCGTAGAATAGAACTTTAGTATTTTATTTTATTTTTATTTCTTTTTTTAGGTGGGGACGACCTCGAGCCTCCTTCGTGTTTATTTTCGCTTTTGTATGTTTTCACCTCGAGCTGAGTATTTTTAAAAGCCAACTTGATCATGTACGCAACCGTACTAGTTACGGGACTCGGGGAATGCCTAACACCTTATCTCCGAGTCAAATGAACCCCCTTATCTAGAATCTCTGGTGGAAACTGGTTTAAGAGTCCAATGTATTTTAAAGTAAAAATTGGTTTTTAAATGGTGACTTGGCACACCGAGATTATATTCTATGCCAAGTGGCGACTATGAGAAAATCTCTTTTAACACAATACTTTGTCACTTTTCAATTTTGAAACCCTTTTGAGCTTTAAAATCACCTTTTATTTATTTCAAAGAAGGTTAGTGAGGTGGAAAAAAGGGGTGTAACAGCTTTGGCGACTCAGCTGGGGAATTACAGGTTCGAGCTGGTACTTGATCTTGTTGGCTTTTTAGAATATTCGGTGGAGGTTTTTATTTGCTTTGTTTGATTTTTATTTTGTTTATGTCGTTTTTATTATTTGCTAGTTGTTTATGTGTTTACAATTTTTCCTTACGTGCTACCGCTTTATAACTGTCATCATATGCATTACCCGGTCAATTCTTTCTGCAACAAGTCTCGTAGTACGCGTCTCATACACGAACTCTTCGTTGAGTTACCCTTATTTTAGGAGGGGGGCCGTCGGTCGTATGAAGTGGGTGGAAAGCTTGAGCAGCCACCGTCGACCATACGCTCCCCCGAATTGCCTTATTAGTGAACCCCAAACGTAGGTCAGCCTTTAGGTCATTTTTATTTGCATCATATCATTGTGACCTAGCGGGGCCCGGTCCTAGGTATCGTGACCTTTGTAGGAAACCTGTCCAAATTGTGTCAAATGGGTCCACGGCCCAAAAGGACATTCAATCATCATATGTGCTAAATGTTGCATCTTTGATGGTAGAAAGATCATTTGGCGGACTGATGTTTGGAAAGAAGGGTAAAAAATGAAGCAAGAGAGAATATTGAAGGTTTTGTCACTTTTAGTTTCTTGCCCCATTTTCTAAAAGAAAAAACAACAAAAAGATTTTACACTTTCTTATCATTTTTAAAAAAGACAAAAAATAGTTTTTTCCAAATTAGTTGCATTTTTCAAAACTTTCTCCCATATCCAATCTTCCCGAACTACGCATATCTGATTCTCGTCTTTCGGGATGGGATACATAGGTAGCCCACATAGGGTCCGATATTTATAGTGAGTCTTAAGTTATTGGCTTCGCGAGGTCTTAGCCAAATCTTGCATGTCTGGCCACATTCGACCACATCGGTCATTTTTTCAAAATAGGAATATTTTCGCAAAAGTGGCTTGTTAACCCATGTCTTAGAGTCCTAAGTCTACCACAAGGTTTTCTCTTTGTCTAAGGTACATTCCTATTGAATTTGCATGCTTATCCATTTCGACCACATAGGCCATTTCTGCAAAGTGGGGTCATTTTCACAAAGCAATTTTAGGGACCGCGATTCCTGAGAGTTTATGGGCCTTCATGAGGTATTTCCATGTCTTTGAGGTCACCTTTGTTGAGTTTGCACTAATAGCCACCCTTGACCACATAGGCCATTTTGCAAAAATAGCTCAATCATGCTTTGCATGTGTCCAATAGGAGGTGTTGTGGCGTCGCATAATATCTTGAGTCACTAACTCTATTTTGTCTTATTCTTCTCATTCAGGTATGGATTCAATTATCACAGCTCGAGCATGACAGATACCCCAGGACCATTCCGGTCAGGACCGTTGCATAGATGAGTTGCTTGAGGATACTTTTATATTTTTGAGTTTGTTTTATGTTGTCTTTTACTTTCTAGTCTTGTACAGTAGTATCGAGTCTTTTAGGTGGTGTCAGAGTCTGTCATAATCTAGTTGAGTTTGTCGAGTCTTATGTTATCGTACTTCCTATTTTGTATGTGAAAACCAAAAAAATTTATAAATAAAAAATCCAATTTTTTTTTTTATTTTTAGTATATTTTGTCCATTACTTTTCCAGAACTACACTTGGTCTGATTCATGTGGAACATGATACGTAGGCAACCTACATCGGGTTCGATCAAATAATTTTTAAAATTAAAAAAAAAAAAGATAAAATTATGGGATGTGAGAAGTGAGAAGTGAGAGAAAAGAAAAAGAGCGATAATCGGAACGAAAAGAGGGACGAAAATGAAAAACCAAGGGAAAAAAATAAGAAGAAGAGTGAACTTGGGATGATGCCAATATGACCTCCATACCCTCAAAGTCATTTAGAACTGTTAACTGTGACTAGGCGCTTGTAAGATTATCTTATGTTAAATGCCCTACCACTAACGTGATGACTTCACTTTGTTCCTCTTTGTTGCTTCATTATAGCAGAAGGGCGGTTGGTTTATGGTTCTTAAACTGGTAACTCTTCCCTACAACATAAAGTCCAAAGGCAATGGCACGCGATAATGGAATTGAGTTGGTTGATACCGGTGCCCAAAAGCAATTGTCTAAACGAGACACTGGGTTGGTTAAAGAGGTAAGGATGTTAAGACAATACATGACAGATATGTATCGGGCTTGGATGACTAGTAAGGCACCACCCCCGCCACCACCTAGTTTCCTAGATGCCACCCTCACCCAAGCTTCGGTCATAGTGTCAGATGATCCACCATATTCTCCAGATTTTTCCGCTTATCATAGCTTTACCAACCTCCCTAGTAGCTCCATTGTTCGTCCTTCAACTACATTTCCCAAAAATAGCCCTACTTTCATATTCACTACCTCCACCATCACAACTTCTCAACAACCTCTCCTTAGATCCAACAGTGAACACCAGTTTAAACCTCATGATGCCCAATACTACTCCCTAGAGTTGGCCCACAAGATTTCGGAATCATATAATCATAGCCCTCGGAATGAGCCTCATATTAAAAATGGAAAATATGTGAGGACGGGAGAGCGAGATGAGATATCTAGAAAACTGAAAGGTATAGAACAATCTTTAAAGAACATGCAAGGGACGGGAAATCAGATTAACATGTCTTACAATGACTTGTGTATGTTTCCTGATGTTCATCTGCCCGACGGATCTAAAATGCCAAAGTTTAACTTGTATGATGAGCGTGGAGATCCAGTAGCCTATCTTAGGGGTTATTGTAGTGAAATGAGAAGTGTTAGAGGGAAAGATGAGTTGTTGATGGCGTATTTCAGTGAGAGCTTGAGTGGGGAAGCCTTGGAATGGTATACTCGTCAAGATGTCAGCAAGTGGCATGCATGGGATGACATGGCTCAAGATTTTGTTCAACACTTTCAGTACAATATAGACATTGTCCCAGACCGCTCCTCCCTATCTAAGATGGAAAAGAAACTCGAGGAAAGTTTTAGAGAGTTTGGGCTCGGATGGAGGGAACAAGCTGCTCTGGTCAGTCCTCCGATTGATGAAGAAGAAATGGTTAAGCTTTTCCTACAAGCTCAGGGACCCACCTACTTCAGTCATTTGATCCCGGCTTTAGGAAAATCGTTCAATGATGTGGTAAAAATGGGGGAGATGGTAGAAGAAGGAATCAAGTCAGGCAAAATCATGAGCTATTTTGCATTAAAATGTACTATAGAAGACATTCAGAACATCTCACTAAGTTTGGGGGGAAGAAAGAGAAATAGAAAAGATGTTGTTGAGCCCCTCCAGCGATCTAGTGGGTGTTCCTGCTTAACGCTTTCAGCCTCAATATTGACCCCATGAATATCCTCGCACTCCAGATAATCCTCCCCAATGCTACTTATCTCCACAAAATCCCCAAAGTCATACCTTACCTTCCTAGTACTCTATCCATAATGCACCAATATATGCTTCATATCCACAAGACCCACAATGGTCTGCACCACCTTCACAAATGTCTTACCCACATCTACAAACATATAAACCACCTACCCGCAAGAGGTTCCACCCAAGTCCGGAGTATAAAATGAAAAGTCAACAACAAAAGGAAAAGTCTTTTACTACTATTGGAGAATCATATGCCAGTTTGTTCCGAAGGTTAAGGCAATTGGACATGTTGAAGCCGATTCAGATAAAAATGTCGAATCCCCTTCCAAAGAATTTTGATTATTCTCAAAGGTGCGTATATTGCTCTAATGCCCCGGGGCACATTATAAAAAAATGTTGCCATCTGAAAAGAGCAGTCCAGAAGCTTATTGATGCAGGTGACATTAGCGTGCAAAATCCAGATACAACGGATACTAGCGAAAGTCCATTGCTTGTTCATAACGAGACGCATATGGTGGGCATGATTTGTATTGAAAAGGAATGTGAGAACTTTTCTGAATCCCTGGGAAAGCCACTTACCGCAAAGTTTTCAGCGTTATCAGTCTCGGTTCCAGAAGTTGATCTTAAGAACGAGGTGGCAAAAGGGACCCAATAGTAATTTGTTGAGGTCAATGTGATGGAGATTTGTGAAGGTCCTAGTAATGTTGATGTGCGACTCAGTGGTTAAGATGTCGAGCTTGAAAATTGGAAAGACACTCCTTTCTTGGTTAGCCATGAAGGAGTCTTGGTAGTTTATTTTGTCGTCATTTCTGTTGTCCGGGTTATTTCAGGGTTGTAACTCGTATATTGTCTTGTGGCTCAAACCCTTCTTCCTCTTATTTTGCCTAATTGTTTTAGTTGTAGTAACTCGTCTAGTGTTATCTAGGTTTGTTCCAGGGTTGTAACCCATGTCTATTTTGCTTGTTTTGTTATTCAAACCCATTCACCGTCTATCTAATGCAATCTCATGTTTTTCGTTATTTTTAGTCAGTTTTTGTTTAGTTCTATTTTCCTTTTATAGTTCTTTTTATGGTGGCTCTAGTGACATGACATGCACGCATAATTCTCAGCCTGGTCTTGAAAGTTAGTCTAATCATAATGCAATAAAACAAGTTTTGACGATGACAGAGATATTTGAGGGAAACAAGTAAAGATTTTGACATTTTGAGATCATTTTAAGTTCGAATTATGTGAAACTGGGGCGGATAGTTTGGAAAGTTAAGAGAAGCATCAGGAGACCGCCTGAAGAACATGGTCAATTTTCAGTTTTCAAGTTCAAGTTAGAGGCAACAGAAACTTCCTGAAGAATAGGGTTAACCTCCAGTTTTTTTTTTCAAGTCAAATCAGAAGTAGCACGAGCCGCCTGAAGGACAAGGTTTGCAAGCTCAAGTCTACTCCAAGTTCAAGTTTATTTCAAGTGCAAGCAGCAGGATACCCGCCTGAAGAACAGGGTCAACTTCCAGTTTTCTTCAAATTCAAGTCAGCAGGATGCCCACCTGAAGAGTAGGGTGAATTTTCAGTTTCATGTTGAAGGATCGAATGGAGATTCAAGGAAGATTCGAGACAAGAAGTAGATAGGATCTTGTATTTTTCTTTTATTTTTGATGTAATGGCAGGAACCGCGGACCGGAACCTCGATGGCACCTCAATCGGCTCTCCACCTCAGTATACTCCATCATTTTTCTCACTTCTGAATTACACGTGGCCTGATTCCTTTATGGCCAAGGATATGTAGGCAGCTTAATACGAGGGCTCGGTCACAATCATTTTAGCCATCTTTATTTTCTTTTGAATAAGCACCGGGTCATAAATCAATTACGTTGCTTATTGTTCTTTGCTCCGGAAACTCTTCGTGTTTCCAAGCAAAGAAGGGCAGCTGTAAGTACATAATTTTTGACCGGTGAGATGCAAAGTAGGATAAAATTAAACTTCTTTGTCGCCAAATCGCATAACAATGTAAGAAATACATCACACTCAATTTTACATAGTCCATATTATTTAACTAAATAATTCAAAAGATAGTAATAAATTAGGAAAATCTTAGTGAAATAGTACAATATGTAAGCACGTAATTTTTGACCCGCGCAACTTTTAAAAGCAGTATTTTAAAAATATTAACTTATTTTTTATTTTAATAGGATTTCAATCAACTTTTAATTTTAATTTTAAAACATAAGTTTAAAAACATAAAAAATAGTTTTATAGTATTTCTTCTCTTATTATATATCTTTTTATTTTATCCTTTTTTTTATTTAAGCTTATTAGTATTTTATAGTGATAATATTTTAATTTTTACCATTACTTTAACATAGTTTTCTTTACCTTTTTATAACATTTAAAAAATATCAAAAATATTTTTATTTGTATATATAGTTTACTTTAATAGTTTATTCTTATTAACTAAGATGAATTAGTATATTTTGGTAGTATTTTTATTTTTATTTTTGTTCATTGAGAAAGAATTGAATTTGGACCAATTGTGAGCTCATTTTCGGATTTTAGTGGCCTAGCAAGACAAATACCTATTCTTCCCATCCCATTAGCCCACTCTCTACTTAAAATGCAAGATTTAATCTTAGCCATTTATTCCTCTCTAATCCAATGACCATCATCCCTTCCCACTCCAATATAAAATACGCAATTATGGAAACCCTACCCAAGGTGGAAGAACCTTAGAATACCCACCGCTGCTCCTTCTTCCCATCACCACAACCTGCCGAAAACACATAGAGATACACACACACACGAAAACACACAGATATACATACACACGCACACACAGACACATCACAGAGAAAAGGAAGAGCCAACTCACCCTCTCGTTCCGCTACTGTAGCCGAAAATCCAGCGAGCTACTCCTGAATCCCTACACAAGAAGAACAGTCGACCTCCCTTCAAGAAAAGAACAGCCGCACCTTAGCCCCTTTCCACCAGAACCCGCCAGAAAACTTTAAGTCCGGCGACGTATATCTTCTCCCTGTTTTGCTCTTATTTTTATCTGGCCAGATCCAGCATTTCCGTTAGCCTATGTATTTTCCGGTGAGGTATCCAAACAAAAGGGAGTTTGAGTCAGTGACTGTATGATGAGAGAAAGCGTAGAATAGAACTTTAGTATTTTATTTTATTTTTATTCCTTTTTTTAGGTGGGAACGACCTCGAGCCTCCTTTGTGTTTATTTTTGCTTTTGTGTGTTTCCACCTCGAGCTGAGTATTTTTAAAAGCCAACTTGATTATGTATGTAACCGTACTAGTTACGAGACTCGGGGAATGCATAACACCTTCTCCCCGAGTCAAATGAACCCTCTTATGTAGAATCTCTGGTGCAAACTGGTTTAAGAGTCCAATGTGTTTTAAAGGGAAAATTGGTTTTTAAATGGTGACTTGGCACACCGAGATTATATGCCAAGTGGCGAATCTGAGAAAATCCCTTTTAACACAATACTTTGTCACTTTTCAAATTTGAAACCCTTTTGAGCTTTAAAATCACCTTTTATTTATTTCAAAGAGGGTTAGTGAGGTGAAAAAAGGGGTGTGACACAACATGCTTCCAAAAGGAAGAATGATAATATGATGACAACAATATCTAAAGAGCAGACTACATGCTTCCTTTGTCTAATCATCTAATGTCCCATAACTGTTGTACATAAGGCTAGTGACGATGCTTATGGTTGTGAGCTATTATAGAGTTGCACGACGCAGATATTGTTTTCTCCCAAAATAACATAGATGATAGAAAGATACGTGTATGAAGTCGAACCAAGTATATGAAGATTCTCAAAGAGAACACGAAAGCCTATCAACATGACGCACACACTAATCACTGCTCTGATGTCAAATTTAATTTGCAGTGGTCTTTGACATCGCCTGCTTGACAGCCTCAACATAAATTCTATGTTGGTATGTTTCAATATCTTTTTAAGTAACAGTCAATTGCTCACGTTAATCATCTAAGAGAAATAAAATAAATAAATAAATTCGATAATAGGGAGGAATACAACATATTTGCAAAAATAAATCGCTAATCGGAAAAAGAAAACACATAGCTAATCGGGAAAAAGCAAAGCGTATGTATGCAACTAAACAAAAACATGTAAAATGAGAAAGGGAAGAGCCTTACCGATGAGAGCAAAAGAGAGTTGATAGGGTTTGAGCTAACTGGGGGTTTTGGTCTAATGGAACACAAGGTTTCTTGCCTTTGAAGAAGAGGCAAAATGGTTTCGATTTTTTAGTCTTTTAGAACTAGTTTAGGACTAGTCTAGTTTTGCTTTAGAACTATTTTTTGGTTTGGGCACAAAATATTTTATGGGCCAAATAAAAAAAATACTTACATGGGCTATAAACCAACTTAAAATACTATGCTAAATACAGAAATTATAAAAAAATTTAAGAAATATTTATAACTTACATTTTAATAAATATTTTTATCTATCTAATATTTTAAAATATGTATACATGTAATGTCGGATTGGGTTGGATTCGGTTTGACTTTTTTTAGTTAATACCAAATCAAACCTATTATGATTGGGTTTTATTTTTCAATTCCAAACCAAGTCAAACCAAACCACTAGTCAGGTTTTATTTTTCGGTTTGACTCAGATTATCGGATTGGTGTGGGTTATCGATTTGATTTGTACACCCCTAATTACTACTATAGGTTTCAGTATTAAGTACATTGGGGGTAGGTCCCTGTCTCGTTTCCATACAAAAAGATAGATCCCTAATAGGCGATAATCTAGCTTCCGGCTGAAGTTGTGATTTCATAGTTGTCCTAGGGCTTGTTGGTGTATTGTTTCCAACCACGAGTGCGCCCTGTGTGATGTCTCTTGAAAAGGTTGTTCCCAGTAGATCTGCATGGAGATGATTAATAACAAAAAGTGGTGGTGCGTCAAAAACTGTTGGCTCTGCAGAGCATTCCACTTTACTGCCTCCTTTTGCTAGTATATCTGCTACAAAATTCTGCTCTCTGTACGTGTGAGTGACATCTGCATCATGTAACTGTTGGAGGAGGTGCCTGCAATTGGAGACAATATTAGTGTACATAGCATTATCATTTTTCAGTATTGTGAGTATTGGTTGAAGGTTCCTTTGGACTGCTAACTGTTGCCCTCGCAGTAAAGCTTTCAGCTCTGCATGGATGCTTGAAGTGTGTGGTATACTGCCACTATAGCCAGTAACCCAAGCTTATGTATGATTTCGATTGACACCCCCTATTCCAGATTTTCCTATGCGTATGGAAGTTGCTCCGTCCGTGTTTAGCTTGTAGTGGTTCTTAGGAGGTGGTTCCCAATTAACATTTTTTATAAGTTTTGGTATTTTACGGAGAGAGCTGCTAGCTAGGTAGGTGTACTCAACTGCTTGATCAATTATGTGCTTTGAGGGTACTGGATTGTGTTTGTGTTCCTAGTTTTCCATATGTTCTACAAACCTATTGGAAGAAGTGTTTTCGGGTTTAGTTTATAAGGCATTTGTGTAAATTTTTCGTTTAGTTGAGACATCAACCAAAGAATTGGTGTGTGTGTGTAAATGTGAAATTAAGTGTATGAACTGTATAATATCTAATTTTTTCCAGTGTACCAATGTATGTGGACATGTCAGTAGAATATGTGTTAGAGTCTCATTTTATGAATGATAAATGATACAAGAGGCATCATTGATAAGTCCAATATGATGTAAGTAACTTCTAGTGGGTAATCTATTGTGGCTTCTTAACCAAATAAAGTGTTGGACTTTTGGTGAAATTGGTAACCTCCATATCCATTTGTAATTCATGTTTGTAGTTACGTTTATTTGATGTAGTATAGTCTGGTACATTGAACTTACTATAAAGAGCCCATTGCTCGTGAAGCCCCAGATCATGCAATCTGGGTTATTGAAATATTGTAAGATATGAATATTTTGTATATTGTGTTTTATCGAAGTAGGCATTTCAAAAGGAAAAGATTTCCAATCCTAGGTTTGGTAATTGCGATAGCAGCTTATTGTGATATTTTGGTGATTAGCGGGTAGTGGTCCTATAATTTAGATCTCAAATTCGTGTTGACTTCAATCCAAGGGTCATCTTAAAATATTATATAAGTACCAGTTCCAACTTTCCATTATAAAATCCGTTGACAATTTGTCCAATCCTGTAAAATGTTCTTCCATATGTGAGTGGTATTATTACGATTGGATTTGTGGAGGTATTTATGAAGCAAAGTTGATGCCCAGAGGGTGTGAGGTGAATGAAATAGGCGCCAGGATAGACTTGCAATTAGTGCTTGATTTTTAGCTTTTAATTTTTGTATTCCTAGGCCTCCTGTTTCCTTTGGTGTAGTAACTATTTTCCAACTAAGTAGGTGTAATTTTTTTCTTATGCATAGTAGTGCCCAAGAAAAAATTTTGTTGGTATCGTTATATTTGTTGGAAGTGATATATATTGCATGACATAGTTTGGTAGAGTGTTTAGGGTGGATTTTATTAATGTTGTGTGTCCAGATAGTATAAGAAAATTTGATTTTCATCCTGCCAGCCTTTTTTTTAAATTATCCAGGAGAAATTAAAAGTCACTTGTGGTTGGCCGCTTGTGGAGTATTGAGAAATCAAGGTATCTACCAAAGAAGGTACCTTCTGGTATTTGGAAAGAGCTTAGTACAAATTGTTTAGTGTTGTTGGGGCAATTTTTGAAAAAAAAAGATCTTTGATTTGTGGAAGTTGATCTTTTATCCTCATGTTTGATTGAAGTGGTTTAGTGTATCTATAATTGTGTGGCAGCTCTTAGTAGTGGTGCAAGAGAGTAGAATGATATCATCTGCAAATACAAGGTGTGGAAGTGGAGGTCCCTTTTTGGACATGGTGATTAGTTTCCAGGCTAGGTAGTCTACAGATAAAGAAATTCTTCTTGATAGCATTTTCATGGATAGTATGAATAAATATGGGGATAGTGGGTTACCTTGTCTAATAGCTTTTGAGGGGAGAAAAAGGAAGTTGGTGTTTCGTTAATGAGTATGGATGTTGATACAGATGTGATACAGGACATGATCAGGTTGATAAGAGAGGGGGAAAAGGAAAAATACTGCAAAGTACGTCTTATGAAGGACCATTCAAGTCGGTCAAAAGTTTTCTCTAGATCTATTTTAAGCATCATATTGCTATCTTTCCCTTTTTGGCTTGAGAATTTGTGTAAAATTTTCTGGACAATGATGGCATTGTCTGAGGCTCGTTTTCCTTTTTAAAAACTACATTGAGTTGGGCTAATAAGATTAGTTAAGAGAGGTTTTATCCTATTTGCAATAATTTTTATAATTAGTTTATAAATAGTGTTACACAAGCTTATTGGCCTATATTGCATTATGGAGCATGCATTGGTTACCTTAGGTATTAGGCATAAGTGTGTAGAATTTATATTTGCCGGTATTGAACACTCCTAAAAATACCTTATGACAAAAAAATGTGGCATTATTACCAACTACATTCCAATAACGCTGATAGAAGAATGGGTATAATCCATCCTGTCCAGAAGCTTTAAGAGGTTTAAAATAGTGTAAAGCTTGTATGATTTCTATATCTTGGAGAGGGCACTGAAGTGAGTTTTATTCCTCTAAGCTCAGGCTATGTGATTGAGCATCCGGATAGAGTGTTGAGTATTGAGAGTGAGTGGTGGTGAAAAGGTCTTGGTAGTAATTTATGATTGTATTATCTATTTCACTTTGTTTGTAGCACCAGTTACCTACGGAGTCTTTTAGAGCAGTAATCATGTTACGTATACGCTTATGAATTGTGGACAGATGGAAATTTTTTGTATTTGTATCGCCCTAATTAAGCCAAGTGATTCGTGATTTAAGCTTCCAAAAATCCTCTTCCATAAGTAGAATGTTATTATACTCATTTGTAAGCTCTAATTCTAGATGTTGAAGAAAGGAGCTCATAGGGTAGTGGATAGAAGCTTGTAAACCACCAAGTCTTGCTAGTAATTTCTTTTTTCAAATAAAGATATTCCCAAACGAGTACTTGTTCCATGAAGTAACATTATCAAGGAAAGACTTAGTAGCATCTAGTAAATTTTGGTGTGGATTCCAACTTTGTTGTACTAAGTTATTAAAATCCGGATGAGTTGCCCAAATTGTTTCAAACCTAAAATATTTTTGTGTTTGAGGTTTGGGCGGTTGTAGAGTAATTAATAGAGGACAATGATCAGAATGTGTTCGAGTTAGATGACGGATCATTGCATTTGGAAAAAGATTTAGCCAACCATGGTTAGCAAATGTACGGTCTAGTCTTTCTAAGATGGTATAACCTGGCTTCCTTTTGTTTTTCCATATGTAACGGCTACCTTTAAAGCCTAGGTCTAGTAAGTTACAGTAGTTTATACAATTGGTTAATGAGTCTGCCCATTTATTATTGATAGGGCGCCCCCCTTCCCCAAATTTTTCTGCGGCAACGATGACATCATTAAAATCGCCCTCAATTAGCCATGGACTATTGTAATTATCATGCAAAGATTTTAATTTATCCCATAATAAGCTACGAACCTGATAACAAGTATTTGCATAAATAGCAGAAAATAACCATTTAGAAGGGTTAGGCCATACATGAACTATATAGTGAATTTCTTGTTCAGACATAGTGAGCTCCTTTACAGTGATGAGATCGTTATTCCAGAAAATCACTAGACCCCCTGATAGACTATTGGCTGGTACTTATGACATGTTAGTATAATGAAAATTATCTCTAATGGTGGAATGATCCTGCATGTGAGTTTCTAAAAGAACTGCTAGAACATGCCTATGATTATCCAATAGTGCTCTAAACTGATGTCTAAATTCCTCATTGTGTGTCCCCCGACAATTCCAAATGATCATATTCATGATGGGGCGTGATGGAGGTTCCACAATGAGTGGGTTAGGAAGTGGAAGTTGTGGAGCTGTTGGTACTTCCTGTGTCTGTACCCTTGCATTAGGTATCTCACGAAGTATCAGAATTATAATCATGGCATACTTTCCCGCTTCGCAACTAACAGTTGCCCGAAAATTTAGACTGCATGTTAACATTTCTGGCGAGTATTTGAGTATGAACTTTTTCGCGTACTGTTCCTTTGGGTTGTAGAGATATATCCCCTTGATCCAAAGAAGTTACGTCCTTGTTTCCCTTAGTTCTGCCATTATCTATGATATCTCTTGTTGTGTTTGGTCGTCTAGTGCATTGGTAAATGGATGTGGGGTTGGTGGTGGATTATTCATTGGTGTTAATGGGTCGTAAGGACTGGTTGGTGATGGATATGGTGTCTCTGGGTTGAATGAATCCTATGGTTGAAACCATGGTGCATAGATGGTCCCCGAGTGATGTGGAGGATAGAAAGGAAGTAGATTGATTGTGGGGCTCATTGGTTGAACTGGTGGGTGCATAGCATAGTTTCGTGGATGATTCTGGGAGGAGGATGGGCGATTGTGATCGATTAGGAGAGGAGTGTGAGTGGTGTACCATTGACTTTGGTTGTATTCTTCCATGCCCAGTCACATTCCCTCCGTGACTATCTCTGCTAGGTGTGTCAGATTTTGCACTAGGAGGATGCCTTCTTAGTTTTGTAGTTCTATGGTGAATGTTAGTGCATAACCATGCAAAGCCATCTCCATCCATGATTGGAGTGGTTGATCCATTGGGCGTGCTTGGGAGGTGTATACCGATGGCGGAGTCGGACGTGGGTGATAAGGGCCATCCATGGTGAGTATGGGCAGGTGGAAGTGTTAGTTGTTTGATTTGACAGTGTCTCTCAAGTTGGTGTTTTGTGGGTTGTATGGGTGGTTTAAATGATACATGTTGTTTGCTTGAGGGTTTTTGTGTAGTAGGCTCTTGTATGGTGGTTGAAGCATATGAAAAAGGAGGAGTAGCTTGGTGTGAGTGTATATGTAATAATGGGGATTGTGGTGTTGCAGGTAAAAGCAAACCTTACGTGTTGGTAGTAGTCTGTGGGTCTTGGAGAAAAGTTTCACATGGTTGTTCATCATTGTGTTCTACTGAGAGTGGTATCGTAGAGTCGATAGGCATGGTGATTGGGTCGTTTATTGTGGCATACAGGACGATCGCGTTAGGGCCTAGTGGTAAATGGGGAGATGCTTTTGAGGTGTTATTGCATGCTACAGTGATTGGTCGTACGTTGCTAGGTGTTATTAAATGTGATTGATGTGGAGTTGTGGGGCAAGGGTCCGTGTCTGTTGTGAGAGGGGCCGATACTATAGCTTTGTGGGCTACTTGTATTGTATCATAAGTAGTATAAAGACTTTGGGAAGTATATGGGTTGGGTATCTTGTTGTCAGCGTGAATTGGGCTTTTGCCCTTGTTAGTAGGTGGTGGGTTATGGTCGTTTGGTTAGGCCGATTGGTTATTCAGTGAGGTGGTGATGTCCATTAGTGATGGACCATTGAGGTCCAATTTAGTGCTAAGATGGTCGTCTAGGTCAGCGAGGTGTTGGGATTTATTATTAAAAGGAGATGCGAGTTTAGACGTGGAAGGGACCAGATCGTTATGCCCAAAGTTAGGCCCATTAGGGTTAGGAAACATACATGAATCCTGTGTGGGAGTAGATGAAGCTGCCTTCTTGTATAGCGTTGTCCTCTGATGTTCCTGGTGGCCTTGCTTTGTGATTAGGGAAGGATTTGCATGCGTTTTAAGTCGCTGGTTTTGTTTTTTTGGGAAGGTAATTGTGTGCCACGCATCGCCAGTATTGTTGAGTGTTTGTGGTGACGATGGATGAGCATCATTTGGTACATGCATGGGAGAGAGGGGCAGGGTGGTAGTGTATTTGCAGTTCCAAGTTGGGTGGCCAAATCGACCACATTTCGTACACAATAAGTTAAGTCCCTCGTAAAGAAGAACTTGTTTGTTCGAGCCAATATTGTCATGTGTTTTAAGGGGTATTTCCAATGGAACTTCAATGCATATGCGGGCATATCTTCTCCAGGTGGTTGCAGAGGTGCATGTGTCCACCTTGAGTAGTTGACCAAGTTTATTTCCCACATGTTGTAGGATGTCTAGATCATAGAATTTGATAGGCAATTCGAATAACCTGGTCCATAGAGCCGAGTAGGTTAATGATGCATGAGAAACAGTAAATTTAGGCTCCCACCTGCGGACGGAGAGAAAATGATTAAAAATAAACCATGGCCCTCCATGTAGAGTTTTGTGCACGTTGCCCTCTTATTTAAATTTTATAAGAAAAAAGTCTTAGCCTAGATCAATTAGAGGTAGTTCTTCAGAAGGTCTCCAAAATATTATGAGTTTATGTTTAAGTAATTGGTGGCCCATTTATTTGCCAAAAACCTTAACTATAATGGAAAACTTTCAAGGGGAGTATAGACGAGATTTATCCAAAGTTGATAAAGGAATGAAAGCATTTGAATTATCATTGTTCGCAGTTTTGTCTGAAAGGTCGATGTCACTTTGGATTGATTGATAGGTAGTTGGACAGGAAGAAAGTTGTGTTGAAAATTAATGTATGTAGGAATGTGGGATTTGTAGCAGTGGGAGGCGATAGGTCGATATGCATTGGATAGAGATCTGGGGGGGGGGGGGATCTGTATTCTTTGGTGTAGTGGGCGAGAGCTTATGAGCCATGATCAATAGTTTTGCATGAGATGAAAAAGCTAGTAAGTAGTGGTGGTTTGAAGATTTGAGTGTAAAGGTAGAGAGAAGGGAGAGCATCTCTCTCTAGGTATTAAGGCAATGTCATTGAATTTTCATTTTCACAATTCCACCTAAGTCTCTGCCTCTTCTTTCCTTCATTCGACTACTCCCGATTTTTGATGAAATTCAAAAATAGTCAGATTTACAAGTGGTAATTGAAAAATAGCTATTGTTTCAAAAATAATAGAAATTTAGCCACTTTTCATGTAAAGATAAATTTGTACGAAAACACTGTTCAACCGAAAAATATTCCAGCATAATATACTGGAGTTTCAGTATAATATACTGGAGTTCCAGCATAATATGCTAGAAGTTCATACACAGGTGCTCCAATCTCCGGTATATTATGCTGAAATTTTCCGTGTGCTGGAGTTCCAGGAAGTTCATATAAAGGTGCACCAATCTCCAGTATATTATGCTGAAACTTTCCATATTGCAGCAAAATAGTGACTATTTTTTAATAACTTTACAAATGCTGTCTATTTTTCAATTATCAGTGCGAAAACTTGCTAGCTCGTGCTATTTGTACCCGATTTTAACCCAATTAACTTCGTCTTGATCTAAATTTACTTTAGCTCAGTTAATGACCATCGAATGCAAACTAAATTATATCTCTTAAAGTAAATCAGACATTTTCAGTTCTTATAATTATCCCTGCAAGAATGAATGCGTCATAATTTATTGAACTTAGGGAACGTCCAATGGATTAATCAATTCTTTATAACGTATCTATCTATTTCTTTTTTAACAAATAAGCTATCAGTTGTCGACGTTTTCCTAGAATTTTCATCATCTATGCACAATTAAATTACTTAATCCTAGAATTTTCATTATCCACGCACAATTAAGTTACTTAATATGTAATTGTAGGTAATTTTAATAGCTTGGTACTGTTGATTAAATGATAAATAACCTGCTATAATATATGAAATTATGCTGATCATGCAAAAAATTAACAATGTCAATTTATATAACTTAAATACTAATCTGATTAGTTTTATGCTGACATTGATTTACCGTAATCCTTGTCTTTATCGCGTTCACGCTTATCCAACCAAAATAAACGTCAGTGAATCCGAAAAGTAATGCTTCTACGGCATTTGACATTATTGATTGACATATCCTTATGAAGTTAAGCAGCAAAATGAAAGCCGAAACAGCCTGCTAAATATAGAAAATATCAATTCCTTTTCACGCTTTTGGTAACTAAAATATCCTTACAAATCTTTGCCAAACAGGCTATCACCAGAGTGACGAATGACGATATGTGCTGCAGTAGGATAAGGTTTTGGCACAGAGTTTCCAAATGTAAAATGATAAGTCCAGTTAAGTTTTCAAACCTTACACATTCTGAAATTTCATCTAGCTTCCAATACTTAAAAACAAAATAACTTCAAGTGGATTTGAACGAAGATTGCTCCAGCAGCACTTGTGCAAAACTGTCTCTATCGCGATCATCAAAGCAGCCACAGCCACATTTTGTTTAATGGAAGAAAACAAATGATACTACCACAAGAATCACGTTGTTTCTAAATTTATCTTATGTCCCCCAAAAGGAAAAAAAAACAGATCTAAAGCAACCATTTTATCTCCTTATAGGAGATGGACCCCTGATACAATTATTAGTGATACCTGGGGGCTAGCACAGGAGCAGGGGGTGGGGATGGAATTATCCCCGCAACATTTTGGTGATTGAAATATCATTTAAAGAAACATATCATTGAGGAAGACAAAAAGCACCATAACATAGATGGATTTCAAATCCTCAGCTTTTGTGACAAGATACTCTCCAGCTTGGATAAAAATCCAATTAAAGTACAACGTTAATATAATTTATATGTCATATGTAATCAGAAATTTCACATAATTAGAAGTTAGAACTATAAAACAGACAAAGACACAATATAGCCACAATGAGAGGAAGAAGTAGACAGAAACTCTCTCTTCCTCATGGCCCAAACAAGAGTTGTGATTCATATTTTTCATAGTTTTAACTACTACAACAATTGGTCTGAGTCATCAGGTTCAAGCACAGATGCAGATTGATATCAAGCACTCAAGAGAATCAAGAACCTACAAACCCCTAGTTTTCTTGCAGCTACAAAGATTTTGGTTTGTCTAGTATAGAATCATTTGCCCCAAGGTCATCAATTGGTGGCCGCTGCTTATGATGATTGGTGGCTGATTGATAAGCCATTGCTAAAGCTAAGGCCTGGACATAAAATAAAAAAAACAAAATCATCGAGAGCATGAAAGAATAAATAAACAGCACAATCAGAAGTTCAAAGCCATCCAACTCTTGTTAAGTCCAGAAATCCCATGACTCAACAGCAAAGCAAAGCAAAGATGATACATTTATCCAAGGCCAAAAAATATATAGCACATACGTCCGTTACAAATCACTACTACACTAAAAAGAGCATCATAACTAAAGAACACTTACGATATGATCACGGTCTGGAGGAGCATATATGCCTGTAGTGATTGTTGTTCTCCTGCGAGTATCATTTGACGGTGCATCAGATATCTTTTTGAATCCTGTCGGAACAACTACTACTGGGATACCCACAAGATTGCCAACACAAACTTTCTCCCAATCAGTTGCATTTCCAATAAACGCGTCAACTTTGAAACTTTCTCTCACTTGCTGAATCAATTTACCTCTAGCCCTTTGTGCCTGGTGGAGTTTCATACAAGTATTAATCTTAGTGTTACAAATTCTGAACAACTGTTTAAAAGTGGATTAAGACCTCCGTTCCATAACAAAGCCAATTTTGAGATGTCTGAAAGTATTTAATTGTTCAGTTTTTTCTTATATCAATGATAATCAAACAGAAGTACAATTTTAAACATCTGAACTGAGAGAAACTTTGTAGATCAAGACAATTACCTGAAGATAGTCAACCGCAGATACGGCACGTGCTCGGCGAAGTTCAATAGGCCACTGATCTTGGGCTTCATATTCATCATCCAGATTTGACCGCTGCCATTTGTCGAAGTGAGCCAGCATCTCAACATCCATTGTGAAATTGAGGATACCTTGGGCAGAATCAACAGTGTAACTCAGGTTAAACGGGACCATATTCACTCCCTTTGATTGAAGTACATGAACAACCTGTCATCGCCGACACAATGCAATCCAGTTAAGAGATTCATCAAATAGGATAAAGAACCTAATTTACTCAGCCACATTCCGGTATTGGAAAATAGTCCCTTACTTCCATCTCAGCATCCTCAAGATATCCAACAGTAAGTTTTGTGATATCAACGGAGAATGGATCGCTAAAGGGTATGTCTCTGGATGAAACATCATCTGGGTCCTTTCCCCGAATGGCATCCAGAACAATCACACAATCCACAGCATTTCTACAAAAAGGGCCTAATTTATCCTGACAAAAAGTTAGATTTTAGTGTATTGTACTTAAAAATAATGTCAGGAAAAGGAATTGCCTGTGGAAGAAATATGAGTACCAAGCTTTCGGCTATGCTCATAACACCCGTTCGACCAACAGCTCCAAAAGTGGGCCGCAGTGCTGTCACGCCACAGCGAGAAGCTGGATAGGTAATAGAGCCGGCAGTTTCTGAACCGATTGCAAATGGAACCAAACCTGCAATATCACAGTCTCTCTCTCAAAACAAAACGTTCTGCCTACTAATCAGTAAATCAGCAAGAGACTATTCAATTCATTCTTCCAACCAGGCGATACAAACTGATATTAGATATGAGCACAATGGACGAATTTGCAAATATGGAAGACAGGATGGCTTGATCAGAATCTAATCTGGGATAGCTCAATAGTTCAAAGATACCTGCTGAGGTGCAAGAAGCAGGCCCTGCTGATGAACCTGTAGAATATTCCTTAATATTCCACGGGTTTCTTGTTCTACCACCAAACCAGACGTCATCGTATGCTAAAGAACCAGTTACTAACTTTGCAACAAGAACTGCTCCCTCGGATTTCAGCCTGCATCAACGTATCTGATTATTCTAATGCACGCACAATATAGAGTAAGCTTCTAGATCTGGCCTTATATGTTATTGATTTCATAGTTTGTCAATACCTCTTATAAACCCAAGCTTCAATATCAAGAACTTGGTCTTTAAAAGATGTTGAACCCCATGTTGTGTTATAGTTAGGTACCGCTATGATGTCCTTCAGACCATAGGGAATCCCATGAAGAGGACCTATATAAAAAAGAAGATGTTTTACCTGTAATCTCTTTTAGCAACTACAGAGAAGCTAGAGAGCAAAATATTGTAAAAAACGTTCCGAGTCTTGAGGCTATTAGTGACACAAGGGAAAGAGATCAAACAAACAAATCGGAATAAACATTTTTAACTCTCTAAATGTAAAAAAGAAGTACCAAGAATATTGTTTCAAGAAGCTACCTATGCCGTATCCTAAATAAGTTTCTCTAAATTAAAATTTAAAAAAAAAAGAAAAAAAAAAGAGAGAAAATCAATTCAGAGCATGAGGTGAGATGTAATAAGTGAAGGAAGCATTGGAAGATTACTCTGGCCGGAAAAGGTAACTGTAGGAAGTGAACAACCTTGAGTGCTTGAAAGGTAAGGTAAACCTTAATAGCGTCAAGAAAAGATCAGTCCGAAGAAACTGGAGAAAATTGTGGCCTGAAGATTTAGGATTTCCCTAATTATGTGTAAACTTTTGATGGTCTAATTTTGATGTGGCCGATAAACATATAATCATTTTCTTCCATGGTACTTACTATGCTGTGATTTTATTTTTCTTCATAGCGAAGTTGGATATATACTATGTTTTCTTTTGAGCTGTACAGGTTCATGTCATCTATGGCTATTTAAAATGAAGTTCCTCTTTCGTCTCTTCCCCACAAAAATCCCCTCACAGCAGAACCATAAATAAAAGTTCATATAGAAAATCCACACTTTTGAATAAAGCAGAATGGATATGGAGAATGCGTAGTGGAATTGAGCGTTGTTCATAGATTGGTTGATGGAAAATCAAAAATTATGAAGGTAAATAAGAAATACATGAAAGAGGTTAGTGGAGAGGAATTGGCACTGTTACCCAAATATTTGCCTTCAGCAAGCAGTTGATCCGCCTCTTTTGCTTGTTTATATGCTAATTCTTCAGTAATTGTAATGACGGATTCAAGGACAGGACCATACCTGCGACGCCCCAGCTGATGCATCATTATGAGGACTAGATATAAAAAACATGAAACAATTGGAAGGAAAGGTATTTGTAACACCTCTTCAGTCTCTTCAAGAAAATTCCAGTCAGCTCCACTGATGTGATTAGATTAGCCTTGAGAAGTTGCCCAAGTTCAAGAATCTGATATAACAGCATAGATGTATGAATACAAGGAAATGCCATAAATTTGAGCGTGTAATTCCTGATATATAGATTTAAAGGGAATAACAGGGAGCACTTACACTCATGAATGCGATATCCTCATCACTTTTCGGTCTTTCTATACCAGCAGCAGGTGACGGATAATTGAGCTTTTTGTTTGGTTCATTTTCTAGTTGTTGGACCTTCCATGCAGAATTGAAGACTAAACAAGAAGGGTTATGCAGACCTCCGTCAGTAGTGGCAACCAACTTTCGGTTGGATCTGATTATAGGTATGTTAAAGTCGTTTGCGCCCTTTTCGATTTCAAGCATCTGAAAGGAATGAAAAGTAGGGCCAATTATAGTTGTGCTTTGTATTTTTATTCAGAGTAAGAAGGATAACCAGAACAATTACACTATCACAACAGTACCTTAGTCTTACTCAAGAAGCAGGAGTCCAACATTTTGAATCCACATTCACAAACTGGAAGATGTTTGGCCTCTTCCGAGCATACACCGGGGTTTTTAGGACTCAACTTCCCTCTTTCCTGATTAATGGCCAGACAGTTAGACAGAAAGCAGCACAGTTGATAAACTCGAACTGCTTTAAAAATGATAGTCCCAAAAACCGATGTAATTTGATGATGAAAGGAGGCCTACAAGCCGGGTCGACCACTTTGCTAGTGATAACATCTTTTGGCATTGAAACTTTTGCAATTACAGGCTGGAGATGAAATTCTTCATTTATCTTACCTTAAGTTTGTTATCCCCATTAAAATAGTGATTAGTATTAGACAAATAACATTTCGTAATTTCTGTCATATAAGAGCTACTGTATTATATTGCATCGAGAACACATTAATTGCAGGCCAGAAATGGAAATTAAACAAGAGAAACAAAAAAATTGCTGCATTCTTAGTAGCAGCAGCATCTAATAACAAATATACTAGTAGTGGCATAGAAAGTCAAAATAGGATAAGGGAAAGCATACCATATCTGCAGAATTGTTGCAGGTAACATCCCAGTATCCTCCTGATGAATATGAAGAAACTGAGTTGCTATTTAGCAACAAAGTAAATACAAGAAACAACCGCACGAACATGGGCAACGGCAACAACCGACGACCTGAACTTGCCGGAAGTGGGTAACCCACGTCGCCCATTTCACTCACCACGTTATTATAGGCCATTGGACTTTGATTTATCGGCAAAACTCCGTAGTATATAACTGTTTTTCCTCTGTATCAATGCATTTCTTTGGATTGACGGCACCAATTAGAGGATCTTCACTTTCTATCCCTATGAACAGAAATTCCCAAATTCATTTAATAATAAAAAAATATTGACTAGTTGAGTCATTGACTTGGTTACGACAAAAAATACTTGGACAGATTCAGAATTACCTTTAAATATTTCCGATTCCTTGACCAGAAAGGCGCAGCCAGCAGGATCAGCAGTCAGCACCTTTACCGTAAAATTAGTACTGCAAATCATACCTTTATATAAAAATACTGAGGCACAAAAATTTGGCTTGTATTTCATTTGGCATCAATTTCAGCTAACTTAGGTTCATCGGTTAGCTAGTTCCACTTGTTAGGAGCAATTACAGATCCCATAACCTTAATTTTTGTACAAATACATGTAATTCTCAATTGCAGAGCATGAATAGAATCAGCTACCTCTCTCCTCTTCTACTTCTATCTTCTATCTCCTCCTTTCTTTTCTGATAATTTGAGAAGTGACACTCTTATTAGAACAGACAAAATAGAAAAGAGGGTACCACATGAAGCATCTTTTGATTTATTTATTTTTTAATTTTATTCCATTTTATTGAATCTTATTTTATACAACATGTTCAAGTGGACACAAAATTATTTCAAAAGAAAATTCACTTCAAAACTATTTTTAACTCATGCAATAAGATTTTTGTGACATACAGCTGAAGAATAGTATAAGCGAAAAGATATAAGGCGAAGAATAGTAGCAAGGAGAGGAGCAGATGAAGAGATGAGGTGTGTCAGAATCATATCAATAATTCAAGAAAGTGACAAATAAAGAAGAAACTGTGTCCTTAAAAATCAAACAATTGTAGATTAGCATTCCGCAATTCACATTACACCGGTAAGAGTGAAACTGTTTTCTTTTCAAAGTCCATTTGAAGATGAATTACTAAGAAATTAAAGTTACATGTTTGTTGTACATTAATTAACTTAATCTTAAGTGAAAATTATTAGGTCAAATTCTATCGTACTGAGGCGGACCCAAGATTTGAGCGCAGCGAAGACACCGCTATATTTGACATAGATATGTCAGCTAATAAAGATAAAATTTGGCGCACTAACTCCTTGAAAACTTAATGAATATGAGTTAGTGACCGAAAGGATGTTCAAAAATATAAAAAAACTTAATCAAATAAGATCAAGATTAAAGATCTATTAAGCAATCCAAGCAGAGTCTCAGTCACTGTCGTTGAATCGATAGATGTTTGCTACTTTGCCGAAGTGATCCTTGAAAGCAGAAGGGTTTTTGGAGTTTTTAATTACTGTTTTTGAGGAAGTTTTTGGTAAATTACTTAATTTTATACATGTCAAGAAAGTGATAATGCTTATAAACTTAGATATAAAGATAAAGAAGGTGATTGGCTTTTTGTACTTAATTTTATACATGTCAAGAAAGTGATAATGCTTATAAACTTATAGCATGCTTGGCCAAACTTCTCAAGAAACCAAAAGTGCTTTTTTTCTCAAAAGCACTTTCCCCCCTCTAATTTGAGGTGTTTGGCCAAGCTTTTTTGGAAAAAAATGCTTTTGGGAAGAAGTAGAAGCAGTTTCGGAGAAGCAGAAAAAAGTAGTAGCTTCTTTCAAAAAGCAGAAGCATAAGCAGTTTTGACTTTTCTTCTTACCAAAAATACCCTTAACAAAAAATAGTATATACCAAAATAATCGTTAAACCTAATACTTAGGATATTAATGTATAAATATTTCTTATTATTTTTAGGATAGCTTTCTAATATATAGTGACTTTAGGGGTGGATGCTTTTATATTTGTTGAATAATTTTTAACATATTTAACTTATTTTATTATTGCATGTAATAACAAATTTTTAAGATTATTTATTTACTTATAATATTAACTATTAAGTAAATGATCTATTCATGTCCTTATTCGTAATTTGATACTTAAAAGCACTTTCTGAAAAGCTTGGCCAAACGCAAATTATTGCTCAAAAGTGCTTTTTAGAGTGATTAGCCAAACACAAACTGCTTCTCTCCATAAGTACTTTTTTCAAAAGCACTTTTGAAAAAAATACTTCTCAAAATAAGTTTTAGATATAAGGATAAAGAAGGTGATTGGCTTTTTATTAATGGAATATTTTATCCCCTTCTATGTACTAGTACTAAATTATTATTCATTAACTTAGAAAAGATAAAGAAAAAAAAACAAGTTGACCACTAAATACAGGATACTACACTGTGTTGAATTCAAAGAGAAAAAAAAATAAAATGAAAAAAAAGAACTGGTGTTAGGTCTCGAACCCATGTCTTCTAGTGAGGAAGGACATTATGCAACTTATTAAACCAACGGAGCAGTTCAGTTTTTCTGCTTGAGGGGCACATCAAAATTTTTGTTAAGATTAATTATTAGTTAATTGATGAGTTAGTTTGTTAGTTAGTTATTAGTAGGCCAGCCGTTTGGCAAATACATGCCAGCTGTATTAGCTGTATTATTTTCCTCCATAATTTGTATATAAGTTTGTATCTGAAGTATCAATAAGATGAGATTCATTTTTCCATTTCTTTCTTCTCCTTCTTTTTCTGTCTCTTCTTCTTCTTCGCACTATTGCTGCATCTAGAAACTTATGCTAAATCTCCATTGGAGCTCAGCTCGAGCTCACCTCCAGTTGACTCTCTAAGTTTTGATATGGTATCAGAGCATAGGAACTCCATCTCCGATAATTGTTCTTCTGTTTTAAATCGACCAATTCTCTGATTCCACTCGATACATGCAAACCTAAATTCGAGTCATTTGGGATTCGTCTGACTGCGATTCACAATTTTCAGTTGCAAATTACTGTTTTGTTCTTTGATACTTCAACTTAATCGATTTAGTCATGGTAATTTTGGATGAGAATGAACATTCTAGTGGTTTAGAAGCCAATTTGTCGGCTGGTGGTGGTCAGTCCGGTGTGGATTTGAGTAGTCATTTCTACATGCATCCTTTGGATAATCCCGATGCTATGTTAGTATCAGTTCCCTTTAGTGGCGTTGGTTACAGATCGTGGAGGAGGAGTATGTTGCATGCCATTTCTGTGAAGAACAACGTAGGTTTCATCAATGGGGAATGTAAAAGGCCAGATCCAGAATCACAGAAGTTTCGACTGTGGGAGAGATGTGACGATATGGTAGCCTCGTGGATTTTGAACTCATTATCTAAGGAAATTGCAGATAGCGTTGAATATGTAAATGATGCAACAGAATTGTGGAAGGAATTAGAAGATCGATATGACCAAACTAATGGTACAAAGCTATATCAAATTCAGAAGGAAATCAATGATATGTCCCAAGGATCCCTTGATATCACAGGGTATTACACTAAGATGAAGAAGTTGTGGGAAGAACTAAGCAACCTAAGTGCTAAAAATCAATGTACTTGCCATTGCACCTGTAGGGCAAAATGGAGTATGCACAAGGCAGAACAAGATATACGACTAATATAATTCCTCATGGGCCTTAATGAGGTCTATACTATGGTGCGAGGCATTATTTTGATGATGAATCCATTACCTTCAATGGCACATGCTTTCTCTTTATTAGTCCAAGAGGAGAAACAGAGGGAAATTAGACCTAGTAATCACCTTGCTTTGAAATCAACCTCCCTGAGTGTAAACACCTTGAAGAAGAACAATTACAGGACAAATTATTCCCATAGCAATAATTATAATGGTGCAAACAGGTCAAGGCCAGTGTGTGTGTATTGTAAGAAACCAGGGCATACCAAGTAAAGGTGTTACAAACTACATGGATATCCTCAGGGTTCAAATCAAAACTTCAAGGGGAATAACAACTTTGGCCAGCACAATTCATATCAGAATTTCAAGCCTAACAATGGCTTTAACAGGGTGAACATGACAGTAGTAAATGTACATGGCCCTCAGGTGGATATGCCACCACAAGATGAACCTGGTGCACAAAAGGATATTCAAGGTGTTAATTTGACTCAGGAGCAGTATGGGCAGATCATGAACCTGCTACAACATTTTCAGATGGGAAATGGAGGAGAGAGCACAAGCAATGTGAATCTAGCATGTGCAACTGGCAACTTTGCAAGTATTGTTGCATGCACATCTTCTATTGATTTTGGTATGCTATCATGTAATTATTTCAAAAATAGAGCCGACTCATAGATATTGGATTCTGGAGCTTCAAATCACATGACCTTCAACAAATCCCTATTGATCAAAATTATAACTTTTCCATACCCACCCCTTGTCATTCTCCCAAATGGATATAAGGTAAGGGTAACACAGATTGGCAGTGTGACACTTATACCTGAAATCATCCTGGATAAAGTGTTGTTTATACCCTTTTTCAAATATAATCTGATTTATGTTCACTCTCTAACAAACCCTGAACACTTAGTTGCTTTCTCTAACAATTCATGTCTATTGCAGGCCCCTTCAATGAAGAGGCCTCTGGTGATTGGTAAAGCCATGAATGGCTTGTACTTACTATGCCAAAAATGCTTGCAGAGCAAACATACAGTCCTACAGTCAGTGTTCTTCCTTTGTCAGGTTGTTGTGCTTGCAACACACAGTGTCATCTTCACAGCACTGTAAATAAGTCATTACTCATGAATAAGTGTGTTCCTTTTTCAATTATAAATAATTCATCTGCAAGCAATAAAGAACAATCTTTTACTCTGAGCTCTCATATACCTGTTGGAAATGATGTGAATGTTCTGTGGCACAATAGACTTGGCCATGTGCCTTTTGTCAAGATGAAAAATGTTACCTCAATACCTGTTAGCTTTTCATTCAAACAGCCTTTCTTTTGCTCCATTTTCCCCATGGCTAGACAAAAAAGACTTCCCTTTCCACAGAAGACCAACATTAACACCAAAATATTTGAATTGTTGCATGTTGACCTGTGGGGACTTTACTATATTACAACACATGATAACCACAGGTACTTCATCACTATGGTGGATGACTATAGTAGACCCACCTGGACTCATCTTTTGTCATGTAAAATTAATGCCCTCCAAACTATTAAAGTCTTTGTGTCCTTGATAGAAAACCAATTCAACACTAGAATCAAAACCATTAGATCAGACAATGGCCTGGAGTTCACCAGTACAGAAGCCAGTCTCTTTTTCCAATCCAAGGGTATAATACACCAAAGTACATGTCCCTATACACCACAACAAAATGCCATAGTGGAAAGAAAACATGAATACCTACTAGAGACTGTCAAAGCCCTTCTTTTCCAATCAAAATTGCCAACTAGGTACTGGGGTGAGTATATTCTTTGTGCAACCTACATCATAAATAGACTCCCTTCTAGTACCCTGAATAACAAATGTCCATATGAACTCCTATACAAAAGGAAACCTAAGTACTCATAGATGAGAAGTTTTGGGTACTTGTGCTACCCTACAGTCCCTAAACCCCACAGAGACAAGTTTGAACCAAGAACTACCCCTCATATTTTTGTTGGTTATCCCTTTAATACAAAAGGATACAAGGTCTTGAATTTGGCCACCAGGAAAATACACATTTCTAGAGATGTCACCTTCAATAAGTTTATTTTTCCCTTTGACATGCATAATGATACTGCATCTTTTCCATCAGTCCTCAATTCCATTCCTTTTATTGATTGTTTGATTGATGAGCCAGAGCAACACATTGTTTAGTACAGATTAAGTGTCACACAACCTACAATGCCCTCCAATCATTCCTCTCATATCACAGCCTCACATGACCAATTTCCTGCATCTGACAGCTCCACATCAATGAATCACTGTTTCCCTACAGAAGGTGATCCTATGTCCAACAGCCCTGCACCATCTGCACTACATGTTGGACTTAGAAAATCCCTTAGAGAACATAAAACACCTGCACACTTAAAAGACTACATCCATTCCATTCCAAACCTAAAGCCAAAGGATGTTGCCCCTGCATGTCCTGATAACTCTTTTTTACTTAATGCATTATTCTCTAGTCACAACTCCATATCTGCTGAAGCACTAACCCATGATATTCAAGCTCTTGTGAGAAATATTTGTCATGACAGGGAGCCAATTTCATATGAGGAAGCTGCTATCCTACCTGGCAAGAAGCAATGACTCAGGAATTTGATGCCTTACACAACAATCACACATGGGACCTAGTATCTTTACCTCCTAGCAAGATAGCCATAAGATATAAATGGGTGTACAAAATAAGGCATAGGGCAGATGAAGTGTTGAGCGGTTCAAGCCAAGATTGGTTGGGAAGGGATACACACAACAACCTGGAATTGACTACACATAAACATTCTCTCATATGGTAAAGATGACCACAGTTAGAGCTTTGATTGCAACTGCAGTTAAGAAATGATGGTTCTTTTCCCAACTTGATGTCAACGATGCATTTCTTCATGGTGATCTTCATGAAGATGTATATATAGAGGTCCCACCAGGATTGGAGGTCACTAAACCAGGACTGGTTTGCAAGTTGAACAAGTCCTTATATGGCCTAAAACAAGTAAGTAGACAGTGGTATGCCAAGCTGAGTGAAGCATTGTGCTCAAGAGGCTATACACATTCCGTACTTGATTATTCACTATTCTATAAGAAAGAAGGCACTAATGCAATTTGTGTAGCAGTCCATGTAGATGATATAGTTGTCACATGCACTGATACACTGGAATTGGATAGACTGAAGACTTTTCTTCATGCCGGCTTCAAAATTAAGGATCTTGGCAAGCTGCATTACTTTCTGGGAATGGAAGTATTGTACAAGGCAGATGGTGTGGTGATATCACAAAGAAAATTTGCATTAGACCTATTGAAAAAGTATGATTGTTTATCCCAGAATGGTTTTTCTTCTCCATTGAATCCCACTGTCAAGTTGAAAGCCAAAGAGGGTGCCACATTACAAGATCCCACTTATTATAGAAAGTTGGTGGGCAAGCTCAATTTCTTAACTAACACCATACTAGACATTGCCTATGGGGTCCAACACTTTAGCCAATTCATGCAGGACCCCAAAGAACCTCACCTTAAGGCAACTTTTCACCTGCTCCGATATCTGAGAACTGATCCAATATTGGGGATATTCTTTTCCAAAGATGAGGACTACACTGTGAGAGCCTATTGTGACTATGATTGGGCATCATGTCCAGATTCTAGAAAGTTTGTTAATGGTTATATTGTCTTGCTAGGCCACAGTCCTGTCAGCTGGAAGTCCAAGAAGTAAGAAACTGTTTCATTATCTTCTGCAGAGGCAGAGTACAAGTCACTTCGAAAGTTGTAGGAGAATTGGTATGGTTGAGCAGACTATTTGGAGAGTTGACTGTTCCTTTTCCTCAATCCATTGATGTCTACTGTGACAGCCAATCCGCACTCCATATATCCAGGAATCCTGTTTTTCATGAACGAACCAAACATATCGAGTTTGATTGCTACTTTGCGCGTGATAAACTTCAAGAAGGACTCATCTCCTTGCACCACATCACTACTAGTGCTCAATTGGCAGACATCCTAACTAAGGCCTTGACAGGCATCAAACATTGTTCCATATTGAACAAGTTGGTTGTGCTTCCCTCACTTCCAACTTGAGGGGGTGTTAAGATTAATTATTAGTTAATTGATGAGTTAGTTAGTTAGTTAGTTAGTTGTGTTAGTTTGTTAGTTAGTTGTTAGTGGGCCAGCTGTTTGGCAAATACATGCCCGTTGTATTAGCTGTATTATTTTCCTCCTTAGTTTGTATATAAGTATGTATCTGAAGTATCAATAAGATGAGATTTATTTTTCCATTTCTTTCTTCTTCTCTCTCTTCCTCTTCGCACAATTGATGCATCTAGAAACTTCTGCTAAATCTCCATTGAAGCTCAGCTCGAGCTCACCTCTAGTTGACTCTCTAAGTTTTGATAATTATTTGAGGGGTCTTTGATGTATATACAAATATATATACACAATTTTTGCCGAGACTAGAGGGTTACGATAACCCCTCTCATCTCCATGTAGGTCTGCCTGCATGTTTACTTTGCGGACGTTGAGGTAAGTTCTTTTTCTTATTCTATCTTTTGGATTTTAACGGTACATAAGGACATGTTATCTCGTTTTTTTTTTTAATTCTGAGTAATTTAAAAATATAATATGATACACAGCAAGATATATAATGTTACTACATTCAAACAAAATAAAATGTAATATACAAATAATAAATATTCTTAAACACCATGCAAATACCTAAGAAAAAGGCAACACCTTAATAAAGTAATTTAGTAGAAAACAATTTTATCATAGACTCAAAAGTAATTTTCTATGAGCATTAAGGATATGTACTTTCTTTTTCAGCACTATGCAAAACTATTCCCTCAAACGCTAAAGATATTTTTTATTTTATTTTGAAAAATAAAAAGAAAGAAAACTTATTAAAACGTATGTCCTTCTCTAGCTTTATAAACAAAGAATGAAGGGGTAGCTAACTAGTCTCAGAATCACGGGGCAAGTGCACATATAACCATTTTGAGGGATGCTATTTAGAGATTACTCAGTACTTATTTTGTCCTAAAATTTTAAAATAAATATCTTAACTTCACGACAATTCAGGATACTTTTGTCTTAAAAAATTAAATTGAAAAACTAAAATTAAGCACGCACTTAGTATGGCTACCCTGTGTCATTTCTACCACAATCACAACATTGATATTTCTTCCCAGAATTTTCAATATATTCTAATAAAGAAATGTTGAGTTTTACAAAAAGACCAAGTTGAAAAGAAAGGCAATGACTCAGCTACCCCAAAATAATTGTCTTAAGATTATTCTGAGGTCAACATAACGGAGTTGACCATCAATTGTTTGTTGATTTTTTATTAAAAATTTGTGATCAAAGTTTTGTCATTTGTAGCATTTGTGTTATGATTTAAGATGATGTTATTTTTTTAAAGAAAAAATTCACGTATTTATGTGAAATGTCGCACGAAAAATGAACAAAATTTGATTTCTAATTCAGTACAATTAGTTATTTGAAGGGCACTAGGGCAGAGGCATCTAATGTATTTTATTCTGAAGGCTCACAATTAACCGGTTAAATTATGCATTGCATGTTAGGTCAGGAATCACTGCGTAACTGTTTTCGATGGAAAAAAAAAAGGTATGTGGTCTTGAAATTACTGCTTCCAAAACTTAATTTGGTACGTATTCAGTAGCCCGACGCATCTAATTGACTATTTTTATCTGTTTTTTTTTTTTTTTGTATGAAATTGAGAATATCAGATGGACTTCTGTCATCGAATTCCACAAAGATCTGTTTAAGTAATTTTATTGGGAAGGACTAACCAAAATTCGTGCCTCGAACACATATTTGAGCTCTATTTTGTTTCCATGATTTTAAATGGTTTAATGGAACAAGGATTTATCATTACCACATTTATTTGGTTACCGTAAAAATAATTAAATCCATTGAAAATAATAGATAATTTCCTAAAAATAATTAGTTCAATTAATTGTCAAATACTTTGTTAGTAATCAGAATAGATTTCAATAATCTAAATGATAAGAAGTCCTTGTTAGATACACTTGTATATGGGTAAAACCGAGCCCACTAAATGCCTCGATTTTCCGGTGAGGCAAACGGAGCAGGGACGTGACCGTAAGGAATCCGAATCAGAGCGAGGAGCCCCTCGTATCTGGGCTCGAGCAAAACATCTGCCCTCGGAGGCATCAGGACCACGTCCTCCGGGTCCGATTCGAGTCCCAAGACTTCAAAGAGCATTACCAAACAACCGCACACGACTAACAAAGGGCCGTGATGTCCGTGCCCAACCGAATATCACGACGTGAATCTCGCCCCGTATCAACAAAATATCAGTGATTAGCGAAAAAAAAAGATTGTTATCTTTCTTAGAATTGTACTTAAGGTAAAACTCCCCTACTATATAAATGGGAGGCTTATTATTCATTAGACACTGTAACACGCATACTAAGGCAATATACTTATGCTCTTTCTATTTCTAAAAGTTATTCAAAGTTCTTATTTTTGTTCGTAAGTTCTTCGTAAGTGCAAGCTCGGAACCGAAGGCAGGTTCCCTGTTAAGCCATTAACCGAGCTCGGACTCACTCTTATCATTGGTTTGGCCATTTAGTACATCTTTTATTTGCTTAATCTAATGTCATTGATCACTTGTAGTGAACTAATCCACATGTCCTTAAAACCGCGTATAAATTCAATTGTTATTCATTTTAAGGGTAAATAGTTTGACGTCCACCGTGGGTGTCACGACCCAACTGGAGGGTCATGACTAGCACCCGGGCCATACTTGCCGAGCACCAATGTACATTTTATCTAACCTTTCTTATTATCTTTAAGGGCCGACAAGATCAATATAAATAGTAGACATGGATCATGAACATCCAACAATGAAAGATAATGTCATGAACATACATAACATGGGACGACAAGACTGTCAAGAAACTATATATAAGGTACGAGCTACCATGAGTCGACACCTGTCTATGAGCCTCTAAAGGAACATAAGTTCTACAACATTGCCGGAACAGGGCCCCGACATACCCATAATGTCTATAACAAAAATGCATACCAAGACCACGGCAAGTCCGGAGAAGGGATCTCGCCAATAACCGCTGAACTGGACAGCCTACTGTGGTGGGGAAGCTGCGTCTACCCGTCTATCAGGACCTGCAGCATGACATGCAGCGTCCACAAATAAAAGGGACGTCAGTACGAATAAAGTACTGAGTATGTAAGGCAGGAAAGCATAAGTAAGAACAGTAATGTAAACATGGATAGGGAATATACAACCTGTGACATCTGGGTACCTCTGAGGGCTACTGACATGAAACACATGATACATACATATATATACATAAACTTTTAAAATATACGCCTTTGTGGGCATCATATCGTACCCGGCCGTAATAGGCTCGGTAAAACGTACCCGGCCATCATAGGCTCGGTAGAATCATACCCGGCCACGTGGAGCTCGGTAAAACCCAACTGATCAGTGGTTGCACAATAGGTGCCATACCCGACCGACTATAGCGCGGCTTGGTAGAGTAAAATAGATACATATATATGATGCATGCTGGACTCATTGGAATCACATTTTGAACCTTTCGGAGTGACGTAAGGTCGGTATCCTTCGTACACGTTATTAGGATTAACTCTTCATCAAGAATCTTATAAGAATCAGGAACTACCAACAACATTGATAATATAAGAATAAGAGAAGTAACATCAATATCAATCGTTTCATAAGAAGGGCAGCAATGTAAGTACTGCTAGCTTCTAAGAGTAGAGTATCTTTGGGAGCTCGTTCATTACATTATGTACAATTGGAGTCGTGCAAAAGAATGAAGGGGATAGCCTCACATACCTTGTATATACTGCCCAACCTCAAGCTATGCAAATGTCACGACTCCTTAGTCTACAATAAAAGAAATGACACTATCATTATCGTTTAAGCGTCGTAACTATTATGTATCGACCGCAACCTATTTTACGATGAAACGGACAGCACCTCCCCTATTTATATGACTTCACACAAGTCAATACAATCACCAAACAGCCCAAACAACATCATTAATAATCATATTGAGCCTCCCAAAACAGTCCACCAACCAACAACATTACTACCAAGCCTTTCGATATATATTTCACAAGTTCTAGCTTCAACGACTTAGCCGCAACTTGGATAATCTTAAATATATATATATATAGAGTAAGAGGTTCCTTACCTTTAAATAGAAATAACAACTCCAATTTGACCTTAATTTTTCACGAAATATCTCTCCAATTCTGCCATAAGAACAAGGAAGCGAAACTAGCAATTAATTCGGGTTTTTCGGCACTAGAATTACTTTAGAAGACTTGAAATCACCTAGGGTTGATATTAAAAACTTGAAGGAGTATTTACAGAACATAAAACACTTAAAACAACCTCCCACACGAGCTGGAACAACACAAAAATCAGCAACAACAAGAAGAACAAGAAACTTACTAGCGCCACGGGATTCCCGACACTTGATTTGTGTTGTTTGCCCTTTGTTTGGGTCTTGGATCATGAGAGAACCTTGAGAGAGTGTTTTTAGGGTTCTAAGGTCTGAATATACTGAAAAATAATGACTTAAAACGGGGTTGAGGTATCTTATATATATCTATATGTCTTAAACCGCCTATGTGGGCCCCATAGAGAGCTGCTTGGCGCAGTCTCACAAAAATGCGAATATCTCTCTATTCCGAGATCGTATCGATGAACAGTTTAATGCGTTGGAAACTAGACTCATAGATCTTCAATTTGATAGGTAGATCACCCCATAATTCCAAGTATATTGGGAGAAAAATGTAGTAATATGTGACCTAAAGTTTAAGTAAAATTATAAACGTAAGTTGCGACAACTTTTATCGACTTTGTTTCATAACTCGCTTGACTTCAAGACTTATGATACGGATATTATATGATTCAAATACATTAAAACATGACCTCTTGGGACAATTAATCACCTCTAGTGTTACCCGAAAATACGGGTTACAACATCCTTGATTCGTTTAACTTCTAATACTTGTTAACCACTCTTATACACCCTTGTATCGTTTAAGACCAATAGGATTAACTTCTTATCATCTCAAAGATAATCTCTTCTTGGATTTACGTCGACTAACTTACGGCGTGATCTAAGGTACGCGAATTTGGGTTGTAACACCCTCTCCCCCTTAGGAACATTCGTCCTCGAATGTAAGGGTTTATGGGGTGTCTAACTTATCGTGGATTCCGACGGAAATTTCCGGCTGAGCTTCCCCTATAAAATGGACACTATCCAAACTTGCAAGCAGTTAAACCCAACCTATGGCCTTACAAGACTATACAAAGCATTATGGATATGTACATTATCTGCATATCACCATTTTGTATTAAAAAAAAGTATTCACAAGCATCAGACCACTGGAACTTGGTAGTTTTCTGTGTTAACTTAGTCAATGGTGCTGATATAGAGGAAAAACCCTTCTACAAACCGCCTATAATATCCTGCTAGCCCCAGGAAGCTACGGATATCTGACGGTGTTGTAGGTCTCGGCCAATTCTTCACTGCATCGATCTTCTGGGTGTCGACACTAATACCCTCATCAGATATCACATGGCCAAGGAATGCTACTGAGTTCAGCAAGAGTTCACATTTAGAGAGCTTAGCATATAACTGATGATCCTAAAGGGTCTGGGCATAAGCCTGAATACGGGAAATATCCATGCCCTCTACCAAGGAGGCTGTTGTGCACTCATTTATCAGATGTGGTCCCAACCCGTTCACGAAAAGGTGCACCCTATCACTCATCTCGGCCACCATATGGGGAGTATACCTTGCTAAAGAATCAAACTGTATACTATACTCTCGTACACTCATATTACCCTGTCGAAGGTACAAGAACTTATCAGCTCTAGCTCGTCGTATCTCAGCTGGCAAGTAGTGACGAAGAAAGGCCTCAGAAAATTCCTTCCACACGGCTGGAGGAGCGTTCGGACCCCTAGATCTCTCCCAACTATCATACCATAAAATCGCTAAATCCCGTAACCGATAAGAAGCCAACTCTACTGCCTCCGTATCACTAGCATGTATAACCCGCAATGTACAATGAACCTTATCAATAAATGTTTGCGAGTCCTCCTTGGGGTCTGATCCGGTAAACACTGGAGGGTCTAGATTAATAAAATCACGAACTCTCGCACTAACCGGTTTATCAGCAGCACCGGTATTCTGCCTCTGAGTCTGAGAAGCTACCAAGCTAGTCAATAACTGCACCGCACTGCGCATATCATGGTCTGTAGTGCCAGACGGAGGAACTGGATGTACTGGGTGCCTCCTAATATCCTCTGGAGGAGACAGAGAGGTATGAGACGGCATCTCACTCTGAGGCTCACTTTGGCCTGCTATGGCTGGAGGCACCTGAATGTTACCCTCTCCCACAGCTGTATCAAGCCGTTTACTAATCGCTTGCTTCCTAGTCGAAGGCATCGCTAAAAGAAAACAAGGTGAATATTAGATATGAACACTTACGACTCAACTCTACGCACGATCTAGATTCAGGAAGAAGGTAACAACCCTAGATGTCACGTAGCCTCCTGATTATAAATGTGGCGCGCTACACATCCATAATCAAAACTCTACTAGACACGGCTCATAGACAACCCCTAGGACAGACTTGCTCTGATACCAAGTTTGTCACGACCCAACTGGAGGGTCATGACTAGCACCCGGGCCATACTTGCCGAGCACCAACGTACATTTTATCTAACCTTCCTTATTATCTTTAAGGGCCGACAAGATCAATATAAATGGTAGACATGGATCATGAACATCCAACAATGAAAGATAATGTCATGAACATACATAACATGGGACGACAAGACTGTCAAGAAACTATATATAAGGTACGAGCTACCATGAGTCGACACCTGTCTATGAGCCTCTAAAGGAACATAAGTTCTACAACATTGCCGGAACAGGGCCCCGACATACCCATAATGTCTATAACAAAAATGCATACCAAGACCACGGCAAGTCCGGAGAAGGGATCTCGCCAATAACCGCTGAACTGGATAGCCTACTGTGGTGGGGGAGCTGCGTCTACCCGTCTATCAGGACCTGCAGCACGACATGCAGCGTCCACAAATAAAAGGCACATCAGTACGAATAAAGTACTGAGTATGTAAGACAGGAAAGCATAAGTAAGTACAGTAATGTAAACATGGATAGGGAATATACAACCTGTGACATCTGGGTACCTCTGAGGGCTACTGACATGAAACACATGATACATACATATATATACATAAACTTTTAAAATATACACCTTTATGGGCATCACCATCATCATATCGTACCCGACCGTAATAGGCTCGGTAAAATATACCCGGCCATCATAGGGCTCGGTAGAATCATACCCGGCCACGTGGAGCTCGGTAAAACCCAACTGATCAGTGGTTGCACAATAGGTGCCATACCCGACCGACTATAGCGCGGCTTGGTAGAGTAAAATAGATACATATATATGATGCATGCTGGACTCATTGGAATCACATTTTGAACCTTTCGGAGTGACGTAAGGTCGGTATCCTTCGTACACGTTATTAGGATTAACTCTTCATCAAGAATCTTATAAGAATCAGGAACTACCAATAACATTGATAATATAAGAATAAGAGAAGTAACATCAATATCAATCGTTTCATAAGAAGGGCAGCAATGTAAGTACTGCTAGTTTCTAAGAGTAGAGTATCTTTGGGAGCTCGTTCATTACATTATGTACAATTGGAGTCATGCAAAAGAATGAAGGGGATAGCCTCACATACCTTGTCTATACTGCCCAACCTCAAGCTATGCAAATGTCACGACTCCTTAGTCTACAATAAGAGAAATGACACTATCATTATCGTTTAAGCGTCGTAACTATTCGCAACCTATTTTACGATGAAACGGACAGCACCTCCCCTATTTATATGACTTCACACAAGTCAATACAATTACCAAACAGCCCAAACAACATCATTAATAATCATATTGAGCCTCCCAAAATAGTCCACCAACCAACAACATTACTACCAAGCCTTTCGATATATATTTCACAAGTTCTAGCTTCAACGACTTAGCCGCAACTTGGATAATCTTAAATATATATATAGAGTAAGAGGTTCCTTACCTTTAAATAGAAATAACAACTCCAATTTGACCTTAATTTTCCACGAAATATCTCTCCACCTCTGCCACAAGAACAAGGAAGCGAAACTAGCAATCAATTCGGGTTTTTCGGCACTAGAATTACTTTAGAAGACTTGAAATCACCTAGGGTTGATATTAAAAACTTGAAGGAGTATTTACAGAACATAAAACACTTAAAACAACCTCCCACACGAGCTGGAACAACACAAAAATCAGCAACAACAAGAAGAACAAGAAACTTACTAGCGCCACGGGATTCCCGACACTTGATTTGTGTTGTTTGCCCTTTGTTTGGGTCTTGGATCATGAGAGAACCTTGAGAGAGTGTTTTTAGGGTTCTAAGGTCTGAATATACTGAAAAATAATGACTTAAAACGGGGTTGAGGTATCTTATATATATATCTATATGTCTTAAACCGCCTATGTGGGCCCCATAGAGAGCTGCTTGGCGCACTCTCACGAAAACGCAAATATCTCTCTATTCCGAGATCGTATCGACGAACGGTTTAATGAGTTGGAAACTAGACTCATAGATCTTCAATTTGATAGGTAGATCACCCCATAATTCCAAGTATATTGGGAGAAAAATGTAGTAACATTTGACCTAAAGTTTAAGTAAAATTATAAACGTAAGTTGCGACAACTTTTATCGACTTTGTTTCATAACTCGCTTGACTTCAAGACTTATAATACGGATATTATATGATTCAAATACATTTAAACATGACCTCTTGGGACAATTAATCACCTCTAGTGTTACCCGAAAATACGGGTTACAACATCCTTGATTCGTTTAACTTCTAATACTTGTTAACCACTCTTATACGCCCTTGTATCGTTTAAGACCAATAGGATTAACTTCTTATCATCTCAAAGATAATCTCTTCTTGGATTTACGTCGACTAACCTACGGCGTGATCTAAGGTACGCGAATTTGGGTTGTAACAGTGGGGCTAAGGATAATAGTGGTAATTTGATACAAATTTTCATAACGCACTCTGTTTTACGCTTGTTCTTTGGGATTTTAATTTCAGGTCAATTTAAGAATGTCAAACTCTCAATCTGCTCACTTGAACGTTGATGCTGAGTCTGTCCACCATGGCGAGAACAACAATATAGTGTCCAGCAATGAGGTGCCCCCTGTTGACCCCAACAGAGTTCCGGTTTCAGACCCCATCGATGCCAACTCACATGTGGCCATCAACGCAAACTTTCCTACCGACCCCGAGAACAACGTTTGCGGAGGAGCCCGATCAATGGCCCGGGGTACGCACGACAGTGAAGGCGATGGGTAGGGGTGTACAAATCAAACCGGAAAACCGCACCAAACTGATTAAAAAACCCGACTAGGTTTGGTATTGAGTAAAAAAACCCGAACCAACCCGACATATAAATATATAATTTTAAGGCTTTTTATAGAATTTTATTTAAAAGATGTCTAGAAATATTTGAGATCCTCTCATGGGATATAATATTTAATAGAACTATAAAGTATATTCATTTTTATTTACTTTAAATAATAAATTGTATCACTTTCTTATTATGTGTTATTGAAATGCGTCAATCATCTCTTTGTTATTTCATATTCATATGTCAAGATTTATTATATGTTTTTCGAATTTGAAGTGGTATTTCGATAATCTAAAATTACATAGAACATATCATTATTTAGGTATCATATTGATTTTTATGTTTAATTATTAAATTTGGTTAACCCTGAAAGCGTACATCAACCAAAAATTATTGGTAGACGACTAAGAAAATAGACTATTATGTGTCACTAAAACAAATTCTCCCGTAAGATCACTTTAATAGATCATATGCTTGTTATTTTTTTTAAATTTTTAGTAAACATATATTCACTTATCAAAATTTTATCAATAACCTTAATAATGCAAGATTGAAATAATATTCATGTAACAAAAAATCCAAAAATCCCAAAAAATCCGACAAAACCGAACCAATCCAAACCGATATAATTGGTTTGGTTTGGTTTGATTTTGATAAAATCCGAACCAACCCGGTCCATGTACACCCCTAGCGATGGGATCAATTTGCGGGTGATCTTCGAAATGTTACAAGCTCAACAGACAGCGATAGCCCAGCTACAGAACCAAAGCCGCGCCCCCAACAGAGTTGAGCCCGAACCATCTCGGGAAAACACCCGAAGAAATAAACCAACCACGGAAAGGCGGGGTGAAGCTAAACCCGGGACCAACCCCGAGATAATAAAGATGCTTGAGGAACTGACAAAGTGGGTAGAATCAGGGGAAAAGAGGATCGAAGCCAACGACAAAAAAGTGGAGACCTATAACTCCAGGGTTGATCAAATCCCAGGAGCACCCCCGATATTAAAAGCCAGGATTCCAAGAAATTTGTCCAAAAACCTTTTCCTCCGAGCGCGACACAGAAACCAATCCCGAAGAAGTTTCGTATGCCCGAAATTCCAAAGTATAATAGAACCACAGATCCAAATAAACACGTGACCTCCTACACGTGTGCCATCAAGAGAAATGACTTAGAAGATGACAAAATTGAGTCGGTTCTGCTGAAAAAGTTCGGAGAAACCCTGTCGAAAGGAGCAATGATATGGTATCACAACCTATCCCCTAATTCCATTGATTCATTTGCTATGCTTGCAGATGCCTTCGTAAAAGCTCATGTCGGGGCCATCAAGGTCGAGACTAGAAAATCAGACCTCTTTAAAGTGAAACAAAGAGATAACGGAATGCTCAGGGAATTCGTGTCGAGGTTTCAAAAGGAACGAATGGACCTACCTCCGGTTGCGGACGATTGGGCCGTTCAGGTGTTCACTTAAGGTCTCAACCCCAAAGCTCATTGTCTTCACAGCAGCTGAAACAGAATTTGATAGAGTACCCGGCAGTAACTTAGGCTGACGTCCATAACAGGTACCAATCGAAAATCAGAGTCAATGATGATCAGCTAGGAGCCCCTTATGGGTCCATTTATCCCATTAGAACTAATGACAGGTCTAAAAGAGTCATCGATCATGAACCAAGAACAAACAAATATCGGTATCAAACGTATAGCGGAGATCGAAGGGGTAGCATATCCGGACGTAAACCTGCGAGATGAGCGATCGAGGCCACAGTAGTCGGGGACTCATGAGTAAAAACGTTTTCGACAGGCCACTCAGGGCCAGGGAGGCACCAAGATTATCGGAATGCAATTTCAGCGTCGATGCTGTTGGCATCGTATCTGCCATCATACACATCAAAGATACCAAGTGGCCTCGGCCATTGCAGTTCGATCCTGCCCAAAGAGACCCCAACCGGATGTGTAAGTATCATGGTACTCACGGCCACAGGACCGAAGACTGTCGACAACTAAGAGAAGAAATGGCCCGGTTATTCAATAACGGGCACCTCCGGGAATTCCTGAGTGATCGAGCCAAGAATTACTTTAGGAATAGGGACTCCAACAAATACACTGAGCAAGAGGAACCTCACCACGTCATCAACATGATCATTGGTGGAGTCGACGTCCCCAGTGGACAATGCTAAAGCGCACTAAGGTGTCCATTACAAGGGAAAAATGAACCCGAGATTACATGCCAGAGAGGACCATCTCTTTCAACGATGAGGACGCTGAAGGCATCGTGCAACCACATAACTATACACTGGTAATATTTGTACTCATAAATAAATCTCGAGTTAAGTGTGTGTTAATTGATCCAGGTAGCTCGTCCAATATCATCAAATCGAGGGTCGTAAAGCAGCTGAGTCTGCAAGACCAAATAGTGCATGCAGTCCGGGTTATAAACGGATTCAACATGGAATGCAAAACTACTAAAGGAGAGATAACCCTGTCGGTGAACACTGCTGAGACCATTTAGTAAATGAAGTTCTATGTGATTGAAGGGGATATGAGATATAATGCTATATTCAGACGGCCATGGATTCATAACTTGAGGGCAATACCCTCGACACTACACCAGGCACTGAAGTTCCCCATATCAGGAGGGATCAAGATAGTTTATGGAGAGAAGACGACCGCAAAAGAAATGTTCGCGATCGACGAGGTGATCCTTATATCCGCACTCTCGACATCAAAGAACCCAGAGCCGGTTAGGAAGGAAGAAACTAAATAGCAATCACCGGCCCCGACTGATCCGGAGAAGTAAGAAGCGGGAGAGGATGATGATTATGGAGTTCCTAGGTCGTTCATCACCCCTGACGATTCCGACACCACCAAATCAATGGTCGAGGAGCTGGAGCAAGTTATACCGATCGAACACTTGGCCGATCGGAAGGTATACCTGGGCACGGGGTTAATTCCTGAGCTCAGGAAATAACTCATTAATTTCCTTATAGCTAACGTAGATCGTTTCGCTTAGCCCCATCTAGACATGACAGGGATCCTGCCAGAAATAACCACTCACAAGCTAAGCTTGGATCCGAAGTTCCACCCGGTTAAACAGAAGAGGAGGCCTCAGTTCGAAGTCAAGCATGCATTTATCAAAGACGAGGTATCCAAACTCCTTATAATAGGTTCCATTCGGGAAGTTAAGTACCCTAATTGGTTGGCTAACGTAGTAGTAGTAGTTTCTAAAACGGGAAATAAATTAAGAATGTGTGTAGATTATAAAGACTTGAACAAGGCGTGCCCCAAGGACTCTTTTCCTTTGCCTAATATCGATCGCATGATCGATGTAACGGCCGGGCACGAGGTACTCAGCTTTCTCGACGCCTATTTCGGGTTCAACCAAATTCGAATGGACATGGACGATCAAGAAAAAAGTTCCTTTATACTAAATTTGGCACCTACTGTTATAACGTAATGCCACTCGGACTAAAAAATGCTGGTGCCACTTATCAACGCCTAGTAAACCGGATGTTCTAAGAACAAATAGGAAAATCAATGGAAGTTTACATTGACGACATGTTAGTTAAGTCCCTGCGTGTAGAGGACCATTTGAAACATTTGCAGGAAACCTTCAACATACTGAAGAAATACAATATGAAGCTGAACCCGGAGAAATGTGCATTCAGGGTTGGATCCAGGAAGTTCCTTAGGTTCATGGTGTCCAACCAAGGGATCGAGATCAATCCTGATAAAATCAAAGCTATAGAAGATAACACCGTCGTGGACAATGTCAAGGCCATTAAGAGGTTAATCGGGTGTATAGCCGCCCTGGGCCGTTTCATATCGAGGTCTTCTGATAAGAACCATCGATTCTTCTCATTATTGAGGAAGAAGAATAACTTTTCGTAGACCCCGGAATGCCAGCAAGCTTTGGAATAACTCAAACGGTACCTTTCGAGTCCACCCTTGCTCCATACTACTAAGGCAGATGAGTAGTTATACCTGTACTTAGCAGTATCCGAAATAGCAGTAAGTGGAGTATTAGTCCGGGAAGAGGAAGGTACATAATTTCCTGTCTATTATGTTAGTCGAACTCTAGGCGAGGCTGAAACAAGGTATCCTCACCTAGAAAAATTGGTGCTCGCTTTGCTAAGCGCCTCCAGAAAGTTAAAGCCGTATTTTCAATGTCACCCCATATGCGTCGTAACTTCTTACCCACTAAGGAACATAACGCACAAACCCGAGCTCTCGGGCCGATTGGCCAAATAGGTCATAGAAATTAGCGGGTACGATATTGAATATCGACCCCGGACTACCATCAAATCTCAAATTTTGCCAGACTTCATGGCCGACTTTACGCCGGCCTTAATACCCGAAGTCGAAAAGGAATTGTTGTTAACCTCGGGGACTTTCTCGGGAATTTGGACCCTCTTTACGGATGGTGCCTCGAACACAAAGAGGTCCGGACTCGGCATCATTTTGAAGCCGCCTGCGAGTAACGTAGTTAGGCAATCTATTAGAAATGTGAAATTGACTAACAATGAGGCCGAGTATGGGGCCATGATTGCATGTATTGAATTGGCTAAAAGCCTGGGGGCCTAAGTGTTCGAAGCTAAGTGCGACTCCCTCCTTGTGGTAAATCAAGTCAATGGGACACTCGAAGTAAATGATGAACGAATGCGAAGGTACTTAGACAAATTATAGGTGATGATGTATCGATTCAAGGAATGGACCCTACAACACATACCCCGGGATCAAAATAGAGAAGCCGATGCTCTAGCTAACTTGGGGTCATCGGTCAACGACGATGAATTCAGCTCAGGAATGGTCGTACAGCTCATGAAATCAGTAGTGAAAGAAGGCCATGCCGAAATAAACTCAAAAAGTTTAACTTGGGACTGGAGAAACAAGTATATACACTACTTGAAGATTGGGAAGTTTCCCTTGGATCCTAACGAATCGAGAACTCTGCGCACGAAGGCGGCCAGGTTTAGTCTGTCCGAAGGTACTCTGTTAAGAAGTACGTTCGATGGCCTACTCGCCATATGCTTGGGGCTGGGAGACACCAAATATGTTTTGAGGGAAGTTCACGATGGCACATGCGGAAACCATTCGGGGGGCAGAATCATTGGTTCGTAAGATAATCAGAGCCAGTTATTACTGGATCGACATGGAGAAAGATGCAAAGGACTTTGTATGGAGATATTACGGCTGCCAGAGGTATGCACCAATGATCCATCAACCCGGAGAGCTACTACATTCGGTCTTATCTCCTTGGACGTTCATCAAGTGGGGAATGGACATTATCGGTCCTCTGCCATGGGCACCAGGTAAGGCTCAATTCATACTATCTATGACCGACTATTTTTTTAAGTGGGTCGAAGCTCAAGCTTTCGAGAACGTCCAGGAAAAAGAAGTCATCGACTTTATTTGGGACCACATAATATGCCGATTCGGAATACTAGCCGAGATAGTGTGTAATAACGGGAAGCAGTTCATCGGCAGCAAAGTAAAACAAATTCTTCGAGGACCATAAGATCAAAAAGATCTTGTCAATACCCTATCACCCTAGTGGGAATGAACAGGTGAAATCTACAAACAAGACCATACTTCAAAACCTGAAGAAAAGGTTGACCGATGCCAAGGGAAAATGGAAGAAAATTCTACCCAAAGTCTTGTGGGCATACCGTACAACCTAGAAATATAGTACCGGGGCCATCCGTTTTCATTGGTCTACGGTGCCGAAGCACTAATACCGATCGAATTGGGAGAACCGAGAAATATTGGATGAGAGGCGTGAGGCCGCCCTAGTCCGGTTGGCCGCCTAGAAATAGAGGATAGAAATATATTATAACCGAAGAGCTAACCTCCGACACTTTAATGTCGGGAACTTGGTGTTAAGAAAAGTAATACTGCACACCTGGAACCCGAATGAGGGGAAACTGGGACCGAATTGGGAAGGGTCATATCGAGTCATCGGGATTACCGGTAAAGTTTCATATAAAATTGAAGCAGGAAACGGTGTACAGCTACCGAACATCTAGAACGTGACACACTTAAAACGGTACTACTGCTAAGGTACGACCTTATTCACCTTTTTTAATATTAAGAATAAGACTAACACTTGCAGGTGACAACCAAAGGAGAATGTGACTATTAGGTCTGAAAGCACGCGTTGCACTCCTTTTCCCTTGAACCGATTTTGTTCCAGATGGGTTTTTCGGCAAGGTTTTTAACGAGTCAACAGTAAATCATGCCAACTTAGAATCGAAGATGATTTTAAATCAGAGTCAATGGTCTCATCAACAGTATCCGAGCCCTCTCAAGATCGACCTCGAATACTGGTGGCCATCACTTTCGGGTCAAGTTTCTTAGCAAGGAAGGAAGGAAACTTTGTTCTTGAACAGTCTAGGCTCGGTGGTTAGGAGTTATTGTAAGGTCCAAACGGTCAAGTTAACCGTGCATGCGTAGGTCACCTTAGCCATAATACAAGCTTTTACATGCTTTCAATCTAGTATGTTACACATATAAATAAAAGGAAGTTTCTACCTTGCTATTACGTACTTTGCTTCTTAAAGCGTCGAGCCTAAGGGATATTCCTACCTGGGTACTATCAAGCCCAAGGGCCACCCCTATCTGATACCAAAGGGTTACCCCCACTCGGGGATTATCATCCGAAATGAATTTGGGCCGCTCGTGTCATCAAAACCCGGAGGCACAAAACCTATTAGGAAGTGCCTAAACCTAAAAGGCTACGGCCACCCTGAAAAATGATTCGGAGATATGCGAAGACTGTAATCAAAATGTAAGGCCTTCAACAAAATACTAAACATGTTAAAAGGTTACCCTCGTCAAAGTAATCGTCTAAGAACACTTAAGCATCTTCTGAAAACATTCGGTCACTCAGAGTTTTTAGAAGTTTTGAGCAAAAATTGCATCGAGGTCAAGTTTTGTTCGGACCTCCGAAAAATAAATGACTTACTACTATGTTTGGTTCTATGCTAAGGCGTTAGAAATATTTGCAATTATAAAAAGATGCTAAGATAGTGGAGACTTGAAGTTGCCAAAAGAGAGAAATTATATATATTCCGGAATATCTTTACAAAGGCCCAACAAAAACAGCCTCGAACTGAACAAAATATATGTACATAATACAAAAACTAAAAAATCCTAAGGCATTTACGACTGATCCTCGCCGGAGCCCGATTCGTCACTAGAACCGTCGGGGCCTTCGGATTCTTCAGAGCCCTCGGAGCTTTGGGGTTCAGCTAGCTTCTTCGCCTCGACCTCAAGTCTTTTTGCCTCCTCGATCTCGACATATAGGTCGAAGCCTCGGGCATGGATTTCTTAGAGGGTCTTCCTTAGGGATAACCGCCTCACGTACTCAGTAGTGGTCTTCAAACGGGACTCGGCTGCTTTGATATTGTCCTTGTATCGATCCACCATCTCGTTAGCGTCGGCCGAGGTTATATCCAACTTGAACCTCGTTATTTCAAGCTCTTTACCAAAGGCATGTCGTTCAACAATGGTTGAGCCAGTTGTGTTCGGAGATCCTCATTTTGCTGAGCCCGTTTCTCAGCCTTCTCACCAACCAAAGTTGAACTTCCACCGAAGACATCTTGGCCTGGGCGATCTCCTTCTCCGAGGCCAACAGTTTCATACTGCTTTTCCACCCATCGGCCATTAGCTGGATCTCGTCCATCTCCTTTCAGAGTTGGTCGATCTGGCTGATTTTCTACTGGACCTGTGAGGTATTGTTGTTAGCCACTTCGACCGGATCCTTGTTTTTAAGTTAAAAAACCTTTACCTTTTCCACGAAGTCGGTGTGCTCCCGCCTTAAGACCGATGTTTCTTTCTGAGTTGCATCCAACTCGGCCTGGAGGTTCTTAACGACCCCTTCTTGTTGCTCGCTGAGAAGCCTGTACATGTCCTTTTTCTAGGAAAGCTCTTTGATCTCGAGCTCAAGCTGGTTGGACTCAACTTGGTACCGAAGGAATCTTTCGTGATGTAGCACCGAGGCCTGCAAAAAGGTGAAGAACATGAGAAATATCAAAAACCTAAGTAAAACTTTGAAGGAAAGTAATGATGCCTTACCCGGTTCAGCGCCTGCTGCGCCTCATTGAAAAGGCACAACACGTTCACCTCGTTCATTTTTGCCTGGTCCTCCTCGGTCACCAGGCATATGAAGTAGCTAGCTATCCCCACACGAGAAGACAAAACCTGAGCATCCTCCTGGACGGTCAGAATAACCGATCTCTTGCGATCGGGGTCCACACTCGGAGCAGGGAACTGGTTGATCAATTTTAGGCTCGAGCTCTACCCTCCAGCTTCCGAGGATGCGTCCTTCTTCGAAACTTCCAGGTCGCCCAGTCTGGAGAAGTCTTCCAAAGCAGATGAGTCCACGCCATCCAAAAAGGAGTGAAGGGGAAAATCTGTACCATGTACCCTCTCATTGGACTTCTCCTTTCTCGCTTGGGCCTCCTCGGGCATGGACTCACTGTAGAAGGGTGTCCACGGAATCATTATACCGGGAACTTCCTTTAGAGAGGAGCCGACGTCCTAGGGAGACTCACCTCGGGTATCCACATCAATCTCTTGGGTCTGAGGGGGGTCAAACTCATGTGTCTCCCCCTCGGATGCCTCCTGCTCAGCGGTAAAGGTCGTCCCGTGGGTAACAAAAATAAACTCATCCTTCGGCTCGTCTCTAAGCCAGAGAAGAGAGTTGGAATCCGGCACCCGAGAGCTAGAGCCCCTCCTGGGCTTGCAAGACACCCTTTTCTTTAGTATCTTCACCTCGGAGCCTGGGGAGACCAAAGATTTTCTTTTCTTTTCCCTCGTGGCAGCCTCGGGGTGCTCGCAATGGACGGGGGAACGATCTCGTCCCCTTCCAAAGGTCTAAGATCGGTGATCTTAGGCAAACCTGCAATAACAAAGGGGAAGAGAAGTTAGTGTAATGAAAGATAGAAAAATGATATTAACTATTCCGAAAGAGGCCTTACCATGAGAACGGGCCTCTTGTCGGCCCTTGTAGAGTCCGCTCCATGTGCGCTCAGATTACAGCATCTGAGTACAGATGCCTGTAATGACCCGACTTATAGTTTTAAGAATTTATGCCCCGTTCAGTGACTTAAGGTCTCAAGAATCTTCGCAATATGTATTATGACCCGCGAGTGTGGTCGAGTTTGATTTACGGAAGATTCAGAATTTATTTAAGAACAATCCTTACTTAGAAGCTTAAATGGAAAGAGTTGACCGAAGAGTTGACTTTTGAGCAAACGACTCTGGGGTAGAATTTTGATGATTTTAATAGCTCTGTATGGTGATTATGGACTGAAAAACGTGTCCGGAAAATTATTTGGAGGTGTGTAGAAGAATTTGGCTTGAAATGGCGAAAGATGAATTTTTGGGAAGTTTGACCGGGGGGTTGATTTTTTGATATCGCGATCGGAATTCGATTATGGAAATTTGAATAGCTTCTTTATGTCATTTATGACTCTCCTGCAAAATTTGACGTCATTCCGGGTTGGTTTGATAGGTTCCGACACGAGTTTTCGAAGTTGGAAGATTTGAAAGTTTTTAAGTTCGATTCATGGTGCGGTTTGTATTTTCGGCATTATTCGATGTGATTTGAGATGTCGAGCGAGTTCGTGTTAGGTTATGGAACTTATTTGTGTGTTTAGACGGGGTCCCGGGGGCCTCGGGTGTGTTTCGGATGGGCCTCGTGGCAATTTTTTCTATTTTTGTATTGCTGGTTTCTGGTGTTTGGTGCTCTCTTTCGCGATCACGTAGCTCCAGTCACGATCACGTAGTGTTCGCGTTTGCATAGTACCTCTCGTGATCGCGAAGGTCTGCTTTCTTCTATGTCGCGTTCGCATCTGTTCCCTCGCGTTCGCGTAGTAGAAATTAGGAGCTAGGGACTGTTGGCTATTTCTTCTTCGCGTTCGCATCATTTGCCCCGCGTTCGCGTAAGATCCTGCCCATTGTTCATTGCGTTCACCTCCCTTCACTCGCGATCGCGAAGGGTCTTTCTTGGCAGCCTCAATTCTCTTCTCCGCGATCGCGACCCAATCTCCACGATCGCGATGCATAGTCATCTGGACAGAATATAAGTTTTTCAAATCGAGGGTTAGGCCATTTTCACCATATTTTGACTTGTAGAGCTCGGTTTTGAGCGATTCTTGGTGGGGTTTTCAAGCAATTCGATTGGGTAAGTGTTCTTCACCTAGTATTTAATATATTTCATGATTTTATCTTCATTTGTATCATTTAAATTATAGGAAAATGTTGGTTTTTGAAAAATAGTTTCAAAACAAAAAATCACGATTTGAGGGACGAAATAGTATCAAAATTTGATGATTTTAGTATGGTTGAAGTCGTGAGTGAATGAGCATTCATATTTTGTAATTTTTGTCGGGTTCCGAGACGTGGGCCCCACATGCGATTTTTGGGTTAAATTTCAGATTTTTGTAGAAACTTTATATTTTTCATATGGAATTTATTCCTACAATTTGTATTGATTGAATCGAATTAATTATGACTAGATTCGAGCTGATCGGAGTCAAAAAAATCGAGGAAAGGGCATACTACTTGACTGATTGAGCGCAGTTTGAGGTAAGTGTCTTGCTTAACCTCTAGTGGGGGAATTACCCCTTAGGCATTGAGTCTTATATGCAATTTGTGTAATTGAAAACTAAGTACGCGAGGTGACGAGTACGTACTTGGATTTTATGTGCAAATTACATTGGTTAAAATCCTTAGACGCTTTATGTATTAAATGGGAAATTATTGGCACTTATTAAATCCTTTAATTGTCTTGCCTAAATTCTTGTTTTGTTGGTTTTGTTTCTATATGATGATTTGGTGGAATTACCACTTTGATTCTTATGTGAAATATTATTTGTTGAGTTGTTCACTCCCAGATATATTTGTTAAAATTTTGTGTACACTATGGTCAAGCCATGAGCTCCTTATTATGGAAATTTATTTATTATTGAATTTTGTGGCAAATTATAATATTTGAGAACTTGAGGTGTAATTTATGAGATATGATATTGGCACGTTATTTTGTTGGGAAGTTTTGTTCGGGTGTTTGCACGAGGTTTCTGCCGTGCTATAATTGCTATTGATTTATGCACATACGGCGTGACAAGTCGGGCAATATATATATATATATATATATATATATATATATATATATATGGGTTGGCGCATGAGGCGAGACAAGGTGGGAACATTATTGTGCGCGTGTGGCGAGACAAGGCGGGCATTCTCTTTACTATTGCACACGTGGCGAGACAAGGTGGGCTATATCGGAGATTGATTTGTGATGGCCTGGGGGCATTTATTGATATTTTTCTATGGTTGCACTTGCCTTTGGTTATTTTATTTTTCCGTAATATGTAAACTTTTTGTGTTCTTCCGTGATGTATTATTTGATTTTATTATGTGTTTGTATCCTTTGTTGTAATGTGTTGGCTTTGGCTCTTGTACGAGACTCTGAGGATTTGTGTTTCTAATGTTTACTAATTTTTAAGGTTAAGTTGTTTTGAATAAAATAAATTATTGTATGCTTTAATTCTTATAAGTTTTACATCCAAATCAGTAACTATTAGATGTTTCATTTTAATTGAAATGTTATTTTCTCCACCCAAATGAATTCTAAAATAAATTCATTCCTTTGTTGATTCCTACTTGATTTAAAAATTTTAAACTTACTTTATTGAGAATAAATTGGTCATGTGGATCTTATATAAATTGATAATAATATTGGCACACGAACTGTCCATGCAGCTGTAATATGAAAAGTGGGCATGAGGTGCCGGGAAAATATGATGATTTAATTATGGGCACGAAGGGCCGAAAAAATATATATATGAAAATGGGCTGAGACCCGTATTTTTATGATTATGAAATGAGGTGTCACATGGTGACTTTTAAATTGAAGAATTATATTTTTAAAGATATTTATTTGAAAGAGTTTTATATTCGAAGGATACTTATTTAAAGAAATATACTTGGAAGGTATTTATTTGAAGAGATTATATGTGAAAGACTTATTTAATTGGTTGTACTTGTGTTCTTTCTTATTTATCAGAGTAAAAATTGTGGTGTTCTTGCTGCCTTACTGTTTATATCACTGCTATTTGTTCTCGATTATTTTAGTATGGCATAGGTTATTTGACTAGTGAGTGTCTTGACTATACCTCGTCACTACTCCACTGAGGTTAGTCTTGATACTTACTAGGCATCACTGTGGTGTGCTCATTCTACATTTCTATACATTTTTGTGCAGATCCAGGTATTTCGAAGTCAGTTGATCATTAGCTAGCTGTGCAGACTGTTGCTGTGGAGACTCAAGGTAAACCTGCTGCTGCGTTCGCAGGTTTCGGAATCACCTTCTGATTTGTATTCATACTGTTTACTTTATTTCAAACAGTTGTATTTAGAAAATTTTAGCAAACTCTGTAGAGCTTATGACTTGTACTACCGGTTTTGGAAATTTTAAGAGATTTCTATTTAACTTGGTAGATATTATTTAAATAATGTTGTTATTTCAATTAATGTTAGGTTACCTAGTCCCTAGGACTAGGTGCCATCACGATACCAAACGGAGGAAAAATTGGGTCGTGACAAGTTGGTATCAGAGCTCTAGATTCATAGGTGCTACGAGTCATAAGCGAGTTTAGTAGAGTCTTGAGGATCGGTACGGAGACGTCTGTACTTATCTCGAGAGGCTACAGAACTATTAGGACAATCTCACTTCTTTCATTCCTATCGTACGAGTTTATTGATCTCGGAGTTTGAACTTTTATCATTCCGTTCTCTCATAGATGGTGAGGACACGAGGTGCAGTTATCGACGACACTGCTCCCGGAGCAGGTATCGCTAGAGGCAGAGGCAGAGGCAGAGTACGACGAGGAGTAAGTGCTGCAGCCAGAGCACCTACCAGAGCAGTAGTTGAAGAGCCGCCAGTAGTTCCAGTTGGGGAGCAGGTACGGGAGGCGCCTGCTGTTACCCCCGGACTTAGGGGACTTTAGCACACTTCCTGAGCATGTTTGGTACATTGGCTCAGGCGGGGTTGATTCCGGTTGCACCAGCTATTTCACAGACCGGGGGAGGAACCCAGACTCCTGCCTCCCACACTCCAGAGTAGCGAGTTCATGTTGGTCAGGTTCCAGGTGTCATGGCAATACAACCTGTGGTTCTAGTTCAGCCCGTGGCCAGGGCAGTAGCATCTGAGGAAGATCAGCTTAGACTTGCAAGGTTCAAGAAATATGACCCTCTTACATTCAGTGGTTTGGTTTCAGAGAGTGCATAGGGTTTTCTAGAGGAGTGCCACCGCATTCTCCGTACTATGGGTATTGTGGAGACGAGCGGGGTTTCTTTTACTACGTTCCAACTCAGGGGAGCAACTTATCAGTGGTGGCGGGCATATAAGTGGGTTCAGTTTTCAGAGATGTTCCTAAGAGAGTTTGTACCTCAGTCCCTTTGAGATGCATGGCGCGCGGAGTTTGAGCAGCTGCGCCAGGGCACTATGTCAATGTCAGAGTATGCCGGTAGATTCAGTGATTTGGTCAGACATGCACATGTTTTAGTCACCACAGTTAGAGAGCGTGTCCGTAGATTCATTGAGGGACTCAGGCATGATATTTGGTTCAGCATGGCTCAGGAGTTAGAGTCAGATGTTTCATTTCAGCAGGTAGTCGGGATCGCTCATTGTGTAGAGTGTATGTGGGATCAGGAGAGAGAGGACAGGCGGAGACATGAGAGAGAATACATGCAAGATCAGGAGAGAGAGGGCAAGGAGGCGGTGAGGCCTCGTTTACCAAAGAGATCTACTGATCCTTATTTTGGAGGCAGGGTACGACATGGTAGAGGTTTTGTGGGTCAGCGAGTTCAGTTTGCACTTCAGGCTTCGCACAGTGTTTCAGGTGCTCATGGGTCTCAGAGTACCCGTACCGCACAGTTCCCACAGCCATGCCAGCAGAGGGGTTGCTTTGAGTGTGGTGACACTAGGCACATTATGAGAGATTGTCCCAGACTTGGGAGGGGTGGATTTTATCAGAACACTCAGACTATGGGCCCCAGTGCAGCTACTACCCCACGTGCACAACCACTTAGGGGTGGAGGACTGATAAGTAGGGATTTTAGCCTATTAATTGCTCTCTTTTACTTGTGTTTTAGGCCAAAAATGCGTGAAGGTATTCCCGAAAACTAACTTAATATGCTTGCTTGAAGGGATTGTTCAAAATGAGCCAAATGAGCCATAATCAACTCATAAAGGAGTCAAAACTTGAACAAAAACCAAGACTGGGCCAGGAGGTGTGGAACACGGACCGCGACAAAAAAGTGTAGCCGCAAAAGTATCAACGCGGATGCGGCTATTATTTCGTGGTCCGCGATATAAAGAATCAGAAAGACTATTTTTTGGGCACAAACATGAACGCGAACCGCGACAAGAAGAAGCGGCCGCAAAAGTACCAGCACGGCCGCGATGGGAATTCTGCGGACCGTGGTTGCTAAGGTTCAGAGTGTGCATAATTCAAGCAAAAATAAGAAGGGCGGTCCGCGTCAAAGTTACGCGGCCACAAAAGTCTCTCACACGGACGCGGTGGAAATTACGCGGTCCGCGAAACAAGGTTCAACCCAGGTCCAGATGTGAAGAAACACGCACCGTGATCAGAATTACGTGGCCGGGAAAGCAAGTGTGCGGCCGCGATCAGAATTACGCGGCCGCGAAACTTCCGCAGGGGTATTTTTGTTCGAAAATTTAGCTTAGTATAAATAGATCTTTTTGTCAATTTTAGGTTATGTTATGTTTTTGCTGAGTACGTGAGACGGCTAGGTTTTCCCTTTTGGGCAATTTTGTACAAGATTTACCTTATAACATTAGATTTTCATCTTTTAATTTAGTATTATGGATTATAGTTTCTCTTTATCTTTGATTTCTGCTATTATTTTGAGTAGCAAGACCCATAGCTAGGGTTGTGACCCAACCCTAGTGTGGGTATTTAATGGGTCCTGAATTTTAGGGCTTGATTGTTTATGGGTTAGTGATATTTAGCCTACTTCATGCTAGAATTGTAGAATTAGTGGTTGCAAACACTGAATCATGCCTTTGTGACTTACGCTCTTCTTGAGAAAGAGGGACTAAGTCTAGGAAAACTAGGATAACAAGGAATTGGGGTGAACTCAAGAAATTGATAGCCCCAATAAAAGGGTTAAACCTAGAGATAGTAATACCCAACTTGAGCTAATATCACTTGTATTGCATGAATACCCATTTGGACTTGAGAAAGCCAAATTGGGCAAAATCACTCAAACTACCGAGAGGTATAGAGTGAGTACTTGGGTGTGATAGCTATATTACGACCCCAATCAAATCAAACTCGCCCTAGATTCTTGATACTCGTTAGATATCCACCTAGGCGGAAGTCACAACCCTAGTCCTTTTAAACACTTGAAAGCTATCATAAAAAATATTTTACTTAGCTTTAATCGTAGCACACAATATAAATAGAAATAGAAGTAGAATCAACACCATCATGTTTGGAAGTGCAATTAGGAACAACACACACATCTAGATTTAGATAAATACCTAATTACAAATCAATTAACTCTCTGTGGAAATCGATCCCGACCTTGTTGGGTAAAACTGCATCGACCATCCTCGATAGTGGTTTAGGTTTGCAACCGATCAATTTTTGGTGTCGTTGCCGGGGGAGTTAGACAGTTTTAGCTATCTATATAACTATTTGTGTTTTTTGTTTTTCTTTCCTTCCGTTTTTCTAATTTTTGTGTGTAAATTGCTTTTAAGTACCAAATAGCTCTTAACTAGGTCCTCGGACATATTTTTCGGGGGTTCAGGGGGAGGAGGTAGATGAAAATGAAGTGGATGAGGTTCATCTTGAACCTCAAGTACAAAAAAGAGGCCGCCCTCCTCATGACAACATTCCAAACCCTCCCCCTCCTCCTCCAAGGGCAGCACACCGGGTGTTGCCCAATGAAGGCTACGCAAGTGCAATTGTCCCGCCCTGGATTCGGGCGGGCAATTTTCAAATAACCAATGTCATGCTTACTCTATTGGAACAAATGGGTTTCTTCACCGGAGCTCCGCATCAGAACGCATATAAGCATCTCAAAGGTTTTGTAGACACATGCCGGGGGAGCAAGGAGACGAATGTATCTGTGGACGCTTTGAGGTTAAGGCTTTTCCCTTTCTCACTTAGAGGGAAGGCTTTAGATTGGCTTGAGAGGCTACCCAACCATTCCATCTCCACTTGGGATGAGTTGGCCGAGAAGTTCATAGCAAAATTCTTTTCTCCGGGACATATGGCAACATTGAGAGATGAAATCCTTGCTTTTAAACAAGATCCAAATGAACCTTTACATGAGATTTTGGAACGGTACCGGACAATGGTAAAAGAGTGCCCCAATAACGATATGACCGAAGCAATGATCCAGCAAACCTTTTATAGGGGTATTAACACAACTAACCAATGTGTGGTGAATCAGATCGCAGGGGGTAACTTCATGAACACGCCATATTCAGAAGCATGTGAAATATTAGATGAGATTGCGGACACCTCTTCAGCTTGGCAAAGTCGGGCCAACGTTCCTCAGGGTGACCCTAATGTTATCTACCTTCACAAGGAACTCCATGATCACGGACAAGCCATAGCAGAGTTGACAACTACTATGAATCAGTTAGCCAAGGCACAACTTCAGCAGGTTTAGGGGCCAAAGCAAGTAAATGCCATGGAAGGAGTGAATGTAATGGTTAACAAGAGGAGACAAAGAGGTCAACAAGTTCAACACAATCAGGATCAATTTGAGCAAAGTGGTAGTGGGTACGACCAAAATGACGCTTATGACGATCAAAGTGAAGAGGTTCAATATGTGAACAATTACCAAGGTCAACGGAGCAATGCGCCAAATCAACAACAATGGAGATCACAGGGAAACAATCAAAATTGGGGCAACCAAGGCCAAGGGAATTGAAATAGTGGCAACAACAACAATCCGAACAATTGGGGGAACAACAATCAAAATTGGGGGAACCAAGGAAATAACCAAGGCAATTGGGGTGGAAACAATAATAGTAATTGAGGTGGCAACGGAAACCAAGGTGGCTGGAACAACAATAATCAAGGGAACCGAGGGTCAGGTTCTCAAAGGCCTCCGATGTATCAACAACCCAACAACCCGCCTCCATATCCGTCACAAGGATAAAGTTCTTCCAACAATGAGATGGGACAGATAGAAAGTATGTTTAAGCAAATGATGGAAAGAAACGCAGACTCTGATGCCCAAATAGCCTCCCACAACACTTCTATCCGCAACTTGGAAGTCCAATTGGGTCAAATATCTCAAGCATTGAATACTCGCCCTAAGGGGGCACTACCAAGTGATACGGTAGTAAACCATAAGGATGGGAACAATATAGTCCATGCTATGGCGGTGACCACAAGAAGCGGTAGAGGTGGAGATGCAAGTACCTCCAATCCAAGAAATATTGTGAATAATGATTTGGTTATGCAAGAAGATGATGAGATCCAAGCCAATGATTAGAATGTGAATGATGAAGTGAGGATAGACATTGATGACAATGTGGAGGAGACACAAAATGATGTGAACCCGTCTAGGGAACACATGATAGACATACCGGAAATGGTAGTGCCCAAAGCCAAGGCCCCTTTGATAAGGCCTACTCCACCGTATCCTCAAAGGCTTGCAAAGCAAAACAATGAAAACCAATTCAAGAAATTCATTGATATGATGAAGAGTTTGTCCATCAATGTGCCTTTGGTTGAAGCTCTAGAACAAATGCCGGGATATGCCAAATTCATGAAGGACTTGGTAACAAAGAAGAGGTCAATGAATTGTGAGACGATCAAAATGACACATCAAGTGAGTGCCATTGTGCATTCCATGGCTCAAAAACTAGAAGATCCCGGTGCCTTTACAATTCCATGCACTATTGGTAGTGCCGATTGCACAAAAGCTTTGTGTGATTTGGGAGCGAGCATTAATTTGATGCCATATTCTGTGTTCAAGACATTGGGTATTGGGCAACCAAGACCTACTTCCATGAGATTGCAAATGGCGGGCCGGACAATGAAGAGGCTGCTGGGGATTATTGATGATGTTCTTGTTCGGGTCGACAAGTTCATTCTTCCCGCAGATTTTGTGATTCTCGACTGCGAAGTTGACTATAAGGTGCCAATCATATTGGGGAGACCTTTCCTAGCAACAGGTAAGGCATTGGTTGATGTGGAAGCTGGGGATCTTACTTTCCGGGTGGGCGATGAAAAAATTATGTTCCACGTGTGCAAGTCAATGAGGCAGCCTAATAGCAACGAAGTATGCTCTTTTGTGGATCATGTGACAAAGGTGATTGTTGATGACACGAGTGCTATGATCAATGTGGAAGACCCTCTGGAAGCTGTGTTGTTGAATCATAAGGATGATGAGAAAGCGGGCTTGATAGAATGTGCAAATTCTTTGCAAGGAATAAGATCCTACACATATGGATCCCGTAAACTTTCCTTGGACCTTGAGAACCGGAAGACTCCTCCAACAAAGCCCTCAATCGAGGAGCCACCAACATTGGAGTTGAAGCCCTTGACTTCACACTTCAGGTATGAGTTCTTAGGCCTTTGTTCCAAATTACCTGTTATTCTTTCTTCGTGCTTAACTAACGTGCAGGTAGATTCCACCCTTGCGGTGCTTCAAAGAAGGAAGAAGGCAATATGATGGACTTTAGCTGACATTCGGGGTATAAGCCCCGCCTTTTGCATGCACAAAATCATATTCGAGGAAGATGCCAAACCATCCGTGGAACATCAACGGAGGTTGAATGAGGCCATGCAAGACGTTGTCAAGAAAGAGATAATCAAATGGATAGATGCAAGGGTTGTATACCCCATTTCGGATAGTTCATGGACTTCGCCGGTACAATGTGTCCCGAAGAAGGGGGGTATGACTGTGGTCACAAATGAGAAAAATGAGTTGATCCCCACCAGAACTGTTACCGGTAGGAGGGTATGCATGGATTATAGAAAGCTGAACAAAGTGACCCGCAAAGACCATTTTCCATTGCCATTTCTTGACCAAATGTTGGATAGACTTGCCGGACGTGCTTATTATTGCTTTTTGGATGGGTATTCCGGATATAACCAGATTCTCATTGCACCTGAAGACCAAGAGAAAACCACCTTCAACTGTCTGTATGGCACATTTGCATTCTCACGGATGCCGTTTGGTTTGTGTAATGCACCAGCTACCTTTCAGCGGTGTATGATGGCAATATTTATGGATATCATGGAGGATTTCCTTGAAGTGTTCATGGATGATTTCAGTGTGGTGGGGGATTTATTTGAAGAATGCTTGGATAATCTTGACAAAGTGTTGGCCCGATGTGAAGAGACCAACTTAGTGCTTAATTGGAAAAAATGCCACTTTATAGTCGAGGAGGGCATTGTCTTCGGCCATAAGATCTCAAAGAACGGTATTGAAGTGGACAAAGCAAAAATTGAAGTGATTTCAAAACTCCCTCCTCCTACTTCCGTCAAGGGAGTGAGGAGCTTTCTTGGTCACGCGGGGTTTTATCGAAGGTTCATCAAGGATTTCTCAAAAGTGGTGAACCCCTTGTGCAAGTTATTGGAAAAAGATGCAAAGTTTGTGTTCAATGATGATTGCATGAAAGCTTTTGAGCTTCTCAAGTATAGATTGACTACCAATCCCATCATTACCGCACCCAATTAGAGCTTACCATTTGAGCTCATGTGCGATGCTAGCGACGTTGTAGTAGGAGAGATTTTGGGGTAAAAGATCAACAAGATATTTCATCCGGTTTATTATGCAAGCAAAATAATGAACGACGCCCAAGTCAACTATACGATGACCGAGAAAGAGTTATTAGCCATTGTCTTCGCCAAGGAAAAGTTTAGGCCGTACCTCATGGGTGCCAAAGTGATTGTGCACACTGATCACGCGGCACTTCGTTACTTGATGACCAAAAAGGACTCTAAGGCTAGGTTGATGAGATGGGTTCTTCTTCTACAAGAGTTTGACCTTGAAATCATAGACCGAAAAGGGAGTGAGAATCAAGTGGCAGATCACTTGTCCCGCTTGGAAGAGGAGGGGAGGCCCCATGATGGCCTCGAGATTAATGATTCATTTCCGGATGAACAACTCCTCTCCGTGTCTTTTAATAGGATGCCTTAGTTTGCCGATGTGGCTAACTTTTTTGTGACTGGCATTGTCTCGAGTGAGCTCTCTTCTAACCAAAGGAGGAAGCTCAAACAAGACAGCTTGGATTATTATTGGGACGAGCCATATCTTTTCAAGATTTGCAATGATGGTATTATCCGGAGATGTGTTCTGGAAGAGGAGCAATTGAGTATTCTTGAAGCTTGCCATTCCTCGCCCTGCGGTGGGCATCATGGTGGGGAGAGAACTACTACAAAGGTCCTAAGCCGTGGATTCTATTATCCTACCTTATACAAAGACACTAGCGAGCTTTTTAGGCGTTGTGATGAGTGCGAAAGCGCTGATGGAATTTCCAAGAAGAATGAAATGCCCCTCACCACTATTCTTGAGATTGATATTTTCGATGTGTGGAGCATCGACTTTATGGGGCCATTTGTGAGTTCATGTGGGAACACTTATATTCTAGTTGCTGTTGATTATGTTTCCAAATGGGTTGAAGCTGTGGCTTTGCCCAATAATGAGGCACGAAGTGTGGTGGCTTTCTTAAAGAAAAATATCTTCACAAGGTTCGGCACCCCAAGGGCTATCATTAGTGATGGGGGTTCTCATTTTTGCAACAAAGCCTTCGACACTTTACTTTCTAAGTATGGTGTCAATCATAAGGTGTCAACCCCTTATCACCCACAGGCTAGTGGGCAAGTTGAGGTCTCCAACAGGGAGATCAAGAGCATATTATCCAAGACTGTCAATGCAAACCGGACTGATTGGTCAAGGAAACTTGACGATGCTTTATGGGCCTATCGTACAGCTTACAAGACTCCAATTGGTATGTCTCTGTACCGGTTAGTATTTGGGAAAGCATGCCATCTTCCGGTTGAATTAGAGCACAAGGCCATGTGGGCGCTGAAGAAGTTGAACCTTGAATGGGATATAACTGCCAATCTCCGGGTAGAGCAACTAAATGAACTTGATGTGTTACGGTTCCATGCTTATTCCAGCTCGTCCTTGTATAAGGACAAGATGAAGTACTTACATGACAAATATATCCGAAATAAAGAATTCAAGGAGAGTGACTTGGTTCTTCTATTCAACTCTCGATTACGGATGTTTTCCAGAAAGCTCAAAGTGGAGTGGCCCTTTTGAAGTGGTGCATGTAACTCCGTTTGGTGCTCTTTATTTGAAAAATAAAAATGGTAAAATCTTTAGAGTCAATGGGCACCGAGTGAAGCATTACCTTGGCAAGATTGATGATAGCCACATGGTGTCCTTGATCCATTTCAAATGATGATGGTAACATGCGCCGTGCCGCGACGTTAAATCAAGAGCTTCTTGGGAGGCAACCCATGTGTTTTTCTTTCTTTTGATTTTATTCTTAGATTAGGCATTGTTTTGGACTAACTGATTATGAAGTATATGTAAGAATTGGTTATGCAGTGCAGGATTTTGACAGGGAACATTTGGCTAAGTATTGGAAGTTCGCAGACCGCGCCCAAAATTTTGCGATCCGCGTGAGCATTTCGCGGCAACACAGTTTTGTCCGCGGACGCGTACTTGAAAAGAGCAAAATGCCAACTCTCTGAAGTTGGACTGTCAAAAAATAAATCCTTCAGAGATCGTGGCCGCGTTCCAATTTTCGCGAACAACGTTGAATTTTGCGGTCGCGGCCAATATTCCGCGGACCGCGCCCATGTGCTTGAAGCTGGTCTACATAAGGTAACATAGCGCGGACCGCGATAGAATTTTGCGGCCGCGCTCAGGTAAGGCGGTGGGTTCCACAGTTGATTAGTATAAATAAGGGTTCCTTAAATATTTTACACTTTTGGAACCCTAACGTTTCACCGCACAAAAAGCACTATTCATCTCATCTTGCTCTCAATTTTCATCTCATTCACATTAAGAGTTCATTTCCTACTACAATTTTAAAACTGGTATGCTCAATTCCATGATGTGATTTTATCTTTTTCTTTTCTTTTCTCTTTGTTTTAATTTTTCTTTTTAGTTAGGGTTAGATGCATTCCATGATCTCAAATTAATGCTTAATTGATACTTAAATACATGTGGGTAGTGTTTATATGCCTAATGGGGGCTGAGGTTAGTAACTTTGCATGGTTAATTGAACTAATTTTTGCACACTTAGTGAAAACCCTAGTTATCAGTGTTCTTAGTACCGATCTTATTTGAATTTTGCGGCCACAGTCCATTTTACGCGGTCCGCGATAGGGTAAGCGGCTGCGTTCATTTTTTTTGCGGTCCCCGCTACCCCAGCTTTTAGTTACGGAGTGATTGCTAAGAGTTCGCGGCCACGGTAACTTTTACGCGGTCCGTGGTTGGTCCTTCGCGACAGCGTTCAAGTTTTCGCGATCCACGCTTATGAACTTCAAAGAGTCTGTTAATTGCTTTCGCGACCGCATTCATTTTTTCGCGGTCCGCTATTGGTCATTCACGTCCGCGTCAAAGTTTTTGCGGTCCGCGTGTGTCCAAGATTAGAGAGTCAGTAGTCTGAACCTGACCTCTTTGCAGCTGCGTTCACTTTTTCGCGGTCCGCGATGGGCATTCCGCGGCCGCGTCCACTTTTTCGCGGTCCGCGATGCCCTATTTTGAGAATCACTGTTGTTCATTTCATCTATACTGCTTTAAGGCATGATTGGACCCTAATTCTAATTATCTTTCACTAATTGTGTATTGCAGAAATGGTGCGATCTCGTGGAGGAGCAGACAAATCAAAAGGGAGGGCAGAACTCTCCCGAGGCCGGGGCAAAGGAAAGCAGGCTTTGCCCTTAGCAGCTCAATGAATCATAAGCAAAAAGCAAACCCTTACTAGACCTCCTGCCGAATCATCAGACACAAGTGAATATCTCCAATCCCGGGAGATTTCTGAGGGGGAATCTACACAACCTCAACAAGAGGCCCAATAATAACCCTATCGCCTAATCAATGAAGCTACCTCCTCTTTTGGGTCGTCTGATGGCTTAGAGGGAGGTAGTGAGGCATCAGAGCCATCTTCCCCACCTGCTGCAGCTCCGGCCTCAACAACTGCTCCTATTAATGTAGATGAGGATGACGAGGTCCCGGTAACGGGAGAGGGGGTGATACCAATGTGGGTGGTCTTTCTAGATCAAGGAAGCCTGAGGTGTGGGCGGATAGATTCGTGAGCGAGAAAACATACCTCAAATTCCGGGAATGGTGACCCCAAAGGTCGCTTACCCTTGAGCGACAGTTTATAGAAAGAGATCTTTTTCCTCACAATCTAAATGTCTAGAGATAGTTTGAGGAGAGAAAATGGTGGAAGTACTTCACCAGCAAGGTTCCGAATGCCAATGAGTACCTTGTCAAGGAGTTCTACGCAAATGTTACCCACATCAAAAAGGGCACCACTGTGACAAAGGTATGGAACTTGAAGATACGGTTTGATGGCGACACCTTGAATAAATATACCGATTTTGAGGATGTGGAAGCTGTACAGTATTTAGAGAAGATGGCCCTAGATGAAGCAGCCTGGCCTTGGCTAGAGGAAGTAATAACCATCCCAAGAACAACACCGGCATGGCTCGCAGTTGGAGCCCCAATCGCCAGAAACACCCTCAGCTTTGAAGCCAAAGGGTGGTGCACATTTGTATGCAGCTGGCTTGATCCTAGCTAGCATGATAGTGTCATACCACTCTCCTGGGCGATCCTAATAGCTTCCATCATGGCGGGGTATCCAATCAATGTGGGGAACCTCATGTCCCACCAGATCTCTAAAGAAACTGGAAAAGAAGAAAGGTCGTACCCCTACCCCAACTGCATCACTATGTATCTAGAGAACCAACGGGTAGAGGGGAGGCACTATGACACGAAGGTGAAGCCGAAGAAACCTTTCTCCTGGTATAACCTCCAAGGACCGGACAACCCTAAAGCAAAGGGTAAAGCCACTATCTCCACTAGCCAGTCTGAAGAGCCAAGGGTAGTGGCCACCGGGTCCGAGCCTTCCACAACAGAGGGACCTTCAGCTGCCATGCCTCCTCCTTCATCCAGGCCATCCATCACTGTGCCACTATCTGTGCCCTCATCTTCTACTTACCCCCAGACTGCACTGCGGGTTTCTCAGACCTTATCTAGCACCAACAACTGGATGCAGGTAGCTACATCAAAGCTGTCTATCTTATCCAGTGCATTAGAAGCACAGTCAGCCCCAGCACAGCTTCAGGTACCTCCATCAGTGGAGGATTCATTGAAGGAGCTTCTGGACAACCAGAAGAAACTCCTAGACAACCAAAAGAAGATCCTGGAGACTTTGGATACTCATGGCAAGGTGATCAAGGATCTGGGCAAGCAGGTAAAGAAAATGAAAAAGACTCAGGCCTCAAAGGAGCTGGTGGAGAAGCTGAAGAGGGAGATAGAGAAGTTCACTTCTGCTGGAGATATCCCACTTGACTTGCTTATGGAGGAGACTGCCCCAGCAGCACAGGCAGCAGAGCATAAGGCAGATAGAGCTCCAATTAGAGGATTTGTGGTCCCCCAGTCAGAGGATTTGGAGATCTAGTTAGAGGACCCGGAGGGAGCTATTGATCCTATGCAGTCCAAGGACCCCACTCATATGCTTGACCCCATGCAGACAGAGACCACATAGGGAGTTGTTTTTACTCTATAACCCTTCCCTCATCTTATTTTGGTATTAGTGTTGAGGACAATGCTATCTTTTATTTGGGGGGTGGTCCATTTTGATTTGGTTATGATTTGATGACATTGGTATGTAATAACTATGATACTATTTTTTTTTTACCTTTATTTGTCGTTATTTTCACTTTCGTTATTTTTCACTTTTGGTATGTATATAACTTTACCATTCTATGTATATATTCATTTCTATTTTGTATATATTCGTTGCACTCCATTATTGTACATATTCATTTTACTTTCCGTAGTTTACTTCATAACTTCTTTCGTATTTTTCCTTAATAGCTTAGCTTCTTATTTCCTTTAGTAGCTTATTTTTGAGTCTTTAGCTTCTTTTTACATTCTACGTGATCAATAAGCCTTTAGTTTTCTTAATGCCACGGTTCTTTCCAAAGGTGGATGTTATGTAAACTGGGTGGCTCTTTCCAACAATGGATGGCGTGACAACCTTCTTAAGAGATCGAGTCCGTTTTCTTTTTGCTTTCATATATAGTAGTATTAAATAAAAGTGTCTCAAGCAGGCTTCATTTGGTACTAATACATTTACCTTCGACCTCATGGTTAGAGACAAGTTTATTGACAAAAAATAGTTTTAGTTGTGACCTCTAGACTCTTGAGTTGACTAAAACAATCATCAAGTGGTTTCTTTAAGCCATTTGTGATCTTTAATCTTAGCTAGGGTTGTTGTGGGCCCTCGACTCTATTCTCTTTAATAATCCAGTAGCTTGAGAGGTGAGGTATTGAATTTCAAGTCCAAGTCCCCTGCCAATAAGTCTAGAACTTGCCCTGAAAGTTTGTCTAGGCGAAATTCTAAGTGTAGCTCGACTTGAGAAGTGATTGTAGGCTCTCCTTGGTCCAATTTGAACTTTGAAAGCTTTCGTAGCCTACCATTATGATATCCCTAGTCAACCCCTTTGAGCCTAAGCCTTTTTCAATCAATAGCCAGATTACAAGCCTTTATCCATTTTATAATGACCCTCTCTTGGCACCCAATCTTTCCTTAGCATTCATGATGAACAATTGGCAAAAGCATAAGTTTGGGGGAGAGACGAGAAAATTAAAAGCGATAAAAGGTTCAAAAAAAAAGAATTGATGAAAAGGAAAGGCAAAGAAAAGGAAGAAAAGCCAAAAAGAAATATGTCAAAAAGAAAGAGAAGGTTGAAGGGATTCAAAGAACATAATGATGAAAGGCAAGAAATGATGAGAAAGAGAGAAAAATGATTGTCATGAGTAAGAAAGAGTGACGGTCTGTCTCTTTAGTTCCCCTAAGGAAGAAGAAAAATGATTCAAAGAGTCAAGAAAGTATCAGCCGAAATGAGAAAATGGAGTGCTTAAGGAAAGATGAAACCATCATAGTTCGTTATGTCCTACCTTGATCCAAAAGCCTTCATTACATCCCTGCTAAAACGCTATATGATTTCAAGTTGAGTGAGCTTACATTAGTGGTGATTTACATAAGGGGCGAATTTATGGTACTTAGAGCCGGACTTGTGGCATTCTTTTTAGAGTGATGAGCGCACTTCTTCATAATCCTTGTTTTGAGTGTTACAGTCTAAAAAGTGAGATTTGCTCATAGAGAGTAGAAGAGGAGGAGTTTGGGATCCACAATGACCTACGTGAGAGAGCGAGCTTCCTTAATGAATTGAGTCAACTCTTGATGCTCTAGTGTCACATTAGAACTATGAAACTCAAAAGGTCATAACATGACGTTATTGATAATTCATTTATGTTGAGGGTAATTGTTAGTCCCAATTGATGCTTGATGAAGTCACCTTAGGCCAACTGAAATATCCTTTTCTTTTTCTTATGGAAGTGGGAATTACCTTATTTTCTTGAGGACAAGCAAAAGCTTAAGTTTGGGGGAGTTGATAAGTAGGGATTTTAGCCTATTAATTGCTCTCTTTTACTTGTGTTTTGGGCCAAAAATGCGTGAAGGTATTCCCGAAAACTAACTTAATATGCTTGTTTGGAGGGATTGTTCAAAATAAGCCAAATTAAGCATAATCAACTCATAAAGGAGTCAAAACTTGAACAAAAACCAAGACTGGGCCAATAGGTGTGGAACGCAGACTGCGACAAAAAAGTGCAGCCGCGAAAGTATCAACGCGGACGCGGCCACTATTTCGAGGTCCACGATATAAAGAATCAGAGAGATGGTTTTTTGGGCACAAACATGAATGCGGACCGCGACAAGAAGATGCGGCCGCGAAAGCAAGTGTGCAGCCGCGATCAGAATTACACGGTCGTGAAACTTTCGCAGGGGTATTTTTGTCCGAAAATTTCAACTTAGTATAAATAGATTTTTTTTTGTCAATTTTAGGCTATGTTATGTTTTTGCTGAGTACGTGAGACGGCTAAGTTTTTCCTTTTGGGCAATTTTGTACAAGATTTACCTTATAACATTAGATTTTCATCTTTTAATTTAGTATTATGGATTATATCTTCTCTTTTTCTTTGATTTCTGCTATTATTATGAGTAGCTAGACCCATAGCTAGGGTTGTGACCCAACCCTAGTGTGGGTATTTAATGGGTCCTGAATTTTAGGGCTTGATTGTTTATGGGTTAGTGATATTTAGCCTACTTCATGCTTAGAATTGTAGAATTAGTGGTTGCAAACACTGATTCATGCCTTTGAGACTTACGCTCTTCTTGAGAAAGAGGGACTAAGTCTAGGAAAACTAGGATAACAAGGAATTGGGATGAACTCAAGAAATTGATAGCCCCAATAAAAGGGTTAAACCTAGAGATAGTAACACCCGACTTGAGCTAATATCACTTGTATTGCATGAATACCCATTTGGACTTGAGAAAGCCAAATTGGGCAAAATCACTCAAACTACCGAGAGGTATAGAGTGAGTACTTGGGTGTGATAGCTATATTACGACCCTAATCAAATCAAACTCGCCCTAGATTCTTGATACTCGTTAGATATCCACCTAGGTGGAAGTCACAACCCTAGTCCTTTTAAACACTTGAAAGCTATCATAAAAAATATTGTACTTAGCTTTAATCTTAGCATACAATAGAAATTGAAATAGAAGTAGAATCAACACCATCATATTTGGAAGTGCAATTAGGAACAACACACACATCTAGATTTACATAAATACCTAATTACAAATTAATTAACTCTCTGTGGAAATCGATCCCGACCTTGTTGGGTAAAACTGCATCGACCATCGTCGCTACTCAATAGTGGTGTACGTCTGGCACCGATCAAGAACAAACGGGTAGAGGGCGTCTAAGAGGTGGAGGCCTGACCCGTTGATATAATCGCTATGATTTGGCTGAGGCCAATACACCAGATGATGTCGTTACAGGTACGATCCTGATTTTGTTATAAAAGAAAATTTTCCCTTAATTCGATTCGGATCTGAATATTGAGGTGAGTCCTCCTATTATGCTCCGCTTATGGGCGAGCTTTGTAATTTTGTGACCCACTTATATGTTATCCCTGTTGGGAGAATTGAGGATGTGAGTTCGTGTCTGTCATTTTTATTTTGTGCACCATTGAGAGCTATAAGTCCCAAAAGTAATTATTATTATTCATCACATAATGTGTTTCAGAATAATTGATTCCAATTTTTATTTTTATTTTATGAATTATATGCCCTACCGGTATGAGGGTTTATTATGTGTTGTGAAAACTATTTATGAAATATATTGAAAAGAATAAAGAAAGAAAATTAAAAATTTCAGTTGGCACAATGTGCAAAATACTTGTGATTCGGAGTTGAGGACGAGATCCTCGCATTTTTTATATGATGTGAAATATTTAAACCGGGCTATAAGCTGCGGTGGAAGTTATATAAGGACGAGGTCCTTGTGGTGAAATATTTATGAGTTTAAAATTCTCCCTTTGTGAAATTTAATTTTTACAATAATATTAATAGGGAGTCATGCCTGTTAGGCTTATTTGATAATTCTTGAATAATTTCTGTTCATATTCAGCCATTTTTGTGCTATAAATATTGAGTTTTAGCCTATGAGGTGAGTGCCCAGGTGGAGTTAAATGTGACTCATTAATCCAAGAAAGTAATCATGAGGTCTTCATGCCTCATATTCTGTTGTCAGTATTGTGAAAATTCGAAACGAGGTGGTGGTTAATATGAGATTAATTGATGATGCTGGAATTAATTATGAACAGCTTTTAAGACCAGAGATGTGGTGATGAGCATACATATGATGTGCTTCATGTCCTGGTATCATTATGATAATGCAGTGCTTGTAATACTGAGATTAATGTTATTGATATATACCTTGTGGTATTTTGTTGGGTTGTGGATGTGTTAGGAGTTGTTTTGGTATTACTCTAGTAGGTGGATAGGCCTAGTTACAGGGGAGACTCTGCAAAAAATTTCTGAAAAATTTGGGAGTTAGTAAAAATTTGGGGGATTTAGACGTGCAAAAAAAGAGATAAGTTATGTTATGTATTTGGGGATGAATGATCCTAAGCGGGGGAGAATGTAACACCCCGAAATTTTTTTGAAGTACTTCAACACTATCAAGAAAGTTGATGTGTGCGTAGGCACGAGTTGCTATAGCCAGTTGAGATTAATATCATGCGTCGTGGTAAAAATTAGGCCTTTTGAAATATTTGGAGTGTAAGAAATTGGTTTTAAAGTTTACAAATATGGATTAAAAAAAAATCTCGAATGAGATGTTGTTGTCGGGCTTATCTCAAATGCGGTAACGTGGGATCAACCGTGAGTATATGTGTAAAAGTAAGAAAAACAAATTATCGATTTGGTAACCTCAGAATAATTCTTAGCACGTTCGAGGACGAACATTTATTTAAGAGGTGGAGAATGTAACGACCCGACTTGTCATTTTAAGAATTTACGCCCCGTTCATTGACTTAAGGTCTCGAGAAGCTTCACAATATGTATTATGACCCCCGGGTGTGGTCGAGTTTGATTTACGTAAGATTCAGAATTTAATTAAAAGAACAATCCTTACTTAGAAGCTTAAATGGAAAGAGTTGACCGGAGAGTTGACTCTTGAGAAAACAACTCCGGGATGGAATTTTGATGATGTCAATAGCTGCGTAGGGTGATTACGGACTGATCAGCGTGTCCGAAAAATTATTTGGAGGTCTGTAGAAGAATTTGGCTTGAAATGGCGAAAAATAAATTTTTGGGAAGTTTGACTGGGGGGTTGACTTCTTGAGATCTGGGTCGAAATCCGATTCTAGAAATTTGAATAGCTTTTTTATGTCATTTATGACTTGCCTGCAAAATTTGACGTCATTCCGGGTTGATTTGATAGGTTCCGGCACGAGTTTTTGAAGTTGGAAGATTTGAAAGTTCTTAAGTTCGATTCATGGTGTGATTCATATTTTTGGCGTTGTTCGATGTGATTTGAGACCTCGAACGAGTCCGTGTTAGGTTATGGAACTTGTTTGTGTGTTTAGACGGGGTCCCGGGGGCCTCGGGTGTGTTTCGGATGGGCCTCGAGCCAATTTCTTCTATTTTTGGATTGCTGGTTTCTGGTGTCTGGTGCTTTCTTTCGCGATCGCGTAGCTCCAGTCGCGATCGCGTAGTGTTCTGTTGATCTGCCCCATTTTTCTTCATCGCGTTCGCATAGTACCTCTCGCGATCATGAAGGTCTGCTTTCTTCTACTCTACGTTCGCATCTGTTCCCTCGCGTTCGCGTAGTAGAAATTAGGAGCTGGGGACTGTTGGCTATTTCTTCTTCGCGTTCGCATCATTTGCCCCGCGTTCGCGTAAGCTCCTGCCCATTGTTCATCACGTTCGCGTCCCTTCACTCGCGATCACGAAGGGTCTTTCTTGGCAGCCTCAATTCTCTTCTCCGTGATCGCGACCCAATCTCCGTGATCGCGATGCATAGTCATCTAGACAGAATATAAGTTTTCCAAATCGAGGGTTAGGCCATTTTCACCATATTTTGACTTGTAGAGCTCGGTTTTGAGCGATTCTTGGTGGGTTTTTTCAAGCAATTCGATTGGGTAAGTGTTCTTCACCTAGTATTTAATATATTCCATGATTTTATCTTCATTTTTATCTTTTAAATTGTATTTTGAGTTGAGGAAAATGCTGGTTTTTGAAGAAAATTTTCAAAACGAAAAATCACGATTTGAGGGACGAAATGGTATCGGAATTTGATGATTTTAGTATGGTTGAACTCGTGAGTGAATGAGCGTTCATATTTTATAACTTTTATCGGGTTCCGATACGTGGGCCCCACAAGCAATTTTTGGGATAAATTTCGGATTTTTAGAGAAAATTTATAATTTTCATATGGAATTTATTCCTACAATTTGTATTGATTGAATCGAATTAATTATGACTAGATTCGATCGATCGGAGTCGAAAAAATTGAGGAAACGGCATACTACTTGACTGATTGAGCGCAGTTTGAGGTAAGTGTCTTGCTTAACCCCGAGTGGGGGAATTACCCCTTAGGCATTGAGTCTTATGTGCAATTTGTGTAACTGAAAACCAAGTACGCGAGGTGACGAGTACGTACTTGGGTTATATGTGCAAATTACATTGGTTAAAATCCTTAGACGCCTTATGTATTAAATGGGAAATTATTGGTACTTATTAAATGCTTTAATTGTCTTCCCTAAATTCTTGTTTTGTTGGTTTTGTTTCTATATGATGATTTGGTGGAATTGCCACTTTGATTCTTAATGTGAAATATTATTTGTTGAGTTGTTCACTCCCGGATATATTTGTTAAAATTTTGTGCACACTATGGTCGAGCCATGAGCTCCTTCTTATGAAAATTTATGTATTATTGAATTTTGTGGCAAATTATAATATTTGAGCACTTGAGGTGCAATTTATGAGATGTGATATTGGCACGTTATTTTGTTGGAAAGTTTTTTTCGGGTGTTTGCACGAGGTTTCTGCCGTGCTATTATTGCTATTGATTTATGCACATGCGGCGTGACAAGGCGGGCAATATATATATATATATATATCTCTGTGTGTGTGGGGAGGGGGGTTGGCGCATGTGGTGAGACAAAGTGGGAACATTATTGTGCGCGTGTGGCGAGACAAGGCGGGTATTCACTTTACTATTGCACACGTGGAAGACAAGGTGAGCTATGTCGGGGATTGATTTGTGATGGCCTGGGGGCATTGTTGTTGTTGCATATTTATTTTTGGGACTACTAGGCGGTACCTTGGGAGTGCCCTTTGTTGATATTTTTCTATGGTTGCACTTGCCTTTGGTTATTTTTATTTTTCTGTGATATGTAAACTTCTTGTGTTCTTCCGTGATGTATTATTTGATTTTATTATGTGTTTGTATTTCTTGTTGTAATGTGTTGGCTTTGGCTTTTGTACGAGACTCTGAGGATTTGTGTTTCTAGTTTTTACTAATTTTTAAAGTTAAGTTGTTTTGAATAAAAGAAATTGTTGTATGCTTTAATTCTTATAAGTTTTACATCCAAATCAGTAACTATCAGGTGTTTCATTTTAATTGAAATGTTATTTTCTCCACCCAAATGAATTCTAAAATAAATTCATTCCTTTGTTGATTCCATTGATAATAATATTGGCACGCGAACTGTCCGTGCAGCTGTAATATAAAAAGTGGGCACGAGGTACCGGGAAAATATGATGATTTAATTATGGGCACGAAGGGCCGAAGAAAAAAAATATGAAAATGGGGTGAGACCCGTATTTTTATGATTATGAAATGAGGTGTCACATGGTGACTTTTAAATTGAAGAATTATATTTTTAAAGATATTTATTTGAAAGAGTTTTATATTCGAAGGATACTTATTTGAAGAAATATACTTGGAGGGTATTTATTTGAAGAGATTATATGTTAAAGACTTATTTAATTGGTTGTACTTATGTTCTTTCTTATTTGTGAGAGTAAAAATTGTGGTGTTCTTGCTACCTTACTGTTTATATCACTGCTATTTGTTCTCGATTATTTTAGTATGGCACAGGTTATTTGACTAGTGAGTGCCTTGACTGTACCTCGTCACTACTCTACTGAGGTTAGTCTTGATACTTATTGGGCACCGCTGTGGTGTGCTCATTCTATACTTTTGCACATTTTTGTGCAGATCCAGGTATTTCGAAGTCAGTTGATCATTAACTAGTTGTGCAGACTGTTGCTGTGGAGACTCAAGGTAAACCTGCTGCTGCGTTCGCAGGTTTCGGAATCACCTTCTGATTTGTATTTATATTGTTTACTTTATTTCAAACAGTTGTATTTAGAAAATTTTAGCAAACTTTGTAGAGCTTATGACTTGTACTACCGGTTTTGGAAATTTTAAGAGATTTCTATTTAACTTATTAGATGTTATTAAATAATGTTGTCGTTTTCATTAATGTTAGGCTTACCTAGTCCCTACGATTAGGTGCCATCACGATACCAAACGGAGAAAAAATTGGGTCGTGACAATGCCCTCGATCCATTCCTTTAGCCGGGGAATCGCATTCGGAACCCGGACGACAACTGCACAACCACAAGCATGAATGAGAAAAAAGAAATTAAAGGAAAAGAAAATCTTTGACGCTTGAAGAGAGATTGCACTTACGGGATGCGTTCCACTTCTCAGGGAATGACATATACTCGGGGAGAATCAAGTCTTCGGCCTTCACCCGAACAAAGCGTCCCTGCCAGCCTGGGTCTCGGTCTTCGTCAATACTCGAAAAAGGGACCTTGCTGGCCTGACGAGTAAGTTTGATCAGTCCCCCTCGAAAAATTCAGGGACTGTATAATCGAAGTAGATGATCGATCGTGAACCGAAGAGACTCGGTCTTGTTCACGAAGAAGTGGAGGAGGATCACGATCCTCCATAGAGATAGATGGATTTGCCTGAGGCACACCTCGTACCTCTTGCAAAAGTACAGAACAATCGGGTCCACCAGGCCCAGCGTGAAGGGGTAAGTGTAAACACTTAAGTACCCTTTCACGTGGGTAGTAATAGCGTCCTCGGGCCAGAGAACTACTACGTCTTTGTCTTCCCAATTGCAGTCCTTTCGGACCATGGGAAGAACGTCTTCGGTCACAAAGCATATGTACCTTGATGCTCTTTCACCCCTGTCCTCTTTGCGTGAGAGTTTCTCGACCTTAAAGTCGTCTGCAATTGAGCAGCCCGAGAATGAACACTTTCAAGGGACTTCTGTCATCGAATATCAGATGGACTTCTGTCATCAAATTCCACAAAGATCTGTTTAAGTTATTTTATTGGGAAGTACTAACCAAAATTCGTGCCTCGAACACACATCACATATTTGAGTTCTATTTTGTTTCCATGATTTTAAATGGTTGAATGGAACAAGGATTTATCATTACCACATTTATTTGGTTACAGTAAAAATAATTATATTCATTGAAAATAATAGACAATTTCCTAAAAATAATTAGTTCAATTAATTGTCAAATACTTTGTTAGTAATTAGAATAGATTTCAATAATCTAAAAGATATGAGGTCATTGTTAGATACACTTGTACACGGGTAAAACCGAGCCCACTGAGTACCTCGGTTTTCCGGTAAGGCAAACAGAGCAGGGACGTGACCGTAAGGAATCAGAATCAGAACGAGGAACCCTTCGTATCAGGGCTCGAGCAAAACATATGCCCTCGGAGGCATCGGGACCACGTCCTCCGGGTCCGATTCGAGTCCCAAGACTTCGGAGAGCATTACCAAACTACCGTACACGACTAACAAAGGGCCGTGATATCCGTGCCCAACCGGATATCAAGGCGTGAATCTCGGCCCGTATCGGCAGAAAATCAGTGATTAGCAAAAAGAAAGATTTTTACCTTTCTTAGAATTATACTTAGGGTAAAACTTTCCTACTATATAAAGGGAAAACTTATTATTTATTAGACATTGTAGCACGCATACCAAGACAATATACTTTTATTTTTTTTGTTTCTAAAAGTTATTCAAAGTTCTTCACAAGTGCAAACTCGGAACCGAAAGCAGGTTCCTTAAGCCATTAACCGAGCCCGGACTCGCTCTTATCATTGGTTTCTTATTTATTACGTCTTTTATTTGTTTAATTTAACGTTATTGATCACTTGTATTGAATTAATCCACGTATCCTTAAAACTGCGTATAAATTCAATTATTATTCCTTTTTAAGGGTAAACAAGACTCTTTTAGTGCTGCATAAAAATTTACTTCTCACCATACAGTTTTTCTTTCGTAAAATTACATGCAAAAAATACTTTTTCCTTTTTGTGAGTTAAAAAATCCAATGTCCATATTAAGTGTCAAATAATCTCTTTAGTTAAATAACAAAGGAACTCCTTCGACAAATTGGATTAAAGAACAAACAATATTTTTCTTAGGAATTGTGATGTTTGTGAAGAAACTGGTAGAAATGATATCTGGTAGCGACTACTATTTAGAAATTAGCTAGTGCATCATGAATTTCAGTTTTTCAGTTAAACTTTTCGGGACAAAAATGTCCTGAATTGTTTTGACGTTAAAATTTTAGTTTAAAATTTCAGAACAAAATAAGTATTGGTTAATCTCTAAATAGCATCTATGAGACTGGCTATGTGTGCACTTGCCCCTTCTAGGCAGTGTAGGGGTCTTGATATTAGATGGGTTTCCATTACCCCTTGGCAATGGGAAAATGACACTGTATAGCCGTTCTCAAATTAATAATCGAAAAATATATACATATATATATATATATATATATATATATATATATATTATGTATGTTAGATATATAAAATTATATAAATTTTATATATCTTTTCAACTATTTAGTATAAATAATTTCTGGCATAGTATAAAAGTATAATACCCATGTAGATCAAGGCCCGCCCATTTCATGTCGCAGTCTATCAGTCAATCTTAAATGAGAATTGCTGTAGGCCATCTTTAGATTTTGAAGAAATACGAAATCAATTGGTTCCTAAATGAAAAATAAAATAAAATCAAATGCTGTCCTTTTCGTAAAATACAGGACTCCTTCGCTATATTTAAACTGTTATAGGGTAAGTCACGTGCTTATAATGAGATCAAATACAAGACTACACCACGAAGAAATTAAATACTACTAGGATTTTCAAAGGGAAAAGAGTTTACTCCCTCTGTCTTAAGTTATTTGTCGTATTTCTTTTTTATATATTTTTAAAAAAAATATTAAATAAATTTTTTTTTTACTATTTTACTCTTATTTATATTTTAAGATATATTCTCTCTTTATTTAATATTTATTCATAATTAATGTATTTGAAGTATTCAAGAACAATTAATATTAAGGGTAGAATAGGAAAAAAATAATTAAATTACTCTTAGACTTCTAAAATAACAAATAGTTTGAGATAACTATTTTTAGAAATGATGACATAATAGAGGGAGGGAGTAGTTGATTGGTTAACGACTTAATTAGTTAGGAGAATAAAAACAACCGAAACTGTCAAACTTTTATTCACGAAAATCAGTAGTGACCCCCTTGCTCTTTAACTTAGTTTTCGTTTTTCATTTTTGTTTTTACGATTACCGGTAATGAAGCGAAGCGACGATCTAATCCTTGTGTGGAAAAAGGGTAGAAGTACGAATACAAAGTAAGACGCCGCTCTTTGGAGCTTACAGTAGTATATATAGCTGAGAATTTGTCGAGGTAATTTGAGAAATTTCTTTGATCTTCGCCTTCCGTACCACAGCATCCTCTGATTGTTTTATATATGCCTGCATGAGAATTAGGAGAGAAGATGAACAGAAAGCGGAAATCGAAGACGATAATAAAAAGAATTAATTTGCAACTGTAACTTAATTAGTTCTGGCCTGACGTTTGTGAAATTCTATCAGCAATTGATCATGAGTATGAACATGATTTTCTCTCTAGTGTTGTCACACGCCTGCCCCGGCGAACTGAAGTTATCTGATCCCAATCAATTGTGTAGTTAGTCAAGTGCAAAAAGACACCGTACAATCAGGGAACACCGCAATTGATATGCTTCCTTCTCGAGTTTGCTAATTGAAACAAGGAAAGCCAGAGTTTTCTGAACTCAATCTCTCATGGCTGTTCTTTAATTAATTAAGAAGCATGGCTATATATATATGAGCAGCCATTGAGGGAGAGAGTTCAGAAAACGCTGGATTTCCGCTCTTCCATTAATGTCTCACTTCTGAATTCGTATAAAGTGTGTCAAAAGACGCTTATACATATGTGGGTGTATATATATGTGTATTGAATTGTGTGAATATATATAAGGGAATACTACTGGACTGGTGAGGAATATTTAAGTACAACGAAAGAGAGCTAGGAGCTTGACTTGAGAATTATATGGAGATAGCTAACCATTTATAGGGTAATTTCAGGTTAATTTACTCCAGTATTTTAATTGTTTCTCAATCAAGATGGACTAATATATATTTTAATATTAAAACGTATAGCTGTAACCTAAGCCTTGCTCTTTCCATCCCTCCTTTTTTTAATTTTTTGTTCCTTTTTAAAGTCAGTGTTATTGCTGGTGAACTTCCAAAGAGAAGTCTGATGCTAATTACCAAGAAATTTCAAATTAATGAACGGGTTGGGGAATTTCTGCCAAACTTGCACCTAAAGAAAAGGTAATTCCAGCCAAACATTACGTGTCATTGATACGGATAATCATGGACCACTCTTTTTTTTTGCCCTTTCTTATTTGTCTTCTTATTGTTTTCTGTTTTACATGACAGAGTAAAAAGGTAGGAAATATTTTTACTGCTCCATTCATCAGTTTCATTTTATCTGTCTTAAATCTTAATTTAAGCCGAGTATAAACTTCAAGATTGCAAAGAAATTTTTAGAATCTTCTTATAATCTTAATCATAAGTATCCTTTAATCTTGTGATTTCGTATATGACATGTCATTGACATTCCTATAAGAAAGTGTCATTACAAATAAAATTAAATTATCGAATTATACTACTAAATATAAAAATATGACATTCTATTCAAAACAATACAAACTAATGAGAAAAGTCATTATGAAGTCATGAAAATATTGAATAGCTTTTTGGTTCAAAACATGTTATACAGATCTTTGGTAGATGTTAATTATTACGTATGGTACCCGAATCTAACTTCAGAGTAACATTTTCATTTTCGAGTTTCTATCTGTTGCAACAATTAATTTTGCATTATGTCAAGATCTTTTTCATAAAATTGCTCCTTTCATCTCATGATACTGTTTGTTTTTTGGTTAACAAGAGAATCCATAGCCATTACTCTTCCGGCACGCACAGGGTAAATCCGCTCTTGTGTAACATCCCATAAATTACACAGGAAGGCAAAATGCACTAACCAAGCCCCGCGCAACAGATTCGACCGAGGATGTATACAAGTGAGTTTCGAATCCTAAATTTCTCATTTGGGAAGTCCCATGCTTAGTCAACTCAACCACGCTGAAGTGGTTTTTGTTGTGAAAAGTCTAGTTAAAACTTGTAACAAATGGCCCTCCGACGAAATTCATATATGCCCTCGTTATACGCTGAAATAACTACCATCGAAGCTTAATTAATGGTTGAAAATCGTTTACATCTCCAAAGTTTACTCTAAAAATTAAACTCATCCTCCAACTTTGAACAATTGTCATTTTCATCAATTTATTCTACACAATGTCTATTTTACCCTTGACATTTTCAACTCTCCATATATGTAATACCTTTTTTTATATTATTTAGATATTTTTAATGCATGTATTTATTCATAAGTTAAAAATATTATATCTATTATATAGTTTAATCTATAACATGCAGGCGACAACCAAAGGAGAATGTGACTATTAGGTCTGAAAGCACGCGTTGCACTCTTTTTTTCCCCTCCTTGAACCAGTTTTGTTCCAAATGGGTTTTCCGGCAAGGTTTTTAACGAGTCAACAGTAAATTATGCTAACTTAGAATCAAATACCGATTTTAAATCGGAGTCAATGGTCTCATCAACAGTATCCGAGCCCTCTCAAGATCGACCTCGAATACTGGTGGCCATCACCTTCGGGTCAAGCTTCTTAGCAAGGAAGGAAGGAAACTTTGTGCTTGAACAGTCTAGGCTCGGTGGTTAGGAGTTATTGTAAGGGCCAAACGGTCAAGTGAACAGTGCCCGCATAGGTCTCCTTAGCTATAATACAAGCTTTTACACGCTTTCAATCTTGAACGTTACACACATAAATAAAAGGAAGTTTCTACCTTGCTATTACATACTTTTGCTTCTTAAAGCGTCGAGCCTAAGGGTTATTCCTACCCGGGGACTATCAAGCCCAAGGGCCACCCCTATTCGAGCCCAAAGGGTTACCTCCACTCGAGGATTGTCGTCCGAAATGAATTCGGGCAGCTCGGGTCATCAAAACCCGGAGGCACAAAACCTATTAGGCAGTGCCTAAACCTAAAAGGGTACGACCACCCTAAAAAATAATTCGGAGACATGCGAAGCCTGTAATCAAAATGTAAGGCGTTCAACAAAATCCTAAACATGTTAAAAGGTTACCCTTGTCAAAGGTATCGTCTAAGAACACTTAAGCATCTTGGGAAGACTTCCGGTCACTCCAAATTTTCAGAAGTTTCGAGCAAAAATTGCATCGAGGTCAAGTTTTGTTCGGACCTTCTAAAAATAAATGACTTACTACTACGTTTGGTTCTATGCTAAGGTATTAAAAATATTTACAATTATAAAAAGATGCTAAGATAGTAGAGACTTGAAGTTGCCAAAAGGGAGAAATTATATATATTCCAGAATATCTTTACAAAGGCCCAGTAAAAATAGCCTCAAACTGAACAAAAAATATGTACATAATACAAAAACTAAAAAATCCTAAGGCATTTACGCCTGATCCTTGCCGGAGCCCGATTCGTCACCAGAACCGTCGAGGCTTTCGGATTCTTCAGAGCCCTTGGAGCTTTGGGGTTCGGTTAGCTTCTTCGCCTTGACCTTAAGTCTTTTTGCCTCCTCGATCTCGGCAGATAGGTCGAAGCCTCGGGCATAGATTCTTCTAGGGTCTCCCTTCGAGATAACCGCCTCACGTACTCAGTAGTGGTCTTCAGGCGAGCCTCGACTGCTTCGACATCGGCCTTGTATCGAGCCACCATCTCGTTAGCGTCGGCCGAGGTTATCTCCAACTTGGACCTCGTTATTTCAAGCTCTTTACCAAAGGCATGTCATTCAGTGATGGTCGAGCCAGTTATGTTCGGAGATCCTCATTTTGCTGAGCCCGTTTATCAGCATTCTCCTTCACCACCCGAAGTTGAACTTCCACCGAAGACATCTTGGCCTAGGCGATCTCCTTCTCCCAGGCCAATAGGTCCATATTGCTTTTCCACCCGTCGGCCATTACCTGGATCTCGTCCATCTCCTTTCAGAGTTGGTCGATCTGGCCGATCTTCTACTGGACCTACGAGGTATTGTTGTTATCCACTTCGACCAGATCCTTATTTCTAACTTCAAAAACCATCACCTTTTCCACCAAGTTGGCGTGCTCCGGCCTTAAGACCGATGTTTCTTTCTGAGTTGCATCCAACTCGGCCTGGATGTTCTTAACGACCCCTTCTTGTTGCTCGCTAAGAAGCCTGTACATGTCCCTTTTCTGGGAAAGCTCCTTGATCTCGAGCTCAAGCTGGTTGGACTCAACCTGGTACAGAAGGAAGCTCTCATGATGAAGCACCGAGGCCTGCAAAAAGGTGAAGAACGTGAGAAATATCAAAAAACTAAGTAAAAGCTCGAAGGAAAGTAATGATGCCTTACCCGGTTCAGTGCCTGCTGCGCCTCATTAAAAAGGTACAGCACGTTTACCTCGTTCATTTTTGCCCGGTCCTCCTCGGTCATCAGGCATCGGAGATAGCTAGTTATCCCTACACGAGAAGACAAAACCTGAGCATCCTCCTGGACGGTCAGAATAACCAATCTCTTGCGACCGGGGGTCCATACTCGGAGCAGGGAACTGGTTGATTAATTTTAGGCTCGAGCTCGGCCCTCCACCTTCCGAGGATGCGTCCTTCTTTGGAGCTTCCAAGCCGCCCAGCCCGGAGAAGTCTTCCAAAGCAGATGAGTCCACGCCATCCAAAAAGAAGTGAAGGGGAAAGTCCGCACCATGGACCCCCTCATTGGACTTCTCCTTTCTCGCTTGGGCCTTCTCGAGCATGGACTAAGTGTAGAAGGGTGTCCATGAAATCTCTATTACATAGGGCGCTTCCTTTGGAGCGGAGCTGACGTCCTAGGGAGACTCATCCCGGGTATCCATATCGATCTCTTGGGTATGAGGGGGGTCAAACTCATGTGTCTCCCCCTCGGATGCCTCCTGCTCAGCGGTAAAGGTCGTCCTGTGGGTAACAAAAATAAGCTCATCATACGGCTCGTCTCTAAGCCGGAGAAGAGAGTCGGAATCCGGCACCCGGAAGCTAGAGCCCTTCCTGGGATTGCAAGCCACCCTTTTCTTTAGTTTCTTCACCTCGGAGCCCGGGGAGCCCGAAGATTTTCTTTTCTTTTCCCTTGTGGCAGCCTCGGGCTGCCCCGCAACGGACGGGGGCACGTCTTCGTCCCCTTCCAAAGTTCTAAGTTCGGGGTCTTAGGCAAACCCGCAATAACAAAGGGGAAGAGAAATTAGTTTAATGAAAGATAGAAACATGATATTAACTATACAGAAAGAGGCCTTAAAATGAGAACGGGCCTCTCATCGGCCCTTGTAGAGTCCGCGCCATGTGCGCTCGGATTACAGCATCTGAGTACAGTGGTCACATTCTCCTTGAACAATTGTCATTTTCATTATTTTATTCTACACAATGTCTATTTTACCCTTGACATTTTCAACTCTCCATATATGTAATACCTTTTTTATATTATTTAGATATTTTCAATGCATATACTTATTCATAAGTTAAAAATATTATATCTATTATATAATTTAATCTAAGTTCACTAACATTATAAATAAAATAATTATATTATGAATTTATTACAAAATATATTGCTACTTTATTATTATTATTATTTTAATATTATGTATATTTAAATACATATAATGTATGTCGGTGTGTGAGAGAGATTTTAAGTTCAACTATTTTTATTATTCTCTATGTGTATATAAATTTTTGAGTTTTGATTGTTATTACTAGATTGTTTTCTAATTATAATTAAAGTTCATGTAAAGTGTAAATAGATATTTTTTGCAAATTTATTATAAAACTTACCTCTATTTTTTGTCCATTATTTTTTTTATTTCCTGCATTGTATAATTTATAAAATTTTCACTCTCTTGTATTCTCAATTTTGTAAATAGATTGAGTTTTGATTGCTATTAGAAAAAATTACGGATACAAGTAAATTATTTATTATAATTTTTCTCATTTATTTCACTATTGAACATCATTAACGTATATTCTTGACTACTACTTCTCACTTTTTTTAGTTTCACAAAAGTATTTTTAATTTGTCTATAGGTAAGTCGATAACATAAATTAAAATAAAAAAATCATTATATTAAAGATTAAAAATAAGAGATAAAAGTTGTAGAGGGTAAAATAGGCATTTTAAGAAGTCACCTTTAATATGAGGAGTAGAATGATAATTGTTCAAAGTTGGAAAATTAGTTTGATTTTTAAAACAAATTTGGGGGATGTAAATGATTTTCACCCTTAATTAATAGAGGAGATTTCCCATATATCCCCTTTTTATTTGTATGGAGTAGTAGTTCTTAATAATTTAATTTACACACTGATAATAGACATGTTGTAGCAAGGTGTCTGAGGTAATTAGCTAGTTCCATTTATTTTGAGCAATTTTATAATTATATTTCAGTTGACCTGATGATAATGTAATTAAATTAAAATTCTCTTATTATAAAATCCGTATATAGAGGTTAAAACCTTCATTGAAAAAGAAGAAAAAAATAGGAAAATGCTTACATTATTTCTTTCTTGTCCTCTGTTTACCCTTAAAATCGGATAACAATTGAATTTATATGCGGTTTTAAGGATACATGATCTATTTGATACAAAGAAAGAAATCAGATTTAATGAGGAAGTAATCAATAGAAAGATAATTGTAAACCACGCAAGTTGAACAACCTAGGCCTTGTGAGTTCAATCTCTTTCGACCTTAGATATAATATTATTGAAGCCGGAATGGTATGAACAAAGCTAGAAACAATAGTATGTTGTTCTTTGAAGTATGTTACAATGCCTGCCTATGAATTACTAAGTCCCCTTATATATTAAGGGAGAACTTCTCTTTAAGACATTATTTTATAAAAAATATAAGTCCTTGATTTTGTAGACCGTTGGCCCCTTTTTTGACTTAATCCCGTAATTTCTGCCATTATGATTGGTTAATGGCGAGAATCATGGATCATTGTCGGATGAGTTAGCGAAGCTTTTCTTCGAGGCCGTTAGAAGCAGGATCAGTCGTGCCTTTGGTAATCTCGAGGGTTAATCTGATTGTCTTGATGGCCTGCTTTGACGATGCTTTTAGGTCCGACAATATCATATTCCGATCTTGGCTGACCATGCCAAACTTTGAACCTCGATATCGAGCCCGATTTCATCTGTAACTTCGATCTCTTACAGATGTGTCGAGCCTGGCCTACCGTTCCAGATGTTCGATCAAGCATCAAGCTCGATTTTACCCGTATACAGATAGTCCCCTCATTTTTTGGAGAGTAGGCGATAAAAAACAATGTGAACCCTTGGTTCACACTTCGATAAATCATGACATAAGATACAAAAAGTAACTGAAACGTCTCGTCGGTCCAATCTTCAAGGCATTAAATGTTTGTCAGTTGACGGTCGACCACTTCGGGAGGTGAACAACCGCTTGAGAAACCTATAAATATCCTTCAATCTGTTCATTAGAACTTTTACACTCAAATTCTTCTTGTGTTTTAAGAAAACTTTACCACCTTCACCTTCTGGTTTTCTAACTGTTAGACTCAAAGCTTCCCTTACCAGCAATTTCTTTTCTTCATTTTCTATAAAAAATGGCAAAGTCTTCAAAGTCTGTTCTTCAAAAAGAAACACCTTCTTCTTCTTCAAAGCCTTCTGAAAACGTTCCACATGCTACTACTGAGGAAGCCCCTCTGAGGTCGTATATCCCTACTAGGTGCCCAACCATGGCTGACTTCAAGGTTGAAAATACGCCTATGATATCGGATCGGTGTGAGCCAGTCTCGAGGTACATATGTACGATTACAACCAATATTCTCGATAAAGTAAAAAAGGACTGCAAGTGGGTAGATAAATTCGTAGTAGTTCCTACCCCCAAGGAATCGATCACCATATACGTGAAGAGTTTCTTAAGTGTTTACACTTACCCTTACAAGCTAGGTCCTTTAGACTCGGTTATCATAGCCTTTTGCAAAAGGTATGAGGTGACGCTCAGGCAGATACATCCTTCATTTTGGAGGATTGTTATTCTGCTTCGATTCTTTGTGAGCAAGGTCGAGGGGTGTCCATTTACCATTGATCATCTCATGCGCTTGTACAACCCTCAACTTTACCGAGGAGGATTAATCAAACTCGCACGTCGAGCCACTAAGACCTTGTTCTCGAGTATCGATGAGGATCGGGATCGGGGCTGGCTTGGTCGATTTGTTCGAGTGAGGACCTCAGACTTAATCCCGACTGCAGACATGCCATTTTCGGAGAAATGGAACATGAAACGTAAGTATTATTTTGCCTTCAGTATTTCTTTTGTTGCTTTTCATTCTGTTTGTTTCTCATCGATATTATGTGATGCAACTGTCGCCCAAATGCCAGACGTCATTCCTGAACTTAAAGAGTGGGTAGAGGGCGTCGTGACACAGAGACCTTACTCTGAGCGCTTAAGGCGTGAGCTCTCAAAGGGCCAATGGGAGGCCCGTAATCATGGTAAGAGCTTTTCCCTAATAACATATTTGATCTTATTTTCTCATCATTGGTCTCTCATCCGTTTTTCTTTTTGCAGGTTTACCAAAAGATATCGAAATGAGGCCTTCATCGGTTGATGATGACATATACGACGATCCCCCTGCTCCGAAGCAGGACAAAGAGAAGAAGAAAAGAAAAGCTTCGAGTCCCTCGAACCCTGAAAAGAAAAGATCGAGGAAGTGACTGGGCCACAAAACCAAAGATGTCAGTGCCCGGGAGCTCTCATCGGACTCACTCTTTCGGTTGAGGGATGAGTCTGAAGAAGAAGAAGAAGATTCCAATCTGGTGGCCCGTGTGAGAAATGGTTCTGAACTGCCTCAGGCCATGGGGGTCGTAGAAGAAGTAGCGGCTGAAGCCTCCAAACCAAGGAGGGCCAAGATCGTTTCACCCCGAGCTGTGAAAGTTGACAAAGGGAATTTGGCCGGTACTTCTCGGTCATAAGATAATATGCCTAAGGAGGTGCTTGGGGTGATCGACCTCTCTAGGTTGCCTTCGTTTACCGATTCAATGATAAACGAGGCACAATCGCTGAAAGGTAACCTCGACGAAGGGGCCCAAAGTGCAGTAGATTCTCTTCACCACTTCTTCGATGACCTGGATTATACCGCCTCGGAGGATGTTACTGGGTTGGGTGACTTACCGGTACCAAAAAAGACATCGTCCGCGGGAGCCAGCGGATCCTCTTCGAGCCTAAAAATAGTGAATCACTTCCCAGCCCCGAGTGTTGATCCTACTCGGAGACGGGCAATTTATATGTCCATCCCGGAGGACGCCCGATTTCTTTCTGTCCTGGTGGGGATTGCTAGTTACATTCGGTGCTTGGTGACCAAAGAGGATCAAACCAAAATGAACGAGGTATAGGTGCCCTGCCTATTCAACGAAGCTCAACATACGCTGAATCGGGTAATTTTGAATGTCCCTTTATTATGTATTTAGCTTAATCATGAATAATCATAACGATTTTCTTTGTCTTTGCAAGCCTTGATGCTTCATCATGAGGACTTTCTTCGATACCAAGAGGAGTTAAAGCATTACGAGGCCGAGGCCAAGCCCGGGAGCTTGCTGAAAAGAGGGACGCTTACAAGCTCCTTAGTGAAAAATACCAAGTTATGCTAGAAGTGGCTCGTAGGGAACATACTGACCTGGTCAAACAGGTAAAGAGAGTTTTTGGAGTTAGTGATGTTGAGTCACACTCAGTAGCTAACAATATGAACACGCAGGTTCAAAATAAACTTGACGTGATCGAGCAACTTCGAGCTGAGGTGGATACGGTCAAAGCCGAGACCGAAGAGTAGAAGAAGAATATGGATCACCTGGCCTCGAAGAAAGAGACTGCCCGGGCACAATTGGCTTCAGCTGAGGCTCAACTTCGGCTACAAAGGAGAAGAATTTGGCGCAGGCCAAAACGATAAAGGGACTCCAATCTCAGCTGAACTCGGCTATTTCTGGTCATTAGAATCTGGCCAACAAGCTCGAGGCTGCAAAGTTAGAGATCGTCACGGCCAAGACCGAGGCTGATAAAAAGGTGGCCCAGTTCAAGGTTGATGTTGAGGCTATCCAGGAGCAAGCAAAAAACATGGTGAAGCATGCGAGGTGGGAATCCCGAAGGGATGCCCTCGAGGGAGTCCAGCTCAAAACTTTGACATATTGACCGAAATCAAGAATGCCAAGATATGTGAAGCCAATGCCCGGAAGTTGGCTTTTCCCGAGGAGGATTCTGAGGCGTCTGAAGAGTCGGGTGAGTCCGATGGTGAAGAGGACCCCGTAGGCGACGACGTAGCCCCCGATGAGGATTAGGCCATTTTTCATCTTTTGTACTAGCTTTTTGTTGAGGCCGTTCGGCCTTTGTAAAAAACATGCATCAGGGTTGTTCAGCCCTTGTAAATAAATTTTGATATGTATATGTATGGATTTTCCCTTATATGGCTTTTTGAACATTTCCTTTTCTTTTCTATTTGTGTTCGTAAAGTTTGAAATGCCTTAGCATGAAATAGTTAGGTTATGTTCGAAGGTTCAATCAAACCTTGTATTTATCGCTGATTTGGGTTAAGGTGTTGTAGGGGTTCGGTGTTACCGATAATATTTCCCCGAAATATCCTAGGTTTATAGCCTTGCCGAGGGTAACCTTTAGAACCGATTATAAAAAAGAATTTATTGAAGGCCTTGCTTTTGTTACGGGTCTCAGACGTCTCCGAGCCACGTTAATATGGCCGTAACCTTTTAGTTCGGGCGTCGCCCAGTGGGCTAGTTATCCCGAGTTATCCGGGCTTACCTAAGATAACAGTCCCTGAGCAGGGTTGACCGTAGCATTAGAAATTCGGGCGTTGCCTAATAGGATTTTTGCCCCTGTAATATGATAGTTTGGACCGTCCGAGATTATTTTCGATCGGCAGTCCCCGAGTGAATGTTCGAACTCGGATTTGAGGTTGCCGTTGGGATCGATTGGTAATCCCAGAGTGAATGTTTCGAACTTGGACCAGAAGTAGGAAATTCCTTAAATAATGTGATATCAAAAAGAAGAAGAGTCTTTTTTTTATTCTTGTGCGCAATGATTGTATATGTATACTTGTCTTGTGCTAGGGCTCGATCGATCTGTGTGGGAACAGTTCATTTTGACCGTTTTACCCTTACAATAAATCCTATTGATCAAGCCACATCGATCACGAACTTTCTTTCGTTGTTAAAGTCGATATCTGAGGGATATTGCCCTTTCGAATGTTGTTTTGATCATTATCACTGGTTCGTAACCGGCCTTCAATTTTAAGTTAGCACAATTTACTTGTTGCCTCATTAAAAACCTTGCCGAAAAACCCATTTGGGACAAAACCGGTTCAAGGAAAAAAGAGTGCAACGCATGATTCCAGACCTAGGACTTCGTATTATCCTTTGTTGGTTACCTGGAAGTGTTAGCTTGAAACGGAAAAAATAAAAGAAAGAATCGAGGTTGTACCTTAGCAATAATATTTCTTTAAGTGGGTTATATTCCAGTTGTTCGGTAATTGCTCGTTGTTCATTATTCCGAGCTTATAGGATCCTTTGTCGGTGATCTCGATAACTCGGTACGACCCTTCCTAGTTCGGCCCTAATTTCCCTTCGTTCAATTTTTGGGTGCTCAGTGTGACTTTCCTTAGTACCAAGTCCCCTATATTGAAGTGTCGAAGATTGGCGCTTCGATTGTAATATCTTTCGATTCGTTGTTTTTGGGCGGCCAGTCAGACGAGGGTGGTTTCTCGCCTTTCATCCAATAGCTCAAGGTTCGTACTCATAGCTTCGTCGTTCGATTCCTTTGTTGCATATCGGAATCTGATGCTTGGTTCTCCAACCTCGACCGGTATTAAAACTTTAGTACCATAAACCAAATAAAATGAGGTGGCCCCGGTACTGGACTTCGAGGTTGTTCGATATCCCCATTGGACCTCGGGTAGCGTTTCCTTCCATTTTCCCTTAGCGTCGGTTAGCCTCTTTTTAAGATTTTGGAGTATGGTTTTGTTGGTAGATTCAGCTTATCCATTCCCACTAGGGTGATAAGGTATCAATAAGATTCTTTTGATCTTATGGTCTTCAAAGAATTTGGTCACTTTGCTTCCGACGAATTGTTTCCCATTGTCGCATACAATCTCAGTTGGTATCCCAAATCGGCATATGATGTGGTCCCAAATGAAATCGATAACTTCCTTTTCCCTGACCTATTCATATGCATGGGCTTCTACCTATTTAGAAAAGTATTCAGTCATAAATAATATAAATCGGGCCTTACCAGGTGCCCAAAGAAGGGGGACGACGATATCCATCCCCAACTTCATGAATGGCCACGGAGACAAAACTGAATACAACAGCTCCCCAGGTTGATGAATCATCGGAGCGTATCTTTGACATCCATCACATTTTCGGACGAATTCCTTTGCATCTTTTCCCATGTTGATTCAGCAATATCCAGCCCTGATTATTTTGTGAACCAATGATTCGGCGCCCGAATGATTTTCACAGGTACCTTCGTGGATTTCCCTCAGAATGTACTCAGTATCCCCCGGCCCTAGACATAATGCAAGTGGGCCATCGAATGATCTTCTAAACAGGGTTCCATCTTTGGACAGGCTAAATCGGGCTGCCTTTGTATGCAGGGCCCTCGATTCTTTCGGGTCTAAGGGCAGCTTTCCGTTCCTGAGATAATTCACGTACTTATTACTCCAGTCCCAAGTTAAGCTCGTTGAGTTGATCTCGACGTGGCCTTCTTCCACCACCGATCTCATAAGCTGCACGACTTCACCCGAGTTGAGCTTGTTGTCTTCGATTGATGATCCCAGGTTAGCGAGGGCATCGGCCTCGCTGTTTTGATCCTGAGATACATGTTGTAAAGTCCATTACTTGAATCGGTGTAACGTCACCTGTAACTTGTCTAAGTATCTCTGCATTCGTTCTTCCCTGACCTCGAACGTTCCATTAACTTGGTTTACCACAAGGAGGGAGTCGCACTTAGCTTCGATCACCTCCACCCCAAGCTTTTGGCTAGTTCTAGACCTGCAATCATGGCCTCATATTCGGCCTCATTGTTAGGAAATTTCACAATCTTAATAGATTGCCTAATTATTTTACCTGTTGATGGCTTTAGTACGATGCCAAGTTCGGATGATTTTGCGTTTGAGGCGCCGTCCGTAAAGAGGGTCTAGATTCCCGAGGAAGTTCCCGAGTTAATCAATAACTCTCTTTTGACCTTGGGTATTAAGGTCGGCGTAAAGTTGGCCACAAAGTTTGCCAAAATTTGGGACTTAATGGCGGTCCGGGTCGGTACTCAATTTCATAACCACTTACTTCCACGGCCCATTTGGCCAATCAGCCCGAGAGTTCGGGCTTATGCATAACGTTCCTTAACGGGTAAGTTGTTACGTCGCATATGGGGTGACATTGGAAGTATGGTTTTAGTTTCCTGGAGGTGCTTAGCAAGGCAAGCGCCAGTTTTTTTAGGTGAGGATACCTAGTTTCGGCCTCATCTAAGGTCCTACTAACATAATAAATCGGAAATTACGTACCTCGTTCTTCCCGAACTAGGACTCCACTTACCTCTATCTCCGAGACCGCTAGGTACAAGTACAATTGTTCATCTGTATTTGGTGTTTGAAGTAGTGGTGGGCTCGATAAGTATCTCTTGAGCTCATCCAGAGCCCATTGACATTCCGGAGTCCATGAGAAGCTATTCCTCTTTTTCAACAGTGCAATCGACCCAGGGCGGCTATGCGCCCTATTAGCCTTTGCACGACCTTTATGTTGTCCATGACCGTGATGTCTTCAATGGCTTTGATCTTATCGGGGTTGATCTCGATCCCTCGGTTGGATACCGTGAACAACGGGAGTTTTCCAGATCCGACTCCGAATGCACACTTTTCTGGGTTCAACTTCATATTGTACTTTTTTAGTATGCTGAAGGTTTCCTGCAAATGTTTTAAATGATACTCTGCTCGCAGGGACTTAACCAACATATCATCAATGTAAACTTCCATCGTTTTCCCTATTTTTTCCTCGAACATTCGATTTACTAGACATTGATAGGTGGCACCGGCGTTTTATAATCCGAATGGCATTACGTTATAGCAGTATGTGCCATATTTAGTGATGAAGGAAGTTTTTTCCTGGTCATCCGGGTTCGTCCGTATTTGATTATACTCGGAATAGGCGTCGAGAAAACTGAGGACCTCGTAGCCGGTCGTGGCATCGATCATGCGATCAATGTTGGGCAAAGGGAAAGAGTCCTTAGGACATGCTTTGCTCAAATCCTTATAATCTATGCACATTCTTAATTTGTCCCCTTTTTTAGGGACTATCACTACGTTTGCTAACCATTACAGGTATTTAACCTTCCGAATAGACCCTATTTTAAGGAGTTTAGATACCTCGTCCTTGATGAAGGCATGTTTCACTTCGGACGGGGGTCTCCTCTTCTGCTTGACCGGATTGACTTTCGGGTTCAGGCTTAGCTTGTGAGTAGTTATCTCCGGTGGGATCCCTGTCATATCAAGATGGGACCAAGCAAAACAATCTATGTTAACTATAAAAAAATGAATAAATTTTCTCCTAAGCTCGAGGGTTAGTTTCGTGCTCAGGTATACCTTTCGATCGGGCAAATACTTGATCAATATAATATGTTACAGCTCTTCGACTATCGATTTGGTTGCGTCGGAGTCATCGATGATTATAAAAGATCGGGGAACCCCATAATCATCATCTTCATAAGTCTTTTGCTTATCTGGTTGGATCATGACCGATATCGGTGATTGCTATTTGGCCACTGGGTCGGTGCTCGAATTCGGCTCTTTCGGTGTTGTGAGTGTTGATGTCGGAACCACTTCTTCGATGGCAAACATCTCTTTTGCGGCCGGTTGTTCCCGTAGATTGTCTTGATCCCCTTGGAATTAGGTATTTTAGCACTTGGTGAAGAGTCGAGTGTACTGCCTTTATATGGTGGATCCACGGCCTTCCGAGAAGGGCGTTGTACCTCATGTCCCCTTTGATTACATAAAAATTGGCCTATCGTATGATTCCGGCGGTATTGACCGGTAACGTTATCTCTCCCTTGGTGGTTTCACATGCCATGTTGAATCCGTTTAGGACTCGGACTGCTGGCATGATCCTGTCTTGTAGACCGAATAATGTTGGCCGAGCTACCTGGATCAATTAATACACATTTAATTCTAGTTTTATTTACAAGTACAGATATTACCAGCGTATCATTGTGAGGTTATATGACCCCTTTCGCATCACCGTCGCTGAAGGATAAGACTCCTTCTGATATGTAGTCTCGAGTTCGTTTCTCCCTGTGATGGAGATTCTGGTGCGTTTCAACATTGGCTCCTGTGGATATCGACTCCACCGATGATCATATTAATTACGTGTTTAGGTTCGGTATCTTCTTGTTCCATTTGTCGGTTAGAATCCCTGTTCCTGAAATGATTCTTGGCCCGGTCGCTCAAGAACTCTCGAAGGTGCCCGTTGTTGAATAGTTGGGCTACTTCTTCTCTCAGTTGTAGAAAGTCTTCCGTTCTATGACCATGAGTTCCATGATATTTGCATACTAGGTTGGGATCCCTTTGATCCGTATCGGATTGTAGAGGTCGAGGCCATTTGGTATCCTTGATTCGCCCAATAGTTGATACGATAGCAGCTGCGTCGATATTAAAGTTGTACTCTGATAGTCTCGGCGCTTCTTTGGGCCCGGTGGGCCTATCAAAACTGTTTTTGGTCAATAACCCCCGGTTGCTTCGACCTTGGTCATTTCTTTTTTCGTTTCTTATGGGGTTCTGCCCGGACAAAATGCTCCTCCGATCTCCATTATATGGCCGATACCGATCCCTGTTTGATCCTGCTTCACGATCGATGTCTCTCTTGACTCTATCGAAAGTTCTGTAGGGATAAATAGACTTCGAAGGTGCCCCGAGTTGATCATCTTCGACTCTGATTTTTGATTGATACTGATTGTGTATATTATCCCAGGTAACGGCAGGGTATTCTATCAGATTTTTCTTTAATTGCTGCGAAGCCACCGAACTTTGAGTATTGAGTCCATGAGTGAAACCCTGAATAGCCCAATCATTAGCGACTGACGACAGATCCATTCGTTCTATTTGAAAACGGGACACGAACTCCTTGAGCATCTCGTTATCCTTCTGTTTAACTTTGAAAAGGTCTGATTTCCTGGTTTTGACCTTGATGGCACCAGCATGTTCTTTTACAAAAGAGTCTACAAGCATAGCAAATGAATCAACAGAATTAGAGGGTAAGTTGTGATACCATATCATGGCTCCCTTTGACGGGGTCTCTCCAATTTATTTTCAGAAAAACAGACTCGATCTCGTTGCCTTCCAAGTCGTTTCCTTTGATAGCACATGTATAAGAGGTCACATGCTCGTTTGGATCGGTCGTTCCGCTGTACTTAGGTATTTCTGGCATACAAAATTTCTTGGGGATCGGTTTTGGGGCTGCGCTTGGAGGAAAAGATTTTGCACGAACTTCCGGGAATCCAGTCCCTTCAATATCGGGGGCGCTCCTGGGATTTGATCTACCCTGGAATTATAGGTTTCGACATTTTTATCATTCGCTTCGATCTTCTTTTTCCCTGATTCTACCCGCTTTGTCAACTCCTCGATCATTTATATAATTTCGGGGTTAGTCCCCGACTCTTGTTCATTCGATCTTACCACAGTCGATTCCGTTCTGCGAGTGACTTCTTGGGGCGGATCGGGTTCAACCCTGCTCGGTGCCTCGGTTTGGCTCTGCAACTGAGCTATCACCACCTGTTGAGCTTGCAGCATTTCGAAGATCATGCGTAGGCTGATCCCGTCTTCTTCAATATTTTGTGTGTTTCGAGCTGCCGATCGGGCTCCACCACGGACGCTATTTTCAAGGTCGGCATGCAAGTTTGCGTCGATGGCCATATGCAAATTTACATCAATTGGATACGCGGTCTGAATTCCAATGACATTAGCGGGTGGCCCTGTGTTATGAGTCGCCATGTTGTTATTCTCACCTTGATGACCGGATTCGTTGTCGATATGTAGAGGTGCTAATCGAGAGTTTGTCATTTTTAGCCTGAAATCAAAGATATTTCAAAGAGCAAGTGTAAAGCAGTGTGTGTTATGGAGATTTGTATCAAATAAACACTATTATCCTTAGCTCCACGGTGGGCGCCAAACTATTTACCCTCAAAATCGGATAACAATTAAATTTATACGCGGCTTTAAGGATACGTGATCTATTTGATACAAAGCAAGAAATCAGATTTAATGAGGAAGTAATCAATGGAAAGATAATTGTAAACCACGCAAGTTGAACAACCTAGGCCTTGTGAGTTCAATCTCCATCGACCTTAGATATAATATTATTGAAGCCGGAATGGTATGAACGAAGCTAGAAACAATAGTATGTTGTTCTTTGAAGTATGTTACAATGACTGCCTATGAATTACTAAGTCCCCTTATATATTAAGGGATATCTTCCCTTAAATACATTATTTTATAAAAAACATAAGTCCTTAATTTTGTAGACCGTTGGCCTCTTTTTTGACTTAATCCCGTGATTTCTGCCATTATGATTAGTTAATGGCGAGAATCATGGATCCTTGTCGGATGAGTTGGCGAAGCTTTTCTTCGAGTTCCGTTAGAAGCAGGATCGGTCATGCCTTCGGTAATCTCGAGGGCTAATCTGATGGTCTTGATGACCTGCTTTGACGATACTTTTAGGTCTGACAATATCATATTCCGATCTTGGCCGACCATGCCGAACTTCGAACCTCGATATCGAGTTCGGTTTCATCCGTAACTTCGATCTCTTATAGATGTGCCGAGCCTGGCCTACCCTTCCAGATGCTCGATCAAGCATCGAGCTCGATCGAGCTCGATTTTATCCGTATACATCCTCAGTTATTGAGTACTAGGATACTTAACGGAGATGCTTAGCCTTCATCGCCTGGTCTTGTCTTTAACAATGAAGTTTTTGGTTTTGTTCTATAGAAGACTGAACATTGAGAAATAAATAATACTCCGTTACTTACACTTGGAACTACATAGGTGGTCCAAGTTCTTTGCTTAAATCCCAGTTAAGTAATTGCTTTTGAGAATCCTAATATAAAAACACGTTTCTTTTTAAATTGCACAAACCCTTTTTAATGTATGTTTTTATGATCATAAATTATTTTCTTAATAATGGATTACTAATAAATAACCTTGGAATTGTTGTTATGGTTGCGCAAGCACTTGTCTTGTTATTTGAAATATAGGCATCTAAATTTATGCATTGTTCATTGTTGTTCTTATTTTCTTCTTCTTCTATTTGTCCATATAATAAATTGGCATTGTTAATTACATAGTAGCTCATATACTATCCAAAGGGGCGCCATAAACGATTATAAGCATCACAGACACACACATAGGTGGTTACAGAATGCCACACATTGAAACTAAAGTATGGATGGCAAGTCAGGATTTCTGGTAAAACTTTATCAAATAGTTATTAGAAAATGAAATATCAAAAGAAAACAAAGAAAGCTTTACCTGCCTAATATAATCAAACCAATTACTACAACCTGAATGACAATAGAATATTACGTTTCTTTCTTATTACAAAAGGAGGAATTCAAATGGAAACTTAGAATGTTAAATATGTCTATGTATATATATCTAAGGAAATTTTTTCCAGGAGCCAAAGAAGGTGAACAGAGAGAGAGAGGAGCCTTGTATACAGCATAAACACCACAAGAAAGGAGAAAAAAATATAAGGAGAAATGGAAAATGAAATAAGAGGAGAAGTTCGAAAGACTACCATTTTAACCAAATAAACCATATCCAATGATATATTAATGTTTCTTATGAATCCCATAAATAATCCACCACAATTTAGCAATTTTTTTTGTAGTATACATCGATCATATAAGAGAATTTTTACAGTGTCAATACATATACATAATTCCTGTTTGAGTGTTGGTGCGATTTCATTCCTTCGTTCCATGCATGCGTGATAACTACTACTATTAGGGATCGAGCTAGAATCTGAAATATTGGATGCCTACCTTTGAGGGCTATTGAAATTATCTACCATCTTTTTTTCATTCTCATCACTGCTTGGCGAGGGCGGGCGGGCGTGGCTCCCATGAACGACAAGATGCGGGAAGCGAGGCCTAGATGGTTCAGTTACGTGCGGAGGAGAAGCCTAAATGCCCCGAGATATGAGCGGTTGGCTTTGGCAGGTACGAGAAGAAGTAGAGGGCGGCCTAAGAAGTATTGGGGCGAGGTGATCAGGTAGGACATGGCGCGACTTCAGATTTCCGAGGACATGGCTCTTGATAGGAAGATTTGGAGGTCGAGCATTAGGGTTGAAGGTTGGGGGGTAGTCGGACGTTTTTCTACTTTGTACCGACTAGTCTGATAGTGTTTTGTTTAGGACTTTTAGCGGCTTATGTTGTGTTCATATATACCATTTTCCATTTTTCATAGTATTGTATTATTGCTCTTCCATCTATTTGTTGTCTCTTACAATGCTGATATTATATTTTTGGTTTCTATTATGGATTTATTGTCTCTTTTCGTTTTCTAGAGCCGAAGGTCTTCCGAAAACAACCTCTCTTCCCCTTCGGGTAGGGGTAAGATCTGTGTACACTCTACCCTCCCAAACCCCACTAGTGAGATGTTATTAAACTGTATTTATAAAATAATTCTAGAGAAGATAAAATAATAGAAATGTAAAAGAAACAGGATTTAATCTGAGCCCACTGAATTCACAGTGTTTCCTTAAGGAATTTAATCCCCTCCTAGTACCCAAGGTTGTGGATTATTTCCTCCCAGAATAGAACGAATTACACACTGGTGTAGCGGTACTTCAAACTCCAGTGTTTCAGCAAATACAAAGATCGGTAGCAAATCACACTTAGTGTTGCTTTCTTTGTAGTTAAAACAATACAGAAGAAAGGAGGAGAACTCAGAAATTCGTATGAAAAATCTGAGAGAATGGAATCCCAAGCCCAAGAAGATCGGTAGCAAATCACACTTAATGTTGCTTTCTTTGTAGTTAAAACAATACAGAAGAAAGGAGGAGAACTCAGAAATTCGTATGAAAAATCTGAGAGAATGGAATCCCGAGCCCGAACCGAGCGAGCGACGACGACAGCGCGAGCCTTGCCTTCTTCTTAACTCTTTAAGAGCTAGAAGAAGAGCAATTGTATATATACTCATCAAAACCTTTTCCTCTTCCAATATGGGATAATGTACCTTTGTCAAGTAGGGAAACTCAAATATTTTTAATTTTCCTTCATTACCCATTCACCTCTTTTAAGCTACATTTAAACTTAAAAAACCCAACATGAGATTCTACTGTATAGTTGTTATTGTTCACTGCTTGGCGCTGGGAAGAACCAGCCAAGAACTAGCTTGATTTATATATACAGCTAGGCCTATTGCAATAATTGACTTCAATTCGTCTAATACTCGGTGATCTAATTTACGTGACATCACAATGGATTACTTTATCTAGTAACTACTTTAATTTAATGACCACATAAAACAAATCACCCCTACGTTTCCCCATTATATTTGTTTTTATTTATTTTTATCCGGTGACTGCATTAGAGTCTGATATACTAAATTCAGGTTCGGATCGAGAAGTCTAATATTGAGGGTAAATTAATACTCCATAACAAAAGCGATTTTATACCCTAGGCCGGAACCTGTGACATCTAATTACGGATGAAGAAGTACGTTGTTTACTCGAAAAATAGATAGAGTTGAATTTGTACGTAGTTCTAAGGATATGTGATATAGCATGATACAAATCGTAGGAATAAATAGAAATATCAAATAAGGATTGCAAAAGAATGCAAAAATAAACAAGGTTGGAGAGAAGATGATTTTTAGGATTAAGCACAATGAATCAACCGATGAAGCTTAGAAGAATAATCCTTGGATATAGGAAAATATGGTGCTTGAATTACAATGTAAGTAAAAAAACTGTCCTCTACAGAAATGTAGCCATCCTCTTTATAGTGGAAGATTCTACTTTAGATATAATTAAAAATACATAGTGGAGACTCCATGATAAATCAGCTTTTCCCTTATTCCCGCCGAGATTTCTCTCCCTTAGTGTGTTTGCAACGTCTCTTATCTGTGGGCTCGAGCTCGATCGGCCTCGGTGCCGGTCGGTAGTGCTTCTAGAGATTCGGACTCGATCCCGGTTGGACTCTGCCCCTTAAGCTCGAAATCATCTCATCATAGTTCGATCCGGACTCGAGCTCGATGATGACTTCGAACTCGGTGTTTGACCTATACCTGGAATCCGAAGCTTGTTTGTACCATCTTCGGAACCCATCTCGATATTACGAAATCTTTCTTCGATTCATTATGTTTCGACCTTGATCAATCGTACGAAGGCCGAAATCTATTTCTACCGTATACATATGTATTTATTTATCACTCTACCACAATCCTTGTTGGGCCCAATTATATTTGTTAGTTCTATATAAAGCTGCCCAACTTATTACGGGGAAAACGTGAAGTAAATCCATAAGGTGCTCATTCATCAACTGAAGAGTCAAACAATATGTTCTTAAATTTTCTTTTCCACTCAAAATCGTACTGTCTTAATTATCTACTTCTTCTCCGTAAGTGAATTATACATATGCTAGACTAGATTAAAGAAGTTGGCCACTACCTTGTGTACAAGTCAATATCTATATTGGGCCTGGAATCCACTGATTTATACGTTTCTTGCATACGTATGTGCCACCATCTAAGAGCGCATATTTATTGTTACACCACTTTTGATCATATTCTCGATTCTGGACCACTTCTGATATTTTATACCCCTAGTCATATTCGAGTTTAGAAGTAAATTTGGATTTTTTTGGTCTATGCGACTATATTGTAGCAAACGTCTAAGCTAAGCTAAGCTGGATGCGCAATCAGGAGAGGGGGAAAATATAGAACGAAATTAGTGCGATATATACTTTCATGGATGGAAAGGTAAATGAAGGACAAATGTAAACGAATCAAGTACTCTATGGGTAAATTTGAAGGAAAAAAAAAGATTTGCAAAAATTACAAAGAGAAAAAGAGGATTTACAAATATTTTTTTGGGGTTACTAGTATTGTTCCAAATTGTTAACATTTCGTACTAAAGAAAGAAATTACGCAAAATAAATCAAGACCCCCTGAACTTTATTCAGTATATATTTGAACTTTACATTGGCCTAGTTGCCCAACTTGATAATTTGATAGCTTCGACTGCCCTGGATAAAAGTGCTTTGTAAACTGCCAACAAATTATCAGGATTAATTTCACTTATGGTCATTAAACTATCTTTCAATTTTACTAAAGTTATTAAACTATTTTTTGTCACTTAAAAGTAACTAAACTTTATCACTGTAACTTAAAAATCATTTTGCCTCAAACCCCTACCATAAATATGATATGGCATAAAATTTAATAAGAAAAATTCAAAAATAAATACCACATAAGCTTAAATGGGTCATACCCACTTTAGATCCATGTCTCCCTTAATATGATTTGACCCAAAACCCAAATGGGTTTCAATAGGTAAAAAAATGCACATCGAATAGCTCTTGCCAGTGTCAATCACATCCCTCTTTATATAATGCACATTCATAATTATTCTACATTAGTTTAAAATGATTATCATATATTACCAAGTTTTTGCCTTTTTTATTACATAATGCACATTCATAATTATTCCATACTAAAATAATCTATGCTAGAATTTTTTTTTTTATTTGTATGCCCTATCTGTGTCATTTTATAATTCTACTGAAGCTAAAATACCGTTGTATCCAAAAAGGCAAAATAACCTGCTTAGTAAACAACACATGCAATTAAAGTGCATAATAAAACTTGTCAATAGACATGCAATTACAGACGGCCTATAGCAACTGTTTAGACAAAAGGACACAACATAATGTGTCATTAAGACTGTATCTGTATGATCAAAACCCAAAAAATAATTACAAGACCTAATTTTTCTTAAATTCCCTAGACTTCTTTTTTAGTTTCACTAGAGTTATAAAATGATTCGGATAGGGCATACAAACAAAATAAGAATTTTCTAGCATTAATTATTTTAGTATAGAATAATTATGAATGTGCATTATGTAACAGAAAAGACAAAAACTTTATAATATAGGATAATCATTTTAAACTAATGTAGAATAATTATGAATGTGCATTATCTAAACAGGGATAAGGTTGACACTTGCAGAGCTATTCTATGTGCTTTTTTTTTACCTGTTGAAACCCATTTGGGTTTTCAGTCAAATCATATTAACGGAAACATGGATCTAAAGTGGATATGACCCATTTAAGCTTATGTGGCATTTATTTTTAAATTTTTCTTATTAAATTTTATGTCATGTCATATTTATAGTAGGGGTTTGAGGCAAAATAATTTTTAAGTTATAATGATAAAGTTTAGTTACTTTTAAGTGACAAAAAATAGTTGAATGACTTTAGTAAAATTAGAAAATAGTTCAATGACCATCAGTGAAATTAACCCCAAATTTTCACCCACTCAAAATCAACTTTGTAAACTGAACTCTTCAAGAAATTGCAGAATATATCTTTAATTTGTCCAATATAGTCCTTAGCCATCCCCGTAACTGTCATCTATCCCTATGAAACCAATAACTATATTTCTTCAAGTCTGGTTTCAATCGCTGCTTGTTTTACAAAACAAGGAGAACTTCGTTCTTCGTACAAAGCCAATTACGAGAAGTATATAATCGAAGGATCCGGGTTAGAGTCAAATTCAATAAACTCATACATATATATATTCCATTAATTAAATTTGAATACCGTACCCTAGCTTATGTATAAGTGTCAGTTGTCAAAAGTAGGGATTAGCTAGGGAATAAATTCCTTATTTTAAAGATATTGGATTGGCCTCTTGAGTGTCATGAAAAGGTGAAAGGTTCGTTATATCAAGTATTCGTTTCATGCAGCTGAAAATCTGAAAAAGAAGCTCCAACTTTTATGGGATTGCCAACTATGAGACGAATCTATCTGTCTATCTAATTTTGAGGCAAGATATTATCTACAACCTTGTGATTCAATAAAATCTGAAAAAGTTAAAAACCCAACTTTTCCCCTCCATTATCACATTCCGAAAATGGAAAATAAGAAGAGGTGGAGAAAAAAAGAACCTTTTTATTTGTTGATGGAAGAATGATAAGAAAAACACTACCGCCTGTGTCGCAAAAAGAAATCTGCAATTAGCTGCGGTTTAAAATACAACCATTTTCCGGCGGTTTTGGACAATCACGGGGTGTAACCGCCGCTAATTAAGACAAATTAATTGTGGCGGTTCTAGTGGCAGTTTGTTTTGTGGCGATTTTGTGCAACTAGAGGCTTCCAAAAGATCAAATTTTTTGTCATTGTTTTATTTTAATGGTGGTCGAAAAATGTTTTAGAGGTGACCTGCTGAAATTTCAAAAAATAAAATAATAAATAAATGTAAGTCGCTTGTTGTACCAGCGACCTGCTGGAAAAAAAAAATTAATGCAGGTCGACCTGTTGGAATTTCAAAATAATATTTATTGAATAGTCTAAATGACATTTATACCTGTGTCACTTTATCATGTTGATCTCAAACTTATCATTTTGCTAATTGAACACTTACGCTCGTTCAAATCGTGTATAATAAGCGCTTATGACAGGAAATTACCAGTGCGTGTAATACAATCTCCTACACGTAGGACGCCACATCATTATTAGTGCCACATAGAAAAATAAACTATTGAAAAATAGGACTAGCCACCCTACACAAATACCGAACCCATATAAAATAGATGCAGTAGATTCTTTCTTCTTTCGTTTATTAGGAACCATACCCATCCGATTTCACAAAAAAATAATTCTAAATCTGAATATACCCAGAAGCTTCAAGCGAGCTTTAATGGCGTCTCTGCTTGTCCCTCCGGTTTTGATCCTTAAACACAAATGTTTTATCGCATTTTCAAGCCTAAATTTCAATACCCAGCTGAGTTTTAGTACTAGGTAAGAAACAACTTGAGGTTTCAAACCACTAGATTCGTTATTCACAAGACCAGCAATGGAATTTCAAAAATTCTCAACAAACAAGCCTTTGAATCTCCTCTCCAAAATTCGAATAAAGATCCAAATAGCGAAACACAACAACAATAACCAAAATAGATCCGTTCGTCAACCTAAAGAGTCGTCGAAATCAGTGACGCTACTACCACGGCTAGGACACTGGGGCAGCGTCGTAGGAAGAACGAAACTCGTTGGAACCTTAATCAGTTGGGTTTTGATTAAATAGAAAAAGAAATAAAAATGTAAAAGATTCTTTTGTTAAAAAAATAGAGAAAAATAGTATATTTCTGCCATATTTTGTAATTTTGAAGGCTCATCCATTCTATACAATAGTGTGAAGAGGAAAAGAGGGAGGGAGAAAGAGGGATTGGGGACGAGAAGAAAGATGGGAGAAACTGAGCAAGAGAAGAAAATTGGGGGCAGAGGATGGTAACTTCGATTAACTTATTAACTTTACTTTTTTTCTAGTTTAATTCATTCTTAATCTTTTTTTTAGTTTAATTTATTTTTATAGTTTAATTCATTCTTAAATTTTTTTTTAGTTTAATTTATTTTTAATCAAAATCACTAGTATCACTCTTGCACATAATTTGTACACCCCAATCTATATCAATGTCATATAAGCTCTTTACACGCTTACACATAATTTGTCCACGCTTACACATAATTTGTATACCCCAATCTATGTCAATGCCATATAAGCTGCTTACACATAATTTATCCACCTCATCTATGTCAATGCCATATGTCAATGCCATATAAGCTCGGTCAATGGTAAGAAAAATTTAAAAAATTAATTTTGAACGAATGTATCAATTGACAAAATGATAAATTTATCGGCATGACAAAGCGGCACAAGTACATTTAAGCTATTATGCCTTTCTAAAATGTTCTTCTCTGCACGCTTCTTCCTTTAAGATCTAATCTCAAAGCAACCAAGAACCGTATTAGCATGGAGTTGAATTTTCAAGTCTGGTTTGAGTCGCTGAACTTCGTACAAAGCCGCGAGAAGAACAATTAAATCAGATAAGTATCCCATTAAATTTCAATGCTTTAGCTTATAAGAGTGTCAATTATCAAACAACACGGAGACTAGCGGGAATTGATTCCTTATTCTACAAATGTATTTGATTGACCTCCCACCCAGGGATGACACAGGCAGGAAATAAGAGTTAGGCACACTGTGACACTGCAGAGGCAACATTCATGCTATGGTTTAAAAAAGAAAGATCCATTTTTATTTAAAGCAAATATGTACAACATTCCTGAAAGGTAGAATATATTTGTTTTTCCCTCAAAAGTTTTATTTATGCAACTCTCTCTTCAAAAAGAGAGGAAAAACGTCGCCCCCATCTTCGACTCTCGAGTCTCGATATGAAAATCTCGCATCACAGGCTGGCGGATGCAACATCTACTTGAATCCAAAATGCATAAATAGCTCAGTGCAATTTTGGCTTCGGATTCACTCCCACAGATCTCAGCGTCTCAGAGTGAGGTTCCCTACCAATGGCACCAACAAAATCAGGAAATTAAAGCACATTTCACGCTATGTAACCCAATTGCAAGAATATAGAAAAATATAGCAAAGTATTTGCTATAAACTATTGAAGTACCTAGGTAGAACATCCCCGCGCATAGGATTTGGCATGACAGATTGATTATCAAAATCCTGAACATGAGCCACCTTTCTGAAAAAAGATTTTTTTATGAATCTGTCGGAATCATTCAGCACATTGTCCGGTTCTGCTACCTCTGGTACAGTTTCCCTCCTTGATTTCTTCACAGATACATTAGGCGAACGCTTCAGCTGATGCGTGGCTGTGTGTACCCCAAAACCCACAGACATTGCTATTAGTCCCAGCGCCACATACACAGGAAAGAACTCTCCTTTCAGTCCCCTGTTTCAAATTAATTAAACATCAAGTTATTATTACACTAACTTCTAACGACAAAGGTGCTAATTATACTTACAAATATTCACCTTGGCTTAGCGTCTGGATGCTCAGCAGTAGTGGCATATGACCTCAGTTTGGTAAATTTAGATGTTGCAAATGTAGGATTTCCGCTAATACGAGTAGCCATAGATTTAAACAAACTCTGCAAGGGTTAAATAAAGATTGACAAGAGATCATGTCTATGTAACACACAATACGAACAATCAAATTTAACTCGAGAGTGGACTTACCGAAGACCTGAATGCCATGATATGCAAGATTGCAAAAACAAATGAAAAGCTATAGAAATAGCAGTGAGGGGGCGTTTACTGTGAAAGAGTCTGGTTCAACTTAGTGCGCACTAAGTTATGACTTATGACTACTATATATTGCCGGAGACATCGATATATGGGATACAAACGGATAGGCATGCAGAAATATAAGGACACTCGTCAAGAGCTAACAAGTCCACTTTGCGCTAGCGGTGACTCATGGAAATTAAATAGTACATGTGGTATTTTCCTAATCTCTTCTGGCTACTTCCGTATATTAAATTGTTGGAAGCGTTTTAACCGACTCCGAAAGAGCAATTTTTTTGAGACGAATTTGTTCAAGGTGTTGTAGATAGATAGTTTTTTTAATTAAATGTATACATATAAATTATTTTGTTTGTATGTTTATTCCTCTGATCGAAAAAATCTATGTATGGGAGCATTCAATGTTCCACGGAGAACACAAAAGTTTATAGATCCAAAGTTAGCCAACTTGAATGCAACAAAGATCCCAGCTACATCTAATTAATTTGGAAAAGAAGGTACACATTATTATGTGTATGCAAGGAAGCAATAACCTTTTTTTCTTTTTAAAAGGAAAAGTGTTATAAAAATAATTATAATGTGGATATCCATTTATTATTTCGCTATATATATTTTTTTGAAGAAGATTACCTATTTGATACTCTATTGAAGTTTATCTACAAGTAACTGATGTATGCAGGTTGCAAGCAACTCAATGAAATGATTTGCGGCAGCTTCTTATTAAACAGACAGGTTGCAAGCAGCTCATGCAGATAGCTTACAAGCAGCTCAAGAATAGCCTCGCAGTTGCTACCTTTCTTCTATAAATAGAGGGATTTTCAGTTCATTATGTACATCAGTTTGAAGTTGAATAATATATCAGTTTCTCTCTATACTTGTCTTTACTTTACAATCTTTATTTTATAACACGTTATCAGCACAAGACTCTGACATCTTGTGTATTTTATTTGAATTTAATTTCTTGTGCATGAAGCAACTCATAGCCACAGAGAAGGCGAGAAAAACATTGGCTACTGTCAGTTAGTATCATTTCTTTATACTCACTCATGTTTCCTACTAGCTAAGTTTATAATCCGCATAATAACATATGTGCACATAAGATAGATCGTTAGGTAACCATCTTGACATTTGTACTGTAATTATCACACGTGATCTTGAACAACTTGTAAATTTTAATGTACCGTAATTTGTATTCTTGTATGTTCTGTTTTACACTAACATGATTTTGAATTAAGGTTCTAATTTTACTCACGAAGAGTAATATCGTAGAGGGGATTATAAAGTGGATAACATTGTTAGATCCACTTAAACTCTAGCAGAGTTTGCAAGAAATATACAACCACCAGAAGTGGTTATGTTTTGTATGTCTCATTGTATCTAAATTTTGTTAACCACCAGAAGTGGTATATGCCTATAACCACCAGAAGTGATAATTTAGGTTGGCTATGGTTACAATAAAGATAATTTAGAGAAGAAAAAAAAATTCTCTATATTACATGCATACCTCGATTTGCTCCTGAAGTAGCAAGTATATTAGAAGAGGTTCGAAGCCATCACAATTTGATATGGTTAATGCACGTTCAGATAATTATATTCGATTTCCTGAAGGATGAGAATTTTTTATAAATATTAATCCATTCCCTCAAGTGAATGTGATAATATTAATAAAGTCGTAAATATAAACGTGCTCTTGATGTAAATTTATTACAATTCACCTCCAGAAGAGTTAATGTAAAGACCCGATCGATCGTTTTGCTTTCTAGAACCCCATTCCCCTAAATAAAACTCTCCATATGTGCTTGTACTGTTTTGAGACTTGCGGGGGTGGCTAGTTCGAGATTTGGAAGGGTTCGGGTTGAAATCGGAATGCTTGGTTCCTTAAGGTTGGCTAAAGAGGCTAAGTTTGACTTCGGTCAACGTTTTGAGTAGACGACCTCGGAATCGGGATTTGACGGTTCCAATAGGTTTGTATGATGATTTTGGATTTGGGAGTATGTTCGGATCGGATTTTGGATGACCCGAGAACATTTCAGTGCCTAACAGTGAAAGTTGGTTCTTTGAAGGTTTTTTAAGTTCTTTAAATTTGGTTTGAAGTAGGTTTTGGTGTTATCGGGTCCAAATAGAATTTCGAGACCGGGAATAGTTTCGTAATGTCATTTAAGACTTGCACGCAAAATTTGGTATTATTCCGAGTAGTTTAAGTACGTTTCGTCGCGTTGGGAGTAAATTGAAGAACTTGAAGTTCATATTTTGATTCAATTGGTGTCACGCCCCAACCTCGAGAGGCGCGACTAGCGCTCAGCCGAGTGAACCCGGCCAAGCAAGCCTGTTAGATACTTTCTACCCAACTCACCCACGATCAAGAAAAGATATGATTTTATTAATTAGATGGAAGGAAGTTCATACATACAACATTAAATCGTTTCATTAGCTATTCAACCTTTTAGTCTCAAAATACATAGATTCTTATAGTTTGAGTGGAACAAGTGATCAAACACAACATATACTTGTTTGGCATTCCCAACACCCATATACAACCCACATAGCGTCTACGGAGCCTTTAAAGATACAAAAGAGAGTCAAGATGATGTCGACAACAAGGCCTCGGCTATACCTCAAAAGTGACCACAATATAAACGAAAGGTATAATACATGACCCCAGAATGAAATGGGGCTCACCGAATCCGCTGAGAAGAGGATGCAGCACTATCTGTGATCAACACTGTCTGCTATGTAATCACCTGCATCCATTTAAAGATGCAGCGCCCCCGGCAAAAGGGACGTTAGTACCGTCGAATTGCACTAGTATGTAAATCTAAACACCAACTCAATAGAATGAATAATAATACAAGAGGAACAGTCAAGAATTCAATAAGGCTTCAAATAATATTAAAACAACAAGTTAAGGATCATATACGTTTTCAAGTCAATTTCCATATTATTAGGTTGGGTGATCTTTAACACCAATATTCCATAATTCACAATACCTCTGTATTCTTACACGGAGTCCGACTTCGGCTCGATCGGCTAGGCCATCTCATTTGAGACATTATCACAATTTCATTATAATTTCCAGCATAGTACCACCATGTGTGCGGCATGGCGTCCGATAACGGCCCGATCGGCTAGGCCATCTCATTTGAGACATTACCACAGTTTTATCCACAATACCACCGTGTTCTTACACGGAGTTCGATCTCGACCTGATCGGCTAGGCCATCTCATTTGAGACATTACCTTATTCAGTCAATCATCTCACATCATACTTCTTAACAATTACAAAGTCATTTTTGGCCCTTGGCCGTATTTCATAGTTCCAGTTCCCTTTTCCACGTTCAAATATTATTATCCTTATCAACATCAATAGGGCTTCCCATTCAAGACATTAATTTACATATGAGCAATTTAGGAAATCTTAGGCACAAAGAGACCTTTCATACAATTTGGCATAACGACCTTTATTTTAATCTTGACATGAAGTCTTAACATTCCTAATACATATTCCACATTTTTGAACATATTCTCAAATGGCAAGATGGCATGATGAAGCATTTAGCATAAACATTGAACAAACATCCTTCAACACAACCACATTAGGAAAGGCCAATTCAATAATGATCAAGGAGTTACTCCAATTACATGAACATCGTGGGATTCGATTCTAAGAAGAATGGGGTTTAGCCAACATACCTCAATTGAGCTTCTCAAACTCTAAAATGACCCGTAATTCTTAGCAACTTCAATCTATTTAGAAATATAACAATTTGGACCAAAATTAGGAAGATGAACATGGTTTTAGCTCATTTGAGCATATTAACAAACACTAGGTATGCATCAATATTTTAAGGCCCTTTTTGTGGAAGATTCCATCATTCCCCAACCCATTCTCTATCATTTTTAGCTCACAGTCTTCCCACATACTACAAGGATACATGCATGCAGGGTAAGCACTCCCATCCCCATAAATTACCTTACTAATGGCCCATTCTAATTACATTTTGAAATTAAGAGTTTGGGTGATAGAATCTTACCTCTTAAGAAGAAGACCTAGGTTCCTCTCTTGATAATCTTCAAGATTTTAAGTGAGAATTGAAGAGCAATGTGATGAAGATCACTTCTCCCTCTAGGACCCACTCTCTTACTCTAAAAATATCGGAAAATATGATCAAAATAGTCTATGGGGTGTGTTTTAACGGAATTGGGTCGGGTTTAAAACCCCAAAAAATGAAGCTCCAGAACGGGTTCTGCGGTCGCATATGCGACCGCATAATTGTTATGCGGTCCGCGAAATGACCACAAAACTGGATGCCAAAATTGGAAAAAAAGCTGACCTAGTCTGCGGTCACTATGAGGCCTGCAGACCTGTTCTGCGATCGCATAATGCACCGCAGAATGGTTCTGTGGTCGCATAGTGCACCGCAGAACCTCCCTCCGAAAAATCCCTAGGCGGGATATGCGACAAGAATGTGGCCCGCAAAACGGTTATGCGGTCGCATAATGGCTGCGAAATTGGGCATAAAAAATACCCTAGAAATCTGCCCCACTCTCCGACCAGTCTGCGGTCCGCAGAGTGGTTCTGTGGCAGCAAAATGGGCCACAAAAATGTGTACTTCTGCCCAACATTTTTCTTCAACTCCCCAACGCACTGTTCAATCCAAAAAGTCCGAACCGTGGCTCGCAAGCTTGCCGCTAAGAATTTCTACTAATATAACCTCTACACCTACTTTGGCATCACGGAAATCGGGTTTTTAGGAAAAAATTTACGGGGCCTTACATCCTCCCCCACTTAAGATCATTCATCATCGAATGAGGATCATGGTCCATTATTAGCACGTTGTGCAACTCAATTATCATATCCGACACCAGCAACCCCAAATTTAACTAACTCCCTAAATTTTCAAAACTTTTGCCAGAGTTCCCTTTGTAACTAGGCCTGTCCACCTGCCAGAGAGCCCCAGAAACACATCTTACAAACATATGCACAACTCAACGACGTAACAAACTCATAACAATACCAACCGTGGCCTCATAAGCAACACATAATCAAAAGGAGCACCTTTACATTAATTGAACAAGTGATACTAAATTCATAGGCAACAAGTTCATAAAAAGAAAGGATTACACAACTATTCAAACAAGGATACTTCTTCTTCATTTCTTCCTCGGCCTCCCACGTGACCTCTTCAACCTGCTGGTTTCGCCATAATACTTTCACGGAGGCAATTTCTTTATTCCTCAACTTTCAGACTTGCCTATCAAGAATGGAAACCGGAATTTCTTCATATGACAATTCTTCATTAACCTCAATGGTCTCAACCGGCACAATAGCTGACGGATCTCTGACTACCTTCTTCAATATGGATACATGGAATACCGGGTGCACTAATGACATCTCGGGTGGTACCTCAAGCTTGTACTCCACCTGGCCAATTCTCTGAATGATTTTGTACGGCCGGACATACCTCAGACTCAATTTCCCCTTTTTCCCAAACCGCATAATACCCTTCATGGGGGAAACCTTCAAGAATACCCAATCATCTAAGTCTCTATGACAAACATCCGAATAGGATTTTTGACGACTCTGAGCAGTTTTCAACCGCTCCTTTATGATCTTAACTTTTTTCATAGCCTGATGTACAAGGTCTGGCCCTGTCAACTCTGCTTTCCCAATCTCGAACCACCCAATGGGATATCTACATCTCTTACCATACAATGCCTCAAATGGTGCCATCTGAATACTCGCATGAAAGCTGTTGTTATAAGCAACCTCTATGAGTGGCAAATGATCATCCCAGCTATCCTTGAAATCAAGAACACAAGCACGCAACATGTCCTCAAGCGTCTGAATAGTCCGCTTTGCTTGCCCGTTGGTCTGTGGATGGAAGGCTGTAATAAGATTTACCTGAGTACCAAAACCTTGCTAGAATTTCTTCCAAAAACTGGCCGTGAACTGAGCCCCTCGATCGGAAATGATAGAAACTGGAGTGCCATATAGCCTGACTATTTCCTTGATATATAACTAAGCATACTGTTCCGCTGTGTCTGTAGATTTAACTGGCAAGAAATGAGCTGATTTCGTGAGTCGGTCCACAATCACCCAAATTGAGTCAAACTTGCGCGGAGTGCGAGGTAATCCTGCCACAAAGTCCATATTAATCATTTCCCACTTTCATATTAGAATTTCTATGTTTTGTGCCAACCCACCAGGCCGTTGATGTTCGGCCTTCACTTGCTGATAATTCGGACACCTTGCCACAAAGTCCGCCTCATTCCTTTTCATGTCTTTCTACCAATAGACTTCATTGAGGCTATGATACATCTTTGTAGAACCTGGATGCATGGAATACCTAGAAGCGTGAGCTTCGGTCATGATTCTTTCCCGAAGACCATCTACATTCGGAACACATAGTCGCCCTTGGTACCTTAGTGCACTATCATCCATGCCAAGAGCAAAAGCCATAGTCTTATGTTTTTGAATCCCCTCCTTCAATTGCACCAAAGATGGATCGTTGTATTGCTTCTCTTTAACTTCCACAACAATCGATGATTCGGCCCCATTTTGCACAATTACCCTTCCTTCACTAGAGTCCGCAAGACGAACTCCCAAACTAGCCAATCGGTGGACTTCCTTGGCCAATGGCCTTTGATATACCTCCAAGTGTGCTAAACCACCCATAGATTTCCAGCTAAGAGCATCCGCTACAATATTGGCTTTCCCCGGGTGATATAGAATATCGATGTTGTAATCCTTGAGCAACTCAAGCCATCTTCTCTGCCTCAGATTCAGTTCCTTTTGTTTGAAAATATATTAAAGACTCTTGTGGTCCGTGAATACCTCCACATGGACCCCATACAAATAGTGACACCAAATTTTCAATACAAAAACCACCGCCGTAAGTTCTAAGTCATGTGTTGGATAATTCTTCTCATGATTCTTGAGTTGCCTAGAATCATATGCTATAACTTTGTCGTGTTGCATTAACACATACCCAAGCCCAATTCTTGAAGCATCACAATATATCACAAATTCATCTGTACCCTCTGGTAAGGTCAACACCGGCGCCGTAGTCAATTTTGATTTCAACTCCTGAGAGCTCCTTTCACAAGCATCGGACCATTGGAACTTAACTGCTTTCTGAGTCAATTTAGTCAACGGAGAGGCAAAAGTAGAGAACCCCTCCACAAACTTCCTGTAATACCCTGCTAAGCCCAAGAAACTGCGAATCTCGGTGGGCGTTGTAGGTCTAGGCCAATTCTTTACTGCTGAAATATTTTGAGGATCAACCTTGATTCCTTCTCTAGAGACAATATGACCCAAGAATGTGACAGATTCGAGCCAAAATTCACACTTTGAAAACTTCGCATATAATTGGTGCTGATGAAGAATCTGCAACACTGCCCTGAGATGATCGGCATGGTCCTCCCGACCTCGTGAATACACAAGAATATCGTCAATGAACACTATCACAAAGGAGTCGAGGAAAGGCTTGAAATCCCGATTCATAAGGTCCATGAAAGCTGCTGGGGCATTTGTTAGCCCAAAGGACATCACCACAAATTCAAAATGCCCATAGCGGGTCCTAAAAGCTATTTTCGGAATATCCTGCTCCTTGATCTTCAGTTGGTGATACCCAGATCGTAAATCAATTTTGGAGAAGTATCTAGCACCTTGTAACTGTTCAAACAAATCATCTATTCTTGGTAGTGGGTATTTGTTTTTGATTGTGACTTTGTTAAGCTGCCGGTAGTCAATACACATCCTCAGTGACCCATCTTTCTTTCTCACAAAGAGGACCGGTACGCCCCATGGTGAAACACTCGGTCGGATGAAACCCTTTTCTAACAAATCCTTCAATTGTTCCTTTAGTTCCTTCAATTCTGTTGGTGCCATCCTGTATGGCGGAATAGATATAGGCTGCGTGCCTGGCATCACATCAATCCCAAAATCAATCTCCCTGTCTGGCGGAATCCCAGGGAGTTTATCAGGAAAGACCTCTGGAAATTCATTCACAACTAGCACAGACTCGAGTGTAGGCGCCTCAGTGTCGGTGTCCGTAACCCAAACCAAATGATAGATACACCACTTGTTAATTATCTTCGTAGCCTTAGGGTAAGAAATAAACCTGCCCTTCAGTACCACATTATCCCCCTTCCACTCAACAACTGGCTCGTTAGGAAATTCAAACCTCACAGTTCTAGTTCGGCAGTCCAGCTTAGCAAAACATGAATAAAGCCAATCCATTCCTATAATTACATCAAAATCAACCATCCCCAATTCAATGAGATCGGCCACGGTGTACCGACCACGCACCGTTATAACACAACCCATATAAATTCGTGCAGCCACAATAGACTCGCCAACTGGAGTAGATACAGAGAATGGCTCAGGAAGCTGTTCTGGTTCTATCCCAAATTCTATAGCAACAAAAGGGGTAACATAGGACAAGGTGGAATCGGGATCAATAAGAGCATATACATCATGAGTTTGGACAGTCAATATACATGTGACGACATATGGAGAGGCCTTTGCACTATGGCGACCACTCATAGCATAGAATCGGCTGGGGTCCTCCTGAACTCTGTGCACCACCCCTAGCTGCACCATGCCCTGCTGGTGCTTGAGGGCTTCGAGCTGGAGGGGGTGCTAAAGATGTAGCAGCTGCAGAACTGGATGGCTGTACTGTGCCCCTGCCTGCACCCTGGTTGGATGAACGGCGGTCCCTCTGAATATGACCCCTCAATCCGCACCTGTAACATATAGGTAAGTCCATGTAGTAGATCCCCGAGTGCATCTTCCCACACTTGGGGCATGCGGGCCTCCGCTGCTGCGGGAATCTCCCTCCTGATCAGCCCTGATTGTAGGGTCCCATGCTGCCCTGATTGGGCCTGAAGTGACTCCCCTGCTGCTGACTGTGCCCTGCTAGCGGTGCACTGGCCGACGACTGAGCCTAAGACTGGGATGGCCCTGATGACCCTCCCCTGAAAGCTGATCTTCCCCCACCAATTGACTCCCCAAAGTTGCCCGCGGATCGGGCCTTGTTGGTACCCTTTCGCTCCCTCCTGTTCTTCAACTTGCGGTCCTCTGTAGCTTGAGCAAATGCTACCATTTTCCCATAGTTCATATCTGAATTCAAGGCAGCTACAGCGGCCTCATTGATAACCAAGGGGCTAAGGCCCTGCACAAACCAGCGCATTCTAGCCTCCATAGTAGGCAACATGTGAATAGCATATTTTGACAGGCGTGCAAACTCCATGTGATACTCCCACACACTCCTACTCCCTTGCTTAATATTCTCAAACTCTGTGGCACGGTCTGCCCTAGTCTCGGCAGGAAAGAAATGGTCTACAAACGCGTTCGCAAACTCACTCCATCTCGCTGGAGGGCTCCCCTCCTCCTGAGAGTCCTCCCACAGCTCAAACCAAGAATATGCCACCCCTTTCAGGCGGTAGGCGGCCAACTCCACTCCCTCCGTCTCAGTAGCGCGCATAACCTGGAGAGTCTTATGCATCTCATCAATGAAGTCCTATGGGTCCTCCTCGGGATTAGCACCCGTGAACATCGGAGGATCCAACTGAAGAAACCTGCTCACCCTAGAACCACTAGAATCCCCTTGTTGGCTAGATGAAGTGGGTGCAACATTTGATCTCTAGGCTTGAGAAGCCACTATCTGTGTTAGCATCTGAATAGCTACCCTAAGATCCCCATCAGAAATACCAGAACCGGAAGTTGGGGCTGGAGGTGGACTCGGAATATCGGTTGAAGGAACCACTGCGCCCTCATTAGGTGCAGGAACTGGTGTGGCCTGAACAAGTGTAGTAGAATCATGTAGTGTAGCAGTCGGGGGATTATCCTCACCCCTCGGGTATTCACCTGCCTATCCAAGTAAAGGGTCAAGTGCCACTCCTAAGGTGTCATTGGCTCCTTCGCCAGTTCTTGCTCTCTTATTAGGTGCCATATACTAAAAGTTAAAGGAATACATGAGTTAGAGGAGGAACAATTGCATAATTAGTTTCATCGCACGATCCAGAATATCAAAGAAGGGTATTATTCCTAAATGTCCAAGTAGCCTCCAACGTATAGATGTGGTCGACAACACACCGATAAGAAGGACTCTACTGGACACGGCTCCAAGACATCCTAGGACACTTTACAACCTTAGGCTCTGATACCAATTTTGTCACGCCCCAACCTCAGGAGGCGCGACCGGCGCTCAATCGAGTGAACCCAGCCGAGCAAGCCTATTAGATACTTTCTACCCAACTCACCCATGATCAAGAAAAGACATGATTTCATTAATTAGACGGAAGGAAGTTCATACATACAACATTAAACCGTTTCATTAGCTATTCAGCCTTTTAGTCTCAAAATACACAGATTCTTGTAGTCTGAGTGGAACAAGTGATCAAACACAACATATACTTGTTTAACATTCCCAACACCTATATACAACCCACATAGCATCTACGGAGCCTCTAAATATATAAAAGAGAGTCAAGATGGTGTCGGAAACAAGGTCCCGGCTATACCTCAAAAGTGACCACAATATAAACGAAAGGTACAATACATGACCCAGAATGAAATGGGGCTCACCGAGTCCGCTGAGAAGAGGATGCGGCACTATATGTGATCAACAATGTCTGCTATGTAACCACCTGCATCCATTTAAAGATGCAGCATCCCCGGCAAAAAGGGACGTTAGTACCGTCGAATAGCACTAGTATGTAAAGCTAAACACCAACTCAATAGAATGAATAATAATACAAGAGGAACAGTTAAAAATTCAATAAAGCTTCAAATAATATTAAAATAACAAGTTAAGGATCAAATACGTTTTCAAGTCAATTTTCATATTATTAGGTTGGGTGATCTTTAGCACCAATATTTCACAATTCCTCCGTATTCTTACACGGAGTCCGATCTCGGCCCGATCGACTAGGCCATCTGTCACGACCCAAAATCTAACTAGTCGTGATGACACCTAACCCAACCCGCTAGGTAAGCCAACTTTCAACTGTTCAATTCCAATAACAATTATTAAAGCAATTTAAGTAAATAAAGATCTTAATCTTATACATTTCCCAAGAATTGGCAGTACAAATCAAGAGCTTCTAAGAATAGAATTTACAAAGGTGATATGAAGTAAATACATCTTCTGTTTGAAAAGTACATAAACAGAGTTTTTATAATCTAAGGCTACCATGAACAAGAGGTAGCTACCATAAGAACGTAGGTACATCTTCAAATCCGGAAACTATCGAGCACAGCAACAACAACAGCCAACATCTGCACGCAATGCGCAGAAGTGTAGTATCAGTACAACCGACCCCATGTACTGAGTAAGTAACAAACCTAACCTTAGGTTGAAAGTAGTGACGAGCTTTTACCAAGGTCGGGTCCAAAACTAATAGTCCACAACAGTCCATAACAACGTAAACAAGTAAGACCAGAAGTAACTCAACAATCAAATGCTCAGCAAAAACATGATTTCTAAAAATAGTTCTGCCTTTCAAGTACATCAATGAAAACCCAAATCGTTTACCGAAGTTGCCAAAAATATGAATAAGTTTGAAAACAATTATTTTCCCAAAATCCTTTCAATAATAAATGAGATGTTTCATTTTCTTTTCAGATAACCCGTGTAAAACAAATGCATCACTATGCCCATCTGTCAGCATGTATGAGAATCATGAATGATGTGATACTGTATAGCATGAGGAAGATACATCTCTATGCCGGTATGTCATGTGTGCATGTCAATGCGATGCAACTCAGTGATAAAAATAATATGCATACTCTCAGAGTATCATTTCACCCAGCCCTCCCAATCACTCAATCCTCCAAGTCACTCAGTCCTCACAGTCACTTAGTCCTCACAGTCACTCATGCCTCACAGTCACTCAATCCTCCCAATCACTCGGCACTCGCGCTCGGCACTCGCACTCAGTAGTACCTGCGCTCACTGGGGGTTTGTACAGACTCCGGAGGGGCTCCTTCAGCCCAAACGCTATAATCTGTACGGACAACTCACATGCTATAATAAAGCCTATAAGGCCTGCTACAGGCGGGCAGCCCCGATCCACAAAATAATCCTTACAATCAAGCCCTCGGCCTCACTCAGCCATCAATCTCTCCAGTCTCTCGAGCTCACAATGTCATGAAAATAGCCAGAAAATAATGATATGATGTATCAATGAATAACAACAGAGACTGAGATATGATATGCAATGAAATGAATATGACTAACTATGAATTTTCACTTTAAAACAAATAATTCATAGCAACATGACCTCTGTGGGTCCCTATAATACTGGCACATAGCCTCAACATGATTTTTAATATGTTTCTCAGCTCAATTTCTTTAACACATAAAACTGCATGGAAAATGCCAAGATTATTTGACTACAAAATTCTATGAAATAATTACGTCACAATTTCTATGGTGTACGCCCACACGCCCGTCACCTAGCATGTGCGTCACCTCGAAACAATTCACATAATACGTATATTCAGGGTCCATACCCTCAGCTCCAAGATTATAAGAGTTACTTACCTCGAATAAGCTGAATCCAATATGGAGCAAGCTAAACAATGCTCCAGAAATTCCATTATGCGCGTAACAACTTCCGAACGGCTCGAACCTAGTCACAATTAATTTGATTCAGTCCACAAAATTTATAGGATTTAATTCCATATCAAAATACCAATATTTTCCACAAAAATTCGAAATTACGTCCCAAAAATCAACCGTCGGGCCCACGTCTCAGAATCCGACGAAACTCACAAAATACGATAACCCATCCAATTACAAGTTCAACCATACTAATTTCACTCAAATCCGACTCCGAATCAGTATTCAAAACTCGAAAAATTCGTTTTGTGACATTAAGAAATTTCCTTCTATTTCTCTTGAAGATTCGATAATCTTACACCAAAAATGAAGAATAATTCATGAAATAATACTGCAAGGGAGTCAAGAACACATACCCCAAGTTGTGTGGAAATATTACACTCCAAAATCGCCCAAACCGAGCTCCAAAATGAGAAAAATCTCGGAAACCCTTGTTTTTAACACTGCCCAGGCATTTCTGCACTTGCGGTGCCTGGGCTCACACCTGCGCATCCTCTTTTGCGGAAAAATTGCGTGCCTGCGGACACAACCAGCCTTCCAAAACCTCACATCTGCGGTGCCCTTCTTGCATCTGTGGGATCGCAGATGCGTATTACCCTTCGCACCGACGGCCTCGCAGATGCGGGCAAATTTCTCGCACCTACGAGCACTGCCCAATTCCACTCTTGGCCGCTTCTGCGACTGATTGCGCGCACATGCGGCTTCGCACCTGCGATCAAAAGCTTCACAGGTGCGATCACACCAGTAGGCAGCAGTTCCAGCATTTTCTTAAGTCCGAATTTGATCCGTTAACCATCCGAAACTCACCCGAGGCCCCCGGGACCTCAACCAAATATACCAACAATTCCAATAACATAATACGGACCTATTTGAGGCCTCAAATCACATCAAACAACATCAAAATGATGAATCATACCCTATTTCAAAATCTATGAACTTTCAAACTTCAACTTCCACAACCGATGCCGAAACTATCAAATTACGTCCGATTGACCTTAAATTTTGCATACAAGTCACATTTCACATTACGGACCTATCCCAATTTCCAAATTCGGATTCCAACCCCGATATCAAAAAGTCAACCCCCGGTCAAACTTTCCAAAAATTCAACTTTTTCCATTTCAAGCCTAATTCCACTACGAACCTCCGAATAACTTTCCGGACATGTTCCTAATTCAAAATCAACATACGGAGCTACTGGAACCATCAGAATTCGAATCTGAGGTTGTTTACACATATATCAATATCTGGTCGACTTTTCCAACTTAAGCTTTCCATTTAAGAGACTAAGTGTCTCGTTTCACTCTACATTCTTTCTGGACCCGAACTAACTAACCCGATAAGTCATACAACAGTTATAAAATACAAATTGAGCAGTAAATGGGGAAACGGGGCTGTGATATTCAAAACGACCGACTGAGTCATTACATTCTCCCCCACTTAGACATACGTTCGTCCTCGAACGTGCCAAGAGTTGTTCTTAACCTTCAAATCTCTAATCCACCTCATCAGGCACATACCCGGGGGTGAACCCACGTCACCCTATTCTATATAGGCTTGACAACACAATACAACTGAAAATCATTGATTTAACCTTAGCTCATAAACCTTGGAATTTAATTTCCAACCTTAAGAGTTTCTTTCAAGACACGAATCTTACATTTACACACTGTATGAGTCTGAACAAGCTGTATCTAGCCATAACCATAACCATAACCACGGACATAATCACTTATCATATTACACAACTCGCATGCTTGTAGCACCATTTCTGATCACAGTAACTATTCCAAAACCAACCAAATACTAGTATTAAACCCATATCGAACCAAACCTCATCCCAAAACCTTCGTACATTGTTGATAATAAAAGAAATATGCGAAATTTCATGACCACTTACCAGATCCACAAGCCATGGAGCTCTCTCGCCCCAACCAGAACCATAATCCTCTCCTAAGTTGACTTTCAATATTATCCTTCCGAACATACCGTAATCAAACCTGATAGTACCCATTCTAGGTCCAATGACCTTATATTACTAAACACAACTATTCCACAGACATGCCGTACCAATATAACTCAGAGCCATAACTCGTGCCATCCATGCACCAATACGCAACAATTCAATGTACTCAGTAATGGAAAATGATTCAAATGAGAGAACTGCCCTGCCAGATTAATAAGTACCGCCACACAGAAATGCTAAAAATCCAGCACATATCGTAGAACCATCACACGACTCTAACACAAGGTTTATACCTTAACATAACTCTGCTGCAATGCGCGACCCCATCCAAACGCGGGTCCACATTATCTACCTCGAGTCACCCTGCTCAAAATCAATAGCGACGGAGAGGCAAATGACAAAAATGCCACACAAAACCTGAAAGAACATAACCATTACGCAATCGATCATGCAATACCCAAATACTCATCTCGCTTGAATTTCGCCATGAGGCCCCCAATAGAACCGCACCATCTGTGCACATAACCAATGAATCACAACTCCTCATAGCATAAAGGATTAACTCACAGATCATTTCAGAACACGAATAAGTTTAACATCAACTGAATGGCACATCCCTCAACAATAGCAGTATGGAGCCAACCATTCTAGCTCGGTGTAGAATACACATCTTAATTGGGCCTATCAATAGACCCCCAAATCAACTCTGGTCACCCACAAATAGACAAATAACCCTCCAAAAGTCCACAACGACTGAATCATAATACATACTATCATCTAGCTAGCTTCGTCCATGACTTCACAGTCCACCGCCATGAAACAATTTGCTCCTGACAACTCCCTGTCTCCAAATCCCTAGGACATGCGAATCACCATTTCTGGTCCCATCTCCACCGCCCGAATGTCTAGCACATTTCTCACACATGATCAATCCATGAGGAATATTTCTCCCATTCTTTCGTGCCACATAGTAGCGTCTTAAAATTAGCAATCGATCAACCAGGAGAGTACCGCAATACCTATGAAATACCCATAATTCAAAACATAGTGCGTCCTTTTGAAACATCAAAATAGTTATAGCATTCATCTAAACATCGAAAACTGTTCATGCCCTCTAAAAATTTATGACCTCCCTTTCAAAGCCAAACTGTGACCTTGCACACGCCAACCTTAATCTCACACAACACACCGCATCTATCATGCCATCATTTGAAAAATACGAGAACCTCATAATAATTTTGAGTCACAAGTAAAATACAAATCCGATTAGCCAGAAGTCCTCCATTTGATTCCTTCTGGTAGAAAATCACAATACTTAACATGCTCCTCAGGCCGGTAGGAAAATACCCATCTCAAGTCGTGGTAGAAATCCTCGGGAATGCTTTGAAATCCATTTGCACATAATCAAGCCATCAGAGTTGAATCTCTCTAACTCAACCAAACCACGCAGTCGCCAAACCCAGGTGTATTGCCACAAGGCACCAGTAGAAAACCCCCCATATCATAAGCACCCAGAGAATCGATCATATTCATTACCATACTGATCCAACCTACTACCCGTTTGTCTTATTTTCTCCGAGTTTCTTCCGAATCTATCTTCAGATTAATACTTCTCCTTGCTAAAACGCCATGATCTTTAGCCACAGCTCACCCCACAAACCTAGCATAGAACCACAACGCCCTATGGCCCATAAGCAACTGTATTCTTCTTAAGCACCTTCAAAAATACCACAACCGTAACACTCACTCTGAGAATGCCTTATGTGAATTTGAAATTGTTCTTCTTACCTTCCTTATACTAAAATGTAGAATCCACAGTCATACAGAATTTCCGCAAGTCCAGGCACCACCAAACGGAAATATCAGATTTTATCCATACACAAGCCCGGAGAATTTCTCAATTGCTATATATAAACCTCGAACCTATTGGAACTTTCTCGAGAGTCACCCACTTTGTTCAAATCCAAATTACACCACCCAAATGGGCCAAAAGATACGTGCCCCATTAGCACAACAACACTCAAAGAAGTAACTCTACTTTAGTACCACCTATCAAATTCATACTCCGTGTGCACTACATCATTCACCAATAATAACTTACTCATTCCACGATTTTTCATATACTCATACATGCAATATAATCCATAACCAGGAATTTTCTTATTCGAGTCATCCTCGATCTCAACTTCTACAAGTCATAACTAACCCAAAACTAAACCTTTACATATAACCATAAAATTGAATTATCAATAGCACGCTCCCCCACTTGGCTCGAAGCCATAGATTAAATCATTGCATAACTCACAATACCAATACTCGATTACTGCCATAATACCATAGTCAGTTCAACAAAACTTTTTCTCAAACTCATGCAACGCCAACCATAAAAATACCCCAAATCGTCCGCTAAGCTCGCAATCATTCTCTTGACACTCAAGTCAACTTTCTCAGCCAGATTCATATTCAATTCTCCACACATACGCCCTGCTGACGGGAGAGAAACTCTCCACTCACATATAAGGAACATACCTACGTAGATTACTCTGCATGGGATAACCTACCTGCTTAGTCTCAAATTGGTATCTTATTATACCCTTTAGCAGTCACAATTACTACGCCATCACTTAATATTTCCAAGTCCAAACTTATTAACAAGACATGAGAATTTAGTTTGTTCCAAAATTTAACAACGTGAAAGATCTTTCAAAACATTCATACTCGAGACTGCACGTCACATCAAAATGAAAATCAAGCACCCAATGGTCTTTCCTTTACATTTCACAGAAAAACACTTCTCGTTACATTCAAATCGTCTTAACACATCTCGCAGTTACATCGTACTCATCACAAAGCCATTCCACCGCTCATCGAGCCACAAATTCCACTCGTAGGGGCATTACCGGACATGTGAGTCCAAAAGTACAGGTTACAACTGAAGCTACCGAGCCTAAGTTGCGGTCTAAACCTGGCCTCAAGTCCTCCAGACTGACCCATCACAAAAACACATAATACACATCTCGAACCTCGTTCATACAATCATAAGCCGGCGATGCACAACTGATACCGAGCGCTCATATGCGCATACGAATGCGTGGAAGGAATTCAAAGAATTATATCTTAAGCTGAATCAATTCCGCATGATAAGGAAAGAAAGATGGGAAGTATATATCTTAAATGCCTTGTAGCCTCTTGAAGACAGGTATGAACGTCATCATACCGATCCAAAAGACTCTACTAGACACTCGCTCATGACTTGTAGAACCTATGAACCTAGAGCTCTGATACCACCTTGTCATGACCCAAAATCCAACTAGTCGTGATGCCACCTAACCCAACCCGCTAGGTAAGCCAACTTTCAACTATCCAATTCCAATAACAATTATTAAAGCAATTTAAGTAAATAGAGATCTTAATCTTATACATTCCCCAAGAACTGGCAGTACAAATCATGAGCTTCTAAGAATAGAATTTACAAAGTTGATATGAAGTAAATACATCTTATATTTGAAAAGTACATAAACAGAGTTTTTATAATCTAAGGCTACCATGAACAAGAGGTAGCTACCATAAGAATGCAGGTACATCTTCAAATCCGAAAACTATCGAGCACAGCAACAACAACAGCCAACATCTGCACGCAATGTGCAGAAGTGTAGTATCAGTACAACCGACCCCATGTACTGAGTAAGTAACAAACCTAACCTTAGGTTGAAAGTAGTGACGAGCTTTTACCAAGGTCGGGTCCAAAACTAATAGTCCACAACAGTCCATAACAACGTAAACAAGTAAGACCAGAAGTAACTCAACAATCAAATGCTCAGCAAAAACATGATTTCTGAAAATAGTTCTGCCTTTCAAGTACATCAATGAAAACCCAAATCGTTTACCGGAGTTGCCAAAAATATGAATAAGTTTGAAAATAATTATTTTCCCAAAATCCTTTCAATAATAAATAAGATGTTTCATTTTCTTTTCAGATAACCCGTGTAAAATAAATGCATCACTATGCCCATATGTCATCATGTATGAGAATCATGAATGATGTGATACTATATAGTATGAGGAAGATACATCTCTATGCCGGTATGTCATGTGTGCATGTCAATGCGATGCAATCAGTGATAAAAATAATATGCATACTCTCAGAGTATCATTTCACCCAGCCCTCCCAATCACTCAATCCTCCAAGTCACTCAGTCCTCACAGTCACTCATGCCTCACAGTCACTCAATCCTCCCAATCACTCGGCACTCGCGCTCGGCATTCGCACTCAGTAGTACCTGCGCTCACTGGGGGTGTGTACAGACTCCGGAGGGGCTCCTTCAGCCCAAGCGCTATAATCTGTACGGACAACTCACGTGCTATAATAAAGCCTATAAGGCCTGCTGCAGGCGGGCTTCCCCGATCCACATAATAATTCTCACAATCAAGCCCTCGGCCTCACTCAGTCATCAATTTCTCCAGTCTCTCGGGCTCACAATGTCATGAAAATACCCGAAAATGATGATACGATGTATCAATGAATAACAACAGAGATTGAGATATGATATGTAATGAAATGAATATGACTGAGTATGAATTTTCAATTTAAAACAAATAATTCACAGCAATATGACCTCTGTGGGTCCCAATAATACTGGCACATAGCCTCAACATAATTTTTAATATGATTCTCAGCTGAATTTCTTTAACACATAAAACTGCATGAAAAATGGCAAGATTATTTGACTACAAAATTCCACGAAACAATTATGTCATAATTTCTATGGTGCATGCCCACACGCCTGTCACCTAGCATGTGCGTCACCTCCAAACAATTCACATAATACGTATATTCAGGGTCCAATGTCGAGCAATCTAAACAATGCTCTACAAATTTCATTCTATGCGTAACAACTTTCGAACGGCTCGAATCTAGTCACAATTAATTTGATTCAGTCCACACAATTTATAGGAATTATTTCCATATCAAAATACCAATATTTTCCACAAAAATCCGAAATTATGCCCCAAAAATCACCCTTAGAGCCCATGTCTCAGAATCTGACAAAACTCACAAAATACGACAACCCATCCAATTACAAGTTCAACCATACTAATTTCACTCAAATCCGACTCCGAATCAGTATTCAAAACTCGAAAAATTCGTTTTGTGACATTAAGAAATTTCCTTCTATTTCTCTTGAAGATTCGATAATCTTACACCAAAAATGAAGAATAATTCATGAAATAATACTGCAAGGGAGTCAATAATACATACCCCAAGTTGAGAAAAATCTCGGAAACCCTTGTTTTTAACACTGCCCAGGCATTTCTGCACCTGCGGTGCCTGGGCTCGCACCTGCGCATCCGCTTTTGCAGAAATATTGCGCGTCTGCAGACAGAGCCAGCCTTCCAAAACCTCGCATCTGCGGGATCGCAGATGTGTATTACCCTTGGCACCTGCGGCCTCGCAGATGCGGGCAAATTTCTAGCACCTGCGAGCACTGCCCAGTTCCACTCTTGGCCTCTTCTGCGACTGATTGCGCGCACATGCGGCTTCGCACTTGCGATCAAAAGCTTTGCAGGTGTGATCAAACCAGTAGGCAGCAGTTCCAGCATTTCCTTAAGTCTGAATTTGATCCGTTAATCATCTGAAACTCACCTGAGGCCCCCGGTACCTCAACTAAATATACCAACAGGTCCCATAACATAATACGGACCTACTCGAAGCCTCAAATCATATCAAACAACATCAAAATGATGAATCATACCCTAATTCAAAATCTATTAATTTTGAAACTTCAACTTCCACAACCGATGCCGAAACCTATCAAATTAAGTCCGATTGACTTCAAATTTTGTACGAAAGTCACATTTCATATTACGGACCTATCCCAATTTCCAGAATTGGATTCCAACCCCGATATCAAAAAGTCAACCCCCCGGCAAACTTCAAAAAATTCAACTTTCGCCATTTCAAGCCTAATTCCACTACGGACCTCCGAATAACTTTTTGGACATGCTCCTAAGTCCAAAATCAACCTACGGATCTACTGGAATCATCAGAATTCGAATCTGAGGTCGTTTACACATAGATCAATATCCGATCGATTTTTCCAACTTAAGCTTTCCATTTAAGAGACTAAGTGTCTCGTTTCACTCTAAATTCTCTCCGGACCCGAACTAACTAATTTGATAAGTCATACATGAGCTATAAATCACACATTGAGAAGTAAATGGGGAAACGGGACTGTGAAACTCAAAACGACCGGCCCTTGTCGTTACACCATCTCATTTGAGACATTACCACAATTTCATTATAATTTCCGGCACAGCACCACCATGTGTGCGGCATGACATCCGATCACGGCCCGATCATCTAGGCCATCTTATTTGAGATATTACCACAGTTTCATCCACAATACACCCTTGTTCTTACACGGAGTCCGATCTCGGTCCGATCGGCTAGGCCATCTCATTTGAGACATTACCTTCTTCGGTCAATCATCTCACATCGTACTTCTTAATTATTACAAAGTCATTCTTAGACCTTGGCCGTATTTCATAGTTCCAGTTCCCTTTTCCACGTTCAAATATTATTATCCTTATCAACATCAATAGGGCTTCTCATTCAAGATATTAATTTACATATGAGCAATTTAGGAAATCTTAGGCACATAGAGGCCTTTCATATAATTTGGCATAACTTTATTTCAATCTTGACATGAAGTCTTAACATTTCTAACACATATTCCACATTTTTGAACATATTCTCAAATGGCAAGATGACATGATGAAGCATTTAGCATAAACATTGAACAAACATCCTTCAACACAACTACATTAGAAAAGGCCAATTCAATAATGATCAAGGACTTACTCCAATTACATGAACACCGTGGGATTCGATTTTAAGAAGAATGGGTTTAGCCAACATACCTCAATTAAGCTTCTTAAACTCTAAAATGACCCAAAATTCTTAGCAACTTCAATCTATTTAGAAATAAAATAAGTTGGACCAAAACTAGGAAGATGAACATGGTTTTAGCTCATTTGAGCATATTAACAAACACTAGGTGTGCATCAAAATTTGAAGGCCCTTTTTGTGGAAGATTCCATCATTCCCCAACCCATTCTCTATCATTTTTAGCTCACAATCTTCCCACATACTACAAGGATACATTCATGCAAGGTAAGCACTCCCATCCCCATGAATTACCTTACTAATGGCTCATTCTAGTTACATTTTGAAATTAAGAGTTTGGGTGATAGAATCTTACCTCTTAGGAAGAAGACCTAGGTGCCTCTCTTGATAATCTTCAAGATTTTAAGTGAGAATTGAAGAGCAATGTGATGAAGATCACTTCTCCCTCTAGGAACCTCTCTCTTACTCTAAAAATATCAGAAAATATGATCTAAATGGCCTATGGGGTGTGTTTTAACGGAATTAGGTCAGGTTTAAAAACCCCAAAAATGAAGTTCTGGAACGGGTTCTGCAGTCGCATATGCGACCGCATAATGGTTATGCGGTCCGCGAAATGACCGCGAAACTGGGTACCAAAACTGGAAAAAAAACTGACCTGGTCTGCGATCACTATGTGGCCCGCAGACCTGTTCTGCAATCGCATAATGCACCAAAGAACGGTTCTGCGGTCGCATAGTGCACCGTAGAACCTCCCTCCGAAAAATCCCAAGGCAGGATATGTGACAAGAATACGGCCCGTGAAACGGTTATGCGGTCGCATAATGGCCACGAAATTGGGCATCAAAAATGACCCAGAAATCTGCCCCACTCTGCGACTAGTTTGCGGTCCTCAGAGTGGTTCTGCGGCCGCAGAATGGGCCGCAGAAATGCGTACTACTGCCCAAAGTTTTCCTTCAAATTCCCAACACACTGTTCAATCCAAAAAGTCTGAACCGCGGTGAGCTTGCGAGCCGCAGAGAATTTCTACTAATATAACCTCTACGACTACTTTGGCATCACGAAAATCGGGTTTTTAGGAAAACTTTTACGGGGCCTTACAATTGGTTTGGGGTGTGGTTATTAGTTTTGTTGTTATTTTGTGTGTTTCAAGAGTTCGAGCGAGTCCATTTTATGATTTCAAACTTGTTGGTACGTTCGGGTGGGCCCCGGGGGGCCCCGGCCTTAAACTGACGAGTCTCGGATCAAGTTCGGACTTGAAAGCAAGTGCTGAAGCTTTCAGCTTCTGGTGTGATTGCACCTATGCTTGGCCGGCCACAGGTGCGAGTCCGCAGGTGTATTGGTTGTGTCACAGAAGCAGTCAGGGGACGGGTGGCAGTGGACCGTATGTGCGAGAATTGGTGCGCACCTGCGAACGTGCAGGTTCGAGATTGAAGAGCGCAGGAGCGTATCCCTCCGCAGGAGCGGCCCCATTGTCGCAGAAGCGGGACCGCAAGAGCGGTACTCCCCTCCCTAGAAGAGACCCTCACTGGCTTGAGAACTCCACAGAAGCGGCGTAAGCACCGCAGATGCGGTACCGCAAATGCGGCCAAGGCACTGAAGGTGATCGCTGAAGGCAGTGGGTGTTTTAAATTGGGGTTTGAGCATTTTTGCTCATTTCTTACACTTTTTTGGGGTGATTTTGGAGCTGGTTAGAGAGGAATTTTTCATCAACTAATTGAGGTAAGTAATTCCTATCAAACATGAGTTAAATACATAGATTAGGGGTAGATTAACATGTAAAAATTGGTGAAATCAAGGGTTTAGATGAAAAACATAGGTTTTGGATAAAAATGGGATTTGACCATGAAAATGGTTATGGAATTTGGTGAAAATCATATATTTGACTTCATGAGGTTATGGGTAACAATTGTCTTCGAAAACTTTCGGAATCCGAGCACGTGGGCCCGGGGGGTGAATTTTGGGAATTCTTCAATTGGGGTTGGATAATCGCTTTAATAGTTGGAATATGAACTTTTGAGCCTAAATTTACTATTTTATATAACAATTGACTAGTTTCGAGTCATTTTGGCACCAAATCGAGGGTTTGAGCACAAATCTTGGATCGGAAGTAGGCTTGAGACAAGGTAAGTCTCTTTTCTAACCTTGTAAGAGAGAATTAACCCCATAGGAGAACTTAATTCATATGTGCTTCTATTTGAGGGGGGCTACGTACGCACGAGGTGACAAGAGTCCGTACGTAGCTACTACTCATACTTATGTCCGTGTAGTTTAGGTTTCACTATGTTTTGTTGACATCGTTATTTGATTATGCTTATTAATTGTCTTGAATAGAGTTGAGGTTGAGGATATCAAGATTTTAAGAGTTTCTAGTTGAATTTCTTATTTTGGACAGAATTGAGGGATATTATGATAACTTGAAAAAAGAAATCTATGTTCAACCACGTCGCAAGTATATTCCGTGAGCGGGGTAAATTTTCACTACTCTCATGGGAGCGGGTCGTTAGCCTTGGCAGGTTAATAGATGTATCTATGGTTCGTGCCATTCGACCCTCGGCAGCGCACACAGTTTATATTTTTATATATTTGGATCGGGCCGTACGTCCTTGGCATAATTTGTGCGTGATAATACTGAAGCCCTCTTATATTTGATATTATTTCATTGACTTGAGAGGTTAATTAGTTAAATTGAGGGAAAAGATTTGGTTTTTACTACGGTAAAAGTATTGTTTAATTATTCTTGCTCTGAGTTCTATTGTCATTTATATATATCATATTTAATTATAATTTCACAGTATATTATATTGTTGGCTCAAAGTAAGTGTCGAAGTTGACCCCTCGTCACTACTTCTTCGAGGTTAGACTAGATACTTACTGGGTACATGTTGTTTATGTACTCACGCTATACTTCTGCACTAAATGTACAGGATTCGAGGCAGGTACATCTGGATATCAGTCCGGCGTGCATCCCTGATTACCGAGACTTCGTGGTGAGCTGCCCTTCTGAGCCCGTTCTGCAGTAGCCGGAATCTTTCTTTTGTTGAATTTTCTGTCTATTTCACTTGACAGTAGATTAGTATTCTTTTGTATATTCTACTATATGCTCATATACTTGTGACACCAGGTCTTGGCACACACACACTAGTAGACTTGTGATTTTTGGTTCATTCCTATGGTTATGAATACATTCAGTTGCTTTCGCTTTATTTATTTTAAATTTCTTATTTCTTAAATCTTTGTAATTTAAACCTTCCTTAGTGGTTAGTTCACTGTTGGCTTGCCTAGCGGCGGCACTGGGCGCCATCACGGCCTATCGTAGAATTGGGTCGTGACAACATGGTATCAGAGCACTAGGTTCACGTAGGTCTCACAAGTCATGAGCAGGCCTAATAGAGTCTTACGGATCGGTGCGGAGACGTCCGTACTTATCTTCGAGAGGCTATAGGGTGTTAGGAAACTACTCTTTATTCATCTCCTATCGTGCAGTTGATGGTGTACTAAGTTTCTTTCTCTTGTTCTCTCATAGATGGTGAGAACGCGCACGACAGACATTCCAGACCCGATAGGGGCTGCTCCCCCTATTGCTAGAGGCTGAGGCTGAGGCCGGGGGAGGGCACCGGCCCGAGGTAGGGGATGAGGACGTCCCAGAGTTGCCCCAATTGTACCGCTAACGGACCCAGTAGAGGATCCCATTGTTGAGGAGCAGGGTGAGGTGCCCGCAGTAGAGTCAGCCCCCGATCGATTTCATGTCAGCACCGGGTTTTCAGGAGGTTATGGGTCGTATGATACGGTTTATGGATACTATGACCCAGGTTGGTTTATTTCCAGCTGACTCAGCCACATCTCAAGTGGGAGGGGGAGCACAGACCCCTACTGCTCAGGCTCCAGGGCATGCGGCTGCAGTATATCAGACCCCGGATGCACTACCCGTGGGTGGCGCCCAGCCAGTTGTAGCAGCGGCACCTGAGCCTAGACCAGCTGCGGCCGACGAGTCGTAGAAGCTATTGGACATATGGACTAGGCTACACCCTCTTGTCTTCAGAGGTGAGCGACATGAGTATCCCCAGGACTTCATTGATTGTGCAGGCACAGACTGCACAACATAAGGATATTGGAGTCCCATAGGGTGGATTTCACTACTTTCCAGCTTGAGGGCAGGGCCAGTAGGTGGTGGCAGTCTTATCTTCTTGGTAGACTAGTAGGTTCTCCTCCCATGATTTCGGACCAGTTTATATGTCTATGCTTGAACAGGTATATCCCACCCTTTTAGGGGGAAGAGTTGCGGTTCCAGTTTGAGCAGCTCCAGTAGGGTCAGATGTCAATGACCGATTATGAGGTGAGATTCTCTGAGTTGTCTCTTCATTCACTTATGATACTTCCTACTGAGGTGAAGCGAGTGTGGAGGTTTGTTGCGGGGATACACTCAGGTATCCAGGCTACTATGCCCCGAGAGGTTGAAATGGGGACTTCCTATCAGCTAGTAGTGGAGATTGCTCGGAGGATTGAGGGTTACCGTTAGAGGGGTAGAGAGCAGATACAGCGGGATAAGAGGTTCTGCTATTCTGAAGAGTTTAGAGGTGCCCTGGTTGGGGGTAGAGGTCAGTTCATGAGGGGTCAGCCCAACAGGCCCACATATTCAGCACCGCCTTGGGTTGCTCCAGCACGACCTTATTTCAGTGCTATGCCAGAGAGTTCTTATCGCCCACCAGCTATCCAGGATTCTTCCAGTGGGTACTCAGGCCCTCAGGGTTCTTCTAACGCCTATTTTAATGCCATGCCAGAGAGTTCATACAGCCCACCAGCTATTCAGGGTTCTTTCGGTGGGTATTCAAGCCATCAGGGTCAGACTTCAAGGCAACAGTCCATCACTCCGAGGGGTTGTTACGAGTGTGGAGATCCTGGTCACATGAAGATATTTGTCCCAAACTCTGAGGCAAGGCGGTGCAGCAGAGTTAGCAGCCCATAATTTCAGCACCAATAGCCGCACCAGCCGTCCGGCCGCCCAGAGGCGGAGGGAAAGTGGTTGGGGTCGTCCTAGAGGTGGAGGCCAGCCAGGTGGCGCTCCAGCTAGGTTCTATGCTTTCCCGTCCAGACCAGATGCAGTGGCCTCAGATGCCGTAATCACATATATTATTTCTGTTTGCGGTAGGGATGCTTTGGTATTATTTGATCCAGGGTCCACAAATTCATATGTGTCATCTCTGTTTGCTCTTTTCATGGATATTTCTCGTAAGTCCTTGGGTACTCCTATTTATGTGTCCATTCCAGTGGGCGATTCTGTTATTGTGGATCGGATCTACCGGTCCTGTATTATTACATTATGTGGCTATGAGACTAGAGCGGATCTTCTACTACTCGATATGACTGATTTTCAGGTTATCCTGGGCATGGACTGGTTATCTACATATCACGCCATCCTTGATTTCCATGCCAAGACTGTTACCTTGGCGATACCAGAGCTGACTAGATTGGAGTGGAAGGGTTCGTCTATCAGCACATCTAGTCGGATCATCTCTTTTATGAAGGCTCGAAACATGGTCGAGAAGGGTTATTTGGCTTATCTAGCTTATGTTCGGGATACTACCGCATAGACTCCGGCGATTGATTCGGCACCAGTAGTCTGAGAGTTCTCTGATGTGTTTCCTTCTGATCTTCTAGGCATGCCACCAGGCCGTGATATCGATTTTTGTATTAATTTGGCTATAGGTACCCAGCCTATATCTATCCCATCGTACCGTATGGCTCCGAAGGAGTTGAAGGAATAACTTGAGGAGTTGCTAGCAAAGGGGTTCGTCAAACCTTGTGTATCACCTTGGGGTGCACCAGTGTTATATGTGAAGAATAAAGATGGGACTATGCGGATGTGCATTGATCACCGCCAGTTGAACAAAGTTACCATTAAGAACAAGTACCAGTTATCGCGTATTGATGATTTGTTTGACCATTTGCAGGGTGCTAGGGTGTTTTCTAAGATCGACTTGAGATCGGGCTACCATCAACTGAAGATTCGGTACTCGGATGTTCCGAAGATTGCTTTCAATACTAGATATGGCCATTATGAGTTTCTAGTGATGTCCTTCGGCTTGACTAGCGCCCCAGTGGCATTTATGGATTTGATGAATAGGGTGTTTAGGCCATACATTGATTCATTCGTCATTGTTTTCATTGATGATATTTTGATCTACTCGCGTAGCATGGAGGAGCAGGAGCACCATTTGAGAGTGGTGCTTCAGACCTTGCGGGAATAGAAGCTATATGTGAAGTTCTTCAAGTGTGAGTTTTGGCTAGATTCTGTAGCATTCTTGGGGCATGTCGTATCAGGCGAGGGTATTGAGGTGGATCCCAAGAAGATTGAGGCAGTTCAGAATTGGCCTCGTCCTACTTCGGTGACTGAGATTAGGAGCTTCTTGGGGTTAGAAGGTTATTATCGCCGATTTGTGAAGGGCTTCTCATTTATTGTAGCACCTTTGACTAGATTAACCCAGAAGGGTGCTCCGTTCCGTTGGTCCGATGATTGTGAGGTGAGCTTCCAGAAGCTCGAGACAGCTTTGACTACAGTACCGGTCCTAGTGTTGCCTTCTGGTTCGGGGATGTATACTGTGTATTGCGATGCTTCATGCGTTGGTTTGGGTTGTGTATTGATGCAGGAGGGGCGAGTTATTGCATATGCTTGATGTCAGCTGAAGCCCCATGAGAAGAATTATCCTGTGCACGATTTAGTGTTGGCCGCGATTGTTCATGCTCTTAAGATCTGGAGGCATTATCTTTATGGAGTGTCCTGTGAGGTTTACACTGATCATCGCAGTTTGCAGCATTTGTTCAGATAAAGGGATCTCAATTTGAGGCAGCGCAGATGGCTTGAGTTATTGAAGGATTATGATATCACCATTCTTTATCATCCGGTCAAGGGGAATGTAGTCGCGGATGCCTTGAGCAGAAAGCAGAGAGTATGGGTAGCTTGGCATCCATTTCAGCAGAGGAGAGGGCACTAGCTTTGGACATTCAGTCCTTGGCTAATAGACTGGTGAGGTTGGATATTTGAGAGCCTAACCAAGTTCTTTCATGTGTCGTTGCTCAATCTTCACTATTGGAGCATATTAGGGCCCGACAGTTTGATGATCCACACTTGATGGTTCTCAGAGAGACGGTACTATAGGGTGGTGCCAAGGAGGTTACTATCGGCGAGGATGGTGTTCTACAACTCCAGGGTCATCTATGTGTTCCCAATGTCTATGGCTTGAGGGACAAGATTCTAGAGGAAGCACACAGCTCTCGGTATTCCATTCATCCAGGTGCTACGAAGATGTATCATGAACTGAGACAGCATTATTGGTGGCGGCGGATGAAGAAAGACATAGTCGAGTATGTAGCTAAATGCCTAAACTGCTAGGAGAGACCAGGTGGCCTACTTCACTAGATGACTATACCTGAGTGGAAGTGGGAGCGCATTATTATGGATTTCGTAGTTGGGTTGCCGCGGACCTTGCGAAAGTTCGATGCAGTTTGGGTCATTGTTGACAGACTGACCAAGTCGGCACACTTCATTCTAGTTGTGACTACATATACTTCCGAATGGTTGGCTCAGATTTATATTCAGGAGATAGTTCGGTTGCATGGTGTGCCTGTTTCCATCATATCAGACAGAGACCCTCAGTTCACCTTACATTTCTAGAGAGCAGTACAGAGTGAGTTGGGGACCCATGTAGAGCTCAACACAACATTTTATCCACAGACCGACGGGCAGTTGGAACGGACAGTTCAGATCTTGGAGGACATGCTCAAAGCATGTGTGATTCACTTTGGAGGGCAATGGGATCGATTCTTGCCCTTGGCCGAGTTTGCTTACAAAAACAATTATCAGTACAGCATCGAGATGGCTCCATTCGAGGCTTTATATGGTCGACGATGTCGTTCTCTCATCGGGTAATTTGATCCCGATGAGGCTAAGTTATATGGTACTGATTTGGTGAAGGATGCCTTGGAAAAGATAAAGTTGATTCAGGAGCGACTCTGCACAGCACAGTCCAGACAAAAGAGTTATGCGGATCAGAAGGCACGTGATTTATCATTTATGGTGGGTGAAAAAGTCCTCTTGAAGGTTTCGTCGATAAAGGGAATCATGAGATTCGGGAAGAAGGGCAAGTTGAGCCCAAGGTTTATAGGCTCATTTGAGGTGTTGAAACGCGTTGGGGAGGTTGCTTACGAGCTTTCTTTTCTGCCCAGTATATCGGGAGTTCATCCGGTTTTCCATGTGTCCATGCTTCGGAAGTATCATGCCGACCTGTCACATGTGTTGGACTTCAGCACGATTCAGTTAGATGAGAGCCTGGGTTATGAGGAGGAGCCAGTTGCCATTATTTATAGGCAGGTTAGCCAGTTGAGGTCCAAGAGGATTTCCGCGGTAAAGGTTCAGTGGAGGGGCCAACCAGTCGAGGAGGCGACTTGGGAGTCAAGGAGGACATGCGGAGCATATATCCACACTTATTCAGCACTCCAGGTATGATTCTAGACCTGTTCGAGGACGAACATTTGTTTAAGAGGTGGAGAATGTAATGACCCAACCGGTTGTTTTGCTTTCCAGAACCCTGTTCCCCTAAATAAAACTCTTTGTATGTGCTTGTATTGTTTTGTGACTTGCGGGGGTGGTTAGTTCGAGATTTGGAAGGGTTCGGGTTGAAATCGGAACTCTTGGTTCCTTAAGGTTGGCTAAAGAGGCTAAGTTTGACTTCGGTCAACATTTTGAGTAAACAACCTCAGAATCAGGATTTAAAGGTTCCAATAGGTTCGTATGATGATTTTGGACTTGGGCGTATGTTGGATTGGGTTTTGGATGGCCTGGGAGCATTTCGGCACCTAATAGTGAAAGTTGGTTCTTTGTAGTTTTTTGAAGTTTTTTAAATTTGGTTTGAAGTAGGTTATGGTGTTATCGGGGTCCAAAGGAATTCCGAGACTGTTAATACTTCCGTAATGTCATTTAAGACTTGCATGCAAAATTTGGTATCATTCCGAGTAGTTTAAGTACGTTTCATCGCGTTGGGAGTAAATTGAAGAACTTGAAGTTCATATTTTGATTCAATTGGTTTGGGTGTGATTCTTAGTTTTGTTGTTGTTTTGTGTGTTCCGAGAGTTTGAGCGAGTCCGTTTTATGATTTCAAACTTGTTTATATGTTCGGGTGGGGCACCGGGGGCCCCGGGCATTAAACGGATGAGGCTCGGATCAAGTTCGGACTTGAAAGCAAGTGCTGAAGCTTTCAGCTTCTGGTGTAATCGCACCTGCGCTTGGCCGATCGCAGGTACGAGTCCGCATGTGCGTTGGTTATGTCGCAGAATCGGTCACGGGACGAGTGGTAGTGGACCGCGGGTGCGAGAATTGGTGCGCACCTGCTAACGCGCAGGTGCGAGATAGAAGAACGCAAGAGCGTATCCCTCCGCAGGAGCGGCCACATTGCCGCAGAAGCGGGACCGCAGGAGCGGCACTCCCCTCCGCAGAAGCAACCCTCGCTAGCTTGAGAACTCCGCAGAAGCGGCCTAAGCACCACAGATACGGTACCGCAAATACGGCCAAGGCACCGCAGGTGCGAAAAATTGTTGAAGGCAGTGGGTGTTTTAAATCGGGGTTTGAGCATTTTTTCCCATTTCTTACTCTTCTTGGGGGCGATTTTGGAGCTGGTTAGAGAGGGATTTTTCATTAACTGATTGAGTTAAGTAATTCCTATCAAACATGAGTTAAATACATAGATTAGGGGTAGATTAATATGTAAAAATTGGTGAAATCAAGGATTTAGATAAAAAACCTAGGTTTTGGATAAAAATGGGATTTGACCGCGAAAATGATTATGAAATTTGGTGAAAATCATATATTTGACTTCATGAGGTTATGGGTAACAATTTTCTTTCAAAATTTTCGGAATCCGGGCACGTGGACCCGGGGGTGAATTTTGGGAATTCTTTAATTGGGGTTGGGTAATCGCTTTAATAGTTAGAATATGAAATTTTGATCCTAAATTGACTATTTTATATAACATTTGACTAGTTGCGAGTCATTTTGGCACCAAATTGAGGGTTTGAGCACAAATCTTGGATCGGAAGTAGGCTTGAGATAAGGTAAGTTCGAGATTTGGAAGGGTTCGGGTTGAAATCGAAACTCTTGGTTCCTTAAGGTTGGCTAAAGAGTTTAAGTTTGACTTCGGTCAATATTTTGAGTAAACAACCTCAGAATCGAGATTTGACAGTTCCAATAGGTTCGTATGATGATTTTGGACTTGGGCGTATGTTCGAATCGGCGCCTAATAGTGAAAGTTGGTTCTTTGAAGGTTTTTAAAGTTTTATAAATTTGGTTTGAAGTAGGTTATGGTGTTATCAGGATCCATATGGAATTTCGAGACCGGTAATACTTTAGTAATATCATTTAAGACTTGCATGCAAAATTTGGTATCATTCCGAGTAGTTTAAGTACGTTTCGTCGCGTTGGGAGTAAATTGAAGAACTTGAAGTTCATATTTTGATTCAATTGGTTTGGGTATGATTCTTAGTTTTGTTGTTGTTTTGTATAATCCGAGAGTTTGAATGAGTCCATTTTATGAATTCAAACTTATTGGTACGTTCGGGTGGGGCCCCGGGAGTTAAACGGACGAGGTTCGAATCAAGTTTGGACTTGAAAGCAAGTGCTGAAGCTTTTAGCTTCTGGTGTAATCGCACCTGCGCTTGGCCGGCCGTAGGTGCGAGTCCGCATGTGCGTTGGTTGTGTCGCAGAAGCGGTCACGGGACGAGTGGCAGTGGATCGCGGGTGCGAGAATTGGTGCGCACCTGCGAACGCACAGGTGCGAGATTGAAGAACGCATGAGTGTATCCCTCCGCAGGAGCGGCCCCATTGCCGCAGAAACGGGACCGCAGGAGCGGCACTCCCCTCCGCAGAAGCGACCCTCGCTGGCTTGAGTACTCTGCAGAAGCGGCTTAAGCACCGCAGATGCGGTACCGCAAATGCAGCCACGGCACCGCAGGTGCGAAAAATCGCTGAAGGCAGTGGGTGTTTTAAATCGGGGTTAGAGCATTTTTTCTCATTTCTTACTCTTCTTGGGGGCGATTTGGAGCTAGTTAGAGAGGGATTTTTTATCAATTGATTGAGGTACGTAATTCCTATCAAACATGAGTTAAATACATAGATTAGGGGTACATTAACATGTAAAAATTGGTGAAATCAAGGGTTTAGATGAAAAACATAGGTTTTGGATAAAAATGGGATTTGACCACGAAAATAAGACTTCATGAGGCTATGGGTAACAATTTTATTTGAAAATTTTCGGAATCCGGGCACATGGGCCCGAGGGGTGAATTTTGGGAATTCTTTAATTGGGGTTGGGTAATCGCTTTAATAGTTAGAATATGAACTTTTGAGCCTAAATTGACTATTTTATATAACATTTGACTAGTTTCGAGTTATTTTGGCACCAAATCGAGGGTTTGAGCACAAATCTTGGATCGGAAGTAGGCTTGAGACAAGGTAAGTCTCTTTTCTAACCTTGTAAGAGGGAATTAATCCCATAGGTGAACTTAATTCATATGTGCTTCTATTTGTGGGGGGCTACGTACGCACGAGGTGACGAGAGTTCGTACATAGCTACTACTCATGCTTATGTCCGGGTAGTTTAGGTTTCACCATGTTTTGTTGACACTGTTATTTAATTATGCTTATTAAATATCTTGAATAGAGTTGAGGTTGAGGATATCAAGATTTTAAGAGTTTCTAGTTGAATTTCTTGTTTTGGAAAGAATTGAGGGATATTGCGTCGCAAGTATATTCTGTGAGTGGGGTAAATTTCCACTACTCTCATGGGAGCGGGCTATTCACCTCGGCAAGTTAATAGATGCATCTATGGTTCATGTCATTCGACCCTCGACAGTGCACACAATTTATATTTATATATATTTGGATCGGGCCGTACGTCCTCGGCATAATTCGTGCGTGATAATACTGAAGCCCTCTTATATTTGATATCGTTTCATTGACTTGAGGGGTTAAATAGTTAAATTGAGGGAAAAGATTTAGTTTTTACTACGGTAAAAGTATTGTTTAATTAGTCTTGCTCCGATTTCTATTGTCATTTATATATATCATGTTTAATTATAATTTCACAGTATATTATATTGTTGGCCCATAGTAAGTGTCGAAGTCGACCCCTCATCACTACTTCTTCGAGGTTAGACTAGATACTTACTGGGTACATGTTGTTTATGTACTCATGCTACACTTTTGCACTGAATGTGCAGGATCTGAGGCAGGTGCATCTGGATATCAGTCCGGCGCGCATCCCTGATTACCGAGACTTCGCGGTGAGTTGCCCTTCTGAGCCCGTTATGCAGCAGCTGGAGTCTTTCTTTTGTTGTATTTTCTGTCTATTTCACTTCATACAGTAGACTAGTATTCCTTTGTATATTCTATTAGATGCTCATATACTTGTGACACCAGGTCTTGAAACACACACACTAGTAGACTTGTGATTTTTGGTTCGTTCCTATTGTTATGAATGCATTCAGTTGCTTTCGCTTTATTTATTTTAAATTTCATATTTCTTAAATCTTTGTAATTTAAACCTTCCTTAGTGGTTAGTTCATGGTTGGCTTGCCTAGCGGCGGCGCTGGGCTCCATCACGGCCTATCATAGAATTGGGTCGTGACAGTTAATATGATTGAGAGAATATATACTCAATATTTCGTATTTTAAATTTTCTCTTGAAGAATTAACCCAATTGAAATTTCCTCTTGAAGTAGGAAAATATTTTGAAGCAGTGTCTTTCTGTTCTTAAATAAAAGAATGAGTTGTTCAAAGTTATTTTTGAAGCACATTTTTATTCTCTAGAGTGAATGAAAAAAATACCACAACTCACCTTCTGAAGAAGTAGAATAATAGAGGATATAAATATTATTTTTGTAGCATAAAGATCATTGCCGCACGTACCTATTGTACGTAAAACATCTTGGATAATTTTATTAAGTATCATTCTAAGGAAAAATCATTTTTGTAGAATGCTTTCTACTACAACCACATTGATATATTATGGTTAGTTATTATTAACTACCCCGAAGAAAATAACAACTCATATATATGTCCCTGAAGGATGTAATGACTATGTGGTTGCCGCTTTGATATAAAATATTCAGATGTTAATAGCGTTTCTTCCTGAAGGAGATATTTGTCACAAAGATGGTGGTAAAAATATTGAAATTCTTGATTTCTGATATTTATAAATTTAAATTGTCTTTATATTATTTATTTGATTATGATTTTCTCTCATGATACCAGAAGTATCTGAGCAATATTTGATAGTACAAAATATATCAAAAACTCCTGAAGAACTAACTGTTTGTCTAGAATACACGTGACACCAGTAGTGTCCGAATAATATTAGATAGTGGATAGTAAATGAAGGCTCTCGAAGAGCTTATATATAAATATGTCATTCATATTATATGATTATGGTCAAAAATATGTTGTAGTAAAACCCGAAGTTTACTGATACAAATGGATATCATATTGCAACCACAAATGATTAGAAAATTAAAAATCTTCATGTTTCCACAATCCTAGGGGATAAAATAATATGTATGTGAGAAGTTACCCACCTTATTCTTCAATTTGTACTACATCATGTATCACAGTAAACCAGAAGTTTACTAATGCAAAAGCAGTCACAGTAAACCAGAAATTTACTGATACAAAAGTAGCCACAGTAAATCAGAAGTTTACTAATGCAAAAGTTTATGCTATAGTAAGCCAGAAGTTTACTTAGAGATAGCACATGCCATGATAAAATTGAAGTTTTTATTTTCTATTTTTAAATGAGCTATTTGAAAATTCAAATAAGCATATACTGATGAACTAGAAGATTTTTCAAGAATTCTCTCGTGTTGCTTCTTCTTATAATAAATTGATTATACCAGCTAAAGTTGGGACTAAAACCCCTGAATTCTGAAATATATAAAAGGTGAATATGGGCTCATTCACCTATCATGTGAACTACTTATAGATGCATATATGAGATGGTTACATGTGTGTTTATTGTCAACATGCAGTTTGGCATTTGAAATTGCATTTCTCAATTAAGAGCATAATTTTCAGGTTACGAAATCATGATAGTTCATCTTGATGATGCTGGTTTATATCCAAGCTAGTTTGGCATTGAATACCTCCTATTAATGACTAAACTGTTGCTTATGAGAATAAAGTCTCATGTGTTGGTCTAAGATTTTCTATATTCCATACAGCAGCACTTGTATGCATCATACCAACAAAATATGATAAGTCCTCCCCTCACAATTGGTTTAGGATCATAAACTAAATATTTTTACTATCAAATAACTTTTGATGTACGGTATATGATTAATTTCTCTACCACAATGCACAGAGATAGGTTTTCCAAAGAAGATTGAGGATATGTGTTAGTTTTTCAAACATTTGGGGGGTGTAATAAACAGCTGAAAAATATGCTATATGAATCGAATTATCATTAATATGAGCCTCCCTTAGAAGATAATTCAAGTCAAATGCCAGAAATATTTGTTGATCCAAAATTAAATATCATATTTCAGCTGCAAATGTTCCTATTAAAATTAAAGTCCCTGAAGGATAAAGTTCACTGCACGCATGAAGCGTAGTAAACCGATCGGTTCCAAAGGTAATAATCCTTGAAAAATGAAAGGAGCAAATGATCAAAATGATCATAATGAGGAGAAAATGAGCTCTAGAAGAGCTCACGACATAACATTTCATGAAACTCCAGAAGAAGTTCAGGTACCTGAAAATAAAGAAAGTGATGAGATCTCAACAAGTTATGTCGCTTAGGAACCGATACAAAATGAACGTCGGCGATATATTTGATACAATATAATACACAATATTATAAATGATTGTGAGGATCGGACATGTAGTCCATACACCTGAAGATGTCATGCCATCTAAATGCAAGTCATAACCTATACGACTCATATGATTAAGTCTATATGAAGATCCCTGAAGGATTTAAAATGCCTGAATTATATAGTTCAAAGTATCGTGAAATGTACTCAATCAGATTACAAAGATCTTTGTACGGTTTAAATCAATATGGGCGCATGTGATATAATCGCCTTAGTGAATATTTGTTGAAAGAGGGTTATATAAATGATGTTATTTATCCATGTATTTTTATAAAGAAAATGGCATCAGAATTTGTTATACTTGTTGTTTATGTTGATGACATAAATCTTGTTGGAACTCCAGAAGAGCTCCAAAAGGCAATTGAATATCTTAAGAAAGAATTTGAGATGAAAGATCTTGGAAAGAAAAAACTTTGTCTTGGACTACAAATTGAACATTTAGCAGATGGAATCTTTATACATCAATCTGCATATACAGAAAGGGTCTTAAAATGCTTTTATATGGACAAAGTGTACCCATTGAGTACACGAATGGTTATTCGATCACTTGAAGTGAATAAGGACCCGTTCTGACCTCCAGAAGAGGATGAGAAACTCCTTGATCCTAAAACACCCTATCTCAGTGCAATTGGTACACTTATATATCGTGCTAATGCTATAAGGCCTGACATAGCATTTTCTGTTAATTTACTAGCAAGATATATCTCTTCTCCTACACGGAGACATTGGAATGTGATTAAGCATATTTTGCGATATTTAAAGGGAACACTTGATATGAGTTTGTTTTATGCTAACAAAGGTAATGCAGATCTTGTTGGTTATGCAGATGCAGGTTATTTATCTGATCCTCATAAAGCTCGATCTCAAATCGGATACTATCACGACCCAAAATCCAACTAGTCGTGATAGCACCTAACCCAACCCGCTAGGTAAGCCAACTTTCAACTATCCAATTCCAATAACAGTTATTAAAGCAATTTAAGTAAATAAAGATCTTAATCTTATACATTCCCCAAGAACTGGCAGTACAAATCATGAGCTTCTAAGAATAGAATTTACAAAGTTGATATGAAGTAAATACATCTTCTGTTTGAAAAGTACATAAACAGAGTTTTTATAATCTAAGGCTACCATGAACAAGAGGCAGCTACCAAAACAATGCAAGTATATCTTCAAATCCGGCAACCATTGAGCACAGCAACAACAACAGCCAACATCTGCACGCAATATGCAGAAGTGTAGTATCAGTACAACCGACCCCATGTACTGAGTAAGTAACAAACCTAACCTTAGGTTGAAAGTAGTGACGAGCTTTTACCAAAGTCGGGTGCAAAACCAATAGTCCACAACAGTCCATAACAATTGTCACGCCCCAACTTGGGGAGGCGTGGCTGGCACCCGGTGCAGTACTAGCCCGAGCGAACCACTCTATAACTCATTTATTTTTTTCTTCTGTAACTATCAAGGGCCAACATGGCCACAACTCATAATGTATAACTATAAGTGGGCAAACGGTGTATCAATGAACCATCTTTCATAAAATATGAATACATATGGGCCGTCAAGGCTCTGACATACTGTACAAAATGATTCTCTGTCTACAAAGCCTCTAGGATTATTTGACATCAAATGGGATAGGGTACCGGCCTACTCATAAGTCTGTAGCAAAATTTGACACGATGACTCATAGACTCGGCTGCACTCCGAATGAGGTGGAGTCTTACCGATCCTTCGCTGAAGCGAATCTCGTCTACTATGAGGGCTCGTCAAACTGATTGTCTATACCTGCAGGCATGAACGCAGCGTCCCCAACAAAAAGACATCAGTACGGATAATGTACTGAGTATGTAAGGCAGAACTGAAACATAACAGTAAGTCAACATTAATTAAAGACATATAAGAATCAAGATGAATCTCTGAAGTGCCACCGTATATGCATACTTATTATACTTATATATATAGAATGCTTCTCTTGAGACTATTATCCATATCGTATGATAAATGACTGCCCAACTGATCAGTGGTAACTGCCCGACCGGACGTAACTCGGTGATAAATGCATAACTGCCCAACCGGTGGTAAATAATAATACATAACTGCCCAACCGGTAGTAACTACCCGACCGGCCGTAACTCGGTGTTAAATATGTAACTGCCCAACCGGCCGTAGCTCGGTGGTAAATGCATGACTGTCTGACCGACCGTAGCTCGGTGGTAAATGAATATGCATGTCTACCCAACCGGTGGTAAATTATGATACATAACTGCCCAACCGGTGGTAACTGCCCGACCGTCCGTAGTACGGTGGTAAATGAATATGCATGAAGATGCGTGTATCACTATATTATAAACATTAATATCTTTATCAAATACTTTAATAGGGAACTAGATACATACTTAGACATGCTTGAATATCATTTTACATGAATGAATAACGTAGACCTTCTTAGTCACTAAGAGTAGAACTATTTATGAAATAACATTACGTTTACATCTCATTATTTAGATCATGCCAAAAGAAAGAAGTATTAGCCTTACATACCTGGAGTAGGGATAAATTCGTATGATATTCTTGAAAAAGATTAAACCGTACTCCCTTAATATTGCAAAATCTCACGTTAGTTAAGAATGGAGATATGATTCTCATGTTCTTTAGGCATATAATGCTTCTCTTTTACTAAAATGATGTGCGGCTCAAGCTAGACTTCTGCAACAGCCTATCCAATTCCAATAAAGATGTATGGTAGTAAATCGAAAACATACAAAAAGTAGAGGTAATAATTCATACAAATGATCTTGAGTTGAGAGATATACTTTTGTCTAATGATTTGTATTGAACTATAAATATAGAGATCTCCAGATAGAACTCACGTTATGTGAATGAATATGATTCTTATGTCTTTAAGACATATAAAGATTCTCTTTTTAAAAGTCCAATTGATCATGCCACAAAAATCCCTTAAATTTTGCCACCTAATTCCATGAAATAATGAGTCATACTTTGGCTTTGATGAAGATTCATTGTGCTGCCACGTTTTGGCTTATTACCCTTATCCAAAAGACTTAAATTACTCAACCATTAATTATTAATTAACTAGCTAGTTTTCTCATTACCCACTAATTCACATAATTAAGGATTATTTTAAAATACTACTCATTTTTAACACACTTTATTCATCTTACAATCACGTTCATAGGGTACCTTGTATGGTACTAGTCCATAAATATCGAGTATTATAGCTCGCACCGTATTTTATCCCAAAATAAAAAACTTCGGCGATACTCAATTTCATCGATTCGTTAATCCTCCGACCTTTATAACACTTACTTATCACTTGTTACAAATAGCATAAATGCTTATGGTCTCAAAATAATCTCATATAAAGAGTACAAATTTTCGTACGCTTAATTCTTAAAATGGTAAAAAGATAACCTTCTTTTCTTGTGAGAAAATAATTTCTATCTTTACAATAAAGAAAATCTCATAAACTTTCTCATATTATGTATATAATTGAAAGTAGTAATATTAATAACTATAATAAATTATATTATTATTTTTCTTAAACCGTTTTACAAAAATATTCCACTCAAAATACCATATATATATATATATATATATATATATGTATGTATATTAAGGTTGTTAAACTTACGGGGTCTTACAATGACATAGTCACAAATCCTTTATAACCTCATGAATAGTCTTAATCCCTTCAAGCTCATATGGATTACTACGACTTATCCGAATATTAAAGTACGGGATGTAACAACAATGTAAACAAGTAAGACCAGAAGTAACTCAACAATCAAATGCTCAGCAAAAACATGATTTCTAAAAATAGTTCTGTCTTTCACGGAACATCAATGAAAACCCAAATCGTTTACCGGAGTTGCCAAAAATATGAATAAGTTTGAAAACAATTATTTTCCCAAAATCCTTTCAATAATAAATGAGATGTTTCATTTTCTTTTCAGATAACTCATGTAAAACAAATGCATCACTATGCCCATCTGTCAACATGTGTGAGAAACATGAATGATGTGATACTGTATAGCATGAGGATGATACATCTCTATGCCGGTATGTCATGTGTGCATGTCAATGCGATGCAACTCAGTGATAAAAATAATATGCATACTCTCAGAGTATCATTTCACTCAGTTCTCCCAGTCACTCAGTCCTCACAGTCACTGATGCCTTACAGTCACTCAATCCTACCAATCACTCGGCACTCGCACTCAGTAGGTACCTGCGCTCACAGGGGGTGTGTACAGACTTCAGAGGGGCTCCTTCAGCCCAAGCACTATAATCTGCACGGACAACTCACGTGCTATAATAAAGCCTATAAGGCCTGCTGCAGGCGGGAAGCCCCGATCCACATAATAATCCTCACAATCAGGCCCTCGGCCTCACTCAGTCATCCATCTCTCCAGTCATCCATCTCTCCAGTCTCTCGGGCTTACAATGTCATAAAAATAGCCCGAAAATGATGATATGATGTATCAATGAATAACAACAAATACTGAGATATGATATGCAATGAAATGCATATGACTGAGTATAAATTTTCATTTTAAAACAAATTATTCACAGCAATATGACCTCTGCGGGTCCCAATAATACTGGCACATAGCCTCAACATGATTTATAATATGATTCTCAGCTCAATTTCTTTAACACATAAAACTGCATGAAAAATGCCAAGATTATTTGACTACAAAATTCCACGAAATAATTACGTCACAATTTCTAAGGTGCACGCCCACACGCCCGTCACCTAGCATGTGCGTCACCTCAAAACAATTCACATAATACGTATATTCAGGGTTCATACCCTCAGCTCCAAGATTAGAAGAGTTACTTACCTCAAATAAGCCGAATCCAATGTCGAGCAAGCTAAACAATGCTCCAGAAATTCCATTCTGCGTAACAACTTCCGAACGGCTCGAATCTAGTCACAATTAATTTGATTCCGTCCACACCATTTATAGGAATTAATTCCATATCAAAATACCAATATTTTTTACAAAAATCCGAAATTACGCCCCAACCGAGCTCCAAAATGTCCAAAATGAGAAAAATCTCGAAAACCCTCGTTTTTAACACTGCCCAGGCATTTCGCACCTGCGGTGCCTGGGTTCACACTTGCGCATCCGCTTTTGCGGAAAAATTGCGTGCCTGCAAACACAGCCAGCCTTCCAAAACCTCACATCTGCAGTGCCCTTCTCGCATCTGCGGGATCGTAGATGCATATTACCCTTCGCCCCTGCGGCCTCGTAGATGCGGGCAAATTTCTTGCACCTGCGAGCACTGCCCAGTTCCACTCTTGGCCGCTTATGCAACTGATTGCGCGCACATGCTGCTTCGCACCTGCGATCAAAAGTTTTGTAGGTGCGATCACACCAGTAGGCAGCAGTTCTAGCATTTCCTTAAGTCCGAATTTGATCCGTTAACCATCCAAAACTCACCCGAGGCCCCCCAGGACCTCAACCAAATATATCAACAAGTCCCATAATATAATACGGACCTATTCGGGGCCTCAAATCACATCAAACAATATCAAAATGATGAATCATACCCTAATTCAAAATCTATGAACTTTGAAACTTCAACTTCCACAACCGATGCCGAAACCTATCAAATTACGTCCGATTGACCACAAATTTTGCATGCAAGTCACATTTCACATTACGGACCTATCTCAATTTTCAGAATCGGATTCCGACCCCGATATCAAAAAGTCAACCCCCCGGTCAAACTTCCCAAAAATTCAACTTTCGCCATTTCAAGCCTAATTCCACTACGGACCTCCGAATAACTTTTTGGACACGCTGCTAAGTCCAAAATCAACATACGGAGCTACTGGAATCATCAGAATTCGAATCCGAGGTCGTTTACGCATAGATCAATATCTGATCGACTTTTCCAGCTTAAGCTTTCCATTTAAGAGACTAAGTGTCTCGTTTCACTCTAAATTCTCTCCGGACCCAAACTAACTAACCCGATAAGTCATACAACAGCTATAAAGCACAAATTGAGCGGTAAATGGGAAAACATGGTTGTGATACTCAAAACGATCGGCCGGGTCGTTACATTCTCTCCCACTTAAACATACGTTCGTACTCGAACGTGCCAAGAGTTGTTCTTAACCTTAAAATCTCTAATCCACCTCACCACGCACATACTCGGGGGTGAACCCACGTCACCCTATTCCATATAGGCTTGACAACACAATACAACTGAAAATCATTGATTTAACCTTAGCCCATAAACCTTGAAATTTAATTTCCAACCTTAAGAATTTTTTTCAAGACACGAATCTTACATTTACACACTGTATGATTCTTAACAAGTTGTATCTAGCCATAACCATAACCATAACCACGGACATAATCACCTAGCATATTACACAACTCGCATGTTCGTAGCACCATTCCTGATCACAGTGACTACTCCAAAACCAACCAAATACTAGTATTAAACCCATATGGAACCAAACCTCATCCCAAAACCTTCATACACTGTTGATAATAAAAGAAACACGCGAAATTTCATGACCACTTACCAGATCCACAAGCCATGGAGCTCTCTCGCCCCAACCAGAACCATAATCCTATCCTAAGCTGACTTTCAATATTATCCTTCCAAACATACCGTAATCAAACCTGATAGTACCCATTCTAGGTCCAATAACCTTATATTACTAAACACAACTATTCCACAGACATGCCGCACTAATATAACTCAGAGCCACAACCCGTGCCATCCGTGTACCAATACGCAACAATTCAATGTACTCAATCATGGAAAATGACTCAAATGAGAGAACTGCCCCGCCAGATTAATAAGTACCGCCACACAGAAATGCTAAAAATCCAGCGCACATTGTAGAACCATCACACGATTCTAGCACAAGGTTCATACCTTAACATAACTCCGCTGCAATGCGCGACCCCATCCAAACACTGGTCCATATTATCTACCTCGAGTCACCCTGCTCAAAATCAATAATGATGGAGAGGCAAATGACAAAAATGCCACACGAAACCTGAAAGAACATAACTATTACGCAATCGATCATGCAATATCCAAATATTCATCTCGCTTGAATTCCGCCATGAGCCCCTCAATAGAACCGCACCATCTATGCACATAACCAATGAATCACAACTCTTCATAGCATAAAGGAGTAACTCATTGATCATTTCAGAACACGAATAAGTTCAACATCAACCGAATGGCACATCCCTCAACAATAGCAGTATGGAGCCAACCATTTCGGTTCGGTATAGAATACACATCTTAATTGGGCCTATCAATGGACTCCCAAATCAACTTTGGTCACCCACAAATAGACAAATAACCCTCCGAAAGTCCACAACGACTGAATCATAATACATACTATCATCTAGCTAGCTTCGGCCACGACTTTACAGTCCACCGCCATGAAATAATCTTCTCCCGCCAACTCCCAGTCTCCAAATCCCTAGGACACGCGAACCACCATTTCTGGTCCCATCTCCACCGCTTGAATGTCTAACACATTTCTCGTACACAATCAATCCACGAGGAATAATTCTCCCATTCTTTCGTGCCACATAGCCGCGTCTTAAAATCAGCAGTCGATCAACCAGGAGAGTGCTGCACTACCTATGAAATACCCATAATTGAAAACATAGTGCGCCCTTTTGAAATGTACACTCTACTCACGCAATACCAAATAGTTATAGCATTCATCTAAACATCAAAAGTTGTTCATGCCCTCTAAAAATTTATGACCTCCCTTTCAAAGCCAAACCGTGACCTTGCACATGCCAACCTTAATCCCACACAACACACCGCATCTATCATGCCATCATTTGAAAAATACGAGAACCTAAAAATCATTCTGAGTCACAAGTAAAATACATATCCGATCAGCCATAAGCTTTCCATTTGATTCCATCCGGTAGAAAATCACAATACTCAACATGCTCCTCAGGCCGGTAGGAAAATACCCATCTCAAGCCGTGGTAGAAATCCTCGAGAATGCTTTGGAATCCATTTGCACATAATCAAGCCATCAGAGTTGAATCTCTAACTCAACCAAGCCACGCAGGTCGCCAAACCCAAGTGTATTGCAATAAGGCACCTGTAGAAATACCCCACATCATAAGCACCCAGAGAATCGATCATATCCATTACCATACTGATCCAACCTACTACCCGTTTGGCTTATTTTCTCCGAGTTTCTTCCGAATCTGTCTTCAGATTGATACTTCTCCTTGCTAAAAAGCCACGATCTTTAGCCACAGCTCACCCCACAAACCTAGCATAGAACCACAACGCCCTACGGCCCATAAGCAATTGTATTCTTCTTAAGCACCTTCAAAAATACAACAACTGTAACACTCACTCTGAAAATACCTTATGTGAATTTGAAATTGTTCTTCTTTACCTTCCTTATACTAAAATGTAGAATCCATAGTCATACAGAATTTCCGCAAGTCCAAGCACCACCAAACGCAAATCTTAGATTTTATCCATACACAAGCCCGGAGAATTTCTCAATAGCTATATATAAACCTCGAACCTATTGGAACTTTCTCGAGAGTCACCCACTTTGTTCAAATCCAAATTACACCACCCAAATGGGCCAAAAGACACGTGCCCCATTAGCACAACAACACTCAAAGAAGTAACTCTACTTTAACACCACCTATCAAATTCATACTTCGTGCGCACTACATCATTCACCAATAACAACTTACTTATCCCACAATTTTTCATATACTCGTACGTGCAATATAATCCGTAACCAGGAATTTCCTTATTCGAGTCATCCTCGATCTCAACTTCTACAAGTCATAACTAACCAAAACTAAACCTTTACATATAACCATGAAATTGAATTATCAATAGCAGGCTCCCCCAATTGGCTCAAAGCCATAGATTAAATCATTCCATAATTCACAATACCAATACTCGATTACTGCCATAACGCCACAGTTAGTTTAACGAAACTTCTTCTCAAACTCATGCAACGCCAACCATAAAAATACCCCAAATCATCCGCTAAGCTCGCAATCATTCTCTTGACACTCAAGTCAACTTTCTCAGCCAGATTCATATTCAATTCTCCACCCATACGCCCTGCTGACGGGAGAGAAACTCTCCACTCACATATAAGGAACATACCTACGTAGATTACTCCGCAGGGGATAACCCACCTGCTTAGCCTCAAATTGATATCTTATTAAACCCTTTTGCAGTCACAATTACTATGCCATCACTTAATCTTTCCAAGTCCAAACTTATTAACAAGACATGAGAATTTAGTTTGTTCCAAAATTTAACAACGTGAAAGATCCTTCAAAACATTCATACTCGAGACTGCACGTCACATCAAAATGAAAATCAAGCACCCAATGGTCTTTCCTTTACATTTCACAGAAATATTTCTCGTTACATTCAAATCGTCTTAACACATCCCGCATTTACATCGTACTCATCACAAAGCCATTCCACCGCTCATCGAGCCACAAATTCCACTCATAGGGGCATTACCAAACATATGAGTCTAAATGTACAGGTTACAATTGAAGCTACCGAGCCTAAGTTGCGGTCTAAACCTGGCCTCAAGTCCTCCAGACTGACCCATCACAAAAACACATAATACACATCCCGAATCTCGTTCATACAATCACAAGCCGGGGATGCACAGCTGATACCGAGCACTCGTGTTCACATACGAATGCGTGGAAGGAATTCAAAGAGTTATGTCTCAAGCTGAATCAATTTCGCACGATAAGGAAAGAAAGATGGGAAGTATATATCCTAAATGCTATGTAGCCTCTCGAAGATAGGTATGGACGTCATCATACCGATCCGCAAGATTCTACTAGACACTCGCTCATGACTTATAGAACCTATGAACCTAGAGCTCTGATACCACCTTGTCACGACCCAAAATCCAACTAGTCGTGATGGCACCTAACACAACTCGCTAGGTAAGCCAACTTTCAACTATCCAATTCCAATAACAATTATTAAAGCAATTTAAGTAAATAAAGATCTTAATCTTATACATTCCCCAAGAACTGGCAATACAAATCACGAGCTTCTAAGATTAGAATTTAAAAAGCTGATATGAAGTAAATATATATATATATAACGGTATCAAGGTTGTTAAACTTACGGGGTCTTACAATGACATAGTCACAAATCCTTTATAACCTCATGAATAGTCTTAATCCCTTCAAGCTCATATGGATTACTACGACTTATCCTAATATTAAAGTACGGGATGTAACAACAATGTAAACAAGTAAGACCAGAAGTAACTCAACAATCAAATGCTCAGCAAAAACATGATTTATGAAAATAGTTCTGCCTTTCAAGTACATCAATGAAAACCCAAATCGTTTACCGGAGTTGCCAAAAATATGAATAAGTTTGAAAACAATTATTTTTCCAAAATCCTTTCAATAATAAATGAGATGTTTCATTTTATTTTCAGATAACCCGTGTAAAACAAATGCATCGCTATGCCCATCTGTCACCATATGTGAGAATCATGAATGATGTGATACTGTATAGCATGAGGAAGATACATCTCTATGCCGGTATGTCATGTGTGCATGTCAATGCGTTGCAACTCAGTGATAAAAATCATATGCATACTCTCAGAGTATCATTTCACTCAGTTCTCCCAATCACTCAATCCTCCCAGTCACTCAGTCCTCACAGTCACTCATGCCTCACAGTCACTCAATCCTCCCAATCACTCAGCACTCGCACTCAGTAGGTACCTGCACTCACAGGGGGTGTGTACAGACTCCGGAGGGGCTCCTTCAGCCCAAGCGCTATATTCTGCGCGGATAACTCACGTGTTGCACGGACAACTCACGTGCTATAATAAAGCCTATAAGGCCTGCTGCAGGCGGGAAGCCCCGATTCACATAATAATCCTCACAATCAAGCCCTCGGCATCACTCAGTCATCAATCTCTCCAGTCTCTCGGGCTCACAATAACTAGCCCGAAAATGATGATATGATGTATTAATGAATAACAACAGAGACTGAGATATGATATGCAATGAAATAAATATGACGGAGTATGAATTTTCAATTTAAAACAAATAATTCACAGCAATATGACCTCTGTGGGTCCCAATAATACTGGCACATAGCCTCAACATGATTTTTAATATGATTCTCAGCTCAATTTCTTTAACACATAAAACTACATGGAAAATGCCAAGATTATTTGACTACAAAATTCCACAAAATAATAACGTCACAATTTCTATGGTGCACGCCCACACGCCTGTCACCTAACATGTGCGTCACCTCAAGACAATTCACATAATACGTATATTCAGGGTTCATACCCTCAGCTCCAAGATTAGAAGAGTTACTTACCTCGAACAAGCTGAATCCAATGTCGAGCAAGCTAAACAATGCTCCAGAAATTTCATTCTGTGTAATAACTTCTGAACGACTCGAATCTAGTCACAATTAATTTCATTCAGTCCACACAATTTATAGGAATTAATTCCATATCAAAATACCAATATTTTCCACAAAAATCCGAAATTAAGCCCCCAAAATCACCCATGGGGCCCATGTCTCAGAATTTGACGAAACTCACAAAATACGACAACCCATCCAATTACAAGTTCAACCATACTAATTTCACTCAAATCCGACTCTGAATCTGTATTCAAAACTCGAAAAATTTATTTTGTGACATTAAAGAAATTTCCTTTTATTTCTATTGAAGATTCAATAATCTTACACCAAAAATGAAGATTAATTCATGAAATATAACCACAAGGGAGTCAAGAACACATACCCCAAGTTGTGTGGAAAAATTACTCTCCAAAATCGCCCAAACCGAGCTCCAAAATGTCCAAAATGAGAAATATCTCATAAACCCTCGTTTTTAACATTGCCCAGACATTTCCGCACCTGCGGTGCCTGGGCTCACACCTACGCATCCGCTTTTACGGAAACATTGCGCGCCTGCGGACACAACCAGCCTTCCAAAACCTCGCATCTGCAGGATCGCAGATGCGTATTACCCTTCGTATCTGCGAGCACTACCCAGTTCCACTCTTAGCCGCTTCTGCAATTGATTGCGCGCACATGCGGCTTCGCACCTGCAATCAAAAGCTTCGCAGGTGCGATCACACCAGTAGGCCGCAATTCCAACATTTCCTTAAGTCCGAATTTGATCCATTAACAATTCGAAACTCACCCTAGGCCCCCGGCCTCAACCAAATATACCAAAAAGTTCCATAACATAATACGGACCTACTCGAGGCCTCAAATCACATCAAACAACATCAAAATAACGAATCATACCCTAATTCAAAATCTATGAACTTTGAAACTTAAACTTCCACAACCGATGCCGAAACCTATCAAATTACGTCCTTGACCTCAAATTTTGCACGCAAGTCACAGTTCACATTACGAACCTATCGCAATTTCCATAATCGGATTTCGACTCCGATATTAAAAAGTCAACCCCCGGTCAAACTTCCCAAAAATTCAACTTTCGCCATTTCAAGCCTAATTCTACTACGGATCTTCGAATAACTTTCCGGACACGCTCCTAAGTTCAAAATTAACATACGGAGCTACTGGAATCATCAGAATTCTAATCTGAGGTAGTTTACATATAGATCAACATCCGGTCGACTTTTTCAATTTAAGCTTTCCATTTAAGAGACTAAGTGTCTCGTTTTACTTTAAATTCTCTCCGGACCCGAACTAACTAACTCGATAAGTCATACAATAGCTATAAAGAACAAATTGAGTAGCAAATGGAGAAACGTGGTTGTGATACTCAAAACGACCGGCCGAGTCGTTACAGATACGTGTTTACATGTGGAGGTACTATCATATTATGGCGCTCCACAAAGCAATTAATTGTTGCTACTTCTTCAAATCATGCTGAGATAATAGTTATTCATGAAGCAAGTAGGGAATGCGTATGGTTGAGATCAGTGATTCATTTTATTCAAGAAAAATGTAGTTTGGAATGTGATAAAAGATCCACAATTTTATACAAATACAATGTTGCATGCATAGCCCAATTAAAGGGAGGATTTATAAAAGGAGAAAGAGCGAAGCACATTTCACCAAAATTATTCTACACACATGATCTTCAGAAAAATGGTGATATCAATGTGCAACAAATCCGTTCAAGTGACAATCCAGCAGATTTGTTCACTAAATCTTTGCCAACTTCAACTTTTGAGCAGATGGTATACAAGATTGGAATGTGGAGACTCAAATATTTGAAACAAAGTTTTCATCAGGGGGAGTAAAATACGCGTTGTACTCTTTTTCTCTTACTAAGATTTTTCCCACAGGGTTTTTCTTATAAGGTTTTTAATGAGGCAGCTAGAAATGCGCATTACTAAATATGTGTACTCTTTTTCCTTCACTAGAATTTTTCCCACTGGGTTTTTCCTTGTAAGGTTTTAACGAGGTACAATATCTTTTAATGAACATCCAAGGGTGAGTGTTATGAAAATAATTATAACGTGGATGTCCATTTATTACTCCGCTATAGATAATCTTTTTGAAGAAGATTACCCATTTGGTACTCTATTGAAGTTTATCTACAAGCAGCTGATGCATGCAGGTTGCCAGCAACTCAAGAAAAGCTTCTTATTAAACAGGCGGGTTGCAAGCAGCTCATGCATATAGCTTACAAGCAGCTCACGAAAAGCCTCGCAGCTGCTTCCTTTCTTCTATAAATAGAGGAATTTTCAGTTCATTATGTACATCAGTTTGAAGTTGAATAATATATCAGTTTCTCTCTATACTTGTCTTTACTTTACAGTCTTTATTTTATAGCAAAAAGGACTTTTTTACTTCTTAAAATAAATAGGGTCCATCAATTTTTAGCCGTGATGCCGTGAGAAGTCTCAGTTTATCCATTTATTAACCTTCTTTTGAGAAGGTATAGGCACTCCTTTTATCTTGCTCTTCTACTTGCTTTCAATGAACGGACATATATTTGTATGAGGCAAAATCTGTCTTTAGAGTATCCATGCCAAGGTAATGTAATGTGAAGGATTCTCAGAGTCGACGTTAGTCGCAGCGACCCAAGAAGCAGAAAAGTCCTTGGGCGAAGTGTCAACATGAGCCGTAGTCGAGATGTCGACAAGAGCCGTAGTCAATATGTCGACAAGAGCCGTAGTCGAGATGTCAACAAGGGTCGAGGTCGAGGTTGAATATCGATGACAGGAGCTATAACGGCTAGTTTGTCAAGATAGGATATTAAAAGGGAATATTCTGGTGGATATTCTCTTTACTTGTACTATTAGGGTTTTTTAGGAAAATGTCTCATATATATAGAAAAAAGAGACAATAATAGGGGTATGTAATATTCATTTGCAAGAACACACTTTGACAGAAAAGATTCTCTCTCTCTTTCTAAGATACAAACACCACATTTTCACTAAGATTCTTGTCTATATTATTCCATATGTTTCCATCAGATCCAAGAATAATTCGAACATTCAAGGATTTGTCGGTCACTCATCATTGTCAGGAGGAACAACCATCTAGCTCATCCTTTATTGGGTGAATCATTCCTCTAATTTACTTAAATGCCATTTATTGCTTCTCATTGCTATTAAATGCTACATTATTACTCATGCTTTTTGGAATAGTTATTGCATACTGTTATCATTATTCGACCAGATCTGTTTAACGTTTATCACACTCTCGAAAGTTACATCCAGAAATATTATTATTAACTAAGTTTAACCCATGATCACATAAATTTAATTATTTGAACCAAGAATCATATTTATGGTCAAACAATTTGGCTCCGTTTGTGGGGATTTCTTAGTTAAAGCTTTTAGTTTCTTCTAGATCTACAACTAGCACGGGTTACTAACATAAAAAAAAAAGTAAGCAAAAATAAGATCTCATTTCTTTGTGTACACAAATCCCAACATGGCAGGTAACCGAGAAGAAAGGACGAGAATCATAAGTGACCTCCCGACCAACCTCATGAACGTCATCAACAAAAGCTGTGAAATAGCAGACGAAGGCGTGACGCCCAGTGCCTCCCCTAGACGAGATGGGTCACCGCCCCTTCATTACAGTATCACAAAATCTCATAGTATGGGAGTCTTCACGTCTGTGGTGGATGAGACACCCCTGCTGTAAAAAGGCTCCTTGAAGCGTGGCTAACTGACACGCTAACCAGCGTCCTCAACAAGCCCGCCGGGGACATGACTACAGAAAACTCAAGGGCTTGCACTATACAACCAGCGAACGAGTAGTGTGACCAACCTCCTCCTCCAACGACAGGTATTACTCACAATGTCACTGATAGTTCATGTGACAACGCCTTTGCAACCATTCTGAAAAGGATGGAGGAAATGGCGAATGAAAACAAGGCACTCCGAGATCAAATGAAAGAACACCAGGAAAGAGTTGACAAGATATCGGGCGCTCCTAAGCTGCTGCCGAAAAGGGACGCTGGCTGGTTCGTCGAGAAACCTTACAATGATGATGCAGCACCGCATGCCATACATAAAACCTTTAAAATGCCACCCTATCTCAGGATATATGACGGCACAACTGACCCTGAAGATCATGTGACTCATTACGTCATTGCCGTAAAAGGCAACGACCTTGCCAAAGAACATGTGTCTTCCATATTGCTGAAGAATTTCGGCGAAACCCTCACAGGAGGGGAATTAAACTGGTATTCATTCACATCTACCAGTACGCTCCATAGAAACCTTTGAAAAAATGGCCGACAAGTTCGTAATGGCCCACGCCGGAGCCAAGAAAGCCGAGGCGAGAGTGAACGGCATATTTGCTATTAAACAATCTCTAGGAAAGGGGATGAGGGACTTCCTCGCCCGATTCAACCAAGTAAGGATGACTTTGCCAAACGTGTCCGAAGGGATGACGGTCGCAACTTTTCAAAACGGGCTGAGTAGGGACGGTTTAAGAGCTACGAGGAAGCTCTTGAGCAGGTTGATGAAGTACCCCCAACCACTTGGGACGAAATCCATAATGCTTACTGTGCCGAGGTCCGTGCAGATGAGGACGACCTCAACGGGCCAACCTACCGACTAACCTAGGTACAAGCAGAATCAAAAAAGGATCGAAGAGAGAATACCATAAGAGATCATCCAATTCGGCGACCTAACAGGGAATGGCATCAACCATATATCAGAACGGTTGCCGCCTCCTCCCCCCGCTATAAAGAAGGGCCATATCTATCAAGACCAAGGACGGGAACTCATCGGAATGACAGAGGTATGCCCCTATTTTCTGCTCACAATTTGTGTGTCACCTACAGAGATAGTCTATGCCCTGGAGAAGCTCAGGCCAAAAGTGAAGTGGCCACCAAAGATGCGATCGGACCCTAATACCAGAAAATCTGATGCCCTCTATGAGTTCCACCAGGAACGAGGGCACAAGACGGAAGACTGCATCGCCCTAAGGGAGGAAGTCGTGAATATGCTACGACAAGGACATCTTAAAGAGCTGCTAAGCGATAAGGGAAGAACTAATTTCGCCAGAGGACGCGAACATCAAGGGCCGCCCAAACCACCCTCACCAACTCGTACCATCAACATGATTATCGGAGACGATGCCTCTATCAACAGCGTAAAGTTCACCACTACCCACAAACTCAAGCAATCCATCACCCATGAACGGTACGACGAACTCGAAGAAAGTATCATCTTCGACAAGTCAGATGCCGATGGTTTGGTTTTTCCTCATAATGACACCCTCGTTATTACTCTATGAATTTTAGATACTGATGTTAAATGTATTATGATAGATGAAGGGAGCAGCGTGTGCATTATTCATCCTCGAGTACTTACCCAGATGAAACTCGAGGATAAGATAGTGTCGCACTGCATCACGCTAGCTGGTTTTAACAATGCAGTTGAACGGACGTCCAGGAAAATTACTCTCCCCGTTTTGGCCGACGGCATAACTCTGGAAACAATATTCCACATCATGAACCAAGACATCGTGTACAATGCCATAGTGGGACGACCGTGGATACACCACATGAAGGTCGTCCCCTCCAGCTTATACCAAGTCGTCAAATTCCCAACTCCATGGGGAATATTCAGCATGCGAGGAGAGCAGCGTATATCCCGGGAATGCTATCACATTGCTTTAGACAACATGGCGTCCCAATAAAGGAAGGACAAAGAAAAAGAGGCATAGAAATCAGCACGGTCGAGGTCGGGGCATGACGAGATTGGGGAAGGCATCAAAGATCCCGACATAGTCGAAGCTGCAGGATCGACCATAGAAGACCTCGACCCTGTTCAATTAGACCCCAATGACCATAGCGAGAAGGCCTATATCGGTTGCAAACTTCAGGACCCAGGTAAATTTAGTCAATTCTTAAAAACTAACGCGGATTTGTTTGCTTTCAGCTATGCAGATATGTCGGGTATACCAAAGGAGACCGCCAAGCACAAATTAAATGTCGACCCCTTCCACCCCCCGGTAAGTAAGGTCAGGTGTAAATTCAACTCTGCAATCCATGACGCAGTGCGCGAGGAAGTGGAAAAACTGTTATAAAATGGTTCCATCGGGGAATCGAAGTACCCCAAATGGGTCGCCAACGTGGTAATGGTTAAAAAGAAGAATGGGAAATGGCGGATGTACGTAGACTTCACAGACTTGAACAAAGCATTCCCAAAATATTCGTTCCCGCTGCCTCGCATCGACCAACTCATTGATGCAACGGCCGGACATGAGCTACTAAGCTTCTTGGATGCTTACTCAGGCTATAATCAGATCCTCATGGAAGAAGAAGATCAGGATAAAACCATGTTTATCACCCACTAAGGAACGTACTGCTACAGGGTCATGCCCTTCAGATTAAAGAACGCGAGGACGACTTATCAAAGGTTGGTGACAAGGATGTTCAAGGATCAGCTTGGAAAGACAATAAAAGTATATATAGACGACATGTTGGTCAAGTCTAAAAGGGGAGAAAATCACATCGACCATCTGAAAGAAACTTTAGGCATACTCAGACAGTACGGAATGAAACTCAACCCGGAGAAGTGTGCGTTCGGCATAACCTCAGGAAACTTCCTAGGTTTCCTCGTATCACAGCGAGGGATCGAGGACAACCCTGACCAAATTAAATCCATCGAGGGGGATACCCGAACACTTGACCAGTAAAAAATAGGTCCAAAGGTTGACTGGCCATATCGCCGCCCTATCAAGGTTCATCTTGTGGTCGTCGGATAGGTGCCATAAATTATTTGGTGTACTTAAGAAAGATAATGGCCTACAATGGACTTCGGAATGCGTCCAGGCTCTTAGGGAACTAAAGGCATACCTGTCGTCGCCGCCCTTGCTTTCAAAACCAGAGTCGGGGGAGCGTCTCCTCGTCTATCTAGCTGTATCCGAGGTAGCTGTAAGCGCAGTCCTAATTCGAGAAAACAAAGGTACGCAATCTCCCATCTATTACATTAGCAAAACACTAGTCGATGCCGAGACGAGGTACCTACACCTCGAGAAACTAGCTTTGGCCTTAGTCGTACCTTCACAGAAGCTTAGACCGTATTTCTAATGTCACCCCATCTCGGTCGTCACAACTTCCCCCCTAAGAAGCATTTTGCATAAACCCAAGCTATCGGGAAGGCTGGCCAAATGGGCCATCAAGCTAAGCGAGAACGATATCACGTACCAGCCACGAACGGTGATAAAGTCACAAGTGCTCGCTGATTTCGTCTCTGACTTCAGTGCAAAAATAACGTATGAAGTTGAAAGGGAAGCCGTCCAAACTTCCCCTGAAACACAAGACCTCTGGTTCTTATACACCAACGGTGCATCCAATGCGTTGGGGTTCAGACTGGGACTCGTACTCGAAGTCCCAACAGGCGAAGTAATTCACCAATCCATAAGGAGCCCAGACATGACTAACAACGAGGCCGAGTATGAGGTTGTCATTGCAGATTTAAGACTAGTGCTATAGTATGGGGCGAAACGGTTAAAACTACGCTCTGATTCCCAGCTCGTAGTCAACCAAGTCACAGGGACTTTCCAAAATACCAGACCGAAATCTACAAGCTGCTGCCCGAGTTCGACGAATGTCAGCTCGACCAAATTCCACGAGCACAGAACGCCGAGGAAGATGGCCTCGCTAAACTAGTCGCAACCACCAAAAGCATCACAACAGGAGATAAAAACGTGGTCCATCTCCTCAACTCATTGCTATACCAAGTCGAGGTAAGAACCATTAACTTAACTTGGGACTGGCGCAATCGTATTATCGCATACTTGCAGGACGTCACACTCCCACGCTATAAAAAAGAGGCCAGGAAACTGAGAATACAAGCAGCCAAATACAGTATCCTCCGTAACGACATGTACAAGAGAACCTACGGCGGCCCTTTAGCGAACTGCCTAGGCCCAAACCAGACTCGGTGCATCCTTGAAGAGATCCACGAAGGCCATTGCGGGGCTCATTCCGGCAACTGACCACTGGTCAGATGTCTCATACGAGCGGGATATTACAGGCCCACCATGAAAAAAGAGGCCGCAGACTTTGAAAAAAAGATGCGAGCAATGCCAGAAGTACGCCCCCAGTGATTCACCAAGCGGGCGAACACCTCCACTCGGTCACCTCACCTTGGCTGTTCATAAAATGGGGGAATGGACATCGTGGGCCCCCTCCCAGCAGGACGAGGTAACGTACGATTCCTTTTAGTTTTAACTAACTATTTCTCTAAGTGGGTGGAAGCAAGAGCATTCGCCCAATTACGGGAACAAGAGGTAATCACTTTTATATAGAGAAATATCATATGTCGGTTTGGCCTTCCCAAAAAAATCAGCTGCGACAACGGACCCCAATTCACGAGGAAAGAAAATCGCAGAATTTTTTGAGAAATGGCAAATCAAAAGAATACTCTCAACCCCGTACCACCCCGCGGGCAACGGGCAAGCAGAGTCCTCCGACAAATTAATAACTAAACATCATAAAGGAGAAGCTTGAGGACACCAAGGGACTGTGGCTGGAAGTACTACCAGAAGTATTGTGGGCATACCGAACAACTCTGAAAACGAGCACAGGATAGACTCCCTACTCTTTGGTCTATGGGACCGAGGTGGTAATACCAGTCAAGGTCGGAGAGCCCAGTCTAAGGTACTCCCACGAGAGCGGCACAAGCAACGACGAGGGTAGAAGGTAGGAACTTGACGAAGTCGACGAACGAAGAGATATGGCCTATATAAGAATGATCGCCCAAAAACAGCAAGCAGAACGCTATTATAACAAGAAAGCAAAGGTCAGGTCACTAAAACCCAAGTGAGCAAAAATCTCAGGGAAGGCAAGCTGGGAATAAATTGGGACGGTCCGTAAAAAATCACAACAAAAGCAAATAAAGAATCATTTCAACTAGAAACAATGGAAGGAAAGCTACTACCAAACAACTGGAATATCAGCCACCTCAAATACTTCAACTTCTAAGAGAAAAAGTGTCCCCCAAGTCGTACTCTTTTTTCCCTAACTTAAGTTTTGTCCCAGCTGGGTTTTCTCAAGAAGGTTTTTAACGAGGCGACGAAGGGAACACTTAAAGTTGAAGTACGCGAAGGCAAGTCCTGGTTAATATTTCATTGATCGACCTCTCACTACTCTCCAGATCGACCAATGAAGGGACTAGATAGACTGGGACTGGGACTGAAATGCCAGCCAACACCCAAAATCTGTAAATTTCTCCAAGTATGTAACAAATGCAACAATGTCAAGGCAATAAACTTTACACTTACCAGCATATTTATCTCAAATTCAGGTTAAGTTTGACCTTGCTCGAACTAACATCTGTCGGCCCTAGGACATAATTAAATATAGGTTATGTTCGACCTTGTTCCAACTAACACCTGCCGACCCTCGGCCATGAGTAAATAAAAGTTATGATCGACCTTGTTCGAACTACCACCTATCGGCCCTCGACCATAATTAAGTTCAGGTTGTGGTCGACCTCGCTCGAACTAACAACCGGCCCTCGGCCGCAACTTAAACGAAAAGTTATGATCAAACTCGTTCGAATAAATACCTATCGGCCCTTGACCGTAACCTAACGAAAGGTCACAACCAAAAAAGTCGACGAGCTCGGCCATGTTCCAATGCACAAGCAACAGAAGCAAAAACATATAAGTACAGAAAACAAAAGCAAATGCAGAGACCAAATTTGGCATTTCATACTTAAAATATTTTTTACAAAGGCTCATGAAGATGCCGCCAAAAATATACAAAAGTTTACAAAAAAGAGAAGAAGAAAAGACTACTGATCACCACCATCGCAATCTTCTGCTCTGTCACCGCCTTTGGCCACCAGTACCCTCGCCACATTGGTCCCCCAATCAATCGCAATTTTTTGCGTACAAACACAGAAAATAATGGACCAACAATTTACCCAATTTATATAATTTTTACGCAGCAACGATTCCGAAAATTTGAAAGCAAAACTCATCTTATAACTATACAACCAAGCACATAAACTGAGTAGGAAGAGAGAAGACTAGAAGGAATAAAGAAAACTGGAAGAGGAGTTGAACAATTATGAGAATGTGGAGGAAGAAGCTAAAACGGAAAGTTAAAGAAAATACATACAATTTGCATTACTATCATACTATTGATATAAACGATATAAGCGCCTGACTTTGTAGATTAACGCAGTACTACTCATATTTTTAAGAAAGGTTTAACCTTAGAGGCCGTTTGGTAGCCGGTTAGAGAGGAGTTATCCATGTATTAAAACTAGGATAGCTTTATACATTATTTGGTTAAAAGAAGGGAAACAAATAATCTCCACATAGAAGCTAGCATAGTTATACAATGTTTGGTTGTTTTTTTCCTCTTTTACACATAAAATGTAGCATTGCTAATACAATATTTGGTTCATGTTTTTCTTTTCCGTATAACTAATACATGTATAAGTTATGAAGGAATCTATGTATTATGGGACTCCGCCTTATTCAGATCCTCTGACCGCGCCGCCTCAACCTTCTCCAACTATTCCACTTTCTCAGCAACTTCGCCATTAAGGACCTCCATCTGGAGCCGGCATTCCTCCAATTGTCTGCGCAGCTCGACCACTTGTGCCTGAAGGTCGCCGCACTGGGCCTCTATGACTCTGCTGACCTCAAGCTTTTTTTTCCCTACTCCTTAACTTTCCCTCAAGACGCTACACTTCTTGATGACTCTTACCAACTCGTCATCCTTCTCCTTCAATTCATCTGGAAAGGCCTGCAAATTGCCGCCCTCACCAAACCGCATGCGAAACTCACGGTACTTGCCACGGTACTCGAAATATTTATTTTTCAACCTCTCAAATATTTTCATACGCTTCTCCTCCCTTCGGGCACTTTTAATATCCAAAATAACGGTCTGTAGTCACAAAAAGAAAAGGAAGGGAGGCAAAAATGAAAATGCCCCTGCTAACAAAGGCAAAACACTTTTAAAAAAAACACAAAAGGACGAAGCCCAAAAATACTCATCTTAAAGCAAGGCCGACTATGCTCCTCAACAAGGTGACATCGTTCAGTTCTTTGAGGGTTTCACCCTCTATTTCAGAGAAAAGAGGGCCGAGGGCAGGAACTACGTTCTCCGTATTCTTTAGCATATCACGATCCATGGGGATCGCAATGGTCCTCGTAGACCCCTCTAGCCTTACCTCGAGCTGGGTAAACCCTTCCTCCATCATCCTCAAGTCACTAGCATCACTGAACCCGTATCACAGCCTTCTTCGTCAACGTCTTTGCCTCTCCCATCGGCCGACAAAAAAGTATCATCAACTGGCCGCGAAGTCGACGACTCGACTTGCCGCGAAGTGTCAAAATCTCTAGTAGTCAGCCCTTCGGCCTCCGTCATCATAGAAGGGAGAGATACCCTCGTCGGCCTCCGCCGATCTCGGAATCTCAGACATCGGCCTGACATCATCTTTAATGACAATAGTCGTTGTCTCGCGCAGTGTAAAATCACTCGCCATTGAGCCAACAACCTAGGCGATCCTATCGCCGACGTCTACTGATCTCCTTTTACGAGGCATCAAGTCCCCATCACCTCACAATGACTCCTCTTCCTCATTTATGAGACAGTACAAAGGAGAAGTCGTAGGCTCTGCGGACTAAACCTTCACAGCTAAAGAAGGAACAGATACTGGAGCAGCAACGGGCAAGACCTAGGAGTGAGCAGAATCAGTCTCGTTCATAGAAGAGGCGGGAGCCGAAGAGGCAACAACTTTCCTCTTACGGAACGCGGGTGTGGGAGCTCTCGACCTCCTCGAGGACCCCCTAGCTGAAATTAAGGGAAGTACAAAGGGAAAAGAAAGTCAGCCAAAGTAAGCCACAAAAGATAAATAACTAAGAGACCACAGACGAGAATAACTTACCAGTCGAAGGGAGATGAGGGCCAAACCTTTTGAAGAAGCCCGACCATTCACATATCCCCATGATGTGAGGAAGGAGCCGACCCATCTAGTTGGAAATATCATCGACCAATGGCGGAGGCAAACACGTAGCTGCACAAGAAGGGGCAGAAGGTTAGCATCACAGCCAAACACAAAAGAAAATTTGGATACCTACAAATAAGGAGGCGCATACTTACAAGTACAATTCCAAGCCTTAGGGAAACCATCGGCATTGGCCACCACGTCCTCAATTCTAACAAAGAAAACGTTGATCCATAATTGGTGGTTAACCTTGTCGTCCATCTTCACCACCAAACATTTACCTCCTCGGTGGCGAAGATTCAGCATCGTCCCTCTATAAAAGCTGGAGGTGAATAGGTGTGTCAAGTGTTGAAGTGTGAGCTCGACCCCGGCCAACTCCGCAAATTTGGTGAGCATCCTTATAAGTTTGTAGACATACGGCACGAGCTAAGCCGGGCAAACGCCGTAGAAGTGACAAAACTCCTCCACTAGCGGAAGAAGAGGAAGAGTGTAGCCGACATGAAAAGGGTAGGCTGAGAAAGCGCAGTTCCCTGGACGGCGGACCTGCATCGCATCCCACCCGGCAGGGATCAATTCGACGTGATTAGGGAGGCCGTATTTAGCCTTAAGCTCTAACAAATCGGCCTCCTTCATCGCCGATTTGAAGGTTCTGGGCTCGGCTTTAGGTAATTTCGAGAAATCAGACCTGGTATCGGGGTTACGAGGAACTATTTCCTCCACCATGGGAAAGCTTCCGTCCTTGGCGGCAGTAGAAATGTTCTCCTCATGAGGAGGGATCACCATCGCTAAAGGCACCGGCTCACTTCCCTCACCAGATTCAGAAGGTGCGGTAGTCATATTTTTATCGGAAGAAAAAAAAGTATCAAGCAATAAAGGATCGAAAACAACAAAGCCCCTGAAACAGAAAGTGCTAAGTCACAGAGAAGAAAGAAAGAGATATGGAGTTTTGGAGTAGAAGGTCTATTACTTCAAAAATACACCCAAGCACATCTATCTATAAGAACCTGGACACCAAAATCAAAAAGGGTTCATCATTACTGGCGTCGTAACCGAAGCGGCAGGTTCAATCAAAGGGCTCACGAGAAACGAAGCAACGCCTTGGGAAAATGCGTCATTATGACGCAAGACGTCATCCTAATCTGTGGACAGACTAATTCCAACAAACCGATCGGGAAAATCGAGACGTTTCGAAATAGGTGGTCCGCATAGGGCCAAGTTGTCGACTCACCGTGACCACCACAACCTGAATTGCTCGCTCAATTGTTTCTACCGTGATGAGCAGATCCGCTCATCGACCCCGCCTGAAGTCGATCTCAATAAGTGGAGGGACTAACTGTATGAGGCAAAATCTGTCTTTAGAGTATCCATGCCAAGGTAATGTAATGGGAAGGATTCTCGGAGTCGACGTTAGTCGAAGCGACCCAGGATGCAGCAAAGTCCTTGGCCGAAGTGTCGACATGAGCCTTAGTCGAGATGTCAACAAGAGCCGTAGTCGAGATGTCAACAAGAGCCGTAGTCAAGATGTCAACAAGAGTCGAGATCGAAGTTGAATATCAATGACATGAGCTGTAACGGCTAGTTTGTCAGGATATGATATTAAAAGGAAATATTCTAGTAGATATTTTCTTTACTTGTACTATTAAAAGAAAAAAGAGGCAATGATAGGTGTATGTAATATTCATTTGCAAGAACACACTTTGATAAAAAAAGATTCTCACTCTTACTAATATACAAATATCATCTTTTCACTAAGATTCTTGTCTATATTATTCCATACTTTTTCATCATATCCGAAAATAATTCGAGCATTCAAGGATTTGTCTGTCACTCATCATTGTCAGGAGAAACAACTATCTAGCTCATCCTTTATTGGGTGAATCATTCCTCCTATTTACTTAAATGTCATTTATTGCTTCTCATTGCTATTAAATGCTACATTATTACTCATACTTTTTGGAATAGTTATTGCATACTGTTATTATTATTCGACCAGATCTGTCTGACGTTTATCACACTCTCGAAAGTTACATCTAGAAATATTATTATTAACTAAGTTTAATCCATAATCACATAAATTTAATTATTTGAACCAAGAATCATATTTTTGGTCAAACAATATCAAAGCTCAACGCCTTAAACCCCACAAACTTAGTAAGATACAAATTAGAAAGAAAATAAGAAGAAGACAGTTTGTCCCTTTGCACTATATTATATAGTAGAAGTAGCTAGGTGGCCAATATATAATTTTGCAACGTGTAGCAGAGTCGAAAGTCGTCCATCGAGATAGGCAAAAAAACATCACATGGCATTGGAAAGTAGCCCAATTGCATCAGTCATTGCCATAGTATTCACAAAGCTGTACTACATATTTATAGTACTCTCATTCATAAACATGCACAATATCAAGAGTAACACCATCACGCAATCTTAAACATCTACTGATCTACTATATGAGTTCTATCATATTTTCGTACAGTGTTATATAATTACAGATTAAACTCTAAAATACAACCAAAGTACTCCACAAAACCTACATATAATTTACAGCTTAATTTGGATCCACTCCTACAGTCTTCAAGGTCACTACACCCGGCTTCCTGCAATAATAAAATTGCTAGATAAGTACCAATACTATCCCATATTTGTGCTAATCGAAAAGAGAAACAAAATTGAAAAGCAAGTAATAGAAGTAATTAAATAGTTGTATTAGCTTTACTACTAACTTGGTATAAACGTCGCCATGAGCTGGATCAGGAATGACACGGCTAGTAGAAAAATCCTGAATGTGAGCCACCTTTCGGAATAAAGATTTGTTAATGAACTTATCTGCATCTTCTGCAACATGTTCTGGCTCCACTATCTCAGGCAGAGTTTCCCTCCTTGATTTTTTTACATGCACATTAGGGGCTCGCCTCAGCTGATGCATCGCCGTGTGCAGCCCGAAACTCGCCGATAGTCCGATCATTCCTAGCGCCACACACACTGGCACAAAGTCTCCCTTCTTTGACCTGTAACTATCAGAGGCGAATTTAGGAATATTAAATTGAATCCATTTCTGGAGTATGCATACGTCTTAAAAATTAAAATGCAAACATATAATAAGACCGCTCTTATTTTTTTAATTTCACTTGATACTAAATTCTGAATTAGGCTATCATCCGCATACAACAACAACAAACTCAGTGGCTAGTGGGTAGCCACATACATTTAAGGGTTGTCAACAAAAAATTATATTGTATATCTAGAAACTTATATTATGTATATAGGCCAAAAATAATGTTTTATATGTGTATATTAAATTTTGAACACCCTCCGTAAAATTCTCGGCTTCGCGGCCAGTGGCATACATAAACCGTAAAATCCTTTACGTAAAAGGAGTAGATTATGGAGTAGAACGATAATCTTACTTGGGCACAGTCGCTTTAAGTTGGACGGGTGGTGACGCTCCCTTAAATCTTGAAGTGGCTGCTGTTGCATAATTTACTGAGGAACTTCCCTTTAATAAGTGACTAACAATGGATTTTAGATAAGTCTGCAACATCGGGAAAAAAAAAAAACCTTTTATCTTACTTTAATCTAGCATCAAGATGAATAATGAGCGAAAGAGCAACAATCATCACACCAAGTTGGCAAGTTATATAATAATAGAAGTAATTGGAACTTACCGCTGATCTAAAAGCCATAGGAGTAAACAATTGCTGTAGATCGAACTAAGTTAAGAATTTTGATATTATATGATTCTAAGCTTAGTGTATCTGCTCAAAATCGAATTGTTTGCGGATGATCACTTTTGCGTTTGTGATCCATTTAATAATAGGAGAACAGAGGGTTCCGGAGACACCTAGGATATAATAGGACAAGACCCCTATGATTTTACCAAATGGGAGTTTGACACATGCCGAATAGAAATGAGTCCACGTCACTGCCACATGGACGTAGAAGTCTCCTGAAGCCACCAAGTGATGTTTATCTGATATTTGATCACTTAATTAAGCATAGTATCCAGAACTGAAAATACTGGCCCTATTTAAATCATGGGCTTGAATAGCAGGGTACAATAAGGTGAAAATAATATGGTTAGCTAGTTTTGGGACTGGTAATTAAAAAATAATTTGTATTTGTAAAATTATTAAAAAATAGTTACTACTACTTTAGCTGAAATATGGAAGTTTTCAGTATAATATGCTGGATTTTGGAGTTCTGCATATAAATTTCGAGTATATTATGTTGGAACTCCAGCACATTATGAAATTCTAGCATATTATACTGGAATCTCATATGTAAATGTTCGAACTACAGCATATTATGCTGGAATTTTTTAAAATTTTTAAAGGTATTTGTTTAGATTTTATCTTTACATGAAAAAAATGACTAAATTTTAATTACTTTAGAAACTGTGGCTATTTTTCAATCATTAATCGTAAATTAGGCTATTTCTAAATATTTTTCCTACAACAAAATGCTAAGTATGGGTTATTGGGTTGATCCTATGGTGTGGAACGATGTAGGTGATTGTGGTTTATGGGTTGTAGTCCAGCCAGGGGCGGCAAGACCCTAAAGCAAGTGAAGCACTTGCTTCCTAACTTTAAGCCTCAAGAATTTAAGGGTCTCAAAATTACTATTTTTTTATATATAGCATATTATTTATATAATTATTTCTTTATTGTCATATTAATTTTAATAACTCAATTTCTTCCTCTAATTAATATAATCAAAATAGTTTTCTGTCAATCTTATTTTACATTTTTACTAAATTATATTTCTCTCTCATTAGTTAGTCACGTAACTATATCTAATAATCTAACTTATTATTTATTTTTCTCACATAAATTATACTCTCTCCGTCTCAATCTATATGAAAGTGTTTGACTAGACATGGAGTTATGAAATAAAGAAAAATTTTAAAACTTGTGATCTAAAATAAATCATAGAAACTTTTGTGGCTAGAAATCATCTCATTAAGGGTAAAAAAGAAAATATAAAGTTGGATTATTACCAAATATAGAAAGAGGGCTGACTAAAAATAAAGGATTCACATAAGTTGGGACGGAGGAAGTATGTTTTCTCGGTTCTCTCATTTCAGTAGTAATGCAATCAACGTAAAATTCATAATTTTTTTGTACTTTATAAAATCAAGTTCTCATTTTTTTTTCATTTCACATACTCACTTGTCTAATTTTTCAAAAAATAATGCTCATTAAATTATATATATATATATATATATATATATATATATATATATTTAATGACTCTTATTAAGACTTTGCTTTAGGCCTCGAATACTGATGAGTCGCCCCTAAGTCCGGCCTCATCGGGTTGAAACCCAACAAATTCCAATTCAACATGTGAAAGTTCCAATGAACGCGTCATTAGCACGTTACATCTGTCTATGTTGTTAGTGTACTTTAACATATTATAGTAAGGTTACTTAATATTTATTAATAGATTATCCATGAATACTTACTAAATAGAGTTAAGTGTAATTACCTTTGAAATAATTCAATCGTTTAAATATTTCAAACATTGTGTATATGGTCAAAACCGAGTTTGCCCTTCGTGCGACTAATCAAGATTGGAGCATGATGGACCGAGGTTCGTCATTATAATATCGAGATGTGATGTGAAGTTGGAAGGTCGAGTTCGAGACCTAGAGACCGATCAATACCGAGATCGAGTCAAGGTCGAGCTCGAGACCCAGAGACCGATCAAATACCGAGATCGAATCAAGGTCGAGCTCGAAATCCAGAGACCAATCAAATACTGAGATCAAGTCAAGGTCGAGCTCGAGACCCAGAGACCGAGCCAAGGAATAACAAAGTCGTTATAGCTGCATTTGGGGAGAAAATCTCGGCTGAAATCACGGCTTGAGTTAAGAAAAAGTCAATTAATTAATCTATCATGGGATCCCCACTATGTATTTTTAATTATATCCGAAGTACGATTCCTCCACTATATTAGGAGTGGCTAATATTTGTAAAAGAGGAGATTGATATACGTTCACACATTCTCACATTCAGAGATTATGAAGATTTACATAACATCTAGCAAATATTATTCTTTTTTGGGCTTTTGATATTGATTCATCTTGTTCATTTATCAATCATTCTCTACTCAATTAAGGTATATATTCATTCTTTTTTACAGTCAATTATTTTTCTAATTTGTGCCGAGTTATACCACGTATCCTTAGAACTATGTATAAATTCAACTCTATCCGTTTTTCGAGTAAATAGTTTGGCGCCCACCGTGGGGCTAAGGATAACAGTGGTTATTTGGTACGAATCTCGCAAAACACACCATTTTACACTTGCTCTTGGAAGTGTCTTTGATTTCAGGTTAAAAACGACGAACTCTCAATTAATGGCCCTACCTATCGACAACGAAGCTGGCCTTTAAGATGAGAACAACAACCTGGCGACCGGGGATGAAAGGCCACTCGTCGATCCAGTTGGAGCTCGGGCCGTAGATCCAATTGACTTTAATTCACATATGGCCATCGAGGCGAACCAACGTTCCGACCCCGAAAACAACATTCATGGTGGAACTCGATCTACAGTTCGAAATACCCAAAATATTGGAGAAGACGGGATCAGCCTGCGTATGATTTTTGAAATGTTGCAAGCTCAACAGGTAGTAATAGCTCAGTTGCAGAGCCAAACCAAGGCACCGAGCAGGGCCGAGCCCCGTCCACCTTGAGAAGTCACCCACAAAACGGGGCCAGCTGTAGTAAGATCAAGTGAACAAGAATTGGGGACTAATCCCGAATTATTAGGATGCTCGAGGAACTGACAAAACGAATTAAGTCAGGAGAAAAGAGGATTGAAGCAAACGACGAAAAAGTATAAACTTATAACTCCAGGGTTGATCAGATCCCGGGGGCACCACCGGTATTGAAGGGCTTGGATTCCAAAATATTTGTACAAAAGCTTCCCCCCCCCCCCCCCCGAGCGCGGCTCCCAAACCGATCCCTAAGAAGTTCCGCATGCCCGAAATTCCTAAATATAATGAGACGATCGATCCCAACGAACATGTCACCTCTTACACATGTGCCATTAAAGGGAACGATCTAGAAGACGACGAGATCGAATCCGTATTATTGAAGAAGTTCAGGGAAACCCTGTCAAAGGGGACAATGATATGGTATCATAATTTACCGCATAACTATATCGATTCTTTTGCTATTCTTGAAGATTCTTTCGTAAAAGCACATGCCGGAGCCATAAAGGTCGAGACCAAGAAGTCGGACCTTTTCAAGGTAAGGCAAAAAGATAACGAGATGCTAAGAGAGTTCGTATCTCATTTTCAAATAGAACGAATGGATCTACCACCGGTCACTGACGATTGGGATGTTCAAGCTTTCACTCAAGGACTGAACGAACGAAGCTCGATGGCTTCACGATAGTTGAAGCAGAACTTGATCGAGTACCTGCCTGTTATCTGGGCTGATGTACACAATCGATATCAATCGAAGATTAGAGTCGAAGATGACCAGTTGGGTTCTGGGTCCGTTATTAAAAGGGACATCGACCGAGAACCAAGGTCGAGCAAGGACCGATATCGGTCGTATAACGGAGATAGTAGGGGTAGCGAACCTGCACGCAACTCCATACGAGGCGAAAGGAGAAATGATCGAGGCCAAGGGTCTCGGGGTTTGATGAACAAGAATGGGTTCGACAGGCATACCGGACCTAAGGAAGCACCGCAGTTATCAGAATATAACTTCAACATTAATGCATCCGCCATCGTGTCGGCTATCGGACGCATCAAAGATACTAAGTGGCCTCGACCTCTGCAGTCCGATCCAGCTCAGAGAAATCCCAATCAAATTGCAAGTATCATGGCACCCATGGCCATAGAACTGAAGACTGCAGGCAGTTGAGAGAGGAGGTAACCCGGTTATTCAATGAAGGGCACCTTCGAGAGTTTTTAAGTGACCGGGCCAAAAACCATTTCAAAAACAAAGATTTCAATAGACAAAACGAACAAAAAGAGCCACAACATATCATCCACACGATCATCGGAGGGATCGATGTCCCTCAGGGGCCGGTGCTTAAACGCACTAAGATGTCGATTGTCTCAGGTTCAGGATTACACACCAAAAGGAACCTTGTCCTTTAGTGACGAAGACGCGGAAGGAATCATGCAACCCCATAACGATGTACTGGTAATATCTACACTTATGAATAAAACTCAAGTTAAGCGTGTGTTAATTGGTCTAGGTAGTTCGGTCAACATCATTCGATCAAGGGTCGTAGAGAAACTCGGTCTATAGGACCAAGTCATGCCCGCACCCCTGGTACTAAACGGATTCAATATGGCGTGTGAAACTACTAAGGGCGAGATAATTTTGCCAGTAAACATGGCTGGGACCATCCAAGAAACGAAGTTCCACTTGATCGAGGGCGATATGAGATATAACGCCCTGTTCGGGAGGCTAAGGATCCAAAACATGAGAGTAGTGCCCTTGACCTTTCACCAAGTTCTGAAATTCCCAACATCGGAGGGAATCAAAATAGTCTACGGGGAGCAACCGGCCGCAAAGAAAATGTTTGTCGTCGATGAAGTGATTCCGATATCTTCACTATCATCGACAAAGGGATCATACTCAAAGAGGAACGGGATACCAAATATCAATCACAAACGTCAGCCTCAACCCAACTAGAGAATCAGAAGACTGACAAAGATGATGACTATGGGATCCCTCGATCCTTCGTGGTCCCCAATGATTCCGACGCTACCAAATCAACGGTCGAAGAGCTGGAGCAAATCACGTTAATCGAACATCTGCCCGAGCGAAAGGTATACCTGGGCACGGGGTTAGATCCCGAGCTCAGGAAAAAGCTTATTCAATTTCTTATAGCTAACATGAACTGTTTCGCTTGGTCCCATCTTGACATGACAGGGATCCCACCAGAAATAACCACTCATAGACTGAGCTTGGATCCGAAATTTCATCCGGTAAAGCAAAAAAAAAGGCCCTAGTCCAAGGTCAAACATGCTTTCATCAAGGACGAGGTAACCAAATTTCTTAAAATAGGATCCATTCGAGAAGTAAAATACCTTGAATGGCTAGAAAATGTGGTGGCAGTCCCTAAGAAGGGAAACAAACTTAGAATATGTATAGATTATAAAGACATGCACAAAGCATGCCCTAAGGATTCTTTTCCTTTGCCTAATATCGATCGTATGATCGATGCCACGGGCCGGCCACGAGACTCTCAATTTTCTCGATGCCTACTCCGGATACAACCAGATACAGATGAACCCGGAGGATCAGGAAAAGACCTCGTTTATCACTAAGTACGGTACCTACTATTATAACATAATGCCATTCAGTCTAAAAATGCTGGTGCAACTTATCAACGCCTAGTAAATCGAATGTTTGAAAACCAAATAAGAAAATCAATGGAAGTTTATATTGATGATATGTTAGTTAAGTTCCTGCGAGCAGAGGACCATTTAAAGCATTTGCAGAAAACTTTCGACATACTGAGGGAGTACAATATGAAGCTCAACCCTGAAAAATGTGCATCCGGGGGTGGCTCGGGCAAGTTTCTTGGTTTTATGGTGTCCAATCGAGTAATCGAGATCAATCCCGATAAAATAAAAGCTATTGAAGACATCGCGGTAGTAAATAATGTAAAGGTCGTGCAGAGGCTAACGCGACGGATAGCCACCCTAGGACGATTCATTTCGATATCCTCATATATGAGCCACCGATTTTTCTCACTGCTTAAGAAGAAAAGCAACTTTGCATGGACTCCGGAATGCCAACCGGCTTTGGAAGAACTAAAGCGGTATTTATCGAGCCCGCCGTTGCTTCATACCCCAAAAGTGGACGAACAACTTTACCTGTACTTAGCTGTCTCAGAGATAGCGGTAAGTGGAGTTCTGGCTCGAGAAAAATGAGGTACGCAATTCCATATTTATTATGTCAGTCGGACTTTAGGCGAGGCCGATGCTCTTGCAAATTTAGGTTCATCGGTCAAAGATGACGAACTCAACTCGGGGACTGTCGTACAACTCATGAGATCGGTAATCGAAGAAGGTCACGCTGAGATAAACTCCACAAGTTTAACCTGGGATTGGAGAAACAAATATATAGAGTACTTCAAAAACGGGAAGCTTCCATCAGATCCAAAGGAATCGAGAGCTCTGCGCATGAAGGCAGCACAGTTCACCTTGTCGAAGACGGAACGCTATTTAGAAGGATGTTCGATGGACCATTGGCAATATGTTTGGGACCAGGAGATACCGATTACATTCTACAGGAAATTCACGAGGGCATTTGTGGAAACCATTTCGGTGCCGATTCGCTAGTCCACAAAGTAATCAGAGCGGGGTATTATTGGACCGATATGGGCAAGGATGCAAAGGAGTTCATTCGAAAATGCTACAAATGCCAAAGACATGCGCCCATGATTCATCAACCCGGGGAGCTACTCCACTCGGTCCTATATCCATGGACTTTCATGAAATGAGGAATGGACATCGTTGGCCCCCTTCCATCGGCCCCAGGTAAGGCTCAGTTTATTTTGTTTATGACTGATTATTTCTCTAAATGGGTTGAAGCACAGGCTTTCGAGAAAGTCAGAGAAAAAGAAGTGATAGACTTTATTTGGGACCACATCATATGTCGATTCGAGATGCCATCCGAGATTGTATGTGATAATGGAAAATAATTCATCGACAGCAAAATAACTAAATTTCTCGAGGATCACAAGATCAAAAGGATCATATCAACACCGTATCATCCCAGCGGGAACGGACAAGCCGAATCGACCAACAAAACCATAATCCAAAATTTTAAGAAGAGATTGACCGACGCCAAATAAAAATGGAGAGAAATACTACCCGAGGTCCTATGGGCATACCGCATAACATCGAAATCCAGTACAGGAGCAACACCATTCTCGTTGGTTTATGGCGCCTAAGCCCTGATCCCGGCCAAGGTCGGAGAACTTAGCATCAGGTTTTGATATGCAACAGAGGAGTCAAATAACTAGACCATGAGTACTAGCCTAGAATTGTTGGACGAAAGATAAGAAGCCGCTCTCGTCCGACTGGCAGCCCAAAAACAGCGAATTGAGAGGTACTACAATCGAAGAACCAATCTTCGACATTTTAAAATCGGGGATTTGGTGCTAAGAAAAGTCACCCCCAACACTCGAAATCCGAATGAAGGGAAACTGTGTCCGAACTGGGAAGGACTGTATCAGGTTCTCGGAATCATCGGAAAAGAATCCTACAAGCTCGGTATGATAAACGGCAAATGACTACCGAGCAATTGGAATGTATCGTACCTAAAATGATACTACTACTAAGGTACGACCCTCCCATGTTCATTTGTATTTCGAAACTAAAACTTGTAGGTGTTCGATCAGAAATAGGGATGGATTCTTCAACACAAAGCCTTTAGATCTGAAAGCACGCGTTGCACTCTTTTTTCCTTGGACCGGTTTTGTCCCAAATGGGTTTTCCGACGAGGTTTTTAATGAGGCAACCATTGATCGTGCTAACTTAGAACAATTCAACAGTATCCGAGGCCTCTTTACAATCAACCGCGAATACTGGGGGGCATTGCCCTAGAATATATCAAGTTCGATGCAAGGAAATTACTTTATGGCAACAGGGTCTCGATAGGAAAAATTTGTAAAGGACAAATGGTCAAAACGAACCATGCCCGCATAGTTTGCTCGAGCCCTGACTCAAAACATGTACGCATGTATAATGATGTATAAAGAGAAATTCCTTCTTTACCGATATCTCATACCTTAGAAAGGTTCTTCTACTTGTGTTATGCAAACAGTTTAAGGGCCGACCATGATCGGAGTTCGAATGATTAACCCCACAAATCGGGGACTGCCGTCCAAAAAACCGACGAGATCAAATTATATAAACTCCGAAGATTATAAGCCTAAGAAGCAAATCCCGAACTAAAGAAGGATTTTTATAAGCCACGCCACCCCATTCGGGGACTGATACTTTGGGCAAGCTTGAAGTAAAGCGGGAAAATAAGCTCAAGACGTAAATCTCGGACTAAAGAGGCTACTGCTGAATTAACACGAATCGGAGACATCCGAATTCCGTAACAAAACAGGGTCAGAAAGGCTACCCCCCGGAAAAATCATAAATGGCTTCGATAATATCAAGCCTCGAAAACTCTAATGAGTACAAAAATTGTTTGAACTCTCGAATAAGTCCCTATTTCATGCTAAGGCATTACAAGTTTCGCAAATACGAATGATAAGAAACTCGTTTAAGCCGGAAAGGGGACAAGGCCATAAACAATCCTTTTTACAAAAACCTAAGGGTTACTTTACTTCGAGTTCGAGCAAACACTCACTCGACCATAAGGCCTAAGGGCTGTTTTTTACTTTGAATTCGAGCAAAAACTCACTCGACCATAAGGCCTAAGGGCTATTTTTTTACTTCGAGTTCGAGCAAACACTCACTTGACCGTAAGGCCTAAGGACTATTTTTTTACTTTGGGTTCAAGAAAACACTCACTCGACCATAAGGCCTGAGGGCTGCTTTTTACTCGAGTTCGAGCAAACACTCTCTCGACCATAAAGCCTAAAGTTTGTTTTTTACTTCGAGTTCGAGCAAACACTCACTCAATCATAAAACCTAAGGGTTGTTTTCTGCTTTGAGTTCGAGAGACCGTCCTCGCTCAACTAAAAAACCAAGGGTTACTTTACTTCGAGTTCGAGCAAGCACTTACTCGATCAAAAGGTCTAAGGGCTACACTAGTTCGATTTTGGTCAAATTATCTGAACCCCGACAATAGAATACAACTTCACAATCTTATAAGGCAGAAATGAAGAAAGTTTTTTTTATACATGTCAAAAATCATTTACAAGGGCAGCATGGCCCGATAAAATTTCTCTACAAAAGACCAAAACTGTCTTATAAGAAACACAAAAAATACTAAAGGACTTAGTCCTCTCCGGGAGCAGCATCTTCACCCTCGAGGCCCCCTTCACTTTCAGATCCGCTCGTACTCCCGGTATCATCATCATCGGGAAAGGCCAACACTCTAGTTTCGGCTTCAAGCTCCTTAGTTTTCTCGATCTCGGCTGTAAGATCGAAGCCGCGAGCATGGATCTCTTCGAGAGTCTCCCTTCAAGACTGGCATTTAGCATGCTCGGCAACCCAGTTTGCTTGAGCCTGAGCAGCCTCAGCAACCTCCTTTGCTCGAACCTAAGCAATTTCGGCATCAGATCGATAAACGGACACCATTGCATCAGCATTGGCCATGGTTTTCTCGACCTCTGATTTGGCCGCTGCAAGTTCTATGGCCGGTCTCTCTCGATCAGAATTTGCTGAGCTCAACCGAGACTGGAACTTCGATTTTCTTGGCTTGCACCAAGGCTTTCTCTTTCAAGCTTCGGAGTTGGGCCTCAGCCGAAGCCAGTTGAGTTGGGGCAGTCTCCTTTTCTGAGGCGAGGCGGCCCATGTTCTTCTTCCGTTCCTCGACCTCCGATTTCACTACGTCCACTTCAACACGAAGCTGCCTGATCACATCGAACTTTTGCTCGACCTGCGGGACCGAACTGTTAGCCATCACTCTTGAGTCAATATCATTAAATTCAAAGATTCTTTTTACCTGCGAAGGCCAGCTCAGCTTGTTCTTTTCGAGATGCTTCTAGCTCAGCCCGGAGTCCTTTTACTTCTCTTTCTCTCTACTCACTGAGAAGCTTGAAGGCATCTCTCTCCTCAGTAAGCCTTCGAACTTCGGCTTCGTACTGGCTCAGCTCCCTTCGGGATTGGAAAAATGCCTCGTGATGAAACACAAAAGCCTACAAAAATAAAAAGAAGGGATTATACAAGGAAAGAAAACACAAGTATGAAAATTGGCAAATAAAGTATGAACTTACCCGATTCAGGGCCTGTTGGGCTTTGTTGAAAAGGCAAAGCACTCCCACCTCGCTCGAGCTCTTCTTCGGAGCCTCCAAGTCACTCGGACCGGTGACATCTTCTACCTCGATAAAATAACCACGGAAAGGGTCCTCCTCTCTATGGGCTCCTTCCCCGTGACAAGTCTCCACAGCTTGAGCGTCATGTATCATCGACTGGGAAAATGAAGGGAAAGACGGGGAATTCCCAATCTCTATTGTCCCGAGTAGGTCTTTTTGGGCGTCGCCTCCGTCTTGGGGAGCCTCAAGCTCGGTTTGCACACCGGCGTCCACAGTTTCTTCGACGGTCTCTTTGCCTCGAGGTAAAATATCCTCGGTCCCCCTCGGCTCGGGAACTTGGGTCAAAGTCTCCTCCTCGACCTCATCAAGCCTGGACGGAGCAGTATCAACTCCCACCGATACCGAAGTATTTTGAATATCGGGGCCAGACCGTGCAGGGCCACCAGCCCGGAATCACTTTCTTCTTCTTCTTCATCCCTTAGACTCAGGACCGATTCCATATTCAAAGGGATTATGTTCACCTTGGGTTTACGAGCTGCTCTCTTCTTGGGTTTTTGACCCTCGGAGTCCGAGGCCTTTTTTCTCTTAATCACCTTCTCCGATTTTGAGATAGGCGGTAAAGCTTCTTCATCACCTAATGGGGGTCTCATAACCGCATCTTTTTCGAGACCTACAAAGAAAGAAAAGTAAGTAAAACTTATGCCTGAAAAAATGCTTGAACGGTAAGAAAATCGATGAGCCAAGAAGAAGGTTTACCATGAGTACGAGCCTCCCACCTGCCCTTTGACAAATCTCGCCATGTGCGCTCGGCGTATGTTGACGTCGAAACCAGGCTCCTGACCCAGTTCTCGAGATAGGGAACCGCACCCGGCATCCAAGAAACGGTTGCGTCAAGAAAAACATTGATAATGAAGGATGAAGAAGTAAAAACAACAAAACCTAAAAACGGGATCACACTTACGGTTCATATTCCATTTCTCGGAAAATGGCATACTTTCAGCCGGGATTAGGTCTGAGCTCTTCACTCGAACGAACCAGCCCATCCAACATCGATCTTTGTCTTCATCTATGCTCGAGGCGAACGCCTTGGTGGCCCGGCATTGAAGCTTTATCAGCCCACCTCGGTAAAGTCAAGGGTTATATAATCTTACGAGGTGGTCGCAGGTGAAGGAAAGCCCATCGATTTTCTCACAAAAAAACGAAGCAGTATCACAATCCTCCAGTAAGAAGGGTGAATTTGACCGAGGGTCACCTGGTATTTCTTGCAAAAATTGACGGTGACTGAATCGAGGGGACCCAGCGTGAAAGGATAAGTGTAAACACTCAGGTACCCTTCCACGTGGGTAGTGATCGCCTCCTCCGGTGCCGGTATCACAACCTCTTTATTTTCCCAATGACAGTCTTTTTTCACCAGGTCAAGAAGGCTTTTTGGTATCGAGCATATATATCTTGATACTGGCTTGCATCGACCAGTAACCGACGAGGGTTTCTCGACCTTAAAATCAAAATCAATAATGCACCCCCCGGGAAAAAGCTCTTCAAGGCGTGGCTCCACCACTATTTCTCGCCGGCCGGCCGAGATGAGGAAGCAACCTCTTTCTGCGGAATAATTTTAGATATTTTTGCCATCTAAATTTTTATGAACAAAAAAGAAGGGAGAGTGAAGTATTTGGTGTTTTGAGAAGAACAAGCGAAAAAATTCCAAAACTTGAAAATAGAGAGCTTTGGGGAAGGCGAAGAACTGTGAAGATTGGAATGGAAAGAGATTTGAAGGTAAAAGTTTGAAATAATGAATAAGAGGGCTATTTATAAATTTCACAGTGACGATTCAAAATTGACAGTGGCCGACCATCGACTGACGTACATTTAATGCCTTAGTAACTGGACCGACGTGACATTTGTCACATACGTCACAATCGGGCTCGTCGTAGACGTCAGTATGTATCTAGTCAGAGGTTGAAATATCATATCGTTTCTCGCCACCTTCTTTTCGAGAAACGAGGGGACTATCTGTATACAGTCAAAACCGAGTTTGCCTTTTGTGCGACTAATCCAGATTGGAGCATGACGGACCGAGGTTCGTCATTATAATATCGAGCTGTGATGTGAAGTTTGAAGGTCGAGCTCGAGACCTAAAGACCGATCAAATATCGAGATCGAGTCAAGGTCGAGCTTGAGATCCAGAGACCGATCAAATACCGAGATCAAGTCAAGGTCGAGCTCGAGACCCAGAGACCGACCAAGATCGAGACCGAGCCAAGGAACAACAAAGCCGTTATAGCCGCATTTGGGGAAAAAATCTCGGCTGAAATCACGGCTTGAATCAAGGAAAAGTCAATTAATTAATCTATCATGGGATCCCCACTATATATTTTTAATTATATCCAAAGTAGGATTCCTCCACTATATTAGGAGTGACTAACATTTGTAAAAGAGGAGATTGATATACATTCACAACATTCTCACATTCAGAGATTATAGAGATTTACATAACACATAGCAAATATTATCCTTTTTTGGGCTTTTGATATTGATTCATCTTGTTCATTTATCAATCATTCTCTACTCAATTAGGGTTTGTATTCATTCCTTTTTACAGTCAATATTCAATATATCCCAACTTATTTTTTTAATTTGTGTCGAGTTATACCGCGTATCCTTAGAACTACGTATAAATTTAACTCTATCCGTTTTTCGGATAAACACATTGTTAATGTATTAAAATTAGAACTCCTAAATATTAGTGGTTATATGTTATGTGACAAACTAGTCTTTCTTTTAGCGACTTGTTTGAGGTAGAGACAGTTAAGACAATCACTTTTATCCGTTCTGTAAACTCGAACACATAGTATCTGATTTGTGGAAAAGTAAGAATAATGGAGTATATTATACTTATATATCATATAGAAACAAATAGACATCTATGTTTGAAGTTCATAGGAAATATATTTCATCAAGACTGAACATAATTTTCACACACCATCTTAGGGTCGTTTGATTGGAAAATCAGTTATCCCACCTTCCCATAAGGATAAAAATAATACTACAATCTTAATAGTTATATTATAATTTTATCCTAATCAAACGTAAGATAAATTTATATCAAATTTAATTTTAAAATTAATTATGACTTATTTCTGGAGACCATACACCTCAAAAGACAAACACATAGGAAATATGAAAGAGAAACTAAATGCAAATGTCATTCTTGCTATATAAAGCCAAACAACCTAAATGACAAAACGTAAAAAACGTTGAAAAAGGAAAAGAAATAGAAACCAATAGAAAGCCTCTGCAACTATTTCAAATATTAAATACACAAACATCATAGTAGTATTTCCATGTCGTATCCATTGTTACATTTTCATTTTCCACTCTTTGCTTACTCTAGTCATTTTTCTTTAAATATAATTTCCGCTCTTCGCTGGCTTCTTGTCATTCGGGTATACCGATGCTCTTTGCTTCCCCATTTCCCCTCTTTTCTCTGGAATTTCCACTGATTTTTTCTGTCTGATTTGCTGATTGTGTCTTTCCGTAAAACCATGTATATATACGAAATTACAAAAGGGAAGTTTTGGGTCTGAAGAGGAAATGGTACTAATAACTTTTACATGGCGATATGGTGGTAGTCAAGTTTTCCTCTATGGTTCCTTCAATGGGTACTTTTAATTTCTCATTTACAACTACTCTTTTTTTTTTTAAACCCCTTATTTTATGATTCAACAAAGTGCATGTTACATGCTTTTTATATGGCCTAAGTGCCTGTGATTTCGGGTGGTGCAGCTGGACTGATCAGCTACTGATGAATTTGGTGGAGGGTTCGGCCGCCGTTTTTCAGAGGATCATTGATCTTCCACCAGGTTATCATCAGGTATTCCCTAAATTCTATGTGATGATTGTGTAACGAGCTAATGAATTTGTACCAAGTAGACCTAAAATCAAAAGAAAAGGCTGCTCGATGTCAATTTTGTCTTAGGTGCTGTATGCGAAAAATAGTTTCATCTTTTTCATACAGAATATCTGCAAGGGTCTTACCAAGTTCACAGAGCTAGAAGTTTTGATAAAGTAAAGAAATAGATAACCTGGGTTGGTCAAATGAATTGGAGGGATTATAACTCAAAGTTAGTTAACTAAATTGAGATTGAGGGAATACTCCGGGAGATATGCTATTGCTCACTGTGATCCATCTTACCGTCTAAGTCCCTGTACACTTTTTGTGTTTCTGCACTTTAACTGCCTCTAAGAAGATGCATCGATATGCTTATTAGCGTCTAAGTATCTGCAAATACTTAGGCATGTAAATATATTTCCCAGATTTAGTATTACTGTACAGGCACATGTTTTTCTCTTGATAATGATTTTTCGTGTCTAGTTCCCTAGGATTACGGTATTTTTCGCTTTTGATGCTTTGGCTGTTGTGTAAACTGATCCTATTTTGTGTCTAATATGGCTATTCTGGTAAATAATTTGATTTTCAGGAACATCCTTGCTTTCTTAACAAGTTAACCATTAGCAAATGTTACCTCTTCACAAGATATGGAGTATCGTAAAGTTTTACATATTATAGCTGTTACTGATATGTTACACATGCACAGTAACACCTGCTTAAAATAAAGGAAAGTGCACATTTTGTATGGAGTTGAATTTACTGGCTCCAAATGAACTATGCAGTACAAATTCTTGATTGATGGAACCTGGCAAGTCGACCAGGAACAGCTTTGTGTTCAGGATGAATATGGTGCAATCAATAACTTAATATTTGTTAAGGAATCAGATTCCACACCTTCTGCCTTACTAAGAGAGGATACTCAGTCGAAGTTGGTCTCGGGTTTTGCTAGAAGCATGCATCTTGAGGTCAGTGCTGACCAGAAAAGAATTTCTTACTTGATATGGTTAAAGACCATACCTCAGTTTCCTTTTCCGTCCCTCATTCTGACAACGACTCATAATGATTTCATCCAACCACTTTCCTTAACATTTTAATTCCGTATAATTTCTTTGTCATACCAACCAGGCTTCATCTTCACGTGGACTACAGCTTGAACCAGTCATGCAGTTGTCAGCCAATGAAATAGATGTTTCCCGCCGTCGTCTATTCATGTTGTTGTCATCTTCCCGAGCAGATGGGCTGATTCCAAATTCAGGAAAGGTTTGGAAGTCTTTATCTATGCTTTCCCCTTGTATTGTGCCATTACTTAATAATATCTCTATTTAAATTTACTGACTACCTATCTGGTGATTCTTCATAGGTCTTTGCATTAGATTCTGAAGTGGCTGTTAAACAGGCTTTTCATATCATGTATGAACAGGTTCGGTTTTCTATGCACACTATTGACCATCTTCTTGGTTCCTCTTGGGTGTCACAGACACCTTTGTCCTCAAGCTCAAGGTTGTAGCTAATAAGTGCTCAAGCAAATTCTGGAAGTTGTAATTTGTCTTGGAGATTTGCATATGAGTTAACTCGAGTAAATATCCAAATTATACATTTCAATTATGGACTTGATTAATAAATCTACAACCAAAATGTCTGCACTTTATTAAGACTAGTTTATTCTTGATTTCGGAATGGTTTGCCATCTGAGATGAATCTATCATTTTGCTTTGTTATTTGTTATTGAATTGCATGGATCGGCAAATAATAGTCGGATATAGTTACTCACCTCGTAGCCCAATTTCCTTTGTGGATTGTATACCAGCGGGAGTTGCTGCCTGAAGGACCAAACCTGACTGTTGGGACATATAAAATTGACCTAGAATTACATGGAGGGATATTGTCTCAAAGTCATTCAATTTTCCAGAATCTATGTGGACTTGGTGAAGAACATAACATTATGGAAATAAGAAGATCCATATACTCTATATAGACTAGTTGGGGTTAAGACTTTGTCGTGTTTCCACATTTACACTATTGTTTGGTGTTTTCCACGAGTCCTTTTAGTTTTTAGAGATTTGTATGTAATAGAAAATACAGAGAACCTCTTCAGCTAGTGAACACTAGTTTTCCTTAAATGATAAATTATTGAGTATTGGGAATGGGTCCAAACAGAACATAATGGATATTGAGAATTAATATAGACGACCCGACTAGTTTGCGAAAGAAGCATAGTTGTTTCTATTACATGAAACCACTTTGTTTTACCCTTTGGATTCTTGCTTATATGGCCTATTCCAAAAAGTGACTTGTGGAGACCTTCTTCGTGTACAGGGTAGGAAGATCTATAGTATGGCACCTTATCCATTTATGTTTCAGATGTTCCTATATTTTAGGTTGTGGAATATAGCCGTGTAATATTAATTTGTCAACTTTCTCTGTGATGGGGAAGAGAGTGTCTTTCCTTTAATCTGCAGTGCTTTAGAAAATCTATTTCTTGGGTTGGTTTCATTGAAGAAAACATAGGATAGGAAAAACATTATTCAGTGCAGGTGAATCCTGCCAAAAGTATGGCTCTTCCCTGGATATAGGTTGGGCATCAATGCAACTGTGATGGTTGAAAAATTCTAGTGTCCGGTAATAGTTCATGCAATCTTACTATGTCTTTAATGTTTTGTTGTACACTATTTTTCTCCATTCAATTTACATGTTGATTTTTGTTTTATGCTTGGAATATATTTTGAAGTTCACTAGTTGAGCATATGTTTAGGGACTTGCTGTGATGCCTCTTTGGGATGAGCGGAATGCAAAGATATCGGGAATGCTTACTGCTTCTGATTTCATTTTGATATTGTTGAAGGTACTATTTAGTAGTTGTTAAGCACAACTGGCAACTGGTTTTAAATTTTTTATTTTTCCAAATATTTTTGAGGCCCTAGGGCTTTGATATAATAGTTAGAGTGGAGCACAAGATGTGTGAGTTAGGCACATGTCACCAGTTTGAATGTTGCGGTAGACAAAAGCCTGGTCTTTAAGTGGAGAAGGGTAGAGGGACGGGTCCATTGTCCACTGAGTTTTGAACCTTTTTTAGCTTTGAATTTAAGTGCTGAAAATGAGCTGGAGAATAATATTTTCTTGAGGAAGATTTTCTGGCTTGGTTTCTCATTATCTTAATAATCAAAATCCATGTTTTTAGTAATAACTCAGAAACTCCATTTCTATATGGCTAATAAGTTGCTTGTCCATGGAGGAATACCCCCGTCCACCTTATGTCAAAGCATTTGGTCTTTCTAATGCAGCAAATAGTGAAGAGTGAATCCTATGTCGTTTGAGCGATTTTTCATTTAAATTTGAAATAAGTGACTTTTCTATGTTCAATTGAGGATCATAAACCTGCAGATGAATGTTCCTTGCATTGTATTTTATGGGGAGAATTGATATAGTAAGGTTTAATCACAAGAAGATAGTGCCTTTCTTCTGAATTCCATCTACTATGTATATTTTTATGCGGTTGAATTCTCCTATTGGATGCCTTCGAGGCTGTCTATTGATCATTAATGATAAATTTTATTACTACTATTAGATTTGTATATAACTAGTGCATTGTCGTCATGTTTCATCTATGCTTCATTCCTATATATCATGCCCAAGGTAAACTACTTTTTGCAGCTCCATGGAAGTCATTCAATGCTGAGCAACGATGAGCTTGAAAGGCACACTGTTTCAGCTTGGAAATACGAAAAATTCCAACTGCATGCAGAAGTGTCAGGGCCTATGATACCTCCAAACAGAAGGGTGTTACTGCAAGTATGTAATTTTATGCTTAGTGGAGTATTCACAAACTATTCTTGGCTCTTCTAATTGTTATATGGAATAACATGGTTTTTGCTTTTGTTTGACATGTCTCTCCCTGGAGGTACGGGTTTTCTTTTTTTGGCTTGGGGTTGGGGTTTGTGGGGGGGGGGGGGGGGGGGGGGCGATTACGTATTTGCAGGTTATCTAACCATGAGAAATTTTTCTTTCTTTTCTCTCAGAGTAGCTTTTATCTAGAATCTTATTCTTTCTATTCATTCCTCCTATTTTCTCTTCAATCACAGGCTGGACCTGATGACTCACTGAAAGATGTGGCCCTATTATTATTACACAATAAGATCTCTGCAGTTCCACTTTTACATTCACCAGAAGACGAGTCATGTGTGCAGTTGTTGCATACTGCATGCCTTGCAGGAATATCAAAGCGTGCGTTTTCTCTATAATTTGCTTTCCAATTCTGCAGTTTTTTTCCTCATAATGTTTTTCGCAAAGGCTTATGTTTGGTTTTATTTCTCTTCCTTGGAAAATCTTAGACATATGCAGGCATTTTAGGCACTCTCTTGAGTATCTGCCTCTTCTGCAGCAACCAGTGGGTAATCTTCCATTAGGTACATGGGCAAGAGAAGTTGGTGGAAGGGCAAGCAGCCGTGATTTGTTAACATTATACAGCAGAGATCCCCTTAGTTCTGCTCTTAAATTACTAATAGAAGGTTCACAATATTATATGAGTAGAACAAAATTGTTTAACTAAGACGTGTACTAAGCACGTCTTTCTCTTGCTCTGACAGGTCAGATAAGTTCAATACCTATCCTTGATGATAATGGAGCCCTTATAAATGTGTACTCTCGGAGGTAATTCATGCGCTTCTGATGGTAAATGCTTGAAATTTTTCATTTTCAGCATCATTGAAGTTGCTTTGTTATTTTAAGCCTTACAAACTTGAGATTTTGCTGTCTTTACATAGTGATGTTACCTCTTTGGCGAGAAGCAATGTGTATGCTCGCTTTCGGCTTGACCAGATGATAATGGCTCAAGTAAGTGCATTTCAAACCACCGTCCCTCGTCTCCTCAAGATTATCATGCTTGCTAATATAAGCAAGGTGCTAGTATGCAAAAGAACTCTATGGGCTACAAAAGTTGGTGAATTTGTCTTTTAAAACATTTTTCTCGACTAGTTAGTTTTTGGCATACAAAATTACTCTGTGAAGGCTTAAATGGAGCGTCATACTTGTATGGTCATATGAAGCTGCTTAAACTTATTAGTTACCATTTAGTTTTTGCTCTCTTCTTGGAACGCTTTCATCTTGATTAACTCGAGATATTATGGGTAAAAGTACTGAGAAATCTTTTTGGTAAACAGTCTGGCATTGTTGATGAACCTTTTAGGGCATGAGGGCATTCTATCACTGTGTGCATAAATCCCCGTAGCGTGTAATTTGTTGAAGTTGTAATCCTGTTGTTACCTAAGGTTTTTTCTACTTTTTCTGCATATAATGCACTAATTTTTGAGCACAGGTCCTGGAGGTCTTAGATGAAGCATCTTGTGATCGTTGTAGGACATGCACACGTTTTGATTCATTGTATAAGATAATGGAGCTCCTTTCAGATCCAAGTTTGTACCTCTTTTTTTTCTTTTTCTTCTCTTTGTGACCTCATTATCTTGTAATTTGAGTGCCCTCTCTTTTTGTTTCAGTCACAAGGCGCATTGTGGTCATTGATCCCAATACCCGGCATGTAAAAGGCATAATCACATTGAGAGACGTGTTTAATCTTCTTTTAAGCTGAAATATCTCTTGAACGATGTCGCGGGTAATTAGATTTTACTTCCTGAAATGGCCACAATCAGTTTGCATATTATATTTTGCAATTTTGCTGATTATGAGCTTTTGTGTGAAGTATTGACTAACTAAAAGAACATAAAAGTTACTTTGAAGAGAAGTAGTAAACTGGATCCAATTATCTGTTTTTTCATTATTACTAAAGGTTTTATGCTAATGGCAATTGCAGTTCATTGTTTCTTTGGCAGGTGGGAGTAAACTAGTATGATGGCTTGGTAATGGCTGCTCATTTGCTCGAAGAGAATTTGTGTCACTATGCGTTAGGCTGAGGGGGAAGGATGAATACAAATTATTCATACAATTATGCAATAAAGCATAACCCAGCGGTATTGCCTTCAGTAGCTCTTGGAAGAGAAATGCTATGTAAGAATTGTTTATAACAGACGAAGTTTGTGTAGTCAAGGAAAAAAAAACACAGTTGAGATGTTACTTTAAGAACTATTTTACTAGTCAAATGACAGTAGTATAGTAGTATCAGTGAAAAGAATGTATTGTTAGTTCATCAAAATCTACTGGCTATAGAATGCTTCAAATTGAGTTGCAGACAATTTAAGACAGAATATATCTCGTTGCTTTGAGGATGCAAGTCATCCCATGAAATAAATTCATGTATCATCCCATTCAACTGAATCAAACTACAACCAGCACTCTTCTTGATCTGTGCACAATCTCTTCTTCTCCTTACATTGACCAAGTCATCCCAACGGCCAGCATCTGCAAACACATTTGCCAAGATTGAATAAACCCCACCATCTTCCGGTTTCACCTCCATCACATTTTCAGCAGCTTTAACAGCAAGCTCAACGTGCCCATGTATCCTACACCCACCAAGCAAACCACCCCACACAAACACATCACCAGCCATTGGCATTGCCTCTATCATCTCCATAGCTTCTTTAATCAACCCTGCACGTGCCAGCAAATCCGCCATACACCCATAATGTTTTAGTTCTCGACGAACACCATAAACCTCTTCCATTTCTCCAAAGAACCTTCTAGCTTCCTGAACAAGACCTGCATGATTACATCCTACCAACAGTGCCAAAAACGTTACCCCATCAGGCCTAACACCACCTTCCACCATTCTTGAGAAGTAATCAAACAATAACTGGCCATGACCATGCATGGCTAATCCAACTAGCATAGCATTCCATGTAAACATTTTCTTCTCCCAACTTGTCTCAAATATCTCCCTAGCAATCTCAATGCAGCCGCATTTGGCATATAGATCTACCAATCCAGTACACAAATATGAATCTATGTGAATCCCCTTCTTTTTAATATAATCATGTATGGTCTTTCCCTTTTCTAGTTCCCCCAGTTGTGCACAAGCTGAGAGAACAGAAACCAACGCAACGTTATCAAATTTTACATTTAGCGAAACCATTTGATCGAACAGCTCAATAGCCTCTTTACACTGGTTCAATTTTGCATATCCAGCCAAAAGGGTGCCCCAAGAAACTGCATCTCTTTCAGGCATTTCGTCGAACACTACCCTCGCTTTGTCCATCTCACCCGCTTTAACATACCCATCAATGATTAAATTATAAGTAACAACATCTCTACAACAACTTTCATCAAACACCTTATGGGCGTCACTAGTATTACCACTGACGGTATACACACGAACAAGATTATTACACACGAAAACGTCAGCTAAAAACCCAAATTTCAAGGCTTGAGAATGAAGGGTCTTGCCTAGGGACAGAGAATTCAGTAAAGCACAAGCTTTGAGAACAAAAGGGAAAGTATGGGAATCTGGTGGGACCGAATTTCGGTGCATTTTGAGGAAATATAAAAAAGAGGTATTTGGGGAAAAGAGAAGGGTGTGGGCTCGAATGATAGTATTGTAACAGAAAGTTGATGGGTTTTCAATGCGGCTGAAAATGGAGGTGAAATAACGAGTGGCATAGTGATGTGTGTTGGGTTGTAAAGGAAGAGAAGAGAGAAGGGAAGTGAAAGAATGAAGGATTTGAGTGAGGATAAGAGTAGAGTGAAAAGAAGAGAGGTGGCCATTGGTAATGGCTTGAGCATGGACTTGTTGAATTTGTGAAATGGTCTTGCATTGTTGCTTTAGTGTAAATATCAACAACGATGATTGTTTGTACCTTATTTGAACCATAGGAGTTGTTGTTGTTCATTGTGGAAACCAAAACCATAACTAGCAAAGTGGCAGTTCTTTGTGGAATGGGAATGCTGGCACAAAGAATGGTAATTGGGAAGGAAAAGAATAAAAAAGAAAAAAACGTGGACGGCAGGATTCGAACCTGCGCGGGCAGAGCCCACATGATTTCTAGTCATGCCCGATAACCACTCCGGCACGTCCACCGAGGCTTTCTTTTAAGTGTAAAAGTTTCTATTTATAATATTTGTTTTACAATTTTTCCTTTACTATTCCGACATACTTGGCAAAGAAGATTTGGTTAAAAGAGAGAAAACGAGCACATAATAGTTGGATAATAGAGCAAAGATAGAATTTGCTCGAGATCTACGGATACAGTATTATTTTGGCTACCGATAACGAAAGTATCAACTATATCTGACGCAGGTGCTTATTACTTGCTAATGCAGCAACTTGTCATATGATGATTCAGTAGCTTATTACCTTGTCAATATTAGCACACCTCCGACATTTAAGGTCAATATCGATAATGTCTTAATTTTTAACGGAGACTGTACTGCTAGCGATTATGGAAGAAAAATCAAAGATAGAAAGGAGTCATATTATTCGGTTTGTTCTTTTGCTTTAAGTGCATAATAATTGAAACTTGTAGTAATTCATTTGAAAAGGTAACATGTTGTCATGTTCTCATAGTTGTTTCGCGGATTTGTAGATCTTGACCATTACCAATTATTTAGTCGTAGTCAAGTATCATTTTCTTGCCTCTGAAAACAAAGCAACTAGAATAATAACCACAATGTCATTGTCGATGGTAATTTGAAGTATTTGTCCAAAGGCAGTAATCAAAATAGTTACGTGAACTTAATTCAAACAAGAGGAAGCAAATATTTGAAATTTATGGTACGAAATGCCACTAAACTCAAGGACTATTTGAGTTGTTGAGTTCGAAATTTAATATTTGTACATATTTAATAAATTTTTTAATGTGTACTATAATATCTTAATAAAAAATTACTAGTTCAACTAAATGCTACCAGTGGTCCAAGAATTCCACTTTCAAAAGGAATATAATGGAAAATGACAAATATTGTACACTTTCCACATTTAGATCCTTTTTTGCTGGGATAATGCCTCCTCCCCACTTAATGGATTAGTGGCTTTCAGCTTCCACAAGATTCCTTAGAACCATTTGAAATTTTTTAATGAGTATTAAAAACGAACGATGCAAAGTAATTGTACTCTATTAAGAGAAAGCCAATCTGCATCATATTCCACTTTTAGTAGGTTGGAGGGTCCTCTGTTTCTTCTTTTAGCATCCTTTACTTATTTTTTTTAATGTTTAATGGCCTTCGTTAAATGCTTTTTAAGTTTTAACCCAACACTTTCCACTTACTTATCCATCTGAGTTGCATCTTTTGATGAAACGCATTCCACTTGTCAGTTAACTTTACCTCTTCTCTATTCCCCCGGAATCAATTTGTTTATCCTTTTCTTTTTTTGCTTTTCTCCACATGGAGAGTGCATAGATTTCCTCGCCTTTATTAATCTAAATCTATTATCGGATTGAGATGAACTTAAATAGAGCGACATAACACCAAAAAGTTGAATAGTTGACTTCAACTTATTTGGAATTGTGACATAATCGTTGTTGTACAATAACAATAACAACATACCTAGTATTATCCACATTGTGAGGTTTGAAGAGGGTAGTGTGTACGCAGATCTTACCCCTACCTTATAAGAATAGAGATATTGTTTCCAATAAACTCTCGACTCATGAAAGTATAAGCACCAATTTAATAAAAATATAGACAAGAAGGGACCACCAAAAAGCCATATAAAAGCATAATAAAAACAAACAAGATAGTAAGATGACCAACAATGAAAGAAAACAACGGTTAGTCATAAAAAACTACTACCAACAGAATGCAAGAGTGCGTACCAATACTATCGGTATGAACAATCTAGACCGCCTACCATACTACCCTAATCCTCGACCTTTTCACGTTCCTATCAAAGGGTCATGTCCTCAGCCAGCTGAAATTGCGCCATGTCTTGCCTAATCACCTATCCCCACTTCTTATTCGGCCTACCTCTAACTCTCGGTAGGCCCTCCAATAACCTCTCACACCTCCTTATCGGGGCGTTGTGCTCCTCCTCACATGTCCAAACCACCTAAGACTCGTTTCCCGCATTTTGTCCTCAATAGGGGCCACACCTACCTTATCGCAAATAACCTCATTCCTAATCCTATCTAACCTGATATTCCCGTACATCCATCTCAACATCATCATCTTTGTTACCTTCATCTTCTAGACATGAGCGATTTTGACTGGCCAATACTCACTCACATACAACATAGTCGGTCTGACCAACACTTTGTAGAACTTACCTTTAAGTTTCGGTGGGACCTTCTTATCGCACGAAATACCGGAAATGAGTCTCCATTTCATCCTTCGTTGTTGTTGTATTAATTTAAATCTTTTGAAAGAAAGAATATAAATATTCTTAGTGGTGTGGTGGATAAGCAGGATGGCCTAATACAAAAAGAATATAGCTAGGAGGGGGACCATAAAAATTTACCATTTCTTTATGTTTCTAGCCCTTGGCTATAGTCTACAGATAATATGGTGGACAAATTCTTGGCTTTCAAGATTGTTACTCCTATATAATAGGACATGTAGAGACAAGAGAAAACAGAAACTCAGCTCCTATAATTAGTTGCACTATAAGGCTATGAAGCATAAGAAGATGTGGAGAAAGAAGAAAAAGAAGGATTTTGATGGAGTACTCGAGGATGGAAATGGCGATCTCTACAACTTTTATGTGAACACTAGGTCACACCCTTTGGTGCATCTGATGTGAATCGGATACCAAGGGTTAACAGGCAAGTCATAGCGGCAAAGGGAAGGCAACGCCTTTCTTCCAGATTTTTACCTTTTTCTTCTTGTATTTTCATATTACTTCTCCATCATATCATGGATCAGCCTGGCTTTTGAGTTTGTTGCTTTGCTATTATTAGTCTTTTAGCTTTTGATTAAACTACTGTTCAACCAATGTCCTTGTTGAGTTTGTTGCTTTGCTATTAATGGTGTTGGAGGCAATGCCTTCTTTTTAAGAAATACAGTCTTGTTCTTACCTTTCTAGTCCACTAAGTATAATGGTGTTTATCTTCCCTTTTCTCCCAACTTTTCTAGCATGCATATCAAGGATTTAATCTATATGTAGTGACAATATGAAAGAAATTTTACACTATAAATGCAACTTAACTAGCTATAACAAATAATTACTCTATTTTTCTCTGTACCAGTTAACATCCATAGAAAACATCACGCTTGGATTTGCTTAGTGCAATCACAACGCTATTCAGAGTCTGCTCCTCCGGGTAGGGGTAAGGTTTGCGTACCCATTATCACTCCCCAGACCCCGGATTTGTTGTTGTATTGAGAGTCAACGGAAAGCCCTATCCCCCAGCATTATATATATGAATGACCAAAGAAGTTGACGCCCATATATGGACTATTCTTTTCACAAGAATAAAATCGAAAGCTAAGAAGATTAATCGCTTCAAATTGCAGTAGACTAATACGACAGCCAAATTATTCATAGTACGAATGTTTTCACAAAAAGAAGCTGAGTAAACGGAAAACTTATCTGTTGACTAACACATCCTTTAAGTACTTATATATATGTCACCTTGGTAGTTCAACTAACTATAGCTAAATATCAGGCAAACGATCATCTTAGCATTCTTTTTTAACCCTAAAGGAGCAGCAGCCCTTCTGTAAGCTTCGATCTCATAGGTGATGGTGTACATGTCTCTTGTTGGCAGCTGGAGCATAGAACAAGCGATTGTGCACGACCAAAATCCGTAGCCCTGTAAGATTTGTAAAGAAGTTATTAGTAGCTAGTACCTTATTAAATCAGTAACTAATAGTTAATTATCAAAAGAATACCTATACAAACAAGAATATAGACCAAGTTCTTGTTACTTGCGTATTGAAGAAGCATTGACATTTCACAACCTGCAACAGTTGATTAGAGTTAAAAGAAGAGAAGGCAAAAAACAAAGGACGTGACAACGGATCAAACAATATGTGTAGAATATCAGTGGTTATACATTACCACAGAACAAGTAGGTACTTGGAGTAGAGACTTTAGTTATGTGTTTTTGTCCCAAGCTTAATCAATATCATTCGGAAGAACCTGAGGAGAACAAATGATATATGGTTCAAAGTCAAAGGGCAATGGGTAATAAGAGGATGAGGTTCAATTACTCAAACGGTCACTCACCATTTTGTGCAGGAGTTTTTGTAAGATATCAGGTGTAACGAGTTGCTGACAGTTAACCAAAGATATTAGAAATTTAACAAGTATGACCAATAACACATATTATCAAACACATTGGCAGAGACAGCCTCTGATAAGAGGTGTTTTTCGACACAGCTTCACAGAAACCTTCCCTATATGTGCGTGTAAATAATGTCGTTCCAAATAACAATATGTGTATATGCAATTCATAGGCCAACACCATTTGATAAAAATGCAGAATATAATGAATAGTAGTTTGTTAAAGGAAACCAATAGTCTTAGACCTAAACACTAGTGACACACCTAAGAAAAACTTATCAACACCTAAAATAATAGGGATAAAAGGCATAGGATCATATGGCTTCCAAGAAACAAAACATCAGGTGAAAAAAGATCAAAAGCTATTAGAACAAATTCCTGTCTATTGGTATTTTAGCTCCAGGGAAAGACAAGGTGATGGTTTCAGTGGTTGGAACCTAAGTCCTAAACCTAGGATTAAAATCCTAGATCCGGAATTGTGAATAATACATAATGAGAGATAAGCAGGTTATTGAAATATCAGTAACATCTACGCAAGAAAATACAGTATTTGTATAAATCAAGAGCGCATGAGTAACACTATCTATATCTATCTATCTATATTTATATTATTATAATAGCATGAATACAATGTCGGTTTACAAAAATTACCTTATAACATTAAGCATAATAACTCATAATAAAAAGACATAACCGGAATTCTAAATATTGGCCTTATAATCCTATTAGTTTTAGGACATAATATTATACGTTAGGAATCCTACATTATTCATCTTCCCCGATAAGTATAATTAGTATCACAAAGGCCATTCCAACTAGCAAAGTACGCTAATTAACTTGAATATGAATGAATATACCAGAATGATGGCACCTAAAATCTGTTTAAGCTCCATAAACCGAAAGATATTTGCTTTCCTTCAATCATATATATACGACATAGTTTTAACGAGGCGAAAAAAATTCAAAAAAAAAAACGAAACAAGTTAATTAGCCCGTGGCATGCATGTGAAAAATAACTTTGCTTCTTTCCCACTCCATACCTCATATATAGGTAGATGTGGGTGCGTTTCTATATTAGCGCTATATATTTATATCTATCTATATTATTATAAAAGCACGAGTGTTAAAACGCTAAATATTGAACGATAAAAATATCATTGAAATATTAATCGACTTTTTTTCCCTTTATGAAATTGAATTATTTGTGCAAATAAATAACTCCATGATGGATAAAATTGTAACACCCAAAACTTTACCTAATATTTAGTACTCTAATATCTAGGATTTGAAGTCAAAAAGAAACCGATTGAATGATAAGAAAACTATTCGGTAAAGGAGTACTCTCAATTTGAAAAGGAATGACTTGTGTTAACTAATTTGTATAACTTGTAGCTTGGTATTATCAGACCTCCGTGCATTCATCTTAACAAACTTAATCGGAATTCAAGACACTTGGTGTTTTCAATTGCTACACTGATGTTGTAACAACCGATTGGTTATTTTTTTTCTATGGATGTGTTGAAATGTAGGAGTACTCCTTTAAGCTCTATTGTGTGTACCTATTTTATTTGGTTATTGCTATTTCGACTAAATTTATTTATTTCTTAAAAGTTCCATTAATTAGCAAAGTGGTTCTTTGGGAGAACATTAATAATCCCCAGGAAAAAGGTTTAAGAAAAACATTAAAGATTTAAATATTGATTTTTTAATCTAAAGGAAACATTATTTACTCTCGTGTACTATATATTTTCATGGATGAATAAGTCATGTAAACAAACACTAAAAATTATATGACTGATCTTGGTAATATCTACACCATAACCCATGTTTGTACTATCGGAAAAATCGACAACAAAAGAAGGATATATTTTGGATGCTTAAAATCACTTCGAACCACCTAGATTGTCTTAATGACCGTTGTGTTCGAACCGTCTGACATATATATTGACGAATTAATTTGATAGCATGCTATACAAAGGCGAATCTAAGATTTAAATTTTATAAGTTCAACCTTCAAGTTTTTTAGCATTTAATGCGTTATAATTTTAAAGTTATAAATTCATATCTACTATTACCATCTCATATCTTAATTTCACAGTTGGAAGGGAAAAAAGAAAGAAGAAAGAGCAAAAATAATGTAGTGGTCAATTAATTATATGAGAGTATGAATAATAACAATTCTAGATAAATTGTAAGTCCATGTTTAACATATTCAAAAACCAAAAAAAAATTTCTTCCTTATATCGTAAAAGATACGATACGAAGCAAGTTCTTATGGTTCAATCTCTCAAGTCTTCTTATATGCACGAAAATCTTTCTTGCCCATTTTATATGTTTTTTGCCCATTTTTTCATATAAGTAACTAAAAAACTAATAGTGATAAAGAAAATGAATTAGCTACAAGTAAATCTTTAATATCATGAGTTTCATATTAACACTTTTTTGGTGACAAGTATATTCATATTATTAACTATTAGGTGCGCCTTTTATTATACGTGCGAGGCACGTATATAAAAACTAGTAATGTTGAAATACACACGTAGATGATTCGAGAGAAACGGCGAGTTACCTCAGATCTCAGCAGAAAACGGCACCCTCTCACTCGCTTAATAAAAAAACATTATTTATAGTGATTTTTCTCCCAGACCTCGGCTAACCAAGAAATACTGACAGCAGTATTGAAAATTTTACGGCCCAAAATTAAATAATTTATTTTTGGGGTTTTGTTTAGCGTGTAAATATTAAATATAGAAAAAACTGAAAGTTTAAAACTTTTGAGCTTCTGACGCCAAATTAAGGAAATAATCTAACATTATTTGCTAACGAGTAGATTAGAAAGAAAAAAAATACTTCTTGCTTCCCTGTCGGATAGAGAAAGGGCAAAAAAAATTAAAAGAATGACATCGTACCCTTCTCGCAACCTTAGAAAAATATATTATACTATGACAATAAATATTTTTTTCCAACTCTCATATTATACTATCATAATAAATTTTGTTTTTCAACTCTCATATTATACTAGTGCAACAATAATTTTTTGTTATTCAACTCTCATATTTACCTTTGATTTCGTTTAACTTTATACTTACTTCTACATACATACATCCACGTGAACGTTCTTTCTTCTTTTGCGTATACTTTGGTTAGTTTTACTTAATACAGAGGCAGATTGAGTATGCCGGGATTTCAATTTTCAGTGCTGTTTGATTAACTCAAGTATTTGAGCACAATAACAGATTACTTACCATCCCACTTTACGAGTATAAGAAATCTAATGTCGAACCATGAATTCTGGTTACACAGTAAGCACCTGGTTATTTTGGTAATACAACGGTCTCGTCTGCACCAAGGAAAATGGAGCAAAATGAGTTAGATCATCCACGCAAATTATCCATATAGCAAAAATGGTAAGATCTACACCTTACAGTATTACATTGTGTATGTAAAAATTAGCATTAGTTTACAGAGGACGTGCCTATAGAACTCAGACAGAAATCACCAAAAGAAGACTTCTCTGTCAGGAGAAGAAAAAAACTCCCGTTAAAATTTCTTCAACATGCAATGGCGCATCAATCATGTGTATGTTATTTTTATTTTTATTTTTGTTAAGTTAAAGTCAAGTGCATTATTTTGACGATCAAAGCACCAATGAGCCTAAAATCTTAATTCATTTTCATCATCATCCTCCGCATCAGCTGTTTTTACCCCCAAATGTGGAGCAGTCAATCAAGAATATATCACCTAATCGAGTTCTAGACTCTTTTTCATGGATTCATAAACGAGATAAGTAATGCTTGCTGCTGGAACTACTTTTAGAAGATTTGGAAAAAGTCCTTTGTAGAAGCCTCTGAGACCTTCATGCTGAAGTGTTCTCCGGAACACATCAGACATTCCTTTGTAAGCAGCATCAGCATTTGTAGGTTGAGCTTGCATTCTAGCAAAAATTGAAGTTTGTGTGTGAAAAGAAAGGCAAATTGCATGATAACACATGAAGTACATTCAAATGCAAATATTTATGGTAGCAGCATCAGTTAGACATAGAGAGTTACCTCGTCCGAACGACCTGTAAAGGATAAACACAAGTTGCTCCAAGCGCTCCGGAAATTGTCCCACAACCCAGTTGCACAAGAGGGCCAGGTTCTGTATATCAAACACAATTGTTAGAAAAATTTGCATTTCATTTTGTCGGACAAAAGTGAGTAGCAGTTGAACAGTTAGAAGCTATACCGCTATCATGAAGAATATATATCTTGGACAAATCCTTCAATGTCTCATAGGCAGCCAAATCAATGCCTGCATAAGGTATAATTCCAAGAAGAGATGGTATCAGTCCTCTATAAAAGGCCCGAGATCCCTCCTTAACCCATATATCTTTTGATAGTTTTCCCAGGTTGGGAACCTTTCCACCTTCACATGAATGAGTTTGTAACCGAGTCTTAACGAGATCCATGGGATAGATAGCAGTCTGTGCTACTGCACCAGCCAAGCCCCCCGCCACAAGACGCCCAGAAGCTCCAATGTCACCCTGTTCCTCCCCCTTCGTACGAGCAATTACATTTTTCAACATTTCGTAAGTGTAAAACTTGATTGCACTTTCAGGTGCAACCTTCATCACATTTAATCCATTGCCCCTAAAAAAACTCAATAAACCACCCTCCTTCCATATGTTTTTGACAGCAGGACCAATAGAAGCACGGGTAGTCTGAACTTGTAAAACCACCTTAAGCCGATCAAGGGGAGCTGTAGCGGTACGAGAAGCAGCTCCTGCAACTCCCCCAGCAATCAAATACTTAGCTGCATGAACATGCTTACTGATGCCTTCTGGAATTACAGCCTGCTCACCAATATCTACAAGACATACCCTCTCCCAGTATCGGTATATATTCTCCATCGTGGCCTCATGTGGATAAAGTAGAAGAAAATTTCTCCATTCTTCAAAAGTGATAATCCCATTATTATCCTTATCGACATGTTCCACAAAACGTGCAAGTTCATCATCATCTATTTCTATCCCTGCAAAAAGGAAACTGCCCTAGCTTATAAGAGGAAGACAACTAATGAAATGAAATGAGGCTTGGGAACAATTATGACCCAGAAACATATATCCAGAAGAGATGAATATTTGTAATAGCAACATAATTCACGAATAAAGATGGAATTTTTGTTCAGTACATTCAGAAAGTATAATCCAATTAATCAACCCAGACCCATTTAGGCATCTTATTTAATGTAGATGAAACTAAAGGAGATATTTACCCGACAAACCATGTAGCAAAAGTGAAAAGGCAGACAAAGAGTACGGGTGTAGAGCATTTACATAATAGGTGAAACTTCACAATTAAGTAAAAACCTCTATACTATGAGTCAGAAAATTTCACAAGGCCAACTAGCACTGTAACAAGGAGTACAGATATTTTCTATCACTAAGAGAAGGCAAACATCAATTACTAGACAGAGCATCTTAAGAAGACACAACTGATTCCTTATCTGGAAAAAAAGAAACACACACACACACACACAAAAAAAAAAAAAAACTGATCATAATAAAGAAAATTCTGAATCTGCTAGAAATCGGTAGAGTGCAGAGAATGCCATGAATAGAAGACTGTTTGAGAAGCTTCATTTTTCTTGGAACTGGCTGTTTGAGAAGCTTCACTGATAAGCACCTTAACCTGCTTCTTGTACAAGATCAGTCTCATTCTCCAAAATTAGCCCGGACATTCAGAAACAGCAAGCAAGGTATCCCACAAATAATACTTAGTTCTACCCTACATATATAAGGCTAAAGTATCCAGCTCAACGCTGGAACTAAGCCTAAACCTAATTTTGCTGGCCTCAGTTTCAATACTACAGCAAATTTAAATACCTAGAGACTTAAACCTCATCTAAACTCAATTCCTTCACCAGAGCACGGAAGAAAAATAACCGGTCGACAAAATTTGCCCCCTCCGGCACGTCCCAAACACCAGCAATCCCTTACAATTCATCACCACGTTTCCTCCAATTCTCCATCATTCCATGCTACCTTTTGCTTCCTGTCTTTCCCTCCTTGATTACATTAGCCATTGAGGCTTCAATGCCAACTCAAAAGACTGGGAAGGGAACTAGGAAAAGCAGATGTAGGAATGCAATAAAGGGAAAGGATGGTCCTCCTTTTGACTCCTTTTCTCTTTTAAACTCAGAAAGAGTTATAGGAGTACCAAATTCTACCATTAGTTCAGAATTCAGATGGTTCTATTAATAACTGAACTAGGACACCATTTGTATCTAACTTGAACAGAAAATATAGGACTGAAATCAGAGTTTAGCACTATGATAGGGAAGGAAACCTTCAGAACTCCAAGCAATACAACTCTTCAAAAAAGCACCTCGTCTACTCTCACTGCTATGGATCAGACAAAAATTACCTACTTGAAGTTCTAAAATAGTACAAAGTGTCAACCTACTTGATGTTCTAAAACAGTACAAAGCCTCGTACTTCTGATGTAGAGATTAAAAACACATGCAGGCAACACATGAATCATCCTATACATTTGTTTTCTCTTCAACAATATGAAAGGATCAGTACAGATCTTTACGCTGTTTAACCATGTCTAAATATAAGAATTAAAGAATAAACACATACAAAAAGACAATAAGAACTTAATGAAGCAAAAAAAAAAAAAAAAACTAAATGCAAGATAAAGATAAATAATAGCATCAGTCAATATTGCAAATTGTTAAAAGTCACCCCAGTGGTATAGACATAGTTTCCTTGCACAAACCAGTATAAGTAATTACACCAGTAAACAAGAGAGCAATATTAACATTTACGATTAATCTCAGAGAACGAAATTAAAGAGGGAAATGATAAGTACCAGCTTTAACAAGGGCATCCCAAAGCTCCTCAGGCAAGATGCAGCCATTATGCTCCACATCAATAGCCTGAAAAATCCTATACAGCTCCAGCTCCTTATCATCCATGTACTTTTTGAACTCCTGATAATCCACCCTCCCATCCTTATCTTTATCACACACCGTCAACAATTCTTTAGCAAACTTATAATCAGCTGGAATTTGCATAGCAAATAATCCTTTCTCGATTTTCGTGTAATCCAAGTAACCCGCATTGTCCGAATCGAAAAAACTGAATAGGCTTCTGATTCTAATGTCCCTCTCCTCTTTAGTCTCCCTTAGTGCTGATAAAACATGGTCCATTGAGACCGGGCCGGGCTTCTTCACCGGGTTGCAGCAGCCAGGCCGGTCCTTAGTTGCCATTGCTGGGTTTCTCACCGCATGGAAATTTAAAAATAATTTCAGATCTAACAGAACAAACGCAACAGTGCTTTTGTGTAGTAATTCTGTAGAGGCGAATTAATTCCAAAAAAAAAAAAGAGAATAATTGTGAAGGATCCGAGGAATAAACCCGGTTTAAGACGCGGGTTTTGTTGTTAACGGGTCAAAAAAGGAAGGGAAGAGTCAAAGTTTACCAAAGTTGAAGAAACTGATTAATTTATCGGGTACTGTACTACTGTTTAAACAATGCTTAAAGAAAACGTCAATGGCCGGTTTCGGACAGACATGGACAAAGAACCCAATTACCTAATTTCTTATTTCCAGTTAGGAGGGTCCAATGGGCGTCTGAATAAATTGTTAGGGGGCGGTGGGGGAGTCGGCGGAGCTGAAGCGGTAGCTACCGGTGATGTCTAATTCAGTGCGTGTGTGTGAGAAAAAATTCGGAAGGACTTTATGGAATAGTCAATTTATATTGATGGGAACATGATTCCGCACGTTCAACCCCCCCCCCCCCCGGGGTAGGGGTGGGTATGCCGTATGAGCCTGGTGTCATGTTCACGCTTTCGTTTTCATACTCATGTTTCTTGCGCCTTTATTCCAAAAATTTAGAGCCAAAATTTAAAAAGAAAAAGGAAAACAGAATATAGCGCATTGCACTCATGAATTTTAACTAAAAATTTCATGTTTAAGCCTTGAAAGTTAAAAAGTTTTATGTGTAGGATGTTATATCTCTTTAATGATATCTTATGCAACGAAAATTCAAATAAATCAAATAAGTAAATTTCATATATTATGTGTCTAAAACAAAACAAAAAATATAACTAAACTGAGATGCCTTTTTGATTCACTAAGTAAATATTACAATTAGCCTCTAAGAAAGTCAAATGGTAAAATGTTATAACTCAAAATTTTTTAACTAAAATTATCATGAATATAATGAGATCTTTCTTTTCACTTATTACTCAGTACTTATGTAAATAAAAAGAAAAGTATAGACATTAAAATTTAAGGTGTGACGTATTTAGATAAATTAACAATAGCAAGTAAACTGGATTTTCATCCTTCAACTTAATTTAATATTTGTAATAATCAATTCTGGCCCGTTTTACACTACAAAAATAAAAAATTCGGAGTATATGGATACTCTATGGATCATTTGGTTTGAAGACAAATTATATATAGATTAGTAATGCAAAGATTAGCAATGCAGAGATTACTAATGCAAAGATTAATAATACGTGGATAAATAGTACATAAATTATTTTGTGTTGGGTGTTTGGTTCATTGCATTAAAACTACGCATACAAAGTATCATAAAAAATTATTTACTTACTTTTTAAACTAAAAATAATATATTTACAATTATACCTCAGGATATTTGGTTTTCACAGGCTTCTTGTCAAAAAAAGAAGAAGAAGATAGTTTTGTCCTTTTGGTGTTTTATCCATGTATAGCTTATTATACATTGATTAGTTACTCAATGTTAGTGATAGAACAAGATAATACACCAATTATGAATTAGTTATTCTATATTTGAAATCACAATCAAACAATGTATTAACTTAATACAATTCTTACACCATGATTAATTATCTTATACACCATATATACCAAACGACCCTAAAGGTTGTATCTAATTTTTGGTAAGTTGAACTTTGTTGCTCCACCTCCATTCGGGAACAAATTGTACCAAACAATGACATATCCTAATTCAAGTGCTTCGAAGTTCGTACCATGCAGGTATGGGAAGTTGGCTGGGACCAATTCAATTGGGATCTTTACACAAAATAACCCGGTCGAATTCATTGTTAACTTTTTCTAGCCAGTATATTATACACATATTATGCATACGCCGGCTATTTTAAATTTAAGTGCTTGAATGAGCGGTTATTTAAGTTAATTCTTCAAAATGGGGATGTGGGAAAATGATCAGGAGGAGAAGTAGATTCCATCGGACTACGGCTGATCAATATTGAATACATACTCGACTTGCTCTCTTTTCTCCTTTTTGCCCTCGTAGAATTCCTTTTTATGTGTAGTATACTTGTATCCAAAACAGTACATATCTATAGGCTATAAAACTGAAACGTGACAAGAACATAATGCATAGTACTATTTATTAAATCCATTACAGAGGTCAAAAGCAAGCTTCCCTGCAACCTGTTAAAAACAACTATAAGTACAAACAAATTGCTCTTCATCAATATCTGCGGCTGTTACTTGTTACTGAGTTACCAGCGTTGCAAGATACCTCGGGCAAAAAAACCCAAAAATACAAAAAGCAGGTCACCCCTTCATCTCTAGGCAATCAATTGTGTGCATTTTAGTTAGCAAATGCAGATTAATAACATAAATTTCTGTGAAGCAATCTTCTCTCTTGAATCTGAACTCTTTCACATTCTTGTTCATAAAAGCAAAAGAAACTCCTCGCTAATTCTGGAATCAGTATACACTGACAGTTTAAAAGTTAATCTCACGCCTCTCTGCGAAAAACTTACCACTCACAAACTGATCAGGGAGCAAAGCAAGCCAGACTGCAGTATCAGCAGCTTCTTCAGGAGAAACATGCCCAGCCCAACCAGTCAGAGCAGTTTTCACCCAACCCGGACAATAGCAATTGATATATATCTTATGACCCTCTGGCCTTTCCTCGAGTATCCTTGCCATTAATCTGGTGTAAGCATTAACTGCTAGCTTTGACAATGAGTAATCTGTGAACACATGTGGCCATCCCTCTGATTCCCAAGTCCCATCTTTTACTTGTTCCAAAAATTTGTTCATAGTATTATCGATCACTTCCTCGGAAAGCATGTCCACGTCTTCCAGTTGTTGTCTCACACTGACATTTGAAATTCCCTGGTAACATCAAGCAAAAATAGATCATTCTCAGATATTGTTGGAAAAAATTGTTTTTTGGGGCCTAGTACACGCATAAGGGGTGCTAGCTAGCTAATTAGCCGGTCTATTAGGCTGTCTAACCCCAACCCTAAGTGCAGTCTATATAAACCGTTATGGGTGTTTGGAGACCGACAAATACATACAACAAACGGGGCTAGGGTTAGTAGTTTTCTGTATCAAACAAGAGGGTGTGAAAATAGGGGATCAATCCACCATGTGAGGATTTCTGAGGACCGGTAATTTGAGTCGCGGTTGCTACGGATGATCCGCTTCTGCCAAGAGTAAACCCGCAAGTCTCCTATACTCCTTAACTATTACAGACGCTTATTCCAAGAACAAGAATGAAATAAACAAAGCTCTGATAACTTACATTTCGTTTGCTATTAAGTCTTCCCAATCGTGAGGTCACACTAACAATTCGGGCACCAGCTGGAGAAGGCCTCATTAACGGGATCAGAGCATTAATCATATTTTTGGTGCCAAAATAGTTGGTCTGGATAACAGTTTCAGCAAATTCCACAGAATTTTCTTTGCCATAATTGAAATTGACTCCTGCATTGTTGATCTACAAGTGCCATATCTCATTAGCTGGACATATTTCTCAATAATAATAAAAGACAAAGTGGCAATCAGAGTAGATTAATTAATACCAGTATGTCTAGGCCACCATATGTTTCTTTAATCCAATCACAAAAAACTTGGACTGATTCAAGATCCACAATATCCAATTGATGAAATGCAACATTTAGACCTCCTTCTTGCAATACTTTCACTGCTTCTTCCCCAACGGCAGTCTCTCGCGACGTAAGAACTACAGTTACGCCATGTGATGCAAGTTGATGAGCAATCTCAAATCCAATTCCTCTATTTGCACCCGTCACTACAGCAATAGTGTCAGATGACCACCATCTGAAAACCATGTAGCATGTAATTAGCGTTATGCTCAAATTAAAGAACCTAAGGGAGAATATTCTGATATGTTATACTGATAAAAAGAAGTCGCCACCAAATTTAACCATCGTGGAGAAATCTAGGGCGCGTTCTATGGATTCAATTGAAACCATTGTTTCTGATTCAAACTATGCATACATATGCAAAACAAGTTTTAAAATGTATTAATATAATAAAATCAAACACATTCTGAATTCACTAACTCTAAATCGTAGATTTGTCTCTGCTCGAGAAGCTAAGACAAAGATGCATGGTTTTCCTCCTCTTTATTACCGTATTTAATTGGAAACTCTATTTTGAATCTTTGATTATTGAAGGGTCGGCCTAGGCAACAGAGTAAATTAAGCTCTCCTAATAAAATGCAAAATGATCAATACATTCATGTGTGTGGCAAATTATGAATGTTGCCCTTTTGATTGGATGATGGATCTAGCCCAAAATGTAAAGAGAGAATGTAAAATAAAAACTGTAGAAATTGGAAAAATCAGACCTTTGATGATCAGAATAGGGAATAGTACGGAGAAGAGAGATCTCTTGGCGTCTTTGCTCCTTTCTTTCCTTTGCCTTTTCCTTTTTATCCATTATTATTATTACTATCGTCGGCGATTGTTCTTCAAATCATCTCCTGATTTGGCTTAGGTCCGAATAATTGTTAGATAGAATGGTAGGAGAGTTGATTGATGTAACAGAAACGCGTACTTCTTCCGATATATTTGGAGCAATCCTTGTACTCCGCCAGTGTTTGTTTGAACAACCTTCAGTTAAAAACTTCACCCGTATAAACCTGAATAAATAAAACAAAGGAAAAATAATTAAACAAGGGTTCCTAGTATCTTACCAATTTCCATGGGAATTTTTTTTTATAACTGGAGGTCCATTTTAATGTTCTTTTTCCTCATGTATTGATATACTTTTTGAAAAAAATTGAATCCACAATAATATAACTAATTTAAAAATAAAAAAAGAACTCATAATTTAAGTTTATAGTTGAATTCACATACTATTAGACACTAAATTGGAACACAATAAAATTAAGTTTAAAACATAAAATTGAGAATTTTAAAGACAAAAAAAATTGTCCTAAACTAAACTTCACTTATAATTTGAATTCTTAATTTAAAACTATAACATGTCACTGTAAATCAGCTTAGGGTTTGTTTGGAAAGCCACCCGATAATTGAAATTAGTATAATTACTAGGGTAGTAATTACACAACCTAGTAATTACACAATATAGTAATGCATCGATTGATTTGTTTGTCATGACTTAATTACAGTGTAATTACAAGCGAACTATTTGGTTGCACAAGTGTAATTATACAGTTAGATTAAATTTTAAATAAAATAATTATCAAAATTTAAAAGTTAATCTAATAAATATATCACTATAATTTTTTTTAAGTATAAATAATATTAGATTTGGTATTTAAGATACATATTTTGTCTTGAATATACATTAAATGGTAATCATATATTTATAACTAATATTATAAAAATAATTGATATATATATTTCAAATTAATAATATTTAGTTTAATTAATTATAAAAACTAAAAATATACGTTTTGTAAGAACATCATGGAATGGAATGCATGTTTGACAAAAAAAATTAATATTTATAAATATAATGTCATAACATTTTTCAAATGTTTGACAAAACTAATCTATTAATTCTAACTAAAAAATGAACAACATGCAATGTGAAATGACAAAGCCAATACTACTAAAACAAGTAAATTGGAACCATAAATAAATAAAATTTCAAAATCCAAAAAAAAAATAGTTTAACATATGTCAAACTCCAATATAATAAAAATAAGTTCTAATACAACTTAAGATTAGAAAATATAATAAGTATATAACCTCATTCAACAACGAAATTCTACTTTAATGACATCACTCGTTCTATACCAAGGTTGCTAGTGACTCATTATTTCTAATATTAGGAGATGTAGCTTCAAAAACTAGAATAATAATTTAGTTATGCTAAATGGAGAAAATAAAACGAATAAGAAATAAAATATACGATCAATTACATGGAATCACACGTAAAGGTAGAGAAAAAAAATGTACAAAGAAAAATATATTTTAAAATTAAAAAAGAAATTAAAAATTAAAAATTAAATAAACAAATTAAAATAAAAAGAAATTGAAATAAAAAGTTAGTATAAAAAGTAAATTAAAATAAAAACAAAAAGGAAAGAAATTAAAAATTAATCTTGTAATTTCACAGTGTAATTACCACCAATTCTTACCTCCCCTTAAAAATTGGAGAGTAATTATACTTCTCCAATTATACCATGCTGACTAAGTAATTACTTGGCATGACAAATATGCCAAACTGGGTAATTATACTCAATTACACCCAAATCAATTTCTAGGGGGCTTTCCAAACATACTCTAAGTTAAAATTTGATTAAATATTTAATTATTTCTCACGAAGAAGGACGCAATTATAAATTTTATCACAGTAATTATCATTACGATAAAAGTAATTTTTTATATGCAATTATCTTATTTAGTTAGTTACAAAATATTCTATTTAGTACTAGAGTTTAAGGGAAGCACTGATCAAACTTGAATTATGCCTAGTCAAATCGACTCAACGGACCGAGCCGGACCTTAAATAGCGATTACCGAATAAAGCGTCCAGCCCAAGTTGAGTGTTCCCAAGCGGGTTCCAAGTGGACGTCAAAAGGCCACGCACCGCATTAGGCAGACCGCCTTCCAACTTAAATTCCAAACCGAATAACATCTTCTCCTCAACAAAAGTCTGATTTGAGTTTTGATCCTCAAAATAACATAGTTGTGGGACTAAAACTCTAAAAGAATGGCGAATTTAAGAAGGGCACTCCTCTTCACCATTCCTCGGATCCTCAATTCCTCTAACGGGACATCTGTTGCAACCTCCACGCTCCCCTCTCATAATCTTTACAGGTTTCAAAAATCCAACATTCTTACTCTCTTTACCTGTTATCTGTAAAAAAAAAAAATAATTATATTTGCTTGTTTAGGCCTTTGACTGGAACATTTTCGCGTTTCATTACTTCCAACGAGGCTTCGTCGCCAAATAATATTGATCTCTCCAACGAAGAGAGCAAAAGACGTTTATTTAACAGGTGACTTTAAGCTTTTACTATTTAATATGATGGGTTATAAGTTCCTCCGGCGGGTTCATGATATGTTGTTGGTGGTTTTATTTTGTATGGATATAGGCTTATTTATCGTAGTAAACAAAGAGGGTATTTGGAGCTGGACCTTGTTCTGGGCAAATGGGTGGAGGAACATATACAATCCATGGACGAAAATGGAATTAAGTCCCTTGTTCATGTCCTTGACCTGGTAATTTTCTTTGTTTTTCATTATAATTCTTTTTTCTTATTTCCTTTGGACTTCTCCTTTTTGTATGCCGATAATTAGAGATCATGCTTTTGCTGCTCTAGCTCGTAATAGGATCTTGTTATGTTGTTTTTTCTTTTTCTTTTGGGGTTTTAGTATGTTTCAAGTATCCAAGGTGAATGATCTAGTGAAAATGAAAAAACAGATACACAAATTTGCTTAAGTCGTGTCCTAAAAAACTATTCCAGTAGTGTGAAAGTTTTTCAAGAGTGAATAAGCCTACCTCTTATTATTAGAGGGAGCAGGAACGACAAAATTAATTAATAAACCTACAAGTTTGGAACAATAAAGAGAAAAATAGGAATCTTGTAGAGGACAAGTGTCTTTACATCTAAATGTGGACTTTGAATAAGTGGCAAACAAGGTTAGCCACGCTGCTAACAAGCACAAGAATGGAGGCGATCATGGCTATAAATAGCCATCATTACTTCATCAATAGACATCAAGAAAATTAGCCTTCACTGTCCTAAGAATCTTTTTCAGCAGTGTGAATGTTTCGCAAGTTTGAACAAGCCTTTCTCTTGTTAGAGGGAATAGGAATAGCAAAATTTGAATAATAAACTAGCAAGTTAGGAACAATAAAGGAAACAATTAGGAATCTATAGAAAAGGGAACAATGATGGAAATTGGACGACAGAATTATAGTAGCTTAGGCTTGTAATGACAACTTATGATCAAGGCTAATTTTCTTGGTATCCAGTGCTGAGGTAATGATGGCTATTTATAGCCATGATTGTGTGCGTGCATTCTTGTTCTTGTCATCAACATGGCGCCTTGTTCGTCACTTCTTCAAAGGCTTTTGCCACTTCTTTAAATCTATAAATGAATGAGCACATTTAAATGCAAAGACACTTACACATGCTAAGACATTTGTAAAATTTCCTTTGTACATGAATGACAATTCTACTAAATCTTTTGAAATACAATATTATTTTGCCAACAATTCCTAGCCCATTACATTTATATGACATCTGCCAATGAACATTTACCCCCAAGTTCCACTAAGATGATAGGATTGTCAGCTTAATACCAACAAAAAGAGAAAAAGGCATGAAAAGTCACCCCCTAGATCCTCAATAGCATCAATTTGCCGTTGCTCAATTTGAACTCAAAGAATAAACCACATGTTAACCGAGACTTATTGCCTAGTGGTACTAGTGGAAGTTTACCCTCAATAAGTGTGGGTTCAATTGCAATTGTACCCCTTTCCCTTTTCCAGCCCCCCGTATGTAATATTTATTAACAAAATCCCATGTTGACCCCCAACAACTTGTTAACACAAATCTCAACTTCTGCCTCGAACTTTTTTTTTTCCGTCTCTTCTTTTATGGTTTCATATTATATGGGGAAAATAGGATGATTGATAAGCATAGTGAGGTCTATGATTATCTTAGCATTTGTTACAGAAAGGTCTTCGCGGAAACTTACAACATGCAAGATAATTTCATGAAAGCACTGAGAGACAACTGACTAGTGATTCAATTCATAAGCAAATCACTGAGGAATCTGCAACAATCTAGTAGAGGATACTGGTAATATCTAATACCAGCTGCAGCTGCTCTATGCTGGCATTGGTGGTTACAATTGTCCAGGTCTCAGGGTCATGATTTTTACTGTGCTTGAGGGATATACACTGACTAGCATATCTGTAGTTCCCATCTTTTCTTTGACTAGCTGTTATATTATAGGCGATTTTCCAGGTTGTGCATCTACTTTTGTTCCTATGGGTACCTACTTCTCCCTTTTCATTTTTCTTTTGAGTGGGTTTTGGGGGGGGGGGTAAGCTTGGCTTCGGGGATTAAGAGGAGCATAGTTATGCTGAGGGCCTTTAAATCCTTGACTATTGAGCTAATGCCTTGGGCTTACATTGGGTGTCTTGCTTCTTGGTGCTTTAATTTGACAGCCAGCTCTGCACTGTATAAATCTATTATGCCATGTACTTCATATATATGAATATATTCAGTACTGGGAGTTGATGTTTTAAGCCAGACCTAGAGACCAGTGTTTAATTTGATCTGAACTTGTCCATGGTAACTCATCTAAATGACATTCAATGCTATGAGCCCAATATTCTGGTACTTTTGGTGCTAGGTCAGTATTGGGCTTAATATTTTTAATTACTGTTACTTACGAAGGAAAATAATGCACCATCTGAGTATTCCCCTCTTTTGTGTTCGTACTCAGATTGCTCAGATATTGGGAGGGCGGTCTGAGTATGAATTTGGGAGGGCACTGAGAGACAACTGCTCTATGTTGGCATTGGTGGTTACAATTGTCCAGGCCGCAGGGTGATGATTTTTACTGTGCTTGAGGGATATACATTGACTAGCATTTGTGTAGTTCCCATCGTTTCTTTGATTAGCTGTTATAGCATATGTTCAGTAGTTTCATGAAGTGTAGTATAGGCGATTTTCCAGGTGCATCTACTTTTGTTCCTACGGGTACCTACTCCTTGGCTTCGGGGATTAAGAGGAGCATTGTTATGCTGAGGGACTTTAAATCCTTGACTATTGAGCTAATGCCTTGGGCTAACATTGGGTGTCTTGCTTCTTGGTGCTTTAATTTGACAGCCAGCTCTGCACTGTATAAATCTATTATGCCGTGTACAGATGTACTTCATATATATGAATATATTCAGTACTGGGAGTTGATGTTTTAAGCCAGACCTAGAGACCAGTGTTTAATTTGGTCTGAACTGATTCAGGATAACTCATATAAATGACAGTCAATGCTATGAGCCCAATATTCTGGTACTTTTGGTGCTAGGTCAGTGTGTCAGTATTGGGCTTAATATTTTTAATTACTATTACTTACGAAGGAAAATAATGTACCATAGGCGTATTCCCCTCTTTTGTGTTCATACTCAGACCACCCTCCCAAATTCAGATTGCCTCTCCCGGAGAACTCGCAAATATGCTAGGAAAAGGGAAAACAAAAGTTATGGAGTGTAAAATTAAGGCGTACAAAGGGGAAGAAGGGAAAAAAGCATATAGGAAGAAGTTGGAAGGTTGGATGGGGACCACATTGAGTTAGTAGTGGGTCTACAACTCAAAGATCAAATAATGTGAGCAGTGCTGTGAAGTTCTGCTGGTTTCCTGTATGTTATTCAGGGAGCATAGAATATATGCACCACATTGACTCGAGTTAGCGATCATCAGGAAGTATAGTTACTCAAACTTGGTTCAAAACTACTCTTTGCAATGTTCACATTGTTTTCTCTCTGTGATTCTGCCAAATATGGTCGTCTGATCCTTTGCCATGAACTAACATCTCTCATACCTCCTCACCGTGCCCCCTCCCCCCCCCCCCCCCAAATCACCCCGGCCCCAAAACCCAACAAAAGAATGAAGGAAAAAGAAAGACAGGTAACCCGTTTAGATGCAGTAGAATGGTCGTAGCAATCAAATTTCTCCTTTGTGATGATGAACTTGAGCTGTCTTATTCAGTTTATTCTATTTATGCCTGTAGGAGAATCCGGATTTGTGGAAGTGGCTGACTGGTCAGGAGCAACCGCCAGATGCAATAATCACTAATCCTGTGAGCCATGAACCAATATAGAATTGCTGCTTTATCTGATTGGTTTTGTTTGGATGTTTATTTAATCTGATCGGTACTTGGGCTGTAGGTGTTTTCTGCTGTGCGTGAAAAGGTTATGAACAACCTTGACAAACATGCTTCTCCTGAGACTCGGGCTGTTCCAGGAAAACCTTGGGTTAGAGGATGGGATGATATCAAGAGAGGTCGAGATGCGCCTATTGCTGGAAATCAGTAGATCCCTTTTTCTGCTGGGAGGTGTCAAAGAACATCTAATCTATAGTTTTGTAAAGGAACTTGATTAATTTCTATGCATGTGTATGAATAAATATAGCATCTTATATATGTTGCAATAAGGCCTCAGTAATGTGCTGATAGATGCTGTGTGTTATCCTCGATTACTTTTTATTTTTATTTTTTTATGTTCCAATAAAAGAAATTGGAGAGCATTCTTCTTCTTCTGGGCCGATGTTCGTTTGTGTTCTTTTGGAATGGTTTTCGATGTGATTTGGTCGTTGGTTTTTGAAAAGATTGTACGAGCTGAATAATCTTTAAAAATTTGGAGGATACGCCCTAGGATTATTCCATTTTTGCCTGCCTGTTATTTTAGTGCTCATTATCCCAATTTTTTTAGAATAACTAATAAACAGATGTGGACAAAGATGGGATTATAAAAGTCTTAAACGTTATTATTTTGAACTATGATAGAGGTAGACACAGAGAAATGGAGTAAACGGCTACATAATTATAATTGTGATTTTCCTTTTTTTACCCTAGTTATTATTGCTACCTTATCTATGTATTGCTCTCCTTTACTCAACAGAAACCTCTCCACGTGTTCTGCTTTTTCTGTCCTTTACCCTTTCTTGATATGGGTTAAAGGCAACCAAAAGGGAAAATTTCTTTTATCACTATATCAGTGCCTTTCCAGTAAGAGAAAGAAAAAAAATGTTGATTTCAGGCAAACCCATTACAATTTCCGCTCTCCTCCTCCTTCTAACGGCATCTTCTCTTTGCTTCACTTTAATCAATGCTTCAAAATCCAGCGACCCAATTCCTACCCCATGGCCAAAACAATTCCACTCGATTCTCTTTATGAATAACACCAAAGGGAATCTCCAGGTTGTGGATTTGTGGTACGATTATCCCAATGGCAGGAACTTCAACATAATCCAAAACCAATTGGGAAAGCTTCTTTACGATTTGGAATGGGATAATGGCACTTCTTATTACTACACTTTGGACGCTAACAAGGAATGTAGGGTCATGCATTTTCCAGTGGGAATTCTTAGGCCTAATTGGCTACAAGGCGGAAAGTTTTTGGGACAGAGATATATGGATGGGTTTCTCTGCAATGTATGGGAAAAAGTTGATTTCATTTGGTACTATGAGGATGTTGTTACTAAGAGACCCGTTTACTGGGCTTTCTTCACAGGTAATGCTTAAATTACAAGTCTTTTAAGGTAGCATTTTCTGGTTTGATTTCTTAATTCAATTATTAATTATTGCTGTGTTGTTTTGGAGTTTAGGTTATAGAGCAGAATGTGAACTGACTGTGTTCGAATGGTCTAGTTAATTTCACGTTTTGGTCACTGAATTGTATACTAACACTAAAGTTAATAGCTTTTGCCATGTCAAAATAATTGAATTGAAGTCAAAAAACTGTACTTGCTATATCAGTAAGGTCATCTTAATGGGAAGATTTTATCATTATAGTAGGTGAAATTTAGTAACTTTCCTGTTATATAAGTAAAATTCAATTATTTTAGCGTGACAAAAAAGTAGTCTTAAGACTTCACTTAGGTACTTTAATTAAAAAAGTAATTGTGTGACGTTACTAAAAAAAAAGAAAAAAGACAGTCTGGTGCATAAAGCATTTTGCATTTATGTAGGGTTCGGCAAAGAGTCGCACCACAAGGGGTCTGATGTAAACAACCTACTTTCTACATCTCCAACCCGTGATTCATAAGTCACACAGAAATAACTTTATTGTTGCTCCAAAGCTCCCTTCTAATAAATTAAATTTAGTATCATAAATTTGGGTTGGTGCAGGTATGATCGCGCATGTAATGACTTTCGAAGTAGGAAAAGTGCTAGAGGATCCGAATTGGCAAGCCCCTGTTTACTGTTTCAAAGAGTCCAAGGAACAAGAAATATCTCCTGTAATTGATAGTTTTGTTAGTAATGATGTTTCGATTGGCAGACTCATGGGAGCAGCTATGGATGTTTCTTTGCTGCGCTGATTCTTGTTGCATTTTCATGTATCAAATAATTCATTCTTGAGTTGTTCTTAGACACCATAAATTGGTCAACTTTTCATGTATTTACTTATTTTTGCTTTCTCTTTAATCTTACTTTTAGTTGACCTACCATTGTTGACATAGGGGTGTTTAAATTGGTTTAAAAGCTGGTCAAACCAGCTTAAAAGTATGTCCCAGCCAATGCGAAAAACAATTGCTAAGTATTTGGTAGCACCAAGTGTTTGGTATAATAGAAAATGTTCTTCCTAAAGAAAATGTTGGTCCTCTTAAAATCTAGCCAATTGGTAGGCGAAAATCATTTTTCTTCACAAATAACAAAAATTCTTATTCCATCTCATATAATTCAATCAACATTAAGATGTCCTCATACCATGTTTTTCATCTTATGTAATTATCATGTCATTCAATCTCATTACTCTTTAAAACTCTAGAAAATGATAAGGAAATGTTTTTGTTATATATTCCCACCATGTATACATCTTGTCTTATTTAACATTATGTGAAGAATAATTTGCTCTCTTTGGATTTTCAGCTATTGCACGCAAAAAATTTCATCTTTGGCCATGAAAATGCGTTAGAATTTGATCAAAGGGTTTTTTGAAAGCTGAGATTGAAAATGTTGTGAAAATAATAGAGGAATTGGCCTTTCCCATTTACGATTAATGGTGGAATTCTGTATGTAGGTCGACGAATTAGAAATTACATAGTTCCATCTCTATAGGAGTGGAATTTAGAGAATGAATGGATAGAATAAACAATTGTATATATAACTTCAATACAATTAACAATCTCCTAGATCTCTGGTAATCTGAAGACGACATTTTTGCTCCAATTCAATCTAGGAACTGTTGTTGATGTAGAAGTATAAAGCAGCAAGTGCAGCAACTCCAACTCCAATGGCAATAGGCAGAGCATTCCTACAACGCGAAAAATCATCAAGGATTATGTTGATTAGTGTTCAAATGAGGAACGAAAATTGATAAAAGAGAAGGGCTGAGAAAGGCAGCCTGGAGCACAAGCTATCCCGCATTACGCAAGGTCTGGGGAAGGACTGCACCCAAGGACAGTCTAACCTAATGCAAGCATTAATGGCTACTTCCACGGCTCGAACCTGTGACCTATAGGTCATACGGAAACAACTTTACCGTTGCTCCAAGACTCCCCTTCAAGAACTGATAAAAAAGAAAAAAGGTGAAATTTGAAGGAAAAGAAGTTACCCAATAGCCTCATCTCTTTTTAACTGTTCTTTCCTGGCCTTACGAACCTCTGTGGAATTAGCATCTTTGGTTACTTTAGGTTCATATGGCCTGAATCTTCTTTTAGGAGCTCCACACACTGCAAATCACAAATGAACCCAGGGAATTCAGGTACGGTTATTACTGTACAGTTGTAACTTGTAACACATACAGAAGCCCTATAAGAGGAACTACAAGATTGAAAAAAGTAAATTGGTGAACTTTTAAAAGTTTGCATCTGGATAATGGATAGGTCACAAAGTGTTGAGCTAACAGGTATTCCTTCCCATTTGGACTTTTTTCTTTTTCCTTTTTCTAGTTTCCACTATCAGTATTTTCATTTTGTCTTTTTGAACTTTTCATTTTATCTATTTCCTATTTAAAAAACTATTAAGACGTTTCCCCAAATTTTTTTTTAGAAGGATTGTTTCCGCAACTTTTTTTTTCATATTTAGTTCTATCTTTAGATAATAGTTTTTGAATATTCAACTCATTATAGTAATTAGTAAAACATAAACTTCGCAGTGTTAGAGTCGTATATCGGTTGTGGAAGGGTCTGGAGGTTTCCTTATATGATTTTGAATAATTCTCATCCGATGAGCTAACTTTTGAATTTGAATTCTGAATTGTATTCTACCATGGTAGCCGTGGGAATTTTTCTTGTAGCTCGGCTTCTTCCTCTTTTAAGAGTTATACCTTTAATAATATATTTGATCCGGTAATTATAGGAATAATAACTAGGCCCAAGGTCCCCTTCTTTGTATTGTATCACACCTAGACTGATCAAATTCTTAGTTTATCGATGTTGAACCTTCATATTATGGTGTCTATACTCCAGATAAATACTACTCCTATCTTATTTAAGTATGAGCTCATCTTTCATAGAAAATTTCGTTGGCCACAAAGCCAAATTAGTGTAGTAACATATTTTCTGTGGTATCGCTAATTATTCAAGAGGAAAAGATTCCACTTTGATTTCAATCCAAAGAAAACATAAGATATTGTTAGCTAATTGTGACCATAGACACTGCTTCCCAAGTATTTTGCACAATCACAAATAACGATAATGGCAGGAGATGCTGGTCTTTTTACAACTAAGTTACTAGTATAAGGTTAGATGCAATGATTATAAAAGGGTATTTACCAGGACAGAAGTATTTGTCAGGTAATTGTTTCTCGAAAGGAGTCCTGTCATTGTAAATGTACCTGCACCACATTCATCCCAAAACATAGATTAGTACTACTACTATGCCATGAAAAGCATAAAGCAGAATTCTTTTGAGCAGTTTTTTGAGTTTAACTGAATCCAATATTTTTGCTTTAACATCAAATTCACTCGGGTCAGAGTTACAATGCCAGCTACTAGTTCAGACAAATCCAGTAATTAAACTCGGTATGAGTTCAATCGTAGTTTTAAAACCCATAAATTTCAAATCCTGATTACGCCTTTGAAATTCAAACTCTAAATCCTAATTTCATCGCTATTGGCAACAACAACTCAAGACTAAGTAGAAACAAGACAGAGGGGTTAATATTAATTAGTAGATTACCCGCAATCCCGGCAAATATAAGCTTGCTTGGAGGCAACACGCATAGAAAACTTGGGGGCAGTAGCAGGAGCAGCACGAGACGATGGTGGAGGTGGGAGCAATAGATGAACAGATGGAGAAAAGAATGAAGATTTCAGAGCTAAACTATTTGGTGGCTGCCGAAGACCACTGTTGCCACCATTTGGAGCTAAAGGAGTAGCTGGAATTCTAGTGGGTGTTTGCAGGGCCATTTTCTTTATAATTTTGGCCTTTAAATTTTGTTATTCCTTTGCAGTTTCCTTTTCTTTGCTCGCTAGCTGTTTGATGAACTGATGAAACGAAGAAAGAAGAAGTAGAAGAGTAGGGGGGAGATTGGAAATAAGTGGGTGATGTTTCAGTGGTAAAATTTGTGTTTGCGTTGAGGTAATTGGTTTGATGCCTATCGTATCTACAAGTTGTACGTCGAACGCGTGGCTGTCTTGCTCCCCATACAAACCCACTTTTTTGGACACTTTTTTCTTATCTTCTCTATGCTTCGATATTTTCGCTAGTAATTTCTCTTGAGACATTAAACTTTCATACTTGACTGCGTAAATATTCACTTTAAATTAGTTTATACAGATATAAATAATTTATAATTCGTGACCCTTAATAAGATGTTCTAAATATATTAGTAAAATTCATACATATTTTTACTTGAAGTGAGAGTTTAGAGAAAAATTTAAGAAAGAATGGGCAAAATCAAAATATTCGATGAACCTTGTGTTTCACCAAAAAATACTGATTTTGGCTCAACCAATTAGATTTGTTTGAAGAAGAGTTAATCTCAGTTAAAAACTTCGACCTCGATACTTCGACCTCGATCCTTGATGACTCCTCGACCTCAGTCCTAGCTGACTCTTCGACCGCGGCCTTCATTATTCCTTAAACTACTTCGACATGTGGCGGCCTTGGAATTTTTTGCTAATGCCATCCTTACTTAAGTATTCTAGAGATAGATTTTGACCCATACAGTTAGTCCCTCCGCTTATTGAGGCCAACTTCGCGGGCGGGTTCGATGAGCGGATCATGTTATTGGTGGTCGAGCTAATCAAGCGGACTACACGGGTCGTGGTTATTGCAACGAGCATGCGACGTGGCCCTATGTGAGCTGCATATTTTAAATGCTTCGAATTTTTCGTGTGATTTATTTGATTTAAGTTGTCCACGGGTTAGGATGACGTCATGATGTCATGCGTCATTATGATGCACATTCCCGATGCATCGCTTCGTTTCACGCGTGACCTTTGATTAGACCTGCCGTTTCGGTTCTGGTGCCAATCATGATGAACCGTTTTCGATTTTGGTGCCATGGTTTTTATAAATAGAGATCCTTGAACCTAATTTTGGAGTTTACACTTTCTAACGTTTCGAAACACCATACCTTTCTATTGCTCTCTTCTTCTCCGAATTTTTTTCTCTGTTTCGTTGACTTATATTGTTCTTCATTCCTCTTTACTTGTTATTCTCTCCATTACGTTGAATCATGTCAAACGTGTCTTATGATTTTGGTGAAGGGAGTCGTGTTACTCCCCTGGCGGTGGTGTTCCCCCCATGGGGAGGGCGTTTCCTCCATTGTTTAGGATGAAGCTTTCCTGTTGGTGGAGGAGATAATCCCATGTAACTCTGACTCCAGATCTGATTTGACCAAAGCACCAGAGGTTGCGCCTGGAGATTTTCAATCAACAATGACGATAAATAAGTTAGCGGAGCTCAAAGCCAAACTCGGCCTTCCCAATCATATCGAGTTGATCCCGGCCGAGGGGGATACGGTATAGGTTCACCGTCCTTGGTATTGCGCCCTCTACGCCTACCCCTTTCAAATCGGCTATTCTTTTTCCCTCCTTCCGCTGGTGGAGGAGTTCTGTCGCTACTACGACATTTGTCATGCTCAGCTCGCACCGTTCGTTTATAAAATTATAAAGATGCTCACTAAGTTTGCCGAGCTGGCCGTGGTCGAACTGACACTGAGACACTTATTACATTTATTCACCCCTAGCTTTTATAGGGGAACAATGCTGAACCTTCGCTACCGAGGGGCAAAAGCTTGGTGGTGAAAATGGATGACAAGGCCAGTCGTCAATTATGGTTTAACTTCTTTTTTGTCAGAACCGAGGACATTGTGTCCAGCATCAACGGCTTTCTTGAATCTTGGAACTATACTCGTAAGTACCTGGTTTTTCCTTTATATTTGTTCGATCCCAAATTCTGACTTCTCGCCTTCTTTTTCTGTAGCCAAGAGCTCGCCTCCTCCTTTGGTCGCTCACATCTCTGACTGGGTCGAACGACTCCTCCCCCATATCGTGGGAATCCGTGATTAGTCGAGTTTCTTCAAGAAGTTTAAACTTGTTCTTCCTTCGACAGGTGGTTTCGTTTCTTTGACTGTGATCTCGTCCCATTAAGTGTAGATTCATTTTGCTAACTTGAGGCCTTTTTCTCAGGCAAGGGATCTTCTCGAAGGAGTCGGGCACCGGTACCCTCTTTCCGGAGGAAGGCTACTATGCCTTCAGCTTCTATCCCGGTCGCGACTCCCGCATTTTTCGTACATGTCTCTTCTTCGGCTACCGCAGTTCGAGAGCCTGTTTTCGTTCCACCTGCTACTTCGACCCCTCAACTTTTTTCACTAGTCGATGAGGACGACGTCTCTCCTGACGATGGTGGTTTAGTGCCTCGCAAGAGGAGAGTCGTGGATGCAGGGGGAGGGGGGGAGGGGAGGGGAGGTCGATAGCCGTAGATTTGGGGAATTGTGGCTTTGTTCTTTGAGAGACGGCCACAGTGCATATTGGAGAGAGCCCCAATGAGGGTCCCGAGGCTCCGCACTTGGGGGAGACGAGCACGCGTCCTGCGGAGGACACAGTCGAGGGCGAGGTACACAATGACGACCCTATTCTTCCTAGACAAGAGGGGGCCTCGTCTTTTGGGGTTGCGGCAGAAGTTTCTTCTACGACCGAAGGCAGAGGGAAAGCTGTCATAGAAGAGGATATCAGATCTGACTCTGACATGGACGTAAACGAGTTAAGAATGATCGATGGGGGGCTCACTCAACTCGAGGTGAGGTTGGAAGGGGCTCCAGGACTATTGCGATCCCAATGGATCGTAATCTTCTTATGAACACCGATGAGATAGTTCCCTCCCTCGGTCCTCTTTATTCTGAAATTGAGGGTACGACCCTCAAGACTATAAATAATAGCACCCTATTAAATAACATTGTTGGTGTCGCCCTTCGGGTAAGTACATTTGTTATCCGTTCTTTTCCTTACGTTTTCTCTCTTTCGTAGGTTCTATTTCCTTTCGTTCGTTTTTCAGGCGATCATTTTGGAGATCGAGAGTGCTCTCGGGAGCAGAAACATAAAGACATTTATGCGAAGTTGAAGTATCGGGAGATTCGGTGTCGGCTCCACGAAAGCGGCGATGTGCGCCAGCTAAGGGATGACTTGAAAGAAAGGGACGAAGAGTCGGTGCAGGTCGTGGGGAAATGTAGCGTCCTCGAAGGGATATTGAGGAGCAAAGAGGAAGAGCTTGAGCTTAGCAGGGGGTAAAAGCCAGTGCAGTGATCTCCAAGCCCAAGTGGTCCTGCTGCGGGGCCAACTTGAGGAGTGTCAATACAGGGAGGAGGCTCTTTGTGGCGAGGTTGCCGAGAAGATGGAGGAGCTAGAGAAGGTGGAATCTGCTCGGTCAGAGGCTCAGATGAGGGCGGAATCTCTTGAAGTGGCGAACCGAACTCTTTGCTCTGAACGAGAAAATGAGTTGTCGACAGCGAATCTTAAAGAATAGCGTCTTGATGAAAGGATTGGGGAGTTGGAGAAAGAGACTTTTGAGCTCTATGATCGGGTTGTCGCTTTGGAGGCTGAGAAGGCCAAATTACTTATGCGGCCTTCTTCATCTTCAGCTTCTGGCTTCCCCAATGCTCCTTGCGAGTTATATGAAGAGTGGATTCATGCCGAGGCCCGACTAGACGTGTTGCATGAGTTACACATGGAAGTTCTGTTCCTACCGCGAATTTTGAGGATGCTAGGGTCAAGGCCCGTGAGACTCGGGTCGCTTGTGGCTATGACCCAACTATGCCTCGTCCTGGTGAAGAAGATGGGGATGACGAGGAAGCTATAAATCGTCTTTAGGACGAGGCCTGGTATGATTCCATATACCCTCCAGGCGAGGACGGGGAAGATATTGGAGGTCAGGCCGACGAGGGTGTCACAGATCGTGATGGTTGTGGCCAGTAGCAGTTTTTTGTATTTTTGATATTTTTGTGTATTTTTGTTCTCGTCTTCATAAGCCTTTTGTAAGAAACTTTTGTTTATAAATATCGGAGTTGGTTTTGCTTTCATCTGCACCTTTTTATTTATTGTGGTTTATTTCTGTATTTTTCATGTTTTGCTCCTTCGTACTTTTGTTGTTATTCTTGTATATGTCAAAGCTTGTCGAAATACGGCTGAGGGTCGATGGGTGTTATTCAGACGGTTGATTTTTCTCCCTTTTTAACTTGCGGCCGAGGGATAGTGGGCGTTCTTCGAACTGGGTCGAACTTGACCTTTTGTGTTAAGTAGCGGCCGAGCGCCGATAGGTGTTGTTCAAACTGGATCGAACTTAACCTTTTATTTAGATCGCGGCTGGGGGGGCGATAGGTATTGTTCGAACTGGGTCGAACTTAACTTTTTATTAAATTGCGGTCAAGGGCCGATAGGTGTTGTTCGAACTCAGTCGAACTTAAGCTTTTATTTAGATCGTGGTCGGCGGCCTATAGGTGTTTTTCGAATTGGATCAAACTTAACCTTTTATTAAATTGCGATTGAGGGCCGATAGGTGTCGTTCGAGCGGAGTTGAACATAACCTTTTCATAGTCATGGCCGAGAGCCGATAGGTGTTGTTTGAGCGGGGTCGAACATAACCTTTTCGTTGTCCTGGCCAAGGGCCGATAGGTGTTTCTCGAACTGGATGAAACTTAACCTTTTATTTATATCGCGGTCGGAGGCCGATAGGTGTTCTTCGAGTGTGGTCGAACATACCCTTAACACAAAAAGGTGTCCCTGATAAACGTACTTATTACTTCGATGTTGTTGCTTTGGGTATATACTTTGAGAGAGTTATAAATTTTAGGTGTTGGTTGGCGTTCCAGTCCTAGTCCCAGTCTACCTAGTCTCTTCATTGTTTGACTTGGAGAGTATAGAGGAGTCTGGCAATAAAAGAGTAAAAATAGTCCCTCCCTCGCGTACTTCGACTCTAAGTGTTCCCTTCGCCGCCTCATTAAAAAACCTCTTTGAGAAAACCCAATTGGGACAAAACTCAAGATAAAACCCAAATGGGACAAAGAGTACGACTTGGGGGACACATGTTCTCTTAGAAGTTGAAGTATTTGAGGTGGCTAATGTTCCAATTATTTGGTAATTGCTTTCCTTCCATTGTCTCTAATTGGAATGAACCCTTGTTTTCTTTGGCTGTAATTTTGTACGGACCGTCCCAGTTTGTTCCCAGCTTGCCTTCCCATGAGTTTTTGCTCGCTTGAGTTTTGGCTTTGAGCATGTAGTCCCCGACTTTACCTTTGCTTTCTTGTTGTAATAGCGTTCTGCTTATTGTTTTTGGGCGACCATTCTTATGTATGCCATATCTCTTCGATCATCGATTTCGTCGTGTTCCTGCCTTCTACTCTCATCATTACTCGTAGCGCTTTCGTGGGAGTACCTTAGATTGGGTTCTCCGACTTCGACCGATATTACTGCCTCGGTCCCATAGACCAAAGAGTAGAGCGTCTCTCCTATGCTCGTCTTCGGAGTTGTTCGGTACGCCCATAATACATCTGGCAGTACTTCTGGCCACAGTCCCTTGGCGTCTTCGAGATTTTTCTTCATGATGTTTAGTATGGACTTGTTGGAGCACTCTATTTGTCCAGTACCCGCTGGGTGATATGGGGTTGAATGTATCCTCTTGATATGTTATTTCTCGAAGAATTCGGCGGTTTTCTTTTCCGTGAACTGGGGTGTCGCAGCTGATCTCCTTTGGTAGGCCGAATCGGTAGATGATGTTCCTCCACATAAAAGTGATTACCTTTTGCTCCCGTATTTGTGCGAACACTCCTGCTTCTACCCATTTATAGAAATATTCAGTTAAAACTAAAAGGAATCGTACATTACCTCGCCCTGTTGGGAGGGGACCCACGATGTCCATTCCTCATTTGATGAACGGCCACGGGGAGGTGACCGAGTAGAGGTGTTCGCCTACTTGGTGAATCATAGGGGCGTACTTTTGGCATTTTTTGCATTTTCTCACGAAGTCTGATGCGTCCTTTTTCATGGTGGCCCAATAGTATCCTGCCCATATGGGGCATCTGACGAGTGCTCGATTGCCGGAGTGAGCACCAAAATGGCCTTCATGGACTTCTTCCAGGACACGCTGGGTCTGGTTTAGGCCCAAGCATTTTTCTAGAGGGCCGTTATAAGTCCTCTTTTGTATAGGTCGCTATAGAGGAGACTGTATCTGGCTGCTTGGCTTCTTTTTTGTCGTTTGGGAGTGTCGTCCTATAAATAGGCGATAATACGATTGCGACAATCCCAAGTTAAGCTTACGGTTCTTACCTCGATTTGGTCTAGTGATGAGGTGGACTACACTTTTATCCCCGATTGTGATGCTTTTGGTATCCGTGACTAGTTTGGCGAGGCCGTTCGCTTTAGCATTCTCTGTTCATGGGATATGGTCGAGCTGACATTCATCGAACTCAGGCAGTAGCTTGTAAATCTTGGTCTGATATTTTTGCAACCTTTGTTCCTTGATTTGGAAAGTCCCTGTGACTTGTTTGACTATGAGCTGGGAATCACAGCGGAGTTTCAACCGCTTCTCCCCATATTTGAGTGCTAGCTTCAACCGTGCAATTACGGCCTCATTGTTAGTCATATCCAGGCACCTTATGGATTAGCGAATCACTTCACCTATAGGGACCACAAGTACGAGTCCCAGTCTGGATCATGACGTGTTAGATGTGTCATCGGTGTATAGGACCCAGAGGTCTCATATTTGGAGGAAAGCTTGGGCGGCTTCCTTTTCAACTTCATGCATTATCTTTGCACTGAAGTCTGCGAGCACCTGCGACTTTATTGCCGTGTGCAGCTGGTATGTGATATCGTGCTTGCTTAGCTCGATGGTCCACTTGACCAGCCTCCCTGATAGCTCGAGTTTATGAAAAATGCTCATCAGGGGAAAGGTTATAACGACCGAGATAGGGTGGCACTGGAAATATGGTCTAAGCTTTCGTGAAGCTACGACCAATGCCAGAGCTAGTTTTTCGAGGTGCGGGTACCTCGTCTCGACATCAACGAGTGTCTTGCTAATGTAATAGATGGGAGATTGCGTACATTTGTTTTCACGGATCAAACTACACTTACCGCTACTTCGGAGATGGCTAGATAAATGAGTAGGTGCTCCCCAGCTTCGGGATTTGAAAGCAGAGGTGGTGATGATAGGTATGCCTTCAGTTCTCGCAGATCTTGGACATACTCGGGAGTCCATTCGAGACCGTTGTCCTTTTTAAGCACACCAAAAAAATTTATGACATCTATTAGACGACCGCGAGATAAATCTCGATAGGGTGGCGATTCGACCAGTCAATATTTAGACTTGCTTCTTGGTGGTCAAGAGTTTTGGTATCCCCTTGATAGCTTTGTTTTTTTCTGGGTTGACCTCGATCCCCCGTTGTGATACCAAAAAACCAAAGAACTTTCCAGAGGCTACGCCAAACGCACATTTCTCTGGATTTAGTTTCATTCTGTACCGTCTTAATATGTCGAAAGCTTCCTTCAAATGACCGATAAGATCCTCTACCTTTACGGACTTGACCAGCATGTCGTCTAAATATACTTTAATGGTTTTACCGAGCTGGTCTCTGAACATCTTCGTGACTAATATTTTATATGTAGCTCATGCATTCTTCAGCCCAAATGGCATGACCCTATAACAGTATGTTCCTTGGTAGGTGATGAAAGTTGTTTTCTCCTAGTCTTCTTCCTCCATAAGTATTTGGTTATAGCCTGAGTAAGCGTCTAAGAAACTCAATAACTCGTGCCCGTTCGTTGCTTCGATGAGTTGGTCGATGTGTGGTAATGGGAACGAATTCTTCAGACATGCTTTGTTCAAGTCTATGAAATCCATAGACATCCACCATTTCTCATTCTTCTTCTTGACCATCACTACGTTGGCGATCCACTTGGGGTACTTTGACTCCCTGATGGAGCCATTCTCTAATAGTTTCTCCACCTCATCGCGGACATCATCGTTGATGGCTGGGTTGAATTTACGCCTGACCCGCCTTACTGGGGAGGGGGTAGATTGGGTTGACATTTAATTTGTGTGTGGCAATATCCCTGGGGATGTCCGGCATATTTGCATGGATGAAGGCAAGCAAATTTGCATTAGTCATTAAGAATTACGGAATTTACCTGGCTCTCGGAATTTGTAGTCGATGTAGGCCTTTCTGCTACAGTGATTGGGGTCTAATTAGACGGGTCGAGGTCTTCTATGGTCGAGTCCGCAACCTCGACCATTTCGGGATCTATGATGACGTCCCTGGTCTCATCTTGTGTCGACCTCGACCCTGCTGGTTGCTATGTCTCTTTTTCTTTGTCTTTTTTATGTTGGGTTATCATGTTGTCTAAGGCGATGTGGTAACACTCCCAGGATGTACGTTGTTCTCCGCGTATGCTGAATATTTCCCAAGGTGTTGGGAATTTGATTACTTGGTATAGGCTGGAGGGTATGGCTCTCATGGGATGTATCTATGGTCGTCCCACTATGGCATTGTACGCGGTGGCCTGGTCCATGATGTTGAATGTCGTCCCCGGCGTCATGCCACTGGTCAAGACGGGAAGAGTAATTTCTCCTGATGTCTGCTCAAGTGCATTATTAAAATCGGTTAGTGTGATGCAGCGTGGCACTATCTTGTCCTCGAGTCTCATTTGGGTAAGGACTCGGGGATGGATAATGCACGCTCCACTTCCATCGTTCACCATGATACATTTGACATCAGTATCAAAATTGTGTAAAGTAACGACGAGGGCATCATTATGAGGGAAAGTCAAACTGTCGGCATCCAACTCATCAAAAATGATACTTTCTTCGAGTTCGTCATACCGTTCGCGGGTGATAGATCGCTTGAGCTTGTGAGTGTTGGTGAATTTCACGTCGTTGATAGAGGCATCATCGCTGCCGCCGATGATCATGTTGATAGTACGAGCTGGTGATGGCGACTTAGGTGGTCATTGGTGTTCACGTCCTCTAGCGAAGTTGTTTCTCCCCTTGTCGCTTAGTAGCTCTTTGAGGTGTCCCTGCCGTAACATGTTCACAATTTCTTGCCTGAGGGTGATGCAATTTTCTATCTTGTGCCATCGTTCTTGGTGAAACTCGTAGAGGGCATCGAATTTTCTGTTGCTGGGGTCGGATTCCATCTTTGACGGCTACTTTACCTTCGTTCCGAGCTTCCCCAGGGCGTAGATAATTTCTGTAGGTGATACGCAAAAATTGTGAGCATATAATAATGGGGCATCCTCATAGTGGAGAGAATGTGGGGTGTGGGCCCTAACATATGGCTGGGTTCGTTCTCTGTTGGATCGTGAGACCGGGTGATCTCTCCTAATGTTGTCTCTTCGTTATTTTCTGGACTCGGCTTGTACCGAGACGAACCGATAGGTTGGTCCGTTAAGGTCGTTCTCATCTACTTGTACTTCAGCACCAATAAGCATTATGGATCTTGTCCTAAGTAGTTAGAGGATATTTCATCAATCAGCTCAACAATTTTCTAGTTGCTCTCGAACAATCTCTACTTAACCCGTTCTGAAAGGCCGCGATCGCCATCACCTCGGACACATTTGGTAAAGTCATCCTTACCTTGTTGAATCGGGCGAGGAAGTCCCTCAGTCCTTCTCCCAAGGATTGCTTGATGGCGAATATATTGTTTACCATTGTTTCGGCCTTCCTGGCTCCGGCATGGATCGTTACAAACTTATCGGTCATTTCCTCAAAAGTTTCTATGGAGCGGGCTGGTAGCTGTGAGTACCATGTCAATGCCCCTCCTATGAGGGTTTCATCAAATTTCTTCAGCAAAATAGAGGATACTTGTTCCTTGGTGAGGTCATTGCCTTTCACGGAGGTGACGTAATGAGTCACATGATTTTCGGGATCGGTCGTTCCGTCGTATATTCTGAGATAGGGTGGCATTTTGAAGGTCTTTGGTATGGCATGGGGGGTTGCTTCTTCGATGTACGACTGTTTTACGAACCTGCCTGCGTCCCTCTTTGGCAATAGCTTAGGGGAGCCTGGTATCTTGTTGACTCGTTCTTAATGTTCTTTTATTTAGTCTCTGAGTGCTTTATTTTCATTCTCCATTTCCTCCATCCTCTTTAGAACAACGATGATGGATCTATCACCTGCACTGTTAGTAGCATTGTGAGTTATACCTAGTGTCGTAGGGTCTGGTCTTTGTTCGTCTGCTCTTTGTACTGTGCAGGTTCTTGCGATTTCTGCAGTTGTCCATGGAACATGCTTGTTGAATACGTTTACTAGCGTATGAGTCAGCCATGCTTAGAGGAGCTTTTTCACGGCTGGTGGCGTCCCTTCTTCTGTGGATGTGGAAGCCCCTTTTCCGTTGGGTTTTGTTATGCTACAATTGGGAGGAGGTGACCTCTCGTAACTAAGAGAGGCAGTGGGCATCACATCTTCGCCTAGGGTTTCACAGCTTTCGTTGATAGCATTCATGAGGTTGATCCTCTCTCCTTGGTTACCTGCCATGTAAGTTTTTGTACGTGTAAAGAAAGATCTTGGGGTATGTGAGGTTTAGCGACTCACGTTAGCTGCAGATTAAAGGAAGCTAAAAATTTAACTAAGAAATCTCCACAGACGGCGCCAAACCGTTTGACCAAAATATATTGATTTTGGCTCAACCAATTAGATTTGTTCAAAGAAAGAGTTAATCTTAGTTAAAAATAATATCCATAGATAGAGCTACGTGTGTTAAACCAAATAAATAATGTATCCTATCCGGATGGTAATAAATATGAGCGAAAATAGTGATATTCAGTGATCTAAAAGATGGAGTATGACATTAAATAGTAATAAATAACAATAAATAGCATTTATGTAAATAAAACGGATGAGACACCCAAGAAAGAATGAAATCAGTAGATGTTCTCTTGGACAATGATGGATGATTGATAAGCCGTTGAATATTCGAGTTATTCTCGGATCTAGTGGAAAAGTGTAGACAAGAATCTTAGTAAAAAGGTTATTTTTGTATGCTTGTAATAAGACCAAATTCTCTTCTATAAAGTCAAAGTGTTCTTTACAAAAATAAATGTCCCCTTCTATCATTGTGTCTCTTTCTATTTATAAGGAACATGTTCCTAGAATCCTTAATAGTACAAGTGCAGAGAATATCCACTAGAATATTCTCTTTAATGTCTTCTCTTGAAACTAGCCGTTTAAACTCTATCGAGGGTATTCGACCTCGGCCTAGATCCTTGCTGACTCCTCGACCTCAGTCCTAGCTGACTCTTCGACCACGACCTTTATTGTTCCTTAAACCACTTCGACACGTGGCGGCCTGGGAATGTTTCGCTAATACCATCCATACTTAAGTATTCTAGAGATAGATTTTGACTCATACACCTTGACGTTTTACCGAATAGATAGATGAATATAAGAAACTGAAATAGGGGAATGAGAACTTGATTTTATAAAATACAAAAAATTGAATGAGTTGGATGTTGCAAACTTTGTCACTTGCATCCTGGACAGCCTTCCAACGACGATGTCTTGTGGTGGCTCATGAAAAATGTAGTCTATGTAAAGAAAAACAAATGAGAGTAAGTTGAATTATTAGATTTACATAAGCGATTAAACGAATAAAGAGAAATTAGTAGGAATTAAGTTATAGAAATACTGCGCGAGAGGAAATTTTTTATGAAACTTTAATATGAGAATAAATTGGTACATCAACTAATAACAAAAAAAATAATTATAAATTTTATTCTTTATACCAACTTGTCACGACCCAATTTCTCCTCCGTTGGGTATCGTGATGGCACCTATTCATAGGGATTAGGTAAGCCTAACATTTATGAAATAACAACAATAATAAATTTCTAACAACTTTTGAAATAGAAATCTCTATAAAATTTATAATTTTCAAAACCGGTAGCATAAGTCATAAGCTCTACGGAGTTTGTTATAATTTTCTAAATGCAACTGTTTTAAATAAAGTAAACAGTGTGAATACAAATCAGAAGGTAACTCCGAAGCCTGCGAACGCAGTAGCAGGTTTACCTTGAGTTTCCACAGTAATAATCTGCACAACTAGCTAATGATCAACAGACTTCGAAAATACCTAGATCTGCACAAAAATGTGCAGAAGTGTAGTATGAGTACACCACGGCAGTACCCAACAAATATCAAGACTAACCTCAATGGAGTAGTGACGAGGTACAGTCAAGACACCTACTGGACTAAATAACCTGAACAAGTATAAGTATAAAAACAACATAGTATGATATCTACATAAAGACTACGCGAAGTGTCAATTAATACGGTAATTGCAATAAGGAAGGAAAACAACAACTATCAGCGGAACACCATAATAATGACATAGAAGAATGAACGGAAACACAAACTAAGTCCGATAATCACAGATAAAGAAAGGACAAGTAACAACTCAACAATATGACAACTTTCACATCGGGTTTTAGTCAATAAACTCCACGAGGTACCGAACCTCGGACAATCACAACTCACGGGTCTCAATACCTGAACCCTAACACTTGGCATCCTGTGCCCTCATTACACCTCATAACCGCACTGACGACTCGCGTGCCAAATAGAGCCATTCTCACATAGAAGGCAAGTAAGCAAGGGTGTGCATTTATACTCAACAATATCAAGAAAACTTCTTATCCGATAAGAGTGCTTAACTACGTGTATGCTTGTGCAAGTGTCCTAACATAGTTTATACCAGCTAGTGAGCATAAGGAAAAGAACAGACATCACGTAGAATGTTTTCTCACAACTTTCACAAGATAAAGCTCACACAGGTAAGTGTACCACTACACAAATATCAACAACAAGAATGTCCCAAGGCCATCACAAATCATCACAAATCAATCCCTGACATAGCCCACCTTGTCTCGCCATGTGTGCAATAGTAAAGTGAATGCCCGCCTTGTCTCGCCACACGTACATAATAATGTTCCCACCTTGTCTCTCTACATGCACAACCTACATATATATCTCGCCTTGTCACACCGCATGTGCAAATATCAATAGTAACAATAGCACGGCAGAAACCTCGTGCAACCCCATAACAAAGAGATGTCAACAAAGGGCACTCCCAAGGTACCGTCTTGTAGTCCCAAAAGTAAATGCTCAACAGGGGATCTCCCGAGGTACCGCCTCGTAGTCCCACAAGTAAGTATGCAAGATAGGAGGATCTCCCAAGGTACCGCCTTGTAGTCCCAAAGTAAATATGCAAGATATGAGGATCTCCCGAGGTACCGCCTCGTAGTCCCAAAGTAAATATGCAAGAACAACAAGTACAACAACAACAATAATACTAATACAAGGGTATGACAAATAAATCAACTCAGAAATTTCAGAACTCAAAGGAACAGAGGAATTAATTCACAAGGAGAGGCCACAATAGATAATGCTAGTCATAATAAGAACAACTCAACAAGAAAGGAAATATTATGCAACAATGGTCCACAATATACAGTTCGACAACAAGGGAGCTAACACAAGGCGAATAATTCCAAATAAGGACAAGTCAACTAAAATATAGAATATCTAACTTCTTTTGAGGTTGGACATTAAGAAATAGATACAACAATTTCAATTAGGGATAAGCAGCAGAAAGATAATCATAGCCTTAATTAAGGATGAACAATTACAAAAGAGATAATTATAACTTCAAATAAAGATAAGCAGTTAGGGGAAAGATAACACGGCAATAGAAGAGATAACAATTTCAGTTAAGGCACAAATGACTCAAATAAGCATCAAGGGTGGATCGTGAAGAAATTACTTCTAATATAACTGTGATAAAATTATTAAGAACACACAATAATAAGAAGGACAGGCACAGCTATGGTGCAATAAGCAAATCAACATCACGAAGGCCATCTCGCCCATAGCGCCATGAGGCCTAAACTGAATTACAATATGCGTACGAAGAACCATGTAACCCTCACAACCCGTCACGGCATAAGAGAGGAACACATAACACAGACCAAGGCACGAATAGCATCTATTCCGCCTGACGATATACCTGTGGTAACAGCTGCGCATGAGCAATCAAATTCAATCCGATATAGAATACACATCCTCATTGGGCCTACCAATGGGCCCTCAAATCAACTCTGGTCATCCCCGAACGGACAAATAGCCCTCCAAAAGTCTGCAAGGACATAACCATAACACACACTCTGGCTAGCTTTGGACATATTTCACAGTCCACAACCACGAAATAATCTGCTTTTGAGAACTCCCAATCTCCAAATCCATAGAACACACGAATTACCCTACCTGATCCTAACTTCACCGCCCAAATATCTAACACATATCTCGTATACGATCATCCCATGAGGAATACTTCTATAATTCTCTCATGCCACATAACAAAATCTGAATCTCAGCAATTGACTAACCAGGCGAGCACCGCAATATCAATGATGCATCCGTAAGTCAAAACACAATGTGCCCTATGAAATGCACATCCTTCTCAAGCAATACCAAGTAGTAATAGCATCCATCTAGACATCTGAAATCATCCGTGCTGTCTAAGAATTCATGACCTTCCCTTCAAAACTGAATTATGACCCTGCACATGCAAAACTCAATCCCGATCGGTCAGAAACCTTCTATTTGATCTCATCCAGGAGGAAATCCCTATACGCAACATGTGATCAGTGAGCTCGAGTATTATGGCTCGATAGGTATCTTATGTGGATTGATATGATGGAATCGGGTTGCACACTGCAACGGTACTGTGATGAAATGTAACCTCTGATGCTTACTTCGTGTAGTTTTGCTTCCACCTTGTTGAAAATAGTTCATAGGAAAATGCTAAAATTTCTCTGCCTGCTTAACTTGTTTAGTAGTCTTCTTATTTAACTCTCTTACTGTTATATGTCATGTCTGAATTATTACTTGTTGGTGTTCGGGACCGTGTTGTGTGGGGTTCCATATGATTATTGTTGATACTTGCCGGTGGGGCTGCTTGTATTGGCTGGGATGAGGTTTCTAGACTTGAGATTTGCACTATTGTATTGGGATGAGGAAGGTTTGGGAGAATAATACCATATTTTGCTGAGGATTTAGGCAATGGCCCTGGTCGGACAAGTGAGTTTCTTGGCTTATTGATCAGATGAGTGGTTAAGAGGTTATGTGTGTTTCTTTCATCATCGGTAGGGTATGAAGGTTTTGAACGAGGCTCCAATTGATATGAGGTTTGCTACCGGCACCGGATTTGTTTTTGGGCAGTAATGGTGGTCAGCAGCTCCTGCTGTGAATGTCTGAGTGATGGGGTGTACCATGTGATTACATCTTGGGGTTATGGTTATGACCTAATACAGCTTGTTCAGGCTAATACAGTGTGTAGATGTGAGATTCGGGTCTTGTAATGAATTCGGGATGTTAGAGATTGGGTTCTAAGATTTAAGGACCAAGGTTGAAGTATGGATCTCTAGTTATGTTGCATTGGCAGGCCTATATGGAGCAGGGTGATGTGGGATCACCCCCAGATATATGCATAGTAGGTTACACCGTGATTTGATAGCTTTAGAATGACTCCCGGCGCGTTCGATGACGAACGTATGTTTAAGTGGTGGAGGATGTAACGCCCCGACTGGTCGTTATGATATATTATGTGATTAACTGATAGGTCATTTTATGTTTTAGAACCTAATTCTGTGTTACAAAGCCTTAAATACCTCATTTTAGCCCTTCTCGATTTGCGTGCACAGTCCGAGTGTTTTTTCGAAAAGCTTTTATGTTAAAAACTGATTAAAAAATGAAATCTTTGCCTTAAACCCATTTGAGTTGACTTTAGTCAACGTTTTAAGAAAACAGATACGGATCCGTATTTTGACTGTCCTGATGGGTCTGCATCGTGATTTGAGACTTGGGCGTATGCCCGGAATCGAATTTGAAAGTCCCTAACTCGAGTTATCGCATTTTGTTGAAATTTGGATGTTTAAAGGCTTAATTAATCTAAAGGTTTGATCGATATTTGAAATTATTGTTACCGGGTACGTATTTTGGTTTCGGAACCCGGTATAGGTTCATTTCTATATTTATGACTTGTCTGTCAAATTTGGTGAGAAACGGAGTTGGTTTGACGTGACTCGGACGTCCGGTTGTTGAAATAGAAGTTTTAAAGTTTTCTTGAAAATATCATTTGATTTTGGTGTTTAATTCGTAGTTCTAGGTATTATTTTGGCGATTTAATCGCGCGAGCAAGTTCGTATGATATTTTTAGACTTGTGTGCATAGTTGGTTTAGAGCCCTGAGGGCTTGGGTGAGTTTCGGATAGGCTATGAAGTGGTTTAGGCTTAGAAAAAAATATAGCTGGTGCACCAGGTCTGCAGATCTCGCATTTGCGAGGACTTGATCGTAAATGCGAGTCTCGCAAATGCGAAGTCAGGCTCGTATTTGCAAAGAGGGAGGGGACTAGGTCAGCTTCGCTTTTGCGAAGAGAAGCCTGCAAATGCGATGGGGGCAGGGTTCGCATTTGCGGGAATATTGTAGCATTTGCTACTGGAATCAGATCAAGGCAGACTCGCATTTGCGAGTCAGAAGTTCGCTTTTGCGAAGGACCTTGGCTCGCATTTGCGACATATGCGTCGCATTTGCGAAGATAGCAGGCTCAGAGATTCTTCGCATTTGCGAGGAATTATCGCAATTGCAAACTTTGTGTCTCAATTGCGATAACTGCAGCTAGGTAAAAGAAGGAAAAATGGGATTTTTGTTCATTCTTCAAATTTTCAAAACTAGAAAACCCTAGAGGCGATTTTTCAAAGAACTCTTCTCCCCCAATCCATTGGTAAGTGATTCTAACCTATTTTCTTTCAATCTTTCATTACATTTCATAAGTTTTCAACCTAAAATCTAGTGTTTTCATGGTGAAAATTGGGGGTTTGGGTAGAATTAGAGATTTTTGTAAACTTGAGATTTAGACCTCAAATTGAGGTCAAATTTTAAAACAAATTACATAACCGGGTTCGGACATGAATGGGTACTCGAGTTTTGGTCCGAATTTCGGGTTTGGACCAAGCGAGCCCATGAGTTAACTTTTATTATCTTTTTTAATAATGGCCTAAATTGAATCTTTTGCAATCGTGGGTAGTTCCTAAGGCTTAATGTGAATCGTTTGGTTGGTAAATTGCTAGATTCTATTGGTTCAGAGGCTTGTTTGAAAGGAAAAAGCTGTGGTTGAGCTTTGAGTTGATCTTTGGAGCGAGGTAAGTGTCTTGCCTAACTTTGTTGAGGGAATATTTTCTACTATTTAACATTGGTTGCTACATGCGGAGGTGATACATATATGAGGTGACGAGCATATATGCATGTGCTAGTTTTAACCATGCTCGAGGGTAAATTATGTTATAAATTGTGTCTTGTAGAATCACGTGACCTTCTTGCCTCATGCCTTACTTGACTCCTAGATATTAAGAACATAGTATTAAATGTTAGAACTAAGACTTAGCTTATTATAACTTGGTCGAATTTGACGGAATTATGAGAATATATTGGTGTGTTTAGTTCGGTCATCAATATGCATAATCATTAATACATTGCTACAGCCGATATTCTTGAGATACTAGATTCTATACTTGTGTTGTAGATCATTTGTGAGATTTGTTGGAATACTTGAATAATAAGGTTCTTGCGGATTTATTGAACTATTGTTGGCTTGAAAAGTTGTGATTGAGATTCATTTGGAATATTCGTTTAAACACTCTCCTTGACATTATTTATGCTTCCTGTCTTGTTTGTTATTGATATACATATGCTTGGTAAGGAAGAGTGTAAAGCACGAAGGATGATGTCGTGCCTTTGTTTATACATTATCATGTGAGGGAGAGTGTAAAGCACGAAGGGTGATGCCGTGCCATATTATTGAGAGTAAAAGCACGAAGGGTGATGCCTTGCCATATTATTGAGAGTAAAAGCATGAAGGGTGATGCCGTGCCATATCATTTATGAGTAAAAGCACGAAGGGTGATGCCGTACCATATCATTTGTGAGTAAAAGCACGAAGGGTGATGTCGTGCCATTTCATTTATATTATCATATTTTAAATTATCATGAGTTCATGGCACGATGGGTGTTCCGTGCAGGTGAGGACGGGGGACATGCATTATGTTGTAATATCTTTCCTTTGTGTATATGTTCATACCGTTACATTGAGCTGTTATTGTTGTATTTATGGTTCTTATGTGACTTGTCGTTAATGCCCTATTCTTGTTCTTTATCTTATTTGTTATTGTTGCACTCATGCTATCTACTTGCTAAACTTGCAAATACCATGCCTACTTCCTGATGTCATAATTATATCTTTGTCATATTTATTTTGGTTTCACTTAGTACATGCCTTCTACCGTGTTATTCATTCATGCTTCTACTTGTTAACGCATAAAGATCATCTGTTCCCCTCTTATTCATTATATTTGTATTTATGCATCCACCATGCTAGTTATTTAACGTTACATTCCTTTTCCTGATTGTTGTCATCACCTCTATGTTTTCCGCCTAGTCTGTTACTGATGCCCTTATGTACATTCTCGTTCATTATTGCTACTTGCGTATTTCCTACTTGTCATTTCTGTTATCGGCATTTCTGCCATCCGGTTGGTACTGTTGTATGCATATTTGGTGAGGATGAGATAAATGCACGAAGGGTATTGCCGTGCAATTGACTTGATATCAGAATATATTCCTCACGTTATGAAAGTTATGGGGTGACTATTGTGGTTTATTGGTTTCTCTCTAAGGAAAAGATTGGTTGAGATATTGGAAACTGTTGAATTGTGATCTTTTCTAGTACTCTGTTATTGCTTTATACATTCGTTTCGTGTACTCTATCCTATTATATTGTAGTATAGTTCTATTGCTAGATTTCGGTGCAGATTTTTGTTATTGAGCATCTTTTTACTAAAAAGCCCCGTCACTACTTCGACAAGGTTAGACAAAACACTTACTGGGTACATGGGGTCGGTTGTACTCATACTACACTTCTGTACCTTGTGTGCAGATTTTTGGAGCGGAGCTGTTGGTGATGTCGGGAGCTGACCCTGAAGATGTTCGTGCATTCCGGATATAGCTGCCACTTGTCCTTTGTAGCTTTTGATTTTGTTAATCTGTTTATGTAACTTTCAAACAGATCGTGTAATTATTTGTATCAGTTTTATAAATTTTAAGTCATAGAAGCTCATGATTCGTACTACCAGTTCTTGGGTTAATTTGTAAAAGTTCAGATAATTCTTCATTATTTTCCTACAATTTCATTTGGATTGTATTGTCTATTAGTTGGCTTACCTCGCGGGTCGAGTTAGGTACCATTACGACTAGTGATTTTTGGATTGTGACAAGTAAAATATTTGAGGCCTAAAGCTAGTAGTTGACATGTTTTAATAATATTTGTGTGATTTTAAATTTTTTAGCTAATTGACATGGGATACTAGTGCGTTAACGCACGTATCCAAAAGCTAGGATGCCAGTAAAACACACAGATTGTGCACGTAAAAACGTTTTTGAAGTTAAATCATCTCCTATTGATGATTGAATGTTCTTTTCAGCCTCCCCTATGACTAACAGATCATGTAATCTGCATAATTGTTTTTTTCTTCTTCTTTTAAGAAGCTGATTAAAAATCAAGCAATTAAGTTTTACTAGTACTCGCTGACAAAAAAAAGGAAGTATAATTAAGAAGAAATCTTTAACAAAAAAAGGAAACATAAGGTCCAAATTTTTTAAATAAGGCTGGTTTAAACTCAAGAAGGAAAAAGAAGAATAACACTCTTATTGAAGTATAATTTATTTGTCACCGGTGACGGACCCATGATTTCAAGCAAGCGGATTCAAAAAAAAATGTTAATATCGACAAGTAAGATTTGTCCAATACCTTTTTTACATTAAATTCATAATGCTATCACAAAATGAACAACTTAAAAAAGCTGCCGTCAACATCCCTTTTTCTATAAAAGAAAGTTGAACAAAAAATTTAAAATATTTAACAAAGTCTACTTACTTTAAGTAAATATATTAACAATTTATCTATTTAATTTAAAAAATTTATTTCAAAGAATTTCACCTTTGTTACTTTAACTAAAAATCTATTTACCCGATTTAGAAACCTTCTAGACTCTAGAAATTGGAAAAAATCTAAAATGTGTAACGAAAAAAGTCGCTAATTTACAAACAAAAGACAACGAAAAAATAAAGAGTTATGACTTAAGCTAAACTAATACAAATTTATAAGAGAAGAGAGCTTATAAAGTAAATTAATAATTTTAATGTAACAATTTATAAACAAGTTAAAGATTTCACTTGCATATTTTAGCAAAAATAATGTAAGATTTCATTTTGTAGAAAAGTTTGATCCTTATAAAGTAAAATAAACTGTAAAATATTTCCTATTAGATTTTAGTAAAGAGATGAAATGTAAAATAAAAATAAAGTACAAAAATAGAGATAAAAACTAAAGCACATAGAGGAAAAGGAAGAATCAACTAACAAGGGTAACTATTTATTAGTCCCTTAAGCCTACAAAAACTAGGGAAAAAAAGCTGTCCAAGTGCTGCAGCCATGTTTCGAAACGTGCTTGACCATCTTTCCAAAGGATCAATCTTCTGTCAAGTGGGTTCAACAAAGGGTTATATCTATATTTTACAGAATTTAACCTATATAAAATATTAAAAAATTTCGTTCATATGAACTCTCTTGGCTTTAGGTGGGTCCGCCCGTGTTTGTCACTTAGTTTACACAAAATGGTAAACAATAATTTCTTGGGATATTAAGAAATTTCTTCCTTTTTTTCTCGAGAGGATAAAGAAATGTGAAACGAGCACAACTGAAAATTCTATGGAATGTGTTAAGTTTTAGTATGGTAACAATATAACTTTATTTAAGTATGGTAAAAATATAACTTTATAAAATTATGTTAATAATATAACTTTCTAACTTTTTAATCGGAGGTATATTACAATTACGTGAATAATTATTTCACACCACAATCACTCGGTAGAAGTTCCCTATGACACATAAAGAAAAAAACATAAAACCATGATTTGGTAGCTGAAAAAACACTCCTTTTGGAGCTAATTTAGGAAGTAGGATCTAGCACATATTCTATCCAATCACTATTTAATAAATTACTGTGAAAATAATATCGATCTCTCAATAAATTTAATTTGTATATACTTTCTATTTATTGTTAGATCTCTCTCAATATTTTGTTAGAATATTTTCAGTAAGAAATTAACTGACCTTCTAAAAAAAGTGACAATTAAATTTGACTATTTGCTATTTCGTCAAGTCTTTAATGAAGTGCCCATGTTAGGATTTTAATAAAGATACTCTAACTTGTATATAAAGACAGAGGAAGCACACATAAAACTCACAAATCATACTACATAACTACTCTTTGTTTTTGTGATTGAAAGATGGCAATGTCCTCAAAAATCCTTTTGACTTTTGTCGTGTTTATTGCTATTGTATCAGGTACCCTTCTTCTTTTTTTCTACAATAAATTGCTATACCCTAGTAGTTATTATTATTATTAATTTTCTTATAATACTGAAATTCGAATTAACTTGTGTTTACCTAAATTTTGTATTTACATACTTCATGACAATATTTTACTATAATCATCAAGTTTTATTTGGAATTAATTTTTCATGTTATATTATATTATATAAGTATTTTACTATAGCAAATAAAAATATCTGAACAAATCAGATCATTACAGAAAAATTTGACTGTATTTATGATCCGACTCCGATATAACTGTGTGTGTATATGTCAGTTTGTGTAGCGCAAGGACGTTGTGGAGAGTCATGTACGGAGAGCTACAAGGGAATATGCAGAGATCATCGAAGTGATAATACATGCAAAGCTTTTTGCACTGAACGATTTGGACCTCTCCAAATTTGTGAAGCAAAATGTGTAGATGAGGACGATTTCGTTTATTGCCAATGTACCCTCAATATAGACGCATGTCCCCAAAAATGAGATCTTTTTTTCCCTTTTTTTTTTTTTTTTTTCAATTCCTGAGATTAGGGTTATATTTTAATTTCCGATCGATTTATAATTTAAATTACAAAAAGAGGTTTCTTCTTTCTTCTTCATCTTCATCACCGTCTTCTTCTTTTTTTCTTTTAATTATTATTATTATTATTAAATTGATGTCCACTTCAATTGACGAATTTCGGTTTGAGCGTGTTTTAGAACAATGATTGCTGGCTTACTGCAATACTGGATTTTATCACAAATAATAAAAGAAAAAGGACCTCGTACAAAAGCATACAAATAAGCATTGTATTATTTGTGAGTAAATTGTTGTTTTGATCCTTAACTACTTATTTTAAAGTTGTCAAATTTATCCATGACAACTTTGTTAGTAATCTATATTCAAAATCAAAAAATCAGAGAAGGAAAAACGTTAGTTCAATAAATAAAACATAAAATAATTCCAAGCCCACAAGTGCTTGTGTGTCCTTAAGGAATTTAATCCCTTCACTGTTGCTCAAGGTTATGGATTAATTCCTCCCATGATAGAATTGAATAACTATTATGTGATAGCGGCACTACAAATCACATAACTTCGGCGAATTCAACAAACGGAGCAAATCACACTTGACACTTGTGTTTATTTGGAAAAATAATACAACAATGTAGAAAAGATGGGACAAGTTTTCACATTTTCCATGTATAAAAAATGAGGCTAAGCCTCTAAATATATAGACAATGAAATGGTAAGATGAAGAGGTGCAATTCAAAATGTGTCTCTTTCATTTCCCATTCATACCCATTCACAAAACCTAACAATCCCCCACATGAATGGGGAATGGCAATATATTTAAAAACATGCAAAAAAACTTGTGTGATTCACAATTAAGGATTAATCGTATCTGGATAAGTAGGTTTTCATTTGAACTTTCCATAGTGAACATATGTCGGATATACTCGGTCAATCGGTAGATTTAATATCTTTGAACCGTCGAGCTTTGGTGTATACTAGACAACTATAAGTCACACAATCAACCTTTAACCGTCTTTGGTTCTCATTGTTGTGTTCGTTTCATCCATGAACACAACATGGTTTCATAAGTGCATAGAGAATTGGCCTTACAGAATTCTCCTTGAAGCGGATTACACTTCACACTTACATCGGTGATTTCTAAACGTGTTATCACATAGATACACTATTTGATATACCCGTACCAAATGTAAAAATCATTAAAAAGCCTTAACATTTTATCTTTGGTACTGAACATTGTGTCATCCCGAGAATGGACCAAAAAGAAATTTTATTTGACAATGTTGAACCATCGTTAATGACTTTGTTTGAGCTCCTTAAACCTAGATCTTGGGATCTCCAGTCTTCTAGGTAGAGTTACCACTACAATGACTTGTCCTCGGCCATAGTCCCATTCTCTTTGATGATTTTTCAACAACCTCTCTAGTTAGGCCTTTTATAAGTGGATCTGACACATTATCGCTTGACTTCACATAGTTAATTATGATAATTCCCCTAGAGAGTAGTTGCCTAACATTTTTATGTCTTCGTCGTATATGACAAGATTTTTCGTTATACATAATGCTCCCAGCTCTTCCTATTGTCGCTTGACCATCGCATTGTATGCATATAGGTGCTAATATTTTGGGCTAAGATGGAATTTCTTCAAGAAATTCTGGAACCATTCAGCTTCTTCACCGTCCTTGTCTAAGGCTATAAACTCAGCCTCCATTGTAGAACGGCAATGCACTTTTGTTTGGACAGTTTCAAAACACCGCTCCTCCACTGATTGTAAGAATATATCCACTTGTGGATTTAGTTTAGGTTGATGTGGTCCCTCAATAATCACATGATACTTATTATAGTGCAATGCATAGTCATGGATATATTTTAAATATTTCAAAACTCATTTTATTGTCATGACAGTTCAATGCGAACTTCCTTGTGTCGTAAACTAATATGTCTCGACTTTCTATTACATGTCAGATTATTGACTACACTTAATGTAGCAATATTATATTATAACAACAGCTGGAATGATTGGCATTAGTTATGGCTACAACCTTTTAATATATAACATATTTCGCAACCACTCTGCCTTTTTTCTAGCATTTGTATGCTATTTATGCTTATTCCAAAATGCAATACATGTCCATATGATGTGCAAATTATAGCACTTTCATTCATAAAATAAATCCAACTTGCTATGGATTTTTATCATTTTCATTAGTTGGTTCACCACATTATAGACCAACGATTAATACATCCGTTCTTGAACAGTCATGTCTATACAAAAACGTACAAATGTATCTTTTCATGAAAATTCACAGCCTTCCAGGTGACACCCTTTCATAAAAGAGCTAAATATTATAAATATTCAAGAAAGAATACATCCTTTCTGGAAAGACACGTAAACGACTTTCGAATTTTTAGTTTCATCACTAGTCATCACTAAGACTGAACAAGTAATGAATTCATCGACTACCATATCAATATCCATTAAGGATTCGTGGGGTTCGAAGAATCATATCATCAAGTTCTTCTAAATAGTATAGACATCATGTCTAATATTAGCTTTTGTTATATATGCATAAGCTAAATGCCCCCACATTTCACATGTTTCACATGCCTTTTCTATCAACATATCATCCATATATAAACAAACAATGACTACATAATTTAGAGTATTCTTAATGTAAATATACTAGTTTGAAACCATTTGACAATAATTTCTAGTCAAATTTCGCATGCCATTGTTTGGGTGCTTGTTTTAGTCCGTAAAGTGATTTAACAAGTCGACACACCTTCTTTTCTTTTCAGGAACCACAAACCCTTAAGGTTGTTCCATATAAATTTCTTCCTCAAAATCTCCATTTAAGAAGGCTGTCTTTACGTCCATCTGATGGATTTCAAGGCCACACACGGCGGTTAATGCAATTAACACCCGAATAAATGTAATCCTCGTTACCGGCGAGTATGTATCAAAATAATCAAGACCTTCTCGTTGTCTAAATCATTAGACAACTAATCCTTCCTTATATTTGTTAATAGTACCATCAGCTTTCATTTTTCTTTTGGAAATTGTAACGACCTGACTTGCCGTTTTAAGAATTAGCGTCTCGTTCAGCGACTTAAGGTCACGAGCAGCTTTATGATATGCATTATGACTTGCGTGTGTGGTCAAGTTTGGTTTTCGGATGATTCGGGATTAAATTGAAAGAGCAATTCTTATTTTTGAAGGTTAAACAAAAAGAGTTAACCAGAGTTTGACTTTTGAGCAAACGACTCCGGAATGGAATTTCGATAATTCCAATAATTTTGTATGGTAATTTCGGACTTAGGAGTGTGTCTGGGTATTTATTTTGAAGTCCGTAGTTGAATTTGAAATAAGAAATTGAAGGTTTGAAAGTTTGACCGGGGATTTAACTTTTTAATATCTGGGTCGGAATCCGATTCTGGAAATTGAAATAGGTCCGTTATGTCATTTATGACTTGTGTGCAAAATTCGAAGTCAATCGAACTTGATTTGATAGGTTTCGACATCAAATGTAGAAGTTGAAATTTTTTAGTTTCATTAAGTTTGAATTGAGGTGCGATTCATCGTTTCGATATTGTTATATGTTATTTGAGGCCTCGAGTAGGTCTGTAATATGTTTTGGGACTTGTTGGTATGTTCGGACGGGGTCCCGAGGGGCTCGGGTGAGTTTCGGAGTGATTTCGGACCATTTCTAGGCCATTTTTAGTTGTTATTTTTTTGCCACAGAGGTATGCATCACGATCACGGATAAACGGTCGTGATCGCAAAGAGCAATTTTGTTGTTTGGACACTGTGAATCGCGATTGCGGAAGCCTTTTCGCGATTGCATAGAGGAAAATTCTGCTGCACTGACCTGACTTTGGAAGCTTATATCTCGCAATCTATAAGGAATTTGGAGATGATCCAAAACTGAAAGTTGTATCCCTTTATGTTTAGTTTTCAGAAAATCAAACCGTTTGGCATTGGAGTTGTGTACAAAAAGTTATGATGGATACACTACAGGCTATCTGGGAAGAGTTTGAAAATCGCGAAGAAGAAATGGCTGCTGCACAGGGCTAACTTTGGAAGCTTATATCTCGAAATCTATAAGGAATTGGGAGATAAGTAAAGCATGAAAGTTGTAGCCCTTGATGTCTAGTTTTCAAAACGTCAAACAATTTGTCATTTGAAGTTTTGTACAAAAAGTTATGACTATTAAACTAGAGGCTGTTTGGAAGAGTTAGGGAGTTAGTGCTTCACGATCGTGATTAGTTTTCCGCGATCGCGAAGAGCAAATTTTGAGCTGGAAAATTTTGTGCTTCGCGATTGCGAAGAGTAAATGCCTGGACAGAAGCTATATTTCTAGGTTTCGGCTATTTTAATATATTTGGAGCTATGGAGCTTGGATTGAAGCAATTTTTGAGGTGATTTTCGGGAGATTTTCACGGGAAACATCGGGGTAAGAGTTCTTAACTCAATTGTGGTTAAATTACCCGAATTTATTATTATTTTTATCATTAAATTAGTATTTTGGGTTGAAAATGGTAGAAATTTTATAGACTTTAAAATTGAGGATTTTGAGGTCGATTCGTTATTAGAATGTGATAAAATTGGTATGGTTGAACTCGTATCGGAATGGGTGTTCGGATTTCGTGCAAATTCTGTCGGGTTCCCAGAGGTAGGCCCCGCGTTGACTTTTGATTGACTTTTTAATGTGAATTTTTAAGTCGACGTTTTATTATCCGAAATTTATTTCCGATGAATTTTAATGAAGTTATATAATTTATTTGGCTAAATTTGAGCCGTCCGGAGGTCATTTCACGCAAGAAAGCTATTTTGGAATATCTTCCTAACTTCAAAAAGGTAAGTATCTTGCTTAACCTTGAGTGAGAAAATTTACCCCTTAGGCATTGAGTTTTATGTGAAAATTGTGTAATTAAAAATCATGTACGCGAGGTGAGTACGTACTTAGTTTATATGTACAAATTACATTGGTTGATATTCATAGACGCCCTTATGTATTAAACTGAAAAATTATTGGAACATAGTAAATACTTGTTTGTTAAATTTGTCTTTATATGATAATTTGGTGTGATTGCCACCTTGATTTTTATGTGAATCCCGTATTTTTATTGAGTTGATATTTTCTGCAGATAATTTCATTATGGATTATTCATTTATAAATAATTTATTAAATAAATTTAAAAGGAAGCATTAATCTATTTGCCAAAAAATTGGATTAAAGAAGGCGTTGTTACTTGATGAATTACTTTCCAGTTCATGTTGTTGAAATTAGTATTGAGTTATAAAGACCGTAAATCATATTGAGGCAAAGTATTAAATTGTGAAATATTATTTTGTTGAGTTGTTCACTCTCGGATATTTTTGTTAAGATTTTGTGCACATTATGGTCGAGTCATGGGCTCATTATTGTGAAAAATAATGTATTGTTGATTTCTGTGGCAAGTTTTGATATTTGAGCACTTGATGTGCAATTTGTGATATGTTATAATATTTGAGCACTTGAGGTGCAATTTGTGATATGTTTTGGTATTTGAGAACTTTATGTGCAATTTATAATATGTTGTGATATTTGAGCACTTGAGGTGCAAATTATGTTCTGCTGTGATAATCGGGCACTTGAGGTGCGAATTGTGATATATTGTGATATTGATATGCATGCGGTGGTATAAGGTGTGGGTGTTGAAACGCATGCGGTGGTATAAGGTGTGGGCTTGATACGCGTGGCTAGTAGGGGAATTACTAGAAGCCATGCAGTGTGATAAGGGTGGCTAAAATGCGGGATACTATTTCGAAAAAAAATAATTTTAAAACTAATTGTGAAGGCTCCCGCAGTGATATAAGGAAAGATTGAAATTTATTTATAATTTGGGGCTACGAGGCGGTACCTCAGGAGTTCCCTTTGTTGAAATTTATTTATGATTTGGGACTACGAGGCGGTACCTCTGAAGTGCCCTTTGTTGATATTTCTCTATGGATGTACTTGCCTTTGGTTATTTTATTTTTCCGTGATATATAAATTCTTGTGTTCTTCCGTGATGTATTATTTAATTTTATTATGTGTTTTGTATTCCTTGTTGTATTGTGTTGGCTTTGGCTCTTTGTACAAGACTCTGAGGATTTGTGTTTCTGGTTTTTATTGGATTTCGAGGTTTGAGTTGTTTCGAATAAAAGAAATTGCTATTATGTTTTAATTTAATAAATTTTACATCCAAATCTGTAGCTATCAGATGCTTCATTTTAATTGAAGTATCATTTTCTTCACCCAAACGAGTTCAAAAATAAACTAATTTCTTTGTTGATTTCTTACTTGGTTTAAAAATTATAAACTTACTTTATTGAAAATAAATTGATCCTGCGGATCTTATATACGCTGATATTTTGGTACGTGAGTTATCCGTGCGGTTGTAATAGAGATATGGGTACGATGTGCCGTGAAAATATGAAAGTAGGCTGAGACCCATATTTTATGATTTAAGGTATCACATGGGTGACTTTTATTTGAAAGAATTATACTCGAAGGATATTTATTTGAAGGAATTATATTCGAAAGATTTTTATTTGAAAAACTTATATGTGAAAGATTTATATTTGAAGGACTTGATTAATTGGTTTTACTTGTGTTCCTTATTCGTTTGAGCAATATTTATGGTGTTCTTGTTGCCTTGTTATTCACATCTTTGATTGATCTTTGTTGCCGTCACTTCTACTTGTTTTCTATTATTCCTATATATTACTATATTGCACAGGTTAAATGACTAGTGAGTGTCTTGAATGTACCTCGTCACTACTCCACCGAGGTTAGTCTTGATACTTGCTGGGTACCGACTGTGGTGTACTCATACTATACTTCTGCATATTTTTGTGCAGAGTCAGGTGGAGATATCAGATTCAGACAGAGATTAGAGTATAATCGCAAGGATTCAAGGTAGGGCTGCTTGGTCGTCGCAGTCCCTTGGAGTCTTTTCATTTTTATTATACTGTCCACTCTTATTCGAACAATATTGTATATTCGATCCTTGGGATCACTGCATGTACTCAGTTAGAGTTCGTGACTCAGTATTACCAGTCTTGGGAGGTTTTTATATTTATTTCCGCTTTTGGTTTCGACACTTGTATTAAATTATATGTTTAAAAAAAATGGCTCGAAATGTAATTGTAATCGGCTTACCTAGTCTTAGAGACTAAGTGCTATCACGACGCCTGTGGTGGGATTTTGGGTCGTGACAGAAATTCACTTAGAACCCAAAGGATTATTTTCTGGAGGAAGATCAACCAATTACCAAGTATGGTTACTTAATATGGATTCTATCTCACTATTGAGTGCCTCTTTCCAATATTGTGCTTCCAAGAAAGACATTGTTTCTTTAAACTTTGATACTCATTTTCCAACAAGAATGTCAGAAAATTTGGTCCAAACGAAGTAGTTATCCTTTGACATTTACTACGTCTAGGATTTTCCTAATTTAACGCACTTTCCTTTGCTTCTTCTCAAGGTCGCTTAGATAATTTCACTAGACGACTTACATTCATTTTTATATAGATAAATATTCTCAAAACATTCAGCATTATCTGATTCGATTACCGTATTAATATGAATATCGAAATTTTCTGATTTATGAACCAGAAAACGATATGCCAAACTATTATTGCATAACATATGAAAACACAGTCAATGATTTTCGGTCCGATCTTTACCCTTTTGGGTTTAGGAACTTGCACTTTAATTAAGCACCCCCACATTTTAAAATATTTTAAGTTGGGCTTTCTTCCTTTTTATTTTTCATATAAAATGGATTGCGTTTTGCTATGGGGAACTCGATTGAGTATTCGGTTAGCTATAAGAATAGCTTCCCCTACAAGTTCTGGATTAAATTATACCAGAACTTATCAACAGGACATTCATCATCTCCTTTAACGTTATATTCTTTCTTTTCGCAGTTCCATTGAATTGCGAGTAAGGGGTCGTTGTTTGATGAATAATGTCATATATAAAATATATTTCTTCAAAATTAATAAACAGTGACTTATGTTTGTGTCACGATACATCCAGAATTAATAAACAGTGAAGTTTTTAATCTTCAAACCGAGTAATTTCTGACACAACCAGATCTAATATATGGTAAATTTTTTAATCTTCAAACCGAGTATATATGACACAACCAAAATTTAATAATCGGTGAAGTTGTTAATCTTCAAATCGAGTAATAAATTGGAGTAGAAAATCACTAAGATTTTAATCTCCAAAATGAGTAGAAGTCACTTAGACTTTAATCTCAACAAACGAGAAGAAAATCACACAGATTTTAATCTCGAAACGGGAGTAGAAAATCACGAGTATTATAGCTTTCTTTTCAAATGGCTTTCCAATTAAACCATTTGTAACCCCTAAATATTTCAATGATTTGATATATTATTCTTATCAAACTAACATATGTATATCTTTATTGATACATATAAACATTTTATCTTCATGATCTCAAAATAATTTTCAAATATCAATATAAGCGTTGTTCATTCTTACAATCTTGAAATAATCTCACGTATTATTTCGTGTATGCTATCAAATTGTATACCAACTAATAGTTTTTATAGCATGGAAATAAAATATACTTTGAGATCATCAAATAAGTATTTACCCTAACATGGACAAAAAAAAATGATATTCAGAGATCACATAGGGCAGATAAATAAATAATTAATAGAGTAAAAAAGTAGAACCCGGTTTTGCAATACTTCATTCATGAGTCATCCACTTCAATTACTTCCAAAGTCATAGCAATTTAATTTTCCGACAAGAAACTAGAATATGGATCTCTCTTGAATGATCCTTGAACCAACACAAAAGGCACATGTAACGTTAGAGATAGTATTTAATTTTAAGAAAACCATGACAGCAGCTTTCTGGTCTTCAAATACTCCCTTTCCATAAGATGTGACTTTTAAGAACCGTACGTCACTCCATAAAATGCCACTATTAAAAACCATCATTCTATGTGGTTCTGCTAATTTTCCTCGTCAAAGAGAACACATCTCCATGCCTGATCCAATGAAAGATATGGCTTCTTAAAAACAAAGTAGTTGTGTCCTTAAGGAATTTAATTTCCTCATTATTATTCAAGGTTATAGATTAATTTCTTCCAAGATAGAACAGAATAACTATTATGTGATAGTGACACTACAAATCACATAGCGAATTCAACAAACGGATCAAATCATACTTGACACTCATGTTTATTTGGAAAAATAATACAACAATATAAAAAAGAGGGGATAAGTTTTTAGATTTTTCATATATGGAAAATGAGGCTAAGCCTCTAAATATATAGACAATGAAATGGTGAGATGAATAAGTGCAATTCAAAAGATGTCTCTTCCATTTCCCATTCACACCCGTTCACAAAACCTAACAAACTTATCCGTGACAACTTTTTCATAGTATTTCTACTTCCCCGAACTATTTTTTTAAGGCTAGACAAATTTGTTTTAGGATTTTCGTGGCCAAAGGCATATTTAAATTATTAATATTGTTTTAGTAAAGTTATAGTAAGACATATAATTAGAAGTAACTTCCAACAATTTAAAGTTCAATTGGATGTATCAAGCAAGTTTGTATTTCAATTCTCGATATAGTAAAATTTAGCCAGAGATTTTTTTAATAAGAAATTGCCTTGATCATGAATAGAATAAAGGTAGTATCTTTTCTGCTTCAAGAATAAAAGTATAATTAAGAAGTGAAAGAGTTGACTAAATATATGGTCGTGACAAAACAATTTAGAAAAATCAATAGATATCCAAATTAAGAGGCTTCAATCTGATTAATTTACAGTCTTATTTTATTTTAGTTTCGGGTCTAGTAAACTAAGGTGATACTGCAGACAAGGTTAATTCACTCTGGACCTTCGTCCCAAATAAAGTTATATATTCCGGACATTTTATCGCTGGTGGTACTAGAAAAAATTTGCTCTTAAAACTCCCAATCAGATAATTTATTTGGGCTCTTACATTTAATCTATAAACACGTGCAATTCCGTCTCAAACTGAGACCACTCGATCGATCTCATCCACTTAAAAATTGGGGTAAAAGCTCAAACACAATGAAAAGAGATGGAATCAGGCTACGTATCTTTGTTTTAGGCAATTCCTTTCCCCCATCATGCGGATCCCGCACCTTGTGTCGCCATAAAGGACTTGTTAAATAATCTCTTTACATCAAATTCTTCTCCTAAATGTTAAGAAAATGACAAAATGGTCCTTTTTTTATGGAGGGTAAATTCAAAAAGTCCTTCAAATATACTTTTGATTAGTTTCGGTTCGCCAAAAGTTAACACTTAAGTGGTCTCACGTCAAATATTTAATAAACTTTGTATTGTTAGATTTAGCAAAAAATATATATAAAAAATTAACATGAGCTCACATCTAGAGGTGTAGTTTCTTCATTTTTTGGTCAATTTTTTATATTTTGCATGTACAAATTTTTGAGGTGCAATTTCGTTTTTTTTCTTCAAAATTTATTTCTGGTGTGTAAAATTTTATGTTGCAATTTCGTGGATTTGATGGAATTATAGGCCAAAAATACTCTTTTTGGTTAATTTAAAGCACCAAAACTGCTCATAAATATATTTAAAGGATCATTTTTGTCATTCTCTCCCAAAATTTCCTTCCACTTTTTGTACATCAAAATCAACTTTGTATTGTTAGATTTAGCAAAAATTATATATAAAAAATTAACACGAGCTCACATCTAGAGGTGTAGTTTCTTCATTTTTTTGGTCAATTTTTTATATTTTGCATGTACAAATTTTTGAGGTGCAATTTCTTTTTTTTTTTTCTTCAAAATCTATTTCTGGTGTGTAAAATTTTATGTTGTAATTTTGTGGATTTGATGGAATTATAGGCCAAAAATACTCTTTTTGGTTAATTTAAAGCACCAAAACTGCTCATAAATATATTTAAAGGATCATTTTTGTCATTCTCTCCCAAAATTTCCTTCCACTTTTTGTACATCAAAACCAAACAAAGGGGATCTTTTTCTTTCCATCTATTGTTTCCAAAGTCTAGCGATCTGAAACTCCCGCGACTCTCTCGATTTAGGTAATCCGCCTCTTCAATCTATTTCCCCCTTTTTTTCTGTTTAATTACATGTTTTGCCGTGAAATATAGTTAAACTTTTTATAGGAAGTTCGCATGATCTTCATTCTCTTTGCACTTTTTGTGCTGTCATTGTAGCGTACGGTGTAGAAATTTGTGCTATCAGCTTTATCATTGAAGGAGAGTCAATTGCTGAAAGTCAACAGTGATTGTAAAGGGCCAACTGATAAGAAAGGTTATTCCTTTGCTATTGTATAGAAAAGTTCAGTTATAATTTCTTGTTCTATAATGCTCAAAGATATGGGATAAAGGGAAATATTAAAATTTTGGTCTCACTAAACTTTGATTACTGCTATGTATGGGATGTAGAGTTGGGTTGTGTTTGTTCTCTTGAGAAAAAGAGAAGTTCTTTAATAAGGAGAATTATTGGTTGGAACACAAAATTGGGTTGAATTTGGAGGTTCAAAAGTGAGTTAAATTTTGTTGGAGTCCATTCGCACATGTTATTGATTTCACAGGGGTAATTCGTAATAAGATAGAGATGTTATTGATTTGTGCTTCTCTTACATTGTTTATTTTGTAGTTTATTTGTAAGGCCACTCTATGAATGATGTCAAAGTGTAGTTAACACTTCAATTTTGAAATATACATTTCCCAAATGTGGTCGGAAAGTTGTTCACTGGCTTCCTATAGTATTAATTTGTTTCATCAATATGAGGTTGTTGTGCTGAATGATTCAAAAATAAAACGAGGAATTACTACCATTTTCTCAATTGCATTGTATTCCCTTTTGTGTGAGGGGAATCTAACTGATGTTTCTTTACTTTGTAGAGTTGGTGGAAGCGAAAACCGATTAAGACAGGAAAAGTTCAGATATGGTGAGTTGCATTGGAATGCGAATTCTGTTATTGGATGTGTAAATAGACACTAATACTTTTGTATTGGTATTTTCAGTCAGCGCTCTTTAATTTCCATTCCTTTTTGACGGTAGTGCTGTTATGGATTTGTACATGCACTTACGTGAAGATGCATTTTCCAGCTCTTCTTGAACAGAGAACTGGGTAAGTCTCCATGAAATTTTAACTACAATTTTCTTGAGAAGTTATTAAGTAGTGGGTGTCTATAGCTCAGGTGACAGGATATGCTATTGATGTCAATCTTACCTACGTTTAAACTTGATATCCATGTAGTGCTGCCGTCATTATTTCTTCCGCTTGTATGATATTGGTTCTTTTATTTTCTCTTTCCTTTAGATTTATGGTTGTTTGGGACTGTGGTGTAGCAGTTGTTGTTGTTGTTAGTGGTGTTGTCGTATTCCTTAGATTTATGGTTTGAGAAGATCTTCTTGTTCTGGTACATTTCTGGATTATGCTCCCTTTATTGCTTTGAACTGGCAATCTTGTTCTCTAACTTGGTGCATGTGGGCCGCAACAACCATTTAGCCACCTTCCCTCCTTTCTCCTCTGTCACTTGCCCCAATCTCCATTATTAGATGGGTGGTGGGAGGGGACAGGAGAGACCGGTAAAGGATGGAGGAAATCTGCCATGAAGTGAAGGTGGTAGTGAAAGGGGCACATACATGTCAGCACAAAATATTTCTACGGAACATCCCCTTCAATGTTTTGGATAGGCTGTTGCGATATTTCACATGCAAGAAAATATTTGTGGCCCTCATTTTTACTTCTTCATTTACGAACAAACCTCTTAAAAGCTGTAGGTTTTGACATGGTGTATGTACTTAGGCTCAACATTTCTACTGTTGTTTCATGTGAGGACACATTTTTCCTATTTTTTGTTTTATTTTATGTATATACATTATGGTAAGGACACCACTAATGCTTGCATTAGAGTAGACTGTCTACATCACACCCCTTGGGGTGCGGCCCTTTCCTGTACCCTGCGTGAATGCGGGATGCTTTATGCACAGGGCTGCCTTTTCTTTTTTGTTTGCATTATGGCGAAGATTCAACTGTTCTGGATTTAGTCTGTTATACTTTTCGTGAAAACCGTGGTTTCACTTGGTAGAATGACATTTCACTCGAAATTTTTCTCTTTGATAATTTAGTGTTTCTTATAGAATATAAATGCTACAATTCTGGAAAATGATAGAAGTGCATTTTTTTTGGATCTACTATGTTCTCTTGGCTTTTTATGGGCTACAACCTTAATCGTGAATGGTGGACCAATCAATAAGCTTTTCTCCTATAGCCTCATTTGACAGTTTGGAAGTGATCAACGTTTTATCTTGTATTCTCCTTTTCGCTTCCTAATTAGATACTACATATGGCAGGTTCCGAGGCTTCTTTTGGAAGGCTGCTAGAATAGGTAAAGTTATTTCCTATCATGCTGGTATTGTTGGTAGAGCTCTAATTTACTATCTGTTTTTTTTTTCCTTCTATTATGCTGCCTTGATTACTAACTTTTCTTACGTAATTGAAGTTTTCTTGGTTTGGTGATTAATAACACCGCTAGGGTGGCAAATGAGGGGGTTGGGCTGAATATGGGCAGGCCAACATGGGCCGAATCAATAAATGATCATTGCCCTACCTAGCCCAAAGTTTACTCGGGCTAAGATGGGCTAAACAATGGGTCATAGCCCAGCCCGTCCAACTTGACCCATCTTTCTACAATTAGAACCACACTCCATCTAGTATAAAGAAACCTATTTACTTATACACCTATATTCTCTAATTTTGCAACTTCCTTATAATTGTTTTTCATAATTCTTTCATTTCATGCACTGGCGATGATTATCAATATATATATATATATATATATATATATATATATATATATATATAACAATCACGTGAATTAATTTTTACTAAACTATTCAGAGCGTTTATAACTTCTTAAAACCTGATAGATATTTTTCAAGCTTTCTCTATTTAGATGGATTGTTATTGTAATTAACACATTTTCTTCTTTATTTTTAATTTTCAAAACTTGGTCAAACTTTATTTCTACGAGCAGTAACAAATTGAATACAAGTTTGAAAATAAAGATAATGTTTATTACGAGAAAATGCATTAAAATGTTAGTATTCTCTTGCATGTCTTTTTTTAAAGATAAAAAATACAGAGGAATCATTTTTGCTAGATTAATTCGAAGAGAACTTTATCGAACGGAAAGTAACACAAACTTCTCATGTTTTTGCCTTTTTGGTACTTGTATAAAAAAGTAGTTCTAACGATTGGGCAGCTGAATAAATTTCCACGCAAGCAATCTTCAGCTGTGTTGGGGCCTCTTTATTTAGGGGAGCTACACGGGTTGAAATTTGGCCTCTTCGCGGGTCAGAATGGGCTGCGAAAAAGTGATGGCTTAACTTGGCCACAACCCAAATAAACCCACGAGCTGAAATGTTTCTTGCCCAACCCGTTACACTCGGGACGGGTTAAATGGGTTTGGGCGCAAATATCCACCCCTAAACACTGCATGTATCTCTCTTCAACTGAATTGCTTGCACGTAGTCCCATTAAAAATGGAAGCGAATATGGGCTGTGGACTAATGCAGAATTGCTGCTTGAGAGAACCTACATTTGAAACTTAAAGATTAGACATCCAATGAATGGATACTATTGCACAACATGGCTAAGAATTATTTCTCGTATATGCATCATTTTGACAGGAATTGATATTTTAGGGTGTTCTCTGTCACTTGGCTGATTGATAATGTTTTATCAGCCTCATCTTTGATCAAAATTTTTAGAAGCTTCATCCACCTGACCACATGTCATTTGTGCACCTTAATTGTCTTCATGGAGGTTCCTGTTTCCTTTCGCTCCTACTTCTTTCCGGAAGCTTTTTCATAACATCTTCTGAATGGCCACCTTTTTCAAAAGTCAGAAGGCAGACACAAGATCTACTGGCCGAATGAGCGAAGTAAGAGATACTTTAAAGGCAAAAAGGAAACTATTTGTAACTTAAAGGTCAGATGTTTAGCTCTCTTATTCTTTTGATGTAAAAAGGAAATCTAGATAAACTAGATAGGATAATTAATTTCCTCCGTTCTTTTCACATTTGACTAGTGCGCTGAGATGCATATTGCAGATTGTTGTGCTACTCATCCATTGCACTCTCTGGATGATATTCTTTTATAAAATGTTCATCACATTTTCAATAAAATAGAAGTTATCTTGAACTTCTATCCCTTACCTAAACTTTGACAGTATATGTAAGTAGAGCAAATTTTTTTTTTTGAAATTAAAGAGTATACAATATTGCAAATACCTTGCTATCTATCCGAGGAAAAAGAAGGGTTGTTTGTTTAGAGAGCAAATAACAGAAAACAGGGAAATCATTTGTTCATTGTAGCATAGCAAGTAAATCTTTTGTGCTTTCATATGGCTAGAATGCTTAGATTTGACAAGATGTTACTAATATAGTGTGCTTTGATGTGGCAGGTGAGCGGTTGAGTCCTTGGGTGGCTGTGGGCTGCTTGACAATGGGTGTTTCAATAATCTTCTTTTAAGGCGAACAGTTTCTTGAAAGTTGGGAGCTAATTTACTGCTTCAGCTTGTTTTTTGCATCAAATGCCTTCTTTGATCAAACTTGAGCACTGAATTGTTGTGGCACTACTTTGATCTGGAACTGAGCTTTTGCTTGTGAGATGGTCTAGTTATGACGATTGTCAATGTTATCCATTCTGGCCTTTGTAACACTCACTCGACTTGAAACCTTAACTGGCCAAAGAATCCAAAAAATCCCATGCTGCATTATATCCATTGATGATTATGCTATGTATACCTTAATCTACATATGCCAGAACTTGCTTGTGATCCCGAAACCGTGCCACCAGGGGCGAAGCCCCTTTTTGCTAAGAGTAGTCAATTGACCACCCTTCGTTGAAATATTATGAAAAATTATATTGTGTATATACGTAAAATATTAGATTTTAGATGTATATAACATATATTGAACATTCTTTATTGGAATTTTTTTTACTTCTTTCAAGTCTGAACACCCTTAGGGAAATTTCTAGTTTTGCTACTGCCTGCCACTAAAAAAAAACTAAATCTTTTTTTTTTAAGTGTAATTTAACCTTTTGGAGCAAATAACTAGATTATTAATCTCATTCTTTCTTGACGGTTACTTGTAGTTATTTTTCAAAGGGAAAAGAGTCAAATATATTCCTTTACTTTCAGATATTGTCTACATTTAACCTTCATTATACTATCGGGTCAAATTTACTCCTACCGTTATACTATCGGGTCAAATTTACCCCTACAATCAGTAAACTTTAAAAAATTACCCCTCAGTCCGTTAGATGACCCGGAATCTCCCAAATCATTTTAATTAAGTTACCGATTCTTCTTTTTGGTCCACTATTTTCGAAATAATTGGCATTTACCTGCTTTCTGAATTGGAAAAAAAAAATAAGAGAAAAAAATATATTAAATAATACAACTGTTAATAAACAAAGTATAGTAAATTGAAAAATCTAAATTAGGTAACTTTTCTAAATTCTAAAAGTATTTATAACATCCCCAATTTAATGAATTTGTTGCACCAAATGTATGAAGACTTTGCAAGTATTAGTGATTGAAGTTGAAATTCCTCAGAGACTTTACATTGTCGAATTCCACTTTGCTTTAATCAAATGCCTACACATTGTGCACTCTTAAGTTAGTCGATCGAACTCTATACTAATCATGCAATGACAAAATATATTTGAATATACATGTACATACATGATAATCAGCTGCATATAATACACAATAAATAAACCCACTGAATTCTACGGTATGTATATGATTGAAAAAGTAAATAAAATTTTAAACCAATTCCAAACTCATTATTACAAGAAGAGAAGTGGGTGCATTGGTAATTAAAAAAAATTATGAATAATTTGTATAGTCTAGTAACTTTAGCATTTACATCAATGGAAATTTCTGAAAATAATGGAGCAAGAAAAACAACAAGTGATTTAAATAAAATGAATTTAGGAGATTTTGGATTACTTAACAGATCAAGAGGTAATTTTTAAATGTTTGCTGATGATAGGGGTAAATTTGGCCAGATAGTATAATGGTAGGGGTAAATTTGGTTGGATAGTATAACAGAGGTTAAACGTAGACAATATTCGAAAGTAGATGGGGTATATTTGACCCTTTTGCCTTTTTCAAATGATATAATTTTTTTACACTAGGCAGATTTGATTGTATCGACATTGTGATCGCATTAATTGCTTTCCTCTACTGGCCAACAGTAAGCTAACTGCCATTAAGTGCACATGATGTGTTCTCCTTTTGATTTTCTTTCTAACTTTGTGTCCTTTGTTTGTTCTTTTTTGTCTTTCTTTTTCTAATTTTGCTTCTTTTTCTGGTAATTTGGAACTTGAAATGGAAAGTTAAAGCCTGGTGCCTTTAACATGACAGAAACTAGCCAAATTATCCATAAACAAAGGGCTTTCCTTTCTTGTATTCTCCAACTTCATTCTTTCTCTTTTACCAAATTGGTTTACTTGCCTCAACGTGCGGCTACGTGCTCCCATTCTTGCCAAGAGAATCCGTCTTCAACTACTTTCCCATATTGGCCAGAAAATCTCCATACGTTGTGTTCTTTCTGCCATCTCCTTGGATGCCTTGTGCTAGGAAATAAATGTCATGTATATGTATTTATTGGTGTGGTGTAAATAATGGATGCGAGTATGTTTTTACCCTTTTACCATTTATTACTTTTTTTTTCTTCTCATTTTGCAATGTAATACTATAAGATATTTTAAAACCATTATTTGTGGTTCAGTAAGGTATTAATGTAATAGGAGTAGAAGATAGTTGGGTGCCTTGACAGCCTTCAGTTAGTCATGAGAACGGAAACTTATTTTGTTTATATTATAGATGTTAGTTTTTTCGTTTCAGCAATTTGATGTTTTAATAAAATTCCAGTGTTAATCAAAGGCTAAATATAATTATTTTTGTAGGAAAATAATTTTTTAAAGACATTTACATCCGTTAACTAGGAGCATGGTAGATTTGTATTTCTCAACTTCTGAGTTACACGAATTAACTATTTATTTTAGGAAAAAGATTCAAAAACATTTTTTGAAACTAAAAAAAATTCAATTTTGTTTAGTTAGAAAAAGCAAAATTTGATTTCCCGAAATTAGATCTCTATCCAAAAACAAGCAATGCTTTTGAAGCAAAAAATCAGAATTAATCCTGACACACAAGTTTTCTCAATTTTTTTCCCCGAAGACTTCTTGAATAATTAGCTTTTCAAAAACTCTCCTAAATTTTCTTTTCTTTTTCCTCCTTTTAGGGAGGGTGCGACTTGGTTGTGATCTACGTTAGATCTATAGAAAACAGATCAAAATTATCATGATTACTCTTTTGAATATATTTACACTCATAGGCCTTAGATACAACACCATAGAACATGAACATTGAATGCAAAAAGAGGTTCGACGAAGTGGTCTTAGACTCTTTAGTTAAAGCTACTAGTATGAGTTAGGTAAGTAGGTGAACTCTCACTTCCCAGCCAACCCTATATTTGTACGATATATCTTTCCAGGATAGACTTATATACAGGGACAGAGGCACAAGCTGACCTATGAGTTCGGCCGAACCCAATAAATTTTGTTCAAACAGTGTATTTAGTATTTTGAATTCATAAAATATGTATAATATTAAATTTAGAACTCAATCATTAACACTTGAAATCGTAGTTTCAAAATCCAAAACTCATAAGATTGAAATCATGGCTGCGCCTCTGCTTATATATGGTTTCCAATTGCATTAATATTAGAGGCAGATCTGATCTAACATATAACATGTGGATGAGAGCTCGAGTTGAAAAGCAACATCTTTCTTCCAAGAACATATCAAATATCCTCAATTTTAAGTTAGGTTGGATGAGTTAACACACGAAAACAAACACGTACATACCCAAAAAAAATAAAAATAAAATAATATATATATATATATATATATATATATATATATATATATATATATATATATATAGTGCACTTAAATTGCAGTTCTACCTTTATCTAGCATGATTTTTTTATTTTTTTTACCATCATATGGTATCCAAAACCAATTAATTCGGATTTGTACCTCCTATCAGAATTTTTTGCATTCTCTAACAGGATAGAGAAATCCTATCATATACAACATATAATATTCGGATGCCATACGAGCTAGAATACAAGTATATAGATACTCAATTACATTTACTGCGGTCCCATTTGATAATAGCGTGTTTGACTTTCTTTTGTTGTTGCCAAAAATACTTTTGAGAAGAAAGCAGTTTCTAATAAATAGAAAAAAGTAGTTTCTTTTGAAAAAAAAAAAAATATTTTTAAAAAGTACTTTTAAAAAAAAAATATAGAAGCACTTTTTAAAAGATTAGTCATATATTAATTGTTGCTCAAAAGTTCTTTTAAGATTAATTAGTCAAATACAGATTGATTTCCACCAAAAGTATTATTTTGAAAAACACTTTACAAAAAAAAATTCGTTTCAAAATAAGTTGATATTAGAAATTTGACCAAACATATTGCTATTACTGGTTCCAGCAAAGTCTTAATTAGTCTTAATTTTTCTAGCCTCCCCATATTCCTCCTTTTAAATTCCTCCTCCAAGTTAGCCATGAATTGAGGCAGATCACTTTGTTATTGGTGCAAGAAAGAAAGTGATGGAGGGAAAGGTTAAGGCAGTATCAAAGGAGTTAAACAATAATGGAATTCATTTTGAAACAAAATTGCAGCAGGAAGAAGAATCAGTAACACAGGATATCCAAGTACAATGCGATGACAAAATCAGTGAAGAAGAGAAGAACAAGATTCGCCTTATGAGAGCTCTTGTCGAAAAGCAAGATCCTTCATCCAAGGTAATTGAATAGTATTCTCTCTCAATTCGTTTGACTCGATATAAATGTTTTTAAAAAAAAGACTTTAACATTTATAATCTTAAACATGTCGTTAACATTTGTATAATTATAGTAAGACTTTTGAAATTTATAGTTATAATAATATTTGTATGTTGTAAAAGCTTTTTATTAAGGAAATATAAAAATTTATCAATTTTTAAACAGATTAATAAAAGAATATTACTATTAAGCAAAGTGAAAAGCAAGGACTCACTCTTTATTAGTTCTCTTCCTTCCGTTTACAAGTAAAACATCAAGATTTTTCTATGTTAAAATGATCAAGTGCAAGAGGTTTTTAAGTGTACCGCTTTTATTTAAAGGAATGAGATGTTGTGGGTCTTGGAAATATTCACCTTAGGAGCAGGCGTTTGCGCATGTATTTGGCGTAATGTTTATTTTTCTAAATTACTATGTTAGAGGTAGATTCAGAATTTAAATTCGATGAGTTCAATATTTAAGTTTCTTAGCGTTAGTATGTTTAAATTATGAGTTCATAACTATAAATTTTGCAATTATAATGAATTTTTATACATAAATTTATGTTTCGCGTCGAAAGTACTGGGTTCAGGTGAATTTTGTACCACCACTCTACATCCGCTTCTGGTTAGAGTTAGACCCATCAGTATTCTTGATTTATTCCATGTTGAGCTCCTATGTTATATTGTTCATGCAATTGATGTACCTTTCTGGCCAACATTAATTGAAAACTCCTTATATGGTTTTGAACCATCCTCACTTTATAAGCTAATTTTTGGATTGAGTTAGGTTCAAAATCCATTTTGTAATTCATTTTTTTTTTTCCGTCAATTGTTTTCAGGAAGTAGATGATTTTGAGATAAGAAGGTTTCTTCATGCTATGGATCTGGACGTGGACAAAGCTTCGGCAATGTTGTTGAAATGCCTTAAATGGAAGAAACACATTGCACCAAATGGTTCTATTTCAGCGAGTGAGGCTCCAAATGAGATAGCACACAACAAAATGTTCTTGCAAGGAGTGGACAAACAAGGACGCCCTATTGCTGTCATTTTAGGTAGCAGACATTTTCAGAATAAACTAGGTGGTCTTGACGAGTTAAAACGTATGATTTTTGTTTTCTTTCTCTTTATTCCGTTCTACGTACTTGGCCTGCTACTTAATTTATAGTCAAGACTTTGTTTTCATTTACAGGATTTGTGGTCTTGGCTTTAGACAAACTGTGTTCAAGGTACACTATCTAATTAATTAATATAATATTCTCACTTGGCAAATTTGCCTTTTCAAAGAAGCAGTCGAGATCATGCAGCCTTAATACAGTAATTATTTTTATTTTGGGATTTTCTTGATTAATCAGGACCTCACCAGGTAGGGAAAAGTTTGTGGTAATTGTGGATCTCCAAGGTTTTGGCTATGCCAACAGCGATGCTCGTGCATACATTTGGGCTCTATCCATTTTACAGGTTTAATTATCTATTTTCGTTGAGTTTAACTTCTATATACGGACAATTGTAAGCTCATATGAATTAGTAACCTGAAAAACAAGGTAGCTTATCTAATAAAAATCAAAACATTTATAGCGTAAAAGTACTTGACACTGCAAATATATATATATATATATATGAAATCCTTATAATTTTTTTCCTCTGTAATTGTCATGGGAAAACGGCTCACCGTATTCTAGTCCATAATCTTGAAGTTTACTATACTATTAATTGCAGGACTGCTACCCTGAAAGACTTGAAAAGATACTTGGAGTTAAAATTCCTTACCTATTCTGGACATTGTGGAAAATTGTGTCTCCTTTTATTGATAACAAGACCAAAAAGAAGGTGAGACTCTACTAAGGTTTGATGAAACAATGCTAGAATTTAGTCAAGCTGCAGTTAAGCTATTGGTTAAACCCAGGGGCGGCTCAATGGTAAAGCACCCCCACATCTAGGGGCCCAAAATTTTCTGATACTGTATTAAATAGTTGTATTTGTATTTGATAAATTTTTTAAAAAATATTTAGTATATAAAAAAAGTATATTTTTCATAAATAAGGGAACTATGAGACCAATAGAGATAATTTGGGAATAACAATAGTTACTTACATGTGAATATTTGTTTTGCATCCTTTATATATTATCATTATTATCGCATGACCCACGTTAATTTTATTACTTTTCTTTAAACTGGTTTTTACTTAATCTTTTATATTCCTTTTCAAACTTATAAGTCCACAGTCTCATAAAATATTCTGTCAAATATGATAGTAGAAAGCAATTGCGAACTCTTTTTTTGTCAAGCTTTCCCGGAATTGCACCAAAAATATTGAAACAGCAAAAGTAATATATCAAGTTATCCATGACTATTTGTTAAACCAGGTTTAATTGTTCTATACTTTTCTTATTACTTTGCATCTAATTTTTTTTTATATATATCTTTTGTTTGTAAGTATATGTATTACCTTTTTAAATTTATTAAAATTTTAATATGTCAACAAGAAAATATGAATCCCCATATTAAAAATACCAAAAAAGGAGAGAAGAATTGAAACTTTAATACAGTCTCCAAAAATAGGAAGAATTTATGGTAGATAAACAAATCACTAATATAATTGAGATAGAAGAGAATGAAATCCAAGAAGAAGAAGAAGTTGGTAAGAGTTTAACAAAGATCTTTTAGAAAATTAGGAAATCCTAAAAGAATTGAATAATAATCCTAGAAAGTAGAAATATATATAATCCTAGTTAAGAAATCGATTATAAATAAATTATTAAAAATTACATCTCAAAAAGCTAGAAAAATTAACTTTAAAATAAAAATTTATTAAATGAGTTTTTAAATATGAAAAAACTTAGGCCCCCTCGTTGAAGTTTGGCTTTAGGCCCCGGATACCGTTGAGCCGCCCCTGGTTAAACCTTGTATTAGATTAATTATCTTTACAAAATTAATTTTTGTCCTTCCTCTCATCAGATCATGTTTGTGGAAAACAAACGACTAATGACAACTCTACTTCAAGACATTGATGAAAGTCAGCTGCCAGAGATTTATGGAGGAAAAATGCCATTAGTTCCTATCCATGAAGCCTAAGCAAGTAATTATTTAGAGCTCCTTTTCGAGGAGTTTCAACCTAATCGATATGGTAATTACTCTCGAAAATAAGACAAAGTTTGTAACTGCGATTAAACATTTATATACATTATGCATTCATAAATACTTAGCTTTTACATAAAAGAGAATTGAATTATTCTCCCCTAACGTTATGATGTAATCAGTAGCAAAGCCAGAACATTTCCTAAGGGTATTCAGACTTGAAAGAAGTAAAAACATATTCTAACAAAAGGTGTTCAATATATGTTATATACATCTAAAATCTAATAATTTACTTATATATACAATGTAATTTTTCGTAATATTTCTGACGAATTTACCACCCTTAGCAAAAGGTGGCTTCGCTCCTGGATGTAATACACTGTCGAGGTTATACATCAAGTATGCATATGCTCAGTGACATAGCTAGGAATACCGTCAAGGGTGTTCAAATTTTAAACAATTCAATATTTTTTTTGTCCATGAATAATGTATCAATTTTTTAAATCAAACTACGCAATATTTAGCTAAACCATAAAAAAAAAAACTTTTAATAGAACTATAATTTTATAAATTAAAATTAAAATAACAAAAAGACAATGTTAGAAAATTTACTGATAAAAGTAAACATAAAACCAAAAGTATGAGAGAGTCGAGAAAGTTTGTAGTTTGTAGAGCGCTTTTGTTGAATAAATTTTTGTAGGGCTTGATTTTTAAATTATAAAATTTATTTAAGAAATAACATTTAATTAAAATATTGCTTTTAAGGTTAGTTGTTTTTTTCTACACAAAATTTAAGTTTTAAGATTTATTTTATTAGAAAATTCTTTAGAATGAAAAAGAATTAAATAAACCACACATGGTAGTCTTTATTTAATTTTGATAAATAAAATAGGCAGAACTTTACCCCGTAAATAACTTATCATTTTGACTTAGATATGCAGTATAATTATGCTGCTCTGGCTTACAGCTCATGACACTGTCATACACGATTGGCCTGCATGTTTAGACAGAGTAATTAAGAACTACAATAGTTTTCTGAAGTCGAAAAAATTGAAGACATAAATCATATCCAACATAATAAAAGTTATCGTAACAATTACAATATAAGTTTCCCCATCCCTTTCTTATTGTCCATCTTTTTCATATTGCAATATAAATTTCTTGTTCCACCTTCATTTTGTCTCCTTAACCAATATGACGTATATTTTTACATAAAATTTTCTTCTATCACCCCCATTCTAGGAGAAATATGTGGGCCTGGATCAGGCTTAAAATGACGAAGCCAAACATTTTTGTTTCCTTTTATTGAATATCAGATAGAGTTACAGCAAATATCAATACACTATGTAAGTTGTAAGCTCAAATCTGGAAACATTTCTTACTTTCACAAAGTAGGTATAAAGACGGTGAATATACTATCATCTCTAGACTGAGTACGTTGTTGTTATTGTTGTATGTAGCTCAAATTAGTTTTATGAGTCAAAATTAAATAATTTAAAAAATTAATTTCTGATTTTATCAGTAAAAAATAAATAAATATTTGGCAAGAATTTCATGATCAACAAACACTAAACGCCGTGACTAATTAATTATGCTTAATTTAGACAAAAGATTAAATGACATCCAAATTTAATTACTTTGTTTATATTAGATCTTCCGTTTCAGCAATTTGATGTTTTAATAAAATTCCAGTGTTAATCAAAGGCTAAATATAATTTTTTTATAGGAAGTTAATTTTTTAAAGATATTTTACATCCGTTAACTAGGAGCATGGTAGATTTGTATTTCTCAATTTGTGAGTTACACGAATTAACTATTTATTTTAGGAAAAAGATTCAAAAACATATTTTTGAAACTAAAAATCAATTTTGTTTAGTTGGAAAAAGCAAATTTTGATTTCCCGAAATTATATCTCTATCCAAAAACAAGCAGTGCTTTTGAAACAAAAAATCTGAATTAATCCACACATACAACTTTTCTCAATTTTTTTTCCGACGACTTCTTTAATAATTAGCTTTTCAAAAACCACCCTAAATTTTCTCGTCTTTTTCCTCCTTTTAAGGAGGGTGCGACTTGGAAATGTATGTCAAGGCGGAAGACGTTCACAATAATGAGGTTTTGCAAAGTAAAAATATCCCTCAATCATCGGGTGGTTATTTTGGAGTAGTTTTAGCTGAACAGGTTTCTGGTGAAAGAGTTTGGCCTGATCTAAACTTATCTCCACGGGTGAATAAGGACCGATGTAATAACCCGACTTGTCATTTTAAGAATTAACGTCTCGTTTAACGACTTAAAGTCACAAGCAGCTTTGTGATGTGTATTATGACTTGCGGGTATGGTCGAGTTTGGTTTTCGGAAGATTCAGAATTTAATTGAAAGAACAATTCTTATTTTTGAAGGTTAAACAAAAAGAGTTAACCGGAGTTGACTTATTTGTAAATGTCCCCAGAATAGAGTTTCGATGATTCCAATAGCTCCGTATGGTGATTTTGGACTTAGGAGCATGTCCGGAAAATTATTTGAAACTACATAGTTCAATTAGGCTTGAAATGACTAAAATAAAAACTTAAGGTTTGACCGAGGAGTTGACTTTTTGATACCGGGGAGTCTGTTATGTCATTTATGACTTGTGTGCAAAATTTGAGGTCAATCGGACTTGATTTAATAGGTTTCGGCATCGAATATAGAAGTTGAAATTTCTTAGTTTCATTAAACTTGGATCGGGGTATGATTCGTGGTTTTAGCATTATTTGATATGATTTGAAGTTTCGACTAAGTTCGTATGATGTTTTAGGACTTGTTGGTGTAGTTGGTTGAGGTCCCGGGGGCCTCGGATGAGTTTCGAATGGTTAACGGATAGAAATTTAGACTTAGAACAAAGGTGGAAACCTTCTGTCATCCGATGCAACCGCACCAGCGGAAATGGCTCGTAGGTGCGATCTCGCAAAAGCGAGAATAGGAGCACAGAAGCGGAAAAGGGAGAGTGGAACAGTAGCCGCGGGTACGGAGGAAAATTCCGCATCTGCGTGACCGCAAATGCTCACGAGGGATCGCAGAAGCGAACTGCTTCTCGCAGAAACGAGTCCGCAGAAGCAGTCGTTTAATCGCAGAAGTGGGAGGTAGAGGGACCTTGGCAAACCGCAGGAGCGGTAGGTATTCCGCAAAAGTGGAACTGCAGATGCGATTAAATGTTCCGCAGAAGCGAAAACACTGGACATGCTACAAAAACAGAAGGGTCCGATATTTTTGCCATTTTGGTATTTAAACACATGATTTTGGGCAATGTTTCAAAGAGAATTCACGGGAAAACTTGAGGTAAGTCACTTGTGATCATTGTTAGTCAATAATACTAGATTATCATTGAGTATTTGGAATAAAGAAGGCCTTGTCCTATGCTGGGTTACTTTTCCATCTCTGTTGTTGTTTTAAGGTTTTAAATATGTTGTGTGGAGTCTTGGGCTATTTGTTGAGAAATTTATTAATTTTGTTATATCTTTGGGATTGGTTGTGGCCTATGAGAAAATTGTGATATGAATTATTGTATTGTGTTGTCGTGATCATATTCAGTGTTAAAATGTGAAATATTATTCTGTGGAGTTGTTCACTCCCGGATATTTTGTTAGGTTTTTGTGCCCATTATGGTCGAGCCATTGGCTCCTTATTATGAAAAATAATGTAATGTTGATTTTCGTGGCAAGTTGTAACATTTGAGCACTTGATGTGCAATTTGTGATATGTTATAATATTTGAGCACTTGAGGTGCAATTTATGAGATGTTGTGATATTGGCACGTGATATTGTTGAGAGGTTAGTTCGGGTGGTTGCGCGAGGTTTCTGCCCTGCTTTTGTTACTATTGATATATGCACATGTGGCGTGACAAGGCGGGCTATATATGTGGGTTTGCGCATGTGGCGAGACAAGGTGGGAATATTTTTATGCACGTGCGGCGAGATAAGACAGGCATTTACTTTATTATTGCGCACATGGCTAGACAAGGTGAACTATGCCGGGGATTGATTTGTGATGTCTTGTGACGGCTTGGGGACATTGTTGTTGTTTATATTTGTGTTGGGACTGCGAGGAGGTACCTCGTGTGTGCCCTTTTATTGATATTTCTCTATGGCTGCACTTGCCTTTGGTTATTTTATTTTTCCATAATATATAAATTTCTATGTTCTCTGTGATGTATTATTTGACTCAATATTAAGTGTTTTTGTATTTCTTGTAGTATTGTATTGGCTTTGGCTTTTTCGTATGAGACTCTGAGTATTTGTATTTCTGGTATGTACTTGTTCTCGATAATTGAGTTGTTTTAAATAAAAGAAATTGCCATTATGTCTTAATATAATAAGTTTTACATCCAAATCAGCAGCTTATCTGATATTTATTTAAATTGAAATGTCATTTTATTCACTCAAACTATTTCTAAAATAAACTCATTTCTTTGTTGAATTCTTACTTGGTTTAAAATTGTAACCTTACTTTATTGGAAATAAATTAATCGTGCAAATTTTATGTTTTGACATATTTAGCACGAGAGTTGTCCGTGCGGGTATGATATAGATATGGGTACGAGGTGCCGTGAGAATATCAAAGGGGGCTGAGAACCATATTCTATGATTATGATATAAGATATTTATTTGAAAGATTTTTATATTCGAAGGATACTTATTTGAAGATTTATATTTGAAGGACTTATTTAATTAGTTGTACTTGTGTTTCTTATTCGTCTGAGTAATAATTATGTTGTTCTTGTTGCCTTGCTGTTTACATCACTAGTTGATTATTATTGCTACCACTGCTATTTGTTTCATATTATTTTTGTATGTTATATTGCACAGGTTATTTGACTAGTGAGTATCTTGATTGTACCTCGTCACTACTCCACGGAGGTTAGTCTTAATACTTATTGGGTACCGACTGTGATGTACTCATACTATACTTCTGCATATTATTTCGGTAATCTTTAGGCTTACCTAGTCTCTAAGACTAGGTGCTATCACGACATCCTACAAAGGGAGATTTGGGTCGTGACAAGTTGGTATCAGAGCTCTAGGTTCATAGGTGCTACGAGTCATAAGCGAGTTTAGTAGTCTTACGGATCGGTACAGAGACGTTTGTACTTATCTTCGAGAGGCTACGGAACTATTAGGACAGTTTCACTTCCTTCATTCCTATCGTGTGAGTTTATTGATCTCGGAGTTTGAGTTTTACCATTCTATTCTCTCACAGATGGTGAGGACACGAGCTTCAGTTATCGATGACGCTGTTCCCGGGGCAGGTAACGCCCCGGGACAGGTAACGCAGAGGCAGAGGCCGAAAGGGAGCACGTGCCGCAGCTAGGGCACCTACTAGAGCAGTAGTTGAGGAGCTACTAGTAGCTCTGATTGAGGGACAGGTACCAGAGGCACATACTGTTACCCCTGGACTTCATGAGACCTTAGCACAATTCCTGAGCATGTTTGGTACATTGGCTCAGGCGGGGTTGATTTCGATTGCACCAGCTACTTCATAGATCGGGGGAGGGACTCAGACTAATATGCACAAAATAACATAAAAGAATCATCAATTAAGCCTAACAGGCATTACTCCATATTAGTACTATTATGGAGTAATGCCTGTTAGGCTTAATTGATGATTCTTTTATGTTATTTTGTGCATATTTAGCCATAATTGTGCTGTAATTATTGAGTTTTAGCCCCCACGATGTGAGTACCCAGGTAGCGTTAAATGTGACTCGTAAATTCGGATAAATTGCTGTCGGTATTATGAAATTTTAAAACGAGGGTTTGATTAATATGAGGTTAATTGAGGATGATGGAATTAATTATGAACAACTACTATGACCAGAGGTGTGGTTTACATATGACATGTGCGTAGGCACGAGTTGCTATAGCTGGTTGAAACTAATACCCTGTGTTGATGTGAAAATGAGGCCTTTTGAAAATGTTTGGCATTTCCACTAAGTTCGTAGGATGTTTTAGGACTTGTTGGTGTAGTTGGTTGAAGTCCCGGGGGCCTTAGGTGAGTTTCAGATGGTTAACGGATCGAAATTTGGACTTATAACAAAGCTGGAAACCTTTTGTCATCTGATGCAACTGTACCTGCGGAAGTGGCTCGCATAAGCGAGAATGGGAGCGCAGAAGCGGAAAAGGGAGACTGGAGCAGTGGCCGCAGGTGCGGAGGAAAGTTCCTTATCTACGTGACCGCAGAAGCGGACTACTTCTCGCAGAAGAAAGCCTGCAGAAGCGGTCGTTTAATCACAGAGCGGGAGGTAGAGGGACCTTGGAAAATCGCAGAATCGATAGATAATCCGCAAAAGAGGAAGCATAGATGCGGTTAAATATTCCGTAGAAGTGAAAACACCAGACAAGCTACAAAAACAGAAGGGACCGACAATTTTGCCATTTTGGAGTTTAAACACACAGTTTTGGGAGATTTGTGAGAGATACTTCACGGGGAAACTTGAGGTAAGTCACGTGTGATCATTGTTAGTTAATAATATTGGATTATCATTGAGTATTTAGACTAGATTACATATTTCTGAGGTGAAATTAAAGGATTTGGGCCTAGGGATTTCAAAATACGAATTTGAGATTTGGAGGTCGAGTTGATGGCTAAATTTAGTAATTTTGTATGGTTGGACTCGTGGTTGAACGGGCGTTCATATTTGTAACTTTTGTCGGGTTCCGAGACGTGTGTCCCACGGGAGATTTTTGAGTTAAATTTCGGAATTTTTTGGAAAATTTGTATTTTTATTTGGAATTAATTCCAATAATTTATATTAACTGAATCAAATTAATTGTGTCTAGATACAAGGCTTTCGGAGGCCCATTCGCCAGGGAAAGACACAGCGGAGTAAAGAATTTCACGGTTTGAGGTAAGTATCTTGTCTAACCTTGAGTGAGGGAAATACCCCTTATGCATTGAGTCTTATGTGGAAATTGTGTAATTGAAAATCATGTACGTGAGGTAACGAGTACATACTTGATTTATATGTGCAAATTATATCGGTTGAAATTCATAGACGCCATTATGTAATTGGAAAATTGTTGGAACATAGTAAATCCTTGAATTGTTATGCCTCATTGCTTATCTGCAAATAATTATTTAATAAGTTTAAAATGAGGCATTGATATATATATATTTATTAATATTTTGGATTAAAGAAGGCGTTGTCCTATGCTAGGTTACTTTTTCATCTCTGTTGTTGTTTTGAGGTTTTATATACGTTGTTTGGAGCCTTGGGCTATTTGATGAGAAATTTATTGATTTTATTATATCTTTGGAATTTGTTGTGGCCTATGGGCAAATTGTGATATGAATTATTGTATTGTGTTGTCGTGATCATATTCAGTGTTAAATTATGAAATATTTTTCTGTTGAGTTGTTCACTCCCGGATATTTTTGTTATGATTTTATGCACATTATGGTCGAGCCATGAGCTCCATATTTTGGAAATTAATGTATTATTGATCTTCATGGCAAGTTGTAATATTTGAGTATTTGATGTGTAATTTGTGATATGTTGTAATATTTGAGCACTTGAGGTGCAATTTATAATATGTTGTGATATTGGCACGTGATATTGTTGAGAGGTTATTTCGGGTATTTGCACGGGGTTTATTCCATGCTGTTATTACTATTGATATATGCACATGCGGCGTGACAAGACGTGCTATATATGTGGGTTTGCGCATGTGGCAAGACAAGGTGAGAATATTATTATGCGTGTGCGGCGAGACAAGGCAGACATTCACTTTATTATTGCGCAGGTGGTGAGACAAGGTGGGCTATGTAGGGGATTGATTTGTGATGACTTGTGACGGCATAGGGGCATTGTTGTTGTTGTTGTTGATATTTGTGTTGGGACTACGAGGCGGTACCTCGGGAATGTCCTTTTGTTGATATTTCTCTGTGGTTGCACTTGCCTTTGATTATTTTATTTTTTCATAATATGTAAATTCATGTGTTCTCCATGATGTATTATTTGACTCAATATTAAGTGTTTTTATATTTCTTGTAGTATTATGTTGGATTTGGCTTTTTCGTACTAGACTCTGAGGATTTGTATTTCTGGTTTGTACTTGTTCTTGATGATTGAGTTGTTTTAAATAAATGAAATTGCTATTATGTTTTAATTTAATAAGTTTTACATCCAAATCAGCAGCTTATCTGATGTTTATTTATATTGAAATGTCATTTTATTCATCAAACTATTTCTAAAATAAACTCATTTCTTTGTTGAATTCTTACTTGGTTTAAAATTATAACCATATTCTATGATTATGATATAAGATATTTATTTGAAAGAGTTTTATATTCGAAGGATACTTATTTGAAGATTTATATTTGAAGGACTTATTTAATTGGTTGTACTTGTGTTTCTTATTCGTCTGAGTAATAATTATTTTGTTCTTGTTGCCTTGATGTTTACATCACTAGTTGATTATTGTTGCTACCACTGCTATTTGTTTTATATTATTTTTGTATGCTATATTGCACAGGTTATTTGACTAGTGAGTGTCTTGACCACACCTCTTCACTACTCCACGGAGGTTAGTCTTGATACTTACTGGGTACTGACTGTGGTGTACTTATACTGTACTTCTGCACATTTTTGTGCAAAGCTAGGTATGGTGGAGTTAGTTCACCGCTCGCTAGCAGTACGAAACTTGCTGTGGAGACTCAAGGTAAACCTGTTGTTGCGTTCGCAGACTTCAGAGTCACCTTCTAATATTGTACTCGCACTATTTTATCTATACTTCAAACAGTTGTATTTGTAGGCTTTCTAGTAACTCATTTGAGCTTATTACTTATACTACCGGTTTTGGGATTTCAAGTATTGTATAAAAATTCTACTTCGCATTTGTCAGTCGTTATTTAATATTGTTATTATTTCGGTAATTGTTAAGCTTACCTAGTCCCTAAGACTAGGTGCCATCACGACATCTTACGGAGGGAGATTTGGGTCGTGACAACCGAGGACATAATTTCTCCCTAAGTTTACATAATCCACAAGCCGAGTGGTAAGCTTCAATTTTCCTTTGTGGTACGATATTTATTTTTATGTATTGTATTTGTATTAATACTCATATACGAGCCAAATATGAATTTTACAAGTTATGTACCAACGGACAGTTAGAATATGGCTAGTTTTGGTGTGTTGGATGATGGTGGTCCATCAGGGAGTCACAACCAACAAGATAGGGTGCATCATGGGATATAAACACATTATGATTTGTAAGTGAAGTGATAAAGTTTATATGTAAAGTTTGGATGAATTTGAGAAACTCATTTTATATTATTGGTTGTGCAGTGAAAACGAGCAACTTGAAGGACCTGTCCTTACTCAATTGTCCGAAGACGACATATTTAATCAGGATCTGGTAGATGCGTAGAGTTAGGAAGATAATAGTTATTATGACAATAATGTTGATGAGTCTGGAGATGACACACCCTTCTCTGATGAGGGTGATGATTATGAGGCTGAGAATGATGAACCTGATTTGACGAGGGAGCATGCTCCACCCTCCGTTAGACCAAGAGTGTACTAGTCTCATGTGCCGTTTCATTCAAGGGAGATTCCCAACCTTGATCAGTTGCCAAGTATGCCGGATGTGGATACCCTCACAAGGGATCTTGATGAAATTCGGATAGCAATGTGGGATGAGTCTAGAGCAACGGTGCTATCAAAAGGCATGCTTTTTGCTTAAAAAGTGCATCTAAGCAGGGCGGCCCGAATGTACAGCAAAAACGAGTGTCGTGATATTGTGGTTCATGAGTCATATCCATATGTATACAAGGTTATTTGTTGTTGATGGTTTCAAGGTTGTAATTGAATGTTGCGTTCGTGAAAGTTGAAAACAAATATGTGGATTATGGGTAAATTCATTGGCACCCACAATTGTGAAATGGACACATTCACTAGGAATCATTTTAACTTGAATGTTGACTTAATTTCTCTTGTGTTGATTTCACACATTGAAGCGTCCATAAGGTACAAGATCAAAGAGTGTATAACATCTGTCCACCAGGTATATGGGTGTACCTGTTACACCCTATGCATCCCAAGGTGACGTAATGAATATGAAACTTATTAATCATTATTTAAATGAGTTTAAAGCCATAATATGGCTATATATGATGTTTGGATAGAAAATATAAAGTTTGGGAAATATCGGATTAAAGTTGCGGAAAAACCGACTAAGGATTTGCCTTGTAATAGAACCTTTTGAACAATGAATTTCGCCTGCTATATGGGGTCTTTTTGGGACATATTATATACCAAATTGAAGGTCTATAGTCTAGTTTCCAATACATTAAACTGTTCATTGATACGACGTCGGGGAAGAGAGATATCTGCATTTTTGCAAGACTGCACAAGCAGCTCGGTTGGGACCCACTTGAGACGACCTCCGACCTTACTTTTTTTAAAGGTGTTTCAGTTTCATTTCGGGTCATTTATCACCCAAATTTCATCTAACAGCTCTCCAAAACCCTCCCTGACATATCCCAAGAACCAAACTCAAGGGAAATCAACTCAAATCAGCATCAAAGGTATTAAAGACTACAAGAGAATGCTTCTATGATGTTGTGGTGTGATTGAGGGCTATTGTGAGCTAAGTTGAGATAGGGTTTCGAGTGGTAGCTACTGTCCAAGGTATGTATTACATCTTATTGATTGTGCCTAAGGTTAATCTTGTGTTGGTTGTGTTGTTTGAGTGAGAAACCATAAGATAGCACTTAAAAGAACATGGGATGTAGTTATCTTTTTGGTTGGACTGTTTTGTGGCTAAATAGATGGTTTGTGGTAGCTAGAAATTGTAAGAAATAATTTGATAATGTTGTTGCTGCTGTTGTTAAGCTTTTCTAGGTGTTAATTAAGTTGATTGAAGAAGAAAAGATGAAAAACAAGTGATTGACGATAAATATTAAGGTGCTAGACGTATGGGGCTGTTTTGGAAGGCATTTTGTGGATGTTTTGAACTAGAAATAATATAGCACATATAAGTATGATGTTATGAAGGTTATAAATTAATTTATAGAATAAGATTTGGATTCAATTTATATCTTGTTATGAGTAAAAACAAGCTTGCCGCTCAATTTGGTTGTTAAGATAATCAGAGAAACTCATATCGAATTATATTGTTATTATTGCTATTTTTGGTTATAGTTTTTGTTGTTGGGTTGTTGATGACCCTTAGTGGTCTTTGGGATATATTAAAAATAGGGGAGTTTCTGCCCGATTTTTCTTAAGCCATACGACTAACAAAATACGATGGTAAGACATTATATGTTAACGGCAATATCATTTCACTTGTTGTAGATGAAACAAATTCTATTGAGCTTGGTTGAGTAATAAGGAAGAGATCATACTAGTATGTTAAGGCTATCCCTTCTTTCCTTTTGGCACGATCCATATGATGCAATGAAACGAGCAAGCACGCAACTTTCACAAATAATTCTATTCCTAGAAGTACTAGGGTTTCCTATGTTCTTGATTCTCCATATGTCCTACTATCATATCGTTTGTTCATGGGTATTATGATATTCTGAGAGATCTTATAAAATTACTTTCTTATGCATTGTATTCATTTATACATATGCATTGACCTATGACCAGATGGCGTTATATACGCGTATATTATATGTATATGAGATATGTGGAAAGGTTATGGTGTTATATACGTACCACCACCTGATCAGCTGATATACGTTTATGATTTCGCCCACAGAGGCAGAGATGATATGATGGGATGCCTTCAGAAGCTTGATGATGTTATGTATACATATACCTATGCATTATATGACATTTATACGCATACGTATGACATTATAAATATTTTCATGATTCACAGAGCTATTCAGACTTACAGGTTGAGTTCTTTACTCCATGTTTCTTCCATGTCATTTATATATTGATTTTTATGCCTTACATACTCGATACATTTGTCGTACTGACGCCCCTATTGCCTGGGGGCCAGCTATTCAAGCCCGCGGGTGCAGGTAGACAGGCTGACGACTCCCTCCTTAGGATCCTAGCTTAGCGAGAGTTGGGTGCTCCATTTGATCCGGAGCTGCTATTGGGTTTTGGTACGATAGTTTTGTATACATATAAGGGTATGACGGGGCTCAGTCCCATCCTTTATACAGTTTTACACTTTATTAGAGGTCTATAGACAGTCATGTATAGTTGGATAGTATGTGGCCTTGTCAGCTTTCCCTACTGTATTCCGCATGTGTGTGTGTGTATATATATATATATGTCTTTTGAGTATGTCTCGTCACGTATGTTATTCACATGATTCAGCAATTTTGGGCAGATGTTATGCATAACCTATACTTATTTCATGTTTATATCTTAGACGTATGCTTAGGGGTGTTCGGTAGGTAGAACTCGGGCACTCGTCACAGCCCATCGGTTTGGGTCGTGACAAAAGTGGTATCAGAGTAGTTCCATCCTGGGGTTGTCTACAGACCGTGTCTAGTAGAGTCTTGTTTATGAGTGTGTTGTGCACCACACTTATAAACAGGAGGCGGTAGGACATATAGGATGTTACCTTCCCTTCTTATCTTAGATCGTGCGATGTAAGAATTCATTTTCCTAACGATACATTATGTTTTCAGCGATGCCCAAGAAGGCTACTGCCGCCCAAAAGGGCAAGTCTGTGGATGATGAGACCACAAGCCGAGCGCCACGAGTTTCCAGGGCTCGGGGAGAGTCATATAGTGAGACTCCATCTCAGACTTCACATACCATACCCTCTCCGGAGGAGATCTGAGTGGCACGAGCTCAAGCGCCAGCCCCAGTACCCCTAGTTCCTCAGCCGGATGTACCGGGTCAGGAGATGAGAGATGTTATTCAGCTATTGACTCGATTAGTGACCGCACAGGCTCGAAGCCAGGAGGTAGGTATCAGTCATGCAGATAGGGCCATCAATGCAAGGGTTCACGATTTCATTAATTTGGACCCTCCCATATTCATTGGAGTATATCCAAACGAGGACCCTCAAGTATTTATTAATAGGATGCAGAGAACTTTGAGGGTAATGAAGGCCACTGCAACTAAGTCAGTTGAGTTGGCTTCCTATAGACTTCGGGATGTTGCAATTAATTGGTACGAATCTTGGGAGTTGTCCAGAGGTGAGGATGGCCCTCCAGCAGTATGGAAAGATTTTACAGAGGCTTTTCTTCATCATTATTTGCCACCAGAGCTTAGACGGGCCAGAGTTGATAGGTTCTTGACCCTTCGGCAGGGTAATATGAGTGTTTGGGAGTACAACCTTCAGTTTGATTCTTTGGCTAGGTATGATCCCACTATTGTAGCTAAAATGGAGGATCGGGTTCACCGGTTCGTGATAGGGTTGGAGCCACACATTCTTAATGACTGTATGTCGGTCTCACTTCAGCCAAGCATAGACATTTCTCGTATTCAGGCATACGCTCTGGGCGTAGAGGAGCGTAAGCAGAAGCAGAGGGCCGGTCGTGAGCATGATAGGGGCCAGAGTAAGAGAGCGAGATCTTAAGGTACTTCTAGTGAGTTTCGAGGTGGTCAGCGATAACAGTACCCGAGGTATCCAGCCCAGCCATCGGCTAGTGCACCACCTCAGTTTGCCGGTAGTAGATTTGATCGTTCTATATATTTAAAGCCCAACCAGAGTTCTAGGGCCTCTAGTTCTCAGTATAGGTGTGAGTCAAGTCAGATGAGGCCGCCCTTGCCACGAAGTGCTGAGTGAGGTAAGAAGCATGCTGGGCAGTGCCTTGTAGGGTTGGGTATTTGTTATACTTGTGGTTATCCAGGCCACGTTATGAGAGATTGTCCGATGAGAGATGGTGCAGGTATAGTTCAGTCAGCGAGATCTGCAGCCAGTTCGTCATCATCAGTACGCCCCCCGGGCAAGGTTCACAGGCACCAGCTGGTCGTGGTAGAGGTAGAAGTGGAGCATCTAGCTCGAGCGATCCTCAGAACCGTATTTATGCATTAGCGGGTCGACATGATTAGGAGTCATCACCCGATGTTGTTGCAGGTATATTATTAGTCTCCTCATATGATGTATATGCATTGATTGATCCAGGTTCCACCTTATCGTACGTCAATCCGTTGGTTGCTAGTAAGTTTGGGATAGAACCTGAGTTGATTGAACCTTTTGAGGTATCTACACCTATTGGGGATCCAGTGATAGCTAGACGGGTATATAAAGACTGTATAGTAGTAGTTCATAGTCATTCTAGAAGAGCAGACCTAATGAAGTTAGATATGGTGGAATTTGATGTTATAATGGGTATGGATTGTTGGCTTCTTGTTATGCTAACGTTGATTGTAGATCAAAGATGATTCGGTTCTAGTTTCCAGGGGAACCAATTCTGGAATGGAAAGGTAATACCGCATCGCCAAGAGGTAGGTTTATTTTCGATCTCAAGGCAAGGAAGATGATAAAAAGAGCTATATTTATCACTTAGTTCGGGTACAGGATGTGAAAGTAGAGTCACCGACCCTTCAGTCTATCCCGGTGGTTAATGAGTTTCTAGATGTTTTTGCCGATAAGCTTCCAGTCCTTCCGCCATAGTAGGAGATTGAGTTTTCTATTGACATATTACCAGATACCCATATAATATCTATTCCTCTATATATAATGGTACCTGCAGAGCTGAGTGAGTTGAAAGAACAACTGAGGGATTTGCTTGAAAGTGTGGCTCCAACCCCATCATGTATATGGCATTGTCAGCTTTCCCTACTATATACAGGAGGTGGGTTTGGCAGGATATTACAGGAGAATTGTAGAGAGTTTCCAGGCACTGAAGTATAGATTGACTTCAGCACCGGTTTTGACATTTTCAGAAGGGACCGATGGTTATGTTATCTATTGTGATGCTTCGGGCGTTAGATTGGGTTGTGTATTGATGCAGCATGGTAAGGTTGTCACTTACTCTTTTAGACAACTAAGAAACCACGAGAAGAATTACCCGACCCATGATTTAGAGTTAGCCACGATGATTTATGCACTAAAGAGGTGGAGGCACTATTTGTATGGCATTCATGTTGATATCTATACGGACCATAAGAGCTTTCAATATATATTCAAGTAAAAGGAATTGAATATACGTTAGAGGCGATGGTTGGAGATACTGAAAGACTATGATATTGATATTTATACCATCCAGGGAAGGCGAATGTAGTAGCCGACACCCTCAGCCGTAGATTTATGGGTAGTCTATCATATTTACAGCCAGAGAAGAATGATATAGCTCATAAGATTCATCATTTAGCTAATCTTGGAGTTCGATTACTAGATTCAGGTGGTACCAGAGTTACTATTCAGGACACGACAACATCCTCTCTAGTAATTGAAGTGAAGGAATGTCAATATGAAGATCCTGTGGTAGCTCACTACAGATATGCAACCCCTCAAAAGGAGAAGACACCATTTGAGATTACAGGAGATGTAGTCCTCATATATCGAGGTCGATTATGTTTTCCTAAAGTGGCAGGGTTACGCCGGCAGGTTATGGGAGAAGCTCACTATTCTCGTTATTCTATTCATCCAGGAGCGACGAAGATGTATCATGATATCAGGGGAATATATTGGTGGGACGGAATGAAGAAGGATATAGCAAAGTTTGTTTCTTAGTGACCTAATTGTCAATAGGTTAAGATTGAGCATCAGAAACTCGGTGGATTATTGCAGGCTATAGAGATTCCGACTTGGAAATGGGAAGTGATTAACATGGATTTCAGCATAGGATTACCTCGTACCCAGCGTAAGTTCGATTCTACATGAGTTATTGTTGATAGACTTACAAAATCAACCCAATTTCTACCTGTCAGGACTACGTGTTCAGCAGAGGATTATGCAAGGCTTTACATTAAGGAGATAGTACAACTTCATTGTGTCCCTATATCTATTATCTCAGATAGAGGTGCTCAATTTACAGCTAATTTCTGGAGGTCCTTCCAAAAAGGATTGGGGACTCAGGTAAGTCTTAGTAAAGCATTTCATCCAGACAGACGGTTAGGCTGAACGTACTATTCAGACAGTGGAGGATATGATATGGGCTTGTGTGATGGACTTCAGGGATAGCTGGGATGATCATCTTCAACTTATTGAGCTCGCATATAATAATAGTTATCATTCCAGTATTCAGATGGCTCCATATAAAGCTCTTTACAGATGGAATTGTAGGTCTCCTAGAGGATGGTTCGAGATAGGGGAAACTAAGTTAGTAGGACCAGAGTTGGTACAACAGGAAGTTGAGAAGATTAAGCTTATAAGGGAAAGGCTATTAGCATCTCATAGTCGTCTGAAGTCTTATGCAGATAATCGACGACGAGACTTGGAGTTTCAAGTAGACGACTGGTATTCCTAAAGGTATCACCGATGAAAGTCGTTATAATATTCGGTAAGAAAGGAAAGCTTAGCCCTCGGTATATTGGACCTTATAAGATTATACGTAGAGTAGGCCAAATAGCATATGAGTTAGACTTGCCTTCCAACTTGGAGTCTATACATTAAATCTTTCATGTGTCTATGCTCCGTAAGTGTATTGGAGATCCCTCTAAATTCATTCCAGTTGACGATGTTCGGGTTACAGAACAGTTGTCATATAAGGAAGCTCCCATTGCTATACTAGATAGACAAATTCGGAGATTGAGAACTAAGGATATAGCTTCAGTTAAAGTACTTTGGAGAAACAATAATGTGGAAGATATGACTTGGGAAGCTGAAGAAGAAATGAAGACTAGGTATCCTCACTTGTTTCCGCTTCCGGAGGAGGTTCAGACTGAGACATCACAACCTTTAGGTACGTATATGATACTTGAGGCCATTGGTGTTATTGTTGATTGTGGCCCTGTGTGGCTTTGTATTGTTGGGTTTTCTATGTGACAGGTTGGTAGTAGTACCATTATAGAGGAGACTCTACTAAAATTTCTATAGGTTTCTGGGAGTTTAACATTCGGGGACGGATGTTTCTAAGGGGGGAGATTGTTACACCCTGTGCGTCCCAAGGTGACGTAATGAATATGAGACTTGCTAATCATTATTTAAATGAGTTTAAAGTCATAATATGGCTATATATGATGTTTGGATAGAAAATATCAAGTTTGGGAAAAATCGGATTAAAGTTGCGGAAAAACCGACTAAGGATTTGCCTTGTAATAGAACCTTTTGAACAATGAATTTCGCCTGCTATATGGGGTCTTTTGGGACACATTATATACCAAATTGAAGGTCTACAGTCTAGTTTTCAATACATTAAACTATTCATTGATACGACATCGGGGAAGAGAGATATCTGCATTTTTGCAAGACTGCGCAAGCAGCTCGGTTGGGACCCACTTGAGATGACCTCTGACCTTACGTTTTTTTAAAGGTGTTTCAGCCTCATTTCGGGTTATTTCTCACCCAAATTTCTTCTAACAGCTCTTCAAAACCCTCCCTAACATATCCCAAGATCCCAAGAACCAAACTCAAGGGAAATCAACTCAAATCATCATCAAAGGTATTAAAGACTATAAGAGAATGCTTTTTTGTTGTGGTATGATTGAGGGCTATTGTGAGCTAAGCTGAGACAGGGTTTCGAGTTGTAGCTGCTGTCCAAGGTATGTATAATATCTTCTTGATTGTGCCTAAGGTTAATCTTGTGTTGGTTGTGTTGGTTGAGTGAAAAATCATAAGATAGCACTTGAAAGAACATGGGATGTAGTTGTCTTTTTGGTTGGACTGTTTTGTGGCTAAATAGATGGTTTGTTGTGGCTGAAAATTATAAGAAATAATTTGATAATATTGTGGCTGCTGTTTTTAAGCTTTTCTAGGTGTTAATAAAGTTAATTGAAGAAGAAAAGATGAAAAACAAGTGATTGACGATAAAAATTAAGGTGTTAGACTTATGGGGCTATTTTGGAAGGCATTTTGTGGATATTTTGAACTAGAAATAATATAGTACATATAAGTATGATGTTCTGAAGGTTATAAACTAATTTATGGATTAAGATTTGGATTTAATTTATATCTTGTTATAAGTAAAAATGAGTTTGCCGCTCAATTTGGTTGTAAAGATAATCGGAGAAACTCATATTGGATTATATTGTTGTTGTTGCTATTGTTAGTTATAGTTGTTGTTGTTGGGCTGTTGATGACCCTTAGTGGTATTTGGGATGTATTAAAAATAGGGGAGTTGCTGCCCGATTTTTCTTAAGCCATACGACTAGCCAAATACGATGGTACGACATTAAATGTTAACGGCAATATCATTTCACTTGTTGTAGATGAAAGAAGTTGTGTTGAGCTTGGTTGAGTAATAAGGAAGAGATCATACTGGCATGTTAAGGCTATCACTTCTTTCCTTTTGGCATGATCTATATAATGCAATAAAACGAGAAAGCACGTAACGTTTACAAATAATTCTATTCCTAAAAGTACTTGGGTTGCCTATGTTCTTGATTCCCTATATGTCTTGCTATCATATCGTCTGTTTATGGGTCTTATGATATTTAGAGAGATCTTATGGACTTAATTCCTTATGCATTGCATTCATTTATACATGTACATTGACCCATGACCAGATGACGTTATATACGCGTATATTATATGTATATGTGATATAAGGAAAGGTTATGACGTTTTATATGCACCACCACCTATCAGCTGGTATACGTTTAATATTTCTCCCACAGAGGCTGAGATGATATGATGGGATTCCCTAAAAAGCTTGATGATGTTATGTACACATATACATATGCATGATATGACATTTATATGCATACGCATGACATTATAAATATTTTCATGATTCACAAAGCTATTTAGACTTACAGGTTGAGTTCTTTACTCCATGTTTCTTTCATTTCTTTTATATATTGATTTTTATGCCTTACATAGTCGGTACACTATTCGTATTGACACCCCTATTGCCTGGGGGGCTGCGTTTCATGGCTGCAGGTGCAGGTAGACAGGTTGACGGCCCCCCTCCTTAGGATCCTAGCTTAGCGAGAGTTAGTGTGCTCCATTTGATATGGAGCTGCTTTTGGGTTTTTGGTACGATACTTTTGTATACATATAAGGGTATGACGGGGCCTAGTCCCGTACTTTATACAAATTTACACTCTATTCGAGGTTTGTAGACAGTCATGTATAGTTGGATAGTATGTGACCTTGTCGGCTTGCCCTACTGTATTCCGCATGTATATGTATATATATGTCTTTTTGGGTATGTCTCATCATGTATGTTATTCACATAATTCAGCAGTTTGGGGTCAGATATTATGCATGACCTATACTTATTTCATGTTTATATCATAGACGTATGCTTAGGGGTGTTCGGTAGGTAGAACTCGGGCACTCGCCACAACCCATCAGTTTGGGCCGTAACAGTACCATTACCAAAAGAAAGGCATTTCTCCGGTGCAAACGTGTGTTTGAAATTATTTATGGTAACTGGGATAAGTACTTTGCATATCTACCCAGGTATATGGCCGCATTGAAACACTTTACCCCAGGACTATTGTTGAATGGAAGCTTGAGCGGAGTTCGGGAATACCGGAACACATATTCAGATATGTGTTCTGGGCATTTAAACCAGCCATTGGTGGTTTTGTGTATCGTCGATCGGTAATATCCATAGATGGTACTCATGTTTATGGAATGTATGATATTAAGTTGTTGATCGCCGTTGTAGTAGATGCTAATGGAAGTATATTTCCCCTAGCATTTGCTATTTGTGCCAATGAAAGCCAAGAGACATGGACATTGTTTTTGAACCATTTAAAGGAGCACATTATCACATAATGTTCAGGTATTTGTCTAATATCTAATCGGTGTGGCGGTATTTTAAGTTCTGTAGAGAATTTGCATTCATCGCAAGAACCGTATGCCTACCACCATTACTGTGTTAGGCACTTGAAGGCCAACTTCTAGAGGGCTTATGCTAATAAGGACTTGCATGATTTAATGTGGATGGCTCCAACAGATTACCAAGAGTGTAAATTCAGGAGGCGAATGGAATTGATCAGGCAAGAAGACCCAGAAGCCTATCGTTGGTTGATGTGACATGAGCTTGACAAGTGGACTTTGCATGCGGATGGTGGTAGAAGATAGGAAATCCTAACTACAAATGTGTCAGTCTTTCAATGGGTTATTGAAGTTTGCACGTGGATTGCCAGTCACTTCCATTGTGCGAATGTCATTCAAGCAGATGGCGATAACGAATTGGTAACGAATTTAAATTTTATGTTAATCTGTCATTTTTTGTGTGTTGTACTGTTAAACTACTAAATATCTCGAGAAATAAAAACACATGCGCAAATTATGTAAAACATAAATAATGTTGTTATTATATATTTAATGTCATATATACAAATAATAATAAATGTCAATGTGTCCCAGAGCCTATATGCTTTAAAGCATTGGCTGGCCTGAGGCACATCCCATCCTACCTGGCTACGCTATCAGGATCATCCTCATTACATCTCCTCTTTATCGGAGGATGCGCTGCAGCATGATCTTCGGTAAGGCTAGCAAACTCAGTAGAAGTGGTCGTCGGGCCGGCAGTAACCTACAGAATAATAAGATATTTTACTATATGAAATAATAATTACTAACGAACCGTGGGAAAAACTTATAATGGTCATACCATGGTCTCAGCGGGCTCCTAAATTAGATCATCTGTCTCCGGCATCTTAGTAACGCACAATGCGGCCTCTGTGACGGGCAATGCCGAAGTCTTTAAAATAAATTAAAATGCTTTAGATATTACTGACTAATCAATGAGATAAAAACAAATAGAAATGATAGTAATACAAACAAACATGCGCCTGAGTAGCGCCGCAATGCTCTGTCGGAACATCGAGGTGTGCTGGAATAGATGAAGTATGTGCTAGATCCTCAGCATTCCTCGATGATGATCCATAACTCAGTCGTCGCCCACTACGCACGTCTCGTGTCGGACGATCCTGAGCAACTGTCGATGGCTTTGGGGGATCAGGAAAATACTGATCCCACTCCTGTCGCGGAATGGACGTTCCCGCGATCAATAATGGAGCTGACGAGGTCAACTGCAAAGTCCCTGAAGACAGTTGAAGGCCGAATGGTGGCATATCATGAGGAGCATCGTGTGGCTCAGGGTGGTCACTCGGCTGATCATCTCTAATATCCTCCACGGTTTCCTCAACGCCCCCTTGATGGGGACTCTGTCCTAGCCGACCACCACAACCTCGTTGGACACTCCTTCCTCTCTGGCCACGCCTGCCATGTCTACCACGTTGAAGTTTCACTGGTGGCCCATGATGGTACTCCTGTGGCGGCGTACATAAGCAGCTTCGTATCCTAATCACTCATCATCTCAGGCACGCCTCAATGTCTGTGCAGCCAGATTTGTAACCTGCCGGCCATACTCATGCAAAGTTGTCGCTCTCTTGCCTGTATATTGCTGCATCTGCAGTCCCAACTGGTAGAACTAATGTAAGCCAATAGCCTGCATAACATGTCAAATATTAATTAAGGAAGGATAATTTAACGTTATAAGTAAGTATAACAATAACATACCAGTGCCCCATGCCTCCCGGCGTATGGAATGTACCGACCACTAGTGCGATGAACGGGATTCCCGACGGAAAATCGGGTAACGCTGCGATACCAGCCCATATACTCATGCTCCCCATCCGTATGCTCAGGTGGAGGGGGTGGCGTAATCAGGTCATACCTCTGGTCCCAAATCTCAATCCGGGCCTCTAGCCAGTCCAAGTATGTCTGATCAGCCTTGGAACGATCATCCCGCTGGTAATGTGTCCTAAGGCAAGCGGGCGGAATAAGTACAAGTTGCGGTCGACCAAACTGGTGAAGGACTCGCTAGGTGGCATGATGCTCGACAATATCAAGACATATCAGTGGGACAGAAGAGCTCCACATAGCTCGTCCGCGGGAACAATAATCGGGCAAACCAGCTATGAGCGCGTCACTCTGTGGCCTCCATAAGAACTATTAATTAAACACAGGAATCGTGAGTAAACACCACATATAAAGCCAAACCAAGTAAACTTAAGAATACATGTACCTGTGCGCCTTCAAGAAAATCCAACAAATCCCTGTAATAGGGGATATGATGTCGAGCCTCGAACTCGCGTCCCTAGCCTCGTCTATCAACCCACCTCCAAGCTAAAGGGAGAAACGCTGGAGGTGGTGCATCCGGAGCGATGGGTAGTAGAGGTGGCTGGAACTGTAGGAATCGCTCCCAGGCCCAAACCTAATAAGATTGTGGACAAAACATTTAAGGTATTCTTTTACTATGTATGTTATAATCATGAAAAGAATTGACTATGTTTTCACCTGCAGTAGCGGTAAAAATCCGGCAACGTCTCTCTGGGAGGCCATGCTAGCCCGACACATCTGGCTATACAGGTAACTAGAATAGCTACACCCGAGCTGTAACCAGGTAAATCATCTAGCCGCTAAAGATGATGTAGAAATCTCAAGCTGGCTAGGTCTCGTGTGTTTGGGAACAGTACACCACCAAACATCAGCAACAACACCAATCTCGTGTGTCGGTCGATAACCTCCGGTGGTGAATCATCCGTAATCTCCGCATACATCACCTCCAGATGCTGCCGGACGGGCGTCAGCTACAAACACTGGCCCTACCTTCAGAATCATGATGGTGCCTAACATTTCATTTGCTAGGCAAGCCAACGTTAAAATAATCTAGATTATTTTTAATCAAATTTAATTAAATAGAAGTCAATTACTGAAATAAAATGCGGAAGACCATAAATACCGAATTATCAAAATACATCCCCGAATCTGGTATCACAAGTACACGAGCTACTAGAATAATACAAATAAAGGTCTGAATAAAATTCAAGTTGTTTGAAAGATAATACACACATGAGATAAGATAGAAGGGGAGTTCTAGAACTGCGAACGTTGTGCAGTTATACCTCAACTCCAAAATCTGCATAAGAAATGCAGAGTGTAGTATGAGTACAATCGACCTCGTGTACTCCGTAAGTGTCGAACCTAACCTCGACGAAGTAGTGACGAAGCTATGACAGGACACGTACGTAAATAACCTGTACAAGTATATACAAATACGAAGCAACAATAAAACAGTAAATAACACTTTATAAATTTAGGAGGGAACATGCGAAGGGGGTTGATATAATAATTTCAGCAGGAGAATTATCACTTAGCAGACAAATATTTCCTCAACAATAAATGGAGCAACTGTTGATATGAAAATGGCACGGCACTGCCCTTCGTGCTTTTATTCCCATTCCTCTAATAAACTGATAAATAAACAACAACAATAATAATAATAATAATAATAGTAATAATAATAATAATAATAATAATAATAATAATAATAATAATAATAATAATAATAATAATTAATAATAATAATAATAATTGGCACGGCATCACCCTTCGTGCTTTAACTCTCTTTTGGCACGGCATCACCCTCCATGCTTTTACACTCTATAAAAATGACACGGCATCACCCTTCGTGCTTTTACACTCACAAATGGCACGACAATACCCTTCGTGCTTTTACACTCTTTCCTTACCATGAAAATAATAATATAAATTCGGAAGAGTATTTAAAAGCGGGGATATACACTTATCAATCAATTCAATACCAGAATACCGACTTCACCTTCCAAAATATTCACCAATAATTAAATAAATAATAATTTCATGAATAATGATCAAATAATCAATAATAAACTTAAGCAGGAATATCTTAATTAAATAGGCAATTACTCACAATAAACAAATTCCACCTGCTTGCTTTGACTCAACCACAACGCATAAGTACTCGTCACCCCACATATACGTTGTACCCGCACATTAAATCACGTAGCAAATAGACAAATAAGTCCCACTCCCTCAAGTCAAGGTTAACCACGATACTTACCTCACTTTGCAACCAAATTCAAGAATCCAACAAACCTTTGCCTCGTGAATTCGTGTCCGAAATCCTCAAATATAGTCATAAACAATTTAATATACTCAATACAAATCGTATGAATTAATTCCATATGAATTTACTAATTTTTCGGATTAAAATCCGAAATTAATCTAAAAAATCAACAGTGGGGCCCACGTCTAGAATTTCGGAAAAACTTATGAAATCTGAACACCCGTTCCGAGGCGAGTCCAACCATATAAAAATTATCAAATTCCGATGTCAAATGGACTTTCAAATCTAAATTTTTTGTTTTTGGAAAGTTTTACAAAAATTCCAATTTCTTCCATCTAAATCCGAAATTAATGATGCATATAGATATGGATTCATGAAATATAATCATTTTTTATTATAGAACACTTACCCAATTCAAAGTCGTAAAAACCTCATTTGGAATCGCCCAAATTCGAGACTCAAAACTCAAAAATGAGTAAAAATGGCTAACTCCCGATTTTAAAGCATTTTTTCGAGCATTTTCGTATCTGCGGACATATTTTCACATATGCGAGCTCGCATTTGCGAGAAAAATCTCGCATCTTCGAAATAGGCTTGCCCAGTGTGTGTCCACATATGCGGAGGTTAAGCCGCATTTGCGGCAGCATAGAAGCGCATGAAGGAGTCGCAGAAGCGGTGCCTTCCGCATTTGCGAAGTCCTAACCACAGAGCGGTAGTCGCATTTGCGACCATTTTCTCTCAGAAGTGAGTAGGCTGCCCAGCTCCAAAATCGCAGAAGCGACGAGGCTCTCCGCAGAAGCGGGGCCGCACCTGCGCTCCAAAATTCGCAGGTGCGAAACACCACAACTAGACCTGCAAACTTTTACGAAAATGATTTGAAACACGTCTGAAACTCACCCGAGCCCCTAGGGACCTTGTCCAATTATACCAACCAGTTCCATAACATAATACGGACTTACTCAGGGTCTCAAATCACATCAAACAATACCAAAATTACAATTCACACCTCGATTCAAACTTTTGATTTTCAAACTTTTTAATTTGTAAAACTCGTGCCAAAACATATTAAACGAATGCGGAATGACTTCAAATTTGGCACACAAGTCATAAATAACATAGCGGAGCTATTCAAATTTCCAGAATCGGATTCCGACTCCGGTATCAAAAAGTCAAATCCGTAGTCAAACTTTGAAAATCTTTAGCCTTTAAATTTCTAGTTTCCGTTAAATGGTCATAACTTAAGCTAGGGACCTCCAAATTAAATTCCGGGCATACGCCCAAGTCCCAAATCACGATACGGACCTACCGGTACTGTCAAAATACTTATCCGGGTCCGTTAGCTCAAAATGTTGACCAAAGTCAACTCAGTTGAGTTTTAATGCTTTATTTCACATTTTAATCAATTTTTCATATAACAACTTTTCGGAAAATTATACGGACTGCGAACGCAAGTCGAGGAATGATGAATAGTGCTATTTGATCAGAACACATAAATAATTATTAAATTTAAAGATGACCTTTTGGGTCATCACATTCTCCATCTCTAAAACAAATCTTCGTCCTCGAACGGAATTTGAAAAGTACCTGAGCTGGTAAAAAGTTGTGGATATTTACTCCTCATATCCGACTCGGACTCCCAGGTAGCTATCTCAATTGATTGACCTCTCCATTGCACCCGAACTGAAGGATAATTCTTAGACCTCAACTGTCGGACCTGCCGAGCTAGAACGGCTACCGGCTCCTCTTCGTAAGTTAAATCCTTGTCCAATTGGGCTGAGCTGAAATCTAACACATGGGAAGGATCACCATGATATTTCTGGAGCATAGACACATGGAACACCGGATGAACTGCTGATAAACTAGGTGGTAGTGCAAACATGTAGGCTACTTCACCCACATTTTCAAGAATTTCAAAGGGTCCAATATACCTAGGGTTCAACTTGCCCTTATTTATGAATCTCATTACACCTTTCATAGGTGAAACCCCGAGAAATACTATCTCTCCAACCATGAATGCAATGTCACAAAATTTACGGTCGGCATAACTCTTTTGCCTAGACTGAGCTGTGCGAAGTTGATCCTGAATAATTTTGACCTTATCCAAGGCATCCTGTATCAAATTGGTACCCAATAACCGAGCCTCTCCCGGTTCAAACCAGCCAACCGGCGAACGACATCACCTTCCGTATAATGCCTTATATGAAGTCGTCTGAATGATCGACTGGTAGCTATTATTATAGGCAAACTCCGCAAGTGAAAATAATTGATCCCAAGAACCTCCAAAGTCTATAATACAAGCGCGAAGCATATCTTCCAATATCTGAATTGTGCGTTCTGACTGTCTGTCTGTCTGTGGATGAAATGTTGTACTCAACTCAACCCGCGTGCATAACTCACGTTGTACTGCCCTCCAGAAGTGCGAAGTAAACTGTATACCTCGATCAAAAATGATAGACACGAGAACACCATGAAGGCAGGCAATCTCACGAATGTAAATTACAACTAACCGCTCTGAAGAATAAGTAACTGTCACTGGAATGAAATGTGCTGATCTGGTCAACCTGTCCACAATGACCCAAACTGTGTCAAATTCTCTCTGATTCCGTGGAAGCCCAACAACAAAATCCATAGTGATACATTCCCACTTCCACTCAGGAATTTCTAACTTCTGAAGCAAACCAGCAGGTCTCTGATGCTCGTACTTAACTTGCTAACAATTCAGACACGGAGCTAACATATACAACCATATCCTTCTTTATTCTCCTCCACCAATAATGTAGCCGCAAATCTTGATACATTTTGGCGGCACCTGGATGAATAGAATACCTGGAACTGTGGGCCTCTTCCAAAATTAATTCACGAAGTCCATCCACATTAGGCACACAAATACGATCCTGCATTCGTAGAACTCCATCTTCCCCTACAGTAACTTGTTTGGCATCACTGTGCCTCATCGTGTCCTTTAGGACAAGTAAATGAGGATCTTCATATTGCCGCTCTCTGATGCGCTCATATAAAGAAGACCGAGCGATTGTGCAAGCTAGAACCCGACTGGGTTCTGAAACTTCTAACCTCACGAACTGATTAGCCAAAGTTTTAACATCTGCAGCTAACAGCCTCTCACCAACCGGAATATGCGCAAGGCTGCCCAGACTCACAGCCTTTCTACTCAAAGCATCGACCACCACATTGGCCTTTCCGGGGTGATACAAAATAGTGATATCATAGTCCTTCAATAGCTCCAACCATCTTCTATGCCTCAAATTGAGATCCTTTTATTTGAACAAATATTGTAAGCTACGATGATCAGTAAATACCTCACACGAGACACCGTACAAGTAATGCCTCTAAATCTTCAGCGCATGAACAATGCCTGCCAATTCTAAGTCATGAACAAAATAATTCTTCTCGTGAACTTTCAACTGCCGCGACACATATGCAATCACCTTGCCATCTTGCATCAATACTGCACTATGCCCAACTTGAGATGCATCATAGTACACCATATAAGATCCTGAACATGTGGGTAATACCAACACTAGCGCCGTAGTCAAAGCAGTCTTGAACTTCTCAAAGCTCAACTCACACTCGTCTGACCATCCGAATGGAACACCTTTCTGGGTCAGTCTGGTCAATGGGCTTGTTATAGATGAAAACCCCTCCACGAACCGATGATAATAACCTGCCAAACCCAGGAAACTCCGGATATCTATAACTGAAGTAGGTCTAGGCCAATTATGAACAACCTCAATCTTCTTAGAATCCAATTTTATGCCTTCTGCCGATACAACATGCCCCCAAAAGGCAACTAAGTCTAACTAGAATTTACATTTTGAAAATTTGGAATATAACTGAATATTCTTCAAAGTCTGAAGCACACTCCGAAGATGCTGCTCATGCTCTTCTCACTTGCTGGAGTAAATCAAGATATCATCAATGAATACAACCACAAAATAATCCAAATAGGTCTTGAACACCCGATTCATCAAATCCATAAATGTTGTTGGGGCATTTGTCAGCCCAAATGACATTAATAGGAATTCGTAATGCCCATACCGAGTCCGAAAAGTTATCTTAGGGACATCAGATGCCCTAATATTTAACTGATGGTAACCAGACCTCAAGTCGATCTTTGAAAACACCTTGGCACCCTGAAGCTGATCGAATAAGTCATACATTCTTGGTAGTGGATACTTTTTCATGACGGTAGCCTTGTTCAATTGTCGATAATCTATACACATTCACATTGAACCATCTTTCTTCTTTACAAATAACACTGGTGCACCCCAGGGCGAGACATTATGTCTAATAAATCCATGATCAAGCAAGTCTTGTAATAGTTCTTTCAGTTCCGGCGGGGCCATACGGTATGGTGGAATAGAAATGGGCTGAGTGCCCGAAGCCAAATCAATACAGAAGTCTATATCTCTGTCGGGTGGCATCCCCGGCAAATCTGCAGGCAATACTTCGGGAAATTCACGAACAACTAACACTGAGTCCATAGAAGGAACATCCGCACTGGAATTGCAAATATAAGCCAAATAGGCTAGACACCCCTTCTCTACCATACGTCGAGCCTTAAGAAATAACCCTGCTGGTAGAATAACCAGGAGTTCCTTTCCACTCTAATAGAGGTAACCCTGGCATGGCTAGGGTCACCGTCTTGGCATGACAATCCAATATAGCACGATAAGGTGACAACCAATCCATACCCAAGATGACATCAAAATCAACCATATCAAGAAGTTGAAGATCCACACTAGTCTCAAGACTCCCAATAGTAACCATACATGAATGATAGACATGATCTACCATGATAGAATCTCCCACCGGAGTGGACACACACATAGGAGCACTCAGAGAATCACGAGGCATCACCAAATATGAAGCAAAATAGGAGGACACATAGGAATAAGTAGATCCTGGATCAAATAGAACTGAAGAATCTCTATGGCAAACTGAAAGAATAGATGTAATCATGGCATCGGAAGACTCGGCCTCAAGCCTAGATGGAAAAGCTTAAAATCAAGGCTGGGCCCTACCACTCTGAATTGCGTCCCTGGGACGGCCTCTAACTGGCTGGCATCCACCTCTAACGGCCTGACCTCTACCTCTAATGGTCTAACCTCCACCTCTAGCTGCCTGACCCCTACCTCTAACTGGCTAAGCAGGTGGTGAAGCAATCGGTACTGGAATCATAGCACGAGAACCCTGCTACTGCATGCTGCCCTGAGATCTGGGGCAGAATATAGCAATGTGCCTCGGATCACCACAAGTATAATAGGACGTCGACTGTTGTGACTGCTGATGCTAAAATTGTCCTTGTCTACCTAAGTAACCATACTGAAAACTCTGGATCCGAGGTGCACTGATAGGAGATGGTGGTGCACTGTAGGATGCTTGGAGTGCTGAATGAAACGGCCTGGGAGGATGACCCCTACCAAAATTACCCTTTCCCCCATACGAGGCACCACTGAACCCACCAAACTGGCGAGGCCTCTTATCAGACCCTGCCCTCTTTCCTGTGCAAGAACCATCTCGATCCTCCTAGCAACATTAGCAGTCGCCTGAAAGAAAATCTCACTTCCGGTATCCTTGGCCATATGAAGCCTGATAGGGTGAGTAAGTCCTTCAATAAACCTCCTCACTCTCTCTCCCTCACTAGATCCACAAAACGGGTCTCGTACTGAGTAACAATCATACTGCCCTGCTGGAGACGCTCAAACTGCCTGCGAAAATCCTCTCTCAATGTGATAGGGAGGAACTTCTCTAGAAATAGTCGTGAGAACTGCTCTTAAGTTAGTGTAGGTGACCCAGCTGGTCTGGTCAACATAAAATCTCTCCACCACCTCTTGGCGGAACCCGTCATCTGAAATACAGCAAAATCGACCTCATTGGTCTCAACTATACCCATGATCCGCAGCACCTCATGGCAGCAGTCAAGATAATCCTGTGGGTCCTTAGAAAGTGTACCACTGAAGTGAATTGGAAAGAGCGTAGTAAATTTATCCAGTCTCAATAAGGCTTCAGATGACATGGCGGCCATATCACCGGCCTGTGCCGCAATAACTGGCTGAACTACCCCAATTGGCGGGGCTGCTGGAGCCTGATACTGGGGAGCCATCTGCTCCGGAGCGGGAGTAGTAGGAGTTTGTGCTCCTCCCCCAACTTGTGAGACGGTTGGTGCCACTGGAAACGTACCATTCTGGGTCACGCCCTCCATAAGACTCACCAAACGGACTAGGGCGTCCTGAAGCACTGGAGTAGCTATGAATCCTTCCGGGACCTGAACGGGTCCAACTGGTATTGTTTGAACTGGAACCTCCTCCTGAATATCCACCTGAGGTTCTACTACGGGTGCTGCTGCTTGAGATCTAGCTTGAGCTCTGCCTCTGCATCTACCTCGGTCTCTGACACGACCTCGGCCTCGACCTTTACCCCTGGTCATAGTTGCCACCGGGGGCTCTGGTCCCTGTCCATCGGTAGATGTATTACGTATTCTCACCATCTGCGAGAGAATAAGAATAGAATGGTTCAATCATCGATGATAGAATAAGATTGCACGACAGATTAAGAAAGAAGTGATATTGTTCCTAAACTTCATAGCTCTGAAAGATATGTACAGACGTCTTCGTACCGATCCTTCAGACTCTACTAAGCTTGCTCGTGACTCGTGAGACCTAAGTAACCTAGTGCTCTAATACCTACTGTCACGACCCAAAATTCCCACCTTCAGGATCGTGATGGCGCCTAACATTTCACTTGCTAGGCAAGTCAATGTTAAAATAATCTTAATTATTTTTAATCAAATTTAATTAAATAGAAGTCAATTATTGAAATAAAATGTAGAAGACAATAAATATCGAATTATTAAAATACATCCCCGAATCTGGTGTCACAAGTGCACGAGATACTAGGATAATACAAATAAAGGTCTAAATAAATTTCAAGTTGTTTGAAAGATAATACACAACTGAGATAAGATAGAAGGGGACTTCAGAACTGCGAACGTTGTGCAGTTATACCTCAAGTATCCTCTGAGTAGCTGAATCCGAGCACGTCTATGGTACGCTATTGGGACCAACTCTAAAATCTGCACAAGAAGTGCAGAGTGTAGTATGAGTACAACCGACCCCATGTACTCCGTAAGTGTCGAGCCTAACCTCGATGAAGTAGTGACGAGGCTATGACATGACACCTACGCAAACAACCTGTACAAGTATATACAAATACGAAGCAACAATAAAACAGTAAATAACACTTTATAAATTTAGGAGGGAACATGCGAAGGGGGTTGATATAATAATTTCAGCAGGAGAATTATCATTTAGCAGCCAAATATTTCCTCAACAATAAAATGAGCAACTGATGATATGAAAATGGTACGGCACCGCCCTTCGTACTTTTACTCTCATTCCTCTCATAAACTGATAAATAAATAATAATAATAATAATAATAATAATAATAATAATAATAATAATAATAATAATAATAATAATAATAATATAATAATAATAATAATAATAATAATAATAATAATAATAATAATAATAATAATAATAATAATAATAATAATAATAATAATAATAATAATAATAATAATTGGCACGGCATCATCCTTCGTACTTGAACTCTCTTTTGGCACGGCATAACCCTTCGTGCTTTTACGCTCTCTGAAAATGAAACGGCATCACCCTTCGTGCTTTTACACTCACAAATGGCACGACAATACCCTTTCGTGTTTTTACACTCTTCCTTACTATGAAAATAATAATATAAATTCGGAAGAGTATTTAAAAGCGGGGATATACACTTATCAATCAATTCAATACCAGAATACCGACTTCACCTTCCAAAATATTCACCAATAATTAAATGAATAATAATTTCACGAATAATGATCAAATAATCAATAATAAACTTAAGCAGGAATATCTTAATTAAATAGGCAATTATTCACAATAAACAAATTCCACCCGCATGTTTTGACTCAACCACAACGCATAATTACTCATCACCTCACATATACGGTGTACCCGCACATTAAATCACGTAGCAAATAGACAAATAAGTCCTACTCCCTCAAGTCAAGGTTAACCACGACACTTACCTCGCTTTGCAACCAAATATAAGAATTCAATAAGCCTTTGCCTCACGAATTCGTGTCCAAAATACTCAAATCTAGTCATAAACAATTCAATATACTCAATACAAATCGTAGGAATTAATTCCATATGAATTTATTAATTTTTCGGATTAAATTCCAAAATTCATCTAAAAAATCAACAGTGGGGCCCATGTCTAGAATCTCAAAAAAACTTATGAAATCCGAACACCCGTTCCGAGGTGAGTCCAACAATACAAAAATTATCAAATTCCAATGTCAAATGGACCTTCAAATCTAAATTTTTCGTTTTAGGTAAGTTTTACAAAAATTCCAATTTCTTCCATCTAAATCTGAAATTAATGATGCATATAGACATGGATTCATGAAATATAATCATTTTTAGTTATAGAACACTTACCCAATTCAAAGTCGTGAAAAACCCCTTTGGAATCGCCCAAATCCGTGACTCAAAACTCAAAAATGAGTAAAAATGGCTAACTCCTGATTTTTAAGCATTTTGTCCAGTATTTTCGGATCTGCGGACATATTTTCGCAACTGCGAGCTCGCATTTGCGAGAAAAATCTCGCATCTGCGAAATAGGCTTTCCCAGCGTGTGTCCGCATCTGCGGAGGTTGAGCCGCATTTGCGGCTGCGTAGAAGCGCATGAAGGAGCCGCAGAAGCGGTGCCTTCCGCATTTGCGAAGGCCTAACCACAGAAGCGGTAGTCGCATCTGCGACCATTTTCTCGCAGAAGCGAGTAGGCTGCCCATATCCAAAATTGCAGAAGCGACGAGGCTCTCCGCAGAAGCGGGGTCGCACCTGCGCTCCAAAAGTCGCAGGTGCGAAACACCAGAACCAGACCTGCAAACCTTTACGAAAATGATCTGAAACTGACCCGAGCCCATCGGGACCTCGTCCAATTATACCAACCAGTTCCATAACATAATACGGACTTACTCCGGGTCTCAAATCACATCAAACAATACTGAAATTACAATTTACACCTCAATTCGAACTTTAGATTTTCAAACTTTTCAATTTGTAAAACTCGTGTCAAAACATATTATACGAATCCGGAATGACTTCAAATTTGGCACACAAGTCATAAATGACATAGCAAAGCTATTTAAATTTCCAGAATTGGATTACAACCCCGGTATCAAAAAGTCAAATCTGTGGTCAAACTTTGGAAATCTTTAGCCTTTAAATTTCTAGTTTCCGTTAAATGGCCATAACTTGAGCTAGGTACCTCCAAATTAAATTCCGGGTATACGCACAAGTCATAAATCATGATACGGACCTACTGAAACTGTCAAAATAGTGATCCGGGTCCGTTTGCTCAAAATATTGACTAAAGGCAACTCAGTTGAGTTTTAAGGCTTTATTTCACATTTTAATCAATTTTAAATATAAAAACTTTCCGAAAAATTATACAGATTGCGCATGCAAGTCGAGGAATGATGAATAGTGCTATTTGAGGTCTCAGAACATATAAATAATTATTAAATTTAAAGATGACCTTTTGGGTCATCACATGCAGTCTCGTTCGCTGGCTGGAATCCGGTGAACCGCTGCAATATATGCAGGTAATGCAAACCTCTGTAGTCTCTGAGAGCATGCAGGTAAGCTAAAAGTAATCCATCAACCGGCAGCCCGAAAATAACCTCCACGTCCTCAAGCGTGATGGTAGCCTCGCCGATGGATAGATGAAACGTGTGTCTCCGGTCGCCACCGCTCTATCATAGTCATGATCAACGCCCAGTCGAATTGCAACCAGCCGATCTCTATGATCTTGTAGAAACTTATATTCTGAAGGCGTCTAACTATACGGGAATGGAGTGGGTGGGCCCTAATGAACTCCCATATATCGTCTATACGTCTAGGACCAACACTGCCCATCCCATATTCATGAAGATCTTTGGTTGGCCTGTAGCAACAGTAGCTCTAGAGATGCAGGTCCAGGATGCACAAGGGGAACATCCATGGCGATATCTGTAAATTTAACAATATTAATTAAAGTATTTTTCTTTTTAATTTCTTAACATCTTTAAATATATTTCAATATCTTTTATATTAATATTCAGTAGATATTTTTACTATATTGTTAGTTAGGTTGATACATTTTCTATATTATAATTTTATATGTTAGTTTATTATTTTATATGTTAGTTTCTTATTTTATATGGTAGTTTATTATATTATATGTTAGTTTGTTATTTTATATGTTAGTTTATTATTTTATATGTTTCTTTCTTACTCACCTATTTTTGGGTATAAAAGAATTAAATAATTAATTTTTATATGAATACATGATTTAATTAATAAGTATTCATATGCAAAATAATTAGTTTGACAAATATTGTTGTTTTTATGTTATTTTCTTACATTTGTTGACTAGTATTCGAGATAATTTTTGGGTTTGACAAATAATTAAATGATTAATTTTAATAACTACAAAGATATTACGCTAAAGGGCACTACATTGTACTACGCTAAAGGGTACCACATTATAATTACTGGCAATACATTACAATTACGGGCACAACATAACACTAAAGAAAACTAAATAACATTAATTATTTATAAAATAATAATTTATCTATTTTACTAATCTTTTAGCACATAAATAATCTAATCCGGATAAGAAACAACAAATTAATTTAATCATAAAACAATCACAATAATACATATACCACAGTAAAAAATAACTAATAAATATTTTTTATAACAACTAATAACATTAATTATTCATAAAATAATAATTTATTTATTTTACTAATTATTTTATAGCACAATAATAATCTAATCTGGATAAAAAAAATAACAAATTAATTAAATCGCAAAACAATCACAAAAAAACATATATCATAGTGAAAAACAACTAATAGGCATTTTTAATACATGAGTTTTAACAAAAAAAAGTCGGAATACCTCGATTTTAAATTTTTGGAAAGGTGAAGATTTGATGATTTGGGCGCCGAAACGAGCAATCCACTATGCGATAATGCCTTAGATCCGATATTAGCTTGCTACAATACCGAGAATCTATACTTTTTGTAGAATCGATGGGCTCCAATAGAGTTTTTTTGCGTTAAAAAGGGGGGACCGCTGAGGGGAATTAAAAGGGAAATAGTCTGAATTTCTCCTTGTACTATTGTATATAGTTTATATTTGTCCCCCGTTATACTTTTCGTTCAAGTCCAACCTTACCATTAACAAAGTAAGAAAAAACACCAACAACCCTAACGTTTTGTCATTGTGGCACTCGGGATCCCTCAAATAAATTGACATGTCAGCATTTTTATTATTTAATCCTTAAATATATCATTTAAGATCAAGGGAATTTTGTGGGTCCCACTAAATTTTTAACTTTTTATATCTTTCCTTTTTTTCCCCTTTCTCCTTTGTTTCCGGCGTTATCATCTTCTCTGTTGAATTTAAAATTCAATCAATCAACTTTGATTTCTATAGCAAACTTAGATCCTTTAGTTTTTTTATCATATCTATAAAGAATGGGGTTTCACATCAAGATGTTGTTCCCAGCGAAAACCTCCATTGCCACCCATGACAGTACCATACTACCATGGCCTCTACCTCGCCTTCACGATTTTTAGGCAACCAAGTTTTTCTTGAGTCCTGGAAGAGGATTTTGTATTTGACCAAAAAGTGCAAATCTTCGGAAAAACTAATCAATTTTGTGTAATGAGGGATTAATCCTAGTTGATAATAATATCCTTGAATTTATAACTAGCTAACACTAATAATGCAAGATAGTGTTAGTGAGGGATTAAATGCAGTATGCATTTAATATTTCAAGAGAAGTAATGATGGAAGAATATCAAGCAATAAATAACAATAAATGGCATAAACGTAAATAAGGAGAATGATTCACCCAACATCGAATGAGGTGGATGATTCTTCTTTCTGGCAGAGATGCGTGATAGACAAATCCTAGAATATTTGAACTATTCTCGGATCTGATGGTAAAGTATGGAATAATGGATGGTAGAATCTTATTAGAAAGGTAGTGTTTGTATCTTTTCTAGAGAGTCTTCTTCTCAAAAACAACTCTTATCCGAATAACTTACATGCCCTTCCCCCTTATCTCTTTTTCTATTTATATGGGACATATCCCCAGTAAACCCTAAAAGTACCTGTACAGAGAATATTCAATGGAATATTCCCTTAAATATTGTGTTACAAAAACTAGCCGTTAGTACCGTCCTTGATATTTGACCTTGGCAATTATTGACTGCCCCTCTTTTTTCCCGTTGTCTACTAGTCGACCTCGGCCACATCACTCCATAGTACCACTCCATGCTAAATCCGATTGAGGTAGATTTTGACCTATACATTTAGTCCCTCCACTTATTGATGTCGACCCTAGGCGACCTCGATGAACGGACTCTGTTAGTTATGGTTGAGAAGTTTAGATGAGCAGGTGGAGTAGAAGTGTTTCAGACAAGGTGGAAACGTGGCCTTCCTTGAGCTGCAACCCGAGGTCACGTCATTTCAAAGTGACATTGTCATGATCCGAAATTCCCACCGTCGGGACCGTGATGGTGCCTAACATTTCACTTGCTAGGCAAGCCAACGCTAGAGAATTATTAAACCAACTCTTATCCCATTCAGTAAATAACAGCAAATTAACTAAGGTGAAATATAATAAGTGCGGAATAATATAAAAACTATTATTAATTACTACCATCCGGATCTGGAGTCACAATTCACGAGCATTCTAGAATTTACTACAAGTAATAGTCTGAAAGAAATACAACTGTCTGAATGAAAGAAACAGTAGAACAGAAAAGATAGACGGGGACTTCAAGGTCTGTGAACACCGACAGATTTACCTTGAGTCTCCGGATAGCGGTCCAATAGCCAAATCTCGATCAACCCGAGCCGATACCAAAATATGCACAGAAAGTGCAGAGTTCAGTATCAGTACAACTGACCCCATGTACTGGTAAGTGTCGAGCCTAACCTCGACGAAGTAGTGACGAGGCTAAGGCAAGGCACCTACAAATCAACCTGTACAGTTTAACAATATATATACAAATAACAGTAATGAAGGATTAGACAGGAGATATCGGGATAGGGAAACATGTTGGGGAAAATAAGAGATAAAGAACTACAGTAGAATAATAACTGGAACAACCAATATATTATGAATCAACAGGAACACAAATACAGTAAAGAAAAAAATGCACGGCATCACCCTTCATGCTTTTACTCTCAGTCTCTCCATAAATCAATAGAAACGGCACGGCATCACCCTTCGTGCATTAACTCTCATATCATGTCACGACATCACCCTTCGTGCATTAACACTCACAATATGGCACAGTATCACCCTTCGTGCATTAACACTCACAACATGGCACGACATCGCCCTTCGTGCATTAACACTCTCCCTTACCATAATGCAATGCATAAATAACAACAGGGAGATAGAATAATAAGTACAAGCCTTACTTCAACAATTGGTTCCACAATATAAATCTCAACTTTGAAATAAATACTCAATTATCACTAGAGAATTCGTAATCATGATAAGAACGATCAATTTAACAATACTAGTCTAAACACATAATAATTAGGCATAGGAAAGAGACAATATAAAAAAAATGGAAGAAAAGAGGGAAAACAGGTAAATTGGCGGCGCATAAGTACTCGTCACCTCACATATACGCCGCTCACATGAGTTTCACATAGCAAATAATCTGAGGTTCCTAATTTCCTCAAGTCAGGGTTAGACACAACACTTACCTTGCTCCGAAAGCCACTTAATTCTCAATCACAGCTTATCCTCGAGAATTCACCTCCAAACCACTCATATCTATTCAAGAATGACTCAATAATATCAAATATTGCTAAAGGAATCAATTACATTGCATAAAATAAATTTCCCAAATTTTCCTCCAAAAGGTCGAAAATCGACCCCGGGCCCGCTTGGTCAAAACCCGAGGTTCGGACCAAAATCCATTTACCCATTCATCCCCGAGCACAGATATATAATTGGTTTTGGAATCCGACTTCAAATTGAAGTCTAAATCCCCAAATTTCTGAAATCTCTAGATTCTACCCAAACCCCAAATTCTACCATGAAAACTCTAGATTTTAGGTTGATAATTCATGAAATGTAATGGGTAATTGAAAGAAAATGATTTAGAATCACATTACCAACACTTTGGGGGAAGAAATGACTCTTGAAAATCGCCTCTCACCGTTTGGTTTTTGAGAAAATGAATTTTTTTGGCTAAATCCCGTGTTTGGATTCTGTTAAGTGCTGGGCGACAGTGTTCATCGCGATCGCGTGGACTCTGTCGCATTCGCGAAGAGCAGCCTCCTAAAAACCTACACGATCGCGGATGGCTCTACGCGTTCGTGAAGGTTTAGCCCGCCTTACCTTCGCGTTCGCGTGAAAGGGCTCGCGTTTACATAGAACTTTCCCAGGTCCCCTACCCAGCCTAGCAAAAGCTACGCGTTCGCATTCGATAGGTCACATTCGCATAGAGCAACTCCCCCTCATGGTCTCGCGTTTGCATAGAGTAAATCCTCCCTCAGCCCAGGTTCCCCTTCGCGATCGCAAGAGTGACTACGCGATTGCGAAGCACAGCATAGCAGATACAACAGAAATACCAGATTTTCTTAAATCTAAAACATCCCGTAGCCTATCCGAAACTCACCCGAGCCCTCGGGGCTCCAAACCAAACATGCGCACAAGTCTAAAAATATCATACGCACTTGCTCGCACGATCAAATCGCCAAAATAATATCTAGAACTATGAATTTAGCACCAAATCAAATGAAATTCTCAAGAACACTTTAAAATTCCTATCTTCTCAACTAGACGTCTGAATCACGACAAACCAACTCTGTTTCTCACCAAATTTCACAGGTAAGTCATAAATATTATATTGGACCTATACCGGTATTCAGAACCAAAATACGGACCGGTATCAATAAGGCCAAACATCAACACCGTCTTAAAAAAAATTCAAACTTTTAATTTTCATCAAATATTTATAACTCAAGCTAGGGACCTCCGAATTCAATTCCGGGCATACGCCCAGGTCCCATAATTCGATACGGACACACCAGGACCGTCAAAACATGGATTTGAGCCCGTTTACCAAAAATGTTGACCGAAGTCAACTAAAATCAACTTTTAAGGCAAAAGTTTTATTTTCATCAATTTTCAACATAAAAGTTTTCCGAAAACATGTCCGGACTGCGCACATAAATCGAGGAGGGTGAGAATGAGATTTTTAAAGCTTAAAAGCACAGAATCGAGTTCTAAAACATATGATGACCTTTTGGGTCATCACATTCTCCACCTCTAAAATAATTGTTCGTCCTCGAACGGACATAGAAAAGTACTTGGGCTGGTGAAAAGGTGGGGATATCTACTCCGCATATCGGACTCGGACTCCCAAGTAGCTACCTCAATAGGCTGACCTCTCCACTACACTCGAACTGAAGGGTAACTCTTTGATCTCAACTGGTGAACTTGCCGGGCTAGAATAGCTACCGACTCCTCCTCGTAATTCAAATCCTTGTTCAACTAGACAGAGCTGAAATCTAACACATGGGACGGATCAAGGTGATACTTTTGAAGCATGGACACATGGAATACCGGATGAACAGCTGCTAAACTAGGTGGCAATGCAAGCATGTAAGCCACCTCTCCCACTCTCTCCATAATCTCAAAAGGTCTGATATACCTAGGGCTCAACTTACCCTTCTTTCCGAACCTCATTACACCCTTCATAAGTGATACACGAATAACACTCTCTCCCCCCGACCATGAATGCAACATCACGAACTCTACGGTCGGCATAACTCTTTTGCCTGGACTGAGCTGTGCAAAGTCGATCCTGAATAATCTTGACCTTATCCAAGGCATCCTGTACTAAGTCTGTGCCCAACAACCAAGCCTCTCCCGGCTCGAACCACCGCCCAACTGGCAACCGGCACCGCCTATCATATAATGCCTCATAGGGAGCCATCTGAATGCTCGACTGGTAGTTGTTGTTGTAGGCAAACTCTGCAAGGGGCAAGAACTGATCCCATGATCCTCCGAAATCTATAACACATGCGTGGAGCATATCCTCCAAGATCTGAATAGTACGCTCGGACTGCCCATCCGTCTGAGGATGGAATGTTGTGCTCAACTCAACTCGCATACCCAACTCATGTTGTACTGCCCTCCAGAAGTGCGAGGTGAATGGTGTACCTTGATCAGAAATGATAGACACGGGCACACCGTGGAGATGGACGATCTCACAAATGTAAATCTCTGCCAACCGCTCCGAAGAATAAGTAACTGCCACAGGAATGATGTGTGCTGACTTGGTCAGCATGTCCACAATGACCCAAACTGCATCGAACTTCCTCTGAGTCCGTGGGAGTCCAACGACAAAATCCATAGTGATATGCTCCCACATCCACTCAGGAATCTCTATCTTCTGAAGAAAACCACCAGGTCTCTAATGCTCACACTTTACCTGCTAGCAATTTAGACACCGAGATACATATGCAACTATGTCTTTCTTCATCCTCCTCCACCAATAATGCTTCTGCAAGTCCTTATACATCTTGGCGACGCCCGGATGAATAGAATACCGGGAACTGTGGCCTCTTCAAGAATCAACTCACGAAGTCCATCGACATTAGGCATACAAATACGATCATGTATCCTCAAAACTCCATCATCTCCAACAGTAACCTGCTTGGCACCACCATGCTGCACTGTGTCTCTAAGGACAAGAAAATGAGGATCGTCATACTGCCGATCTCTGATATGCTCAAACAAAGAAGACCGAGCAACTGTACAAGCTAGAACACGGCTGGGCGCAGAAACATGCAACCTCACGAACTGATTGGCAAGGGCCTGAACATCCAATGCAAGCGGTCTCTCACCAACTGGAATATAAGCAAGGCTACCTATACTAGCTGACTTTCTACTCAAAGCATCGACCACCACATTGGCCTTCCCGGGATGATACAATACGGTGATATCATAGTCTTTCAATAGCTCCAACCACCTCCTCTGCCTCAAATTGAGTTCCTTCTGCTTGAACAAATACTGCAAGCTCCGATGATCCATGAATACCTCACATGGCATGCCGTAAATATAGTGCCTCCAAATCTTCAGTGCGTGAACAATGGTTGCCAGCTCTAGATCATGAACAGGGTAATTTTTCTCGTGAACCTTCAGCTGCCGCAAAGCATATGCAATAACCTTACCACCCTGCATCAATACCGCACCTAGACTAATACGATATGCGTCATAATATACTGTATAAGATCCTGAACCTGTGGGTAACACCAATACCGTGCCGAAGTCAAAGCTGTCTTGAGCTTCTGGAAGCTCGCCTCACACTCATCTGACCACCCGAACGGGGCACCCTTCTGGGTCAACCTAGTCAACGGGGCTGCTATTGATGAAAACCCCTCCACAAATCGACGGTAGTAGCCCGCCAAACCCAGGACACTACGGATCTCTATAGCTGATGTGGGTCTAGGCCAGTTCTAAACTGCCTCAATCTTCCTAGGATCCACCTGAATACCCTCTACTGATACAACGTGACCCAAGAAAGCACCTGAACTCAACCAAAACTCGCATTTTGAGAACTTAGCATATAACTAACTATCTCTCAGAGTCTGAAGAACGATCTGAAGGTGTTGCTCGTGCTCCTCTCGGTTGTGGGACTAGACCAAGATATCATCAATAAGCATAATCACAAAGGAATCTAAGTAGGGCTTGAACACCCGGTTCATCAAATCCATGAATGATGTTGGGGCATTTGTCAGCCCAAATGACATAACTAGAAACTCATAATGCCAATACCGAGACCGAAAAGCTGTCTTAGGGACATCGCATGCCCTAATCCTCAACTGATGGTAGCCAGATCTCAAATCAATCTTTGAAAATATTTGGGCACCCTGAAGCTGATCAAATACATTATCAATCCTCGGTAATGGGTACTTGTTCTTGATGGTGCACCCCAGGGTGATACACTAGGTCTAATGAAGCCCTTATCAAGCAAATCTTGTAATTGTTCCTTCAATTCTTTCAACTCTAGCGGGGCCATGCGGTATGGCGGAATGGAAATGGGTTGAGTGCCCGGAGCCAAATCAATACAGAAATCAATGTCCCTATCGGGTGGCATCCCCGACAGGTCTGCAGGAAACAGCTCTGGAACTCACGAATAACTGGCACTGAATCCATGGAAAGAACCCCCGCGTTAGAATCGCGGACATAAGCCAAATAAGCTAGAAACCACTTCTCGACCATATGTCGAGCCTTCACATAAGAGATAACCCTACTGGAAAAATGGCAAAGAATCCCTCTCTACTCTAATCGAGGCAACCCCTGCAAGGCTAAGGTCACCGTCTTGGCGTGACAATATAATAGAGCATGATAGGGTGACAGCCAATCCATACCTAGTATGACATTAAAATCAACCATATCAAGAAGTAGAAGATCTACACGAGTCTCAAAACTCCCAATGGTGACCACACACGAACGATAAACACGATCTACAATAATAGCATCTTCCATAGGTGTGGACACATACACAGGAGCACTTAAAGAATCACAAGGCACAACCAAATATGAAGCAAAATAAGATGACACATATGAGTAAGTAGATCCCGGATCAAATAGAACTAAAGCATCTCTACTGCAAACTGAAACAGTACCTATGATAACAGCGTCAGATGACTCAGCCTCAGGCCTAGCTAGGAAAGCATAACACCGGGGCTGGACCCCACCATCCTGAACTATGTCCCTAGGACGACCTCTAGCCGGCTGGTCTCCACCTCTAACAGCCTAACCTTCACCTCTAACAGTCTGGCCTCTACCTCTGGCTGCCTGACCCCTGCCTCTGGCTGGCTGAGCAGGTGGTGCAGCAACTAGTGCCGGAACCATGGCACGAGAACTCTGATGCTATGCGCTACCCGTTGCCCGAGGGAAAAATCTAGCAATGTGCCTCGGATCACCACAAGTATAACATAACCTCGGTTGATGTGACTGCTGACCCTGAAACTGACCCTGTTGACCTGAATAACCACCCTGATAACTCTGGAGTGGAGGTGTACTAATAGGAACTGATGGTGCACTGTAGGCTAGCTGGTTGGAATAATGCATCTGAGGGCTACGACCACCTGAGGCACCGTGGGATGCCTGGAGTGCTCAATAAAATGGCCTGGGAGGATGGCCTATACCAAAAGTACCCTTGCCTCTAGATGAGGCACCGCTGAACTCACCGGAATAATGAGGTCTCTTGTCAGACCCCTGACCTCCCTAAGTAAGAACCATCTCAACTCGTCTAGCGACATTAGCAGCCGCGTGAACAGAAATCTCACTCCCAGTCTCCTTAGCCATCTGCAATCTGATAGGCTGAGCAAGTCCATCAATAAACCTCCTCACCCTCTCACTTTCGGTAGGAAGCAGAAGAATAGCATGACGGGCGAAATCCACAAAACGGGTCTCATATTGAGTGACAGTCATATTGCCCTGCTGAAGACGCTCAAACTGACGGCGACGCTCCTCTCTCAATATGATAGGCAGAAACTTCTCTATGAATAGCTGAGAGAATTGGTCCCAAGTAAGAGCAGGCGACCCAGCTGGTCTGTTCAACAAGTAATCTCTCCACCATTTCTTGGCGGAACCAGTCATCTGAAATGCAGCAAAATCGACCTCATTGGTCTCCATTATACCCATGTTTCGTAGAACCTCGTGACAGCTGTCAAGATACTCCTGGGGATCCTCTGAAGGAGCACTACTGAAGTGAACTGGGAAGAGCTTGGTAAACATGTCCAACCTCCACAAAGCCTCAGAAGACATAGCTGGCCCATCTCCGACCTGTGCCACAATAACCGACTGAACTACTCCGACTGGCTGAGCTGTTGGAACCTGATACTAGGGAGCTATCTGCTCTGGAGAGGGAGTAGGGGGAGTCTGGGCTCCTCCTCCAGCCTGAGAGACTACTGGTTCCATGGGAAATGCTCCAGTCTGGGCCACACTCTCCATAAGGCCCACCAAACGGACCAAAGCATCCTAAAGTACTGGGTAGCAATGAACCCCTCCGGAACCTGAGCTGGCCCGGTAGGAACAGTCTGGGCTGGAACCTCCTCGTCAAGATCTATCTGAGGCTCCACTGCTAGGGCTGCTGCTCGGGCTCTAGGCTGAGCCCTGCCCCTACCTCGGCCTCTGGCACGACCTCGGCCTTGACCTCTGCCCCTCGTAGGAGCTACCACTGGAGGCTCTAACTGTTGCTCAGCTAAGGAATCGGTACGTGTTCTCGCCATCTCCGAGAGAACAAGAGTAGAAGAGTTCAATCAGTATTGAGAAAACAACATTGCACGACAGAGGAGAATAGAAGTAGAAATTTGTTCCTAAACTTCATAGCCTATGGAAGATAAGCACAGACGTCTCTGTACCGATCCTCCAGACTCTACTAAGCTTGCTCGTGAATCGTGAGACCTAGGCAACCTAGTGCTCTAATACCAACTTGTCACGACCCGGAATACCCACCGTAGAGACCGTGATGACGCCTAACATTTCACTTGCTATGCAAGCTAACGTTAGAGAATCATTAAACCAACCCGTATCCCATTCAGCAAATTAACTAAGGTGAAATATAATAAGTGCGGAATAATATAAAAACTGTATTAATTACTACCACCCGGATCTGGAGTCACAATTCACGAGCATTCTCGAATTTACTACAAGTAATAGTCTGAAAGAAATACAACTGTATGAATGAAAGAAACAATAGTACATAAAAGATAGACGGGGACTTCAAGTTCTGTGAATGCCGACAGATTTAGCTTGAGTCTCTGGATAGCTGTCCAATAGCAAAATCTCGATCAACCCGAGCCGGTACCAAAATCTGCACAGAAAGTACAGAGTGCAGTATCGGTACAACCGACCCCATGTACTGGTAAGTGTCGAGCCTAACCTCGATGAAGTAGTGACGAGGCTAAGGCAAGGCACCTACAAAGAAACCTGTACAGTTTAACAATGTATATACAAATAACAGTAATAAAGGATTAGACAGGAGATATCGGGATGGGGAAACATGCTGGGGGAAATACGAGATATAGAACTACAGTAGAATGATAACTGGAACAACCAATATATTATGAATCAACAGGAACATGAATACAGTAAAGTAAAAATGCACGGCATCACCCTTCGTGCTTTTACTCCCAGTCTCTCCATAAATCAATATAAACGACACGACATCACCCTTCGTGCATTAACTCTCATATCATGGCACGACATCACCCTTCGTGCATTAACACTCGCAATATGGCACGGTATCACCCTTCGTGCATTAACACTCACAATATGGCACGACATCACCCTTCGTGCATTAACACTCGCAATATGGCACGGTATCACCCTTCGTACATTAACACTCACAATATGGCACGACATCACCCTTCGCGCATTAACACTCTCCCTTACCATAATGCAATGCATAAATAACAATAGGGAGATAGAATAACAAGTACAAGCCTTACTTTAACATTTGGTTCCACAATATCAATCTCAACTTTGAAATAAATACTCAATTATCACCAGAGAATCCGTAATCATGATAAGAACGATCAATTTAACAACACTAGTCTAAACACGTAATAATTAGGCATAGGAAAGAGACAATATAAAAAAATGGGAGAAAACAGGGAAAACAGGTAAATTGGCAGCGCATAAGTACTCGTCACCTCACATATACGCCGCTCACATGAGTTTCACATAGCAAATAATCTGAGGTTCCTAATTCCCTCAAGTCAGGGTTAGACACAACACTTACCTTGCTCCGAAAGGCACTTAATTCTCAATCACAACTTATCCTCTAGAATTCACCTCCAAACCACTCGTATCTATTCAAAAATGACTCAATAATATCAAATATTGCTAAAGGAATCAATTACATTGCATAAAATAAATTTTTCAAATTTTCCTCCAAAAAGTCGAAAATCGATCTCGGGCCTGCTTGGTCAAAACCCGAGGTTCGGACCAAAATCCATTTACCCATTCACCCCCGAGCACGGATATATAATTGATTTTGGAATCCGACCTCAAATTAAAGTCTAAATCCCCAAATTTCCGAAATCCCTAGATTCTACCCAAACCCCAAATTCTACCATGAAAACTCTATATTTTAGGTTGATAATTCATGAAATGTAATGGGTAATTGAAAGAAAATGATTTACAATCGCTTACCAACACTTTGGGGAATAAATGACTCTTGAAAATCGCATCTCACCATTTGGTTTTTGAAAAAATGAATTTTTTGGCTAAATCCCGTGTTTGGATTCTGATAAGTGCTGGGCGATAGTGTTCATCGCGATCTCGTGGACTCTGTCGTGTTCGCGAAGAGCAGCCTCCTAAAAACCAACGCGATCGCGGATGGCTCTACGCATTCGCGAAGGTTTAGCCCGCCTTACCTTCGCGTTCGCGTGAAAGGGCTCGCGTTCACATAGAGCTTTCCCAGGTCCCCTGCCCAGCCTAGCTAAAGCTACACGTTCGCGTTGGATAGGTCGCGTTCGCGTAGAGTAACTCCCCCTCATGGTCTCGCGTTTGCGTAGAGTAAATCCTCCCCCAGCCCAGGTTCCCCTTCGCGATCGCAAGAGTGACTACGCGATCGCGAAGCACAGCATAGCAGATACCAGATACAACAGAAATACCAGATTTTCTTAAGTCTAAAACATCCCGTGGCCTATCCGAAACACACCCGAGGCCTCGGGGCTCCAAACCAAATATGCGCACAAGTCTAAAAACATCGTACGAACTTGCTCGCATGATCAAATCGCCAAAATAACACCTAGAACTACGAATTTAGCACCAAATCAAATGAAATTCTCAAGAACACTTTAAAATTCCTATCTTCTCAACTAGACGTCCGAATCACGTCAAACCAACTCCGTTTCTCACAAAATTTCACAGGTAATTCAAAAATATTATATTGGACCTATACTGGGTCCCGGAACCAAAATACGTACACGGTATCAACATGGCCAAATATCAACCAATTCTTAAAAAAAATCAGACTTTTAAATTTCATCAAAAATTTATAACTCGAGCTAGGGACCTCCGAATTCGATTCCGGGCATACGCCTAGGTCCCATAATTCGATACGGACCCACCGGGACTGTCAAAATATAGATCTGAGCCCGTTTACCAAAAATATTGACCGAAATTAACTAAAATAAACTTTTAAGGCAAAAGTCTTATTTTCATCAATTTTCAACATAAAAGTTTTTCGGAAACACGCCCGGATTAGTGCACGCAAATCGAGAAAGGTGAAAATGAGATTTTTAAGGCTTAAGAGTGCAGAATCGAGTTCTAAAACATAAGATAATATTTTGGGTCATCACAGATGTCATGTCATCATTCGTCATTATTATGAATTTTCCCGATACCTTGCATCGTTTCTTGTGCCTCTACCTCTTCGATTCCTGAGCTGGTTAACGACGGTTTGCTTTCTCTATATTGATGCCTCAACTCTTATAAATATGGATACAAAATCATTTGCCTTACTCTTTGCAGTCTAAGTATTGGACCTTCATACCTTCTTCTTCCTTCCTCATTCAGAATCTTTGCTCTTTTGATCTTACTTCTATATTCTTGCTTTCACTGATTCTGGCGGCTCCTGCTACTCTTGACTCTTCTGTGTTTATACCTCCTTCATTCATAAACAAATATGGTTAACACATCTTCCAGGAATTTTGCCGCTACTACGGCGTCTGCCCGGACCAACTTTCACCTTACATCTACAAACTCATCCGCATGTTGACGAAGTACGCAGAATTGGCCGGCCGCGGGATCTCTCTTCGCCACCTGATGCACCTCTTCGCCCCCAGTTTCTATAGGGGGATGATGTTGTATCTTTGTCACCGAGGAAGTAAAAGTTTAGTAGTGAAAATGGACGATAAAGCAAATCGTCGATTCTGGCTTAACTACTTCTACGTAAAGACCGAGGACGTGGTGGCAAATGCGAATGGATTTCCAGAGGCATGGAATTGTGCCCGTAAGTAGCTTTTAGTAAGCACTTATTTTGCTCATTTTGATTGTAGCCTAATACTCTGTCTTCTCCTCGTCCAGCAGAGATTTCGCCCCCTCCTTTGGTTGTGGATATTCATGACTGGGTTAGCCAAGTCTTGCCTCACACAATGAGGATTCGCGAATGGTCGGCATCTATCAAGAGGTTCAGGCCCACGCTTTCAGCAACCGGTGAGTTTACCCATTTTGAATCTTTATTTCCGTGGTCTTCTGGTCGCTTGCTTCTTATTGTTTTGTGGGGATCGACCTCTTAATCTTCTTTTTCTTCTCTTTTGTTTTTAGCCCGGGGATCCTCGAGAAGGTCGAAGGCCCCTACTCCTGCGTTTCGCCAGATGAACACTACAATAGGGTCCGCCCCTGCAGTGACTGTGGCCAAGCTTGCCTAGCCATCCACTTCTATTCGGCCTCCGGTTTCAGCTAGATCGGTTTGATCATCGACGTTTTCAATACCAAAGACTCTGGCCTTTCCCTTTCTTCATTTAATAGATGAAGAGTCTTCACCGAGCGAGGATGATTTGGTCCCTCGTAAAAGAAGGTCGGTGAATGTTGGCGATAGGAAAATTCGAGTCGTAGATTCTATAAGGAACGAACGCGAACCGACCTCCGTTGTGCCTGAAGACGGTGAAAATTTTCCGTTTGAGGTCCTGCCATCAGCGGGAGCTGTAGAGAGCATGCCCCTTCCTGATGTCGGCGTCAGAACTGGTGGAGGATCCGTGGAGTTTTTGGGTACCGTGTGGCGAGATGTGCCATTGTCCTCGCAGCCAGTTGATGCTCCCACCTCGTTTACCGATGAGAGAGGTAAAGGGGTTGCTGAGGATGGTTACAAGACGGGATCTGATATGGACCCTGAGGAGGTTAGGATGATGGGAAGTCTCACCCGGCTCAAGGTGAGATTGAAGGGAACCGTGCGGACCATTGTGATCCCTCTGGACCGGGATCTGCTAGTTGATACGGAGGACGTGGTCCCTTCTCTTGATCCCCTCCGTTCCGACATGGAGGGTAAGATCCTCGAGAAACTAAAGGACTCTACATTGTTGAGGAGCATAGCCGGCCTTACTCTTAGGGTAAGTTAGGTATTTTATTTGTATGTTCGTTCATGTCGAATTCGATTTTATTCTTACTCGCTCTAGTTTTCTTTTCAGACCGTGATCTTGAGGATCGAAATCTCCCGCCGAGAGGAGAGGTGGAAGGATATTTCCAAAAGATGGAGAGGAAATATTACGAGCATCGTGATAAGCACCGCGAGCTTTGCATGCGGCTTGGTGAGAGTAGCAACTTTAGGGCTCTCCGAGACGAGCTAAAGGATGAGGATGACGAATTGGTGAAGGTAATTGAAAGATGAAGTGAGCTCAAAGGGGCGTTGAACGACAAGGAAGAGGAGCTCGAGATGAGTAGGGGAGTCAAGGCCTAATGCACCGACCTCCAAGCCCAAGTGAGCTCGCTGCGGGCCGAGCTCAAAGAAAGTTTAATCAAGGCGGATGGTCTAGGTGGTGACCTCGTCGAGAGGATAGCTAATTTAGAGAAGTCAGAATCGTATCGGTTGGCGGCTTTGAGGCAAGTAGAGGCATCGAAGGCCGTAATTCGCGTTCTTCGTTAAGAGCGGGCGAGTGATTTGGAGACGACGAGGCTCAGAGAGGAGCGACTCGATGAGAGTATAGGGGAGTTAGAGATAGAAAATTCAGGCCTTAATGAACTAGTTATTGCCCTTGAAGCCGAGAAGTCCCAGTTATTGGCTCAATCGTCCTCTTCCCACGCTTCTACATTTCCTGACATTTTGCGGGATCTGTATGAAATATGGATCCACGCCGAGGCCAAACAGGATATATTTGGGGACTTGATGGCGGTGGGGAAAGTTTCTGAGGCCGAATTCAAGGATGCTCGCATTACGGCACGCTGAGCTCAGACTGTTTATGGCTATGACCCCGCTACACCAGAGACTGGTGATGGCGAGGAGGACATAGGCGTGGACGGGTTAGAACAAGATGCCTGGTATGAGGATGAGTATTCTGGAGGCGGTGGCGATGGTACTAGCGGGAAGTCAGGTGGAAATGACATAGGCGGTCAGATAGATGACGTTGCTGGGTTAGGTGGCGAGTAGTCATTTTTCTATCTTTTTTCTTGTAAGGTTTGTACATATTTTTGAGGGCGTCTATTCTAGCCTTTGTAAAGAATATATTTTGTGGAATGCCATTTTCGCTACTCATACCTCACTTTTTTGCTTCTGTTCGGGCTTGTATGCCTCTTTCTTTTGTTTTGCCGTTTGGTCGCTTAAGTCATAAAAACTTGGGTTTTGTGTGTTGAACGAGGTCGAAATAGAACTCAATTTCGGTCACGGTCGGGGGCCGGTAGATGTTAATTCGAGCGAGGTTGAATGTAATCTATACTTAGTTAATTCGAACAAGGTTGAGTGTGAGTTAATTTGAGTGAGATCGAATGTAACTTTTATTTAATTATGGCCGGGGGCCGAGCGGGTGTTGATGCGAACGAGGTCGAATGTAACCCGTACTTAGTTAATTCGAGCAAGGTTGAATGTGAATTAATTCGAGCAAGGTCGAATGTAACTTTTATTTTATTATGGCCGGGTGCCGAGCGGGTGTTGATTCGAACGAGGTTGAATATAACCCATACTTAGTTAATTCGACCAAGGTCAAATGTGAGTTAATTCGAGAAAGGTCGAATTTGAGTTAATTCAAGCAAGGTCGAATGTAACTTTTATTAATTGTGGGAGGGGGCCGAGCGGGTGTTAATTTGAATGAGGTCGAATGTAACCCGTACTTAGTTGTGGCCGGGGCCGAGTAGATATTGAGGCAATGTTGCTCTGGAGAAAGTATGGGCGGACTTCATACATTTGTGTTTTGATCATATTTGGAGAAACTTACATGTTTGCCGGGTTGGCATTCCAGTCCCAGCCTATCTAGTCCCTTCATTCGGCGAAGTGGAGACATCTTGAGAGGTTGGGCAATGAACTGACCATCCGATGCCCTCTTTAATTCGTATTTCAACCTGAAATGTCCCCTTTGTCGCCTCGTTAAAAACCTCGTAGAGAAAACCCAACTGGATAAAACTCAAGTGAGGAAAAAAAGAGTATGACTTGGAGAACGCTTTTTCTTAAAAGTTGAACTACTTGAGGTGCATGATGTTCCAGTTGTTTGGTAGTAGTTTTCCTTCCATTGTTTCTAGTTAGAAAGACCCTTTATTCGCTATTGCCATGATTTTGTATGGAATGTCCCAATTTGTTCCCAGTTTTCCTTCCCGCGAGTCTTTGCTTGCTTGTGCTTTGGCTTTGAGCATGTAGTCCCCGACTTTGAGTGGTCTGATCTTGGCCTTTTTATTATGATAGTGTTCTACATGTTGCTTTTGAGCGATCAACCTTATGTAGGTCATATCTCTCCGTTCTTCGGCTTCGTCGAGCTATTGCCTTCTGCTTTCATCATTCCTCGGCCCGCTCTCATGGGAATATCTCAATTTGGGCTCTCCAACTTAGACTGGTATTACCGTAGACTAAATGAGTAGGGTGTCTCTCATGTGCTAGTCTTCGGCATTGTACGGTAGGCCCAAAGCACTTCTGGTAATAACTCCGGCCATAGTCCCTTGGCGTCCTCAAGATTTTTCTCCATGATGTTCAGCATTGATTTATTGGAGGATTCCGCTTGTCTGTTGCCCGCGGGGTGGTACGGTGTTGAGAGTATTCTTTGATATGCCACTTCTCAAACAATTAGGCGACCTTTTTTTCTAGTAAATTGGGGTTCGTTGTTGCACCTGATTTCTTTGGGGAGGTCGAAGCGGCACACAATGTTTTTCCATATGAAGGTGATCACATCCTGTTCGCTTATATGGGAAAACATTCTTGCTTCTATCCATTAAGAAAAAATAGTCAGTTAAAATCAAAAGAAATCGTAAGTTACCTCACCCTACAGGGAGTGGGCCGACGATGTCCATTCCCCACTTGATGAACGGCCAAGGGGAAGTGACCGAGCGGAGGTCCGCTTGATGGATCATTGAGGCATATTTTTGGCATTGCTCGCATTGTTTCACGAAGTCTGCCGCCTCTTTTTTTCATAGTGGGTCAGTAGTAACCTGCACGTATGAGACATCTGACTAGAGCTCGACTACCGGAATGAGCTCCGCAGTGGCCTTCGTGGACTTCTTCTAGGATGCGCCGCGTTTGATTTGGGCCTAAGCATTTCTCTAGGGGGCCGCCATACGTCCTCTTGTATAGGTCGTAATGAATGATGTTGTACCTGTCTACTTGCATCCAAAGCTTCTTGGCTTCCTTTTTATCATCTGGGAGTGTGCCATCCTGCAAGTATGTAACAATACGGTTGCGCCAGTCCCAAGTTAGATTTATGGTCCTTACCTCGATTTGATATATTGATGAGTAAAGGAAGGTGACCACGTTTCTTTCTCCGATTATGCTTTAAGTGGCTGCTGCTAATTTGGCGAGGCCATCTGCTTCGATATTTTGTACTCGAGGAATTTGGTCGAGATGGCATTCGTCGAACTCGGGCAGTAGTTTGCAGATCTCGGTCTGGAATTTTTGTAACCTTTGCTCTTTGATCTGGAAAGTCCCTGTGACTTGGTTGACGACGAGTTGAGAGTCGTAGCGTTGTATGACCGGTCTCTCCCCGTACTTGAGTGCCAACCTTAATCCTGCAATCACGGCCTCATACTTGGCCTCATTATTAGTCATGTTCGGGCACCTTGTGGACTGACTTAGAGACGCCGTCGGTGTACAAAATCCATAGATCTTGTGTTTGTCGAGAAGCGTGGGCCGCTTCTTTTCTGACTTAGGACTTGCGATTTTATCGTCATTCAGGGTTGATATATGATATCATGTTCGCTTAGTTCTATGGCCCATTTGGCTAACCTGCCCGATAGATCGGGCATATGCAAAATACTTCTCAAGGGGAAATTTGTGATTACCGAGATGGGGTGGAACTAGAAGTAGGGTCTAAGCTTTCTGAAGCTACAACCAAGGCCAGGGCCAATTTTTTGAGGTGGGGTTACCTTGTCTTGGCGTCGACTAAGGTTTTGCTCATGTAATAGATGGGAGATTCCGTACCTTACTCTTTCCGGACCAGGACCGCACTCACCTCCACCTCAGATACAACGAGGTAGACGAGGAGGAGCTCCCCAGGCTCTGGTTTGGAAAGCAATGACGGAGGTCCACTGGAGGTCGTTATCCTTTCTGCGTATGCCGAAAAACTTGTGGCATTTGTCGGATGATCATGAAATGAATCTTGACAGGGCGGCGATATGTCCAGCCAGCCTCTGAACCTGATTTTTGGTGGTTAAGTGATCTGGTATTCCTTTTATGGCTTTGATTTGGTCGGGGTTGACCTCGATACCTCGCTGTGATACTAGGAAACCCTAGAATTTTCCTGAGGTCACGCCGAATGCACACTTTTCAGGATATAGTTTCATTCTGTATCGCCTGACTATGTCGAAGACTTCTTTCAAGTGGTGATGTGATCGTCTTTCCTTTTGGACTTGACCAACATATCGTCTATGTAGACTTCCATAGTCTTGCCGAGTTGATCTTTGAACATTTTGGTCACCAACCTTTGGTATGTCGTCCCTGCGTTTTTTAGTCCGAAGGGCATAACCCTGTAGCAGTACGTCCTATGATGGGTGATGAAGGTGGTCTTCTCCCGATCCTCCTCTTCCATGAGGATCTGATTGTAGCCTGAGCAGGCGTCTAAGAAGCTTAGCAATTCATGCCCGGTCGTTGCGTCAATGAGCTGGTCGATAAGAGGTAACGGGAATCAATATTTGGGGCATGCTTTATTTAAATCTGTAAAGTCTACGCACATTCGCCACTTCCCATTTTTCTTTTTCACCATGACCACATTGGCGACCCATTGGGGGTATTTTGACTCCCTTATGGAGCCATTTTCCAGTATTTTTTTTTACCTCTTTGCGGACTGCATCATTTATTGTGGAATTGAACTTCCGCCCAACCTTCCTCACCGGGGGTGGAATGGGTCGACGTTCAACTTGTGTGTGGCATTCTCCTTCGGGATACCTGGCATGTCTGCGTGGGAAAAGCATGCAAGTCTGCTTCAGTAGTTAAGAATTGACGAAAATTACCTGGTTCTTGAAGCTTGCAACCGATGTAGGCCTTCTTGCTGTGGTCGTTAACATCAAGTTGAACGGGGTCGAGGTCTTCTATGGTTAATTCCGTGGCCTATACTATTTTGGGATCTCTGATGACGTCCTCTCTTTCGTCACAGCTTGACCTCGACCCTATTAATTATTATGCCTCTTTTGCTTTGCCCTTCATCTACTAGGTGGTTGTACAATCCAGGGCGATACGGTAGCATTCTCTAGATATGCGTTGTTTTTCTCGTATGTTGAATATTCCTCAAGGGGTTGGAAATTTGATAACTTGGTACAAGCTGGAGGGGATGGCCCCCATGGCGTGTATCCAGGATCGACCTATTATGGTGTTGTACATCGTATCCTGGTCCATGATGTGGAATGTGGTTTCTAGAGTGACGTCGCCGGCCAGGACGGGGAGTGTGATTTCTCCAGATGTTCGTTTAACTGCATTGTTAAAACATGTTAGCATGATGCATTGCGATACAATCTTATCCTCGAGTTTCATTTGTGCAAGTACTCGAGGGTGGATAATGCATGCGCCGCTCCCATCGTCCACCATAATGCGTCTTACATCTGTATCTAATATTCATAAAGTGATAACAAGGGCATCATAGTGAGGGAAAACCAAATCGTGGGTATCTGACTTATCGAAAATAATACTTTCTTCGAGTTTGTCATACCGTTCGTGAGTGATCGACCGTTTGATCTTGTGGGTTGTGGTGAACTTTATGATGTTGGTCGAAGCGTCATCGCGCCTCCGATGATCATTTGAATGGTGCGATTCGGTGAGGGTAGTTTCGGCGGTCCTTGGTGCTGTTTACATCCTCGCGCAAAGTTGGACCTTCCTTGGTTTCTCAGCAATTCTTTGAGGTGTCCTTGGTGAAGCATGTTCACGACCTCCTGCCTTAGGGCGATACAATCCTCAGTTTTGTGACCTTGCTCTTGGTGGAACTCGCAGAGGGAGTTTGACTTTATGGTGCTTGGATCTGACATCATCTTTTGTGGCAACTTTACTTTTGATCCGAGCTTCTCCAATGCGTAGACTATTTCTGAGGGTGACACACAAAAATTGTGAGCGGATAATAAAGGGGGCATACCTCTTTCATTGCGGTGAGTCCCTGTCCTTGGTCTAGATAGGCCCTCTTTGTGGCGGGAAGGGGGCATGATGGCGCTTTTGATATATGGCTGATGCCTTTCTCGGTTGGGTCGTGGAGCTGCAAGATCCCTCCTAGCATCATTTCTTCGATCCTTCCTAGATTCGGCCTGTACCAAGGTCAACCGATGAGTGGGCCCATTCAGGTCATCTTCGTCTGCACGGACCTTGGCACAATAGGCATTGTCTATTTCATCCCAAGTTGTTGGAGGATATTTTATAAGCTGACTTAATAATTTTTCGGTAAGGTCATCCTTACTCTGTTGAATCGAGCAAGGAAGTCCCTCAATCCCTCTCCGGGCGATTGTTTGATGGCAAATATATTGTTCACTCTTGCCTTCGCCTTTTTAGCCCCAGCATAGGCCGTTACGAACTTGTCGGCCATCTCTTCGAACGTTTCAATGGAATGCGCGGGCAGTTGTTAATACTAAGTTAATGCTCCTCTAGTGAGGATCTCGCCGAACCTTTTCAACAAGATGGAGGATACTTGTTCTTTGGCGAGATCATTGCCTTTCACTGCAGTAACATAGTGAGTTACATGATCTTCGGGTTCGGTCGTACCATCATACATTTTTAGATAAGGCGGCATCTTGAAGGTCTTGGGTATGGCATGCGGAGCGACTTCATCACTATAGGGTTACTCAACGAACCAACCAGCATCTCTTTTTGGCAAGAGTTTTGGGGCACCCGGTATTTTCTCGACTCTTTCTTGGTGCTCTCTCATTTGGTCCCGAAGCATTTTGATCTTATTTTCCATTTCTTCCATCTTCCTCAGAATGGCTGTGAGGGTGTCGTCACCTGTATTATTAACATTGTGAGTGATACTTGTTACTGGAGGGAGAGGATCGTGTTGCTCGGATGTTGTCAGTGTAATGCTCCTTGTGTTTTCTCTAGCTGCCTCCTGGGCGGGCTTGTCGAGGATGCTGGTTAGCGTGTTTGTTAGCCAAGCCTCAAGTAGTATTTTCAATACTGGTGGCACCTCTTCCGTCGTAGACGTGGAAGCTTATTTACCGCTGGATGTTGTGATATTGCCGTCAGGGAGGGGCGATCCACCTCGCCTAGAGGAGGCGTTGGGCATTATATCCTCGCTGTCTGTTTCAGAAACCTCATTGATGATGTTCAAGAGGTTGGTGGTGAGATCGGCCATTGCCTTCATTTTTTTTTCTCCATTACCTTCCATGTCAGATCCGTGTGTACAAGGAAAAAAGGAGTTTTACTCCTTTTTTTTTGTAAACTATACTAGTTATAGATCTAGAAGAATCTAAAATTTTAACTAGGAAATCCACACAGATGATGCCAAATTGTTTGACCAAAAAGTACAAATCTTCGGTTAAATTAATCAATTTTATGTAATGAGGGATTAAGCCTGGTTGAAAATAATATCCCTAGATTTATAACTAACTAACACTAATAACGCAGGATAGTGTTAGTGAGGGATTATATGCAATATGCATTTAATATTTCAAGAGAAGTAATGATGGAAGAATATCAAGCAATAAATAACAATAAATGACATTAACATAAATAAGGAGAATGATTCACCCAATATCGAATGAGGTGGATGATTCTTCTTTCTGACAGCGATGAGTGATAGACAAATCCTAGAATATTGGAACTATTCTCGGATTTGATAGTAAAGTATAGAATAATGGATGGTAGAATCTTATTAGAAAGGTAGTGTTTGTATCTTTTCTAGAGAGAGTTTTCTTCTCAAAAAGTGTTCTTATCAGAATAAATTACATGCCCTTCCCCCTTATCTCTTTTTCTATGTATATAGGACATATCCCCAGTCAACCATAAAAGTACCTGTACAGAGAATATTCAAGGGAATATTCCCTTAAATATCTTATTAAAAAACTAGTCGTTAGTACCGTCCTTGATATTTGACCTTGGCCGTTATTGACTGCCCCTCTTTTTTTCCTACTGTCTACTAGTCGACCTCGGTCACATCACTCCATAATATCACTCCATGCTAAATCTCATTGAGAAAGATTTTGACCTATACATTTTTAGAGAAGAAAAGTGAAAGCAATGAAGATTTTGAGGTCGGTAAGAGGAAGTTCTGCGACAAATAAAGGTTAAAATAAAAAAAATTCACCGATAATGTTTTTGCCAAATCTAAGCATGGTTCTTCACCCGCAAGCATTTTTCCGGCAAGACCACCAAAAATGAAGAAGATTACTGCTTGTCAATAAATACACACTGCTTTAAGGAAGAAGATTAATGGTCTGTCACCTTTGGGATTAATCATAACTAGTAGTCCTAGCATTTTCAGCCCATTCAGAAAAAACTATCTCATTCTCTTTTTAATTTCATTATCAGGAACTTAAAAAATCCTTGATGGGTTTCAAAAGCTTGCAGCGAGCTATGGCATTGGATAAGGAGAAAAAGTGATGTTAAAAAAAAGAAGAAAGAGAAAAGTAAAAGAAAAAAGGAAAAAAGAATTAAAATAATATATTGGGTAGTGAGCTTATAAAAATGCTGACATATATTATTACGTGTCAATTTATTTGAGGGCCCCGAGTGACACAGTGTCAAAACGTTATGGTTAGGTGTATTTTTGCTTACTTTATTAATGGTAAGGATGGATTTGAACGAAAAGTATAACGAGGGACAAATGTAAACTATATACAATAATACAAGGACAAATCGAGATGTTTTCCCAATTAGAAAATGGGGAGGGGGGAGGGCAGGTTCGCGTCTGGTTGGGAAAGGAGAAGGCACGGTTTTTTATATAGGTATAGCACGCATATATAAGGCGCTATAGTATAGCGTGGTTATTCGTCGCGCTATACTTTAACGGACAAAACCGTCGTTAAAGTATATCGCGGTGAATACCCGCGCTATATATAAAATGGTGCCCAATTATTTTTTTTAATTTTTTTGTGTCTCTCGAGTCCAAAAAGATCACATTTAAGTTTGGGGCCCATATATTTGTACAGTATAGTTTTCTAAGAATATACTTATATATATGGTTTCCAATTGCATTAATATTAGAGGCAGATCTGATCTAACATTTAACATGTGGCTGAGATCTCGTGTTGAAAAGCTACATCTTTCTTCCACAAATATATCAAATACCCTCAATTTCAAGATAGATCGGATGAGTTACCCACGAAAACAAACACGTATCCACAAAAAATTATTATTATTTTGACAAATATTTATATGTATATTAAAAGGTGCACTCACTGCTTTTAAATTCCAGTTCTACCTTTACAAATTTTGACAAATTTTTGCATTCTCTAATACATGATACTCATCTAGAATACAAGTATATAGATACTCATCTCTACGGTTTTAATAGTATTTGGTCCCTATAAATTAATTATTAGTCAACTACATCCACGGCGGTCCCATTTGATTTACTCATTAAAGCAAAGTCTTAATTTTTCTAGCTTCCCTATATTCCTCTTTTTAATTTCCTCCTCTAAGTTAGCCATAAATTGAAGCAGATTATTTTGTTATCTTGAAAATTGGGACCTTCTTCTGTGCCTTGTATATTTCTCCTGCTAGTAATTGGTGCAAGAAAGAAAGTGATGGAGGGAAAGGTTGAGGCAGTAGCAAAAGAGTTAAACAATAATGGACTTTATTGTGAAACAAAATTGGAGGGGGAAGGAGAATCAGTAACACAGGATATCCAAGTACAATGCGATGACAAAATCAGTGAAGAAGAGAAGAACAAGATTTGCCTTATGAGAGCTCTTGTCGAAAAGCAAGATCCTTCTTCCAAGGTAATTGAATAGTACTCCTGTCTCAATTTGTTTGGTATAGTACTACTGTCTGGAATATGTTATAATATTTGTGTTGTTATAATATTTTTGAAATTTCTGGTCATAAATTTGATATAATATTTATCGGTTGCAAAAGCTTCTTCCTAAGGAAGTATAAAAATATATCTTTTTTTTTAACAAATTAATAAGAAAATAGTATTAAATAAAGTAAAACGCAGGGAGTAACTCTTTATTAGTTTCCTTCCTTCCGTTTACATGTAAAACATCAAGATTTCTAATAGTCTGTTGTTTGACCAAGTTTCTAAAATATGCTTAGTTTAAGAAATGTTTTTTTCTCAATAATACTTTTGGTGAAAAACAGTTTATGTTTGACTTATTAATTTAAAATGCACTTCTCAGTAGCAATTAGTATTTGGTCAAACTTGTAAAGAGTGTTTTTAAGTATATTTTTCTCAAAAGTGTTTTTGGTGAGAAACTAATATTTCTTGTTTCTCCAAAACTGATTCCGTTTCTTCTCGTAAACACTTTTTTTTTCTTCCAAAAGCTTGGCCAAACACTTCAACTTTAAAAAAAAAAAAAAAATCGTTTAGAGAAGCTTGGCTAAACACTAAACAGGCTATAAGTGTATAACTTCTAGTGAGTTAAAAAGATGTTGTAGGTCTTGGAAAATATACACCTCAGGAACTTACTTTTGCAGTTGAATTTAGCCTAATCTTCATTATTCTAAATCATGTATCAGAGTCAGACCCATGCATGTTCTTGGTTTATCCAATGTTGAGCCCCTATGCTGTATGTTCATTCCCCAAATGTCCAACTCTTGCCGTAGGGGAGGTGTTAAGTGTCGTGCATTGATTAAAGGAATTGACATAAGCTAGTTTTTTGAAGTTGAGTTAGGCTCAGAATCCATCTTCTTATCAGTTTTTTTTACGTCAATTGTTTTCAGGAAGTAGATGATTTTGAGATAAGAAGGTTTCTTCGAGCTAGGGATCTGGACGTAGACAAAGCTTCGGCAATGTTGTTGAAATGCCTTAAATGGAAGAAAAGCATTGCACCAAATGGCTTCATTTCACCGAGTGAGATTCCAAACCAGATAGCACACAACAAAATGTTCATGCAAGGAGTCGACAAACAAGGACGCCCTATTGCTGTCGTTTTAGGTGGCAGACATTTTCAGAATAAACTAGGAGGTCTTGACGAGTTCAAACGTATGATTTTGTTTTCTTTCTCTTTATTCCGTTCCACTTGGCCTGCTACTTAATTTATAGTCAAGACTTTGTTCTGATTTCCAGGATTTGTTGTCTTGGCTTTGGACAAACTATGTTCAAGGTACACTATCTTGTATTATATACTCAGTTGGCAAAATTATTTACCTTTTCAAAGAAGCTTCCAAGTTAGTCAAGATCATGCAACCTTGAAATTTTTATTATTTTATTTTGGGACTTTTTTGATGAATCAGGACCTCACCAGGTAGGGAAAAGTTTGTGGTAATTGGAGATCTCGAAGGTTTTGGCTATTCCAACAGCGATGCTCGTGCATACATTGGGGCTCTGTCCATTTTACAGGTCTAACTAACCATTTTTGTTGAGTTTAACTTTGATACACGGACAATGTAAGGTCTTTTTTATACTATTAGATCACCTAACAGATAACTAGTGATAATCGTCCATAGTAAGAAGAATCAGTAACCTGGAAAACAAGGTAGTTTACCTAGTAAAAGTTAAAACATATATATATTAAAATATTGTGATAGTGTAAAAGCGCTTCACCGCCTGTGCATATAAGTGAAATCCTTTTCATTTTTTTCTCCTTGTAGTCCATAATATTGAAGTTTACTACTATTAATTGCAGGACTGCTACCCTGAAAGACTTGAAAAACTAATTGTAGTTCATGTTCCTTACCTATTCTGGACAATGTGGAAAATTGTGTATCCTTTTATTGATAACAAGACCAAAAAGAAGGTGAGGCTCTTCAATTGTTAATGAAACAATGCTAGAGTTTAGTCGAGCTGCAGTTACAGGGGCGAAGCTATATGTAGCCAAGGGTGGTCAATTGAACATCCTTCGCCGAAAAATTATTGAATAAAAAATAAATTGACTTTGCCCTTGCATAGCCCACCGACAAAGGGTGTATTTAAACACTCTTATTGAATTTCTTAGCTTCGCCACTATGCAGTTGTAGTCAGGGATTGCCACGTTAAGTTATTGGTTAAACCATGTGTTAGATTATCTTCGCCAAATTAAATTGATTTTTATCTTTCTTCTCAGATCACATTTGTGGAAAACAAACGACTTGTGACAACCCTACTTCAAGACATTGATGAAAGTCAGCTACCTGAGATTTACGGAGGCAAAATGCCATTAGTTCCTATTCATGAGGCCTAAGCATGTAATTATTTAGAGCTCCTTTTCAAGGAGTTTCAACCTGATCGAGCTGGTAATGCTCTCAAAAGTATGACAAAGTTTGTACCGATATTATACATTTGTATACGTTATGCATTAATAAACATTTATATTTTACCTAATTGCCACTTCAGCTTCCATATGATTTTTGACTAAACTGGATAGTCCTCTCTCTCAGATTCTACAGTAGTCGAAGATAAGGTTGTATAATATTCACTTAAAATCCTCTTTGTAGTCCTGAAAGGGTTAAATGCCTTTGTAAGTCCTCTGCATTTCTCATTAAGCTGGTTTTCCACCTATTATTTTAGTGTTCCATCATTTCTAGCAAAGCGTAGCGGATATATTTAAATTCTGATGGAATATTCTACTAAGGTTATACATCAAATAAACACGTTATACTGCTCTGGCTTAACATGAAGCCTGAACATTGGAACCAAGTATGTGAAAATCATCACAGAATAAGGTTAAGTTACCAAGTTTCTCACAGTCAAATCGTTATATATCCTGGCCTCACCAGTCAAACGTTACAGGAGAAAACAAATTCAGCTGGCAACTAACACGATTCCCTTGAAATGATAACTGCATGTGTGATCAAGTGATCTAAACAATTAGTATAACATAAGTTTTCCCATCCCTTCTTTTCGTCCATCCTCTTCAAATTGCAATATCAATTTCTTGTTCCATCTTGTATTTGTCTTCGTAACCAATATGACATATAGGGTGTGTTTGGTAAATATTTTTTAATTTTTTTATGTTTGGTCGGCATAAATGTTTGAAAAATATTTTTCTTATAAACTCATTTTTCTTCGATTAGACTAAAATGACTTCTCTATCAAGAGGAAGGAAATTATTTTTCAAAACTCTCTTTCAATCCACACCCTCGCCACCTGGCCCCTATACCTATCCTACCACCCACCCACCACGGCACCCTCCGCCCACCCTCCAACCCCCGCTGCGGCAAATCTTCCCCTCCCAAAACAACCTCCAGCACAGTCCACCATCCACTCCTATCCCCCCCTCTTCCCCCCCCCCCCCCCCCCAATCTCCCAATTTGCCTATATTATATATTTTATTTTAAAGAATATTTTCAGTTAACTGCCAAACACAAGAAAATAAGCAAAAAAATCACTTGTCTTCCAAGAATATTTTCCAGAAAATTATCTTCCATGAAAAATATTTCCCTTCAATACCAAAGACACCCATAAGGGTGGGCATAGTTTGGGCAAACCCGAAATTCAAACTGAAATTCAAATTTTTTGAATTTTTGATTTGGATTTTCGGATTACGGATTTTGGATTTAATTTAAAAAAAATTTGGATTTCGGATTGGATATCGGATTATATGTTACACCTTATGTTTTCGTACGTAAGAGTACGTCATAAGTCAATTGATGTAAGCTCAGAAATGAGATCATCTTTGAAAAATTTATAAAGTAAGTTAATCATGTTACCGCGGAGGTTACAAATATTTAAGATCATGAATGCCAAGTACCAAGAGGGTTGGAAGCTAAACGAATTAAAGAAAATAAGTTTCGTCGAAAGTCGACAAGTTGAAAATATTATAAAATATACTTTCGGGGTGAGACTAGGGTGCTTAACATTTTAGTCATATGATAATCGTATGCTATGTTTTGAAGTCAAGCGAGTTGTGGAACAAAAGTTGGAAAAGGTCATCACATGTTACATTCATAAATGTGCTGAAAATTAGGTCAAATATAGATAAGTTTTTCTCCAAATATACTTTCTATTATGGGGTGATATACCTACCAAATTGAAGATCTACGAGTCTAGTTTCTAACGCATTAAATCATTCATCGATACGACATCGGAGTAGATAGATATTCGCATTTTGACGAGACTGCGCAAGCAGCTCTCAATGGGACCCACTTAGGCGGTGGTCGACCTACTTCACTTTAAAAACGATTTGGACGACCTTTATTTCTCATTTGTCGACCCAACCTCATCCCTATACTCCTAACCCTTCTAAACAGATAACATAAAGGTTTGAAGTGATTCCAAAGTGATTACACCATATTTCAACATCAAAGTTAGTTCCAGTGAAGAACACCACCTCTTTGAGGTTGTGTTATCATTGAGGATAATTATGGGCTGTGTTTGGCTGAAATTTCAAGTTGCTGCTACTGTCTAAGGCGAGTATAACGGCCTACTAATTGTGGTTAAGCTTGCGTGTATGTTGGTTAAATTGTTAGGATGATAAACTACAAGATAATACTTGGATTAGCTTCAGATATTGTTGTTCATGAAGAATTGATATGAAAGTTGCTCTTATGAACTTTGAGTGGCTGGAAATTATGGAAAATAAGTTGGCAATGATATTGTTAGTATGATTATGTTGGTTTACATATCAATCTTGTTGAGGAAATTGGTAATTAGAAAAGGAAATGGCTATAAAGCACTTGAAAGTTGTCGACAGAGAGATTATCTTATGTTGGGCTATTTCGAGTAACTTTAAAATTGGGTACAATGTTGGAAATCTTTTAAAAGGTATTGGTTATTATACTGGATATATTACTAAGTTCAAGAATGAATGATATTGGGGTTGAAGGGTACTAAAGGGATTCAATCCGAGCTTACCGCTCGTTGTGATATGTTGATGACTTGTTAATGAAATATTGTATACCTTATTGTTGACATTGTTCTTATTAAATTACTCTGGTTATTGTTGTTAGTCTATGGAATTGGAGGAGGCCCTTGTTATAGGGGAGATGCTTCCGAAATTTACATAAACGAGCTACTAGTTTAAGTTGCGAACTTCGCCTTTACTCATCACTGATTTTGAATCTCCTCGTGCTATGGTAGATTGAGTTGAGTTATTTGAAGAATTGCTTGGAAGGTATTAAGGACTCAACGGAGTTAAGATGTGTTAAGGCTAAACCTTTTCTTCATTTTGGCATGATCCCGTAACTATATGTGTTTGATAGCGAGACATAAAGAGAAGTTCATATTTCTGAATTTATGTACATTATACTAGTCCCATAAGTTATAATATTCTCCCTTATTTGGACTTTCTATTCAGTTAAGTGTTGTCTTCTTTCAGTCAAGAGAGCAGAGGTCTATATATATATATATATATATATATATATATATATATATATATATATATATATATATATATATATATATATATATATATATATATATGTATGTATATAGTATAACAATATTTTCACCACCACCGAGCTATAATCGGTGGACAGGCCCTCATTGGGTAACCTCTGATCAGATGGTAAATTATACACCGAGCCTACTATGGCCGAGCGCCTATGAGCGAGCCCAGAATGGCCAAGATACAGAGCCTAGTATGCCTGAGCGCCTATGAGCGAGCCCACTACGGCAAAGCAATTACACATAACAAGCCTTATACGACCGGACAATTATTTTAATTACTATATTGAGGGAGTTGAGTCAGTATCAACAGGTTAGTATCTTCAGATTATCTTTGACTCACAGTCACTTTCAGTTATTATATTATCAGTTCAGTTTCAACTTTCAATTAATCTGATGCCTTACATACTCGGTACATTATTTCGTACTGACGTTCCTTTTGCTGAGGACGCTGCATTTCATGCCTACAGGTCCTGATAGACAGCTGGATAGACCTTCCCAGTAGACAGAGTCAAACATCAACTTGGTTGGTAAGCTCCACTTCCTCGGAGTTACCAGGTCAAGACCTTAGAGTCTTTTTTATATATATATAGGTTTGATGGTTATTTCAAATAGTTGTATTTAGAAAATTGTAGCAAACTCTATAGAGCTTATGACTTGTACTACCGATTTTGGAAATTATAAATTTTATAGAGATTTCCATTTAAAGAATTGTTAGATATTTTTTAATTATTTTTTGTTATTCAGTAAATGTTAGGCTTACCTAGTCCCTAAGACTAGGTGCCATCACGATACCCAACGGAGGGAAAATTGGGTCATGACAATAAGATTAGCCATTGGTACGTTACTATTCCAATCAGACTTTAAGCTCTCCCACTTCTGCATAAGTTCATCCATTGTAAGCTTCTTACTTCCGCTAGCACCATACATTGTTTCTTTAAAAAAGCTAAAACGATAAGGATGAATATAAATTTAAAGAAATATAATAGAAGTCTATGGATGACTATGAAATTTTCAAGTGAAGAGATTGTTAATATAGCCAAAGAGTGCACCTAATCAATTTAATATCTATAAATACAAAGGTAACTTCTCACGTCTGTGTTTACTGTTTTGCGTTCAGAGAAATTGAATGTAACAAGATAAGTAGGTGGTAAAAGAAAACAAGTAGGTGGTAAATGCAAAAAGAAATGTAACTTCAGCCTAATAAGTCCACAGATTTTCTATAGTAAAAAAATAACTTCAGCCTGAAAAGTAACTTTTCAGGTCATTTACTATATGGTTAGACAAATTTAAATGTAAGATGTAGTAGGTGGTAAAAGACAAAAAGTAGCTAGTAAATGCAAAAAAGATAAGTTTCAAGTTAAAAAATACCAAAAATTGTTAAAGTTTTATCCTGGAGTATGCAGTTTAGCAATGAGTTTTCCCTAAAGACTTCAGAACAAAAATGCTGAAGTTATTTAGTTCAATTGCTACAACTTCAGACTGAATATGCTGAAGTTGTCTCCTACAGTACGTAATTTTCTATTGAGTTTTTAGCTAATTTCAAACTTATACTTGCTAAAGTTTTTTTGTTCATTTCCTAACACTTCACACTAAACATGCTGAAGGTAAAACCTCATGCTAATAGAGCTTGAAGTTGTTTCACATTGAAGCTAAAACTTCAAGCTGGTGAATGCTGAAGTTATTTAGTTCATTTGCTAAAACTTCATACCAAAACATGCTGAAGTTTTGTCCTACAGTCAACACTTTTGCTATGAGCTTTATCCGAAACTTCAGCCTAAAGAAGCAAAAGTTATTTAGTTCATTTGCTAAAACTTCAGTCTAAGCATGGTGAAGTTTCACAAAACATACTTAAGTTCATGATAAAAGTGACAAAAGTATTTGATACAAACATGTTGAAGTTTTGTCCTATAGTCAACACATTTGTTATGAGTTTTATCCGAAACTTCAGCCTAAACATGCAGAAGTTATTTAGTTTATTTGCTAAAACTTCAGCCTAAGTATGTTGAAATTTCATAAAAACATACTTAAGTTTATGATAAAAGAGACAAAAGTATTTGATACAAACATGTTGAAGTTTTGTCCTACAGTCAACACTTTTGTTATGAGTTTTATCCGAAACTTCAGCTCTAAGAATGCTCAGTTTATCAACACTAGAACATTCCACTTCACACGTTGAACTTCCCCGAATACTTGAATGCCGCCTTCAAGAGCTGCTTCCTCACCTGTTACATTTTCATCTGCGACTTTATGCAGTGCATCATGAGTAGCATTAATATCCGATAGAGGTTCGAACGAGTCTTTCATCCTATCATATTGTCAATAGTTCATTCTATCATATTGTCGATAGTTCATCAAATCAAAATCTGCATCGCCATCATCTATTCCTTTTGATTTGTCGACAATCTTAAACAACTTTTCAAACTTCTCATCAAAATATTCCTATAAAATATTAATAACAATGATTAATCTGAATAAAAGGATAACATTAACAGGAAAAAAAGGCTTCTCTATAAATAAGCTTACCTTGACTCATCCACAATAGCAGATCACTCATCCCGTTGAAACTCTTCAACAACTTTTTTCGCGATCATGTGCCTTTCTTCTTCTGCATTGCTTTTAACCTCTCTCGTTACCCTCTAGTATAGAAATAGAAACAACACAATAATTTCAGAATATAGAAACACAGAACAAAACTTCAGCTCTAAGAATGCTGAAGTTCACCAAATACAGAACATAACTTCAGCTCTAAGAATACTGAAGTTCAGCAAATACAAAACAAAAACTTCAGCTAAAACATGCTGTAGTTTTACAAATACAGAACACAACTTCAACTCCAAGAATGATGAAGTTCATCACAAAACAAAATAAAAATTGCAGACAAAATATACTTTACTTTACAAAACACAAAACAAAACATCAGCTACTAGAATGTTGAAGTTCATCAGAAATAGAACAAAATTGCAGACAAAACATGCTGTAGTTTTACAAAACACAGAACAAAAATTTCAGCTCAAAACTTACATGGCATATTGTGTTGACTAATTCATTGTCAAACGCCGTTGTAGAACGATTAGAATGACTCTGGGTACGAGGTGATTCTCCAATTACAGGAGTTCGCTTGGTTTCTTTTGATCGACTCTGACTACATGGTGATTCACCAGTTGAAGGAACCAGATTTAGTACCTTTGAACGAATGTTGCATGGTAATGATCCAAATAAAGGCATTGAATTTAATTCCTCTTCGGTAGGAATTATATCCAATATCCTAAATGTCCGATATTTCTGTTTAATACAAAAAAGTATATTATGAAAAATAAAATAAAACTAATACGTCAACATATTAACAAAACTACAGAAAAAAGGAAAAAATAAAGAACATTAACTTACACCATGATTATTGAAGTAATCTTCATGAAGTTCTTTAAATTTAGGCTCTCCCAAAGATACATAACGTAACATCCTGAGAACCCGAGGGGCATCAAGGAAGTCATCCTCTTTTAAATATTTGTCCCCAATATCTGGGAAGCGCTCATAGAACCAAATACATAGTGGATATGAAAATCCACCTACAGTATACTCAGTTGGATTATTTTTGTCCTGGTTGTCCAAAGTATGTTTTATTGAGGTAATGAGCTTCTTATAAGTTGCATTACACTAAGGATAATCAGCACAAGCCTTATCGTCTTCAACAATAACTACATACTCCTCCAACATAGTTGATTCATTCTTTCTTCCAAACAAAATAGACTCCATAAGCTTCACAACATCTTCATCACTCTCGCATACGTGTTTGAAATTCACATCATCCTTTTTAATTTTATTCCGGGTCATATACTCTCGAATGCCCTTCAAGGTCACACCCTTAGACTTCCCAAAATAGCGCTTCAGAGTCTTACTGCCTTGTTTAATTGGTTTTTCAACATTATGTGTTGTGATCCTCAAACCGCACATAATGTGAAAGTCTTCAAGGTTGAAGGACACATCATGACCAAAAATTTGAAACTAATAGAATCTCGATCATTGGTGAATACGCGAGAAAGAATCAAACAATGAACCAACTTCATGTTGTAATGGAAATTCTCCATAGCCATAATATATCGAAATTTACCATTATTCAGCTTCTCCTGTTGTGCAGGAGTCAAAAAATTTTCAATTAAACGCTTCAAATCATGGTTCCCATTCCAGTAAGCACGACAGTTAAACCAATCTCCGAACTCATAATATCTCTCCCCTGGTTTTGTAGGTACAGCAACAGAGATTTTACGTATTCTAGGTGCTTTAGCTGCTTTAGGATCTTTAGGTGCTTTAGGATCTTTGGGTGCTTTAGGATTTGTAGCTGATTTGGATTTCGTAGATGCCATCTGTTTAAATAAAATTAAAGGTATGAAAAATAACATCAGAACATTATCAAAAAAATAAGTTAAAACTTCAGCACAATTTGGCTTAAGTTATTTTAAAGCCATCTAAATTCAAAGAAACACAGAACACAACTTCAACTCTAAGAATGCTGAAGTTCAGCAAATACAAAACAAGGTTGTTAGGAGCACTTCCATTCTTGATTCCTCATCGTGCGATTTGATTCCTTTGAGGCTTATGCCTTCATTTCCTTCCTATTCAATCTTATGTGACGTGAAGCGCTTGTTATAAATTGGGGATCGAGGAAATTTTAATGGTACAACAGATGTGGTGCGGAATGTTTCTCCCTGCGTATTTGATTGGGCTATTGTCGTCGCCTTGTGGAAGGTCGTTCTGTCATTTCAGCTCAGTATCCATATTGCCTATGGTTTGAGATTTGTCATTGATTGTTATGATAATTTGTGTGTTGCTATCGCATAGTGTTGGTGTAATGGTAGGTGCTTATCTATAGATAGTAGCAATAAATGACTTGATAGAAGGACTTCTCATTTCACGGCTTAGAGGTTCAGCATTTAGTTCTGGCGAATGAGAGGCAATCAGACTACGAACGTTTAGGTTTGGGTTGATGGAGTAACGAGACTTGGTATTTCGAGCGCGACAGAATTTTCATCTGTGATATGGTGTTGTCGTCCTTGACTGGATGCGTTAAGTTTGCGGTGTTGTGGTCTTATTCAATTCGCCTTCGGGGTGGGGTATTGTGAAATGGTACCGAAAATACGGTTGTCAGAAATAACGGGGTATAGCAATTTCGGAATCGAATCGGTATTTCTAGTGTTGATGGCTCGAGAAAGATGATCTTCGAAAAGGTTTAAAGTTGGTAGCGATCGATTAGTTCAAGTGCTACAGATATAGATTTTGATTTAAGGCAACAACTGGGCAACGAAGGATGAGGAAGGACATGTGGGAGGTGTCTTGCGGTGGTTAAAATTCTAGAAGGCCAAGTGTGAGAAACAGAAGTCGAGTAATTGCTTAAAGGAGAGGGTTTGACGAAAGTGGGAGAGTGGCGAAGTAGCATACAGGTTCTGTGGTAGGATAGACACATGCCTTGGGAGAATTTAGAGTGATTTAGGATTCATGGTGGATAGTGACTAGGTCTACGGTCTTAATTTGGAATATTGGTTGTTATATTGAGGAAGATTGGGTGTGACACGAGGGAGTTGCTTAATATGAAGAGGGATGCAACATGACTTTGGATTGGAATGTATCGTCGCACCTTTAGTTGATGTCAATGGGGAGTGAACGGACTTGTACAAATGGTGAATGAGCACAGGCTCAGGGTGGTCTATTGATTTCGTAGTAATTGTACTCGGTGCAGCATTGTTGGGAGATATCAGCATGTAATTTCCACATGTGGGTTATCTCATGTGAGCGGGTTAGCAGTCGTGTGGTGTTGACGAAGCTTCTACGAAGGGTTCTACTAGCTATCTAGTAAGAGGTCGGATATGTAAATGTGGCTAGTGATTCAGAGTGTGCATGGAGTGTTAACGGAAGGATTTCGAGGAATTTGGCGGGTTGATTGTGCAAGATCATGTCAATGAAGAAGAAGGAATCTTGGTAGGTTCCAGGATTATGAAATTGTAGCTTCAAACTAAGTGGGAGAGCCCCACCGCCTACGATTGGATTGCATGGTTATCTACTAGTGAGGTTTCTAGTTATCAACATATTGGTGGGTTATTATGACTAAGGAAAGAGAACGTTAGTGGTAATTTGAGTAAACGATTTGAGGAATGTGTGATGTAATTGGCCTTATCGATTCATGTTCAGGCTTTGGGAAGACTCAGGGTTTATGCTTCGTATAGAGGTGATGTACAAGGAAAGTGATCTAGCCGGGTGCTTCTTTGAGAGGGTGTTCATGTGCTAGCAGGGCCTTGGAGTTTGATTATAGTCGGGACTAAGCTAGAGTGGGTGACTCTCAACAACGGTCGTAGTGGATTCAAAAGTTAAAGTGTGGTGCCTAAGGATTTTGAGTCAGTAGTATGGTTAAGTATCGAGCTTTAGCAGCGGATTATGAAAGTGGCTTGGAGTGTTCTACGCTATCTTTCGGTCTGCGGTGTGGCATTGGAGGAATGGGAGAAAATAACTTCGGGTTCATAGAGGGATTATCAAAATGTGTGTACCAGTTGAAGATGCGAATATGCGCATAAGGAGGGAATGTGATGGTTCGTGGGTTTTGGAGACAACGTGGTCTCGTGAAATAAGGCCACTTAGGATGAGTGCGGATTTAGGTTCATGATGTTTTGAATGGAGCTATTATTATTCCTAAGGTAAGTCCTGAGTAAATTAGAAGAAGTCGGATCAGTTAGCAATGGTTGAATTGGCATGATGGTGGCAATGATCAGTTCCTTAAGCGTGTTAAGTTATACATGTGATTTGTGGCGGTATGTGCGAGGCTTGACGGTCATCGTAATTGATTTTATTTGTAGTCATTCAAGTATTATGGCTTGTTATATGTAGATGGATCCCGGAAGAGTTATGGTAGTTTAGACCACTACTTGAGGATTGTATTTTCTGCGGTTATAGGAATTCAGTCGCGTGGTGCAATGGTTCTCCTGAAATGAGTTAAGTAAAAGGTTGCTATGTGATGGAGTATTTAGTCTATTAGTGGATCAGGTGTCATGATGGAATTCTTGTGCTCTCACGTATTGGTATGTTAGGTGCAGTGAGCGGCATGGGAATTTGAAAGTTGAGGATCAAGGTTACAGTTTGGTTTCGACAAGAATGTCAAGAGCTCGGATGGGCAGGAAAGGATTTAGATGGTTAGAGTAAGCTGGTGTTGTCTTTAGCGTCACCTGAGATTAGTGTTATGTGTAAGAGGCTTTACGTACTGATCGCGGATTCCTGATTTGCTTTACAGCATTAGTGTGGCCGGTGGTTTGAACTTGCAGACTTGTTACCTAGTGCGGAAGGTCATGGGAGTGTATACCACGGGAAGATTGTATAAGTGTGACATGTAGTCACTTGAATGATTAAAGATTTAAAACCAAGTATGGAGATTGTGGTACTATCGCTAATGTGAGAATTTATGCCTGAAGGGTGCTCATTTCATTTGGCTGTGGACTGTGGAAGTTTATTCCGGATTTGACGGTTGTTTCTGTGTCTCATGAGAAAAAGGGTTATTGTGGATCCTTGAAATGTTATTAGCCCAGTGCGGTATGATCAGGATCGATGTGAGGTCTGTGGATGGATCTAAATGTGAATGTGGGCTCTATACCAGGCCGGATGTGTTCATTTCAGCATAGCGTTGTTTTCGTAGGGGTATTCGGGCCTTGGATGTTATTTATGTTGTCGACCCTTCAGTGTAGTCTCTATTGTGCCATGTGGGTTGTGAGGCAGTTTGATTATTCGCACTCATATTGAGATCCTGTGTAGTTTGTGGCATTATATGAGCAGGATGGCTCATGAGATGCAGGCCATTTATTGCACCTTAGTCGTGCTTGAGTTTTGTAGGGTATGACGCTATCTGTCTCCCTAGGGATGGTATTGTGTACTTGGCGTGCTTGTGGTTGACATTCGGGTATTTCGTAGGTGTAAGCATTTGGGCTTGATGGGCACTTCCCTATTTATTCTCATGTGTGGATCGAGTGGCACGCCGCCACGGGTATGTTGTTTGGATCGGGTTGCACGTCGAAACGGTATCATGTATGGATCGGGTTGCACGCCGCAACAGTATGATGTTGAGTGCAATTTCCCATATCTATAATTGTGTGTTTTGCTTTTCATTTCCCGAGGAAGGTTCATAACATCTTTTCGGCTTTTTAAATTAGTGTCACGACCCAAAATCCTAACCTTTCATGATAGCGCCTATCTCGATACTAGGCAAGCCGACAACCTCAATAAACCACGATTTTTTTTAAGTTTGAAAATATAATATTTAAACACAATCCACAAGTCTCGCAAATACCGATACAAATATTCCTAAAATTCGGTGTCACTCAGTACATGAGCATCTATGCATTACAAGTCTGGGAAATCCGGTCAATAATAATCCAAGACCAAATACCACAAACAAAAGAATAGGGAAGGAGAGACAAGGTCTGCGAAATATAGCAGCTACCTCTAAATCTCCGGAAAATTAATTGTGTGAAATAATCAACACTCACTGTGTCCGGGATCACCTGGATGTGCACACGAAGTGCATGGTGTAGTATGAGTACAACCAACTCAGTAAGTAACAATAATAAATAAAGAACTGAAAGTAGTGACGAGCTTCTCAGCTAAGTCCAAACACAATACTTTCCAACATAAAAAGGTAGGCATGCTTTCAGGTTTACCATTTAAAACTCCACAGAAATTTTATAACAACTTCGAATGGAACAGAAGAGGATGTCGTTTAGAAATTTTCCAAAATAGTGATATATGACAGCTGATATGCAGCAATAATGAAATCAATGCATCCTCTCAGAGTAACAGTCACTCAGTTCTCCCATTCACACCAACCCCACGTCACTCTTTCCTCACAGTCACTCATTCCTCACAATCACTCATCACTCGACACTCGGCACTCGCACTCAGTAGGTACCTGCGCTCACTGGGGGGTGTACAGACCCCGGAGGGACCCCTTCATCCCAAGCGCTATATCAATCCAATCATGGCATAATTCAATGAAACATACTGCGGCGCGCAGCTCGATCCCATAAATATCCTCACAATTAAGCCCTCGGCCTCACTCAGTCATCAACCTCTCCAGTCTCTCGGGCTCAAGATGTCATGAAAATCAGCCCAAAAATGATAATATGATGTATTAATAAATAGCAACAAAGACTGAGATATGATATGAAATGAATGAACATGACTGAGTGTGAAATTACAATTTGAACATATAATTCAACCACGAAAATGACCCCAGTGAAACGACTACCATTATTGGTATCAAACCAATAACGATTCACCAATAATAACAACATATGTCTAAGCATGATTTTTAGTACGAGTCTCAGCTCAATTTTCCCTAGCACGTAGAGAATATACGGATATCAACAAATAATTCAACTAACCAATCACATAACACATAATTCGGGGTTTCATACCCTCAGGACCAAATTAAAATTGTTACTTACCTCAAACCGTGAAATTCTTTATTCCCCCCAGGTCTTTGCCTCGTGAATTGGCCTCCAAAAACCTCGAATCTAGCCACAAATAATTCCATTCAGTCAATAACATTTATTGGAATTAATTCCATATGAAAATACAAATTTTCCATAAAAATCTGAAATTTAACTCAAAATTTCCCGTAGGGCCCACGTCTTGGAACCCGACAAAAGTTACAAAATCCAAAAGCCCATTCAATCACGAGTCTAACCATACCAATTTTACTTAATTCCGACATCAACTCGACCCTCAAATCTTCAAATTAAACCAAGAGGGTTTTCTAATCTTTCCAACTTAATTCACCTATTAAATATTAAAAACAACCATGGATTTAGGTAATTTGACCAATAATGAGTTAAGAACACATACCCTATTATTTTCCTTGAAAATCTCCCAAATATCGCCTCTTCCCGAGCTCCAATCGGTCAAAAATGGAAAATGGGATTCAGAACTTAAACTTTCTGTCCAGACCTCTCTTCTTCGCAAACGCGACTGGTCCCTCGCGTTCGCGAAGCACAAAATCGTGCTGCCCAACATTTCTCTTCGCGAACGAGAGACACCGCCCGCGAACACGATGCTTTACTGAGCTCTTCTTCGCGAACACGAGCTCCTCTTCGCGAACGTGAAGGCAAAAACCCATGCCCACTATTTTTCCCCTTCGCGAATGCGATACCCAATCGCGAACGCGATGAACAACCCAGCTCCTCTTCGCGAACGCGAAGGGCAAATCTTGCCCGCCTCAAATTCCCCTTTGCGAACGCGAGGGCCCACTCGCGAACGCGAAGAAGGAAACTAGAAAAATACACCAGCAGTCTTCAGCCAACATGCCAAGTCCAAAGATGATCCGCTAACCTTCCGAAACTCACCCGAGACCCCCGGGACCTCAACCAAACATACCGTCAAGTTCCATAACATCATACGAACTTAGTCAAACCCTGAAATTACCTCAAACAACGCTAAAACTACGAATCATATCCCAATTCAAGCCTAATGAACTGTGAAATTTCAAGTTTCCACAAACGTCGCCGGAACCTATCAAATCAAGTCCGATTGACCTCAAATTTTGCACACAAGTCATATATGACATAACAGACCTATTACAGAATCGGATTTCGACCCCGATATCAAAAAGTCAACCCCCAGTCAAACTTCCCAAAAATTCGACTTTCGCCATTTCAAGCCTAATTCTACTACGGACCTCCAAATAATTTTCCTGACACGCTCCTAAGTCCAAAATCACCATACGGAGCTATTGGAATCATCAGAATTCAAATCCGAGCTCGTTTACATATAAGTCAACATCCAGTTAACTTTTCCAACTTAAGTTTTCAATTATGAGACTAAGTGCCTCATTTCAATCCGAAATCATTCCGGACCCAAACCAACTAACCCAGTAAGTCATAAAACAACTGTAAAGAATAACTTGAGAAGTAAATAGGGGAACTGGGTTATAATACTCAAAACGACCGGCCGGGTCGTTACATTCTCCCCCTCTTAAATAAACGTTCGTCCTCGAACGGGTTTAGAATCATACCTGGAGTCTCAAATAGGTGTGGATATTTGCTCTGCATCTCCTGTTCAATCTCCTAAGTAGCTTCTCTGACTAGCTGGCCTCTATACTGTACCTTCACTGATGCTAGTTCTTTGACCTCAGCTTTCGAACCTGCCGGTCTAAAATAGCCACCGGCTCCACATCATAAGTCAAATTTTCGTCCAGCTGCACTATACTGAAAACCAAAATATGAGACGGATCCCCGACATACTTTCGGAGCATGGACATATGGAATACTCGATGAACACCTGATAGACTAGGTGGTAAAGCAAGTTCATAAGCCACCTCTCCAATCTTCTTAAGTATCTCAAAAGGCCCAATATATCGAGGGCTCAACTTGCCCTTCTTCCCGAACCTCAACACACCCTTCATGGGTGAAATCTTGAGCAGAACCTTCTCCCCCATCTAAGCAACATCACGGACCTTCCGGTCAGCATAACTCTTCTGTCTAGACTGCGACGTGCGAAGTCGCTCCTGAATCAATTTAACCTTCTCCAAAAACCTTGGAGCCTCATTTCTAACATCCAGAATTCTTTTTAAGACCCCAATCTGACATCCACACACTGTATAGGTCCGAACAAATTGTATCAAGCCATAGACATAACTCACGATGTAATCATATGATATATAACACAAATCACATACTCGCAGCACCATATCCGATCTCGGTAACTATTCCAAACCAACCAAGTACTATATTAAACCCCAAATCCCACAAAATCTCGTTCCAAAACTTTCGTACACTGCTGATAATAAAAGAAACATGTGGAATCTCATAACCCCTTATCAGATCAACAAGTCATGGAGTTATCTTGCCTCAACCAGAACCATAATCACTTTCTAAGTCGACTTTCAATGTCATCCTCCCAAATATACCATAATCAAACCTGATAGTACCTATTCTAGGTCCAATTACCATATATTATTAAACACAACTATCCCACAAACATTCCAGACCAATCTAATTCAAGCCGCAAACTGCGCAATCCATGTACCCAAAAATGGAAAATGTTTCAAAGAAGAGAACCGTTTCGCAAGTTCAACAAGCACTTCTACAACCGACATGCTATGAGCTCACCATACATGGTAAAACAAAGACACACGAATCTAATAACGGTAACCAGCTCTCCTTGAGCTCACATTAAGATCAACCCGCACTGACAACTCACGTTCTATCGTATCAATATCTGGACCCGCACGGATAACTCACGTGCCAATAATATCAGTATATGGATCCGCACGGACAACTCACGTGCCAATAACATAATCCGCTTGGCATGGTCACATGCCTCCAGTCCAAGCATATCATATATGAGCAATCTAATAAGTGCACATGTTTGTGATAAATGAAATAAAATTCACATGCTCCTGGACTGGTATAAATAACACGCCATAGAGTAGGCATGTGCAAAGTGCGCTATCACAACTCAAATCGGCAAGTGAACGCAGAAATAGTAACTACCTAGTTTATTTAGGGAATTAACCTCTTTGTAACCTCAAGTATAGCCCGGATAGTTCTCAACAAAGGTACGAATATGAGAAACTTCATAACTTTATGCTTAACCATCAACTCTAGGCATATCATAGTCTAAATATTTTCCCGAGTCTGAATACTTGCCCCGATGCCCGCACATGGGCTCAAACCTCATATATATATATACGCACTCGTAGCGCGTAGTCATCACAAAGGCAACGAGTGCCTCCACTGAGTTAAAATAAAATATTCACCTCAAACAGGCCGCAACCCTGAAACAATATGCTTTTGAGAACCCCCAGTCTCCCTATTCATAGAACACAGGAATCACCGTGACTGGTCCCAACTCTAGCACTCGAATGACTAACACATCTTTCACGCACGATTATCCCATGAGGAATACTTCCACATTTCCTCCCGTACCACATAGCAATAATTGGAATATCAGCAGTCTATTAACCAGGTGAGTATCGTAATACCGATGACATCCGAAAGTCAAAACACAATGCCCCTTTTGAAATGCACACCCTTCTCAGGAATTACTGAGTAGTTATAATATCCGTCTAAACATCTGAAATTGACCATTCTGTTCATAATTCGTGGTCTTGCTTTCCAGAATGAATTGCCACCTTGTACATGTAAGTCTTAATCTCGCACAACACACCACATCTATTATACCAACATGTGACAAGCACGAGAATCTCCTTATTAACTCTGAGTCACCATCATATTACACACCTGGTCAATTAGAAACCTTTCATTTTCTCTCGTCCATGAGGAATTCATAATGCGCAACATGTCTCCCACACTGGTAGAAAATAACTAGTTCAAACCATGGTAGAAACCATCAAGAACACTTTCAAATCCATTTGCACATAACCAAGCTATCAAAAATGAATTCCTCTAACTCGACCAAGCCACACAGGTCACCAAACCCAAGAATATTGCCATCGAAACATCTGTAAAGTCTCACCACATCATAATTATCCCAAAAGAACCGAACATACCATTACCATACTGGTCTAGCCTACTACCCAGTTGTCCTATTTTCTTCGAGTTTCTTCTGAAATTACCCTCAAGTTGACACTTCTCCTTGTCAGAACACTACGATCCATACCCAAAGCTCACTACAAGACATCCCAACATAAAACCACACCGCCCTAAGTCCCATAAGCCATTGTATTCTTCTTAAGCACCTCCGTAAATATCACAACCGAGACACCCACTCTTAAGGACCTTATGTAAATTTAAAATTGTTCCTCTTTCCTTTCTTATACTGAAATGTAGAATTCATAGTCAAACAGAATTATTGCACGTCCCGATACCATCTAGTGTAAGTAACCGATTCTAGTGATATACAAATTTGAAAATTTTTCAATTGCCACATATACATTTTGAATCAATTAGAACCCTCTCGAGAGTCATCCACTACGCTCAAATCTAATTTGCTCCGCCCAAACGGGCCGAAAGACACGCGTTCCTTTAGCATAATCAAACATTCAAAGTAACCTTGCCTTAACACGACCAATCAAATTCATACTTCGTGCGTACTACATCCTTAAAAATAACAACTTAATCATTCCATAATTTAAATATTTTCATAAAGTGCAATGTAACCCGTATCCAAGAATTTCCTTACCCGAGTCATCCTCGATCTCCACCTCTGCAAGTCATAACTAACCCACAAGTATGCCTCATACCAAAATTAAAATTTAACATATATCATGAAATTGAATTGTCAATAGCAGGCTCCCCCACTTGGCTCAAAGCCATACAACAAAACACTCCATAACTCATAATATTATACTTTATTACTGCCATAATACTGCAGTCAGTTCAACAAAAATTCTTCTCAAGCTTACGCAACACTCACCATAAAATACCTCAATCATCTGCTAAGTTCGCATTTATTCTCGTGAAAGTCAAGTCAACTTTCTCAACATGATTCAAATTCAAATCTCAACACATACGCCTAGCTGGTAGAAAAGAAACTCTCCACTTAACATTATAAGGAACACACCTACGTAGATTGCTCCGCATGAGATAACCCATCAACTTAGCCTCAAATTGGCATATTGCTATACCCTTTTGCAGCCACAATTACCACATAATCGCTTAATATTTATCAGTTTGAACTCATCAACACGACATGAAAATCTACTTCGCTCCACAATTAAACAGCATGACAGATCCCTCAACGTACTTACAACTCAAGACTGCGCGTCACATCAAAACAGGAATCAAGTACCTAATAGCAAACTCTTGAGTCACAAGTAAAATTTATTTGTCTCATTCAACCCATCTGAACACATCCCGCATTCACATCATACTTATCATATAGTCATTCAACCGCTCATCGAGCCACAAATTCCACTCATAGGAATACTACCGAACGCATAAGTCCAATTGCACAGGTTCCCACAACCGAAACTACCGAGCTTAAGCTGTGGTCTAACTCCGGCCTCAAGTCCTCCAGACTGGCCCATCAACAAAACACAGAATACTCATTTCGAACCTCGTTTATGGAATCATAAGCCAGCAATACACAGTAGATACTGAGCGTTCACATGCGCACACGAATGCGTGGAAGGAATTCAAAGAATTATGTTTCAAGCTGAATCAATTCCGCACGATAGAATACAAGAAAGTGGAATTTTCCTAAGGGTTCGGCAACCTCTCGAAGATAAGTACAGACGTCTCCGTACCGATCCGCAAGACTCTACTAAACCTACTCATGACTCGTGAGACCTATGTAACCTAGGCTCTGATACCAACTTATCACGACCCAAAATTCTAACCTGTCGTGATGGTGCCTATCTCGATACTAGGCAAGCCGACAATCTCAATAAACCACGATTTCTTTTAAGTTTGAAAATATAATATTTAAACACAATCCACAAGTATCGTAAATACCGATACAAATACTCACAAAATCCGGTGTCACTAAGTACATGAGCATCTATGCATTACAAGTCTGGGAAACCCGGTCAATAATAATCCAAGACCAAATACCATAAACAAAAGGATAGTGAAGGAGAGATAAGGTCTGTGAAATATAGCAGCTACCCTGAATCTCCAAAAAATCAACTGTGTGAAAGAATCAACACCCACTGTGTCCGGGATCACCTGGATCTGCACACGAAGTGCAGGGTGTAGTATGGGTACAACCAACTCAGTAAGTAATAATAATAAATAAAGAACTGAAAGTAGTGACGAGCTTTCCAGCTAAGTCCAAATATAGTACTTTCCAACACAAAAAGGTAGGCATGCTTTCAAGTTTACCATTTAAAACTCCACAGAAATTTTATAACAATTTCGAATGGAATAGAAGAGGATGTCTTTTAGAAATTTTCCAAAATAGTGATATATGACAGCTGATATGCATCAATAATGAAATCAATGCATCCTCACAGAGTAACAGTCACTCAGTTCTCCCATTCACACCAACCTCACAGTCACTCTTTCCTCACAATCACTTTTTCCTCACAGTCACTCATTCCTCACAGTCACTCATCACTCTGCACTCGCACTCAATAGGTACCTGCGCTCACTGGGGGTGTGTATAGACTCCGGAGGGGCTCTTTCAGCCCAAGCGCTATATCAAGCCAATCATGGCATAAATCAATGAAACATACTGCACGCGCAGCTCGATCCCATAAATATCCTCACAATTAGGCCCTCGGCCTCACGCAGTCATCAACCTCTCTAGTCTCTCGGGCTCAAGATGTCATGAAAATCAGCCCAAAAATGATAATATGATGTATTAATAAATAGCAATAGAGACCGAGATATGATATGAAATGAATGAACATGATTGAGTGTGAAATTACAATTTGAACATATAATTCAACCACAGAAATGACCCCAGTGGGTACCAATAATAACAGCATATGTCTAAGCGTGATTTTTAATATGAGTCTCAGCTCAATTTTCCCTAACACGTAGAGAATGTATGGATATCAACAGATAATTCAACTACATAGTCCCATGGAATTTGACAAAGTCACAATTCCTACAGCGCACGCCCACACGACCGTCACCTAGCATGTGCATCACCTCAAAACCAATCACATAACACATAATCTGGGGTTTCATAACCTCAGGACCAAATTAAAATTGATACTTACCTCAAACCGTGAAATTCTTTATTCCTTTAGGTCCTTGCCTCATGAATTAGCCTCCAAACGCCTCGAATCTAGCCATATATAATTCAATTCAGTCAATAACATTTATTGGAATTAATTCTATATGAAAATATAATTTTCCATAAAAATCCAAAATTTAACTCAAAAATTGTCTATGGGGACCACGTCTCAGAACCCGACAAAAGTTACAAAATCCGAAAGCACATTCAACCACGAGTCTAACTATACCAATTTTACTTAATTCCGACATCAACTCGACCCTCAAATCTTCAAATTAAACCAAGAGGGGTTTATAATCTTTCCAACTTAATTCACCCATTAAATGTTAAAAACAACCATGGATTCGGGTAATTTGAACAATAATGAGTTAAGAACACTTACCCCTTTATTTTTCTTGAAAATCTTCCAAAAATCGCCTCTTCCCGAGCTCCAATCCGTCAAAAATGGAAAATGGGACGAAGTCCCATTTTTTCAGAACTTAAACTTTCTGTCCAGACCTCTCTTCTTCGCGAACGCGACAGGTCCCTCGCGTTTGCGAAGCACAAAATCATGCTGCCAAACATTGCTCTTCGCGAACGCGAGACACTGCTCGCGAACGCGATGCTTTACCGAGCTCTTCTTCGCGAACGCGAAGGCAAAAACCCATGCCCGCTATTTTTCCCTTTTGTGAATGCGATACCCAATTGCGAACGCGATGAACAACCCAGTTCCTCTTCGTGAATGTGAGACCCCCTCGGGAACACGAAGGGAAAATCTTGCCTGCCTCAAATTACCCTTCGCGAACATGAGGGCCCACTCGCGAACGCGAAGAAGAAAACTAGAAAAACACACCGGTAGTCTTCAGCTAACATGCCAAGTCCAAAAATGATCCGTTAACCTTCCGAAACTCACCCGAGGCCCCCGGGACCTCAACCAAATATACCGTCAAGTTCCATAACATCATACGAACTTAGTCAAACCCTCAAATTACCTCAAACAATGCTAAAACCACGAATCATATCCCAATTCAAGCCTAATGAACTTTAAAATTTCAAGTTTCCACAAACGATGCCGGAACCTATCAAATCAAGTCCGATTGACCTCAAATTTTGCACACAAGTCATAAATGATATAACGGACCTATTAAAATTTTCAGAATCGGATTTCGATCCCGATATCAAAAAGTCCATCCCCCGGTCATACTTCTCAAAAATTCGACTTTCTCCATTTCAAGCCTAATTCTACTACGAACCTCCAAATAATTTTCCGAACATGCTCCTAAGTCCAAAATCACCATACGGAGCTATTGGAATCATCAGAATTCAAATTCGAGGTCGTTTACACATAAGTCAACATCCGGTTAACTTTTCCAACTTAAGTTTTCAATTATGAGACTAAGTGCCTCATTCCACTCCGAAATCCTTACGGACCCGAACCAACTAACCCGGTAAGTCATAAAACAACTATAAGAATAACTTGAGTAGTAAATAGGGGAACATGGTTATAATACTCAAAACGACCAGCCAGGTCGTTACAATTAGTTATGTGGGTTGAGTAGATCTTTCTAGAGTTTGTTTTCTTATGTATCACATTCGAGTTTGTAGCTTGTTGGCATATTGTGGAATCATATGAGACTTTTGTAAGTGTCTGAGGTGGCTTATTGCTTGAGCAGCTTGTACTAGGTGAGACGAGATTATTTGACCTAGGATCAGTGCGATCAGAATTATATGAGGCACATTAAAGAGTAAATATCGATATTCAGTACAGAATGAGGTAATGGTTCTTGTCGGGAGGAGAGACTCCATGAGTTGTGATTCGGCAAGTGGTTATGAGTTTTTACACATCTCTTCGGTCGTGGCAGTATTGCGAGAGCTGAAACGGGAGTTATATGCTTCATGAGGTGTGTTGTGGGCATCAGATTCGTGGGTTTTCGGCTATTGTTGTCAGGGGATGTCATTATAGTAATGTGAATAATGCGTTGCATGGTGTGAATTCAATAAGAGTATACAATTATGTATCGGTACATCGTGTAGTGATGGATACGGTGTTTGTATGTCGGAAACAGACCTGGTAGAGAATTTTAGATGTTGGAATTTGGCTCTAAGGCTTATTTGACTAGATAAAAGGGAGAATTTTCAGGTTTTCTTGAGCTAATGTGCTCAACTGGGTTATGGTAGCACGTGTAGGTACACGAGGTGTTAAACAATGATTTCGGACAACTCTAGAGCAGTTCTTAACACGTTCGAGGATGAACGTATGTTTAAGTGGGAGAAAATGTAACGACCCTACCAGTCATTTGAGCTCTAGCGCATCGTTCAGCGGTTTGAGACCTTGAGTAATTTCACTTCAGGTATTATGACTTGTGCACGTGGTCGGAATTGACTTTCGAGAAGTTCGAAGTTGATTTGGAAAGAAAACTCTTATTTCAGAAGCTTTAAGTTGGAAGAATTGACTAAGGTTTGATTTTTGAGTAAACAACCTCGGAATTGGGATTGGAAGGCTCCAACAGGTTTGTATGATGAGTTTGGACTTGGTCGTATGTCCGGATCGGATTTTGGATGACCCGGGAGTGCTTCAGCGCCTATTGTGGAAGGTTGTCATTTTGGAAGAATTTCATAAATTTGGGTTGAAGCACATTTCAATGTTATTGATATCCGTTTGGGATTATGAGTATGGGAATAGCTCCGTATGGTGATTCTGGTATTGGGAGCGCGCCCGGATGTGTATTTGGAGGTCCGCAGGTCATTTCGGGGGTCATTTGGCGAAAGTTAGAAATTTGAAGATTTTTGAGAAGTTTGACCGGGAGTGGACTTTTTGATATCGGGGTCGGATTCTTATTTCGAAAGTTGGAATAGGTCTATAATATCAAATGTGACTTGTGTGCAAAATTTGAGGTCAATCGGATGTGATTTGATAGGTTTCGGCATAGAATGTAGAAGTTTGAAGTTCTAAAGTTCATTAAGCTTGAATTGGGATGCGATTCATGATTTTGATGTTGTTTGATGTGATTTGAGGCCTCGAGCAGGTCCGTGTTACGTTATGGGATAGGTTGGTGTGATTGGGCGGTGTCCCGGGGGACTCGGGTGTGTTTCGGGGTGATTTCAGATTGAATTTAGATGAAAAGTTATTGCTGGTTTGTTGGTGCTGGTGTTGTCTTTCGCGAACACGGGGGAAGGGGCGCATTTGCGAAGAAGGATTCCTGGGCTAGTGATGTTTCCCTACACGAACGCGGTGAAGGGCCTGCGAACGCGAACGCGAAGGGGCAGAGCAGCTAGCCTTCGTGAACGCGAAGAGTGATTTTTGGGCGTGAGGTTGTTGAGCTTCGCGAACGCGAGGGCTGTGTCGCGTTCGGGAAGAAGGGTCGGACTGGGCAGTGAGTTGTTTTAAACCGGGATTTTGGCCATTTCATTTCATTTTCCTCCATGGGATCCGACCTAGGAGCTAATTTGGAGCACCACTTTCATCATCAAGCATGGGGTAAGTAATTTCTACTAGTTGTGAGTTTCATACAAGGTTTATACATAGATTTAGGCATGAAAATTTGTGGAAATTTGGGATTTTTTAGGAAAACCTAGAAATTTATACTTTTGGATTTTGACCACGAAATTGGACATGAAATTGAGAATAAATTATATATTTGAGTTCGTGGTGTTATGGGTATAGTTCATCTTCGAAAGTTTTCGGAATCTAGGCACGTGGGCCCGAGGTGAATTTATTAACTTTTCGAGTGGAGCTGGTTGTCTAAATTGATTTGTTGTAAGTTTTAGAGTATATATTTATGGATTTGCATATTTATTGACTAGTTTTGGAGCGATGGGCATCCGTTTGAGTTGTTAGAGAGGTATTGGAGTCGGTTATGGCACTTCGGAGCGAGGTAAGTCTCTTTTCTTACCTTGTAAGAGGGAATTAACCTCATAGGTGAATTGAATTAATATGTTCTTCCATTTGTGGGGGGCTACGTACGCACGAGGTGACGAGAATCCGTACGTAGCTACTAGTTATACCTATGTCCGGGTAGTTCTAGGTTTATACCATGCTTTGTTGATACCGTTATTTGATTATGTTTATTATTTTCCTTGAAAATAATTGAGATCGATTATGCTTATTAAATGCCTTGAAAAGAGTTGAAATTGAGGATTTCGAGACTTGAAAGTTTTCATTGATTTTCGTATTTTTAAAAAAGAATTTAAGAATATTATAATAACTTAAGAAACCTATGTGCAACCGCGTCGCAAATATATTCCGCGAGCGTGATAAATTTTCACTACTCTCATAGGAGCGGGTCGTTCGCCTCGGCAGGTTAATAGATGCATCTATGGTTCGTGCCGTTCGACCCTCGGCAATGCACAGTTTATATTTATATGTTGGTTCGTGTCGTTCGCCCCTCGGCAATGCACAGTTTATATTTATATATTGGATCGGGCCGTACGACTTCGACATGACTTGCGCATGATAACTCCTTGGAACTAATAATAATTGACGGTGTTTTTATTGGCGTGAGATATAAATTATTAAATTGAAGGAAATCGTGATTTCAGGTACTAAAATGAGTAATTTAGTTAATTAGTTATTGTTGGCTTGACTGACAGCGGTGTTAGCCGCTATCACGACCTATAATGGAATTTTGGATCGTGGCAGTAACGCTTAGAACAAAAAATATATTCCCGCTTAGATTATATTTTGTGGTGACGTTTTTGGAGTTGTCACAATAGTCTTATTCTAGCGACTAGGTCGCCTCAATTCTTCACTTTAAAATTGAAAAATAAATAAAAAGTAATCAGCCTCACCCTTTAGTTTATTTCCTAGTGTCTTTTACTTTTTTACCAAAATATTCTCCCCTTTCCTAAAACCCTAACTTGAGCCACCCCATGTGAAAGAAAAAATTGAAACAAGCGACTTCTTTCTCTTGAAACCCTTACTCTGGGATGCGAACCTCGACCTTGACCTCTTATCTCTCTCTCTTCGAAAATCCAGATCTAGAGTTGAATATGGAAGAAGAAATGGTGCAAGCGATTTGGTTTCAAAAATTTAAAAAGAACGATACGTTCCTTTCCTCTAAAATTCGTAAGTTGCAGAAGGTTTATTTCTTGCTTTTTAGTATTTTATTTCTCATTATTTCATTATTTATACTTGTGTGTACTTGTAATTCTGATTTGTGAAGTTAATTTCTTGTTTATTTGTGTTCTTTAGCTATCTTGCACTGATTTGGGTTGAATCCGACGAACATAATGAGGTTTGATTTTTCTTCATTTGGTCTTCTTTTCAATTTTATTGTTGTGCTTTAAAATTATGCAAAGGGTAATAAGAATTAAAGGATGAGAAAAAAAATGTTATCGTTTTTGGTAAGTAAATATTGAATTGTAGAATGTTTTCTCTGTTTTATCTTTTTCTTTTTCTGTAGATTTCTGTTATAGAATAATTTTAGTGGCTCGAGAGGAAAATATTTTGATCATTAATGATGTACTGGAGGCTATTTATACTCCATAAGTGCTTCTTTGAGTTTTCTACCTAGCTAAACTCGCCATAGGTTTTGTATTTCCTCTTTATCCCCAACTTCTCCATTCAGAGAAAATATAAAATGCCAAGAAAAAATAAAGTCTATTACATAGTTTTTAACATTTGGAATGGAGATTAGGAGTTCTTGGGTTTCTTATTCCCTTCTTCTTTTGGTATCTGATTGGCTTCTTTCTTTTGCTAATGGTATTTTCACTGAAAGTAGTTCAATTCTTGTTTCCTGTAAGTAGCTCAGATTAAGGTGGTTATTGGCCTAGTCTAATCTGATTCATGAAATCTTTCTCATTGCCTTGAAGAAGTGCAAAGAATAAGCTGTTGAACCTTGGTGTGCAATTACTTTATATGTTCTTTACTTCTTTAAAAGTTACTTTATATATGTAGATGATGGAACTTATGCCATAAAGAAGAATCTTATTCAGAATTATGAATAATTAGAGTTGGTGAAAAAGGAGATCCGTGTTTCATCTTTATTTACTCATCTCAATCTGCTTCATGTCCGTGATCATGCTATTATTGCAATCAAGGTAATTGCTATAGGTATCTTGCACCCAGGGCTTTGGTTCTGATCTATTGTATTTACCCCTTTCTTGTTTTTCTTTGGTCAAAATTTGATGGCTCACTTTAGTAGTTAGATAAAAAAAAAAATTGCATCCATGAATTATGAATTTTTCCCAATTATGTTATCATGACTCATGAACATATTCCTTATCCATTATCGTGAAACTCAAAGGTATGTTTTCTATTCTTAGTTCTCTCTTTTGTGTATGGAACCTATTCTTATTTTTTTCATTAGACATTTTCTGAAGATAATTGTTATTCATAGCGTACATATAGATTTTTGAAATACTCAATTTTCTTTTTTAGAAAAGTATTGCTTTCAACCAGTAGTTGGCTAATTCTCATACCCACTGATACTATTGTGAAAACATGCTCTTTCTTTTTTTGAAGTATATCTAGCTGCTTATCTAGTTGCTTTATCTATCTTGAATAATATCTAACAATTAGTATTGAGGCACAAAGAATTTGCGCAACATTATCTGACTTATTTTAAACCATCTACTCAGGAATTATTTCAAATATTAATGTTGTCAAACTATACTTTCATCAATATGCACTAGATATGGTATTGAGGAAGTTTGTTCTTTTACAGAGAGAGTATGATTAAGTGAATAATCAATAGAGAAAGCTTTAATTCTTTATATTTACCGTCAGTTGTTGATATGTGCTGATCAGTTTTGATAGTTTGGGCAGCTACACATGAAATAAAGTAATTTTATTCATCATTGTTATTGTGAATTTCTTAAAATATATTGACGATATTTTAAAATTTTCTAAATTTCTTTTGTAGGTAGTAACCAATCTGTCCAATGTATGCAAAAGATAATAATGTACCTTCGTATGGAATAGCACAACATGAGCCGCACTTAGAGAGCGGGCAATATTATTCTCTTATGAGAGTTTGTTATTGAGGCCATATTGTTCAAGATGACATGGTACTAGCCAAGGAGGAGCTTGAAGACATTTTATTTTTGCTGCTGCTTTGTTTTTATTTTTTGGGGGGGCATTTCATGTGTATGGACGATTCCTATATGTTCTGAATTTTAATACAAAGTTCGTTGATCTTTTTGTTTGATAAGAGATTTAATGGTGTGTCTTCTTACATTAATGAGTTGCTCTAATACATTTGTGTAATATTATTAAAAATATTGTTGCTGCTTAATTATTTTTACAAAATTAAAATCTGTTGAAAAAATAAGTTTTAGGGGCAACCAAACCTTGCTACAAAATAATTAGTATTTGTGGCTACCAATTGTCACGACCCAAAATCCATTAAAGGTAGTGATGGCGCCGGACACCGCGGTTAGGCAAGCCAAAAATAAATACTTAATTTGGTTCTCATTTTTAATATTTCTGAAATCATATTTCCTTTAATTAAATAGTAAAAGATGAAATTTACAAAATAAATAACAATATCTTTAAAAATTCCAATACAGTGCAACCCATAATCGCCCAAAACTCGGTGTCACAAGAGCATGAGCATCAAGTAGGAATATAAAATAAAATACAACATCTGTCTGGAATACAAATTGGACAAGAAATATAAATACACTGAAGGAGACTCTGCTGGCGGTGGACTCGTAACGTGGAATGCAACTCACCTAAGTTCCCGCAATAACCGTGCCTCTGCGCCCACAAGGCCACTAGACATATATGCACATGCACAAAACGTGCAGCAAGTGTAGCATGAGTACGTAAATCAATGTGTACCCAGTATGTCACGACCCAAATTCCGTTAAAGGTCGTGATGGCGCCGGACACCACTGTCAGGCAAGCCAACACTAAATAGTTAATTAAATTCTCATTTTTAATATTTCTGAAATCGTAAATTTACTTCAATTTATCTAGTTAAAGATGAATTTATACAATAAATAATAATATTTTCCAATTTCAATACTGAACATCCCATAATCATCCAAGAACCTAGTGTCACAAGTGCATGAGCATTTTCTAGGAATTTAAAATAAAATACAATAACTATCCGGAATACAAATTTGGACAGGAAAGAAAAATATAATACTCTGAAGGAGACTCTGCTGGCTGTGGGTCGTACATAAGATGCAGCTCACCTAAGTCCCCGTAATAACCGCGCATCTGCGCCCACAAGGCCACTAGTCATATATGTACCTGCACAAAACGTGCAGCAAGTATAGTATGAGTACGTAAATCAACGCGTATCCAGTAAGTATCACGCCTAACCTCGAAGAAGTAGTGACGAGGGGTCGACCCGGATGCATACTATGGGCTATAATCAATATACCAATGATATGATAAATTATGAATTTTTTATGAGGCAACGGTAAACACAATAATATGATACACATAAATAATTCTCTTGTTAATAGGGGATTTTCAAATTTATCTTCATCTTTTAACAATTTAAATCTTCGGTCGATGAGGCCATATCAATTTTCAATAATTCCCAAAACAATCAATTAAGTCATACGCAAATCATGCCGAGGTCGTACGGCCCGATCCAACAAATATTTGAACTGTGCACTGCCAAAGGGTCGAATGACGCGAACCATAGATGCATCTATTTATTACCGAGGTGCTCGGCCCGATCCACGAATAACAATTTTTTTCAAGAAAACACAAGTTTCTCATTTACAGTCAAGTATCTCATACAAACCTTGAAGTAAGTGAATTTAACATTATACAAATTCTTTTATCAATTTCTATCATGACTAAGTGATAATATTAGCAAGTAAGGGCACACACATCCCAAGTATAGCATGATACGGGTCTTAAGGTACCCACACAATAGCATAATAGTAACTACGTACGGACTCCCGTCACCTCATACGTACGTAGCCCCCACAATTAGGTACAAATATTTATCTAATTCATATATGGGGTTAATTCTCTCTTACAAGGTTAGAAAGGAGACTTACCTCGCTCCGAAGTTTCATAACCGGCTCCCAAGACATTCAATCAACTCAAATCGATGCCCAACGCTCCAAAACTAGTCAATAAATAAGCGAATCCATAAATATATACTCTAATACTCATTATAATCCTATTTATAACAATTCCCAGCTCCGTTCGAAAAGTCGATAAAATCACCCTCGGGCCCACGTGCCCGGATTCCGAAAATTTCTGAAGATAATCATTACCCATAACCTTATGAACTCAAATATATGATTTATTACCAATTCCATGTCCAAATTCGTGGTCAAAATTCAAAATACCAAATTCTAGATTTTCTACTAAAACCCCCATAATTTTTTACTAATTTTCATGTTTAAATTCTTGTACAAACCATGTATTTAACTTATACTAAGTGGGGATCACTTACCTTAAGTTGCTTGCTAAAAATCTCCCCTTGAAACTCTTCAAAATCGCTTAAACCAAATGAAAATGGGAGAAAAATGGGCCAAGTCCCGTTTTAAAGAAACACACTGCCCAACCCGACCTTCGTACTTGCGGTCCAAATTTCACTCTTGCGGTCCTCACTGCCCAGCTAAGACCTCGCACCTGCGGAAGTTTCTTCGCTTATGCGAGCTTCGCATTTGCGACCTGCTATGCGCATCTGCGCAATGTTACGCACCAGCGGTAGCTTCCTCGCGCCTGCGCACACGCATGTGCGCTTCTCCAGTTCGCTTCTGCGGCTACACCAACTCCAGTCCCTTCTCGCTTCTGCGAGCAATTCGCCGCACCTGCGATCTCGCACCTGCGGCCAAAGTCATGCAGGTGCGATTAAACCAGAAGCATTAAGCTTTAGAAATTCTTAAGTCCAAAAATCAATCCATTAACCTTCCGGAATCCACCCGAGGCCCTCGGAACCTCAACCAAATATACCAACACGTCCCAAAACATGTTATGAACTTAGTCGAGCCTTCAAATCACATCAAACAATGTCGAATTCATGAATCGCACCCCATTCCAAGCTTAATGAACTTTAGAATTTCAACTTCTACATTCGATGCCGAAACCTATCAAATCACGTCCGATTGACCTCGAATTTTGCACACAAGTCATAATTGACATTACACACCTACTCTAACTTCCGTAATCAGAATCCGACCCCGATATCAAAAAGTCCACTCTCGGATAAACTTCTCAAAATTATCCAAATTTCCAACTTTCGCCAAATGACCCCAAAATGACCTACGGATCTCCAAATCTACTTCCGATCGCGCTTCCAATACCGGAATCACCATACGGAGCTATTCCCAGACTTGGAATCCCAAACGGACATTGATAATTTTGAAATGCACTTCAACTCAAATTAATAAAATTCTTTCAAAATGCTAACTTCCGCAATAGGTGCCGAAACGCTCCCGGGGCATCCAAAACCCGATCCGAACATACGCCCAGGTCCGAAATCATCATACGAACCTGCTGGAACCTTCAAATCCCGATTCCGAGGCTGTTTACTCTAAAATCCAATCTTAGTCAATTCTTCCAACTTAAAGCTTTCGAAATGAGAATTTTCTTTCCGATCCAACTCCGAACTTCTCGAAATTCAATTCCGACCATACGCACAAGTCATAATACCTGAAGTGAAGCTGCTCATGGCCTCCAACCGCCGAACGACACGCTAGAGCTCAAAACGACCGATCGGGTTGTTACATTCTCTCCCACTTAAACATATGTTCGTCCTCGAACGTGCTAAGAACTGCGCTGGAGTTGTCCAAAATCACTGATTAGCACCTCGTGCACCTACCCGTGCTACCACAACTCAGTTGAGCACACTGGCTCGAGTAAATCTGAAGATTCCACTTTTGTTTAGTCAAACTAGCCTTAGAGTCAAATTCCAACATCCGGAATCTTCTGCTAGACTTGTTTCCAACATACGATCACTGTATCAATCACCACACGATGTACCAAAACATGACTGCATACCTTTGCTGAATTCACACCATGCACCGCATAATTCACATGACCATAATAACATCCTCTGATAACAACAGCCAAAATTCCATGAACCTGATGTCCACAACACACCTCATGCCACATACATGTCCTGCTCCAACTCTTGTATTGCTGCCGCAGCGGAAAAGATGCGTAGAAATTTACAACCAACTGTCGAGTCAACCATTCATTGAGTTTCTCCCCTTGACAAGAACCATTACCTCATTTTGGACTGAATACCGATATTTATTCTTTAACTATGCCTCATACCGATCTGATCACACTGACCCCAGGTCCAATAATCCCGTCTCTCCTAGCATAAGCTGCCCAGGCAATAAGCCACCTCAGACTCTGTCAAAGATCTCATATGATGCCACAATGTGCCGACAAACTACAAACTTGAATGTGATACATAAGGAAAACGAACTTTGGAAAGAACTACTCAACCCACGTAACTAACTAGACAACCGAAAAGGTGTTACGAACCTTCCTCAGAAAATGGAAAACAAAACACACGAAAATAGACATAGGGGACTGCACTCAACATCACACTGTTGCGGCGTACAGCCCGATCCAAACAACATACCCGTGGCGGCATGCCACCTGATTTACACATAATAACATGCAAGGAATTAGTTACCGAGCTAAAATGCTCATAACTAGAAAATACCCGAATATCGGCCACAAGCACGCTAAGTGCATAATACCATCCTCGGGAGGACAGACAGCGCCATACGCTACAAAACTCAAGTACAACTAAGGTACGATATAGGATCTGAATCTCGAAAGCCATCCCGCTCATATAACACCGCGGAACCTCATCACATAGGAAATTTATCAAGCCGTTTCACAATACACACGGCACAATATAGTATTACATGAAATAGGCGACGATGAAATAACATCTAACATCTGAATACTCCTCTATAAGGAGCGCTATGCTGAAATGAACACATCCGGCCTGACATAGAGCCCACATTCACATTTAAATCCATCCACAGACCTCAAGCCGATTCTGATCGCACCGTACTAGGCTAATAACCTTTCAAGGATCCATAATAACCTTTTTTCCCCATAACACACGAGAACAACTATCATAACCGGAACAAACTTCCACAATCCACAACTAAATGAACTGAGCGCCCTCCAGGCATAAATTTTCAAATTAGCGATATTACAAACCTCTTCATACTTGGTTTAAATCTTCAATCAATCAAGTGACTATATGTCACACTTATACAATCTTCCTGTGGGACATGCTCCCACGACTTTTCGCACCGGGTAACAAGTCTGCATGCCCATACCACCGGCCACACTAATGTTGTGAATCAAATCGAGAATCCGCAATCAGTATGCAAAGCCTTTTACACAAGACACCGATCTCAGGCGACGCCAAAGACAATACCAACTTACTCTAACTATATGAATCTTTTCCCGCTCATCCGAGCTCTTGACATTCTCGTCGACACCAAACTGCAACCTTGGTCCTCAACTTCTGAATCCCATGCCGATTACTGCACTTAATCATGCCAATGCGCAAGAGTACACGAATTTCATCTTAACTTCCGAACTACTAATAGGGTAAACACTTCACCACATAGAAACCTTTTACTTAACTCATTCCAAGAGAACCATCTCAACATGCGACTGAATCCTCATATCTGCAGAAAATACCAACCTTAAGTAGTGGTCTAAACCACCATAACCCTTCCGGGATACATTTGCATATAACAGGCCATAATACTCGAAAACCTCCAAATAAGATCAGTTACGGCAACCGTCAAACCTCGCACGTACCGTCACAAATCACATGAATAACCCAACACACTGAAGGAGCTGATCATTGCCATCATTATGCCGATTCAACCATTTCTAACGGACCCGACTCTTTCTAATTTACCCTGGACTTTCCTTAGGAATAATAATAACTCCATTCAAAGCATGGAGAACTCAATCCGCACTCGTCCGGAGTGATCCTATTTCACGAGACCACATTGTCTCAAAACCCATGAACCATTCCATACCCTCATTGTGTGCATAATCGCGTCTTCAATTGATATACCCATTCTGATGATTTTTCTATAAATCCAAAGTTACATGCTTCCCTTCCTCTCATGATTCCCTGTAGACCAAAGATAACACGGAACACTCCAAGATCCTTTATCATAATCCGCTGCAAAAACTCGATATTCAACCATACTATGGACTCGAAATCCTTAGGCACCACACCTTAAATTTTGAATCCACTAGGACTGTTATTGAGAGTCACCCACTTTGACTTGGTCTCGAATATAATCAACTCCAAGGCTCTGCTAGCACATGAGCACCCTCTCAAAGAAGCACCTGACCGAATCATCTTCCTTGTAACTCGCCTCTATACGAAGCATAAATCCTGAGTCTTCCCAAAGCCTGAGCATGAACCGATAAGGCCAACTATAGCACATATTCCTCAAATCGCTTGCTCAAATTACTACTGATGTTCTCTTTCCTTAATCGTAATAACCCATCAATATGCCGATAACCAGAAATCTTACAAATAGACGACCATGCAATCCAATTGTGGGCGGTGGGACTCTCCCACTTAGTTTGAGGCTACTATTGCATAAACCTGAAACCCACCAAGATTCTTCCTTCATCGATATGATGTAGCACAATCAACCCGCCAAATTCCTCGAAATCCTTCTATTAACCTTTAATAAACACTCCGAACTACTAGCCACATTTACATATTAAATTTCTTACCGGGTAGCCAGTAGAACTCTTCGCAGAAGCTTTGTCAACAATACGTGACCGCTAACCTGCTCACAGGAGATAGCCCACCTGTGGAAATTACATGCCGACATATTCCAACGTCGCTGCACTGGGTATAATTACTACGAAATCAGTAGATCATCCTGAGTCCGAGCTCATTCACTAGCTGCACCAGTCTGTTCATTCCTCATGGATGTCACCTAAAGGTACGACAATACATTCCAATCCAAAGTCATATGGTATCCTTTTTCATATCATGCAACTCCTTTCTGTTGTATCCAATCTCCCGCCGCATAATAGCCAATATTTTAAATTAAGTCCGTAGACCTAGTCACTAACCACCATGAATCCCAAATCACTCTAAACTTTCCTCAAGACGTGTAGCTATCCTACCCCGTAACCCATATGCTACCTTGCCACTCTCCCACTTTGGTCAAACCATCTCCTTTAAGCAACTACTCGACTTATGTTTCTCACACTTGGCCTTCTAGGAACGCAACCACCACAAGACACCTCCCACATGTCCTTCCTCATCCTTCGCTGCCCAGTTGTTGCCTTAAATTGAAATCTACCTCTGTAGCACTTGAACCGATAAATTGCTACCAACTTTAAACCCTTCTGAAAATCATCTTTCTCGAGCCATCAATACCGAAAATGTCGATTCAATCCTGAACCACTACATACTGCGACCTCTGGCAGCCGCTTTCTCGGCACCATTTATAATACTCTGCCCCAAGGCAAATTGAAGGAAACCATAACACCGGCGAACTTAACATATTATAACCAACCATGGACAATGACGCCACATCACAGGCGAAGATTCCACCGCGCTCGAAAATATCGAGTTCCGCTACTCCATCGACCCAAGTCTGAACATTTTCAATTCGATTGCCTTTCCTCCGTCAAAAGTAAAATACCGAATCTCTGTATCATGCACTGAGTAAATCTCCTTTCAAGTCATTCACTGCCCCGACACATGGGCAAGCATCCTACCATCACATCAATACTGTGTGATAACAACTCATGAGCATCATAGCAACCTATGCATAGCCTCAAAGCTCTCAGAAGTACAACTACTGAGTTGAAATGACAGAATATCCTTCTACAAGGCGACGACAATAGCCCAATCAACTACGCAGGGAGAAACATCCCGCACTACATCTGTAGAACCATTACAATTCCTCAATTCCCTATTTATAACCAGCGCTTCACGTCGCATAAGATTGAATGGGAAAGAAACTAAGGCATAGGCCTCAAAGGAAACAAATCGCACGATGAGGAATCAAGAAGGGAAGTGCTCCTAACAGCCTTATAGCCTCTCGAAGATAAGTACAAACATCTCCGTACCGATCCGCGAGACTCTACTAGACTCGCTCATGACTCGTGAGACCTAAGTGAACCTAGTACTCTGATACCATGTTGTCACGACCAAAAATTCATTAAAGGTCGTGATGGCGCCGGACACCACTGTCAGGCAAGCCAACACTAATTAGTTAATTAAATTCTCATTTTTAATATTTTTGAAATCGTAAATTTACTTCAATTTATCTAGTAAAAGACGAATTTACATAATAAATAACAATGTTTTCCAATTTCAATACTGAATATCCCATAATCATCCCAGAACCCGGTGTCACAAGTGCATGAGCATTTTCTAGGAATTTAAAATAAAATACAATAACTGTCCGGAATACAAATTTGGACAGGAAAGAAAAACACATTACTCTGAAGGAGACTCTGCTGGCTGTGGGTCGTACATAAGATGCAACTCACCTAAGTCCCCGTAATAACCGCGCATCTGCGCCCACAAGGCCACTAGTCATATATGTACTTGCACAAAACATGCAGCAAGTGTAGTATGAGTACGTAAATTAACGCGTACCCAGTAAGTATCACACCTAACCTCGAAGAAGTACTGACGAGGGTCGACTCATACACTTACTATGAGCTATAATCAATATACCAATGATATGATAAATTATGGATTTTTTATGAGGCAACGGTAAACACAATAACATGAGACAGGTAAATAATTCTCTTGTTAATAGAGGATTTCCATATTTATCTTCATCTTTTAAAAATTTATATCTCCGGCCGATGAGGCCATATCAATTATCAATAATTCCCAAAACAATTAATTAAGTCATGCACAAATCATACCGAGGTCGTAAGGCCCGATCCAACAAATATTTGAATTGTGCACTGCTAGATGGTCGAATGGCGCGAACCATAGATGCATCTATTTACTACCGAGGTGCTCGGCCCGATCCACAAATAACAATTTTTTTTCAAGAAAATACAAGTTTCTCATTTACAGTCAAGTATCTCATACAAACCTTCAAGTAAGTAAATTTAACCTTATACAAATTCTTTTATCAATTTCTATCATGACTAAGTGATTATATTAGCAAGTAAGGGCACAAACATCCCAAGTATAGCATGATACGGGTCCTAAGGTACCCAGACAATAGCATAATAGTAGCTATGTACGGACTCTCGTCACCTCATACGTACGTAGCCCCCACAATTAGGTACAAATATTTATTTAAACCACCTATGGGGTTAATTCCCTCTTACAAGGTTAGAAAGGAGACTTACCTCGCTCCGAACTTTCATAACCGGCTCCCAAGCCATTCAATCAACTCAAATCGATGCCCAACGCTCCAAAACTAGTCAATAAATAAGCGAATCCATAAATATATACTCTAATACTCATTATAATCCTATTTATAACAATTCCCAACTCCGTTGGAAAAGTCGATAAAATCACCTTCGGGCCCACGTGCCCGGATTCCGAAAATTTCCGAAGATAATCATTACCCATAACCTTGTGACTCAAATATATGATTTATTCTCAATTCCATGTCCAAATTCGTGGTCAAAATCCAAAATACCAAATTCTATGTTTTCTACCAAAAGCCCCACAATTTCTACTATTTTCCATGTTTAAATTCTTATACAAACCATGTATTTAACTTATACTAAGTGGGGATCACTTACCATGAGTTGCTTGCTGAAAATCTCCCCTTGAAGCTCTTCAAAATTGCCCAAACCAAATGAAAATGGGAGAAAAATGGGCCAAATCCCGTTTTAAAGAAACACACTACCCAGCCCGACCTTCGCACCTGCGGTCCAATAGCCGCTCCTGCGGCTCCGCGGGTGCGGTCCAAATTTTGCTCCTGCGGTCCTCACTGCCCAGCCAAGACCTCGCACCTGCGGAAGTTTCTTCGCTTCTGTGAGCTTCACAGGTGCGACCTGCTATGCGCATATGCGCAATGTTATGCACTAGCGGTAGCTACCTCGTGCCTGCGCACACGCAGGTGCGCTTCTCCAGTCCGCTTCTGCGGCTCCCCTAGCTCCAGTCCTTCTCGCTTCTGCGAGCAATTTTTCGCACCCGCGATCTCGCACCTGCGGCCAAAGTCACGCAGGTGCGATTTCACCAGAAGCATTAAGCTTCAGAAATTCTTAAGTCCAAAAATCGATCTGTTAACCTTCCGGAATCCACCTGAGGCCCTCGGGACCTCAACCAAATATACCAACACATCCCAAAACGCGTTACGAACTTAATCGAGCCTTCAAATCACATCAAACAACGTCGAATTCATGAATCGCACCCCATTCCAAGCTTAATGAACTTTAGAATTTCAACTTCTACATTCGATGCCGAAACCTATCAAATCACGTCTGATTGACCTCAAATTTTACACACAAGTCATAATTGACATTACGGACCTATTCTAACTTCCGAAATCCAACCCCGATATCAAAAAGTCCACTCCCGGTCAATCTTCTCAAAATTATCCAAATTTCCAACTTTCGCCAAATGACCCCAAAATGACCTACGGACCTCCAAATCCACTTTCGGTCGCTCTCCTAATACCGGAATCACCATACGGAGCTATTCCCAGACTCGGAATCCTAAACGGACATTGATAACATTGAAATGCACTTCAACTCAAATTAATGAAATTCTTCCAAAATGCTAACTTCCGCAATATGTGCCGAAACGCTCCCGGGGCATCCAAAACCTGATCCGAACATACGCCCAGGTCCGAAATTATCATACGAACCTGCTAAAATCTTCAAATAACGATTTCGAGGCCATTTACTCTAAACTCCAATCATAGTCAATCCTTCCAACTTAAAGCTTTCGAAATGAGAATTTTCTTTCTGATCCAACTTCGAACTTCCCAAAATTCAATTCCGACCATACGCACAAGTCATAATACCTGAAGTAAAGCTGCTCATGGCCTCCAACCGCCGAACAACGCACTAGAGCTCAAAACGACTGGTGGGGTTGTTACACAGTAAGTATCCCGCCTAACCTCGAAAAAGTAGTGATGAGGGGTCGGCTGAGACACTTACTAAGGGCCAACAATATGATAATATAAAATTCTAATTAAGCAAGACATATATAACAATAAAACTCAGAATAAGAAATATTGAACAATTCATCACCATGTTTAAGAACCCAAATCACTTCCTTCATTTAAAACAAGTGATCTTTCAAATAAAGAATTTATACCAATTAAAAAAAGGGACTTCCAGTTCTATTATCATTCACAAAATTCCACCGAGGACATTCGGCCCGATCCAACATAAATGTAAGTTGTCCACTGCCGAGGGTCGAACGACGCGAACCATAGATGCATCTATTACCCCGCTCGTGGATCATACATGTGACGCGGTCAAATATAAATTTATCAATAAATCATAGCCCTTTCTTGATTCTTTTCAAAATAAAGACAATTCAACTTGAAGCTTTTAAATCCTTGAAAATCCTCAACTCAGTTCCATTTGATACAGTTAACACATATAATCAAATAACGGTGTCCACAAAGCATGGTGTAAACCTAAAAACTACCCGGACATAGACAGGAATAGTAGCTACGTACGGACTCTCGTCACTTCGTCTGTACGTAGCCCCCACAAATACCATATTAATTAAGTTCACATATGGGCTAAATTCCCTCTTACCGGGTTAAAAAAGAGACTTACCTCGCTCTGAAGTTCCATCACCGGCTCCCAAGCCCTTCCAATAACTCAAACTGATACCCAACGCTCCAAAACTAGTCAATAAACGTGCAAAATCCATAAATACACACTCTAATACTTATTATAATCCAATTTATAACAATTATAAACTCCGCTTGAAAAGTCGATAAAATCATCCTCGGGCCCACGTGCCCGGATTCCGAAAATTTTCGTAGATAAACCTTACCCATATCACCACAAACTCAAATATATAATTTATTCCAAGTTCCACGTCCAATTTCGTGGTCAAAATCCAAAAATAAAATCTCTAGGTTTTCTACCAAAAACTCCATAATTTCTACCAATTTTCATGCTTAAATCCTGATAGAATCCATGTATTTAAATTATAATAAGTGGGAATCATTTACCTTGCGATGCTTGATGAAAATATCCCCATGAAACTCTCCAAAATCGCCCCAAACAGATGAAAAATGAGAGAAAATGAGCCAAATCCCGATTTTAAAAGAACCTTTCTGCCCAGACGACTTTCGCATCTGCGGAACAATAGCCGCACCTGCGGCGTCGCTTCTGCGGAACTCATCCATACATAATGCCTCGCACCTGTGGAACATTCCCCGCTTCTGCGACATCGCAGGTGCGAGCTCCCCTTCCGCTCCTGTGCTTTCTTCCGCTTCTACGCCCCATGCTTCTCTTCTGCGCTTGCGCAGATGCGGCCAAAACTCCGCACCTACGGTCCTCCCCCTGGCTGGCCTTCTCCGCTTTTGCGAGCAATTTGCCGCACCCGCGATCTCGCACCTGCGGCCAAAGTTACGCAGGTGCGATTACACCAGAAGCATTAAGCTTCAGAAATTTTGAAGTCCAAAAATCGATCCGTTAACCTTTCGGAATCCACCCGAGGCCCTCGAAACCTCAACCAAATATACCAACATATCCCAAAATACATTACGAACTTAGTCAAGCCTTCAAATCACATCAAACAATGCTAAAATCATGAATCACACCCAAATTCAAGGTAAATGATCTTTAGAACTTCAAATTTCTACCTTATGCTGAAACCTATCAAATAACGTCCGATTGACCTACAATTTTGCACGCAAGTCATAATTGATATTACGGACCTATTCCAACTTTTGGAATCGGAATCCGACCCCAATATCAAAAAGTCCACTTCTGGTCAAACTTCTCAAAACCTTCAAATTTTTAACTTTCGCCAAATGACCCCAAAATGACCTACGGGCCTCCAAATCCACATGCGGACGCGCTCCCAATACCAGAATCACCATACAGAACTATTCCCAGAGTCTAAATCCCAAACGGACATCAATAACATTGAAATGCACTTCAACCAAAATTTAGGAAATTCTTCCAAAAATGCTAACTTCCATAATAGGTGCCGAAATGCTCCCGGGTCATCCAAAACTCGATCCGGACATACGTCCAAGTCCAAAATCATCATACGAACCTGTTGGAACCTTCAAATCCCGATTACGAGGTCGTTTACTCAAAATCACCCTTTAGTCAATTCGTTCACTTAAAGCTTCCGAAATCAGAATTCTCTTTCCAAATCCACTCCGAACTTTCCGAAATTAAATTTCGACTATGCGTACAAGTCATAATACCTGAAGTGAAGCTACTTAGAGCCTCAAACCGCTGAATGACACGCTAGAGCTCAAAACGACTGGTCGGGTCATTACACCAATATTGCTACTAAACCTCATGTTATTGTGGCGATAAGAGTTGCCACTTAAGGTATAATTCCTTTTGCGGCGACTACCGTCGCTACTAAAAGTCATTCATTAGTGGCGACCTACCTCAAATCTATTTTGTGGTTGGGTATTTACTGCACATTGTTGTGGCGAGTTAAGTCGCCACAAAAATATTTAGTAATGGCAGTACATGGAGCGATCAGAAAGTCGCCATTAAATATGTATAGCAGCGACTTATCATGCTTTAGTAGCGACTTTGGTCACCACTAAAAGTTCGATTTTTTGTAGTGAATTGAAAATTTGTTTAATAGAAATTACACACTACAACAGTTTTGATCCTGTGGATCATTACATAGATAGGATAGCCCATGCATAGCATGCTGGTTACCAAGTTTTTCTAGGTGCCTACAACCATGAATAGAAACAAATTTAACATGAACATCTCCCACTTTGTCCGCCAGCATCCTGGTCGTGACATAGGTTGGAGGATTAACTAGACGACAAAGGTTATTGATGCATGCTTTGCCGAAAGGTGAGCCACTTCATTGCCTTGACGAAAATTATGCTAGATCACTACCATGCCCATTCTGGAGATTAACCACCTGCATGTATTAATGATAGAGTCATAAGTTATACAACCATTGTTAATATAGGTAATTACCTGTGTGGTGTATGTTTCCACCTCTAAAGGATGTAGCTTTATTTCATGAGCAAGATGTAGTCCTTGGTAGAGGGCTTGTAGTTCGGTTTGAATGGGTGTTTTTGCGTAAGATTTCATTTGGAATACTAGGACCCAATCCCCACTGGAGTTCCTAAATACACCCCCTGCTCCTCCATGTGAATCTCCCCCTTTGAAGGATCCGTCCATGTTTAGTTTGTACCACCCTCTACGTAGTGCTGACCAACTATATTTAACGGGGACCTGTGTATCTAGATTTATCTCGTGGTTAGTTAATAGTTCGTATTGAGTGGCTTGATTTACTATAAAGGCTAAGGAGATTTCTTTGAAGTGTTGTTTATGTTATTGTTATTTCTATTTATCCAGATATTCCATATGATGAATGAGAATACATTAGTCCAAGAGATGTGGCTATTGGATATATTTGGAGCTAGTTCCCTGAGGTAGTTTAGCCGGTTGTCATTATTTGGGTACTTAATAACTATACCTAATTATTGCCACAAATTTTTAGCCAGGAATCATCTCAAAAATATATGGCTAATATCCTCAGTCTCCTTACGATAAATTGTGCATAAATTGTTAATGTTCATTCCTATACGTGCTAGATGGTATCTGCATGGTAATCTATTGTGGTGATAAAGCCAAAGGAAGTACTTTATTTTGTTAGGATATTTGAGTTTCGAGATCCAATTAAAATTATTTTGTATAGAGGGGTTTTTGTCAATGAGGTCATAGCAAGAATTTGTTGTGAAAGTGCCATTATTGCTAATATCCCATATTAGGGTATTCCTTTTAGCTCCTGGATCGAAAATAATGGATATGATCCTTTCTTGTATTTCAATAGGGATATTTAAGGATATTTTTTCCAGGTTCCACATGTTGTTAGAACGAATATTTCTAACTGTGAGAGTAGCCTCATATGAGTTCAGGGGTCCTGTGACATAACTCCTGAGATTATTACAGTTGGGGATCCACTTTGTTTCCCAAATATTTAGAGATAATTTTTGATGGATAGACCATGCTACTCCTCGTTGGCAGATTGGCCATCCTGTGACAATGCTCTTCCAAATAAAGGAAGTATTGTATTTGGAATGATTACTATATTTGTTGGTGAGAATGTTTGCCCAAAGGTTTAGTGGATTATTAGTTAATCTCCATGCTAGGCCAGCTAGTAGGGCCAAGTTTTTGATTTAACTTTTTTATGCCCAATCCATCATTCTCCTTTTTGTTTGTGACCACGTCCCAACTAAGAAGATGTAATTTCTTGTTAGTTTCAGTGGTACCCCATAGGAAATTCCTTTATATTTTATCAATTGTTTTGAGTGTTTTGGAGGGTAGGAGAGTATATTGCATGAAGTAGGCTAGAAGACCTGATAGGGTCGATGAAATGAGTGTGGCTCTCCCAGCTAAATTCATACAATTTATTTTCCAGCTTGAAAGTCTAGCACGCATGTTATCAATGATGTGTTGCTAGTTTTTATGTGTAGGATTCCCATTAATTATCGGAAAACCTAGGTATTTCCCAAAGCAAGTATTACTTTTGATGTCTAGGCCAGCGGAGATGTTAGCAATACAAGTTTTAGTACAATTTTTGGAGAAAATAATTCTAGATTTATTATAGTTGATATTTTATCGAGATATTTCACAGAAAAAATCAAGACCCTTACGGATTGTGGAGCATATTTTATTGTTTACTTTCCCCATTAGAACTAGGTCATCTGCAAAGAATAAGTATGACAATGGAGGTCCTTTAGAACTTAATTTAATGTCAACTTGGTGGTTGATATACCTGGACATCATTTCCATACATAGGATATATAGATATGGTGACATTGGATTGCCTTGCTTAATACCTCTACTAGGGCAGAAGTAGTTTGTTTTGGATCCATTTACAAGTACAACTATGGTACTTGTAGTAATACACGGCATTATTAGCTTAAAAATCTTGGTAGGGAACTTAAAGTATAATAAAGTTCGATAAATAAAGGACCATTCTAATTTATCGAAAGCTTTTTCTAAATCAATTTTGACTAACATGTTACTAGACTTACCATTAATTTTTTAAAAATGGTTAATGACTTCCTGAATGATAATAACATTATCATTCGCTCTTCTATTTTTAATGAAACTTGATTGGAATGGGCTAATTAGCATGTCCGGAAAAGGCTTTAATCTATTAATAATTATTAACAATTATTTTTGTGATAGTTTTGTAAATAGAGTTGCACATGCCTATTGGCTGGAAATGATTAAGATTATTTGCATTGAGAAATTTTGGGATTAGACACAAGTAAGTGGTATTTATTTCAGAAGGGATTGTGTTTTCAGTGAATACTTTGTGGCAGAAGGTTCGAACAGATTGACCTACAATATGCCAATATTTTTGATAAAAAAATAAAAGTGCAATCCGTCTGGTCCTGGTGACTTAAATGGTTTGAAGGAGAATATGGCTGAATTAATTTCACTATATAGTAGTGGCTTATCTAGGATTGATAAGTCTACGTTATCAAAGCTAATGGTGCTCAATTTAATATTAGACCAATTTGTTGAAATATGGTTAGTAGTGAACACGGTGCTGAAGTGGTCGTGAGTATAATATAAGAGGTATCTTTGGTTGTCAATCTAATTACCTTATGCATTATTAAAGAAGCTAATATGATTTTATCTTTTTCTATTGAATGCTGATATATGGAAGAAATTAGTATTTGTATCCCTGTCATTAAGCCAATTAATACGAGATCTGAGTTTCCAATAATCTTCTTCCAATTTCAAGATACTATTGTATTCGTTTGTTAGGGATTGTTCTAGATCTTGTAAGAATTGATTACGCCAATAATTAACAGAATTTTGGATACCAACTAGTCGTGCTAGGATCCTTTTTTTATTTTTAAAAATGTTACCAAATGTTGATTTCCCCCATAGTATGATATTTTTTGTGAAAGTATTTGTAGCGTCTAGGAGGTCTTTATTATTCCAGTTTGAAACTACCACATTTGGGAACTCTAGGTGAGTACACCATATATTTTCTAACATAAAGGGCCGTTTTGAATTATTGTAAGGGTTATTTAGTTTGACTAATATAGGGTTATGGTCGGAGTATGTTTTAGGGAGGTGGGTGACTGTGGCATTTGGGAATGTTTTTAACCATTCCTCATTGGCAAAAACTCGATCAAGTCTTTCCATGATAAGGCCTTTGTTTCTTCTCCTATGGTTTGACCATGTAAATTTGCAACCCTTAAAGTCAAGATCAATTAGATTACACTTATTAACGTAGTTCCAAACTTTAGATGATCTAGCTAATTTCATAGGTCTTCCTCCCATCTTTTCACTATTGTTAATGATATCATTAAAATCGCCACCTATCATCCAAGATCCCTCATATATTTTAGAGATGGAAACAAGGTTTTCCCACATTATATCCCTATAATTAATCTTAGTGCTAGCATAGATAGAACTAAATAGCCATTGGGTTTTGTAAGGTTGTACCTGAAGTATTGCATGGATTTCTTGGTCTCTCCTAGTGAACTGTTAGACTGTGATGAGGTTATGGTTATAGAGAATAGACATACCACATGTTTGACCCTCTGTTGGCACCTCTATTAATTCTGAGAAATTAAAATCATTGAGCAATGTTGCATGGGCTGACATCCTAGTTTCTAGCAAAGCTACCATGCATGGCCTATGAGTATCGATGAGCTCCCTAAAGTTTTTACGGAAACCATCGGTGTTTGCCCCCCTCACATTCCAGAAAATTATACTAGTGGGCCTATTCATTTGTATTGATTGATGTTGGTTGGTGTTGGCTTCTAATTCCACAGAGTTGTGGTTCCTTCTCCTTGATGATACTAGTATCACTGCTTGTTTTCCCGCAGTTGGATCTTGTGGTGGTCGTATATGCATTGAGCATTTGTATATCGTGATGGGGCAGCTGAAGATGTACTTCTTGCTCCACAGATCTGGGAAGAGAAGTATTTTTACTTCGTTTAGGCTTGAAAACTCCACACTCGGTTCCATACCTTATTGTGGGAGTTCTTCTTCTTCTCCTACTGGATTCTGATTTGGTTCTTGTACATTATGTTGGGGATTGGGATTCATGTTGATTGGATGGTTGTTCACAGACTGCACTTCTTCCTGATCTGCATGCATGTTCCAGGCCATGAATATTGGATTTAGGTTCGTGTTCTCTTCTGGTGGAAAGAAGGAGAGGTTTATCGGTAGGTTTAGTGGAAAGTATGTGTCACGACCCAAAATTTCACCACATGCGTCGTGATGGCACTTAGTCTCTAAGACTAAGTAAGCCGATTATAATTATAATTCAAGCCAATTTATTTTTTATATATATAAACCAACATCAGAAATAATTACAAACAATCTCCCAAGACTGGTAATACTGAGTCGCGAACTCTAACTGAATACATGAAGTGATCTCAAGGATCGAATACTCAATACTGTATGATTAATAATTAACAGTACAATAAAATTGAAAGACTCCAAGGGACTGCGACGACCAAGCAGCTCTACCTTGAATCCTTGTGATCACACTCTAACTTTGTCTGAGTCCAATATCTCCAATACCTCGCTCTGCACAAAAATGTGCAGAAGTATAGTATGAGTACACCACGGTCGGTACCCAGTAAGTATCAAAACTAACCTCAGTGGAGTAATGACGAGGTACAGTCGGGACACTCACTAGTCTAATAACCTGTGCAATATAGTATACAAAAATAATAGAAAATAAATAACGATGATGGCAACAATAATCAACCAGTGATATACACATCAAGGCGACAAGAACAACATAAATATTGCGCAACAAATAATGGATATAAGTACAACCAATAAATCAAGTTCTTCCAATATAAATCTTTCGCATATATGTTTTTTTTTCAAATAGAAATCTTAAAATACTCTCAAATAAATCTTTTTCAAATATAATTCCTTCAAATAAAATTCTTTCAAATGAATTTCTTTCGAATAAAAGTCACCCTGTGACACAGCATTTCAAAATCATAAAATACGGGTCTCAGCCCACTTTCATATTTTCACGGCACCTCATGCCAATTTCTCTATTAAAACCGCACGGACAACTCACGTACCAAATATCATCATCATTTAACCACGGCACCTCGTGCCCACATTTCATATCACAACTGCACGGAAAATTCACGTACCAATATCATCATTATTTACTCACGGCACCTCGTGCCCACATTTCATATCACAACTGCACAGACAGTTCACGTGCCAATATAATTATTATTACTCACGGCACCTCGTGCCCACATTTTATTTCATAATCCACTTGACAATAACTACAGGCTCCCAAATTTCAACATAGATCAGACTATTATCAATTTATCAATAACAAGACAAATTGCACAAGGTATAAAAATAAACACAAGGAAAATTATAACATCACGTGAAAATTACCAACGCAATAACCCCACATTATCACATATCATCCCTAACAATAGCCACAATTATCTCTCCTATAGCCATCCTTATCACTCCTATAATAGCCTCTCTTATCCCTCCGTCCTGACAATATCAATAGCCACCCTTATCGCTCTTATAGCCACTCTTATCTCTCCTATAGCCACCCTTATCGCTCCGTCCAGACAATATTTCAACACACATAACAACAGTGAAATGCTACCCTTATACCCACATAATATCAACAATGAAATGCCACCCTTATACCCACATAATATCAACAGTGAAATGCTACCCTTATATCCTCAAAATAATAACTCAATAAAAACAATAATTTACACGGAATATTATCACGACAACATAACAAAATCAATTCATATCACGATTTGCCCAATGGCCACAACCAATTCTAAAGATATAACAAAATTAATTAATTTCACAACAAATAGCCCAAGGCTCCACACAATGTGTATAAAACCTCAAAAATAATCAACAACGATAGAAAATAATCAGCATAGGACAACGCCTTCATTAATCCAAATTTTGATAATTATATTAACACTTCTTCTTAAGCCTATTTAATTAATTATTTGCAGAGGAAAAATCCACAATAAAATTAAATCCCAAGAAATATCAAACCATCAAACTCACAAAATTCACATAAATATACAAGTAATAGTTACATCGAATTGTCGTATAAAAACAAGTTCAATAAATGTGATTCGAGGCATGGAAATTAGATGATTAAATATATGCCAACAATTATCCAATTTACTACACAATATGCCCAAGACTTTAACTCAATAAATTTTGCACATATAAGCCCGGGTACGTACTCGTCACCTCGCGTACACGACTTTTTATATTTCACAAATGGCACATAAGACTCGATGCCTAAGGGGTAATTCTCCCACTTGAGATTAGGCAAGACACTTACCTTTTTGAACTTAGGCCGATATTCCAAAATAGCTTTCTCATGTGAATTGACCTCCGGATGACTCCAATCTTTCTTGAGCCTTCCTTACATTACTACGAGGTTTCGAAAATCCTAGCAACTTCAATATATTTAGAAACATAACAAAAGTGAACCATAATTAGGAAGATTTTTATGGTTTTAGCTCATTTGAATATTTTATCAAACACTAGGTGTGTAAATTTGGTTACAAGGTTCTTCTATAAGATTTCCTTCATTCCACAACCCAATCTTTACTTATTTGATCTCAACAATCTTCCCACAAACTTTATTGGTACAAGGATATATACATAATACTCTTACACCCAAGAATCATACTCTCAATCACCAATCTTTTACTTCAAACTCAAAATTGAAGACTAGGGGTTGAATCTTATCTCTTAGATGAAGATCTTATGATTAGCTTCCTTGATTCTTGAAGATTGGATGATTAGAATGTTAGGTTCCCTCCTTATCTCTCTAAAATGCTCTTACCTCTCTCTAAAACCCTCAGAAAAATACCCCAAAATAAGCCCCAATGGCTATTTATTAAAATGGGGTCGGGTTACAAAAATAAAAAAATTAACCCTCCAAAAGCAGGTTTGCGGTCGCATAATGGACCGTAGAATGGGTATGCAGGTCGCAAAATGGTTGCAAAAATCGGTGCCCAGAACTGGGCTATTCCGATCCATTCTGCGACCAGTTTGCGGTCGCAGAGGAAGTTTCGCGATCGCATAACTATTATGCGATCGCAGAATTAGTCGCAGAATCGCATTTTTCTAGCCTTTGGTAATTTAGCTATAACTTCTTGTAGGAATGTCCAAATGATGAACGGTTTGAAGCATTAGAAACTAGACTCAAATATCTTTCATTAGATATATAATATACCATATTAACACTTTGTATCATGAGAGTTATGCTTATTTGAAGTTAGGTCTTATGCAAACTCACTTGAAACTTTAGTCTATTATGAAATTTCCAACCTCTACATTCGATGCCGAAACCTATCGAATCAAGCCCGATTGACCTCAAAGTTTGCACACAAGTCATAAATGACATAACGGACCTATTCAAATTTCCAGAATCATATTCCGACCTCATTATCAAAAATTCAACCTTCGATCGAACTTTCCGAAAATGGTCTATTTTTCAACTTTCGCCAAAATACGTCGAATTATCCTACGGACTTCCAAATCCAAATCCGTACATACGCTCAATTCTGAAATCACCATACGAATCTATTAACATCATCAAAATTTTATTTCGAGGTCGTTTGCTCAAAAGTCAACTCTCCGGTTAACTCTTTCCATTTAAGCTTATAAATAAGAATTGTTCTTTCAATTAATTTTCGAATCTTCTTAAAATCAAACTCGACCATACCCGCGGGTCATAATACATATTACGAAATTGATCGAGACCTTAAGTCACAGAACGGGGCGTTAATTCTTAAAATGACAAGTCGAGTCGTTACAGTGTGGGTTGGTAATTTGTGGGAGATTTCACTGATTTTGTATTATTTATATCAATGTGTGCTTCATGTTGGGAGATAATGGATTGAGTATGTTATTGATCCACATTTGGTTTGTGTAGTTGTTCATAGCTAAATGCATTCCTTCCAAGATAAGTTGGGCAAGGTAACGTGTGTTTTGGATTATTATCACCATCTCTTGCCCATTAATTTGGATGTTGAAGGTGATGGCATGGCCCAAAAGACCTGCTTCTAGACACGATGTTGGTTGGTAATTCTGTGGTGGAGGAGGAGATGTGAAAAAGAGTGGTTGATTTGGTAGGTGAGGTGGGAGTGGTGGTTGGTTATCCATGGTTTGGTTCCTATGTTAATGAAGGATATATACTAATTTGAATCTCCTTCTTGCAGGGAACGGTAGCCTTGGCATTTTTCCTAACGATGGAGTTTATATTTTGATTATTGATAGGAGGTAATGATGGGGATGTAGGGTTATTGTTTTCCTTTAGTAGGATCAATTTGCATGAAGGATGGGTGGAGTAATGTATGGGATTTAAGAAGACCGTTGGTAGATTTGTCTTTTGCCACATGTTGTGTTGTTTGTTCCATTTGGCAGTTAGCTTTTGCATGCAAAGCCAAGTGTTTTCTGAATTCATTATGGTTAGGATTGTTATCAGTATTGTTGAGTAGTGTATTGGATAATATTGTAGGTTGAATTACTTTTTGAATATTATTAGAGTTGGTAATAATATTTTATTTTAATAATTTGTGTTCCAATGATTGAGTTCCAATTTTCAATATTTCTCCAGTTGGATCAACGTGTAAGGACATTTTCTTTGGAATGTTCATTGCCGTTTGCATGCATTGGTTGTCCTCTAATCCATCTATTATTGGAATAGTGATTTCATTACAAACTGTGGGTAAATCCATGCGGTGGGCAAATTTGTTGGACGTGTCTAGGGTCTGTTTGGACGAATTAACAGGTTTGGAAGGAGCATGTTTGATTTTCTTATCAGAGTCAGAAATATTAGCAGGCTCATTTTCAATGTACCTAAGTTTTTGGATGTTAAGATACTTACATGTGTCAGCATTGAATATTTTTACATTTATACATGTTGTTACTGAATTGGTTGGTGATTTTGAACGTGTACTGAGTACCTTCTTTTTGGTAAAGGATATTGTCTTCCAATCCCCTTCACCTATGTCCCGTGCTATGGAGGTTTGATCATCTTTTTGTGAGTTGAACCTGACAGCTCGCATCTTTGAGTATTGGCAATTGATGAGATTGTGACCTAATCTTCTACTGTTTTTGCACAAATAATTTTCTCCTTCATATAATATTTGTTGCTTATAGGATCCAATAAAAATGAATGGTTTGACAGGTAAATTCATCGGAACTTCAACACATAACCTTGCATATCGACCTCTTAGTGTTGATGACGTGCAAGCGTCAATCCGCAGTAGTTTGCCTATTTTATTCCCAATATTTTGTAATATAACACCATCATAAAACTCTGTTGGGAGTTGAGGTAATCGTATCCATACCGCTTAATATAATTGTTTAGCTTCACTTTCCACAAATTAAGGCTCCCATTTTTGGACTGATAGAAAGAATCCATTAATGAACCATGAACCGTTATTCAAGGTTCGAATCATATTTTCTTCCTTGTTAAATTTTACTATAAAATAATATCACGACCCAAAATCTAACCATGGTCGTGATGGCACCTATCGAGTTACAAGGCAAGCCTATTTTCTAAAATATTACTACTAAATCGATTATAAGAATTTAATAAAACAATACCAACATTTGAATTTCTCATAATGCGGACGCTAGTAGCTACCTTGCAATCTCCACAGATAGCCGGCCTGAACTCAACGATCGCCGCGCTCTAACTCACCTGGATCTGCACATAAAGTGCAGGGTGTAGTATGAGTACAACCGACTCGGTAGTAACAGAAATAACTAAGAAACTGAGCAGTAGTGATGAGCTAAGTAAAACAGTCCAATTATTTATTTTCACAATTTAAAAATAAACAGAAATAAGCAGGTAAATTCCATAACTCAGTAAATGCCACAAAGAAGTTTAACAGATAAATGCAGCAACAACACAAATAAATACAACCTCACAACAGTGTCACTCCATCACTCATCACTCACTCTCAGCACTCAACACTCAAAACACTCAACACTTTGCGCTCACTGGGGTGTGTACAGACTCCGGAGGGGCTCCCAAAGCCCAAGCGCTAAGCACAGACAACTCACGTACCCTCATATCAATACCTGGATCCGCACGGTCAACGCACGTGCTACGCAGATAACTCACGCGCTATGGTATCAATACCTGGACCCGCACGGTCAACTCAAGTACTATGCGGACAACTCACGCGCTATGGTATTAATATCCTCACAACCAGACCCTCGGTCTCACTCAATCATGTACCTCACTAGCCTCACCATCATCAACAAATAAGGGAACACAGCCCACATCAAGTATCACAGCATATTAGCAAATAATAGAGACTGAGGTAAACATGTACAATAATTTCTATAACTAAGTACAAATAATGTGAGCATGAATAAAGCTTAAGCATGATCTCTAACATGAAGGCAGACAAGTTCAACAACAAGTAACTACGTAAACACAGATGATGGCCATGAGGCCTCACGGGACGGACCGAGTCTCAATCCCTCGAGGTATACACCCACACGCCTTTCACCTAGCGTTTGTATCACCTCCAAATAATCACACGATATCAAATTCTCCAGGTTTATACCCTCAAAGCCAGAGTTAAAACTGTTACTTACCTTAATAGCATAAAATCCTACTCCGAGATGCCCTCGTCTCTGGACTCGGTCTCCAAAAGCTCCAAATCTAACCATAATCAGATTAATACCATCAACATAGACTAACGAATCGAATTCCACAATAAAAACTATAAAATATGCCAAAAATCCAAAACCGGCCAAAACCTGGCCCCCAGTCCCACATCTCGAAATCAGTCAAAGATAACAGAATAATAAACCTCGTCCTCTTACGAGTTTAACCATATAAAATTCATCAAAATCGGACTCTGTTTGGTCCCTCAAATCCTCACTTAAACTATCCAAAACTCAAACCCTAACTCCGTCAATTTTACTTTGAAATCATAAATCAAATCCCAAAACCGAAGATGGATTCATGAAATATAAATGAAAATCGCCCCCAAAATCGCCCCAATCCGAGCTCCCCAACTCAAAATATGACCGAATGAACAAACCCTTGTTTTATATATTTTTCTGCCAGGTATTTTACATCATTTCTCATGCCAAACGATCCCGAAACTTGCTTTTTATGCCTCCAATAGATTCCTTATGAAATTCTAGTCAAGTTAGACTTTTGAATCACTCAATTTGACCTTATAATAAAGGAGATATGTTGGTTTCAATATTTGCAAATAGTGCAGATTTTTAAATACGCCGTCAGTGGCAATTTCGTAATTAATCTGAAAAAAATACTGGCAACCTAATTCTTAGTAAAATGACAATAAAATCCTCATACGATATACAAATTCGATGATTCTTTTTGCTACGGGTCCATAATTACGATACGGATCTAATGATTAAATCAAAAAAGAAATCAGAGCTCATTTGTTCAATATGATATCATTTATGCTTGAAGAAACGGCGTCGAAACATAAGAAAAACGAGCGCAACACAACCCAAACCTACCAACTCGATGCAACTCAACACAGCTTAACAACACATAAAGAAGCAGAAATAGAAAAATAGGGCTATAACTCTCGGAACGACTGGGCGGGTCGTTACATCCTCTCCCTCTTAAACAAACATTCGTCCTCGAACGTGCCAAGAGTTGTTCTCAAAACCATCAAGAACTCTTTCCGAACCCCAATGGCACAAAACCAATCCATCAAGACTGAATCCTTCTAACTCAACAAAGCTACGCAGACCACCAAAAACCCAAGGACATTGCCACAAAACACCTGTAGAACTCATTACCTCATACACACCCAAAGAACTAATCATACTCATTACCATGCCGATTCAACCTACTACCAAGATGTCCTATCTATCCAAGTTTCTTTTGAATTACCTTTAAATTGATACTTTGCCCCACCATAATACCACAATCCTCAACCCAGACTCACCACACGAGACCCAAGCATAAAACCACACCGCCCTAAGACTCATAGGCCGCTGAATACTCTCTTAAATATCCCCAAAAGTACCACAAGCACGCACTCACACAATCAACACCTCAGTGCTCAAGCTACAGTCAAAACCCGTCCTCATGTCCTCCAGACTGGCCCGACATCAACACACAGAAATCACATCTCGCACCTCATCCAGAGAATCACAATCTGTCGATGCACAACTGATACCGAGTGCTCATGTGCGCATATGAATGCGTGGAAGAAATTCAAAGAGTTATACTTCAAGCTGAATCAATACCGCATGAAAAGAATTCAAGAATGTGAAGTTTTCCTAAAGGTTCTGCAGCCTCTCGAAGAAAAGTACAGACGTTTCCGTACCGATCCGCAAGACTCTACTAAACCCGCTCACGACTCGTGAGACCTATATAACCTAGGCTCTGATACCAACTTGTCACGATCCAAAATCTAACCATGGTCGTGATGGCGCCTATCGTGTTACAAGGCAAGCCTATTTTTCAAAATATTACTACTAAATCGATTATAAAAATTTAATTAAACAATACCAATATTTGAATTTCTCATAAACTAAATCAACTCTAAATATAATATAGAAAATACGGAAACGAGCCCCAAACATCGGGGTGTCACTAAGTCATGAGCGTCTAAAACTATAAACTAAGATATATAAACTGTCTAACTGTCCAAAAGAAGAAATGACAAAAGGAGTAACAAGGTCTTGCGGACGCTAGTAGCTACCTTGCAATCTCCACAGATAGCCGGTCTGAACTCAACGATCGCCGCGCTCTAACTCACCTGAATCTACACATAAAGTGCAGGGTGTAGTATGAGTATAACCGACTCAGTAGTAACAAAAATAACTAAGAAACTGAGTAGTAGTGATGAGCTAAGTAAAATAGTCCAATTATTTATTTTCATAATTTAAAAATAAATAGAAATAAACAGGTAAATTTCATAACTCAGTAAATGCCACAAAGAAGTTTAACAGAGAAATGCAGCAACAACACAAATAAATACAACCTCATAGCAGTGTCACTCCATCACTCATCACTCGCTCTCAGCACTCAACACTCAAAACACTCAACACTCTGCGCTCACTGGGGTGTGTACAAACTCCGGAGGGGCTCTCAAAGCCCAAGCGCTAAGTACGGATAACTCATGTACCATCATATCAATACCTGGATTTGCATGGTCAACTCACGTGCTACGCGAATAACTCACGCGTTATAGTATCAATACCTGGACCCGTACGGTCAACTCACGTGCCACGCGGACAACTCACACGCTATGGTATTAATATCCTCACAACCAGGCCCTCGGCCTCACTCAATCATGTACCTCACTAGCCTCACCATCATCAACAAATAAGGGAATACATCCCACATCAAGTATCACGATATATTAGCAAATAATAGAGACTGAGGTATACATGTACAATAATTTCTATGATCGAGTACAAATAATGTGAGCATGAATAAAGCCTATGCATGATCTCTAACATGAAGGCAGATAAGTTCAACAACAAGTAACTACGTAAACATAGATGATGGCCATGAGGCCTCACGGGACGGACCAAGTCTCAATCCCTACAGGTATACACCCACACGCCCGTCACCTAGCATGGATATCACCTCCAAACAGTCACACGATATCAAATTCTACGGGTTTATACCCTCAAAGCGAGAGTTAAAACTGTTACTTACCTTAACAGCATAAAATCCTACTCCGGGATGCCCTTGTCTCTGGAGTCGGTCTCCAAAATCTCTAAATCTAACTATAATCATATTAATACCATCAACATAGGCTAACGAATCGAATTCCACAATAAAAACTATAAAATATGCCAAAAATCCGACACCGGCCAAAACCCGGCCCCGGACTCATGTCTCGAAATCAGTCAAAAATGACAGAATAATAAACCTCGTCCTTTCCCGAGTCTTAACCATATAAAATTCATCAAAATCGGACTCCGTTTGGTCCCTCAAATCCTCACTTAAACTCTCCAAAACTCAAACCCTAACTCCGTCAATTTCACTTTAAAATCATCAATTAAATCCCAAAAACGAAGATGGATTCATGAAATATAACCAAAACTAAGTATAGAACACTTACACCAATCCTTATGGTGAAAATCGACCCCAAAATTGCCCCAATCCGAGCTCCCCAACTCAAAATATGACCGAATGAACAAACCCTTATTTTATATATTTTTCTGTCAGCTATTTTGCATCGTTTCTTGTGCCAAACGATCCCGAAACTCACTTTTTATGCCTCCAGTGGATTCCTTATGAAATTCTAGTCAAGCTAGGCTTTTGAATCACTCAATTTGACCTTATAATAAAGGAGATATGTTGGTTTCAATATTTGTAAATAGTGCAGATTTTTAAATACGACGTCAGTGGCAATTTCGTAATTAATCTGGGGGAAAATCTGGCAACCTAATTCTTAGTAAAATGACCATAAAATCCTCATACGATGTCCAAATTTGACTATTCTTTTTGTTACGGGTCCGTAATTACGATACGGATCTAATGCTTCAATCAAAAAGAAATCGGAGCTCATTTGTTCAATATGATATCATTTATGCTTGAAGAAACGGCGTCGAAACATAAGAAAAACGAGCGCAACACAACCCAAACCTATCAACTCGATACAACTCAACACAGTTGAATAACACATAAAGAAACAGAAATGTAGAAACAGTGCTATAACTCTCGAAACGACTAGTCGGATCGTTACAAATAATCTGCTCCAAGATCCATGAGTGTGAAATTTTCAGTAGGCTTCCATTGCTCTTGTATTTTTCTTTTTAGGTTGTAATGGAGGATACGTTTACCTATGAGTTTAATGATGAGTGAATATTTCCAAGGTTGATAAATGCGTTGGAGATCGTTGATTTGTAATTTTTCATTGATTGCTTCCATATCTTGCGTATGTGGGTGAGCCTGCTCTAAGTCATCCACTGGGGAGTCGTATGGCATGGGTTGAGTGTGGGGTTCCTCTTGCTGCATGGGTATGTGAATTTCTTTTGAATTCACTAGTAGCATATCTTTGAAGGAACATGTAGGCTTTTGAGGAGTTGGAGGAGTTGTAGTAGGCTGTGAATGAGTCCCTACAATATCCTTATTATTAAAGTCTCTGTGATTATGAGTGATGTCTGGTAGATTTGGAGGAAGCTGTGAAATTTGATTGGTGTAGTGTGAGAGGTTAGTCATAATTTTTGGTAGCATAAGTTTTTGAAGATGAAGATGAAGATGAAGAGGACTTAGAGAGAAGATAGACCTTCTCTCACTTCCAAATTCCCCCTTCAAAAGAGTTATCTGTTCAAATGAAAATTTATTTGTTGATGCTTGATTGCTAAACTTAGTAATATATGACTGCATGGGTAACTTATTTGTCCTGAGGCTATCGTTTTGTAATTGTCAGGACAATAATAACATATAAATGATGGTTAAAAAAAAAGTCATGAGAAATAATAGAGAACAATATAGCATGCAAGAAAAACTTTTTTCCCCAAATGAATTAAGTTATATTTTTCTTTTGATGTAAAGCATAAAATATCGAAAATACAACTAACCATACAAAATAATCAATTAAATCCCGAAATAAGAGAATTTTAATCGTATCAAACGTAGTCTTTATCTGATTTCAAGCAAAATGTTGTACACAACTAGGACGAGAATGAGTTAATTAAGTTGTTGCAAAAATAAGGGTTCAATCCCTAGATATTGAGTTACTTTTGTTAAGGAGTGTTTTATCTTCAACGTGGAACTTTCCGATGCGACTCCGAATTTAGTCGAGCCTTTATATATGAATACGGACATCGGGGAGAGAAAAGAAATGGGTGTTGCACGTGGTCAATTTGACAAAGGGAGAATCGAAACAAAACATTAGCCAGCAAGCAGAATCCCAACTATGTCACATAAGAAAGGAACATATAATTTGGATAGGATTTGCAGGCTGCTCCGGTAAATATTCACCACTCGCCGGATCCTACCTCTTCTTTCCTTTTCTCCACCACACAAATTAATAATGCAATGTGCTTTTTTTTTTGGTTAAATAATGCAATGTGCTTTGCTTTGTCAACTTCTACATAATAGTATATAATACTAATATTACTGTGCAATTTGCCAGGTCTTTTTTTCTGCTTTTCTGGATAACTAGTGTTCAAATTGTCAGTCATCTTTGAATCTTGAAACAAACTCATTATCTCCTCAGTACAACCCCTGCATTTCTTCTCTTTCTTTCTCCTATTCCTATTTGTTCATAAAATGGCTAGTGTTTCAGCTACTTGTCTCAGATTTGGGTGTTCACTCAATCAGTCGTTCAAGACATCACAGGTTATTGATAAAAACTTACAAATGGTTGTCATTATCTGCTATTATACTTTGCAAATAGGTTGAAGCCTTTGGTTGGGATTTTCACATGATTAATTTTCTTTTGCATTATTAATGTAGCATGTACTGACTACTTCCATTCCTAATTTGTGGTGCAAAAATTGGTTTACATAAATAAATAATTGATTGAATCCTTGTGCAGATAAGCGGAGGAAATGCAGGTCTGAAGTTGGTTTCTGTAGGTTGGGCAAGGACTGCTGGTTTCCCTTCTCTCAGAACCTCCCGCTTCCGTGTTTCTTGTGTAAATCTTCTTTTTCATGCCCCTCCATTTAATCTTGTATTTACGCTCGGTAATGTAGCATTTGTATTAAAAAAATTAAGTCCTTAAAAAATTAAATGAGCTAAAACCAGTATTACGTACCTGATCTATTGACCTTACAAAATCTAGAAGTGGCAAAATCAACCGTTACTCTTTCACCTACTCAAGTTTAAACAGGTTGGGTTATAACATGCTTGTTGACTTGATTATTCAACAGGTTGAATTTGAAATGATTCATACATACCAAATCTAATTTAAATTTTGAGGTTATATAAATCTGAAGGGAAAAAAAACTTAAGTTAATCATTTAGAAAAATGCATTAGTTCTTTTTTTTCCCTTCAAAAATCAAACCAAAAAGGGGAGGTTGGACATGTGGGTAAATTTCACAAATGGTCATATAACTATGACTTTTTTTCACTAAAGTCATATAACTTTGTTTTTTCACATAAAAATCATAAAACTTTCACTAACTCACACAAAAATCATAGTGGTCGGAAATAAATTTTCCGGTAGTATTTTCTTATTTTACGTTTTTTATTTTTTATTTTCAGTTTAATAAATAATTACCCAATTAAAATAGAAGAAATATGAGTATATTTTTAACCGCTCCTAAAAATAATAGCCGATGAAATATTTTATATATATATATATATATATATATATATATATATATATATATATATATATATGGGGGGGGGGGGGGGGATTATATACATTATACATATAACATACACATTCTATATATATTTTTTGGCTAGCAAATACAATTAGTTTCGATCGGACGGTTGATTTTATATTTTTTTCTTAAAATAGGAATGGCCCAACCCAACCTAACCCAATACCCATATACGTAAGTTAAAATAATACTAAAACTGAATTCTTTCCCCATAAAAAAATTAGTTCAGAATGCATGAGATTCTGACCAAAAAAGTAAAGAAATAAAATGTATAATTAGAGAGCACTTGAAATAAAAATGCTACCAATTTAAATAAAAATCTTTAAAAATAAAAATAAAAGATAGAAGTATCATGTTTTGAAGGATTTATTATTCACTTTTAGTATTATTTTAATTTATATGTATGAGTATTGAGTCGGGTGGGCCAGGTCGGGTTGAATCATTCCTATTTTAATTGGATTATTATTTATTAAACTGAAAATAAAAAATAAAAAACCACAAAATAAGAAAATACTACTAATATACTACAAAATAAGAATATATTTTTCGATCACTATGATTTTTGTGTGAGTTAATAAAAAATTTATTTTTTTGTGTGAGAAAACATAGTTACGTGACTTTGATGAAAAAAGTCATAGTTATATGATTTATGTGTAAGAAAACAAAGTTATATAACTTTAGTGAAAAAAAATTATAGTTATATGACCATTTATAAAATTTATAGACTAACAAACTTTAGGCAAGTGGGGTCATGATACTTTGTTTATTTTAAAAAATTTCTACTACATGGTGGATTGGGGAAGAAAGGAAAAAGGGATAATGAGACTCGAACGCACATCTATTATTATATGAGAAATTTTGACTGATACCATTAGATTATAAGTTAAGGTAATAGTTGGGCCATGGCATATTTGTTGATTTGATTTGTTTCAACCTACAGGCAAAGCCAGAGACGGTTGAGAAGGTAATAAGCATAGTGAGGAAGCAACTCGCTTTACCTGCAGACACTAAAGTAAACGCTGAATCTACGTTCAATACGGATCTCGGTGCTGACTCTCTTGACACTGTGAGTACTAATTTATATCTTTTACTTATTGATTTGCTTCTGCAATTCCATGCACATATGTAGAATGATCCAATTACTCTGTAAATGTCTGTGACGAGCAGGTGGAGATTGTGATGGCACTGGAAGAGGAATTTGGCATTGCAGTAGAAGAAGAGAATTCTGAGACTATTGTAACAGTTCAAGATGCTGCTGACTTGATTGAAAAACTTGTTGAAAAGAAAGCAGCTTAATTATAGACAAATAGGATGGAGAAATTCGAGACTTGAGAGCGAGTTTATCTCAATTTTTATTGGACTGATTGTAATTGATATTCTTGGATTGCAGACCATTGATATCATTCTTTTTTTGCAATATTTTGTATTTTAGGTATCTGAATGATGACTTATCTTTCATACTTTTTTCTTATTATTCCAAGTTTCCCATGTTACTAATTAGATTTACAATGGTATTTTATTAGTTATATTAACTATTCCGATAATGCTTCTAATAACCTCCAATAATACTTTGCTTCAGACAAAGTTGTTAACGTCTACTGATCTTTCGTCTAGTTGTATTGCCAACTGTGATATTAATAATGGAGATGAGTGTGCAGTCGTCATGATTAATTGTGTGAAAGTTTTGGCATATATATCATTTTTGTAGGAGTGCCTTGTCACTTTTATAATTTATACATCTAATCTAATGCAAGGGCAATGCAGGGGGCAGGGTGTTGCACTACAGGGACACGCCGCAAAAATTCTACAAAGTTTAAATTTCTAGCTTTTTCAAAATAAAACTAACATTTGAAAGTATTTAAACTAAGAAAATGTATAAAAATAGTATGCATGCAAAAGAAAAATCCATCTAGTTATAATAACATATACACAATTATACATGATAAATTTTTGCAAATCACCAAATTTGAATTACTGAGCAATATATTATAGTATATGCTATATTCATATTTCACGAAAACAAAAAAATATATCGAAGAATCAATGACGGATAATTCAAAAAGTAAATCATGGATCGAGTATTCTTGGACAGTGTTTTAAAAGGCGTGGGCGTAAGGCGGAGCGTTTTACATATACCTCAGAGGGGGCGTAAGCCCCGAGGCGCGGGCGTAAGCCCCATAGGTATTTAATTTTTAATATTTTATAAAATAATATAATGACAGTTAATATTTATAAACAGGTAAAATTACATAAAAATTGAAGAAAACTATATATATGTGTGCTCCATCCCCACAAAAAACTAATCAAAACAATCTATTATATATACGTTACTTACAAGCACAAGTAACTTGAGTATAAAAGAATAAAGTTTTCTATATGAAGGAACAAAAAGGATGATTAACCTGCAATTTGAACTTTGAATTTGCTGTTTTGAAGAAAAATGTAGTTCTCTTTGTATTTGTAAAAAAAATTAAACATTGTTGCTTTTGAAAAATATTAGCAGACTAGCGGACAAGATACAAATTTGAAAAAACCATGAATTAGGGCTTAAATCAATAAAAAAGGTCTTTACTTTTAAATTTAATACTTTTGAGTTCCTTTTTTAACCTTTTGAGTAATTACCAAACTGACTTTTGAGAATTTGGGTATTATATGAAGGACTAATTCAACAAATTTTGTTTTAATTTGAAAAAATTCTCTAGGGCTTACTCCTTACTAAAAAAATGCGCCCCGAACGCCCGGGTGTATGCCCCGAATGCCCGGACGTATGCCCCGAATGCCCGGGCGTACGTCCCAAATTACGGGGCGTACGCCTCTTGAGACTTTCGCCCCACACCATCGCCCCTGAGCATTTTTGGTACGCCTCGCCCCGGGGCTCGCCCCAGAAATGCCTTTTAAAACAGAGTTCTTGGAATGGACAGGCAAAACAACTCAATGCATATAACATGGAGTCGAACTCTAGTTGCACCGAAAGAAAAGGTGTTTGGATAGTTGTATAGGGTGAATATGATATGGCACATAGTCATCTGAAGGAAAGGCACGTGGAACCCAAGACGGGGATGGCCGAAGATCGAACGCAACCATTTCGCTTGTCATCGGAAGGGATAACGTTCATAAAGGTGTATTAAATGCTCTGCGCATAGTAGCATTTAATAAGGAATATTCTGCAGCATTAAGAGCGACGGCCCGTTACAGAGAATTTGGCATTTATGTTCACCGTTACATCTTAAATGACCCTCATAATTGACATTAAAGTAGGACACGATCCTAGGACCTCCTTCCCTAGACACAACAATAAATAGTGAGCTCAGTTATCATTGAAAATGACATGAATTTTCTGGCTAAACTTACACTACATTCTATACAAAATTTAATAAAATCTTACTTTCCCGCTATTTGATCTCATCATTGATGTGCCCGAAAACCATGTTCCCGAAACTGTCATCTCCATTATTTCATCTACATTTTAAGGCTAAGTATTGTACATTTCTTCAATTATTGTATTATTTCAGGATCAAATTAGTTCACTTGTCTAGAAACCACGTATAAATTCAATTGTATCATTTTACAGGTAAACAGTTTGGCGCCCACCGTGGGGCCTAGACAGCTGTGCAATTAAATTGATCATTACCTTTTTTACTAACGTGATTTGATTATTGTGTCTTAGAAAAAATTAAAAAAAATGGCAGATAACACTGTTAACAACACGCACAACCCTGAAATTCGAAGGGATCAACCTCATTTCGAGGATTCAATCAGTGACACCCGCAATGAGGGGAATGACGCCACGCCGGTGCATGATAGGCAGTACTATCGACAGGTTCGGGAGACAACTCCCGATGATGCTGATGAGAAGTATGTCGTGGATGCGATGAGGGTCCTGCAAGAGCAACAGGCGATCATTCTAGGCCATCTCACGCGGCAGGATAAGGTTATGACTAAGCTGAAGCATGCGCTATCGGGGGCTTCGAATAATGCAAACCGACGAGATCCAATTCCTCCTAGTGTTCCCGCAAACTAAACAATGCAGAGAGTCGACAACAACACTCCCAGGGGTGAAGTGGGCTCCGACAGGACTGGGAGGAGCGGATCCGGTCTCAACAATGAGAACGACCAGTTCAAGAATGAACTTTTACAGTTTATGAGGGAAGTAAATGCCCGCATAGACCAAATCCCATGCTCGCCACAGTATTAAAAGGCCCGGACTCGAAGAAGTATACTCAATTGTCATACAATCTGGTGCGGCATCAGAACTAATCCCGAAGCGGTTCAAAATGTCTTAAGTGCCAAAGTATGACGGGACTTCAGACCCACATGAGCATATTACCACCTACACAACGACAGTAAAAGAAAATGATTTAGCTCCTCACGAAATTGAATTTATGTTGCTGAAGAAATTTAAAGAAACTCTCACGAGGGGAACTCTAACGTGATATTCATTATTACCCGAGCATTCCATATATTCCTTTGAGATGCTCGCGGATTCTTTCATCAAGGCTCATGCCAGGGCCAGAAAAGTACAAGCCCGGAAGACCGACATATTCAGTATCGCACAGAGAGAATCCAAATTATTACTAGAGTTCATTTCCCGATTCCAGAAAGAAAGAATGTTGCTCCCGGCTGTCCCGGATGAATGGGCAGTTGAAGCATTCACCAAAGGATTGAATATGAGAAGCTCAGACGCTTCCTGAAAGCTGAAGGAGAGCCTGCTTGAGTTTCAAGCAACAACTTGGGCAGATGTCCACAACCGGTACGAGTCAAAGATAAGGATCAAAGATGACCAAGTCTGTTCTACATCATCGATCAAAGGACGGGAGAAGAGCAGAGAAAAATCAAAGGATGACTACGATGCGGACAGACAAACTTTGAGGGGCCATTTTTTGCCTTACGAGCGGACCGAAGGCCGTGCCAGAAACTTTCGGGCAGCAAACAAGTTCATCGTTGACAGAAGGACCGATCGTGGTCGAAACAACATATCATTATAGGATAAAGAGACGTCGGGGTCTCGGGATCCTTCTTACCCCAAGTTATCGGAATATAACTTCAACGTCTGTATAGTGGAGTTAGTGTCAGCCATGAGAAACATTAAAGAGGCACGATTCCCGAGACCTATGAGATCCGATTACAGCCAGAGGGATCCCAACTTATGGTATGAATACCATGGGACGAACGGCCACCGAATAGGGGACAGCCGACACCTTCGGGAAGAGGTGGCAATACTATTGAAGAATGGTCACCTTAGAGAATTCTTTAGTGACCGATCTAAGAACAATTATATTCGTAAGAGAGACAATACGGAACCTTCGAAAGTAGGAGAAGAACCCCATGACAAATGATCAATATGATCTTCGAAGGGAATGAGATTAACGGGGTCACCTTTTCTGCAGCGAAGAAGACGAAAGTATCAATAACTCATAGTAAAAGACTCCGGGAAGATGATATCACTTTCACGGAGGAGGACGTATATGGATTGCTGTTACCACACAACGATGCACTGGTAATTTCTTTAAATATGTTGGATTTTAAGATTAAACGTGTTCTAGTGGATCCAGGAAGTTTGGATAATATCATACAATGGAGAGTATTGGAGTAAGCTAAACTCACCGGAAGCATTATTCCGACAACAAAGCTCCTCGCTGGATTCAACCTTGCGAGCATGACGACCCCGGGAGAGATTTTGCTGCTCACGAACGCTGAAAGAGTAATGAAAACAACTCTCTTCGAAGTAGTAGATGGTGATATGGGATACAATATCATCCTGGGAAGGCCATGTTTACACGAGATAAAAGTTGTACCCTCAAAATATCATCCATTGCTAAAGTTTCCAACGCCCGAAGGAATCAAGCAGATAAGAGGTGATCAACCGGAAGCAAGGGAGATGAATGCAATTTCGGTTTCCAGTAGCAAAGGGAAGGAGCACACGGCATAGCAATTATAGGAACCGGCACCTACTCACGAGCTAGAAGAAGTTAGCCCGGGAGCAGAGTCGTCAGAACATTATCAGGTGCCGAGATATTTCCAAGTTCTAGAAGAGACGGACGCAATAAAGTCCACGACGGAGGAACTGGAGCAAGTTGCATTGTTCGAAGAATTCCTAAATGGAAAATTTCATTTGGGGACAGGACTGCACTCGGAGCTCAGGTCTGGTTTTATTGAATTCCTTAAATTTAATGCCGATTGTTTTGCATGATCGCACGAGGATTTGATAGGTATCCCGACGGAAGTAGCCATCCACGAGCTGAGTTTGGATCCCAACGTACCTCCGGTAAGACAAAAGAAATGCCATATTGCTAAGTCCGGGAATAAATTTGTCACAGAAGAGGTAACTCGCTTACTTAATATCGGTTCGATCCGAGAGGTAAGGTATCCGGACTAGCTAGCCAATGTAGTAGTAGTTCCTAAGAAGAACAATAAATTTCGCATGTGTGTAGACTAAAAAGACCTTAATAAGGTGTGCCCGAAAGACTCGTTCCCACTGCCAAATATCGATCAAATGATTGATGCCACGGACGGGCACGAGTTAATGAGTTTTCTTGATGCTTATTCCAAGTACAACCAAATAAAGATGAACCCGGAAGATCAGGAAAAGACTTCGTTTATAACGAATTTTGGTATATATTGTTACAACGTGATGCCCTTCGGGTTGAAAAATGCTGGAGCCACTTATCAACGGCTCGTAAATAAGATGTTTGAAAAGAAAATAGGAAAGACTATGAAAGTTTATATAGACTATATGCTCATTAAGTCTTTGAATGAAGGTGACCACTTTAAGCATTTGCAAGAAACATTCGACATCCTGAGGAAGCATAACATGAAACTTAATCCCGAAAAGTGCGCGTTCGGAGTCAGTTCTGGTAAGTTTCTGGGATTTCTGGTCTCACAAAGGAGAATTGAGGTAAACCCCGACAAAATCAAGGCCATAGAGGATATCACGGATTAATTTTCGAACGTAAAGGAAGTCCATAGGCTCACAGGAAGATTAGCAGCTTTGAGCAGGTTCATTTCCCGGTCGTCGAAAAAATATCATTGCTTCTTCACGCTGCTCAAAAATAAAAATAATTTCGAATGGACACCGGAGTGCCAAGAGGCTATGAGGGACCTGAAGAAGTACTTATCAAGCCCTCCATTGCTCTCAAAACCAAAAGAAGATGAAATATTGCTAGTCTACCTTGCGGTTTCAGAATTTGCGGTAAATATAATTTTAGTCCGGGAGGATGAAGGTACGCAATTTCCCATTTATTACGTTAGAAAAATTTTAACGGGAGCAGAAACTCGCTACCCACATTTTGAAAAAACTGGCCTTATCTCTCGTAGTCACCGCTCGGAAGCTAAGGCCCTCCTTCTAATGCCACCCGATAGTTGTGGTGACTACTTTTCCTTTGCAGAACATCCTTCATAGACCTAAGCTCTCGGGCATATTGGCCAAATAGGTCGTCGAAATGAGTGAGTTCGACGTAGAATATTAACCAAGGACTGTAATTAAGTCGCAAGTCTTGGTTGACTTCGTGGCCGATTCCAATTCGGAACTATTGTCTCTCACAACCAATGAGGCAGTAATGGTGTCGGAATCTACATCAGGCGTTTGGATCTTATTTACGGATGGAGTTTCCAATGTAAAAGGGTCCGGAATCAGAATAATCTTAATCACACATTCGGAGGAAACTTTAAGGCAAGCCATCAGAACGATCCCTTTAACTAACAATGAAACAGAGTATGAAGCTTTGATTGCAGGGCTTGAATTGGCCGGGGGACTTGATTCCGAGGTTATCAAAATCAAATGTGACTCGCAACTAGTGGTAAATCAGGTCTACGGGAAGGGTAAGAAGCAGTTGCATCAAATGCAGTGCTGGTGGATGGATGCACGCCAACCAAACGGCAGGGATACGGTACTCAGCTCCGCAGTACCGGGCACATCACTTGGGGTCCGAAAACGGGAGTTGGCATTATCTACCAAATCAAATTGTCACGACCTAATCCGATGGGCCGCGATGGGCATCCGGTACCTTACTCAATCGAGTACCAACGTAACGTATCTTTCTTATTACATCATCATATACATGTGATATACGGGCCTAATAGGCCAACATGATCATTTATAAACTCAAAACATAGGCCGACAAGGCCGTACAATCTTTCCCGTATACGACATATGTCTACAAGCCTCTAAGAGTACATAAATATCATAAAGGTCGGGACAGGGCCCCGCCATACTAATCAGTACATGTCTTAATCATACTGACCACATAAGCAACTCCGGAGCAAATGGAGCGCACCAACACCTTCCGCTAAGCTGATAGCCTACTTGGAGGACTCTCGATCTGTCTATCAGGACCTGCGGGCATGAAACGCAACGTCCCCAGGCAAAAGGGACGTCAGTACGAATAATGTACCGAGTACGTAAGGCACATAAATAAGTACATAATAGACATGGAAGAAATATAGAGTAAATGACTCAACCTGTAAGTCTGGATAACTCCGTAAATCATGAAATAATTATAGTGTCATGCATATGCATATGAATGTCATGTCGTGCATAGGTACGTGTTTCATAACATCATCAGGCCTCCGAGGGCATCCCATCATATCATCTCGGCTATTGTGGGCAAAATCATCAACGTATACCAGCTGAACAGGTAGTGGTGTGTATATAACGTCGTAACATTTTTCCCATATATATCCCATATATATATATATATATATATATATATATATATATATATATATATATATATATATATATATATATATATATATATATATATATATATATATATATATATATATATATATACGCGTATATAACTCCATCTGGTCATGGGTCAATGTAAATGAATGCAATGCATGAGAAGTACGTCAATAAAATCTTTCGGAATGTCATAAGACCATTATGCCTTTGATTAATATCATGAAATAAACTTTATCAACTTACGTATTTTCTGAGACCCATGAACAGATGATAAAATAATAGAACACATGGAGAATCAAGAACATAGGCATCTCTAGCATTTTTACGAGTAGAGTCATTTATGGAAGTTGTATATTTTCTCGTTTCGTTTGTATCGTATAGATCATACCAAAAGAAATAAGGGATAGAATTAACATACCTGGAGTAGGAAAAAATCCATATGATATTCTTGGAAAAGGTTGCACCGTACTCCTTTAGAATTACAAAATCCCGTTGCTATTACGCAGTATAATTTCGTATGAATTTCTTCACAATTTTAAGAACTGTCGTTGCTATTTTAACATAAAGTCCCATATGAATTCCAAAATCTCCTCCAAAAATGGATTTTTGATATCAATTGAACATAATTGTAAATATGGCTAACACAGTCATTCTTTCCACGTTTTTGAGGGCTAAGTGCATAGTATACTTTCATTTTTGAAATGGGGAATGAACCTTGCTGAAAATTTCTTATGAAAATCTCACATTTCATATCATCTCTCTTTGTTAGAGATGTCTTTTATTATAATGGATGTGGGACCCACTTTATAAGGCTTACTTGGCCAACAATTTCCTCCAAATATGACACCTTGTTTTCTAATTCAATAGTCATTACTTTAGACATGGGTTGCTGCCACGTTGGGGTGGATTTAAGCTTATCCAGAGTTTATCCACTCATTTCCTTAATTACATGGTTAATCTTCCACCAAAAATTCACAATTAACCAAATATCCACATAATTAAGAATTATCTCAAATTACTTAAAATACTACTCACTTTTATCATACTTTATACATCTTACTATCATGATCATGTGGTACCTTGTATGACACTAGTCCATAAATATCAAATATTTTAGTTCGGGCCGTATTTTATCCCAAAATGTCAAACTTCGACGAAATTTATTTGCTTCGATTCGCTTGCCCTCTCGCTTTCACGAATTTACTTATCCCTTGTTTGAAATAACATAATACTTATAATCTCAAAATAATCTCATTCCCGAGCTTACATCGATTAACTTATGACGAAACTTTAACGTACAAAAAAAATGCGGGATGTAACATCTCATTATTGAGCTTTCATCAATTTATTTATGGCGAACTTCCACATACGAAAATATAGGGTGTAACACAAATTCTCCCCAAAGTGCCGAGACATCGTCCTCGGTTGGTATAACTGTGTCAACGAGTCGAGCATCATGTTGAGATGATGAGGATCATAGCCTTCTAGGTAGAGAAGCTCCCTCATCACTAGCTTCTTCCTCATTATCAATCATCACGGTATCTCTGACCAACCCAGAAGGAGGACCAGTCACCATCGCCACCGGAGATGACTCGGGGGCATCGGTCTTTGCCCTCTTATTCTTTTCCCGGAGATACCTATTCGAGTAAGTGCCTTCTGAAACAGCCTCGCTGCATCAGCAGGATCAGCCAAGACGTCCTCCTCAGGACAACAATAGAGCCCGCAGGTAGACCTAATTTTGTGAACAAGTGAGAAGGGTTCGACCAAGTTCTCCATATATAAAAAAAATGGAAGCAATGTAAGTAAAAATTACCATGATTTTTGGCTTTTCACCCGTATTTAAGGGCCAGTTCTTTGCACAAACGAGTTTCGGGCGTCGTGACGTCCAAGATCTTATGAACCCACCGGTCCAAGCCTTTCACCACCGATGAGATCCTTCGAGTTGCTGAAACATGCGAAGAGTGAAGAGTCGATATGGCCATAGAAGAATATTTAGTGAAAGAAAATATATTAAATAAAGATCTTACGAGTGCGGTTCCAAGCGGCCGGAAAGGATGAACCCGTTGTTGGAATGATATTATTGGTGGCAACTGCAACGAACCGTTCCATCCACCCACGGTCGTTATCATCATCCATGCTAGTCAACAGAGCATGGTGACCACGTTTGCAGAGGTTTATCATACCCTCACGGAAAATTTTGGGGGAGTAAAGATTCATTATACGAGCTAATATTAGCTCTTCTCCAGTCTCCTGGCACAAGCGTCGAAGGCAAGCGACCGTCCTCCACACTGAAGGACTTACATGTGCCAAACACACCTGGCAGCAAAGGCAAAACTCCGCAATCACGGAATCAAGCTCTCCACTCAAAGAAAACGCACCCAAAGTAAATGGATACGTGTAAAAATATGAAAAACCTTCCTTGGGAAGGGTCACTCGCTCCGATTGATCAGGAGCAACGATATCCAACTCATGACAGTGACAGTCTTCCTTCACAACAGGAATAATGGAAGGATGAATGGGAGAAGGGTACCTACTAATAGCCCATGTACGACGGTTAACAATATGGAATTTTTCTTCAACGTCCTTTGTGGTACTGAGTCTTCTTTGGATAATGGAACTCACTGTTGTAGGAGCAGAATCCTCGACTTTGTTCTTGTTCTTTGAAGAACTGGCATGCTTGGAGGAAGAAGCCATTGAATAGGAAGAAGGAAAAGGTTTTTGTTTGAAGAGAATTAGAGAAAGGATGGAGAACAAAGATGCAAATGAGAAGCTCGAGAACTTATGGAATGTAAAGGAAAAGAATGATGCGTATAAATAAAAACGACTAAATTCATGGCCATGATTACCTCGTCAATCGGCAAAAGCTGTGCTGAATCGTGGGATAACGCGTGTTCGGAGCAATAAATACGGAGAGATGTGCAGAAGCCTTCAGAGGGAGTTATAGTAATTCCCGCCAAAAGAGTATTTCTACCAACTTTCCGGTAACACAAAGTTATGTCACCGAAAAGCAGGAGGACTATCTGTATAGGGTGAAATATGATATGACACATGGTCATCTAAAGGAACGACACGTGAAACCCAAGACGGGGATGACCGAAGACCGAACGCAGCCATTCCGCTTGTCACCGAAAGGGATAACGTTCATAAAGGCGTATTAAATGCTTTGCGCCCGATAACATTTAATAAGGAATATTTTACAGCATTAAGAGCGACGGGCCGTTACAGAGAATTTGAAATTTATGTTCACCGTTACATCTTCATCAATGACCCTCATAATTGATATTAAAGGAGGGCACGATCCTATGACCTCCTTACCTAGACACATCTATAAATAGTGAGCCCAGTTATCATTGTAAATGACACGAATTTTCTGGCTAAACTTACACTACATTCTATACAAAGCTTAATATAATCTTACTTTCCCGCTTTTTAATCTCATCATTGTTGTGCCCGAAAACTTTGTTCCCGAAACTGCCATCTGTGTTGTTTCATCTACATTTTAAGGTTAAGTATTGTACATTTCTTCAATTATTGTATTATTTTAGGATTAAATTTGTTTTCTAGAAACCACGTATAAATTCAATTATACCATTTTACAGGTAAACAATAGTGTTATATGTTACTGGAATGAAACTTTTCTATACTTCTCCAAAAGCAAAATTTCGATTAGTGTACTATAATATCCTGTTTAGCTAATTATTTTCCCACTTTGAATGAGATTTATTATATAAAAACACGAATAAAATAAAGATTATAGTACATACCAAGTATGGTTAAGTACTTTTATTGGCTGGTATGGTTTGTAAATCCATCTAACCATAATTTGGCAGGTGACAGCGTATAAACAAATTGGTTAATTACCAAGTTTGGTGAAGAGAATAATATATTTTTTTTGAAAGCCGAAGGATGAAAAAACTAGAAATACATTGACATTCTAGTTTTGACTAATTTAGTTAATTCTAGAGTTTATGCCCCAAAAAAATATCAAAGAACAATGAAATCAAATACTATGAAGATAGCAGAAGTGGATTTTGAGTATATTAAAGCATCATTTAAGGCACACAGCTATATTAACATTCTTATTAGTTTAGAGTTTAAGTTCAATACACTAATGTTGCTAGAAATATTTAAATAATTAACTTATTTATAAGATAATTATAAGTATATTATTAATTTTTTATGATAAGTAATACCAATAATGTAAGGAAGTAACATAACTTTAGTTTAGCCGTGTCTTACGAATTCGTTATAACTTGAATTATTTTGTCTAAAAAATTAAAAGTCCTAGAAGTGTGATAGAAGAAAAAAGCTTCTTAAAAGGGTGTTAAGAGGAGCATTGAGAAGTTTGGGGACAACGCCGAGATGAAAATGAAAATAAAAAATAGCTCAAGGTCCAGTTGACTTGACGGTAACTGAAGCCGCTCTGAAATCAGAGCTAGCTGTTTCAAACGGTCTTTTCTTCCGTTTTTATCTCTCCGGCGATACGCGTTTCGTTTTTCTTTATTACTTCTTCCGACTGACGTCTTGACGCCGTCAAATCTCTTTCTCCTCCCGATCTTTTTTTTTTCTCCTCCTCCGGGAGAAAATCTAGGTCCCAACGATGTCATTAAAAATCTAGAAATTTCTAAAAATTCATATACATCTATCTATACTTGTGTAAAATCACACACACACACACACAGAGTTGCAGAGTAGATGGATCGGCGGAGGACGGGAAGTCCGGTGTACGCTCGGCAGTGGAGTGGAGGATCAAGCAGCACGGGTTCATCTTCGCCGGCGGGATCTCCGGCTCATCCCCGTGCTCGGTTGCCTCCTACGGTGACAGGCATGTCTACTATAAAGAGGACTCAGAATGTCGCCGCCAAAGCTGCTGCTCAGCGTTTGGCACAAGTCATGGCTTCTTCTCAGCCGCCTCCTGATGACGACGAGGATGATGATGATCTAGGGTTTCGGCGTCCTACAGCTGCTTTCTCCACTAACGACCATAGGAGTAATAGCAACAGCAAGAGCAGTGGTTTGTCAGCTATTTCACTAGCCAAGCCTAATAGATCTCCTTCCCCCGCGGTAATTTTGATTCACTTTTTTTTATTGAATTGTGTTTCCTATGCTAAATTTTCTGCATAGTTATTGCATGATGTGATATGAGGTTATGAATGATTCGTTGTTGTTGCGTAATTAAGTGGATTTGTTTGGATTGAAATCAGTTGGTTAATCAGATTATTGATGGGAAAAATTAAGAGGGAACAAAAATATTTGCAGGTCAACCCTTTGCTCAGGCAATACACCTTCTGACTTGAAACATATGCAAACATTGCTTGACTATGAGGGAAAGTGTAGTCATGTGGTTTTAATTTGACTTTTCTTCCCCTGGCTCAAGACTCAATGAAATAATTTTGGTTTAGATATATCATGTTCTAACGGCCCTAAGGCTGTTCTTAGAAGTTTACTTCTCGTCTTGCGAGCCAGCATTTATACGAGTCGGGGGGGGGGGTTGAAGAGAAGAAGAAGTCATGAAGCCGCATGCTATGGGGTGTGGGCTATTAAATATTGGTTTCTCTTGTCCAAAAGAAAAAATAAGAATGAAAAAATGGCTTCTATATAAAGGAGATCTCACTGTTGCAAAAGTGAAGTCTGTCTGACTCTTGTGATCTGTTGTGCACTTTCTGGAAGACATGTCTACTTGTCACTTTTTGTTTTTGTAAAGGACTAATGCTTTTAACTATTCATAGAAACACTTTGCTTGAGGCTTCTTTTCTGATGATAATTAGATGCTACCATGTTTAGTTAGGTCGGAACTTTATGGATCACACTCCTTCTGTTCGTTCATCGTCAACTGGAAGAGCCTCGATGTCTGTTCGTACGTCAGCAGCAACAACAACAACCGGAGCAATAGTGCCGCCAAGTAGGTCATCATTGAGAACTCCAGTTTCCATACCGCCAGTAGAACCTCCTAGTAGTCGCTTGAGAGAGAAAAGGTAACCATTGTTATTATTTTATCTTCTACTCATACATCTACTAATTTCTTGATTTAATTCAATTTTCTAAATGTTGTACACGTTGACTAGTATGATTAGCTTGAACTAGCAGCATTGTGTCTTATTCTTCGTGTAATTTGTTAAAATGCATCTTGTGGTTGGCTAAACTAGTGCACGTTTAACTTCAAATTTCCAATGCTTATTTAATACTTGCATTGAAGATATGGATTACTACTTCTGTGTTGCCCATTTTGAAACTCGAACTAGAAACAGATTGCAGTTGGACTGAAACTGAAATTGTGACTTTGTGACCTGACGTTGAGTTTCTGTCTAGTTCTCATCTTGTCTAACTTTTGGCATTTTAAATCATCTTTTCATTGCTTATGATGTTTAATTTGTAAAAGATTGGATGTAAATGTAATTTATTTATTGAATTCATGTCACACTACATAGAATTAAGGGACTACTCATGTGGTCATAGAATTAAGGAATATTCCTATGATTTTCAAGAGCAATCAATCAACTATCAGTCGACTGCGCCTCCATTCCATATGTTAGACTACATAAGAAAGCATTCTTCCTGTGACATACAGGAGCGACTGTGGCAAATAACCATATGACATACTCACTCCGTTTCAATTTATGTGAACCTATTTCCTTTTTACTCCGTGCCAAAAAGAATGACTCTTTTCCATATTTGGAAACAATTTACCTTTTATGCAATGATGCCACCCAAATTATATGTGCCTCATTTTACACTACAAGTTTAAAAGTCAAACTATGTGCCCAGTCAAATAGGTTCACATAAATTAAAACGGAGGGAGTATATGAAAATTATACTATAATTGATGTCCCCAACTGTATGATATTTCGATGCAATGTGCATTCTTTTGTATCACGGCAAGCGACGATGATCTTTAACTGTATTAGAAATAATTTTAGGTTCACACCAGAATTAGGACGCATTGATTTGAAGGGTTCAGGAAATGAGCACGAGGCTTCTGCGCTTCGTGATGAGGTATGTCATCTAAGTGAAGATGCTGTCTGGATGGCTTCTAAAATAGGCTAGACTTATCCATTCTGGAGCATGTCTTCATTATCTCTTGAGGCTCGCGTAATTTGGATGATTGGATAAATGACAGTTTTGATAACATTCGAATGAGAATTTTGTAATTCCTTTGCAGCTTGATATGCTTCAAGAAGAAAACGATGTTATTTTAGATAAGGTTAGCTTTCTTACCTTTCTACATTTAGAGAATAGATGAAAAAGTAGCTTGAGCGACTTTGTGTTTTTCTGGATCATAATGGCTGATGTAACTTACAGCTACGTCATACAGAAGAACAACGCGAAGAAGCTGAAGCTAGGGTTCGTTTGTTGGAGAAACAGGTAATTCACCAATAGTAAATGGTCTGTTCCCAGGGACACTTTAAAATGTTAAGTTAATTATAAACACCAATAGAAGGGGTGAAGCTGATTACTGTGCGAAAGCGGTTTCAGTCAACTAATGATAATAACTCTATCTGGTCTTTACTCAGTGAGACATAGTTTCCTTATGGCTTTAGAACAGGATTCTAGTTTTTGAGGTCATGGTTTGCCTTAGTTTAGTTTTCTAGATTTAACAGTTGTATGAAGCTATTGCAATTCCTTATTTACAGGTTGCTTCTCTTGGAGAAGGACTATCACTTGAAGCCAAATTATTAAGCAGGTACTATTTGTAATGTTTTCTCCCCTTCCATATTTATGCTTAACAAACATTGTCTGATGGTATGCATAATGACAACAGGAAGCAAGAAGCACTTCGCCAGAGAGAGGTAGCTTGCAGAACTGTGATTACAAGTAGTGAAGTCATACATGATTACTCAACTGTGTCACTGATTCGTCAAAGACTGTTGCTTGTCAAACCCTTTTAGTCTTTTAACTTTAGCTTATGTGTCTACTGTCTAGACAAGTCTTAACGGAAATTAGGATAATTATCATGCTTGCTTGCTTAATGTTTATGCTTCTATTGCTTCTGGTCTGATGATACTGTTTTTCTCCTGCAATGTTATTGCAGGCTGCTCTTAAAGCTGCACAGCAAACTAAGGATGGAAGAGATGAAGAAATTACAATACTTCGTACTGAAATTGAAGTTAGTTCATGCTACTCTTAGGACTTACATCCCCCCTCCCCCCCCAAGTTCGTGCTACTCTCTGGGTGCTGGGTGCTTTTTATTGTCACTGATCTTTCTCTTTACTTTTTGTGCAATTTTGTTTTAATCAGAACTTGAAGGACGACACTGCGAATGCAATGGAACAACTTCAGGAAGCTGAATCTGAAGCAAAAGCTCTTCGAACAATGACACAGAGAATGATTTTGACCCATGAAGAGATGGTTATTGTTTGAATTCTTGCGAAATAACTTTTTTGCTTTAGCTTCAAATTTATGCTACTCACTACTCGGTCTTCCTCACTTTGATCTCTGTTGGCCTTTTGACATTCTAGGAGGAGGTGGTTCTAAAGAGATGTTGGCTATCTCGATATTGGGGCCTAGCTGTACACTATGGTAATTTGCTTAATCAGAATTTTCTTGTGGATTTAATCAGTGGTTGTAATATGTAGTGTACTGTTTTGAAGTTACAATCTTTAGCATCTTTTTATGAGAAAGAACAATCTTTTGCATCTTTCGTTTGCTTACATGGGAGAAAACGTGTTTCTTGGGCTCTTGGCTTAACAAGTAGAGAAATACCATGATTACTGATAGTGTACAAAATGTAGCAAAATGTAGCAAAATTTGAATTTTGAGAAAGCTCCTCTAGTTCAGTTGACTTGAGAGATTGATGAAGTTTTAGAGAAGGTTCAAGTGAAGTTAGTTTGTCCTACATCGACCTCCAGATACACCAGTCCTTAGGTGCGACGCCATTGTGATTGAGGTGTTAAAAGGGGGGTCGAGTATACGTGAAATCACATGGAAGAAAGTTGTCTTGAAATACCTACAATCCCTTGGAATCCATTCAAATCTATAGAATAAAATGGCGTAATAGAATAAAAAGATATATATATATATATATATATATATATATATATATATATATATATATATATATATATATATAGGCAACACCAATTAGGTCGGATTAAGTTTAGTTATGTTAGTACGCTAACTTTAGGTCCAATGTGCATTAGGAGTCTTTTGGTTTTGTCATAGATTAAGATGCCTTTAAGTTTAGGAAATGTAGAAAACTTCTAAGTTTTTATAATATTGGATCGAGACGAGTTTAAATGGAGCGAGACGGACACTGGGGATTCATATGATTCAAAAATACCCCTATCGTATCCGATTTGTCTTAAAATATCCTCCGTTAACCTATTGGATCATGAGAGCTCTTACCGCATCTTTTCGGCCTAAATTTACCGCTGCCTCTGCCAGCAGACTTATTTTGGCCTGCGGGGGACGTTTAATTTAAAACATGGCGGCCCATAAAGCTTCCACGTGGAAATCACATTTTAAATAAAGAGAAACTTAAATAGCCGCCCGCCCAAAAGTTAGCCGACAAACGTATATATTATTGGACATAATTATTGTATAATATATGTATATTGGCTAGGGGCTATAAATATTTTTGACTGAGCGGCCAAATGTGTTAAAAGCCCTTAAATAAATTCCCGACCCGCCTCAAAATTTCCAACCCGCATCGTAATACCCAAACCTGTTTTCTTTAATATTTACTTGCCTCTTTTGTGGGGGTGGGGGGATGCTAATTATGAATTGGTGTGGCTAACTTTTGTGCTTTCAGGTATCTGTGCAGATATAGCAGGGGCAAAGCATGAGCATTGGTCATCTTTTGCACCTCTTCCATTTGAAGTTGTGATTTCTGCTGGGCAGAAGGCCAGGGAGGAATCCTGGAGTGGTGCTTAGCTCTTCCCTTGCAATTTTCCGTCCTGCATTAACTCCAAAACATACCATTCATTCTGCTTCTTATGTTTTCTCTTTGCATCTAAGTTGGATTTTAATATCTCTTGTGTTGAGCAGGTGGCGATGATTCTGATCGGAGCAAACGTGTTCGCGACATTAGTGACTTATCTGGAGAGGGAAATATTGAGAGTATGCTGTCAGTTGAAATGGCTCTAAGAGAATTAGCTTCCCTGAAGGTTTCTGTTTGTTTCTTTAATCATGGTTCCTATTATATGTCGTAAAAGCTGTGTAGTATATTCTGGTAAACAATATTTTTTTCTGCTTTAGGTTGAGGATGCTGTTATTCTTGCATTGGCACAGCCTCGGCGCTCAAATGTCGTCCGTCAATCCTCTGGTATGCGTTATGAGTTATGATTTTGTGAATTTTTGTTCTGTTGGTTTCAATGAATGATACTGATGTTGTCTAGTTTGTACTCCTCTCATCTCACGTTTATCTGCTATATGCATATACACGTCAAAGTTGGCCATCTCCTAGAGTTCATGCACTTTTTCTTGACACCGTATCTGATGTTACATAATTGCAGTAGGGCATGTCTTCTTCTGGCCATGTAAACCTGCATATTAGAAGTTGTGCATGAGAACTTCAATGATGGTTTACCTTCACCATTTTGCCATCCTAAAGACTATTAATAACTTGACTGCTTGCTGAGCATCCAGTGGCACATGTACTTTTCCTTAATGATTAATTTGATAGTCTTGCTGTTCCATCTGTGTCCAGTTCTCTTATGTTTCAACCCCTAGTCCATCTTTCGTGAGTGCTAGCTGTGTTTTGAGTTTGAAAATAGAATAAAACTTACTCTGTATTTTATGCTTTTGTTGCTTGGCAGATCCTAAATCATCTGTTGACCCCAAGTTGATGGATGCATATGGTAAGGAACATGCTTGATCCACTTGATACAAATTTGGCCATGTTCGATTTGGAATACCTTGATCTGCTGGTTATTTTAATATTCTCCTTAACTAGGATTGGTAGATCAATTATCTACAGTTATATTTTTAGAAATTGTTAAATGAAGTGCTTTCTATGTCATTCTCCCTTTTCTGAACTCAATTCGCCCACCCCAAGTTTTGAAGAAAACCTGCTTTTTATTTGAGAGCAGCTGGATGAATCCCTTCTTGATCCTATGTTCTGTACATATAGACTTTCTTTGGGGCTGCTATGCAGATGTTAGTTAAAGATGCAACTCCTTTTATAAATCAGTTTTGTCGTCTTGAAAAAAGTACATTAACATAAATCAGTTACGTCTCCCCATTCTGGACTTCAGTATTTGTCTTTTTTCTAGGTGTTTGGTATATAGGTCATGGTTTGCTAATACTGGAGGCTGTTGACTTGTTGATTTGCTGTGGTATAAGAAATGCCTTCTTCGAGATTTTGATTAAGATTTTTGTGTTTTTGGTTGCAGAGTTGAGCCAAGAGGAGTCAGAAGATGTTCTTTTCAAGGAGGTCTGTTGTCTTCTTTGTTGATTTAGTTATTTTGTTCTGGAGCCATTTCCTCTTCTGTTTGTTGTATTGGCCCTTTATATCAATTGGCATGCTGAGCCTTTTCATTTCCCTCATAGCATAATGAAGTTAAAACTTTAGTATGTTTTAATACATATCATACTCCTTTACCTATCAAAAGAAAAACGAAGTTAAACGATGTTTATGAAGGTTGAGCTTTTTCATTGTTTCCCTCATAGCATAATGAAGTTAAAATTGTAGTATGTTTTAATACATATCATACTCTACCTATCACAAGAAAAAAACACTCCTGGTCAGACCAATTTTGCTGGACGGAAACTTTGTAATCTTTTAGTTGAATGTTGAAACTAGTACAAGTTACAAAGTCTTGAGGAGTATTTGGTTTTGCCACTTGACCAATCTCGTTGCATTAGTTCCACCACATGATGAGCCATTGCTAAAATTGCAGGCTTGGCTTACATACTTCTGGAGGAGAGCAAAAGTGCATTGTGTAGAAGAAGATATTGCAGAAGAGAGGCTTCAGTTCTGGATTAGCCGTAGTGGGCAAACACCAACCACTCATGATGCTGTTGATGGTAATTCATTTCCCCTACTTTTTCTTGAATAAAGAAATACAATCCATACTACTAATAAAAGTTCAAATAAATATTCTCAAGAAAATTTCAAATAATGGTCTTAGCTTTCACATTCCATCGTTGCAACTTAGACAGTTCCATTCGAGCCTTACACGGAAATTCCTATTGCAAAAAAGTTTCTTCCTAATCTGTCCTTGTACCTAGAATCCTATTATGTTTAATCAAGCTATAAGCATAAAAAAAATTGTTAGTTATTTTATACTACTAATGAATGCCCAAACACCTGCAATAAATAGCCGAGTCTCATGTTCATTATATTAACTCTCAGGATGTCCCGTTTTGTGATGCTAGCTTGAGTAGGATAGGGGGTAAATTGGTCTGTCTACTGCACTCCACCTTTTAAATTTTAGGAAATTACTCCCTCTGTCCAAATTAATGTGATGGTGTTTTGACTTGGTGCAGAGTTTAAGAAAGAAAGGAAGACCTTTAAAACTTTTGGTCTAAAACAAGCCCATAGATATTTGTGTGATTATCATCCCATTAATGGTAATATGAGTATTTTAAAGTTAAATTTTAAATTGAGTATATAATTGTGTCATTCTTTTTGAGGCTGACTAAAAATGAAAAAGTGTCCCATAAATTGGGATAGAGGGGGGAGTATGTTTAACATGGAAACTGAAGTCTATTGAGAAATATGCACACATGTAGTGTCTCACTAGTTTTTTTTTGGATTGCTAATATGGAACTTTGAGAAGTTGCTGGGGTCAATGCAATTGTGGCAGAATTGGAGAGAAGCCAAGCCGTTGCTTGTCAACCCTTTACAACAACAACAACAACAACAACAACCCAGTATAATCCCACTAGTGGGGTTTGGGGAGGGTAGTGTGTACGCAGACCTTACCCCTACCATGAGGTAGAGAGGCTGTTTCCAATAGACCCTCGGCATCCTTCCCTCCAAGAACTCCCCACCTTGCTCTTGGGGTGACTCGAACTCACAACATCTTGGTTGGAAGTGGAGGTTGCTTACCATCAGAGCAACCCCTCTTGTCAACCCTTTAGGACTTATAAATTGAGTTGGCCTCGATGAGGATGTCGAGTTTCAAAGGGTGCAGGTGGTTTGTTAGGGGTCCGACTCTTTGAACTTGACATGAAAACAAGAGTGTTGTCATGAGGTATACCCAGCAAAAGTGGGTGCTGGGAGAAGTTACAACCAAATAGTGTCTCACAAGCTCTAGCAATGGAATTTTTCAATTTAAACAGCTCAAGGAAAGTAAAAGAATCAATTCTGAACAATATCTGACTATTTAAAGTTACACAGATGCCCCCCCCCCCCCCCCCCAAACACACACACTCTTAAGGGAGTTACACTTTGCTCGACCTGCGCAGAAATTAAGATGTCCCTAAAAGCACGTTAAGAGCTTCCACTTGTCATGGTTGCGAAGTCCATACTTTGTAGGCCTTGGTGGAAAAGCTATGTAGTGTAAAACTATAACTGGCATTACTTTGTAGGCCTTGGTGCAAAAGCTATATTTGTGTACAACTATAATTGGCAATGGTCAGATTGGACCCACAAAGCTAGTGTTACCTAGACTTCATGTTGTCAGTGGTGCCATAGAATATGCTTTGTTGGCCTCGGTGGAAGAACATTATTTGGAAAGCTATAATTGCTAATCACAGGCATTGGTTAGCATTGGACCCGCACCTAGAGTTGCTGTTGTCAGTGGTGCCATAGAATATTATCTTCTATAATTTTGTCTTCCATCCAGGTGCTCTATCTCTTTGTTTCTTATTCTACATATTTCTGAAGGACAGCTGAAAGAATTGAAACTCTTCACTCTACCTGATCAAAAAAAGAATTGAAATTCTTCTCTCCCTTCCCCACTGATAGGGCTTGACATAACCTTCAGATTGAGTTTATTGCTCACTGGAAGTTGTTACCAAAAAGTTTTTTCCTAGTTTTTACCAAAAATTCCTTCCAGCTTTTTTAAAAAAGTTTATAGATTCTTGGCATGATGGTGGTGGTTTGAGGTAAACCATTATATGTGAAAGGATGATTAACCATTTTAAGGAAAGGTTGGTTAACCGCTTTAAAGATTCCAGGAACCGTATACTGTCATAGTGTGCCCTTATATATACTTTTTTTCCTTATATTTAATCAACTTAAGTAGAACCATTCTCAGCCAACTTTTTTCCTGTTTCTTTTTTCTGTTTAATTAAGAACCACTAGTTATTGAGCAACTAACTACACATTTTATAGGTTAGAATTATTTTGGATATGAAAAGGGAACGTTTTTTTTTTTTTGGGGGGGGGGGGGGGGGAGGGGGATTCAAGTGAGAAGAATGGATGAAAAAGAGATAAGGGATTCAGGTCAAAAAAGGACGCTGCCAGAGGAAAGAACGATGACTTGAGATATAACTTTGTGGACAACATTATTAGTCTGTTTCTCTTTTTTAATCATTCATTCCTGAGGTCTTGAATGCTGAAAATCAGAGGTCTTAAGAAACAGAGGGGAGTGATGATTTGGAAATTGTAAGAACTGGCTGGGGTCTGGCTAAAGGTGGAAGTAAATAAGTAGAGTGGAAAAATTGATAATTTCAATCAAAACCGTCTTACGATTCTGTATAGAATTCCAAATGGTAATCTTTTGCTCTTTTTCACAGTGGAAAGAGGTTTAATAGAATTGAGGAAGCTGGGGATTGAACAGCAGCTGTGGGAAGCTTCTCGTAAAGAAATTGACCAACCTTCGGTTACTAATGGCAAAATGACTGCGGAGTCAGAGGCATCTCCATGATGGACAATGTAGTTGTTTGATATCTATTCTTTTAGGGATTGTACCCTTTTTTTTTCTTTTTCAGTTTACAGTTCTGATAGATATTATTTCTTCCTCATCCTTTGATTTATTCTTTCGGTTTGTTTTCCTGGAATTTTGAAATGGTAGAGCTTGAGGATCTGAGAACAGATAAATTGTAATTAGTTGTTTGTATAAGTGATATCGTCTGTATATTTGAGCTGTGATGTTACTTTGTTAAATCAAATAATTTTCATTAATAACAGAAGACAGTAAAAAAAATATATCTGAAATTAGGTGAGAGATATAACCATATACGTAATGCACTGTTCGTCATGTCCCCATCATTCTCTGCCTGTCTTCAATAATATCCAACTGGACTATGCTTCATCCGTTGCTTTCAATATCACCAATGAAATGTTGGACAGAGAAAATGGATACAATTCAATCAAAAACTAGTACTAATGAATTTATTACTTTATGTCATGTACCGTATACTGTCTAAGACGTTAATGCATTGCGTAGTCTTATTCCTTTATTAGGAATTGGGTTTAAAAAGCTTTTCTTTTATTTCCAGTTTTCCTGTGATTCGAAGTTGAAACAGGGAAGAATTGAATAGTTACACGTGGTGATAAATTTTGGTAAAAGCTCAGTGTTCCAAGCAGAAGGAAGAATACAAGCTAAAAGCAAGTGTAAGTGGGAAAATTCTTGAGTTACTCAAATACAGGTGTCCAAGTGGACTATACAAAACTGTGAAACATTATTATTGATGGCATGAAATTCATAAAAAAAGAGCATCATCTTTCATCTTTGAGCGTGCAAAAGATATAAGTATGTCTTTTTGGAAACTGCAATCTTTTGTGTGTTTTTCACGCTACATATGAATGCAAGTGAAGTTATACAATAGTCAATCTTCTTGCGTCGTTATAGGCGCTAAAATCGGGTGTTACTGTTGATCTTTCATTAAGATATTATTACTACTCCGAATCCGAAATACTTATTTATTCCATGTTGTAGCAGGTCACTATAGCTAATTTCACTTGTTATAGATAATTAATTATAATTATTTTTTAGTGCAAAAGTTCTTTTATACCTCAGTGTAGAGAAGTTAAAGCCGAATGATAATTCATAACCTTGTTACCGCCCAAAAAAGATGCATTGACCTTAAATAATTCAACGAATTAGGTGCACTACATTTCATAGGTTAGTTAGGGAAGGTTAGAGTTTGAGAAATGCTAAAAAGTCGTCAAAAAGTGTCTTTGACTTGTGTTTTAAGTGTTAACACTTAACAGCTAATTTCCGAGTGGCACTAAAGTGATATTAATTTCTTGGAAAGCAATTTCAATACTACTTCTAGTATTTAGCTCAAAGGAAAACAATATCTCCGACTAAATTTTATCACAAGATCTCAAATCTTTCAAATTGTTCTATTTTGTATGGTTTTGATCTTGGGAAAAGGCAGGGATAGAGCTGCATAGTTTGAAGGTTCAATTGAATTTTTTTCGTAAAAAACTTATACCGAAAATTTTCAAGAAAAGCTTCAAATTTGCTTATGCACTCTACGAAATGGTTCAAATTTGTCATTCATTAGTAATTGAGATCAGATTCATCCTTACTGTTATAAAAAAACAAAAGCTAGATTTTCCCTTATTGAACGGCATAAACATTTGAGCCTTTCTAACAAGTAAAAAGGTTCAAATTTATCCTTAAACTATATGAAATGGTTCAGATTTACCCCAAAAACTTTCTAAAGTTTCTTGCTTGTCGCTAAACAAAGGTTGGACCATGATAAGGCTGTCATAAAAAAAGGATGGAAGTTTAAATGTCCATCTGTCTGCTTTTGGCAGTTATATATACAAACAAGTGGGAAAAAAGGAATGATTTAAGTAAGGTGCAACTTTTGTAAAGGTTTCTTCTGCTTAGAAGCTATAATGGGGTTCTTGTGAATTTGTGTGAAAAGTGAATTGACAAATCATGATACTTCATTATTATAATATAGTAACACACTCTTTTTCTTGTGAAGTCCAAAGACTATCATCCCTTCTACCTAATACGTACATAAAGAAAATGTTTTTACACTGTTGCTGTATTTGATTTAAAGTATATGCCATTATATATCTACTTTTAGTATTCATTATAAAGATTCTAATTGATCTTAGTGGACCACATCTCATTTTCCCATGTTTTATCTAATGTCTATGAGGTGCTGTATTTTTGCTCTCATTTTTCGTGGGCGTTTCGACATAAGAATTGTAAAATTCAAAAAACAAAAATGAAAAAAAATTTCAAGTGAAAATGATATTTGAAAATTAGAGTTGTGTTTGGACATAAATATAATTTTGGGTTGTTTTTGAAGTTTTGTGAGTGATCTGAGTGAAAATTTTGAAAAATAGCTTTTTGGAGTTTTTCAAATTTTCGAAAAATTCCAAAATGCATCTTCAAGTGAAAATTGGAAAATTTATGACCAAACGTTGATTTCAAAAAAAAAGTAAAAAATTTTCGAAAAAATTAAAAAATTTCTTATGTCCAAACGGGTTCAGTTACTTATCTAAGCATATGTTGCTCTCATTTTCCCTTGGAAAATTACTTTGAATCTATACCAAATAGTATCAGTGTGGAAAGATGTCTAAGTGATCTGATAAATAGATATTTCCTTCGTCTCAAAAAGATTATCTTAGTGGGCGTTTGGACATAAGAATTATAAAATTTCAAAAAAAAGTGAAATTTTTTTTTAAATGAAAATGGTATTTGAAAATTAGAGTTGTGTTTGGACATGAATATTATTTTGGGTTGTTTTTGAAGTTTTGTGAGTGATTTGAGTAAAAATTTTGAAAAATAGCTTTTTGGAGTTTTTCAAATTTTCTAAAAATTTCAAAATTCATGTTCAAGTGAAAATTGAAAATTTTATGACCAAACACTGATTTCGAAAAAAAATAAAAAAATTTCGAAAAAAAGTGATTTTTTTTTTATGTCCAAACGGGCTCTTAGTTTGACTTAGCACAAATTTTAATAAAGAAAAGATGGACTTTTGAGAATATGATCATAAATAAGCCATAACATTTGTGTGATTGCAAATTTTTGAAACTTGTGGTATGAAACTTGTTATAGCATTCGTGGCTATAAATGCTTCTTATTAAGAAAATATTAAAAGATGTCAATCTTTTCGAAACAAACTAATAAACAAATATTGACAATCTTTTTTAAGACAAGGGAGTATTTTACTTAGAATGTCAGACCTTTAATATCCAAGGAAAGTCATAAAATAAAGAGTTTATGTTTTGTGCTTTCATCTGGTCTAAGTAAATTTACAATAACAACTAACTTTTCATAATAAAACTGATATGGTAACTTAGAAAAAAAAATTGCTATGATAAGTTAAAAATTAAGTTGATTTAGAGGCATATTTAGAGGGTTGGTTACTTGGTTATGTCCTTACTGATTCACGTAAATCCGGTAGGCTTTGCCCATACTTTGTAAAAATTCAAATATTTATAAAAATTTGATTGTGAATACAGTAATTGTTGTAGTTTTGACTTGAGGTCACTTTAACCATCCAAAAATTTTAAATTTTGGATTTGCCTTTGCTACTAGTTTACATAGCTTAATTTCTGAAAGAAAAGTCTAAGTAGTGTTGTAAAAGGCGTTTTCGGGGCAAGGCGCACCAAAAATGTCCCGAAGAGATAGTGTAGGCGAAAGTCTCAAGATGCATATGCCCATCAATTTGGGGCGTATACCCAGGCGTTCGAGGCACGTTTTTATAGTGAGGCGTAAGCCTCAGAGACTTTTTCAAATTAAAACATCTTTATCTTGTCCGCTAGTATGCTAATATCTCCCAAAAGTAACAAATATTCAATTTATTTTTACAAATACAAAGAGAACTCCATTCTCATTCATAGCAGCAAATTCAAAGTTCAAATTGCAGGTTAGTCATCCTTTTTGTTCCTCCATGTAGAAATCTTTATTCTTTTCGACTTAAGTTACTTGTGCTTGTAAGTAGCGTATAATAGATTGATTTGATTAGTTTTTTGTGGAGATGAAACACATCTATATATATATATATATATATATATATATATATATATATATATATATAATTTTCTTTAATTTTTATGTAATTTTACTTGTTTAAAATATTTATTATAATTAAATTATTTTATAAAATATTAAAAATCAAATATCCATGGAGTTTACGCCCGTACCTCGGGGCTTACGTGTCATATGTAAAATGAGTCGCCTTACGCCCACGCTTTTTAAAACACTGCTGAAAGAAAACTATGATTCTGTCATGCTCTTTACTTGAAGATGAAGCTAAGAGGATTTTTTTCTGTGAAGACTCTTTGGTCATTTTTGGTCATTTTCACACATTTAGTGAGACATGGAAAGTATTCTTGTAAAGCCACTTTCAAGCTTCAGGAAAGAAACATGCCTTTCCTGTTTTAGCTACCTGCCCAAAAATGTGACATAGCATGTGCTGGTTTTTTACTTTGTACTCATTGGCTTGGTAAACTAAAACTCATATTTATAGGAGTACAACTTGTGATCTTATTTTTATGATTACAAGGGTATTATTATTAAATTAAAATAAAATATTTAAAATTAAAACTTCTTAAATATAATTTTTTCTAAAATAGACTAAAAATGTTATGTTTCTTTTAGTTTTTTATTCAGTGTTCGATATTTATATTTGGGATCAGATTAATTCGTTGGCGTCACATAAAACTCATTAAAAGAAAGAATAGATGAGAGGGAATTAACAAGACTGTAAATTCTGAGAAGTAAATCAGAATTTTCAGAGAAAAGTGGCAAGCACATTTCGCTTTCAAGAAACCAAACCCTCTTTGATGAGTGCTGACACAAACCTCATGTAGGCAAGGTGGGGACCAGCTAAGAATTTCCTCTCTGGTCATTTTGGTCTCTAATACATGTCTCTCTCTGATCAATATTTCCATGCCAACAGTCTACAGACAAGTAATGATATAAAAGTTTTATTATGATATTGACATGTTATATTAAGCATGCTATTTCTTTAATTCCCTCCCCCAATCCCCACCCCCACCCCAACTTATTCATTCCACGACTCTCAGTCTCTGCCCTCCACTAAGCTACATTATATAGCTCATCTCTTTAACTACTTTCACTCTCAAGCTCTCTCTTCTTCTTTTTTCTTACTATCAAGAATGAAATTGCAGACTTCAAAAACAATGGCTATGGCTATTTTTCTGTTTCTTTTTTGTGTTTCTTTAGGAATTGTGTCTGCATTGCCTCATCCAGACAAGATCATACAATTGCCAGGACAACCTCAAGTGGGGTTTCAACAATTTTCAGGATATGTTACTGTTGATGATAAGAAACAAAGATCTCTCTTTTACTACTTTGTTGAAGCAGAAACAAATCCAGCTTCAAAGCCTCTAGTTTTGTGGTTGAATGGAGGTACACAAATTTGGAAACAAATCTTTTTGATCTGAAAGCATTCTTGATACTGTTATTTGTCTTCTTTTTTTAATCTTGATAAAGTTTCAAACTTTTTTGAGTATTTGCATTTGTTTTGTGTAGGACCTGGATGTTCTTCAGTGGGGGTTGGTGCATTTTCTGAAAATGGACCATTTAGACCAAGGGGACAAGTTCTTGTTAGGAATGAACACAGCTGGAACAAAGGTGAGATCACATTATATTTAAGATAATTTTCCAGTTATTTCCTCTGGTAAATGCATAGTTATTGAGAAGTAGAAAATGATTGTTTTTTCTTGAAATATATTGCAGAGGCAAACATGTTATATTTGGAGAGTCCAATCGGAGTTGGGTTCTCTTATTCAAATGATACTTCTTCCTATGAGACAGTAAATGATGAAATAACAGGTATTTTACCCACTCTTAATTACGCTTTCCATATGTTTTTATATTAATTCAACATGCATTTCACGTTAAGACTGTAAAATTCCAACTTTTGGTTCATCTCCAAAAGCTTGTTCCTTTTCATCTTTTCTTTCTCTCTTTTATGATGAGCATGTGATTACTGATCTTTTTGTTTTAGCGTTAATGAGGATTCTGGAATCTTTATGATTCTTTATGATATTTATACGACTTAATTGAGCTTTGCCTTTCTGAATTTTAAATTACTTGCTTTATATCTCTTTGCATTCTAAAGTCGTTTTCTTTTTGTATTCTTATAGCCAGAGACAATCTTGTATTCTTGCTACGTTGGTTCCATAAATTCCCACTGTATAGAAAAAGCAATTTGTTTTTAACTGGTGAAAGTTATGCAGGTAAGATTTATTCCTTATAAGTGCCATAGCTGGGAATTTATTTATTATTTTTATTTCTTTTATTCTTGGTTAATCACATTTTTGGCTTGTTTGGTTACAGGACATTATGTACCTCAGCTTGCAAAGCTCATGATGGCATTTAACAAGAAGCAGCAGATTTTCAATCTAAAAGGAGTTGCAGTAAGTTTACCTAATGAATTCACTTTTACAATCCAAAAGTTTCATAAAAAGTTGCAGATCCTAAGTTGTTTATCTTTGATAATATGCATTGTGTTTGTATTACATGTCATTCAGACTCTAACATTTCATTGTCCAACCATATTACAGAGGCGGATCCAGAATTTAAACTCTATGGGTTCAGCTTTTAAGGTTTTTAGCATTGAACATATGATATTTTTATGTATTCATATCTACTATTTTTGCAATTTTAATGAATGTTACCCATAAATTTTTACCCCGCGTCGTAAGTTATGAGTTCAATTGAACCTTGAACCTGTCACTAGTGACACACTGCATCCGCTCCTGACCATATATATGTATGTGTATGTATGTATGTATTACAAAAAATGAGTTAAATATACATTTTAGAACCTGCTCTCTCAACTCAGAGTTCGCGATGTCTAAATTTTGGATCAGCCACTTACTTAAAGGAAAAGTTCTTCATTTTAATCACTTGTTTTTCCTGTTTCATTGCAGCTAGGTAATCCGGTTCTGGAATTCGCTACTGACTTTAATTCAAGGGCAGAGTACTTCTGGTCACATGGTCTAATATCAGATCCAACATACAGAATGTTTAGTTCTGCTTGCAATTATTCGCGATATGTCAGCGAGTACTACAGGGGCTCTGTATCGCCAATCTGTTCAAGAGTCATGAGCCTAGTAAGTAGAGAAACCAGTAAATTCGTGGACAAGTACGGTGTTACTCTTGATGTTTGTATTTCGTCAGTGCTTTCCCAATCCAAGATTATAAGTCCCCAAGTAAGTGTTCTCCTTCATTTGATAGGTTTCTCTTATGTTCTTATCACACTATATTGACTATACTCTTACTAATTACCAGGAAAATGTCGAGAAGTTAGATGTATGCGTGGAAGATGAAATTGTCAATTACTTGAACCGGAAAGATGTGAGAAGGGCCCTTCATGCTGAGCTTGTCGGAGTACGTAGATGGGCAGTTTGCAGCAGGTAAGCTTTCTTTCCTTGCTAACAGGGCCACTAGCTCAATGAATTTAACTTCAGCATGTAGAAATTATTTACACTGTAAGTGTATTTTAGCCTGTTGTATAACCTACCTTATTTTCAGGTTACTTTCTATAGACGTTAAACTCATAGCTGAATAGTACAATATGACGCCTATCATTCTATAGGCTTCAACTTATCAGAAACAATAATAAGCACCATGGGCTAGTCTCTTGAGTTTCATGAGTAATATTTAGTTATTTACAAACCCTTCGCCAGAAAAATACACACTGCATATCTAGGTCAAGAATTTATTTTTATGTATATATATTACTATATGTTTAATCCCCTTAGTTTTTTGTGTGTTTACTTTATTTTTTGACACCCCTTAATTCCTGACTCCGCTACTGACCTCTTGTACAATAATGTGCAAGCTTGCAACTCTCCCTAAAGAACAGACGGTTCTCAATGCACCTACAAAAACCAGGGAAATGAATATGTTTCTTTACACAGCGGACGAATGCCAGTAGAATCAATACATTTCATTCAAAAAATATATATACTCGGTTAGGAAGTTCAAGTCAAAGCTTTACTTTCTGTTTGGCTTCTTTGAGGGGGAAAACTTCTTATATTATGATGAATCGATATAAAATCCCTCTCACTGCTGCCACAGTATTCTGGACTATCAACTGCTGGACATAGAGATACCAACCATCTCCATTATAGGAATGCTTGTCAAAGAAAGAATTCCAGTATTAATATACAGGTATACATGCAGCCACATTCAATTTTTCTTCATACACTTGTATGAGCTCGGCAATTTGTTCGGCATCTAACACCAATGCTTACAAATCTTTAACAGTGGGGATCAAGATTCTGTCATTCCACTAATTGGAAGTCGCGCAACTGTTCATCAACTAGCAAGGCGAATGCGGCTGAACACAACTGTCCCCTATAGAGTTTGGTTTGCAGGGCAGCAGGTAGTACGTAATATTTTTCCTTATGTCCCTTATGTTAAAAGTCTTCTCGAGCCGAGGGTCTATCGGAAACAACCTCTCTACCCCTCGGAGTAGGGGTAAGGTCTGCGTGCACACTACCCTCTCCAGACCCCACAAGTGTTATTTCACTGAGTCGTTGTTGTTGTTGTCCCGTCCGTGAAAAAAAGCCAACTATATTATTTTAAGACCACTTTTCAAGCAAAAAGTCATTTTCTTTTTCTTTTTTGCTGTGTTTAGGTTGGTGGATGGACACATGTATATGATAATATCCTCTCCTTTGCTACTATTAGAGGTGCTTCTCATGAAGCTCCTTTCTCACAACCTGAGAGATCACTTGTTCTGTTCAAGTCATTTCTTGAAGACAGGCCACTCCCTGAAGTTTTCTGATCAGATCCGAAATTGGTGTGACAAACATCTAGTAGAGTAAATAGGTCCATCTTGTAAAAGATTGCTCCAAAGATGAGAAGAAAAAAGAGGATTAGAAGAATTAAAGTGATAACCATCAGACAGTGAAAAAGAAGAACTAAAAGTGACTACTGGAGACTGAAGAAACACAAAAAATTGTGTTCTGAACAGCATATCTGCATGTAGATGAGTGCAAGGGTGTAGAGTGTTTGTAATTTTTATTGGAAGCAAAAGATTCCATGTTAAAACATTTGATCTTTTGTGGAGTAGTTTATACTATTTGATGTGTACAGCCTAGGCATCAAGTGTTTAAGATTAGTTATTTTACTTGAACTTGATGAAGAAATTCGAACTTCACTTTTTTCTCATTATTCTAGTTTTATATATCAGCTTTATAGAGTATAATGCTATTTAGCAAGTCATTGTTGGAAAGAATGTTTTAATATTTTGAAACAATGAATTGGTAAATCATTTGATTTCTTTAAACATCGAAGTTGTTTACTAATTAAGATCTATCTTTTTGTAAAATTTTATATTACATTCATTATTGAATCTTCTAAATTTACTCTTAATGTCTAGAGTTGTGTTCTGGACAGCATGTCTGCATGTAGATGAGTGCTAGTGTAGAGGAAAAAATATATTTTGTGCCTCATTTCTTTTTTGTCTCACAATTTTTTGGACTCAGAATTTTGTGGACCCAAAAGTATAAGCTAAAGAGTCCACAAATTTGTGAAATAGAAAGAGGTCATACATAATTAATGTCAGTTATGTGAGGCACACCATAAAACGATATAGAGAGCCTAGACATCAAAAGAGTTGGTGTTTAAATAGCTGTTTTACTTGAAAATGAAAAAATTCAATAACAACTGGTTCTTTAGTTTACATCAAACTACAGATTTTATCCATTATTCTAATTTTATTTATCATCTTAATATAAGTAATGTGAATAAATTTGATGTTCCAAAATTCATGAATCCATTTATGGGCACTAGCATATAAATATGGGTTAATACTTTGGTAAAAAGAGATGCAATCTTGGATAGGCAATTTTATTCAAATCTGTTTGTGAAACCTTGATGGTGAAATCCCAAATATTGAAAATACTAAACTTTTTCTTTTATAGTTTAACTATCCGGTATTATGTATATTGGCTAGACTAATTCGAATTCGTATCACATAAGACACATTAAAAGGGAAGTCGCTCCTTATCAGAAATTTCTACATTACAACGACTCAAAAGCGAAATCTTTGAGTAAGGATTGATCCTATTAAAGAGCAACTTTTTATGAATGATACTCCAGTTTGACCATCAAAGAAGTATTCTTATGTATATTGAAGTCTTAGACAACTGAAAAAATGAACAAACTAACATGTTTGTTTTGCACAATTTGAAACTAAAAACACTTGGGAAAAGATCGGCAAGACACAAATAACTTCTATAATACTAATAAAATTCTTCTCAAATGATTTCTGCAAAAACAAATTGTTATTATCAAAAAGTTTGTTTCTTTTGTAAATTTCACTCGACAAAGTAATTGTTCAAATAAACAAATTTTAGAAATTTGAACAAATAGATTAGTTAAAATCGGAGGAAGAAAAACACGGAGAAGTATGTGACTGAACCGTACATACAAATAAGTACATGGGCTAAACGAAAAATTTGCAATAACACAAAGCAACAGAGACTGTGTGTGTTCGGTGCACTAAGCTATCGCTATGCGCTAAATTCGGCGAGGCCTTGACCATAAGTATATTTCTGCGAGAGGCCTGTTTCCACGGCTTGAACACGTAACCTTGTTATCACGCTCAGTTAGGCGGAGCGAGGCTGCACTTTCCCTCATCGTCACTGTCGAACCAAAAAAAAAAAAAAAGGAACCATCTGCGAAATTTCTCTCTCTCTCTCTAAAAGTCTCAACGACCCAGAAAAAGCGGCAAAATCTAATTTGCTTTTTGAAAGAAAAGAAAAGGCAATGACCAATGAGTATCAAGACATGTACTCCATTCAGGCACGCTCTCCTCTTTCCTTCAAACTATTAGGATTAACTTTTTCTATTCAAATCACCACACTCATGTCCTTTCTTCCCTTTTTCACAAAAAATAACCCATATACGCATCGCACATTAATCATTATGAGCTCTTAGTTTTGCTTTACTTGCACTATGTGTGTATATCGTACTATATAGATCTGAATTATCGATTTATATTGCTTATTATAACGATCTTATAAGTGGGGAAGAAAATTTATGTGTTATGCAGAAAGAAGAGGAGAAAGACTCATTCGAGCTGGGATCTGAGGAGCCGGAGGCTCCGTTGCCCCTCACTGTCACTTCTCGGGTCTGTTTTTTAATTTTTAATTTTTTTATTAATAATGTTTTATTTATTGAGTAATGTGATTGAATAATTGAAGGGTGGAGCATTTGCATTGCAATTTGCAGGTGCTGTATATGTTGGGGGATATAACGGCGGGGCCGGCGTATAGGTTCGCCCAATGGCTGGAGCTGGTCCGTAAGCGCAGCAGCAATTACCGCTCTTCTGGATTCCCTCATCGGCTCCCCAGAGCCCATAGCATGCCATTAAGGTTCATCCTTGTTCTTAAACACAATGACTTATATTCATCATAATATTATCTTATACTAAAAAAACTGACATTGATGCTTAATCATGCTATTAGCCCAAGAATTGCATATTGAGCGCAAAATTGATGCGCTAGTCAAAGATAGTATAGTATGATTATAGTCTCCACATGGATTGAATTTAAACAATGCTCTAGTAATTCCTGGTTTAACTGCTATTCAGGATGATCAAAACTTGATTGGAATGATTACGAACTACAATTAACTACTAAAGTAAAGCAATTGAAATAAGGGTTTTGACATGATAGATGCAAGATTGTTATTCTGGATATGATACTGTTATATTTCACTCTAGAGGTTCTATCGATTCTCACAAATTTAATAGGTCATTAGCTTATACTTCTTATTCGACTTCTCTCTCGATTAAATCTAAATCTTTCAAATAAACTAATGTGAAGTGCGGTAAAACTTGTAAGAATCTATTGGTAGGAATGATCTAAGAGAAACTTCTCGCGAATATTTCTCAATCTTAATTTAAATGGTAACTCAAAAAGCTCTCTCGATTACTTCAAAGAATTACCAAAATAAACTAAGGCATACACTGCAATACTAAACATTATAAAGAATAAAATCACAACTATATTAAAGCTCCTCCAATAAATTCAAGCAATTAAGCAGTAGTCAAATCCATAAACAACAACCAAGTCATCAAATCATGTCAAACCCTAAGGTAAACTACTCCATAATTATGGAGGAGGTCATCGCAAATATAATTAAAGAGTGAGAAAATATCAATCTAACGTTATAATCCAAACTCCCGTATTGAATTGATGGAAAGATGATGAAATTCTGTGTCTTGTAGCCTCCAATGCTCTCCCAAAGTTTCCAAGGTCAAAAGTCCTCTAAAAATCATATTTTTGGTGTATTTATACCATGTAGGAACGGGCCCGGACGAAAGTATCCTTTCCAAGCCGAAGTAGGAGAAATACTCTATAAAATTTGCACATGCGCGGCACATGGCGCGCCGCCCCACACAGTGCGCATGTGGAAAAGTTCAGAGAGTTGATTTTTACACTCTGCTGGAAATTTGCACTAGCTCCCCGCGGCGCATGGCGCGGCGCGGTAGGGCATTTTTTCCAGAGTAATCTTTTTTTCTCACTTTTTGACTTCCAGACTTGGTCCTCGACCTCCGAACGTGATCTCGACTTAATTTCTTGGGTTTTTACTCAGACTTCAAAGCTCCAAATCATCTATTTTAGCTCCAAACTTGTTTCTCCACTCGAAATGACATCCTACACAGTATAACACACGTAATAAGTACAAAGTATTAGCAATTAGGCTCAAATACAATCAAATTGTAGTATCTAGTGTGCAAAATGTAGCTAAAACACGAGCTCTTAGCCTACCATCACAGCACAACTTTGAGAGTTAGATTTAGACAGTGTAATCTTCAAAAGAAAAAAAGCATTAAATGAGATTTGATATTAGTGACTGTTTTTTTTAAACCTAATGTGAGTTGTCTTTCTTGAAATTTATTGTTATACTGCGCTTGAGTTTATTGCCAAGAGCTATAACTAATTATGGACCACAGTTTGCAAGTTGTGCTTTTTTATTTTTATCTTCAGTCGGTAGTTGCTAAATGACAGTTATTAGTACATTTATTTCATTTTATAGAGTGGTGTTTGGCTATTTATGACGTTTAAGGAAAAAAGGAACATTTTTGGTACAACCCAAATCAAAGTACCCAGAGGCGTATCTAGGTTAAGGGGTACGGGTTCACGTGAACCCATACTCCTCTCCCTAAATCATGTATAACAATGTCATATTTCTTCAAAATTATTTAAATATGTGTATGCACCCATGCTCACTCCTATGATGCAATTATTATTGGGTGCACCTCTACAAGTGATTGGCAGTTCAAATCCCATTCCAAACGGTCTTGTTTTTGGTACGGAGTATAGATATATATGTGAAACTTACTAAAATTTTAATAAGAATATAATTTTGAACCTATAATTTTAAAAGTGTAGTGGGTTCATGGTAAGAGACTAAAGTTAAATTAAACCCATCAAATATAAATTCTAGATCCACCTCTTCACAACAGTGCACCCATCCTCTTGAAATCCTGGATCCGCCTTTGTTAACCCACAGTATCTTGTTGTCTATAGATGCGGCTTCAATTTCCGAAGAGCATGTTGTTAAAGGTAAAACCAGAATGTTAAATTAAAGAGTTCCCAAATACATAAATGTGTCAATCTTTGTGGAATTGGCCAAAAAGGAAAGAGTACCATGTGAAATGAAATGTAGGAGTTGTAAGTTGGCTTGTTCTGTTCTGTTTCTATACATAGGACTCGGAGTAAAAGAACATCTTCTTCACAAGGAAATCAAGTGAAAAATAAGTACCTAAGTTTGGCAAAAGCTCTTTCCTTCAATGGTAGCTACTAAGTTGCTTAGAGTTGGGGGATGAAGTTTCTTTTGAGTGTGAATCTACAACCATGTTGACACTTCCTAAAAAAGGGAAGAATGAGAACTTTGATTAAATAAGTGACACCATCTCTTTTTAAAGCCCTTGTTCTAACACATCTTTTTCTTTGATGAGGTAAAGATTTCAAACTTTCAAGAAAAATTTCAAACTTTCAGATGAGAGCAAAAGTATTAGGTGCTGTTGTGGGCCCATATCCTTAAACGAATAGGAATTTAGTTCTTTTTTCTGTCGATTGTGCAAATAATTGCATGGACTCATTGAGCTCTATAAAATGTACAGACTGCAATTATAATGTAGCTCTAGTATAATTCTTGTTCAGTGCAGTAGAGTCGAGTCTTGATCAGGTTGATCCTCTACCATCTGAGCAAACACCAGAAGTAAATTTATGGGAGAGACTTGGCAAAGCCGCGGTTTTGGACATTGAATCAAACACCTTTTCATGGAACATGCTGTCTTCTCTTCACCACACGGAACACAGTAGTAGTACCGAACAGTCCGAGGATGAAACCAATAAAGCATTAGAGGTATTTCAGTTTTGATATTTTGTTTGCTCAGTACTTGATTGTCTGAATAAGAGGTAGAATTGACTGAAACAAGTATAGCGTGGTCCTTACTTATCCAAAAGAAAAAATTAGTAGCATTTGCCTTAGTTATCTAACAGCTCTTTTTTCTTTTCAAGTTCCTTAAAACTTTTGTTTTTTCCCTTACTGAGGAGCTTCATGAATGCTATTTTATAATCTTATGTGTCATTTTCAACTGAACATACTTTCTGGTATGAGAGATTAATGAACCTACTGTATAAAATCAACTTTTATAGATATTAGAAGTAACAAACGAGTGGCAAAGGGATGGTCAACTACGCATGACACTTTAAGCATTTTACAATTATTGTTGTGTTCTTAATAATTATTTGCTCATGCAACTGAACGCAGGTGACTGTAAATTCTGGGGGTGTTGTATTCTTTGCGCTATTTAACGAACCTGAAAATGATGACGCTTCTCCAAAAGAAGCTGCGGCTGTTATAAAGATATCATCTTCGAGGATGGCTACACAATCAGAACGTCTGGGTTATGAATTTGCAAAGTGGCTAGGTGTCCAAACTCCACAAGTTGTTCCTTCTCACTTCATTATAATTGTTTATATGTTTTATTAGGGAGATTTTGTATGTCATATCTTTAACTATGTTCCGAAAATATTGCAGTCCAGGGTTATTCATAATTGTAGCCCAGAGTGGCTACAGATCAAGGAAGCTGCAGAAAAAGCAAAAGATGCAGCGATTTCGGAAGGTGATGGGATTGTGGAAATGACGTGTTCAGAACTTCTGGAAGCTCTTGAGCTAAGCCGGTGCCTTATGTTAATGAAGTGCGTATACGACTTGATGTTTTTGTGGGGCGGTAGAGCACATGTGCATTAATTTCCCTATTTCTTGATATCTCTTTGCTGGTGAATTGGTGCCTGAGATGGATGATAATTTAGATAAATGCAATTTGAAAATTATGAGAATGTAGTCAAGAGGCTGTTTCTCACAGTAAGCAAATTTATTTGATAGGTACTTTTGCTCTTTTTAGGTTGTAAAACTTATCAAATTAGGCCTCTTAGAAAGCATAAGCCAAAAGCCGATGAGCTGTTATTGGATCAGGCAATCTTTTCTACTAGCTGCTGCCTACTTGTGGACGGACAAGCAACTCTTTGCTTCATTCTTGTGTTAATATGTGTGGAAAGAGTAAGATACTTGAATAATTTCATTCATATCTTTCAATGTCATGTACATGGCTTTATATACCAAAGAGGTTGAGAAGCAGAATCACCTAAATCCCATAAAATCTGGGATTATACAGAATCATATAAAATACAAAAAGAATCAGAAATCTGATATTCTAGATTACAACAATTATCCCTAAAATCTGAGGATCAGATCTTGATATGGAGAATATCTTCCAGGAAATCCTCTATCATTCAATAGTATGTATGGGTTTACCAATGTATGCTGACGCATAAATCATTGTAGGCTTGATGCATACACATTTATTTATTACTGTTTAGCTTGAATATATTACTAAAAATGTGGAATATTTTATTTTATGATTGTGAAAAAATATATATGAAGGAAATAGTTAAAGATGATGGAGCCGAAAGTAGGAAATGGAGTGAAAGACCAAGTTAGGTAATCTACTTTGTTGGGGCTTTGCGAGTACTGCAGATTATATGTCTAGTTTTTGGTGCACTAGGACAGCTACCACTTTGGGAAGTCCTTGTGTGACATTTCTCCTTTTACTATCCCAAAAGAAATAGGTAGTTTTGGTCTAAGAAAATGTTATAAGTCACTAGAATCGTATTTTGATACTTTCGTTGGCCTTATGACTTGCTATTTCAGTTACATACATGGGTCCCCTCTGTTGGAGAGCTCAAATGCATTTGATTCACGAGAAGCAGGAGAAAGGACCGCGGCAGCGCTAGGTAGGGTTTTGATGTTGGATCTTGTCATCAGAAATGAAGATCGGCTTCCATGTCGCCATCTCAGATGGCGCGGTAACCCTGCAAATTTATTGTTAGCTGATAAAGTGAATGCTGCAAACTTGGACGCACTAGCAGCAGCCTTTGATTCTGCAATTGATAGATATAGGCCGAGAGTGATTCGGGCGCTTCAGAAAGAAAGAAGAGCTAATTCTGTAGATAGCAGAATAAGCACTCCTAACCCAGGATTAATATCACAGAGTTCCGACCTTTCAGACATCACAGAATCTCCAAAATCCAGCAATATGAGTGTAAGTCAAACTTCAAATGAGTCAACATGTCCAGATTTTCACATTGTAGCAATAGACTCTGGGGTTCCTCGAAGACCACCTGCAGGAAAGCGTGCAAGTGATCAAGAAAATTATCCTAAGCTGGTTGAGCTCCTAATTAATAGTCCCGAGTATGCTTCAAAAATATTATATGAGATTACGGGAGGAAAATTAGGATCTCCACCAGAGGATTCTGATACAATGAACAACTATCAAGCAGCTGACGCGGCTTCAATAGTGCATGAGTTCCGGAGTGGATTTCGTGCAGCTCTACGTGACCTGCAGGGATTTCATATATTCGTTGTCACACTTCATCAGAAGCTGGATAGCCTCTTTCGAGTATTTCTTAATATTATCAACAGAGCTTCTGCTGGCGATCTTGAGAAAGAAGACTTGGTAATTCCTGAATCACCTTCACAATCTGCTGGCGTTGCGGGGCATTGCCCCTCAACACCAAGTAAAGAACGCACACCAAATGATAATTATTTGGATTCAAATGAATCAGAGTGTCAGAGAACAGCTACTAGACCATCATCTTCAGGATGCAGAGACAGCTTGGATTCTACCGTTTCTCCAAGTTCACGTGATAGCTGGCAAGGAAAGCTCTGTAAGGGCAGTGGTGAGCCACTTCGTAGTCTCCGTTTGACTTCAAAACTCCGTGACTTTCACAAGTTTGCTAAGGTTTGTGATGTGCATTGGAAATTTACTCCAACAAGAAAGTGTTTGTCTTTGCAAAAAAATCTACTTTATTTGCTGGGTATCATTAAAAGTATTTCAGTAATGTTTTAAGAATTTTATTTGTCTCTTTGCACAAAATTCTTCCATATCCTGGAGACTTTTTTCTATGAAAAAGAAGATTCTAAGTCGCGAGCAAGTTCCTTCTCTCAATTAAAGGCATTTGCTTCTCCTTTTCAGGTAGATGCAGAACTAAATAAAGAGTTGGAGCAATGGAATGAGATGCTTAAAAGTGATGCAGTTAAACTGTGCCAGGAAAACAATTTTAATTCAGGTTTCTTTGAAGGAAGTGATAGTAATTATGTGGTTGATGCTTATGAGCTGAAGGTACTAATGTCCTACTCAGCTTGTTCCCTGAGACACTATGGTAATTTGTCTTTGTTGTAATCCTTTTCATGTTCAATTTTGCAACTTATAGATCAGGCTTGAGCACATTCTGGAGAGGATATCATTAATTTCTGATGCTGCAAATACAGAAAAACCATCTGCAATCTCAGCCAGCTTGTTTATTGGTGGCGCACTTGCTGCTAGATCTGTGTACACACTGCAACATTTAGGGATCACACATATCTTATGTCTCTGTGCAAATGAAACTGGGCAGTCAGACTCCCAGTTTCCTGATTTATTTGAATATAAGAACTTTTCCGTGAGTCCTCAAAACCTTCTTGCTTTTGTTTGATATACATTTTTCATTCTGGCTAAAATCTGGCATTTAATTTATGATAGGCCCTTCTGTTTGATGCACATCTCTGACTACTTCTGTCTTGAAGTCTTCTAAAGCAGTAGAAGTGCTAGAATTCTACTATTTTTGTGTCTTCATCATGTGGCTACTGAGATGACACTCGTTTCTCTTCACAAGATGCATCCCATCTTCCATTGTGTATAACTTTTTTTGGTTGAGTATCCTAAAATTAAGTTAGGCGATCTGTATAGTCCCTGCATACTACGAAATAATTATCCTAAAACCTTTGATCTTTGACTCAGGAGGAAGTAGTTTTCAAACCTGTTAGGGTGTACAAGCTACAAATTTGAAGAAGTTTCTTACTGATGTTTCCATGTTAGCAACTAAGTAATCTGTTGTTTGTGGCATTTATTTTATTTTTTAAAATATCTACTCGACTTGCTTGGGATTGAGGAGTAGTAGTAATAGTTGTTATTGTAAACAACTCTTAAACACACTTATAAGCTCTTCAACTCTTATATTTATTGTATAGTAACAGAGGTTGCATGTGTGGTGATACTTTTCTTGATGGGCAGATATGTGACGAAGAAGATTCTAATATCAGTGAACTCTTTAACGAAGCTCATGATTTTATCGATCTTGTTGAAGAAAATGGCGGGAAGGTTCTGGTTCATTGCTTTGAAGGGAGAAGCAGGAGTGCTACAGTGGTTCTTGCTTATCTAATGCTCAGGAAGTAAGTGCAAAAGATTTAATGAATGGTTTATGCATTAACTTACGTTTTGTAGACTGATGTGAAGCTGAATTTCAAACGACTGGACATTAGCTGACTTGCTAATTATTTAGAAGTTACACCATGAAGGATATTTAAAGAACAAAAATTGAATTTCTGAGACGGGTTCTCGAGACTTGGTACTATTCCCAAGCCCAATTGGCTTTTATCATTTTTGAAGCAATTAGAATAGTTGCTTATTTGTTGTTAAAACTTGGCCTGTAGACTAGTGATGCAGTTTGTTTTCCAGAAGTCATGCAAGAAACTTCATAATGGAAAGTTTGATATGATGCAGGAAGTTTACTTTGTTGAAGGCATGGAATACACTGAGACGAGTTCATCGTCGAGCCCAACCTAATGATGGTTTTGCAAGGATTCTTTTGGACCTAGACCGCAAGTTGCATGGTAAGGTTTCTATGGAATGGCAACAGCGGAAGCCAAGCATGAAGGTTTGCCCAATCTGTGGAAAGAACGCTGGCCTGAGCAGCAGTTCGCTGAAGCTGCATTTGCAGAAAGCACACAAGAAACTATCATCTGGGAGTGTGGACAGTGCTATGAACATGGAAATACAGAAGGCCTTAGATGCACTCAAAATAAGTCGAGGTGGAAGTGTCAGCCCTACGCAAAGACAATCTTCCATGATTGAAGATTTGGAATCATGAGGTTAATAATGTGCTACTGGCCTAACCTACCTGACGGGTATCATGAAGCTTAAAGTCATCCTCATGGTTATGTAGTTTCAATATCAATCAAAAGGGTAAAACGTGTAGTTAAGTACACAAGCTTAATCTATAAACATGCTCAAAGTACAGGTGTAAGAGTTTTAAGAATTGATGCTCTGTAGTGTATCCTAGCAGTAATTTTAGGAAGTTAGATACCTTATGTCTTCCCGCCGGGGAAAATGTAAAATAATGTTTATTAGTGTAACAACTCAGCCCATCAGCGATATTGTCCGCTTTGGGCCTAGGTTCGCACGGCTATCTCCTTAGGGACTCGGCGTTCGCTACCATATGTAACAACTTAGTCCACTAGTTATATTGTTCGCTTTGATCTTAGGCCCGTACGACTTTAAAATGCATCATTAGGGTTTAAGGCATGTTTAATTATATACCCAACATCTCTCTCGTGTTTTGTCGATATGGGATTTGACTAGGGTGTCATAATTAGCGTGCATAAGTTTTTGAATTGCTAGAGAAAAGTAACAGGTACCGGTGGAATTGTGAGGCAGATTCTTATGTTTGATGCATGTACTTGTTATGATCGTGGACTATTGTTTTCGTGGATGTTACCCCATCATATTGTAGTCGCAAAATCTTGCATTACACTTTTTGTTGGCTTCCCGTTACGTAAAGCAAATGAGGATCTTGTAATCGTTTTTACTTTCCCCCCTGTTTCCAACAAGAAACGTTGATTTGTAATTTGTAACTTCTAAGCAACTGCTTTATTTTTGTCTGACCATTAAATTGTAAATCATCCAATTTATTGTATTTTCCATATTTGCTTTATTCTTCTTTACCGGACAAAAGCAAAGAAAAAGAAAGAAAAAAGTGGGTGACATGAAAAACAAGGGCTTGAATCACAAACAAAAAACAAAACAAATGTTAATGTCAGTCCAAATATAAGCACGATTTTTTTGCAGATTGCTTAAAATGAGAGGACCTACTTGTTCCAAGTTTCCCTATCTAAGCCCCTTTTCCAAATAATCGGGAAAATTGCCCAAAAACGAAGAAAAAATCTTGAAAAACAAATCCAGTACAGTGGAGTTAAGATAGACCTGAGAACGGTAAGCCAATTAAGAAATCACAATTCAAACAATCAAGGAATATAGCGGGAATATGGGATGTATGAGAAATTTATGATAAAGAAGCATTTTTACTTAAATGAATCTGGAATGAGTTGATGTAAATTTTGAATACCAGATAGTTATAAGAAATTACAGCCAATGCAAAAGAGGGATTAAAATTGGGGTTAAGGTTAGGGCGGTTCAAAACCGAACCGTAATCGTTAATCGAATCGCAAAATTGTCTTATTGGCTTATTGATATCGGGTTATTGGGATAATAGTTGACGAACGGATTGAAATTTTATAATTAACGGCTTAACGATTTAGGGGCGAATTACTCAATTTCCATATCGGATAAACCATTAATAAGCTAAAGAATTTTTATATTTACACTTCTTTCTCTTTCTTCCTCTTCATAACCCATCATCATTTTCTTCTTGCTTCTGTCTACCACTCCTGTCTTTTGCTATTTCTTTTTCCTCATTCTTTCTTTTTTTTAAGTTAACAAATTATAAATATTTTACTATTGCTTCCTTTTTTACTCCCAAGTGGAAGTGGGAGCATGTGTGATCATTAACATTTTCTTGTGCCATGGTTATTAGCAGTGTTTTAAAAGGTGTGAGCGTAAGGCGAGGCGTTTTACATATGTCTCAGCGGGACGTAATCCCCGATGCACGGGGCGTAAGCTCCATAGGTATTTAATTTTTAATATTTTATAAAATAATATAATGACAGTAAATATTTATAAACATGTAAAATTGCATAAAAATTGAAGAAAACTATATATATGTGTGTGCTCCATCCCCACAAAAAACTAATTAAAACAATCTATTATACGTTACTTATAAGCATAAGTAATTTGAGTCTAAAAGAATAAAGTTTTCTATATGGAGGAACAAAAAGATGATTAACCTATAATTTGAACTTTGAATTTGCTGCTATGAAGAAGAATGTAGTTCTCTTTGTATTTGTAAAAAAAAAAAAAATATTCGTTGCTTTTGGGAGATATTAGCAGACTACCGGACAAGATAAAAAATTAAAAAAACCATGAATTAGGGCTTAAATCAATAAAATGGGTCTTTACTTTTAAATTTAATATTTTTGAGTTCCTTTTTAAAACCTTTTGAGTAATTACCAAACTGACTTTTGAGAATTTAGGTATTATATGAAGGACTAATTCAACAAATTTTATTTTAATTTGAAAAAGTCTCTGGGCGTACGCCCAGAGCGTACGTCCCAAATTGCGGAGCGTACGCCTCACACCATCGCCCCGAGACGTTTTTGGTACGCCTCGCCCCAGGGCTAAAATAGTGGTTATCAGTAACATACAGTTACATAATAGTTCACATATCAGGAATATAATAGTTTGCATTAGATCAAATCGGTTGGAGAAATATTATATAAATAAATCTAGACTTAAATTTTTCCTATCTTTAGTTCTTACTTTTTTTTATGGTCTATTTGATTTAGCCGATAAAACGTCCGATAATCGTCCTATAACCGTCCGATAATTGTTAATCCGATATCAATCCACCTGATATCTTATTGGTTGGCTAGCGGATTATTACATTTATAAATTGATAATCGATAAGTCGAATCGCTAAGTATGAATATCCGTCCGATAAGCACCCTTCGTTGAGATGATCCTTTCTCTTCCCATTCTCCTCGCTCAATGTAATAAAAAAAATTAAAAATAAAATAAAATTGAGATCAGCCAGCAGACACGTCAACAATGTGGGGCCATATATCCTTTTTCTTTGATGGTGAATGGACCAGTAATATAAAAGTATTCAAATCAAACGGTAGTGATTTGCTTAGGCGAATTTCCCAAAGGAGAAAGGTGAGAAGAGAAGAGAGATCTTTTTGGGGTGTATGACGGTGCACGAGTGGTCAATGGAGTGGCAAATATAAACACGAAAGCCAAAACACAAGCCTAGAGAGTAGAGAGAGAGAGAGAGAGAGAGAGAGAGAGAGAGCTCTTTTATAATTACATCCACAATCCTATATCTATCTTTATATACACGGCCGACCTTTTTCAAGGTCTCTCTATATCTTTTCCCTTTCTTCTCTCTCTCTCCTTTCAATCTTGAAGAATCTTTTGGGCCTTTAGTATTATTGAGGTGAGCATCTCTTTACCTAATGAATTGGATAATCTCCCTATATATGTCTATATATACATAATTATTTGTTAAAGAAGAGATTGGTATTAGGGTTCTTTTTCAAGATTTGTTTTTTGGGTGGGTGTTGAATGCTTTAATTAGGTGTTTTATCCCTTTAGCACCTCGAACCCTTTGTTTCTTGTGGTTCAATTCAAGCATACTTGCTCGATAAAGCGGTAAAAATTGCAAATTTGGAGCTGATTTTGCTCATTAGAGTTGTTTCTGAGCTGTTTCTTCTGTTCGACTTTACTTCTATTTGTTTGTAGTAATTTCTGAGCTTGTCTTTGTCAAGTTTCTTCTTTGAAAGGGGTATGAAGTAGCTCACTCTTTTGAGATTTAATTAAGCATTTGTTTTGGTTCCGGTTGACTTGTTGTGGTATTGAAATTCCGGCCTCGCTACTTCACTAAATTGCTCTGAAGTGTTTGAAACCAGTTGGTACTTGGAATACAGAATAGAACTGGCTTGTCTTCAGGGCATTGGTTGTTTTACTAATGTCTAGATTAGACCCTATTTCATCTTATCCTTTTTGTTTCCTATGTCCAGTTCCCCGGATTGCCATTTCTTTTTAGCTTTTGGATTATTAGTTAATCAGATTCGTAAAAAGGACTATTGTATTATATCGTACTCTCTCCGTTTCAAAAGGATTGTCTTAGTTTGACTTGGCACATAAGGGAAGACTTTTGAGATATGTGGTCTTAAAGAAGCCATAGCATTTGCGTGGCTGTAAAACTGTTGAAACTTGTGGTCTGAAACCTGCCATAGCATTTGTGTGGCGACAAAATATTTTTTGTTAAAGTAAATATTGAAAGGTGTCAATCTTTTTGAAACAGACTAATAAGGAAATAGGGCCAATCTTCTTGAAACAGAGGGAGTATTTGTTTATATATTGTGATTGAAACCAAGTAACATATACGAGAATGAGGAACAAAACCAACAATCAACTTAACGCTTGTGATGTCCCACAAATCAACTTAGCGCTTTTGATGTCCCACGATTCTGCTAGTTTAGAAACTAAGGTCCTTGCAGCTTGGCTGCTTCATCCTGGAGAAAACAGTTACACCATTTGGTGGCTGCATAGTTTTCCAGCTCTTCTAATTTAGAGGCTTTATTATTTGGTTACTTAGTAATTTTTTTTTTTTATGAAGTTTGGGTACTTAGTAATTTTATGGTGACGTTTGTATCTAGCTTGAAAGAGTAACTTTTATGGTGACATTTGTATCTAGCTTTAAGCTAATGTGTCAGCTCTGTATTGCTCAAATATTCTGTGAATGTAGGGAAAGGGCATTTGCATAGTTTTTGAAGTTCGGAATTCCCAGAATGATCTTGTTTCTCTATATTATGTCACTCTAAAAAGTTGAACCTTCAATTGTTATCAATAATTTAATTTATGCCCACTAATTGTGAATTCCAATTGATCATATCCTTATTCTGTTATGTAATATGAACCTTGATATTTTACCAAATGTCTCGAGTGAGTTTTTCTGACATGCTATCATATCAATTGCAGGTCCATCATGGCTAGAGCTTTAGTTCAGTCAACCAACATCCCATCTTCAGTTGCCGGTGAAAGGACTAGGCAATTTAGTGGATCTGGGAAAAACAAAAAAACTGTTAAAATGCTATGTAATGTACAATCACCCTCCATAAGGTTGACCAATTTTACAGGACTGCGAGGGTGCAATGCAATAGATACACTTGTAAAATCTGGACAAACTCTCCATTCAAAAGTGGCAGCTGCAACTTCTGTCAGACGGCCAAGAGGTTGCCGGTTTGTCCCAAAAGCAATGTTTGAGCGCTTCACTGAGAAAGCAATAAAAGTCATTATGCTTGCACAAGAAGAGGCGAGACGACTAGGTCATAACTTCGTTGGCACAGAGCAGATTTTGTTGGGTCTTATTGGTGAGGGAACTGGTATTGCAGCTAAAGTTCTTAAATCCATGGGAATCAATTTAAAAGATGCCCGTGTGGAGGTGGAGAAGATAATTGGAAGGGGTAGTGGGTTTGTTGCTGTTGAGATTCCATTTACTCCTCGTGCAAAGCGTGTTCTTGAACTCTCTCTGGAGGAAGCCCGCCAACTAGGTACCTTATCTAATCATTTCAGTCTTATCTTGGGTTGTCTTTCAGACATTAAAAAAACTTTTCTTTTAGATCTATTTTAATGTAGTTGTTGTAGACACGATTTTATATAGTTAATTTATTTTATCTCAGTTTCCTCTCTTGTCCATTCCATGCACGAGCTTCATTGAATTCTGAAAGTCATTTGGTTATTGTCTGTGCTGATTGGTTTTTCATACAGGGCATAACTACATTGGCTCGGAACACTTGCTGCTTGGACTGCTGCGTGAAGGTGAAGGTGTGGCTGCCCGTGTTCTTGAGAACTTGGGTGCTGACCCCAGTAACATTCGCACACAGGCAAGTACTTTGTGCTTCCTTTGATTACCTTCATTTTTTCTTTCTTTTTTGGTTCTTTGGTGGGGCCAGGAGTATCTAAATCACTTGAATTCATTGTAATAAAGTTTTTTTGTTTTATTGTATAAAATAGGTCATTCGAATGGTTGGCGAGAGTAATGAGGCTGTTGGTGCTAGTGTTGGTGGTGGAACTTCTGGACAAAAGATGCCTACATTGGAGGAGTACGGCACCAATTTGACAAAGTTGGCTGAAGAGGTACTTAGAAAGTTATATTTGTCGTGCAATGGTGACTATACTTAATTTTATTTATCTTTTTGCTGTTAAAAAAAAATGGAGTTATATTTGTCATATTGTGGTGATTGGCTCTCTTCATTTATCTGATCTGGCCATATTGTGTTTTCAGGGGAAACTGGATCCTGTTGTTGGAAGACAGCCGCAAATTGAGCGCGTTACTCAAATCTTGGGTCGGCGTACAAAAAACAACCCTTGCCTTATTGGAGAACCAGGTGTTGGCAAAACTGCTATTGCTGAAGGTTTAGCTCAAAGAATTGCTAATGGCGATGTCCCCGAAACAATAGAGGGAAAGAAGGTAAAGAGGTGTATGATAAATATGCCGAACATGATGTATGCTTGTGCATTATTTTCTATTTTTTCAATGTTATGTTAACTGTATAGCAGATCCAGTCTTAGGTGGGAACACTTAAAAAATCATATTTAATAGTGTCTTAGAATTTGTTTTTATTAAGTATTAATTTTATAAAATTAGAAATCAAAATTCCAAAGGCCGGATATATACAAGAAGTACGAAGAGTAGAAAATGCCATACTGTTATGTCAATCCCCATCTATAACTCAATCCTCAACCCCCACCCCTCTCAAAATAAAGAGAAAAAGGAAACATGATTCTCCACAAACTATCAACCATCTAAGCTCATTAATATTTTTATAGGTGCTCCAAACATTTACAAAAAGCCATGAATGATAAAAAAACTTGTACGAGCTTGTTTTCGAATTCCAACCTCCTTAAGCGTACTCCACACATTTCCTTCAGTGATTGGTTTATGGACTCAGCTATGAAGTATTGGAGAAAAATAGGTTGTAGTTACTCTCTTAATTTAATTCTATTTCAACTAAAGCCATAAGGTAAAGAAGAGCCTATTTTTTGAATTTTTGAAATGTAACTGATTTCGATATGTCATATGTGGTATTACTTTTCTTTTTATTGTAAATCCCTTTTCTTATGTGACTTGCTATTGGTGATGATTAGGTCATAACACTAGATATGGGTTTGCTTGTTGCTGGGACAAAATACCGTGGAGAGTTTGAGGAAAGACTGAAGAAACTAATGGAAGAAATTAAACAAAGTGATGAAATAATACTCTTTATTGATGAAGTGCACACATTGATTGGAGCTGGAGCTGCAGAGGGGGCAATTGATGCTGCAAACATCTTGAAACCTGCCCTAGCTAGAGGGGAACTACAGGTTAGTTATCCTCCTAGACCTAGTATGTTCCTTGTAAATTTGAACGAGAATTAGAAATACACTTTTGAATTTGATGATTAATCATTATCTTGATCCTGAGTTAATCCTGGTAGAACTGCAAAAGAATGTCGAAAGATAAAGCTGTTAACATAACAAAATATTTACTGTTGGTGTAACTGAGAAGTATTTTATTTGGTTTCACTTGTCAGTGTATTGGAGCCACAACCCTGGATGAGTACAGAAAGCACATTGAGAAAGATCCTGCATTGGAGAGGAGATTCCAACCAGTTAAAGTCCCTGAACCTACTGTGGATGAAACCATACAGATCTTGAAAGGGCTTCGGGAGAGATATGAGATTCATCACAAGCTCCGTTACACCGATGAGGCATTAGAAGCTGCTGCCCAGCTTTCTTATCAGTACATCAGGTATCTAATCATATTTTCATTTTCCAAATTTTCCTTATTCTCTCCTCGCTTTGAGTTGTTGGCACATTTTAACATTGGGATTTCATAACCAACTGATTTTTACGCGTATATTAAGATATATCCTTCCCAAAATGGTATTATGTTCTTACATAGTGTCCTAGAAGTTGGTTTCTTTTGTATCGACATCTGAATAAGCTTATGCATAGTTTTTTCTACTCCTGAAAATTGGCACATGTATCTCCACACCAAAATATTTTTCCTAGATTCCATGATAACTCATTTATAGTTGACCACACTTTTAACTTGAACCTTTGCTTGTTCCAGTGACCGTTTTCTGCCTGATAAGGCAATTGATTTGATTGATGAAGCTGGTTCCCGTGTTAGACTACGCCATGCACAGGTATAGAGTACTCTCTTAATCTACCTTTCCCTGCCCTCTTTTCCTAATGGAGTCATGACCCGTTTTCTTGATATGATCTAGCTCCCTGAGGAAGCAAGAGAGCTCGAGAAAGAACTCCGTCAGATTACTAAGGAGAAAAATGAAGCTGTGCGAGGTCAAGATTTTGAAAAGGTGATTGGTCTTCTCTGATCCTGTGCATAAAATTCCTGTGAACTGCTTTCTTCCTTAGTAAAAGCATTGAACTGCTTTTCATGCTAAATAGTGTAATTGCAGAGTTTACATTACATAATCTTGTATCTCTCAATGCATTTGACAGGCGGGGGAGCTGCGTGATAGAGAAATGGATCTTAAGGCACAGATCTCAGCCCTGATAGACAAAAACAAAGAGATGAGCAAGGCTGAATCTGAGGCTGGAGATACAGGTCCGCTCGTTACAGAGGCAGATATTCAGCACATTGTGTCTTCATGGACTGGCATCCCTGTCGAGAAGGTTTCAACAGATGAATCTGATCGCCTCTTAAAAATGGAAGAAACACTTCACACCAGAATCATTGGCCAGGATGAAGCTGTGAAAGCCATTAGTCGCGCTATCCGACGTGCTCGTGTTGGGCTCAAGAATCCCAACCGACCTATTGCCAGTTTCATCTTTTCTGGTCCAACTGGTGTTGGGAAATCAGAACTGGCCAAGGCTTTAGCAGCATACTACTTTGGTTCTGAAGAAGCAATGATCCGGCTTGATATGAGTGAGTTTATGGAGAGACACACTGTCTCTAAACTCATTGGTTCACCCCCTGGTTATGTTGGTTACACTGAAGGTGGTCAACTGACTGAAGCTGTGAGGCGTCGACCTTACACTGTTGTGCTCTTTGATGAGATTGAGAAGGCTCATCCTGATGTCTTCAACATGATGCTTCAAATTCTTGAAGATGGAAGATTGACAGACAGCAAGGGCAGAACTGTCGACTTCAAGAATACACTTCTCATCATGACATCGAATGTCGGAAGCAGTGTGATAGAGAAAGGAGGCCGTCGTATAGGTTTTGATCTAGATTATGACGAGAAGGATAGCAGTTACAACCGTATCAAGAGCTTGGTGACTGAGGAGTTGAAACAGTACTTTAGGCCAGAGTTCTTGAACAGATTGGATGAGATGATTGTATTCCGTCAGCTCACTAAGTTAGAGGTGAAGGAGATAGCTGATATCATGCTTAAGGAGGTCTTTGAGAGGTTGAAAAATAAGGAGATAGAACTTCAAGTGACGGAGAGGTTTAGAGACAGGGTGGTTGACGAAGGGTACAACCCAAGCTACGGAGCAAGACCGTTGAGGAGAGCTATTATGAGACTGCTGGAAGACAGCATGGCCGAGAAGATGCTTGCAGGTGAGATCAAAGAAGGTGATTCAGTAATTGTGGACGTGGACTCTGATGGTAATGTGACCGTCCTCAATGGCACTAGCGGAACTCCCTCAGATCCAGCTCCTGAGCCTATCCCTGTGTAGATCCGCTCTGCTGCTTGCTTTAGCTCTGCAAATTTGTTGTTTGTAATGTTGCCTTCATTTGTCTTGGCCACTAAGCTCTCCTGGGGTTATGAAGCAACTTGTGAGTAATTTATGGGGTCATTGGGTGATGAAATTCTGCCAAGTTGAGAAGGGTAGCACCTCCATTATATCAGAGCTTTCAGGATTACACACTATATACTGAATTTCTTTAAGATTGTAGTGACCTCGCAAGATAGTGTAAAATTGCGACGAAGACTATGTAGAACCATATATTCTAATTTATGGTAGGTGATAGTCGAATTTGTCATTGTTTTCAGCACCTTTTTCCTGCTGTCTGGCTCAGATCACAATCTATATAGAATGCATATAAGGAAATAGGTTCATATATTTCTCTAATGCTACGTTTCATTAACTTTCCGATAAATGGCTGAAGTATTTGTGCATCGCCCACAACCCAACCCTATTATTTTTTTGTATAAAATATGAAAACTTCATAGGCCTTATATTCAAGTAACAGTCAGGATTTATTTTATCTTTTTTTATTCTTTTTCTTTTCCATGTAATGGATTTAATAAACCCACCTCATTGACTTGATCATGTTTTGGTTCTGAAGTGATCGTGAAGAAAGTGTAAACTAGAGTGCCTGCATAGAAGTTGAACAGGACTTGTTGAGCTTGAACGAATTGATTTTTGTTGGATACTACTCGATTTGGTTTAAATTGAAATTTGGCACAACACTAAGTTGCACAAAAATGTCGCCACATCCCAAGAAAGATCATGTTCTTAGCCTCTCTACGGTCATTTAGATGCAAACAACAACCGCCACCACAACAAACCTGTAACGACCCGGTCAATCGTTTTGAGAATTTAAATTTCGTCCGGCGGCATAAGGCCCTGAGCAGCTTTGTATTATGTGTCTTGACTTGCGTGCGTGGTTGAATTCAATTATCGGGTGATTCGAAGTGATTTGGGACACTTAGTCCCTAAAACGGAAGCTTAAGTCTTAGGTTTTGACCGTAGTCTGAACTGTGTGAAGACGACTCCGGAATAGAATTTCGTCCGTTCCGTTAGCTCCGTTAAGTGATTTTGGACTTAAGGGCATGTCCGGATTGTGTTTTGGAGGTCTGTAGCTCATTTAGGTTTGAAATGGTGGAGGTCGAATTTTTGAAGATTTTGACCGGTAGTGGACTTTTTGATATCAGGGTCGGAATGCGATTCCGGAAGTTGGAGTAGGTCCGAAATGTTGAATATGACTTGTGTGCAAAATTTAAGATCATTCGGACGTGGTTTGATAGGTTTCGACATCGGTTGTAGGAATTTGAAGTTTCAAGTTCTTTAAGTTTGAATTGGAAGGTGATTCATGATTTTTAGCGTTAGTTGATGTGATTTGAGAGCTCGACTAAGTTCGTATGGTGTTTTAGGATTGATTGGTATGTTTGGTTGAGATCCCGGGGGCATCGGGTGAGTTTCGAGTGCTTAACGAATCAAAAGTTGGATTTGAGTTGCTGCTGAAGTCTTCAGGCATCTATCATTTTCGCACCTGCGGTGGAGAGACCGCAGGTGCGTGATCGCACATGCGGGGAGGCAAGCGCATAAGCGGAAAAATGGAGGAGTGCCAGGGGTCGCAGGTGCGAGGTGAATTCCGCATCTGCGAGAGGGTCATCGCAGGTGCACAAGGTCCGCAGAAGCGGAAGGGATTTCCGCAGGCGCGCACGCGCAGGTGCGGCCCTTTCATCGCAGATGCAAAGGCAGAGGGGGTAAGTGATTTGCGCAGATGCGCACTTTTTGGCCGCACAAGCGCACCCGCAGGTGCGAGCCCAGGCTCCGCAGATGCGGAAATACCTAGGCAGTGGTTAAAACCGAAGGGCTTCGCGATTTTTGTCATTTTTTTGGACTTTGCAACTCGGTTTAGGGCGATTTTTGAGAGCATTTTCAAGAGATTTCTTGAGGCAAGTCCCTTGTGCTTATTTTTAATCAATAATCATGCTTCCCATGTATTTTTCCACCTAGCTAGTGTGTATTTAAGGTGTAAATTGGAAGCCGGAGGCTTGGGATTTGGGGAGTTGGATTATGGATTTGGAGGACCATTTGGTGTCGGATTTTAGTAAATTTGATATGGTTAGACTCGTGAGTGAATAGGCTTTCGGATTTTGTGACTTTTACCCGATTCCGAGACGTGGGCCCGTGTCGACCTTTTAGGGCGAATTTCAAAATTTTTGTTAAAGTATTGATTTAATTAATTAGATGAGTCTATTATGATTGTAATTATGATATATAATTATTTGTAATTCCACAAGTGGAGACAGAGAGGAGGGTAGAGTGTACGTACACCTTATCCCTTAAGAAGGTAGAGAGGTTGTTTCCAATAGACCCTCGGCTCAAGAAAGATAGAGACAAAAACGTCTCTCTATCTTAATGTAGACGATAACAACTTAATGTATTTTTGGCTCTGTCAAGTCTTGAATGCAGTAACATATTTTTTTGAGAAAAACTCTCTATCTTAATGTAGATGATAACATCCTAATGTATTTTTAGCTGTCTGTCAAGTCTTGAATGCGGTAACATATTTTTTTGAGAAAAACTCTCTATCTTAATGTAGATGATAACATCCTAATGTATTTTTAGCTGTCTGTCAAGTCTTGAATGCAGTAACATATTTTTTTTGCGGACTTTGACCATATATTTTTTTTCCCTCGAAATGTTTTCATTTTCTATGATCTAGTAGACAACAGGAGATTTGTATAATTATGGGATCCTATTGCTGGAGATTTTTACTGGAAAACGACCCACAGATAAACTATTTGATGACAATGTGAATCTCCACCTTTTCGTCAATACCAGATCAAGTAATGGATATTGTTGATGAATCCGCTCTATGTGGAGAAATGACAGAAAGGTATGCAAATAAGAATATAAGTAGTGAACAGGTGGGGTGCTTGGTTTCTATCTTCCAACTTGGGCTTAGCACACAATAGAGAATTAACATGGAACAGGTTTACAGGGAATTGATAATAGTCAGAGACAGGTTTCCAAACTAATCGGAATCCACTGCTAAGTAGTCCCTAAAAGACAGCTCAAAGAAAAGCTTGATTAAGTAGTTAATGATCAATTGAGTTATGTATGGTCAAAGTTAGATATCAACTTCACATATACTTTGTTTAAGACATGGCAGTTAATATCTTTCTATCCCGGATGACAGAAGATATCACAATGCCCAAGCTCATCTCAATTTATAATGTCTTCAGTCAGCAAACGCCTTTTCAAATAAATTGCTCAGAAAGACATAATATTAACCCATGCAAATTGAGTGGTTAACATAGCAGTTCAGAAAGATATATATTACTAAGTATTTAGTCTTTCAATACGTCTCACATCATATGACACAAAAAAGGAGCTCTGAATTTTGGGCATCACTATTATTCATTCGGTTAGTGAGGTACCAAAGCTCGACCACTGGACATATATGGAGAAATTATTCATCTCCATCTAGGCAAATTTCAAGTCAAGTTTTTGAGATAGCAAGTGAACAATCCTTTGTAAATATAAAGATAGAAGCTGCAACGTAAACCTCCCATGTCCTCACAAGATCTCATCAAGTAAATATGTATTTTGTCCAGATGTAGCCCAAAAACAAGAACAATAAAAAAAGAGAGGGGATGCATAGATTCTGACAAAACTATAACCAAAATGGAATCATTCAATCCCTCAAAACCAGTAAGTTTCTTTTCTCCTCCTCCACTCACAACAAAATCAAAAAGTTCCCAAAAAGTAACTACAGAGTGGCTCACAATTGCTAAAGATTTCTCTGATCACTAACAATTCCCAAAACAAGAGAAATCAAGACAAAAGGGAGAAGAAACAGTGCTAACCCGCAAAAGCAGCTATTTTCAGAAAGCCATAACATTGTCATGTGATTCTCATCGTCGATCATTTTCTGCAACACTTGGCCAATCAAGAAACTTATAACCTTGAAGAGATGGTGGCAAGTAAGTCTGGGGCGATGAGTCTGGATTGTCAGGAGGATAAATATAGTCCTTTCCATAACCAAGATCTTTCATTAGCTTAGTTGGTGCATTCCTAAGATGAAGGGGCACCCCTTCATTTTGTCCAACTGATTCCCTTACCACTTTTTGAGCTGCCCCTATTGCTCTATAGACGGCAATAGACTTAGGAGCCAAGGCCAAGTAAGCAACACACTGAGCAAGGATAACATTGCACTCGGGCATGCCAATAAAATGACAAGCTTGGTAGCAAGCGACAGCCTGGCAAAGAGCTGATGGATCGGCTAACCCAACATCTTCACTAGCAAACCTGACCAGCCTGCGCGCTATGTAAAGAGGCTCTTCGCCCCCTTCCAACATTCTAGCCAACCAATAAATGGAAGCGTTAGCATCACTTCCTCTCATAGATTTGTGAAGTGCGCTGATAAGATTATAGTGTTCATCCCCTGCTCTGTCATAAGCCAAATGCTTACATTGCAATGCTTCTTTTACATCATCCAGAGTTATAACTGCAGACAAACAAGACTCGTCAGCATTTCCTGTGTTTTCCTCTAATTCCCCGGTTGATCTTCTCGCCATTCGCGTCCGTGCAGCAGCAGTGGTAGCTGAAATTTCTAAGGCATTCAATGCTACCCTAGCATCACCATCACAATTAGTCGAAAGAAACTCTATACACTCATCATTTACTTCGATTTTCATCATCTCTCCCATAGAAAAGCACAGCCCTTTATCAGAATCAGCCACGGCGCGCCTAAGTAGGGCAGCAATGTGGTGGGGTTTTAAGGGATTGAGAGTCAAGACTCTGCACCTGGACAATAACGGCGTAATCAAATGAAACGATGGATTCTCCGTAGTTGCTCCCATGAAAATGACACTGCCATCTTCAATAACCGGCAAAAAGGAATCTTGTTGGGCCTTATTGAACCTATGGACCTCATCAATAAACAAAATAGTCCTCTTGTTGATTTTCTTTTTCAGTCTTCTTGCTTCATCAACCGCATCTCTAACATCCTTAACACCGGAAGTAACAGCGGATAAGGAAACAACCCGATATGTATTATTATTATTACCACCACCAGCTTGAGAAACAGAGCAAGTGTTAACTATGGCTCTAGCAATGGAGGTTTTGCCAGTACCTGGTGGACCCCACAGAAGTATTGAAGGGATACGGCCGCAATCAATGGCTGATCGAAGAAGGGATTTTGGCGCCAAAATGTGGTCTTGACCAACAACCTCGTCAAGGGTCCATGGTCGCATTCGTTCGGCCAACGGTTCATGAGGCGGCGGAGCTGGTTTATGTTTTTTCCCTTGCTCATTTTCTACTAATTTAGGACGCTTTGTTAAACGGAGTAATTGAGGTTCGTTATCTTCTTCTTCAGGGGTCACCCCCTCCTTAGGGTTTAAGACTTTAAGTGTTGATACGGGGGTAGGTCTGAGGGGTTTAGAGGGAAATTGAAAGAATTGATCGATTTTGGGCTGGAAAGGATGATGATCATGGGCGGCGGTAGTAGTAGTATTAGGGGAATCAGAGGATGGAGAAATTGGGGGGTTGAAATTGGAAGAATCTTCGCCGGAATCCTTGTGGTGGTTGTTGCGGTGGCTGAGAATCCACTCGGTGGCTTTAACGATATCGCCGCCGGTAATGGTTAGTGCTTGAGCGACTAAGTCTCCCGGAAAGCCCATCCCTAGAAGCTGCTGCTCCGCCATGGTCTTCTTTTTCCCGCTTTCTAAGCTCCGCTTTGGCGCGGTTTTGTTGATGAAAATGTTGTATTAACGATTTCAATCGTCACCATAGGAAATGGGGACTGGGGAGTACAGTCAGCCCCACTATCCCTATATAACATCCCTTAGCCGGATCGGATTTTTTAAATTATATTTTACCTCTATAACAATTTTTTACATGTAACACCGACGGTCATATTTATAGCAGAACGCTCTTTGTAAAATTAACCTTCTATAGCAACTATGTAGAATTTTAAGATTACTAAAAATCTAAAAATATACACAATCTTTTCCATTAAACAAAGATTCTATCTTGCATAAGATATAAGCTTTGGAGATTTACACATAATATCTTTTCTATTGTACAAATTCTAAAAAATATTTAGATATAAAATTTAACTATTAAGCTCTTATATTGTCTTCGAGAGAAGCTATTTGATACCTTTTTGTTGAAAATTTGAACATGTCTCTTCGCCAATTCAAACGTTATATCGCTAGTAAGATAATGAAATCTACGAAACAAGCTACAATTACAAAGTTTTTCCATTAATCTTGAAAGAATTTTTTTTAGGTAGCTTTAAAATGTCTGCCTTAGAGTTTAAATCTTTATACTTTTAGTTATAAATTTATTAATAATATATTGACTTTCTTCAATATTTAACTAGTGAAATAGACATATTTTTTGAGATTGTAAATTTGAATAATTTTCTTATCTTTTATATGTAACATTAAAAAATAAAAAATAATTAATTTTTGGATAATTTTTATCTATAACAGCCAAAAAATATTTAAACGTCAAATGTTGTTACAGGTTTATAACAACCATTCACAATAAAAGCCAAAAAATATCGGAACAAACGAAACTGCTATAGAGAGGGTTGACTCTACTATTTACAAAAAGGGAAAAGGGCCAAATATACCCCTCTACTTTCATATATTGTCTACATTTAACCTCTGTTATACTATAGGGCCAAATTTACCCCTACCGTTATACTATCGAGACAAATTTACCCCTACAATCAGTAAATTCAAAATCTCTCAAATTTCTTTTATTTAAATCACTTGTTGTTCTTCTTGGCCCACTATTTTTTAAAATTACTATTGTCACACCTCCTTTTTTCCGAGGGGATAAGGGATATAGGAGTTTTTTCAATTTAAGTGACATTATTCGAAATGGGATTATTTATTTATTCAAAGTCGCCACTTAGAATAATTTATGGTGTCCCAAGTCACCGATTTATTTTAGAATCCCAAATCGAGGAAATTTGACTCTTATTTTTGGTCTGCGAACACAGAAGACCGGGTAAGGAATTCTGTTAACCTGGGAGAAGGTGTGAGGCACTCCCGAATTCTGTGATTTTAGCACAGTCGCTTAACAATTAATATTTGGCGTAATTATCTGATTTATTACATGTTTTAAACCCATTGTGCATTTTTGTCTTTTATCATTTTTTAATTTTATGGAATTTATTTGAACAAGTCGCGATGTCGCACACTTATCGTTTTGGTACACATTACAAACCGTGCCACGTGAAACGCACCCGCGATTTACAATATGTTTATTTTTATTATTATTTGAAGTTATGGTCAAGTCGCGTGAAACATGCACTTGAATTGGGGTTTACGTATCATGACTATGCCACGGGAACCGTACCCATAGTCACGATAATTTATTATTAATCGCGCCTAAATCAAGCTACGGTGTTCGAATATTATTCAATTGCTAATTTTGACATTATTGTAAGGTCATGAGGTATGGATATTGTTACAGAGGAAATGAAGTAAATTAATTATGGAAAAGTTGGCTAGCTTGTGAATGTTTATTTGTTTTTGGTCATGTGCAACAATTAGCCCATAAATACGCTAAGGAAGTCCAATTAAAGTCTTACACCAATCATGGCCTAACCTAATCTCTTATAATTTTACTGTTAACAAATATTTGAAACTAGACTAAATTTATGGCAGGAATAGATAGATACGAGCAGAACCAATTTAGTCACTAAGATAGGAGATCAAAATGAAACTAAAGCATGCTAAAATGGAAAGCCATTACTTCATTGAATGAACAAGAAAAGTAACGATTTAATACATATTCATCAATAAAATTAACCATATGAACTACCAAAAAGGACAATAAATTAATCTTAACAAATACTCAACATGATAACAAATTAATTTTAGCACACTCAGATGCGAACTCGACCATATCATACTCCAAGTTAAATTAAAACAGAGTGACCCAGAACATTAATGAGAAAACAAAATAGAAAGAGAAGTGAACCTTTGTATTGATAATTGTGGATTTAAATAACAACCACTCAATGATCGGATAGCTCTCAACTGGACCCTTCGGACCACGGAAAACTTCAAGCGGAAAATCTCAACTTTCAACCTCAATCGACCTTGCAAAATTGAAGATTTAGTGGCTATTTTTGGAGCTTTTTTTTTTTTTTTGGTTAATGATGGCTCAAAAGTGGTCAAGGGCTGGTGGCTTTGGGGTGATGAAGCTGATGTTTTATTTTTAAAGAAACACGAAAAAAGAATGACACGAGTAGAAATTTCCTTATCCTAGAAGAAAAAAATAAATTTTTCTCAATTCCTTCCTCCCTATTTTTTCCTTTCTTCCCCTCTTTTTTTCATCACATTTCTCTTCTATTTATAGAAAAAAAATTCGAAATTTTCAGATTTTTATTTTTTATTTATTTTTTATTTTTTATTTTTAATTAAAAAGAATTTCCATTTCTCATTTTTCTTATTTTTTTAAAAAAATAATTCTCCACTTTCCTTTACTTTTATTTTTTAATTTCTCACTTTTTTTTACTTGTAATATATTTAAAATCCCACTTTTTTACTTTACTTTTTTTATTTCCCACTTATTTTACTTTTCTTTTTTTATTTCTCACTTACTTTTACTTTTTTTTAAAAAAAATCAGATACCCTTACTTTTATTTTTTAATTCCAACTTTATTTCACTTTTCATTTTTTAAATTTCCACATTCTTTTACTTTTATTTTTTTAATTTTCCACTTTCTTTTACTTTTTTTATTAAATAATTTCTACCTACTTTTACTTTTACTTTTTAATTTTATATTTCTACTTTTCCTATTTTTTAATTCCCATCCGAATTTTTTTTTTTTTTAAAAAGAATTAATTTTTATTTATTTTCGGTTTTTAATTCATTTTATTTAAAAATAAAGATAAAAATAATAATAAAAATAATACTAATAGTAAAAATTGAACTTTTATATTATTAATAATTTTTTCTATATCTATATATATATATAAAAGGTGGTAAAAATTCAAACATAGTAAAAAATTAGGTGCTCACAGCTGCCCTCTTTGCTTGGAAACATGAAGAGTTTTTCAGGCAAAGACTAGGTGAGCCACGTGACTAATTTTTGACCAAACCATTATTCAAAAGGAAAAGAAATAAAAGATAGAGTGCAACCGAGTCCTGATTTTGGACAGCCTACATATTCCGGATTATAGAGGAATCAGGTCGAGTGTAGTTCAAGGAGAATGGTGGAATGATGAGTTGAGGAGTCGAGTGAGGTTCCGTCGAGGCTCCGGTCCGCGGTCCTGCTATTATATCAAAATAAAAAAAGAAACTAAACAAGCCTATCAATTATGAGTTACAAGATTCCTATATATGAGTCTTCAGAAACTTGATCTTGAGTCTTGACTGGTTCTTCATGCAGACTCTGATCTAAACCTTGATGTTCGCTAGCTGTAGGTTCTAGTTCATTGTTCTATAGCTTCTTCTAATCAAACCGGAACTCCAATGTTCGTGGCTTCAGTCATGTCTTAGCATTCCACACCTTTTCAATTGCTTTTGCATTTTGGATTCACTTATTTTCTTTTCTTTTCTTTTATTCTTAATTGAGACTTCTTTTGGTCTTCTCGAACCCTGTGCCTCGAGGTAAAACCTACTCAGACACCAAAACAAACAATCGAACGAAATTTTTCTGCCCCAGTTTGCACTAGGAAAATTTTGTGAGGTATTGTAACAAAATTCTAAACTACTTTTTTATTGAAAGCAATAAAAGGTCGGGAGTGGTGTACCCTGAAAATGTCATGTTTTTTTTTTGATTCTGTTCTTTTATTGTCAAAAGTATGTCTCAACTAAGGATTGGTGTACCTTATGTTGGAAAAATGTGGCCAGGGAATGGGATACCCTATATTGGCAAAGATATCGGGGAATGGTGTACCCTGCATTTAAGATCAAATCAACTAGGGAGTGGAGACCCTATGTTGGAAAAAGAGACTAGGTAGTGGAGACCCTATGTCAAAAATAAAATCAACTAGGGAGTAGAGACCCTATGTTGGAAAAGACAACTAGGGAGTGGAGCCCCTATGTTGCAAAAGCGACTAGGGAATGGAGACCCTATGTTTAAAAATATCAACTAGGGAGTGGAGACCCTATGTTGGAAAATAAACTAGGGAGTGGAGACCCTATGTCTAAAAATTATCAACTAGGGAGTTGGGACCCTATGTTGGAAAATCATCAACTAGGGAGTGGAGACCCTATGTTTGAAAAGATACTAGGGAGTGGAGACCCTATGTTGGAAAAGAGACTAGGGAGTGGAGACCTTATGTCTAAAATATCAATCAACTAGGCAGTGGATACCCTATGTTGGAAAATCATCAACTAGGGAGTGGAGACCCTATGTTGGAAAAGAGACTAGGGAGTGGAGACCCTATGTCTAAAATATCAATCAACTAGGGAGTGGATACCCTATGTTGGAAAAGCGACTAGGGAGTGGAGACCCTATGTCTAAAATAAAATCAACTAGGGAGTGGAGACCCTATGTTGGAAAAGGCGACTAGGGAGTGGAGACCCTATGTCTAAAAATAAAATCAACTAGGGAGTGGAGACCCTATGTTGGAAAAGCGACTAGGGAGTGGAGACCCTATGCCTAAAAATCATCAACTAGGGAGTGGAGACCCTATGCCTAAAAATCATCAACTAGGGAGTGGAGCCCCTATGTTGGAAAAGCGACTAGGGAGTGGAGACCCTATGTCTAAAAATCATCAACTAGGGAGTGAAGACCCTGTGTTGGAAAAGCGACTAGGGAGTGGAGATCCTATGTCCAAAATAACTTCAACAAGGGAGTGGAGAGCCTATGTTGGAAAAGCGACTAGGGAGTAAAGACCCTATGTCTAAAAACATCAACTAGTGAGTGGAGACCCTATGTTGGAAAAACAGAATAGGGAGTGAAGACCCTATGTCTAAAAACATCAACTAGGGAGTGGAGACCCTATGTTGGAAAAGCAGACTAGGGAATAGAGACCCTATGTCTAAAAACATCAACTAGGGAGTGGAGACCCTATGTTGGAAAAGAGACTAGGGAGTGGAGACCCTATGTCTAAAATAAAATCAACTAGGGAGTGGAGACCCTATGTCTAAAATAAAATCAACTAGGGAGTGGAGACCCTATGTTGGAAAAGCGACTAGGGAGTGGAGACCCTATGTCTAAAAATCATCAACTAGGGAGTGGAGACCCTATGTTGGAAAAATGACTAGGGAGTGGAGACCCTATGTCTAAAAACATCAACTAGGGAGTGGATACCCTATGTTGGAAAAGCAAACTAGGGAATGGAGACCCTATGTCTAAAAACATCAACTAGGGAGTGAAGACCCTATGTTGGAAAAGAGACTAGGGAGTGGAGACCCTATGTCTAAAAATTATCAACTAGGGAGAGGAGACCCTATGTTGGAAAACAGAGCTAGGGATTGGAGACCCTATACTACTATGATTTTTTTTCTTTCTTTTTAATTTCATATATTTTTTTAAGATAATGAGTAAAATGCGGGAAAGAGTTTGGAGAAGACTTCCCTTTTGCAGTAGTTGCTGCAAAACTGTTTCTAGCCTTTGCGTAATTTCGTTTTGGTTGCACCTGCTTCTTGCAAGGTTGCTTTTGGATTGCACCTGTTTTCCTATTTTTTTTTCAAACAAAGAACAATTTGTCAGTTTGAAACGGTGGTTGGTTTTGTGGCCTTGATTGTTTCAGTCACTTGGTCTCGGTCCTTTCAGTTGCAAATGGTTATTTCCTGAATATCGATTGCATTTCTAACCTCGGAGAACCTCTGGCTTTTCCGAATTTTTCCATGATGGTTAGTCACGTGGGACTTAACTTTTTCAACTTTTATTTTGCCCTTGTGGGCATTTGACTTTGAATTTCCTCTTTCAACGGTTTTTGATTTTGAAACATCGGCCAACATGGCCAGTTGGAGTCAACTTGATGCCCTTGCCGAAATTGGGTGCCTTTTCTTTTGCATATTGGCTTGTATCAAGTGAGAACCCTGTAAATCAGTCCTACCTTTCCTTCTTTGTCTTAGTTTCAGAACAGAGTTAAACCGAAAAGGATTCAAAGAAAAGCAAACAATGGAATAGACAAATGAATTTAGACAAGAAGTATCCCTTTCGGGGAAAAGAGAGAAGGACTTATCTGGAGTGTATACAGACTTCAATGAACATGACATGCCTCTTGGACTAGATGCCTGATCTGTGTAAACCGTCCAACTCTCAGAAATTCATCACAACTCTTGCTTTGAGACTAAGAAACTTTGCCCAGGACTGTGTCGATGCCAGTGACTGTGAGGATCCTCTTTTCGATCAGTGGTGCCCTTTGTGTGTTTTCACCAGCTGGCCTCTCTCATTTCTCTTCTCACCATCGCCTTATAGTGCTCTTTGTTAGTTTTCACTAACAAGACTCTCTCATTTTTGAATTTCTCTGCTTACCATCGCCTTATGATGCCCGTGAGGTTTTCACCAATAAGACTCTCTCATTTTATTTCTCTTATTTTGTTGTATCAGATCCGAGTAACTGTATCCTCCCATTTTGAATCTCTTTGTCGATTGATCGGAAGAACTTGAAAAGGATTTGGGTAAAAAGGATTTGGATTGAATTACAACTTTGGAATCTTTCAGACAAAACCATCGCCAAACCATTATAACATCTGCCCCAGTTTCACTTTTGAGGGAATTTGGGTTTTTGTTTTGGTATGACTGAACCCCAGAGAGAGGCTGCCTACATATCCTTTCGGAATCAAGTCAAACGTAGTTCAAGGAACTTTTTTTTTTCGTAGTAACTTCCAGGTTCCAAAGAGGGTGATCAAAGAAACAAAAAAGGGTCAAACATAATACCTCTTGACCGCATCTGCATTGACAGCTATTTCGGGATCATTTCCTTCAATGTCTCCCAAGTACAACGCTTCTTTCGGTAACAGTTTTCTTATAATGTACGGACCTTTTCAATTTGGAGCAAATTTTCCTTTTGCTTCCTCATGATGTGGGAGAATACGTCTTAGAACGAGTTGCCCCACTTCGAATTTCCTGGGTCGCACTTTCTTGTTGTAGGCACGGGCCATTCTTTGTTGGTACAACTGCCCATGACAAACTGCAGCTATTCGCTTTTCATCAATCATAGTTAATTTTTCCAATCGGGCCTTGATCCACTCATCATCCTCGATCTCGGCTTCAACAATGATTCGAAGAGAGGGAATTTCAACTTCTGCAGGTATTACGGCTTCAGTGCCATAAACCAATAAGTAAGGCGTAGCCCCAACTGATGTGCGCACGGTTGTGCGATATCCCAATAATCCGAAAGGCAGATTTTCATGCCAATGTCTAGAACTTTGAATCATTTTCTTGAGGATCTTCTTGATATTCTTGTTTGCAGCTTCAACAGCGCCATTAGCTTTGGGCCGATAAGGGGTAGAATTACGATGCGTAATCTTAAATTGTTCGCATACCTCCCTCATCAAGTGGCTGTTTAGATTTGTAGCATTGTCTGTAATGATAGTTTTAGGAATACCAAAATGACAAATAATGTTGGAATGCACGAAGTCCACTACCGCTTTCTTGGTGACGGCTTTGAAAGTGACTGCTTCAACCCACTTTGTGAAATAATCAATGGCAACCAAGATGAATTTGTGCCCATTTGAAGCTTTCGGCTCGATTGGCCCAATGACATCCATACCCCAAGCAACGAACGGCCAAGGTGCTGACATAGGATGTAACTCTGAAGGCGGTGCATGAATCCGGTCACCGTGTATCTGACACTGATGACAGTTCTGGACAAAACTGAAGCAATCCTTTTCCATGGTCATCCAGTAATAACCTGCCCGAAGGATTTTCTTTGCAAGGACATATCCATTCATGTGAGGTCCACATACTCCCGAATGCACTTCGTTCATGATCTTTTCAGCTTCTAGGGTATCTACACACCTCAAGAGATTCAGATCAGGAGTTCTTTTGTACAAGATTTCTCCGCTCAAGAAGAAACCGCTGGCAAGCCTTCTAATGGTTCTCTTTTGGTCTCCACTAGCATGTTCGGGATATTTATTTATTTTCATAAACCTTTTGATATCATGATTCCATGGCTGAACATCTGGTTCTATTTTAATTATATTACAATAACCATGCCTCTCTCGAATTTGGATTTCCAGCGGGTCAATATGGACATTGCCCGGATACGACAGTATTGAGGCCAAAGTAGCTAATGCATCAGCTAACTCGTTGTGGAATCGAGGAATATACCTAAACTCGACGGACTTGAATCGTTTGCTAAGATCTTCCACATGTTGCCTATATGGGATAAGCTTGATATCTCGAGTTTCCCATTCACCTTGGGCTTGCCGAATGATCAAATCTGAATCTCCCATGATTAACATTTCTTCCACATCTAGATCAACTGCCATATTCATGCCCATAATGCAGGCTTAATACTCAGCGGTGTTGTTGGTACAGAAGAACCGAAGCCGGGCTGTGGCCGGGTAGTGCTGACCGGTGGGTGAAACCAAAATTGCCCCAATCCCGACACCTTTTGCATTTACAGCTCCATCAAAGAACATTTTCCAAGCATTGGTGTCTTCTGGAATTACCTCAACTGAATTTACTTCCTCGTTCGGAAAGTAAGTACTTAGGGGTTGGTATTCATCATCAACCGGGTTCTCAGCTAGATGATCCGCCAAGGCTTGAGCTTTCATCGTTGTACGGGTGACATAGACAATGTCGAACTTAGTGAGCAGGATTTGCCATTTTGCTAACCTTCCCGTGGGCATTGGTTTTTGGAATATGTACTTCAGAGGATCCATTCTAGTTATGAGATATGTGGTGTAGGCCAAAAGATAATGTCTGAGCTTCTGGGCGACCCAAGTTAGGGCGCAACAAGTTCTTTCCAACAAAGTATACTTGGCTTCATAAATGGTAAACTTCTTGCTCAAGTAGTATATGGCCTTCTCTCTCTTCCCGATCACATCATGTTGCCCCAGGACACAGCCAAAGGAATTTTCCAAGACTGTCAGATACAAGAACAAAGGTCTTCCTGGCTCGGGTGGAACCAACACTGGCGGATTTGACAGATATTCTTCGATCTTATCAAAAGCCTCTTGACATTCATCTGTCCATTTGATCACTGCATCTTTCTTCATCAACTTAAATATGGGCTCACACGTGGTAGTAAGCTGAGCAATGAACCTGCTGATGTAATTCAATCTCCCTAGCAGACTCATGACCTCTTTCTTAGTTCTCAGAGGTGGTAAATCCCGAATAGACTTTATCTTTGTCAGATCTAACTCAATACCCCTCCGGCTGACTATAAACCCCAGAAGTTTCCCAGATGGAACTCCGAATACACATTTGGCTGGATTCAATTTCAAATCATACCTGCGCAGACGCTCAAAGAACTTTCTCAGATCTTGCACATGGCCTTCTTGTGTTCTGGATTTAATGATCACATCATCCACATACACCTCAATTTTTCGGTGCATCATGTCATGGAAGATGGCAGTCATGGCTCTCATGTAAGTTGCCCCGGCATTTTTCAAACCGAATGGCATGACTTTATAACAATAAGTGCCCCACGGCATGGTGAAAGCCGTCTTTTCCGCGTCATCCTCATCCATCAGAACCTGGTGATACCCAGCATAACAATCCACGAAAGATTGTATCTCATGTTTGGCACAATTGTCAACAAGAATATGAATGTTGGCAGTGGAAAGTTGTCCTTGGGACTTGCTTTGTTCAAATCCCTATAATCAACACACACTCGGGTTTTCCCATCTTTCTTTGGCACTGCGACCACATTAGCCAACCACGTGGTGTATCGGACCACCCTAATCACACCAGCTTTTAATTGTTTGGAGACTTCTTCTTTGATTTTATCACTGATTTCCATTTTAAACTTTCTTTGCTTTTGTTGTACGGGTGGGTAACCGGGATAAGTTGGCAATTTATGTACTACCAAATCAACGCTCAAACCTGGCATATCATCATAGGACCATGCAAACACATCCTTGAATTCAAATAAAAGTTGGATCAATACATCCCTAGTTCTTTCATCGGCGTGAATGCTTATCATGGTTTCTCGGACCTCTTCTGGACTGCCCAAATTAACTGGCTCGGTTTCATTTAAGTTTGGCTTAGGCTTATTCTCAAATTGTTCCAATTCTCGATTTATTTCCCCAAAAGCCTCATCTTCATCATATTCTGGATCTTGATTCATTATTTCACAGTTAGACATCGTTTTAGGATCTGGGCATGAAGTCCGCAAGCATGTCATGCTATTTAAGTCCGCATTATTAGAACTAACAAGGAAAAGATAAGAAAAATAGCAAAATTAGAATAAAGAAAAAGGAAGCATACATTGATGATGAAATATTGATTTCATTTCATTGAATTGAAGATAAGAGGGTTTACATCGAAATCAAAAGACAATAAAATAAAAATATTCGAGTTACACCCTGAAATAACTCGTAATGTAGAAAAGATGGCAAGACTGGACTACCGGGATTCTCGTCTGACAGGGAATGGGGTAGCTTTTCAATTCTGAAGCTTGGCATTTGGCCCCATGTATAACACCTCAGCAGTGCTCGTTCCTTCCCCTGACTGGACCATGTGGGACTCATACAGCATTCATTTCATGGCTTCACAAATATCCTCAATCTTTTCAGCCGTGAAGGTCTCTTCTTCTTCTTCTTCTTCTTCTTCTAGATCAATAAATGACTTGGTGAGATGCGGAACGGGCTGAGGCAGGACCCACCCATTTTTCTTACGCTCATCAGCCCATTTTCTATCGGCCTCTATAGCTCGGAAACCTACGCCGAAGAACTTCTCATTGGTGGTTGACGTAACGGGCTCTATGATGCCTTGTAGATATACCCCGAGCCCCTTTCCGGGCTTGTACCCATGCTTAATCATTTCAGTGGCGACCATGACTGAGGCATTAGATAAGCAAGGTTGAGGGAACGGGGCCCCTTCTTCGCATTGATCAGCGATCACAATTTCGAAGGCTTGGTAGACAATGTGCTCACTTCCTTCTCTAGCTTCAAGACATGGGACTGAAGGGTCCCTGTAAATGGGTTGTTCATCCTCTACGTGGACAACAATTTCTTGGTTTTCATGTTTAAGTTTGACCATTTGATGAAGAGTGGAGGGCACAGCTCCTGCAGTGTGAATCCATGGTTTTCCTAGGAGAAAATTATATGACGTATCCATGTCCAGAACCTGGAAAGTTACCTCGAAATCCACAGGGCCAATGGTCAAAATCAAATCAATTTCCCCTATTGTGTCTCGTTTGACACCATCAAAAGTGCGCGCACATACATTGTTTGGTCGAATTCTTTCTGTTCCAATTTTCATCCTCTGGAGCGTTGAGAGAGGGAAAATATCGACCCAAGACCCACCATCTAGCATGACTCTCTTCATATAATAACCTTCGCATTTGACAGTCAAGTGAAGGGCTTTGTTGTGGGCGGCTCCCTCTTGGGGCAAATCATCACGGCTGAAGGAAATCCTATTAACTTCAAAGAATTGTTCAGCCATTCTTTCCAGTTGTTCAACTGAAGTTTCAACCGGGACATATGCCTCGTTCAATATTTTTAGGAGTACCTTTTGATGTTCATTTGAGCTAATAAAAAGAGATAAAAGTGAAACCCGGGAAGGAGTCTTCCTGAGCTGGTCAATTATTGCATATTTCGAAGTTTTCATTTTTCGGAAAAACTCTTCTGCTTCCTCAAAACTCACAGGCTTCTTAGGCAAAAACTGTTTATCCTTGCTCAGTTTTAACATCTTTTGCTCTTCTGGGTTGTGGTACTTCCTAGGTTGGTTCATTTCGTTCACCTCTCCCGTAATCTTTTTCCCCTTGTAAGTAACCACTGTTTTGCTATAATTCCAGGGGACTGCAATGGGGTCTCTCATAGGGCTCTGTGGTGCGCGGCTAATAACCACGGGCTCATTCAGCCTTGGTGAAATTACCGGGCCCCGCGCCACATAAGTCCTTTTTGGCACAAACAACTTTGGCACATTTAGTGTGACTTTCCTCTGCTCAAATCTTTTGGGAGTGTTCAATATGAGTTGTTCTTTCCTTGGGTCCCTAGAAACATAGAGAATTGCATCCTTAGCTGGTGCTGCCCCAGTATTTATTTTTGCAACTTGAGGAGTTAGAGTGATTTTCTTCTCATTTCTGGCTTGTTTCAATGCCGCTTTAGGTCTTGCCTCTGAATCGAAAATGGTGATGATAGCTTTCAAAGCTGGATAAAACTCTTTATCATCACAAATCATTCCAATGACCGGCCCGTTGTTATGAGTCGGTAATGGATTATTAGTCACATTAGGGACTTCCTCGTCCCTCAGCACCACTCATTTTTGTTCTATCAAATTCTCAACGGCTCTTTTGAGAGTCCAACAATCCTCCGTATCATGACCCTCTGCCCCTGAATGATAGGCACACCTAGTACCAGGCCGGTATGATGGAGATTCCGAATTTTGCCGGTTTGGAGGCACAAGTTGCAATAGACCCATCTGGACTAGTTTTGGAAACAAGCTAGAGTAGGACTCACCAATAGGGGTTAAGTCGTTTCTCCTAAGATGCTCACGAGGGCGTGTATTATGTTGGTAATTATTTTGTAGGGGACGGGGGTTATATGGAGCTTGGTAAGGATGGTTATTTCTGGGAGGTGGAGCTCGGTTTTGGTTATAGTGTTGTTGTGGCCGTGCATAAGGTTGGACATTCATCACCGCATAGGGAGGCGGTTCCACGACATATGCTGCATCTTGATGGGGGTAGTAGTGTTATAGGGTTCTGGAAGGCAGGTAAGAATGATCGCGGGATCGATGGGGGCCTCTCAAACCTGAAGTCATCAAGGCTCTTTCTTCCCTCTTCTTTCGATTTGCTAAACCTCCCGAGCCGTTCTGGATGGCTTGGGAGGTGGCTCTCAAAGCAGATTGACTTATGATTCGGCCAGTTTTCAAGCCATTTCTATCATTTGTCCGATTTTTATGGCCTCTGCAAAAGGTTTGCCCATTGCATACATCATGTTTTGAAAGTAATCGGCCTCTTGGGCCTGCAAGAAAACATTGACCATTTCTGCCTCATCCATAGGCGGTTTCACTATGGATGCTTGCTCACGCCACTTGATAGCATATTCACGAAAGCTTTCCGTGGTTTTCTTCTTGAAATTGGTCAGAGAATTCCTATCTGGAGCTATATCAATATTGTATTGAAATTGCCTGACGAAATCTTGGGCAAAGTCATCCCATATATGCCAATGGGAGATGTCCTAATTTATGTACTATTCTGACGCAATTCCCGTCAAGCTCTCCCCGAAATAGGCCATCAAAAGTTCTTCTTTTCCGCCTGCCCCTCTCAGCTGATTGCAATATCTTTTCAAATGAGCGATCGGGTCTCCGTGCCCGTCATATTTTTCGAATTTTGGCATTTTAAAACCAACGGGCAAATGAACATGAGGAAACATACACAGATCGGAGTAGGAGACACTCTTTTCGCCACTCATGCCTTGCATGTTCTTCAGACCTTTTTTCGAGGCTTTTCATCTTTCAAACCATCTCTTCTTGCTCGGGGTTTCTCATAGCTCTTTCCTATTCCATAGGAGACTCAAACTGCGGGTGTTGAGGGTAAGAGTTTGGGGTAACATGAGCGTTGTCTAGCTGAAATTGCGGGACTTGAAAAGTGAAAGCTGAAGGCTCGAAGCATGGCCTGGGAACTGTTGGTTGTGCCGTAGTAGAGACTGGTGGTGCGGTGAATAATGTAGAAGGTACCCCTGAAAACGGTGCCCGGGGGCAAACCTCAGAAGACATACCGGTAAAATTGGCCGATATAGTGGGGTACCCAAACGGGATGAATGGGTTTGTTACGGGGATGGGGACATTAGAGATTCCACTCGTCCTGGGAAGCAGTTCAGGAAATCCGGGGATTATACTGGGCGGTTGTTTGCCATTAGACCAAGCGTCCCACATTTCTAACATGCGGACGCGCAGCCTCCTATTTTCCTCAGTGGCTGCGGACTCTGACTGTGGAATAGCCGATACAGGACTATCCTCAGGCTCAATAATTGGTAGATGACTTTCAGAGGCCATAGTAACACTGCCTTTAGATCTCGTGAAGTAAGGATGGGAAGCCAGATTACCACAAAACCAACCACCTAAACAGGACCTTTGATATTTGCACACACAACAACCTGGTTAGTTTGAGATATTTAACAGATAAGGAATCGCATATTGGGGATGCAATGCACTTAAACAATTAAATGTTTCTAAATGTCTTTGCAACGGCTGTATCTTTTATCCCGGCTTTACTATCTCTTTTCTCAAATTTCGAATCCTTATTTCTTTTTCCTACCCTTATTGTTGTTTTTGCTCTTTTATTTTTCACTCTTTTTTCTTTCTTGTTCACTCAATTTTCCTTCGTTTTCTCTCTTTTTCTTTATTTTTCACTCAAATTGTCTATAGCTACGATCGAATCCGATGGAGATTGCCTACGTATCATGACGCCACATGAATCAGATCATTACGTAGTTCAGGAAATAAATGCAGAATAAAAGAAAAGAAAATTTTGGTTTTTGATTTTTTTTCAACATTTCATTAAATAAAATCTTTTTGGGTTTTTCTATTATAAAGATTTTGGAAATACTGATGATTAAACATACAAACTCAAAAAAAAGACTCGAAAAGGTAAACAATACAGACTCAAAGCCAAAAATAATAAATAAAAAAAAATCAGGAATACATAAGAGCCTCTAATACTACTCCGGGGCCCCGTGGTACATCAGTCGGTCTCGACGTGGGCCTGCGTGCAATCTCTTCTTGAAGGCACTCTAAATCATCCATCACATGACGGACAAAAGTCATCACAGAAGTAAAGAACATGGACCTGGTCATATCTTCGCATTCATGGCATTTCATTACGACGTAATCAGCGATTTCTTTAATCCTCATTCTAATGATACCCTTTTCTTGGAGCAAGCATCCAATTTGATGAGACCGGGCCTCCAATACTTGTGTGGCTGTATGGTTTTGGTCTTGCAATTGTTGTATGACTTCTTCCAATCGGGAAATTGATGTATAGCAATGCTCTCTTTCAGCTTTGAAATCCTTTGTCGTTTGGACCATTTTATTTTCGAGATTAGTCAGCTTTTCCCTTAAGATCGTGACTCCTCTATCATACTTTGCTTTAAATGCTGAACACACCTTGCCCGTTCTTCTGCATTATTCGCCAATTTTGCCCGAGCTTTTGCCAATTTATCCTCGGCCTTTGTCAAATCAAACCCATAATCATGAACTTTCCGTCTCAGATTGCTTATGAGTCTTTCATTTTTTTTGCTTTTTACCGGGTTTTCAGCAACTATTTTCATTTTCTGAATTTGAGCTCGGAGGGCTTCATTTTCTCGGGCCAACCTTTTCTTTTCTCCTTCATCCTCAGCAGCCTGCAAACTACTGTTAAATTTGAGGTTTTTGATTTGATCCTCTAGCTTGCTTATGGTGGTCCGGTATTCCTTTTCTTTAGCTAACCAAACCCACTGTTCTCGCGCTCCATCAGTGAATTGTTGGACATGGGGTCTTTTGGCAAGATGTTCTGTCTCTTGATCGACTCGAACTCTCTTACCATACCAGGATGTGTAGTTAGATTCTACTTCACCCGAGGAACAATCCCGTACTTGAGTTTGTGGCTCCAGAAACCTACATTGGTGCCAAATCTGGTGAACCTTTTCTTCTGGGAATGCGGCTTTTGGGTATAGTTCAATAACCTGTGGACTCAAATCTTCATCATAAGGGACTGTTTGGTATCTTCCTAATCCGCGTAGGACTCGATGCGGAGCATATGGCTGAATACTCCGAAGTCCCATCAATAAAAGAAAGCACACTCCGGCAGACATGTAAATAACCTCGTTGATCGTGAGCCAACTGAAAGTCCACTCAATTCGGTTTGCGGTCAAAAAACCAAATACGCGAACCAAGCCTCAGTACCCTCCGGTAACTCATGACCGTTTACCCGATTTTCGTATTCTTCAATGCAATCGAGTCCGGTCAGACCGTAGTTCATGTACCTCGGGTGATGGCAAAGATGTTCCACCAGCCACATTTACAAAAGCAAGTTGCAATCCTCAAAGAACTTTGTCCTAGCTCGACAGGCAGTTAGAGCTCGATAGATTTCTGCGAGAATCATCGGTATAAGAGTGTTGTTGGCTTTTTTCACCATAAAGTCGGCCATTCATGCAAGTCCTAGCTCTATATGTCTGTCACTCCTTGGGCATATCAGAGTGCCTAAAAAGGCAACTACGAAGGCTAAACCTCTGCGTGCTTCCCATTTGTTTTTATTTCCCTGATGACTCAAACCATTGTCCGGAGCCTCAAATCCTCGGGGATCCCCATACCGGCTGTATAAGAAGTGGAATGTGCAAAATCCTTTGGCCAAATTTCCATCTTTAACCTGTCGGCTAATGCTCAGAAGGTCCAAAAACTTATGATGAGTTACAGGTCTTGGTGCTACTGGATATTGGTGCCTGAGATTCCCGTCAAGACCAACATAACCTGCCATCTCTTCTAGCAAAGGGGTCAACTCAAAATTAGAGAAGTGGAAAACATTGTGCGTCGGGTCCCAAAACGGTATCAAAACTTCAATTATATCAACCCTTGGTTTAATTTTCAGAAACCCGGTGAGCCCACCTAAAGCCTTTGTCACATAAAGCTTGCTGCCTCCCCCAGGTCATTCCACCACATGTGGAGTCCCAGTGGAATCTTATCTACGACCCAAAAAGGTACATTCTCAACGGTGCTCATTCTGCACACAAATTGAGGACAAAAATCAAAACCGACACATTTTCCAAAAACACAAAGTAGTTAATTTTAAAAATCCAAATCAGTAAATTTCGTATTTTTTTTTTTTTTTTTGCAAATACGGCCCTTTCAGCACTTGAGGAAAGTTTTTAGGGTTGTTTCTGCCAACTGAGGTTGGTTATAGGAGAAAAGACTGACTTGGATTTACATTGTGGCTATTCTTGTGAAAACAGCTTTTCGGCGCTCTGGGAGAATGTTTTAAGGCTATTTTGATAAGAACGACCCCGGGTGATGATCATGTTTCAAAAGGTTCTTATTTTGGTTAGTTTTGAAAAAATATGGTCGGACCTGATAGGGGTTGCCTACGTATCTCACATCCGGTGAGAATCAGACCCGCGTAGTTCGGTAGGTTTTGGAGCATAGGAAAACACGACTTATTTTGAAAATGACTTTTTTTTCCAGAGTTTCAGAATTTTTCAAATACCTGAATTTTCAAAATCGGGTAATTTTTTTTTTTTTACCCCACTCTTTGTTTTTTCTTGGTTCCATTTCCCTATTCTAGAAGCCGGTCAACAAGCAAGCCGAAACAAACATATGCACAAATAGCACGTAAAATGCATCAAGATGGTCCAATATATTGGGTACACCTGTCCTAGACGGACCCAACCCCTATGTTGAGTCCACAAAGTCAAATGCACGTGATGCAAATAAACGTTCCTACTAGGGATCCGGCATGAGGCTATGTTATTCTAGGTTTAGATCCTAGGTGTCTTGTTCTAGACCTGGCTTACCCGAGCACACAACTCGAGCCGGGGGGCAGCGTACCGGGAATACAGAAGCTTCACCGGTTTTGCAACTTGTCCGAACCTCGTTCTAAAATTAGGGTATGACTCTAATAGAAAAGAAGCCACGCGAAGCGCACGCTTCCCAAAAGATTTAGAAGACTCAGAGAGAAGAGGGTTTCGTAACAGTTTAGATACAGTTCAAGCAATATCAAAGCGGTAAAAAGCGACATTTAGCACATTAGGCTCAAACACGTAAAAATCAGATAATAAATAAAATCCAAGTATAACAGTTATTCAAAGCTCGAATTCTGAACCCTGAACCAGAGATTCTGGGTTCTTATTCCCCAGCAGAATCGCCAGAGCTATCACACCTCTTTTTTCCCGAGGGGATAAGGGATATGGGAATTTTTTCAATTTAAGTGACATTATTCGAAATGACATTATTTATTTATTCAGAGTCGCCACTTGGAATAATTTATGGTGTCCCAAGTCACCGATTTATTTTAGAATCCCAAATCGAGGAAATTTGACTCTTATTTTTGGTCTGCGAACGCAGAAGACCGGGTAAGGAATTCTGTTAACCTGGGAGAAGGTGTGAGGCACTCCCGAATTCTGTGGTTTTAGCACAGTCGCTTAACAATTAATACTTGGCGTAATTATCTGATTTATTACATGTTTTAAACCCATTGTGCATTTTTGTCTTTTACCGTTTTTTAATTTTATGGAATTTATTTGAACAAGTCGCGATGTCGCACACTTATCGTTTTGGTACACATTACAAACCGTGCCACGTGAAACGCACCCGCGATTTACAATATGTTTATTTTTATTATTATTTGAAGTTATGGTCAAGTCGCGTGAAACATGCACTTGAATTGGGGTTTACGTATCATGACTATGCCACGGGAACCGTACCCATAGTCACGATGATTTATTATTAATCGCGCCTAAATCAAGCTACGGTGTTCGAATATTATTCAATTGCTAATTTTGACATTATTGTAAGGTCATGAGGTATGGATATTGTTACAGAGGAAATGAAGTAAATTAATTATGGAAAAGTTGGCTAGCTTGTGAATGTTTATTTGTTTTTGGTCATGTGCAATAATTAGCCCATAAATACGCTAGGGAAGTCCAATTAAAGTCTTACACCAATCATGGCCCAACCTTATCTCTTATAATTTTACTGTTAACCAATATTTGAAACTAGACTAAATTTATGGCAGGAATAGATAGATACGGGCAGAACCAATTTAGTCACTAAGATAGGAGATCAAAATGAAACTAAAGCATGCTAAAATGGAAAGCCATTACTTCAGTGAATGAAAAAGAAAAGTAACGATTTAATACATATTCATCAATAAAATTAACCATATGAACTACCAAAAAGGACAATAAATTAATCTTCACAAATACTCAACATGATAATAAATTAATCTTAGCACACTCAGATGCGAACTCGACCATATCATACTCAAAGTTAAATTAAAACAGAGTGACCCAGAACATTAATGAGAAAACAAAATAGAAAGAGAAGTGAACCTTTGTATTGATAATTGTGGATTTAAATAACAACCACTCAATGATCGGATAGCTCTCAACTGGACCCTTCGGACCACGGAAAACTTCGAGCGGAAAATCTCAACTTTCAACCTCAATCGACCTTGCAAAACTGAAGATTTAGTGGCTATTTTTGGAGCTTTTTTTTTAGGGGAGGGGGGAGGGGGTTAATGATGGCTCAAAAGTGGTCAAGAGCTGGTGGCTTTGGGGTGGTGAAGCTGCTGTTTTATTTTTAAAGAAAGATGAAAAAAGAATGACACGAGAAGAAATTTCCTTATCCTAGAAGAAGAAAATATATTTTTCTCAATTCCTTCCTCCCTATTTTTTCCTTTCTTCCCCTCTTTTAATTAAATAGAATTTTCACTTCCCATTTTTCTTTTTTAAAAAAAAAAATAATTCTCCACTTTCCTTTACTTTTATTTTTTAATTTCTCACTTTTTTTTAATTTTAATATATTTTATTTCCCACTTTTTTACTTTTCTTTTTTTATTTCCCACTTATTTTAATTTTCTTTTTTTATTTTCCACTTACTTTTACTTTAAAAAAAAAAATCAGATACCCTTGCTTTTATTTTTTAATTCCAACTTTATTTCACTTTTCATTTTTTAAATTTCCACATTCTTTTACTTTTATTTTTTTAATTTTCCACTTTCTTTTACTTTTTTTATTAAACAATTTCTACCTACTTTTACTTTTACTTTTTAATTTTATATTTCTACTTTTCCTTTTTTTAATTTACATCCAAAATTTGTTTTTTTTAAAACAATTAATAATAATAATAATTAATTTTTATTTATTTTCGGTTTTTTAATTTATTTTATTTAAAAATAAAGATAAAAATAATAATAAAAATAATACTAATAGTAATAATTGACCTTTTAAATTATTAATAATTTTTTTTTCTCTCTCTCTCTCTATATATATATATATATGTATAAGTGTAACAAAGCTAAAAAACAATATATATTAAATTCTGAAAATATTTACATAGTAGAAGGTGATAAAAATTCAAATATAGTCAAAAATTAGGTACTCACAACTATTGATGTGAATGTTAAAGTTACTAGACTATACAGATTATTCATTTTTTTTAATTACCAATGCACCCATTTCTCCTTTTGTAATAAATAAAATTGGTTTAAATTTGATTTATTTTTCAATCATATACGCACCATAGAATTTAGTGGGTCTATTTATTGTGTATTATATGCAGCTGATCATCATGTATGTTTATGTATATTCAAATATATTTTGTCATTGCCTGGTTAGTATGGAGTTCGATGACTAACTTAAGAGTGCACAATGTGTAGGATTTAATTAAAGCAAAGTTGAATTAGACAATGTAAAGTCTCTGAGGAACTTCAACTTCAATCATTAATACTTGCAAAATCTCCATACATTTGGTGCAACGAAATCATTAAAATTGGGATGTTGTAAATACTTTTAGAATTCAGCAAAACTACCTAATTTAGATTTTTCAATTTACTATACTTTGTTTATTCGGTTGTATTATTTAATATTTTTTTCTCTTATTTTTTTTATCTAATTCAGAAAAGCAGGTAAATGGCAATTATTTCAAAAATAGTGGACCAAAAAGAACAATAAGTGATTTAAATAAAAGGAATTTGGGAGATTTTGGATTACTTAATACACTAAGGGGTATTTTATAAAGTTTGCTGATTGTAGGGATAAATTTGACCCGATAGTATAACAGTAGGGATAAATTTACCCCGTTAGTATAATAGAGGTTAAATGTAGACAATATATGAAAGTAGAGGGGTATATTTGGCCCTTTTCCCTTACAAAAATGATTAATGTCAAATTTATTATTATTTTTTGGCAAAAGGGCCAAATATACGCCTCTACTTTGGTATATTATTCATATCTATCCTCTGTTATACTATGGGGTCAAATTTACCCTTACCGTTAGCTAAAATTTTGAAAAATACCCTCCACCTAACGGAAAACCACCAGATTAATAAATAAATTATTTTTAAAAAAAAATCATTAACCCAAACCCGTTAAATCCATTATTTAAAAATACGGAACCTATATTTATGAGACGTCTTAACACATTTTATTCATTTAAAGATAGTCGGGGAATAGTGATGGAAGTAGGATTAGTAAGAACTTATATTTTTGGCTATTAGTTGTTCATGGTGGCATTAGGATGTCATGCTATTGTCACGACCCGAAATTCTCACCTTCGGACCGTGATGGCGCCTAATATTTCACTTGCTATGCAAGCCAACGTTAGAATAATATTATCCATTTTAAAAGAATTTTTAAATTTATTAATAACAAAGAATTAAATGCGTAAGTAAAGTATGAAATGTAGTGAATAATTCATAAAATAACGGTGTCTAAATACCATCCCATAATTGGTGTCACAAGTGCACGAGCTTCTAGAATAATACAAATAAATGTCTGAATAAAATAAACCTGTCTGGAAACAAACACACAGGTAAAGTAGAGTAGACGGAGATTTCAGAACTGCGGACGCCGTGCAGTTATACCTCAAGTCTCCTCTGGTAGCTGAAATCCGAGCAAGTCTATGGTACGCCGTTGGGACCAACTCCGAAATTTGCACAAGTAGTGCAGAGTGTAGTATCAGTACAACAGACCCCATGTACTGGTAAGTGAAGAACCTAACCTCGACGAAGTAGTGACGAGGCTAAGGCGGGTCACTTACATTAACCTGTACGCAATATTAATAATTGTACAAATCGCTCCCACAATATATTCATTTTCAATCCTCTCATATATTTATTTTAATCAAGTAAGTATATACTTTTAAATAAGTCTATTGCAGCGTGCAATCCGATCCCCCAATATTGACTTTTAAATAAGTCTATTGTGACGTGCAATCCGATCCCCATATATATTTGCTTTCATTTCCGTTGTGGCATGCAACCCGATCCCCCAATATATAATTCAATCAATTCTGTTGCGGCATGCAACCCGCTCCTCCAATGTATCCATTTACCAATTATTATAGAAGAAATTGTCCCAATAAATGCAATAATTAATACAAAATTTTAAGACAACAAGCATACAATAATTATGATTTAATTATGAAACAAACAATGACAAATAGCAATTTATTAAGGAAATCAAGGAGAAAATAGGCAGCTTAATATTTAATATGCTAAATGTCAAATAGAAATTAATACACATAAATCAAATAGTATGTAACAATTATTGCAGGAATTCAAGAATTAATATTTGTCAAAGAATAAGAAAGAAATAATGATTAAAATAATTAATTCGTGCCTTAGAACAATTTATGATTTTCAAATAATTATGCAAACAATTAATTTGACGATGTATAGACACTCGTCACTTCGCCTATACGTCGTTTACATGCATTTCACATAACAAATAGTTTAAGGGTTCTATTCCCTCAAGTCAAGGTTAACCACAACACTTACCTTGCTTTGCAAATTCTAATCAATTACTCGACCATGACTTTTCCTTTTAAATTTGTCTGCAAAGCTTTAAATCTATTCACAAACAATTCAATATACTCTATACGAATCATAGGAATTAATTCCATATGAATTTACTAATTTTCCGGATAAAAATCCAAAATTCATTAAAATATTCGACAGTGGGACGCACGTCTCAAATATTGGAAAAATTTACGAAATCCAAACACCCATTCCAAGACGAGTCCAACCATATAAAAATTATCCAATTCCGATATCAAATGGACCTTCAAATCTTAAATTTTTATTTTTGGAAGATTTTATAAAAATATAATTTTTCTTCCATAAATTCATGGATTCATGATGTAAATGAGTATGGAATCATAAAATATAATCAATATAGGATAAGGAACACTAACCCCAATATTTTTCCGTAAAAATCGCCCAAGACTCGCCTTACCCGAGCTCAAAATTGAAAATGGTTGAAAATGGGTCAAAATCCCATTTCCAGAACTTAAGTTCTATTTTTCAGATTTTTACTCACTGCGATCGTGTAAATTCGTTCGCGATTGCGTAGAACAACTTTTGCCGAGGTTCATTTTACTCTTCGCAATCGCGGGTATGGCTTCGCGATCGCGAAGCACATTTTGGCTGCCTAGCTTTTTGCTCTACGCAAACGCGTAAGGGCTTATGCGAACGCGAAGCATAACTTCTCAGCCTTCCGCGATTGCGGACGACCTTGTGCGATCCCATAGCACAAACTTTGTGCTTCAGCATCTGCCTCATTCCTTTTACGCGAACGCGGGTTTGCCCACGCGTTTGTGATGCCCAACTTTGCGATCGCGTACAATACTATACGATCGCATAGTACAAATTTTCATCAGTGTTCAACAAGCCTTCACGATCACGGATGTAGCCACGCGATCGCATAGAAGGAAACCATATGACAGTTGAAGCTCAAAAACCAGATTTTCTAAGTTCAAAATCATCTCGTAGCCTATCCGAAACTTACCCGAGCCCTCAGGACTCCAAACCAAATATGCACACAAGTCCTAAAACATCATACGAACTTGCGCGCGAGATCAAATCGCTAAAATAACACCTACAACTACGAATTGAACCCCAAATCGAATGAAATTTTTAAGAAATTTTAAAACTTATATTTTCACAACCGGACGTCCAAATCACGTCAAATAAACTCTGTTTCTCGCCAAATTCAGCAGACAAGTCATAAATACTATAGTGGCCCTATACCAGGCTCCGAAACCAAAATACGGAATCAGTGTCAATAAATCCAACACCAGTAAATTCTTAAAAATCATTAAGCTTTCAAACTTTTAATTTTCATCAAAATTCTATATCTCGGGCTAGAGACCTCGGAATTCGATTTCGGGCATACGCCCAAGTCCCAAATCATGATACAAACCTACCAAAATTTTCAAAACATTAATCCGAGTTAGTTTGCTCAAAATGTTAACCAAAGTCAACTTAGTTGAGTTTTAAAGCTCTATTTCACATTTTAATCCATTTTCACACAAAAACTTTTCGAAAAATTATACGGACTACGCACGCAAGTCGAAGAGTGATAATTAGTGCTTTTCGAGGTCTTAGAACACAGAATTACTTATTAAATTTAAATATGACACTTTGAGTCATCACAATTATCACTTTCAGTTATTTTTTGTGTTGTTATAATATGACATCCCTTTGTCTAATGTAATACATACTTGACAGTTAATTTGTATGTTGGTAACAACTGATATATACTTTAATAATATTTGTGTTTGATTAATACATTAAGTTAGTGTACTTAGATTGTTAAGTTGTTTTCTAACTTGTTGGTATACTTTGTTTCATTCTTGATGAATTTCTCGGATTATAGTTTGATATTAAATTGAATCTCCTCTAATTATTTTCTAATTTTTATTTATTATAAGTTCAGTTGTTACTAAGAATTACGAGTATCCCATCCTATATCTTGGAATCTAACTTTGATTTTTAAGAGGTGATTTGGCGATAACTACTTGTTGCCCAAATGCTTAAAGCATAATAAGAAAATTATGGTGCGTGAATACTCATCAATAAAGGCTCATTGTTGGAGGAAGAAATACTTCGGTAGCTGCCTTAAAACTTCAGAACTGCCAACCTAATAAGATGCTTAAACATTCAAGTCACGGCGGAAATAAAATCATGATGAATACTTGGTACATTTTGTAATATGGCCATTATTTTGTCAAATGGAGTCCATCTCACATAAGCATAAGCATCTTTGCAAAGTGTAGACTTTGTTGACAATATTCTTTGGGACCCAAAAATATTGCATTATGTGTTGGACATCATTTGCACAAGTTGTATCTCTTCTTTTACACCTAAGAGGTCAAGACTTTTTTGCCTATAAAAGGGAAGGCCATTAGTTCATTTTAGACACACCAACAAGACTTGTCTTCAATTCTTGTTTCTTCCTTTCTTCCTTTATTAAGAGTATTTTGTATGAGAGTTAGTATTGGGAAGCACTTGTGTGAACCCTTTCTTTGGAGTGATCTTGTGAGGTTATTCTCTTAGGGTGTTTGGGATTAATTAGAGTATTTACTCTAATTTTGTACTCTCTTTTACACTCTTATTATTATAGTGAAATTGCTGCTCTCCGCTTGTGAACGTAGGTCACTTTGACCGAACCACGTTAAATTTATGTCTTCTTTATCTACTTTAATTGTCGTTGTTATCAACTTCCATTGTCTTTGTTATTGCCAGTATACCATTGTTTGGCTATATTTCGTACTACCCGGATTTCCGATCCTAACAAATTAGTATCAGAGCCGGATCTAACCGGGTTAGTTTCAATAGCCAAAATGACTCTAACAAAGATCTATGTTGAGAAATTTGACCGGAGTGCAAACTTCGAAATATGACAATTAAATATGGAAGCTATCCTAATTCAGGATGGCTTAGACTTGGCATTGCAAGGAAAGGAGAAGAAGTCGGATAAAATGACGGACGAGGAGTTTGCCATCATAGACAAAAAGGCAAAAGCAGGTATCATTTTAAATCTCTCAAATGAGGTTTTACGTGAAGTTTCTGTCAAAACCACAGCTAAAGGCATGTGGGAAAAATTGAAAACCTTATATATGAAGAGGACGGTAGAAAATAGACTTTACCTGAAGCAGAAGTTTTATACAATTCGTATGGGTGAAGGTACCTCTATTCTCTCTCATCTTGACACCTTTGATTCTATTCTTATGGATTTGAGTAATATAGATGCTGAAATTAAAGATAAGGATCAAGCCGTGTTACTGCTTTGTTCTCTACCCCCATCTTTTAAGCATATAAGAGATACTATGCTTTATGAAAAGGATAATATCTCTTATAAGGATATTAAATCTATCTTAAAATCAAAAGAACAAATAGATAGTGATATTACTGGGGAAGCTAGTAGAACTCAAGCGGAAGTTGGCTTGTTTGTTAGGGGCAAATCCGACTCCATTTCCAGATACAATAATTTAGAGTGTCGCTATTGTCATAAGAAAGGTCACAATATCTCTGAATGCTATAAACTGAAAAATAAAGAAAAGCATAAGGAAAGAAAAAATGAGCATAAAAATACTGACACCACCGAAGCTAGTGTAGCAACTGATGAGATTGAGGGAACTATATTTTTAGCAACTGAAACTAGTTTCAGATTAGACAATGAGTGGATTTTATATTCCGGTTGTTCATATCATATGTGTCCTAGAAGGGACTTATTTTCTACATATGATTCAGTTGCAGGTGGAGTTGTTCAATTGGGTAACAATGTTACTTGTAACGTTATTGGCAAAGGTACAATTCGGGTCAGAATGCACGATGATGTGGTGAGAACTCTCACCGATATTAGATATGTTCCTGAGTTGAAGAAAAATCTCATATCTTTGGGCACTTTAGAATCCCTTGGGTACAAATTCACTGGTGAAGGTAGAGTTCTGAAAATTTTTCAAGGTGCTCGTGTGATCATGAAAGCACACAGATCTGGTTCGTTGTATACTTTATTGGGATCCACTGTTATAGGCCCTACTACAGTTTTGGTATCAGACAATTCGTCTGATTTTGATGGCATTAAATTTTGACATATGCCCATTGGGGCTTTTGCGGAGAGGTGGAGCAAATTTACTATATCATCCAAAATTAGGCCAAGGTGACAGTTTGTAATATGGCCATTATTTTGTCAAATGGAGTCCATCTCACATAAGCATAAGCATCTTTGCAAAGTGTAGACTTTGTTGGCAATATTCTTTGGGACCCAAAAATATTGCATTGTGTGTTGGACATCATTTGCACAAGTTGTATCTCTTCTTTTACACCTAAGAGGTCAAAATTTTTTTGCCTATAAAAGGGAATGCCATTAGTTCATTTTAGACACACCAACAAGACTTGTCTTCAATTCTTGTTTCTTCCTTTCTTCCTTTATTAAGAGTGTTTTGTATGAGAGTTAGTGTTGGGAAGCACTTGTGTGAACCCTTTCTTTGGAGTGATCTTGTGAGGTTATTCTCTTAGGGTGTTTGGGATTAATTAGAGTGTTTACTCTAATTTTGTACTCTCTTTTACACTCTTATTGTTATAGTGAAATTGCTTCTCTCCGCTTGTGGACGTAGGTCACTTTGACCGAACCACGTTAAATTTGTGTCTTCTTTATCTACTTTAATTGTTGTTGTTATCAACTTCCATTGTCTTTGTTATTACCAGTATACCGTTGTTTGGCTATATTCCGCACTACCCGGATTTCCGATCCTAACATAGTTCGACATGGTAGAAAAAAACAAAGAGAGAAGCTAGAAGAAAAAAAAGAAATTAGAAAAGGTAGAATATAATAAACATACAATAAGGATATTAAAAGAATTGTGACTCAATGTATAAATGAATATATGGTTATCGATATTTTTATGTCTTTCGCTTCTTGAGTTTAGCAAGTGATTACGAAGGAGATGACTAATATGTAAGGAAGAGGTGCTGTAAATAAAATGGGTTTAACGGGTTATTAATGGGTTTTAAAAAAAAAAGTTTTTTTTTTTTTTTAATTTGGTGGTTTTCCGTTAGGTGGAGAGCATTTTTAAAAAGTTTGGCTAACGGTAAGGGTATATATGTCCCGATAGTATAACGGAGGGTAAATGTGGACAATATACCAAAGTAGTGGGGTATATTTGACCATTTTTCCTTATTTTTTTTATAAGCAAATAAAAAGAAGTAGAAGAGATTTGAGCGGATAAATTTTTAAAAGGGAAAATAGCAATATTCATCCCTGTGTTATTGCCTTATTACCGTTTTGGTCCCTATGTAGAGGACTGATAACGGAATCATGAAAGGGCCGGAGCCCACAAAACCGCTTTTTCGACCAGTCCAAGTTTTTGACAGAATTGGGCTGGGCTTTTTCCCAGTTAAACAAGGGAAGAGAGACAAACATTGGATCCCAAAATTCGAAATTTCAAAACTGTGGGTTGAATTGTAGACCTATTGACATTACTTGCGTCAAAATAGCACGGGCTAGTCATTTTTCGGATTGGTAATAGCAAAATAATCAACGTTTGCAAAATCATTAAAAAATAGCCATTGTTTTGCTGAAACATAAAAAATTCCAGCATAATATGTGGGATTATGAAGCTCCATAAACTTCCAGCATAATATGTTGGAACTCCAGGATACGGAAAGTTCCAGTATAATATGCGGGATTATGGAGCTCCTGCATATGAACTTCCAGCATATTATGATGGCACTGCAACACATTATAAAATTTCAGCATATTATGCTAGAAACTCATATGTAAAAAATTTGAACTCCAACATATTATGCTGGAATATTTCCGGAGTTTAAAAAGTGTTTTTGTTCAGATTTTATCTTTACATGAAAAATGGCTAAATTTCGATTATTTTTGAAACCGTGACTATTTTTCAATTATAGGTTGTAAATCAGGCTATTTTTGAATTTCACCCGGCACTTGCGGATGAGTATTATGAGACTAATCACTTTAATCCAGATTGTTATTATATAGACCAAATAATAATACAATTCTTTCTTTTAACTTTGGTAAAATACTGTGAGCGTTTAAGTAAGAGCCATCCACCAAGTTAGTTTCCTGAATTCTGAGGCTTCATTTCACAATTTTTGTGGTAAAAATTTACTTACTTATAAGTACTTTTTGAGAAAATTTTTAAAATTGATGAGCGGAGTTTATAAAAGGTCACAAAAGTAAAATAAAAACAATCGAAAAAATATAGAAAGGGGAGAAATCAATAATAGAAACTCAAAGGAAGAAGGGACGTCAATCTTTTTCCTATTTGTAAAATCGTAAATCTTTTTTTCCTATTTAATGATAGTTTCGTCTGTCTGTTTCAAAAATTGGGAAAATTTTGACGATAAGAACAAAGCATTATTATCTCAATTCACGAGGAAAAGGAAGAAATTGTAAAAGCTGCTGCTGCTCTCTCTTCAAATATAGACAACGTTAGTATCTGGATTGTAGCTCTTATTAATTGTCACTCTCCCCCAACACACAACCCCACACCATTTTAAGTTTTTTAACTTGTTACTATCACTATTTATTTCCACAGTAGCCACTAATGTTCCAGAAATATTTCCGACATCCTTAATATGGCCACACTTCTGCTGCTGGTTACGTTAGCTAGTTTCCCCAACTTTCTCGAAAAAACTTTTTATGTTACTTCGAAACTAGTTGCTTCAGCTTTATCACTCGATTTTTTGATATTTTTTTTTATTTCTCATCAAACATGACCTAGTCTAGCTCATTCCTCAAAAAAAAATTTTACGGAATCCCTATCTACCAAAATTTTAAATTCTTATTTCGTCAAAAGAATAATCATTGAGTCCTTCTCTTTTTGGATAACACGTACAAAAAGACCCGCCACAGTTAAATAATTAGTGAGCCTTGACCATGCACTAACTTACATTAATTTACTAGTATAATTTAAGAGTTAATAGTGTATGTAATGATATATGTAATATTCTTATTGAGTTAGTGTAATCGCACAATATTACTAATATTGTGTGCTATTGCTCTTTAGATAGGACCCAATAAGGAACTGTCAATGATTATGCTTTCAAGAAAAAACAAAATCATTAGATTTACAAGTTATATAAATTGTCTTTTTAAGAAGTAAGAATCTCTAATAACTTAAAATATCGTTATTTAATTGAGTTCTTGAACATTTGAACCGAAGTATGTACCTTCCTCCGTATCATAAGTTTTTACCGAATTCAAATTTAATTAGGTCTCAAAATATAGAATACCGAGGGAGAAACAATAAACATAAAACAAAAGTGTGGAGGTGAGAATGGACAAGTGGACAGTAAGGTTGAGCAACAAAATCCTGACAATTGAAAGGGATGAGGATTGACCGATTGAGGAGTTAGCATTTGTTGGATTTAAATGGACTTTCTTTGGAGGGCCCATCAGAATTTAAAGTCTATAATTGGGAATTGGGTGCGGTAAAATTTAAGGCCTCACGGGATTCTTGGCTCTCCTTCCCTTAATAATTTTCCTAGCGCCTCCTCAATTTTGACTAATTTGTTTTTTTTTCTACACAAATTAATTTGGTGTCCTAAGCTTAGTAATGACAAAATGGTTGAAAAAAAATATTTATTCATCTATATTATCCGTTACAAAATAAGTTGGATAATAAACTTTTTAAAAACGAGTCCAACATGGATAAGAATCATATTATCCACTTAAAAAATGGATAACTAATTGGTTTAACTTTTACATTTGTAAAGTCTCAAATTGGGGGTTCTTCAAGTTTAGGAGACTAAGAATTCTCAAAAAAGTGATCATATTCAAGAAGTCATGGATAATATGAATATTCATATCCGCCGGTTAACCCATTTTTTATTCGTATTAAATATGGGTCGGGTCAGATAATTTATTCGTTTTGCATTACTCGTTTTCGACACGTCCATATCCGACCGACCCCGCCCGTTTGCCACCTTACCTATGCTAAAGTAAATCGTGGCATTCCGATGCATTTATCTTTCGCTATGCGCGAGATTCTAGAAAGAGGCGACCATATTGGATTTTGTGTACGCAATCTTACCTTGCATTTCTGCACTAACGAAGAGCTTTCAACATGGAGTGGAAACTCCATAACGTACACAAAGAGTAAGCGATCTATGAATATTATAGACCAGGTATTTATTCCTCTCCTTCAGGTTCTACTGCACCCTTCGGTCAAGTAAACCAAGCTCACAGAAAAAAGAAAATCTTTTACACCGATGTATCGTACTCTCTCGACTAGGTCATCATAAGAAAATATTAAAAAATCTTTCCAAAGTGAGAGAATGAGGGAAAGCGCGCTACAACTAACATTTCCAGACAAGCCGTTACGAAGCGCCATCAGCCCAGGTCAGGCGACCCGAAAGGACCAGACATAAACCACTCGATAAGAAAACGGTAAATAAGACAAGCAATCAAGCTGGCAAGTCAGGGAACCCGCGAACTTCTGATCATACGACACGACTTTTACTGTTACCCCATCATTTTTATGGGGTGCGTTAAGTAAACATCTAACTTCACTAAACGTATTGTAGTAAATAAAGTGATTAATTTCACTGATGGTCATCCAACTTATCATTTATTTCACAAAAGTCACTTATCTATTTTTCATCACTTAAAAGTCACTCAACTTTACCTTTGTAATTTAAAAATCATTCTAGTTCAAACCTATAAAATATCCTATAAAAATATGACATGACATTAAAAAAATCTAATTATAATGCCATATAAGCTTAAATGGACCATACCCAATTTAGACCCATTTCATCCACAATTTGATTTGACCCATAACCCAAATGGATTTTAATATTTTGAACATTAGACATGGCATGGACCTATAAAATATCCAATAAAAAATATGACATGATATTAAATTTAATTAAAAAATCTAACAATAATGCCACATAAGTTTAAATAGACCATATCTAAGTTAGACCCATTTTTTCCCGATTTGACCTATAACCAAAATGAGTTATTAATATTTGAACAATTAACTGACTAGCACTTTGATTTTATGGTTAATTTGTAGAAAAAGAAGTCTAAGAAATTGAAGAAAATTAGGTCTTTTGAATTTATCTTTAAATTTTGGTTGTACATTTACGGTCAATGACACAATACATTGTCTCTTTTTTTTGTCCAAACTATCGCTATAGGTTGTCTACGATTGCGGTGTGTATTGACAACTTCTACTATGCAATTTCATTATGAGCGTTTCTTACTAAGCAGTATTTTGTTTGTTAGTATTGCCTAATAAGCGATATTTTGACTTTAATGGAATAATAATTTGTGAAAATAGGTTCTTATTGGCTTGTTTTTCTTGTATGTTAGTTGTACATTTATATGTTATGTGAGATTGATATGGTAGTATTTTAACTTCATGAAAAAATATAAAATGATATTAAGGATGCAAAAACTGGTTCTGTGCTAGTTCTATTCATATTTTTAATGAAATTATAGGTGGTGGCATTAATGTTATTACGTAACAAATAAAGTAAGATATTTTAACACAAAATAATTGTTCTCTTCTTTTCCTTCTAATGTTCAAAATATTAAAACACATTTGGGTTATGGGTCAAATCAAGTTGTGGATGAAATGGGTCTAAATTGTGTATGGTCCGTCTAAGCTTATGTGATACTATAATTAGATTTTTTAATTAAATTTAATGTCATGTCATATTTTTATAGGATATTTTATAGGTTTTGAACTAAAATGACTTTTAAGTTACAAAGGTAAAGTTGAGTGATTTTTAAGTGATGAAAAATAGATACGTGACTTTTGTGAAATAAATAATAAGTTAGATGGCCAACGCTGAAATTAACTCAGTAAATAAACCATTACTTAAAAACAAATGACTATTCAAACTAAAAAGCAAAATGAGAACTAGAAAACTCCAGTAGACAATATAGAGGGGATTCAAAGTACAATGAAGGTGGGCTTGCATGTCTAAGAGGCAATTTGTATAGTCAAAAAAGATAGCGAAACGTGGAGCTTATAATAGTTGGACCTTTTGGTTCAACCAGTTTATAAGTTGAAGTTCCCATAAAAGTTAAAACTTCAAATTGAGGGACCAAGTCACACCATATTTCAATGTCAAGTCAAGCTTCTTTTCTTCGTATTTGGAGCAAACATCTTTAAAATCCTATAATTATATATTAATTGTATAAATATATTATGCATTATCGATGCATAAACTTAAACTCATATATGATCTGATATGCACAGACACACATATATGAATTCATATTATAAATAGTATTAGTGACTCTCAAGATATGCAGTACAATTTTTAGAATTGAGGTGCTAAAAATTTGAATTTAAATGTAAGAAGATGAAAACATAATAATAGCGCAAACACATGATAAATGCTCTTAAAAAACAAGTATTCTACTACCTCCGTCTCATATTATGTGTTGTAGTTTCTAAAAATAGTTGTCTCAAATTATTTGTCATTTTAAAAGTTCAAGACTAAATTAATTTTCTTTTTCCTATTCTACCCTTAATATTAATTGTTCTTAAAGACTACAAATACCTCAATTATAAGTAAATATTAAATGAAGAGGGATTATACCTTAAGACATAAATAAGGGTAAAACAGTCAAAAACCTCTCATATTTAATATTTTCTTAAGGGACGTGTAAAAAAGAAACACGACAGATAATTTGAGACAAGAGGGATTTCTTAGGAAACTATGTTCCCAAGGTTTTATATTTGTTGTCTTCTCTAAGTTGAGTATTCAAACCATTAATTAATTGCTTCCATAAATGAGGATTTTCCACCATCTAATATATATTACTCCATTAATATATTATATACTAACAGCTAAATTAGACTCGAATCTTGACTTAACTATATGAAATAATTAAGAATAAAGTATATTACTCTTTCTCATAGATTAGGCACTTGTTATAATTAATGGGCTATTATTATATGTCTGAAAGAAATGCATAGAGCAGAAAATGAGTGCATGACAATTCTCAAGGTTTCGTTGCATTTAATTGAATTCCTTAAAATGATATATGCGGAGCTCTCAAAGCATGAAACTATAATACAAAAGGCTCGCTTTAATAATTCACCAAAGTGTTCAATTTCAATATATAATGATGATTTCGGCTATACTTCATTAATTTAGTATCCATATATAACTTCTCACTAGAATAAATGCATGCTATTACTCAAATTGAATTTTTAACATTAACAGAAAACAAGAAAAGAGAATTGAACCCATTTAATACTACATAGCCCATCCCCCATTTACTTTGAAATGATTTGCAAGATATAATCCCATTGGATATTTTCGAAGATGATGATTTCTTTTTATTTATCTCAGTTTTAGTAAGTAGAGATTCGACACTTATGCCAGTAGGATATAACAGAAATTCATCAAAATAGTCAAAGTACCCACAAGGAATGCAAAAATTATCCTTCATAACTAATGAGCTTTTTCCAAAGTGCTAAAGATATAATAAAGCATTTGAGAGATCAACAATGCTCCATTAATTTGTATCCATAATACCTCATTAGGGTAGCTGATGCATGTTATTGCTATTTGTCAAAGACAAGTTCAAATATTTGAATTGTTAACATTAACAAAAAACAGACCAAAGAACTGAATCCATTAATATGATCTATAAGATAAGATCTCATCGAATTTCTTTTTATTTGTTTAAATTTTAGTAGATAGAGAATCGATGCTTATGCTAGTAGGATGTAACCGAAATTCAACGAAATAGTCAAAATGCGCATAAGCTGACTCAAACTTCTATCTTAAAAATAATAATTTATTATACAAGAAAGGATATTCATCAAAAATAGAAGAAAAAATGAAGGGAAAAAGAAAAACAGAAAAAAGGCATTCAAAATGGAAGAGGTTTTGGTAGATAGAGATTCAATACTAATGCCAGTAGGATGTAACAGAAATTTAATAAAATAGTCAAAATAAGCATAAGCTGACTCAAATATGTATCTTAATAAAATAGTTACAATTATACCAGAAAGGATATTTCATAAAAAATAGAGAATAAAAAGAAGAAGAAAAGAAAAAAAGAAAAGAAAAGCATTCAAAATGGAAGAGGTTTTGGTGGGTAAGAAATTAGTATTAGAAGTAGACTGAAAGAGGACAAATTGCTGTTGTCATTAATGAAGATTTGGCAGTTTGTTCATGATTAGTTTTGTTTCACTAATTACACAATAAAGCCTAGATTTTGGCCAACTTTATCCCCCTCTCATAACAAACAGATAAAAAACCAATAAGTCCAAAACTCAACAGTTGGCAAATTATCAAAATAAAACAAGCTTAATGTAAACAGTAGTAATATCGTGGGATTTTGAACAGAAAAAGTGTAGTAATAATAATGATAGCAGAGTAACGTTTTAAGTTCCCTCATATAAAGATATCTCTGAAAAAGCCATTTGCCTTTCTTCTCTGCTTCTGCTGCTGCATTTTGCTTACGTCTTTCCATACTTTCTGCTACCCTTTAACGCCCCTCTAAAACACTACCTTCTCTTCTTTTACTTAGGCCCCCTTTTGATTATTCTTTCTGTAAACTTCAACTTCTTTGTTTTTTTTCTTTTCCTTTTATAGAACCCAATATTTTCTTGAAAAACAAAAAAAAAATGTTATCTCATAGTATGGGTTGGATGGATGGTAAAGAAGATGAAGAAACTGGTTCATGGGTTCATCAAAATAACAATGAAAATAATCATAACAACAACAACAGAGATGAAATGGAGATGGGTGCACTTTCTACTTTCAAATCTATGCTTGATGCTGAAGATGTAGACTGGTACAACATGGCCACTAACAACAACAACAATCACAACAACAGTGGTGGTGCCATGCAATTTGGTTCTAATTTTACTGAAGCTGAAAACAATTTGCTTTTACAGCCAGTGGATTCATCATCTTCTTGTTCACCATCTTCTGCTTCTGTTTTAAACAATCTTGACCCTTCTCAGGTTCACTTTTTCTTTCCCCAAAAATCCACTATTCCTCCTTTGCTCAGTGGCTTAAACAACCCATTGGAAAATGGTTTTGATTTGGGTTGTGGTGAAAAGGGGTTTCTTGAAACTCATCAAAATTTGAGTGTTTTGAATAAAACTGGGATGTTTACTAGTGGGTTTCAAGATTTGAGCTCTCAAAACCAAATGGGGCATAACAATTTGAGTTCTTTTACTCAATTCCCTTGTACCAATTTGCTACAAATGCCTCTAACAAGTTCTGGTTTTGGTCCATTGGTTGGGTTTGGTGACAATTCTGCAAATGACAACTCTGTGTTTCTTAATAGGTCTAAGTTATTAAAACCTCTTGATAATTTTGCTTCAATTGGAGCACAACCTACTCTTTTCCAAAAAAGGGCTGCACTTAGGAAAAACTTGGCTAATAATAGTAGCGGCAATTTGGGGAATGAAATTGGTCAGACTTCAAGCAATAAAGAAGTGAATGAAAGGAAGAGGAAATGTAGTAATTTGGATGAACTTGAAGATGTGAGTCTTGACGGATCTACATTGAATTACGATTCTGATGACCTTATTGAAAAGGTGGAGGATAGTGTTAAAAATGGTGGGAATAGCTCAAATGCAACTAGTGCTGTTACTGGTGTGGATCAGAAAGGGAAAAAGAAAGGACTTCCGGCTAAGAATCTGATGGCTGAACGCCGCCGTAGGAAGAAACTCAATGATAGGCTTTACATGCTGAGATCTGTTGTTCCAAAGATTAGTAAGGTATGAAATTCTTTTACAGAAAATTCTCGTGAATTTTGATTACCATTTTAACATGTTTTTAGCCATTCACAATCATCAGCATTTAGCTTCCACCTCCAAGTTTTTTTTCGTTTTTTGGAGGTTGGGGGGGGGGGGGGGGGGGGCAATTGTTATTGTTAATTCGTCCGTCCATTTTTACTTGTTCATGATTAACTAGACACACCCTCTTAAGAAGCAATTACTAATAGAACAATAAGTAAGTTTTCTATAACACCCCTAATTAAAATGTCGGAAAATGAATAGTAGTACTTAATAATAAGGGTAAAATAGGTATAAAATGGTTTTCTTTTGGTTTTCCAAACTGGATGAACTTTTTTTTTTAAAAATAATGGACAAATAAAAATGGACGGAGAGAGTATTTTTTATTTGTCTATTTTTATCTTTCGTATTCTTAAGGTTAGCTTGTTTTCTTGAGTTGTGTATAGTTCAAAAAGGTTTGTGAATTAAGTACTAATTGATAGTAGCATTAAATTCATTCACATGGAGTCTATGAGCCGATTTTTAAAAGCATTGTGAATTTTGGACCACATAGAGAATAGAACGCTATTCTTGAAAGGTACTTTTCCTACAGTAATTCATTAAGAGCGATATCTAGTTCACTGACTATTGTAACATGAAATTTATTTAATAACAGTATGTTTCTTTGCCAACCCCCTCTCCACCTTCACCCCGGGGGGGGGGGCTATTTTGAGTTTCCACCTATTCGTTCCATTACTCAATTATCATTGTTTGATCAGCTGTTGTTAATGCCAAAATTTGTGGCTGATTTACTAGTAATAACAAGATAGGTGTAGAGCTCCAAAAAATCAACCTGTATATAGGAACTTATTAAAATACCTCGAAGGCTCATGCAAATCTACTGAGGAAAATTTGTTTAAAACAAGAAACTTGTGGCCATCAAAATAAAATACTCCCTCCGTCCCAATTTATGTGGCACTCTTTCCTTATTTAGAACAATTTATTTTTAGAATTCCTACTTTGCCCCTTAATGAAAATTTACAGCCACACAAATATCTATTTTTTATATTAGACCACAAGTTTCAAAAGTATTCTTTTATTTCTTAAACTACGTGCCGAGTCAAATACTGCCACATAAATTAGGACGGAGGGGTAGTTAGCTCCTGTTGCTGGTTAGTCGTCCCGATTTTATGAGACATCTTTTGCCACTTGAATCTGATACAAGTCGTAAAGAACCCATGCACTTGTTTTTAAGCTTGCTGAATGAAACGAGAATTTTTGTCTTCTTGACTGCCTGATACCGGAAGCTTTTTCTTGGCTATAACTTGAAATGGTGCGAGTACCTTATGCAGACTTGGCCTGGTGAATTATCGTGAATCAGATTGTGATTTTGTTTGCGTGTTGGCAGATGGACAGGGCTTCAATCTTAGGAGATGCAATTGAGTACTTAAAGGAGCTTCTACAGAAAATCAATGACCTGCATAATGAACTCGAGTCAACACCACCTGGCTCTTCATTGACTCCGGCAACAAGCTTCTACCCTTTAACGCCAACTGCAACAGCTCTACCTGGCCGAATCAAGGAAGAACTTTGTCCGAGTTCATTTGCAAGCCCACTGTCTAGCCCTACTGGTCAACCTCCAAGGGTAAAATGTCCTTCCTTTTAGCCAGAAGAAACTTAATGCTGGAATCTTTTTCTCATTAGATGTGCATAAATGTTGAAATGTATTGATATTGGAAACCTTTTAGTCTTCTTTTTCTTTTCCGTTTGACATGGAAATATTTTTTTTGTAGTAGCATTTACAGTCTAAGTTCATCATACTGTTAGCATTCGTTATGTTATTGGTTTGAGATGATGCATGCAGATCTTTTTGTACTTGTAGGTTGAAGTAAGGGCAAGAGAAGGAAGGGCTGTGAATATCCATATGTTTTGCAGCCGCAGACCAGGCCTTTTACTCTCAACAATGAGGGCTCTGGACAATCTTGGACTGGACATTCAACAGGCTGTTATCAGCTGCTTCAATGGGTTTGCCTTGGATATCTTCCGAGCTGAGGTACCTTCTTTCTGTGAACTTACTACATCTTGGACAGTAGGATTAGAGAATGCTTCATTTGCACAATAAGGTTTGTTGATGGAGAATTGAAGTCCCATCAGCTTTGTATGACCACGACATCCTTCTGGAATGACAAACCTATTACCATAACAAGCCTTCAAAAACTTCTTTGAATGTCAAATCAATCAATCAATCAACTTCACCTCAATTCCCAAACTAGTTGAGGTTGCCAATATGTGATTGCCGGCGAAAAAGTAGTCATAATATCATAAATCATCCTCTAAAATACGAATTGTTTGAATGTCAATCATGTGGAAATATTATAGCATGTAGTGACTCTAGTTAAACAAATTCAAAATACAGCAAAAATGTTCAACTGGGAATGGAAATAAGAATTGCACAGAAACATACACGTCAGAAAAGCTGTGCAGCAACACTAGAATTGCCAAAGTTGTCTTGTTTACTTATAGAATGGGAATGTTGCATAATATGTAGTAGATGACTACAATGATTACATATAGATATATGCCATGAATTGCGCGCACTCTGCTTTTTCCCCTCCTTAATTTACTGAACCTCTGCTTCTTCCGTTATCTGAAGAGCAAGGAAAAGATGTTTCAAGTATTGAACAAGCCTTCCCCATATCTTCAATTGTTGGTTTCTTATCCTTGACCAAAATATTGAGTTGTTGATACAATTCTTTGACTTGTAATATCAATTTTGGTTCGTATTTAATCGCAGCAATCCAAAGAAGGTCAAGACATCCATCCAGAACAAATTAAGGCAGTGTTGCTGGACTCTGCTGGCTTCCATGGGATGATATAAGCTTTTGCGGTTTTCAACGAGAGGTTCCGTCCAAGATGTTGGACCTCATACTCTAGCTTCTAAACCTCAGGCTTCCTATGCTCCTTTTTAAGTTTACAGATATTTTCATTTATTAGCCATTGTATTGTGTTTTCTCTAGGAAAAACGTTGTGCGTATGCTTAGAAGCTCTAAAACTGAATGCTATGAATTTTTCAGTGACAAGTTCCTTATTCTGGATGATCCTTCTTTATTCAGTCATTTTTTACATACCATTTTTACGTACCAGGCAATTCATTAATGGTATGGAACGCAGCTGCCTTTTGTGTAAGCTGAGAAGTCTCCGATATGAATGAATGAATGACCCATCGATTGAGTAACTGTATTTACTTGCTGTAGTTGAGCTCCTCTTGAGTTCGTACGATAAAAATTTTGCTGGAAGATATACTTTTTCCACAATGGTTATGCAAAGGGCCTCTTTTAAGGGGGTTAATATTTGGTCTTAAGCCACGCTACCCAGGTCACTAAGCTCATATTCTTTCACATGGTATCACAACTGTGTTTTGTTAAGCTTTGCCATTTCCGTCTTCTAACAAACACCTTTCTCCTAAAAGAAAATAGAAAAAGCAGCATATATATTTTAATCCATGTCTAAAGTCTAAACCTTAAATCCTATAGTGAAGAAAAAGTAAAAAAGAACTTTAATAACAAAAATGAAAAGAAGCAAAAACCCAGAACCTGGGTGAGACTGGTTATTTAATCGTTTACAGGGACCAATTACAGTGAGCTTCTGTGTATCGTATCAATGTCCTGCTCTTCCAAAAATCTTGGCGACTCACAATGGCTTTGGGTAAAGTTGAAACTAACAATAGAATTGCAGTTGCCTTTTGATCCCAATATCAGTGTTTCGAAAGAGTAATAATTGCGACAACTTCCAAAAGGAGACTGCATTTGGTTGTGTCCACGAAGGGTAAAGAATCTGACCAATAAAAATAGCTAAGTCAATTACTAAAATTTATGTCCTGCAGTCAAATTCTTATGAACAAATTGTAGAATAAACTACAAACAGATGTTCACCCAGAAAAAACTTCTTTTCTAACGCATTACCATAATTGCTGATACAAAATATGTAGTCTGCCTGAAGCAGTTGGATACTAGTTTCACGTATATCAACAGACAGGTACGTGATGTATCAACATCTTACTTACATCTAGAGCTAGAGAAATTGGTAAACAGGGTATGTACAGAATGGGATCGACAATAGCAAGGTTAATGACCACGCTGATAATTTACATATACTATGTATAGATCGACACGAGGCCAGAAATTGGCTCCAAAAAGGGGGTCCAAAACTGCAAATATTGAAGCTGGCATATATATATGGAGAGACCATCACATCCAGAGGCCAAAAGGGACTTGATACTGTATGTTACTATCTTCAAAAATCCCCCAAAAAGCAACACCAAGGCGGATACAAGCCATCTCCTCTGCTATCTTATAAACCTGTCAAATAACCAGCAACAGTAGTTAAGCAACTGGAAAGAGCAGATGGAGTAACCTCCAACCCTAATTTTCAGGAAAATTAAAGAAGAAATGAAGCAGAAAGTAAGAAATCATTTGCTTGCTCTTCCATTTTATTTCTTTTGAATACCTCGATTGAGGAAAATCTAGGATTCTTCTTGACCAGATTCAGAAGGATGTTGCAGACTCTTCACTTCTTTGGCTTCTGAGCCTTCTGCAACAGAGGAAGTGTCTTCACCTTTTGAATTAAGAGTTCCGGGATTCATCCGCTGCACCTCATCTTTTGTATAGATAAAAATCTTGCGAACCATACCACAAAATTCCCTGTTCCCCAACCAGTGTTAGGCACAGCATAGATAACGTAACAACACCAAAAACACGCAGCAGTGATCCCGAGACACTACTACACAAGGAAGCAGCTCCAGGAGGAAAGAAAATCGTCTCTTTGACGTATAAAAGCAAAGATGGGTAGTACTTACTGCCATGGATCATCTCCAACAAGCATCATGTCACCCTCGTCATCAGTGTACACAACCAGCCAACTCTTACTCCGAGCCTTGAGTTCACCATTAAAATCAAAAAGCTGATCCAGTTCAGCAATTAATTCATCGTAATTGTTGAATTTAGCAAGATCCACGGACCTTCCGAGTGCTGTACCCTGTTTGTGAACCTGTATGCAAAAATGAATTGTTAGAAATTTCATTAAAGCAAACAGCCAAAGTTATGAGAAAGGAGCAGATTTAAACCTTGGTGCAGCTCCTTGTTGAACTACTGTGACCTTTGGCATCCCTATCTCTAGCAGCAAGATGAGAGGTATGAAATTGTTTGTCCTGATCATTAGCTGTAATCCCATCATCTAGCACCTTCGATCCCTTTGATTGCTCAGACCTTTGATCAGAATCAGTAGCAGGGGATTGATGAGAATTTATACCAATATTCATGTTACTTGCTGAGTCCATCAATGAACGTTTCCGTGTCATTACAGGATCTGTGCAAACATTACTTGTAAGGGGAATGCCAAAGAGTTTGCAGTTTCCCTCTTTGGGTTTCACAGCCTCCGGTTTCTGAACTACAGTGGGTTTATGCCTCAATTCTCTTGAATGAGAGGAGAGCTGAAAGTAAGGCGACACTGATTGAGGCATAAACCAGCTTCCCTGCTGATTGTCAACTCTATGACCAGGAAGGACTGAAAACTCGCCAAAACCACTATACCTAGCATCTCCCTGCATTTGATAGGGAGTATCACCACCTTGGCCAGGAGCTTTTGATCCTGAATCCATCAGATTAAGTGAGAGACCGGAAGACAACAGAGACCATGGCTTTCCCAGTAAGCTGAAATCCTTTTCCTGGTCTTGTGCTTGTCGCTTCACCAAGCTAGCACCAAATGCTGTTTTGTCCGCAGAGGGTAAACAGAACCCATGGGAGGAGTTATTTTGCACTCCAAAACCTGATAATAGATCTGTGAGAGATGACTCAGGCCTCCCTAAAGGTAACCATTTGTCTGACAGATATCTTTTTGACGCAGAATGAATATCAATCTTCTCATCATCCACTGATGGTGGCCATATCATCGGTTTCTCAGATACGTCCAAGTCATTACTTTCTGCAAAACCGCCTCTCAAGGTCGATAACTCTTGACCTTGCAAGACCCTCGAAAATCCACTGGCTTGTGAAGGGTCTGCAGTTATTCTGGATGAACCTAAAAAAACCGAAAATGCATGACAATTACTTAGCTTGAGTCTGAGACTTAAAATCAGTGCAAGATACAGAATAAAAAAGATCAGATGAGATATCCACCTTCCCTAGTGAGGACAGATGAATCAGGAGATGAGGGCAAAATGCTGGATCTAGGCCTTTTTGGCCTTGCAATCGGAGGTACATTAAGTGCAGGAGGGCTAAGAGCTGGCTCTATTTTCCAGGGCGAAACTTGGTCTGGCCTGGGAATGGTAGAATTTTCATCCCACCGAACCTTGAAAAACCATTAATGAATGATTTTTAGTGTGATATGAGGTAAAAGAAACAATCAAACCACGAAATTAAAATTAATACTACCTTCAGACATCTCCACTTGGACTCGGGCCACCTTTTGGGATCAGAATCTTCCGTGCCAACTATAGTTCCAGTAAACCTATAACATTGTAAGTTAACTAAATCAGAGAAGTGAAGAGAAAATACCCTGTTACAGAAAATTGAATCAAACATTCTAATAATTTAACCGTAACACACAGAGGTCAAGATTAGAACCAGTAAGTCAGATATTTAAATAGTAAAAAGATGATCTCTATAGATGGTAAACTAAACTGCAGCATACCTCTGCTCTGGAGCTTCTTCACCTTCAAATCTCATCTTAAACCGCATTCCAATGGAGTAATTGTTTTTCACGGACTCCATGTACTGGTCATATGGAACTATAAACTCGGTAGGGCTTGTCCTGTAAGATGCAAACTAAGTTGGTAAGGAATGCTAATCCTTTTGTCAGTGTTACACCAACAACAGTTCAAAAACCTACATATCACCCTGCTATCCCCCATGAATGAACTTTAAAAAACTGCAATTCATCTGATTGTTAGGTGCCATCAAAGATATGAAGCATCCAGTTATTTTAGATGGCAACCAATTTAGATAAAATGCTTTCCCAAATGCACAGATGACAAGCAATGAAACAACAAGACTAAATGTAGCGTTTAACTCTACAATTAATAATCAAAGATCTCTAGTTATGGCCTTCAAGTCGGTGCTTTGTTTGATGTTACAGACCAGGTACCTTGGTTTGTAATACACGGTGAACATTGTTTTTGTTTGAATGGCATGCCAAGCTGTCGCGAGTACACCGAGATGCATGCTATGACTTGATATCACCGATGATGGAGCATTTCCCTGTTGTCTCATGGCACGTCTAACTCCAACACGAAGCTCCCCATTCTCACCTCTAAGGTAGCACAATGCAACAGATCAGACTCTACTTAATGGAACAAATAAATTCAGAGGGTTCTGCCAGACGAACCTAAGAAATATGAATGCATCCCCAGCAACAAGCCTTTTTGAACTAACGAAGACACTCCAACCACTCTGAAGAAGATGCCTCCTTGGTTGGCCTGGAGTTCAAATGCTTGGGTGAGAAACAAAGAAGAGGTTATATAGCAGGACAAACAAGCCCACCCTTCCAACAAAGGCATTTCAGTGCACCAAAAATAAAGCAACATGCTACCATACTTCCAAAGACAAATCTTTATATGAAGAAAAGGGAAAGAGAAAGTTTACAACCTCGGTCTATAATTACAGAAGCAGAAATTTGTTAACCAACTTCTCCCCTCCCCCTTCACACTCCCTATCAAATCATCTGCTTAACATTTTTACATGTGCCACACAGACTTATAGCAATTTTCATTAGGACGTGTGATTACAAGAATGCAGCGGGCATGTTATACCGTCAATAGGACTTGATAGGTAGAAATGCGCTATGTGAAAGTGCATCTTACATTGTCTAAAAAGTCTCAAAGGGCATAAATTGACCAAAACAGGGTGGAGGTGGTAAGCTTTGTAGACATAAGATGATTAAGAATATACTATGCATCATACCGCGGAATATATGCCTGAAGCGCCACTCATTCCCATGTAAATCCTTGGCCACCAACTCCTGTGTTGGAGGCTGTCGAGACATATCCTGTTACAGATGCAAATTAAAAACTATAAGCCAATCCATTTACCCAAAAAATGGACAACGAACCCATAATAACTGAATTCTTCTAACCAGTGGGGGGAGGCATTCATCAGCATGCCGTCTCAAGACGGAAAATCCACCATGAGTGCTTGTATCGGATGCTGTTAGTGTCTTACAGAAAGAGTGTACATGAAATCGTGGTGGAGGAGGGCGCATAGATTCCTTCTTCACAGTATTCTCATCTTGCTACAACAGTCATTTCAGAACATTAGATAAAACTTCAACTGGAACTTCAAAATTCAAGATTCAAATAGGTGTACATACTTTATTCAACATAAGATCAGAAAACTGAAAATTGAAAAATAAAAGAAAAAAGTTTATTACTGTAAACATAATGGTAAACCTACATTTGGCTCCGGCATCAAAGTCACTTGTGCAAACACCTCATCAGTGTCTGGTTCAGCCTGAAACTCACTCAAAAGTCAACACAAACACCAACAAAGTACAATCATGTGTATAGATAAGAATGTCCATAAAAGGGAAAAAAGTATGGTTTGCTAAAGTACCCACACACTAACGCAACAGCATGAAGGAAATCATTACCTTCAACAGGACGTTAACCACGCGGCATAGGATCTTAGAAGGAAGATTATACAAAGGCATCTGCTGATCAGCCACTTGATTAGTTGATGCTTCAACCTATCATACAAGGATCATAATTGAATTTAAGGTATCGAGCTACATAAAAATTACCGGAAAAAAAAACAGAGTATTTCGAAAATGTATGTTCAGCAGTGCAGTTGAAAGTGAAATTGCAAACGGGATTTCCATAAACCTGAGGTCGAAAACGGATTAAAAGAATTTGAGAAACAAACCTGCTCGATATGACCTTGAGGAAAGTAGTACACCAGCTCACCCTCACGAGGAACCGTCACAAGTGGACCGGCACACGCGCGCCAAAGCTCCGTGTACAACGCTGTCTCAGCATCGACTTTGTAAACAAAAACAAACACAAATTAGCGAACTCACCGGAAAACTCCGACTTACGGAACAATCACTCAAATTAACAGCAAAAAATCCGGTCTAGTACCTTTTCCGACAACGGGAGCACTCCGAACAGTCTCTGAGACCGGCCTTGAGCCATCAATTGGCTCGCTGTAACCTTTAATCGACACCTCTGAAGTAGACATTTTTTCGTACACTAATTCTCAACAAAGATCTCTCATCTCCAAGCACAAATTAATTCTCAACAAAAGGAAACTTACTTCTCACAAATTAACTCCAAAATTCACCAGACAAAATCACTGAACTGTACCAAATCAACACTGGATCAGACCAAAAATATCAATCAACACACTAGATACAAGTTCAACAACTTTCTCACTCTAATTTCTCTCTCTATATCAGCAAAATATTTTGTATATGTGTGTATCTATCTTTGAGGATAGGGGAGCTCCTTCATGTAGTGATGAGAGAGAGAGAAAGAGAAAAGCATTGAGGGGAAAGAGCGAGAGCCTTTCGATAACCAAAGGGGTCAAAACGGGTGCAGCAATCATTTCAACTGCGGTCCAAAAATCTAACCCGAGTTAAGGAACTTCCTATAGCCCGTTGGTTTCTGCCTTTTTCAACCGGGTATAGCCGGTAGTCAAGACACTGTCTGGGGGGACAAATCATAAAGGGTTATAACGGCGTGTACAGTTAGACGTTAGGCGCTGTCGTATTCTCATTGGCCTGAAAGCTGACGACGTCTGCCTTTTGCCGTTAATAGAATATTACTACTCCTATTCTGTTGTTATGGGGAAGCGGCCCTGTCGTGCTATTAACGGGCAATGTAAGATGGGATAGGGGAGGGGGTTAAGTAGGCGTTTGGATATAAGAATTGTAAAATTTCAAAAAAAATTGAAAATATTTTTTTAAATTAAAATAGTATTTGAAATTAGAGTTGTGTTTGAACATAAATTTCAGTTTGGGTTGTTTTTGAAGTTTTGTGAGTGGTTTGAGAAAATTTTGAAAAATAACTTTTTGTAGATTTTTAAATTTTTGAAAATTTTCAAAATGTATCTTCAAGTAAAAATTAAAAATTTTATGAAGAAACACTGACTTCAGAAAAAAGTAAAATATTTTTTAAAAAATCTTCAATCAAATTGTACGTCCAAACGGGCCTAAGTACGCACCAGCCATTCCTAAAAGTGGCGCATGTTAACCGTGGTTACTTTCAATTAAATGTACTCTCTCTTTTTTTCACTATTTTGTGGGCTTTTTAATATGATTATTATTATTATTATTATTACAAGACGTCTCTCCTGTGTATTACTCGTGCCTCCAAGATACCTGCAAAACACCATGCCAGCAAGGAAAGCATGGGTTCCGTCTTTTTCTTTAACTGCATATAAATATGTTTTGCCTTTTCATCCAATGAATAATTAAATAATAAATTTAAGTTATATATACACAGAGAAATCATTAGTTGATGGGTTTGTTTAATAAAAATTATAATGCATAAATTATTTGTACAGAGCTCAATAATATAAATATTGTTATGTGAAGATAAATAATATAGAGATTATATACGAAGAATAAATCATACGTTAAATATTACACAACAACAATAATATACTTAGTATAAACACACGTGAATTATTACTAGATTAATAAATGATTGTTTTTAGGGAATACGTTTGCCTATTGTAAGGGGATGTTTGTCTTAAGATGCTCTCATTCACGTATTGTCAACACACATATTATTTGTTCTGTTTTCTGCTTCGTATAAAATAACACATAGACTATCTCATAACAAATATTCGCATTAGTTATACAATTTATGGGCACCAAATATCGTATAGATTTTTATACAAATAACAACTGGTAATGCAGGGTTTCGTACTTCATTCCAAATGTCGTATAAAAAAAATACTAATTCTTATATTACGTATATTTGTATCCTAACGTCCCTATAAGCAGTGTAATGAGTTTTTATATTTTTTATATTATCAATATAACAATACATGTCATAGCAGACTACTTACCTTTTATTCTAGGGTATATATCAATTAAAGTTACTTAACTGGAATTACATGTAAAAAAATTAATCTAATTTTATAAATATTTTTTATATTGTGAGTATACAAAACATAAACCCTTAGGGGCCACGGGATATGTAACCTCAAACTTTATGTAGGGATTCATATTCTAATTCAAGTACCAAACGACCCTCCAAAAATAGTTTAACACAATAACATTGCAAATGAATGGTTCATAGTCACAAGGCAACTATAGATAATTGTCTATCGAAAGTTGCACTAACAATCTAGAAAATAAAGTAACTAACATGGTCTATCCAATTAAATTTTATACTAATAGGCAAAAAAGTTAGTAAGTTACATTATTTATATACATATAATTAAGTTAAATCCATTTAATTGTATAACTAGGAGATTGATGATGTATACGTATTGAATGTACCATAAGGATAATGTCCATATTTTCCGCAATTTAAAATTCTTTTCATGGCTTTCTTTAAACACGTAACATAAACTAACTTCTTCTAGCAACATTAAATATGATGTAATAAAACTGTTTAAACCGTACGCGTTAAAGTTCAAAGCTAAAAAACGATTATGATCATCAAAATATTTTAATACATCTTTGTAACGAATTGCTTGTTCATTTAACTTTGTTTTTATTGTACGTAATAGTAACGGATACGCAGTAGGAGAAATTGAAGACGGAGGCATTGCATTATTACGTTGTACTATCACGCAATAGCTCAACACGGAAATGCCAATCACGTGCGGGAAGGAGAAATAGAGCGCGGCAGATCCAGGATTTAAATTTAATGAGTTCGAAATTTTATTCCTTCTAAGTTACTGGGTTCTAAATTAATAATTTATTATATATTTAATAAATTTTTAAAAACAAATATAGAATTTGAACCAAAATTACTGGGCTTGGCCGAACCCGCATCCGAAGCTCTAGCTCCGCTGCTGAGACCTGAGTCCTGAGTAGAGCATACAGTAAGATCTTGAAAGCAAAAGTTAAACGGAACGGAGGAAATAGCGTAAAGTATATGTATTTACGTGTTCTTATGTTATTTTGAAACTCCTAATTTTAAAATGTTCAATTTACTACAAATATTAGGTACAAATAATTTATTTATTTTTTTAGCTCAACCCAAACACCACGATGTCTCTATCATTTTTTGTGGTACTGTAGCCTCCACCACTCGTTCACAAGCAAGGTACAAAATAAAAGCACAATTTGGGAGAAATTTTTTCCATTCAGTCTTGACCTCATTTTTCCATAGAAAATTATTTTTTTTTGCCATTACGTACTTTTCTAATTTTAAAATCTTTAGTCCTTCCTTTTAGCTTTGCCACATCAAAAAGTCCTACCCCTAGATATTCCAAGTACCTTTAATTTTCCATAATGCTATACTAGATGTTATAGGGTACCCAATTTGTCCCAAACAATGCATGGTGGTTTGGCGCATGGTTGAAGGGCTTACCCTAATAAGGAAATAAATCAAGCACATAGCATTGCCACACCAACACTAGTTGGTCAATAGGTGCTTGTAGGTAAATAGTACATATTCCTTAACTAATATTTGTACTTGACGATATCACAAAGATACAAATTTCAATGAATTATATAATTTACTGATTTCATCTTTTCAAAATCTATTTACTTTGACCGTACATAAATATGTGGAGTTCATATATTTTTGGTAGCACAAGAGGACGTTCATTTGTTGAAATAAACTCCTTTAAAGAACTTAATAAATAGGAGAAGATAGATGTTTACTCGTAAAATAGTACAGATAAATTTGTAATGTGGTTGATAGACAAACGAATCGATTTGATCCAACACAATAGAGAAATAAGACTAAATTATAGTTAAGATTTAACGATCGATATTAAAGAAGATAACAAGTCTTGTTCGAACTCAATCTTTTCGAGAGTAAAAGTGAAAAAATAAAGATAAAGAAACGATGAAGCTGCTAAATCGAGAGGTAAATAGTAAAAGTATGAGAGCAAAATAGTGAAGTATAACTTTTGCGTGCAGAATATTTTTTTTACAATGCCTATTAATTCCACTATTTATAGCTTCACCTATGGAAATATGATACTAGGATTAAGCTCCTCTTTAAATGAGTATAAAAGTGTCGTTGATGAATATATATAATAGAAAACCTTCAATGCAAATATTTTCTATAACGGCTTCTCATTTAACACTAGCAAATATTCCCTCATTGAATGATGTCCAATGGCAAACCTTTGAACTTCTACCGCCGACTACGTTCCCTTCGGAATCCATCTAGTATCGGTCATACATGTCGCATTCGGTATTAATTATTTTTCAATTCATCTTTTGCCTATCTTTGGTTCCACGTGTTATCTTACCATTTAACCATCTATTATTAACCAATTTTTCCCATACAATAGATCTGTCATACAAGTTTAAGCTTCGACGATATAAAAGTTACACAATTTAATAACTTACGAAATAATTATAGATAATTAATTATGATAAAAATAATTAATAATTTATTAAAACAGTAACTATTAACCTAATATAATAAGTTAAAAATTATCAATATATATAACTTAAATTTATACTTATTTACAACTAAGTTTGATATTTTGAATCCAGCTGTTATAAAGCGAGAAAAAGGTGAATAAGACATGCATGTTGGTGGTCGATTATTCAAGAAGTATTAAAGCTATTTTAGGACAAACATAAAAAAATTGTGATCATAAATTAGGGTAATCAATGTGCCCCCGCATACCTAGTAAATTGACACTTTAGTTGTCCATCTTTCCAAAAATTCATATGAGGTCTTGTATCCTTTTCATTTTCCTGTTTGCCATATTTCTAAAATAGAAATTAATGGAACTAATCGTTTGGGAACAAAAACATACCTGTGCAGTTTTCTGTATTGAATTCTTCCGCTACATTGAATCCTGAATAAATACATTTTCTCCCTTTTTTTAATTTTGTTATTTACTTGACTTACACTGGATTCATTATATTTGTATTTTAAGGTCGTTAATTAAAAAGGAAATACCCTCCTTTAAGGAAATTATACACATTTTGCGCATAAATGATGTTCAGATGATCGTCATTGGTAGTATATGACATTTTATTTTTCTTTTTTTTCCTCCTCCGGTGTTCGATACTTATTTTTTAGCCTCATTAAATCAAAAAAACACGCAGAAAAAATGTACTTTGAAGGAGAAAACGCACCCTATCAAAAAATGACTCTATACCAATAAAATGAGACATTTGATTAAAGATATCACTATATTATTGCATCTTCGTTTTTTTTTTTTTTTTTCTGAACGATTTTATGGAGCAGATCAGTAATTACGTGAATAACGAATAGAGCATATTACATTAGAAAAAGGTGCCTTCAGTGGAAATAATCATAAAGCTTAAGTGATATAAAGTGAAACTGTTACTTTAACCCCACAGATCAATTCATTTGATTCTAAGAGAAAAAGATTATATCAAAATTGAGACAAAAATAAAAAGAAATGGTGGAGCTTATGTTAGTTGATTCATTGTTAAGTCGTAATCAATTTATTGGGACTTAAATTTAGCTGTCCCAACTCCCAATGAAGACCATATGCTAACCTGTGTTATCGTACTGAAGATATATTAAGAATAGTAGTAAAAATATCCAGATAATTTGGGACTAATGTGCACGTGTGCGAATTTGAGACCATAATCCCGTTTGGACATAAGAATTTTTTTCTTTTTTATCAAATTTTTTTTATTTTTTTTTCGAAATCAACGTTTGTTTATAAAAATTTTAATTTTCACTTGAATATGCATTTTGGAAATTTTCAAAAATTTGAATAACTCCAAAAAATTACTTTTCAAAATTTTCACTCAAATCACTCACAAAACTTCAAAAACAATCCAAAATTATATTCATATCCAAACACAACTCTAAATTTCAAATACTATTTTTACTTAATTTTTTTTTCCCTATTTAAAAATTTTACAACTCTTATGTCCAAACGCCCACAAATTGTCATAGCCAAATTAATGAACCGATAGGACACGAAGTATAGATGTTACGTTTATTTTTTGTTTAAATGCTATATTGTTTTAAATAAGATAAAACCTTAATAGAAAGAAAGTATCAAAATAATATAAGATGCATGAAATTTGTACCCAAAAAAGAAAAACGCACAAAAAAAAAAAAGTTAAAAAATTTAACTATCCATACATACTAACGCGTACATGAAAAATTACGCATTGTAACCTATGTTCACAACAATAGTATAAGTGACTTCAATCCTAAATTTAGAACAACAAAGTTTTATGTAAATTATTGTCGCCAAATACTTTTAAATAAGGTTTCAATAAAAATTATTGAATCAAAAGTGCAACATGAGCATGGAACATCTCCTCCACTAATGAAAGTGTTATAAGCTCCATGAGATTTTAGCTCCCATAATTTTCTGGAGACATTTGGTACAAAAACAAACAAAAAATTTTACTAAGCTAATATAACTTCTTAAGAATTTGAAAAGAAAGATATTTTAATTGTGTTATAGTTGTAATTAATGTCACAAAATACACTAAGTTATGTAGGGGTCAATGGGAGGACTAATGATATAGAGTTCTACACATTATCGCTGAATTCTAGTGTGAGAACTCTGCATTGATTATGCGATGTCAATTATAGTACAAATTTAAGTTTTCTAAAACTTTTTTTAATTCGGTTTGCCATCTTGTTATACTTTACTAGCGGTTCTCTCGTTTGTTTTTAGTTACTCATCAAATAATAACATTCACTTCGTATTTCAAAATTAGTATATTAAACAGAACAATCATGATGCTATTATTATCGACGCTGGTACCACTTGATGATTATCCTTCCCTCATTTCTACTTTGATTCGCTTTTATTCTACAAATAAATTTGAATTTCAGCGTTGAATAAATTTTAATAAGTGAAATTCCCAATAATTTTAGTACTAGTAAAATTGAAAATACTTACAACTAGAGGCAGACCAATGTTTAATATTGAAATCTTGGCAGAAAACTTATATACTTATATATGTGTATATCTTAAAAATTATTAAATGAATAACTTGGACACTATGAATATTAAAAACCTTTAGAGTGCACTAGTTGAATAGAATAACGGTGTCTCCGGCACGTTAAAATCCATGTTGGTACGCGTTTGGACATAAAATTATAATTTTTTAAAAAAGTAGTATTTGAAGTTAAGTTGAAAAATAATATTTGAAATTTAAAATTATTTTTGAACATGCATTTTACTTGAAAAAATATTGCAGTTTTGTGAGTAGAAATAAATTTTCAGTAAAATTTGAAAAAATGGTTTTTGTAAAAGCTCATTTTCGAAAATTTTGCAAAAACTTATGAACAACACATTTTTGAAAGAAAATTCGAAAAAAGAAAAGAAAAAAATATTTATGGACAAACACGTCCGTAAAATACGATGGCGGAAAAAGAGAGAGTGAGGGGGTGGGGTCCGGCAGAGTGTCCCCGTGGAGCCAACAATAATCGGAGTTATGCGGGGTCCACATATAAACCCCTGTGCCCTCTGCGCTAAGCATTTGGACCAATTCACAATTCCTTAATCTCCTCCTTGTTTTGGCCCCTAACCTGCCGACCAATTTCATGTTTCTTTATTCCTCTTATCTTAATCCCTCACTTTCCCGTTTTTAAAAAATGCTTAAATGCATTCCTGTGTGTCTTTTGTTTTTAGACTTTATGAAATTACTTATTCTTAAAATGGGATAACAATTAAATTTACAAGTGATTTTAATGATATGTAATTTCACTTGACATAAACTGAGAAATATAAGAATTAAAGTTAGAAATTAAATGTAAAATGAAACAAACCAATGTAACGCTCAACTTTGACCCTCGAGCTAGGTCGTCCTCGAACCAACTAAATATATTATTAAAAAGTAAGAACTGAATAAATGAATAAGAGAGCTTAAGAGATAAAACGTATATATGGCTTTTTCTCAGTGTGTTTCTTACAAAATAATTGGAACCCCCTTTATATAATAAAGGAGTTCTACATATGATACAATTCTAAATACACAAGAAAATCTTCTGATTTGCTAATCAACCGGTCTTGACTTGATATATGCCGAGATCTCGACTACAATCCTCGCCCGGTCACGGATTCCTCTGTTTTCTGTTATTCGACCTAGCAGGCTTCCTTCGATCTCGCTAGATCCTATCATTCTCGGTCTCGAACTTAGCTAGTCTCGATCTCGATCGATCCTTGAATCACGTGCTAGGTAATATTTATTCATGTAACGATCCAATATAACTCGGGATTGAACCTCGGTCTGCCACCCCGGTCTCGATTAACCATACAAAATTGAGCAAGCACGATTTTGACCGTATACAAAAATATTTGGTACATCTTAAGAACAATAATTAAAGTATATATGTATACGGCCAAAACCGATCAGTCCGTCGTACGAACTGGTCGAGATGGTAATACTTTGATCGAAGAGCGTCTTCGTAATATCATATTGAGCTCCGAAGTCAGGTCATCAAGCTTCGAGTTCTAGGACCGATTAATGTCAAGCTCGATATCATTATCGATCTCGAATCCAAATCGAGCTATGAGGCAAAGCGAAGTTATCGAGCTTAAGATTCATAGGTCGACCGGCACCGACCCCGAATCGATATCAGACTCCGAGTCGGAATCGATCTCGACTCAAGATCGAGCTCAAGTCAATACCGAGCTCGAATCAATATCGAGCTCGTGGACAAGAGCCGCTGCAACCGCATTAGGAGAGAGAATCGTAGTAGGAATTAGGGAAAAGTTAATTCATCATAAGATCCCCACTATGTATTTTTTATTATATTTAAGATAGGATCACTCCACTATAAAGGGGATGATTGTTATTTCTGTATGGCATCATTCACATGGTAACAAGGATCATATTTTCTCATATTGAAAGATTAACCTTTTGCGAGCTCCATTACCTCATCTTATTTTGCTCATTCATTTTCCTCATTTCAAATATGTTTATCTTTCATTCTTTATAATGAAGATTGGATATTTCTATTTCTCTTTACGATTTGTGTCAAATTATACCACATACCCTTAGAACTACGTACAAATTCAACTCTATCCAATTTTTAGGGTAAACAGTTTGGCGCCCACCGTGGGCTGAGGATAACAGTGGTTATTTGATACAAATCTACAAAACACACCATTTAACGCTTGTCTTTTAAAAGTGTCTCTGACTGCGGATTAGCAATGGTAAACCCTCGATTAATGGCTTTACCTATCGAAAACGAAGTCGGCCTTCAAGATAAAACCAACAACTTGATGCCTAGGGCCGGAAGGCCACTTATCGATGCCATGGAAGCTCGAGTCGGAGTACCTGAAGCTCGGGTCGAAGTACCACTAGACGTTAATTCGCATGTGGCCCTTGAGGCAAACCAACATTCTGAACCTGAAAATAACGTTCATGATGGCACTCGATCTGCAGCTCGAGACACCCATAACGTTAAGGAGAACGGAATCATCTTGCGTATGATTTTTGAAATTGTGCAATCCCAACAGGTAGCGATATCTCAGTTGCAGAGCCAAAATCAGGTAACAAGCATACCGGAGCCCAGTCCACCTCGAGAAATTGCCCACAAAACGGAGCCAGCTATAGTAAGGTCAAAGGAGCAAAAATTAGGGACTACTCCCGAAATTACTAAGATACTCGATGAGCTCATAAAGCAGATCGAAGCAAACGATAAAAGAGTAGAAACATATAACTCCAGGGTAGATCAGATCCCGGGGACACCACCAATGATAAAAGGGTTGGATTCCAAAAAATTCGTGCCCTTGAGGTGCAGTCCCAAAACCAATCCCAAAAAAATTTTGTATGCCCGAAATTCTCAAATATAATGGAACTACCGACCCCAACGAACAAGTCACCTCTTACACATGTGCCTTAAAGGGTAACGATTTAGAAGATGACGAAATCAAAACTGTGTTGTTGAAAAAATTCGGAGACACCCTCTCGAAGGAAGCAATGATTTGGTATCACAATCAGCCACCGAAATCCATCGACTCATTTGCCATGCTGGTAGATTCTTTTGTAAAGGCACACGCCGGTGCCATCAAAGTCGCAACAAGGAAATCAAACCTTTTAAAGTAAAACAAAAGGATAACGAAATGCTGAGGGAATTCGTATCCCGATTTCAAATGGAAACCATGGAGTTGCCACCGGTCACAGACGATTTGTCCGTTCAAGCTTTCACCCAAGGGTTGAACAAGAGAAGTTCAGCAGCATCACGTCGGCTGAAAACAAAATTTGATCAAATATCTAGCTGTAACTTGGGCAGATGTGCACAATCGATATCAGTCAAAAATTAGGGTCGAAGACGACCAATTAGGAGCTCCTTCCAAATCAGCACATCCAAACAGGTCGGTTATTAAAAACCAGAGCGACATCGACGGAGAGCCAAGGTCATACAGAGACCGATATCAACCATACACCACAAATTGAAGGAACAATGGTTCGGGGCGCAATTCTTTCTGGAACAATCGAAGGAGTGATCAAGGACAGATTTCTCGGGGACTTATGAGCAATAGTGGTTTCGACAAATATGTCGATCCTATAGAGGCACCTCGATTATCGAAATATAACTTTAGCATCAACGCATCGGGCATTGTATCGACAATCGGAACGATCAAGGATACTAGGTGGCCCAGACCCATACAAACCGATCCTTCCCAAAGAAACCCAAATTCAATGTGCAAATATCATGGCACACATGGCCACAAGACCGAGGATTGCGGACTATTAAGGGAAGAGGTAGCCCGTCTATTCAATGATAGCCACCTTTGAGAGTTCCTCAGCGATCGAGCCAATAACCATTTCAGAGAGAGAGAGACGCCAACAGAAAAAATGAACAAGAGGAACCTCAACATATCATTCATATGATCGTTGGTGGGGTCGACACTCCACAGGAACCCATACTCAAACGCACAAAGATACCGATTGCTAGAGAAAAATGAACCCGAGATTATATGCATGAAGACACTTTATCATTCAATAACGAAGAATTCGAAGGCATCTCTCAGCCCCACAACGACGCTCTGGTAATTTCTATCTTATTAAACAAAGTTCAAGTTAAGCGTATTTTAGCGGATCCAGGTAGCTCTGCGAATATCATCCGATCGAGGGTCGTAGAGCAGCTCAGTCTGTAAAATAAAGTCGTGCCCGCAGCTCGGGTCTTAAACAACTTCAATATGGCCAATGAAATAACCAAAGGGAAGATTATTCTACTGGTAAACGTGGTTGGGACCATCCAAAATACCAAGTTCCACGTAAACGATGGGGACATGAGGTACAATGCCCTACTCGGAAGGCCTTGGATCCACAATATGAGGGCGGTACCTTCGACTCTCCACTAAGTAATAAAATTCTCGACATCCGATGGTGTAAAAATAGTGTACCAGGAGCAACATGCTGCGAGGAAAATGTTCGCGATCGATGAGGTAACGCCGATATCAACACTATCAACCTTGGAAAGGTCAAGCATCAAAGGTAAGTGAGAATTTAAATAACAATCATAGCCGCCAGCCTCTACCGAATCGGGGAAGCAGGAAATAAAAAAGGAGGTGGAGGATTTTCTGACCCCTCAAACTTTTATCATCCCCGAAGATTCTGACGCCACCAAATCAACAGTCGAAGAGCTGGAACATGTTATATTGATCGGGCATCTGCCCGAGAGAAAGGTATACCTGGGAACGGGATTTACCCCTGAACTCAGAAAAAAACTTATTCAATTTCTTATCGATAACATCGATTGTTTTTCTTTGTCCCATTTAGACATGCCAGGGATCCCACTGTCGATGACAACGAACCGGCTGAGCCTAGAGGTACAAATCGGTGAAACAAAAAAGAAGACCTCAGTCCAAGGTAAAGCACGCATTCGTAAAAGACGAGGTAACTAAACTTCTCACAATAGGGTTGATTCGGGAAGTAAATATCCTGAATGGTTATCCAATGTAGTTGTAGTCCCTAAAAAAGGGAGCAAACGTAGAATGTGTGTAGATTATAAGGATTTAAACAAGGCATGCCCTAAATATTCTTTCCCACTACCTAACATCGATTGCATGATCGATGCCACGATCAGCCACGAGATCCTTACTTTTCTCGATGCCTACTCCGGGTACAATCAAATTCAAATGAACCCGGAAGAGCGAGAAAAGACTTCATTTATCACCAAGTATGGAACGTATTGTTATAATGTAATGCCCTTCGGGCTAAAAATGCAGGAGCTACTTACCAACGCCTAGTAAATAAAATGTTCGAAGAACAAACAGGTAAGTCAGTGGAAGTTTATATTGATGACATGCTAGTTAAGTCTATGCACCATTTGACTCATTTGCAGGAGACGTTCAAGATTTTAAGGAAATACAACATGAAGCTCAACCTCGAAAAATGTGCTTTCGGGGTTGGTTCGGGCAAGTTCCTTGGCTTCATGGTATCGAATCAGGGAATCGAGATCAACCCCGATAAGATCAAGGCCATCGAAGACATCGATGTCGTGTAAAAGTCGTGCAAAAGCTACCCGGACGGATAGCCGCCTTAGGCCGATTCATTTCGAGGTCATCGGATCGAAGCCATAGATTCTTCTCTCTACTAAAAAAGAAGAACGATTTTGCCTGGACCCCGGAATGCCAACAGGCGTTAGAAGAATTGAAGCGATACTTGTCAAGCCCACCACTGCTTCACATACCGAAGGCAGATGAGAAACTTTACTTATACTTGACGGTATTGGAAATCACGGTGAGTGGCATACTAATTCGAGAAGAGCAAGGTATGCAATGTTTTATTTATTATATAAGTCGAACCTTAGGATAAGTAGAAACTAGATATCCACACTTAGAGAAATTAGCACTTGCACTGATAAGCGCCTCTAGAAAGTTAAGACCATACTTTCAATGTCACCCCATATGCTTGTTAACCATCTACCCACTTCGTAATATTTTGCACAAGCCCGAACTATCGGGCAGATTGGCCAAATGGGTTGTCAAACTCAGTGGGTTCGATATCGAATATCAACTCCGTACAGCCATCAAGTCTCAAATTTTAGCGGACTTCGTGGCCGATTTCACGCCAACCCTCGTACCCGAAGATGAAAAATAATTCTTGATAAAATCGGGTACATCATCGGGGGTTTGGACCCTCTTCACAAATGGTGCTTCTAATGTGAAGGGGTTTGGGCTTGGCATCGTTTTGAAATCCCCCACGGGTGGTATTATTAGGCAATCTATCAAAACTTCTAGGTTGACAAACAATGAGGCCTAGTACGAGGCCATGATTGCAGGTCTCGAACTAGCTAAAAGCTTGGGAGCAGAAATTATTGAAGCTAAATGTGACTTTCTACTAGTGGTGAACCAAGTAAACAAAACCTTCAAAGTTTGGGAATATAGGATGCAAAGGTATTTGGACAAATTACAGGTAACTCTGCACTGTTTCAAGGAATGGACTTTACAACATGTGCCTCGAGAACAAAACAGTGAGGCCGACGCACTTGCAAGTTTGGAGTCATCGGTCGAGGAAGATGAGATCGACTCGGAGACTGTCATTCAACTCTCGGGATCCGTAATCGAGGAAGGTCATGCCGAGATAAATTCTACAAGCTTAACCCGGGATTGGAGGAATAAGTATATTGAATACTTGAAGAACGAAAAACTCCCATCGAACCCTAAAGAATCGAGGGCCCTACAAACCAAAGCTGCTCGATTCATGTTGGCTGAAGATGGAACATTATACAGAAGAACATTCGATGGACTATTGGCAGTATGTTTAGGACCAGGAGACACCAATTATATTTTGCGAGAGGTACATGAAGGCACTTGTAGGAATCTCTCCGGCGTCGAATCACTAATTCACAAAATCATTAGAGCGGGATACTAGCATGACAACGTGGAAAAAAACACTAAGGAGTTTGTTCGAAAATGTGATAAATGCCAAATGTTTGCACCGATGATCCATCAACCCGGAGAACGACTTCATTCATTCATATCCCCATGGCCATTCATGAAATGAGGGATGGATATCGTCGACCCTTTACCATTGGACCCAGGTAAACTAAATTCATCTTGTTTATGACTGACTATTTCTCTAAATGGGTTGAAGCATAGGTGTTCGAGAAAGTGAGAGAAAAAGATGTTATGGACTTCATTTTGGATCACATCGCGTGTCGATTTGGGATACCCAAAGAAATAGTATGCGATAATGGTAAGCAATTTATCGGCAGTAAAGTGACAAAATTTCTCGTAGACCATAAAATAAAAAAGGATATTGTCAACACCTTATCACCCCAGTGTGAACGGACAGGCCGAATCGACAAACAAGACTATCATCCAAAACCTGAAGAAAAGGTTGAACGAAGCTAAAGGGAAATGGAGACAAATTCTGCCCGAAGTCCTTTGGGCATATAGAATAACATCGAAGTCCAGTACGGGGGCAACTCTGTTTTCCTTAGTGTATGGTTCCGAAGTATTAATTCCAGTCGGAGAACCCAGCGCAAGGTTTCAACATACATGAGAGGAATCAAACCACGAGGCTATGAGTACTAGCCTCGAATTATTAGATAAAAAATGAGAAACGACAATTGTTCGAATGGCTACGCAAAATTAACGAATCGAAAGGTATTACAATAGAAGAACCAACCTCCGCCACTTTAGGATCGGGAGCTTAGTCATAAGGAAGGTCACCGCCAACACTCAAGATCCTAATGAAGGGAAGCTCGGCCCGAATTGGGAAGGACCCTATCAAGTCCTCGATATAGTCGGAGGATGGTCTTATAAACTCGGAACGATGGATGGCGAACCATTACCAAACAACTGGAACATATCACTCCTCAAACGATATTATTGTTAAGGTACGTTTTTCTACCTTCTTATATATATATATATATATATATATATATATATATATATATATATACGACGCTAACTCATTGCAGGAGTTCGACCAAAGACATTGATACCTCAGGTTTTAAAGTACGCATTGCCCTCTTTTTTCTTTGGATCGGTTTTTAACGAGACAACAACCTCGAATACATGGGGGCTTTTCCGGCAAGGTTTTTAACGAGACAACAACTATGTGCTACCTGAGGACAATTTAATATTATCCAAGGCTTCTTTACAATCAACCTCGAATACATGGGGGCTTTACCATCGAACAAATCTAGTTCGATACTAGAAAGTTATTTCATACCAAAGTCATGTCAAATAGGGTCTTGATAGGGAAAAGTTTAAGGGCCAAATGGTCAAAACGAACCGTGCCCGCATAGTTTTGTTCGAGTCCTGGAACAAAATATGAACACATGTATAATGACCTCTTTACCAATAACTCATATTTTGAAAATTTTGTTCTGCTTCATGATTCAAACAGGCTTAAGGGCCGACCACTACCGAAGGAGTTTTGAAAAGCTTACACCATAAAGCCTACGGGCTACGATATTTCGAGTTCGAGTTCGAGCAATCACTCACTCGACTATTGAGCCTAAGGGCTATCTTACTTCGAGTTCGAGCAATCACTCACTCGACTATTGAGCCTGAGAGCTATCTTACTTCGAGTTCGAGCAATCACTCACTCGACCATTAAGCCTACGGGCTACAATATTTCGAGTTCGAATTCGAGCAATCACTTACTCGACTATTGAGCCCGAGGGCTATCTTACTTCGAGTTCGAGCAATCACTCGACCATAAAGCCTACGGGCTACGATATTTTGAGTTCGAGTTCGAGTTCGAGTTCGAGAAATTATTCACTCGACTTTCGAGCCTAAGGGTTATCTTACTTCGAGTTCGAGCAATCACTTACTTGACCATAAAGCCTACGGGCTACGATATTTCGAGTTCGAGTTCAAGCAATCACTCACTCGACTATTAAGCCTAAGGGCTATCTTATTTCCAGTTCGAGCAATGACTTACTCGACCATAAAACCTACGGGCTACAATATTTCGAGTTTGAGTTCGAGCAATCACTGACTTGGCTATTGAGCCTAAGAGCTATATTACTTCGAGTTCAAGCAATCACTCACTCGACTATTGAGCCTAAGGGCTATCTTACTTTGAGTTCGAGCAATCACTCACTTGACTATTGAGCATAAGGTCTATCTTACTTCGAGTTCGAGCAATCACTCACTCGACCACAAAAGCCTACATGCTACGATACTTCGAGTTTGAGTTCAAGCAATCACTCACTCGACTATTGAGCCTAAGGGCTATCTTACTTCAAGTTCGAGCAATCACTCACTCGACCATAAAAGCCTACATGCTACAATACTTCGAGTTTGAGTTCGAGAAATCACTCACTCAACTATTAAGCCTTAGGACCAATATGGGTATGTTACTACAAGATTCGGAAATTACCCATTATTTGATAAAAACCTAAAGGTTTATTCTATTTTGAATTCAAAACATACTCGAACTTAGTTATAAAAAATAGTGTGGTCATGGCGTCGATCAAGCTATCCGAAATATCGAACATATTATTGAACTCGGGGACTCACCCTTGCATGTCTAAAAAACCTAAGGGTTTTGTCCTAAGTTCGAACTTGTATTCGCCCGATTACAGAGGCTGCAACAACAAATGTTTCACAAGGCAAAAGCACAAAACACGTTTTGAGCATACAACTGAGAAGGGATTCAAAAGAAGTTTTTCTACTATATATTGATAAAAAGGGTTATGTACAAGAGACCGATCAAGGCCTTGCAAAAAAAGGAAACTAAGTCCTAACTACGGCCGGTTTTTGACCTCTTCTTCGGGAGCAACTTCTCCTTCAGGCCCCTCATCGGATCCGCCTCGACTGCCTTCTTCATCATCATCTTCGTCATCGAAGGAGGCAAGCTGTCTAGCTTCAGCCTCAAGCACCTTGGCTCAGTCTATCTCCTTGGAGAGGTCAAAACCTCGAGTATGGATTTCCTCGAGGGTCTCCCTCTGGGATTGGCACTTTGCTGAGTCTATGATCCATTTCTCTCGGTCAGAAGCCTCCCTTAGCTGCATTTGAGCAGCCTCAGAATCGGCCCGGTACATAGTAATAGACTTATCTGCCATGACTTTTGTCCTCTCGATCTTCGCCTTGGCCTTAGCAAGCCCAATTTCGAGCTCTTCGATGCTCTTGGCTTGGGCCGAACTTTTCTGTTTGACGCCCCTAAGTTGGACCTCGGCCGATAATAGTTTGGCCAAGGTAGCTTCTTTTTTTGCAGCCAGGAAGTCCATGGTCTCCTTCCACCGATCACATTCGGCCTTGACTTGATCGGCTTCTCCCTGAAGCAACCCGATCTTTTCAACCTTTTGTTGCAGCTGAGATAACGAAGTGTTAACTTCCACAGTTGGGTCGAGTCCGTACTCTATCGAAAGGATGCTCACCTGTATATCTAGCTTGGCCTCTTCCTCACGAGCCTTGGCCAAGTATGCTTGAAAATCCTTTATAGCCTCGTCTTTTTGACCGCAAAGAAGCTTTAGAGCATTTCTCTCCTCTGAGTCCTTTTGGAGCTCGGTCTCGCATTGACTAAGATCAGCTCAAAACTTGGCAAGGGCCTACACAAAAAGGGAAAATGCAAGTCAGATTTAGAAGAGAGTAAAGAAACAAAGTGCAGTAAACAGATTATTACCCGAGATATGAGGCGTTAGGCCTCTTCTAGGAGAACAGAAGTGTCACTAATATCGGAGGCATCATCGACTCTAGTAAAGTAATCTCGAAAGGGATCCCCTACACTAGAGCCTCCGCCCATATCAGGGGGTCTTCAACTCTCGAGCTTCCCTTAACGCCTCCTTAGAAAAAGTCGGAAGAGAAGGCAAGTGGCCTGCTGTCATGGTCTCGAGCAAGTCGCTCGGGACACTCTGATAGATCTTCGGGGTCTCAGAACCGGCCCCGTCCGGTGTGGTCGTAGATGGCCGAGAAACGACCTCGACCTCTGGTAATTTGGGACCTTCACCCGATTTCTTTTTGGAAGCCTCCTCGACACGAGGCTTGATTTTAGCAGCCGCCGTCGGCTCGAAATGTCTGGGAACCTCAACGGCTTTCCTAGATCGGACCGTTAGTGCTGAGGTATTTTCCTCTTCTTCATTTTCAGTCTTTGGACCGAGTCCATCGTAAGGGCGATTAATTTTCTCCTCACCCTCTGAGGCTTGGGCTTGGGGTCCTCAGACTGCGGGACAGTTTTCCATTTCTTATCTTCACCCGATTTCGTAACCGGGGACTTGGTCCCTTCCTCGCCACTTGAAGGCCTCAAAATGGCATCCTTGGTCAGGCCTGCATAAAAGAAAGTTAGCGATAAATGAAGTGTAAAGAGTGTTCCGAAAACATGAAAAAGGAGGCCCTTACCATGATTCTTGGCCTCCCATCTGCCTTTTGCCAAATCACGCCATGTGCGTTCGGCATAAGTAGAAATCGAGGCTAACTTTCGAACCCAATCCTCGAGGTCGGGCACCGTTTGAGGCATCCAAGGAATAGCTGCATATCGAAAGGGGTATCAAGCGAAGTCGAATAAGGTACGAAGAATAAAGTTTGAAAGATCACTTATGGTGAAAGTTCCACTCCTTAGGGAATGACATCTTCTCTTCCAGAATAATATCACGGGTCCTCACCCGTACAAAACGGCTCATCTAACCCTGATCCTTGTCTTCGTCGATGATCGAGATTAAGGCCTTCGTTGCCCGGCGTTAGAGCCTGATTAGTCCAAGATAGATTCGAGGCCGATACAACCGCATAAGGTGATTTAGAGTAAACTCTAGCCCCCCGACCTTGCTAGAGAAGAAGCGCAGTATGATTACTATGCGCCATCGATAGGGGTGAATTTGGCCAAGAGTGACCTGTATCTTTTACAAAAATCAACAATCACTAGGTCGAGGGGACCCAATGTGAAGGGGTAAGTATAAACTCTTAAGAACCCTTCCACATGAGCGGTGATGCTCTCTACGGGAGAAGGAATTTGCAACACGACCACGGGACCCCAGTTGCAGTCCCTCCTTACGTCCTCGAGGTGGACCTTTGTTATCGAGCACATGTACATCGACACATGCTCACATCGGCCCGGGATCGATGAAGGGTTTTCGACTTTGATATCGGACTTTAGAGTACACGGGCCGGGACATACTCGTGGGGAGGCGGCTTCGCCGGCGCCTTACCGTCGGATGGCCGGGAAGAGGAGCAAGAAGCTTTCTCCTTCTGCGGTACGACCATTGAGGTTTTTGCCATTTGTATAAGAAGCGAAGGAAGGTAAAAAGATGGTGATTTCAACGTTGATGAAGATGGTTCTACAGGTGGCGAAAAGGAGACGAAAAGAGTGAGAAGATTTAGAGGTCTGATTAGTGCAAAAAGTAAAGTTTGATTCAATGAAGGAGCGGGCTATATATAGTCTAAGCAGTGGTGGTTCAATATTGGTAATGGCCGACCATCGTCTGACACACATTAAATGCCTCGGTAAACTGAACCGACGGGACAACTATCACATACGTCACGATCGGACTCGATGTAAACGTAAGTATATATCTAATTGCACCGTTAGAAAATCATGTCGTTTCCCGTTATATCCTTCCCAAGAAACTAGGGGACTATCTCTATACGGCCAAAATCGATCAGTCCGTCGTACGAACTGATCCAAATGGTAATACTTTGATCGAAGAGCGTCTTCGCAATATCATATTGAGGTCCGAAGTCAGGTCATCAAGCTTTGAGTTCTAAGACCGATTAATGTCACGCTCGATATCATTATCGATCTCAAATCCAAATAGAGCTACGAGGCGAAGCGAAGTTATCGAGCTTAAGATTCATAGGCCGACCAGCACGGACCCCGAATCGATATCAGACTCCGAGTCGGAATCGAGCTCGAGTCAAGATCGAGAGCTCAAGTCAATACCAAGCTCGAATTAATATCGAGCTCACAGACAAGAGTCGTTGCAACCGCACTAGGGGAGAGAATCATGGCACGAATTAGGGAAAAACTAATTCATCATGGGCTCCCCACTATGTATTTTTTATTATATCTAAAATATGATCCCTCCATTATAAAGAGGATAGTTGTTATTTCTGTAAGGCATCATTCACATGGTAACAAGAATTCTATTTTCTCATATTGAAAGATTAACCCTTTGCGAGCTCCATTAGTTCATCTTATTTTGCTCATTCATTTTCCTTCTTTCAACTTTGTTTATCTTTCATTTCTTTATAGTCAAGATTAAATATTTCTATTTCTCTTTACAATTTGTGTCAAATTATACCACATATCCTTAGAAGTACGTATAAATTTAACTTTATCCGATTTTCAGGGTAAATAACATAATTTAGTTTAACTAGTTCGTTGGGCAGCTATATAAATTAATTCAGTTCATCGGCTTCTAACCACAATATCAGAAAATTTACATCTGAACAAATATAAATAGGCGTTTAATATATATTTAAGTGTTAGGTTCCTCTTTTTTTATTGCTTAAAATTCTTCATTATATCAGAAGTAATTCCATCTTATAAAGTGTGCTTATACGTGGAGGAAGTATTTTGTTTTCTTTTTCGTTAGCTTTAGCGATTTGTCAGAACTAAAAATGTAAAAATAATTTATTCTCCTTTCCCCTATTAAAATTAAATGCCCAACCCATCATTCTACCCCTTTAGTCAATTTCTGAATTTTGTGGACCGTCACGGCATCACTCATATTGGCTCCGTTTTGTAACGGCACATCTCCAACATCCGTTTCGTTCTTTTTTAAGAGGAACCGACTACCGTTACGGACGTGAAACGGGATTCCGTTACAGCTTATTTAATTTAAGGAAAAAGACAGAAAAAGAAAAATTAGCGATAAGATAGTACAGCGGCAAAGAAACGAACCCTGCTTTATAGGCTGCAATAGAAACGAGCCACGTGTATTGCTGTCGCTTTATGCACACGTGTAAGAATATTGTGGCGCCAAACAGTTGAAGATGGTCCCTTGGAATAAAAATTTGTTACGTCGTGTCACGGAGCTTGCGTGACCACTTAGGTGAAAGATCGTAACGGGGCTTTCTGTACAGCGTAGCTGACATCATGCACAGCTAGTATGTTGTCAACCCGTAACCATCATTTTACTTTTCTAACATAATTAAGATAATTTACAGTAGTAAATATAAGTGAATTTTTTTAAAGTAAGTGTGGTTCAGTTTTTAGCGTTTATTTTCTTTTTTTTTTCTTCCCATATATGTACTCAAGATAACTGTTTTATGGCAGTCCCTTTTGTAAGTTGTTCCCAAAAAAAAAAAAAACGTTGTTTCCAAAAGAGAATTGAAATATTCTTATATTTAGAATTTCATTAATTATACTTCTCAATTTTATCTCTCGTGATATGATAAAAATGTCAATCACATGTTTAAAAGTACTAGTCTCTATTTACGTGTTTCACACGTAAATATTTAGTCAATTATTTACATAGAGGAGCAAAAAATTAAACTTAAAGAAAAATATATATAAGAAATAAGTTTGTTTGAAGATAGGGTATTTTTTAATAAGTTTGAAGAATCTCCCGTCCATTATTTATTTTTTAAAATAAATTTTATTTTCTATCTATGTTTTTTTTTAATTTTTAAATAATTTTTTTGAACCAAAAGAAGCAAATTTTGAAGATATGGTCTTAATTCATTTAAACAATCCACCTCAATTTTTACAATAAATATTGGGTTATTATATATACGTATTATAACCTCTAGAGTTTTTCCAATTTAAATACAATAAAATTAAGATAAACTCTATCGTAATAAATAACATCACATTATCAACAAAACTCAAAGACATTAGCATCAAAAAGGAAAAAATAAACGATACTCCATGTATAAAAACCTATCAATATTTTTGCATTGATTCAAAAGGGGAAAAAAAAATTAAACACAGAACTTACACTTCATAGACAAATTAAAAAGTAATACTTTTGTCATGTTAATATGTCTATATGTTGTCTTTTGACAAATAATTATCTCTTTTAGAACTCTGCACGTAAAACTTAAACAAAGCAACATACAATCCGTGGTCAGGCATGTTTATGTCTACACACACACATATATATATATAGGAGATATTGCCAATATATAGTTAAATAGTCATGTAAGTTTGAAGTTACATACAGTCAATCGAAAAAAATAAAATGAGTAATTTAGATTAAAAGAAACCAACCCAACATTCATCCAATAGAGAAAGAAGTACTTGAAAGTAAAAATATTATCAAAGGTGTTTATTTAAATAACTCCTTGTCCTTGGCATGGCACATATTTTGGTTTCTTCCTCAAATTTAGGTCCTCTTTTATTTTCTTTTTATATTTTTGAAATTCTTCTTTGCTTTTACAAACCCACAAATTTGTTTGTATTCATTATCGATGTTTATGTATAGCTTAGATTCTCTTGCTTGAAGAGACTCGATCACTATAATTTACCCAAGAACGTGATTTTTTGTTTATCATTCTACTCGTCTAGACCTGTGAATCATGTAGCCGCCAACCTTTTCCACGCTAACCCCATAAATAATAAGAGTACTTTGATTTTCTTTAACTATGACACTAAATAAGACTTCTACTCATACAAATAGAGGTAAGAGCTTTTAAATCTGCTTTCGTCTTTATATAGTTGTTATGATTTTTGAATTGGAAATTATAGGTAGGACATGATATACCAAGTAGCTAAATTCTTGGAATTCAACTAAAATTAGAAGTCCATGCAATTAAATTTGTGTTAGGTAAAATTTTAACTATTATAATTTTATCCAACATGAAATTATTTTGTGAAGAGATAATTTATCTTTTGAATATATAAAAGTCAATCAAATTTTAAGGATAACGATCAAGTATTTTTTCTCCGTAATTTTATAATAATATAGATAAGTAAATACATTAAAGTGCTACAATTTTAACCCAATTATGTAGAACAGAATAAAGTATACAAAATGTTACCATACAATTACTATACATATATAAATAAATAGGAAGAGATTTTTATACGAATCAAATAATGTATGACCACAAAATATTTACACTATTACCTACCATTAATTCAAAACAAATGAAAAGAAAATCGTGTGTCTTGATATTATATTAAATAAAATAAAAGTTAATAGCATGTATAAATATTAATAAACAAAAAAGGAGAAGCGGAGAAATTAGAGTTGGAAACATTTGCCAACTTGAATTGGGAACGATTTCAAATTCATGGTGGATTGACCAAAATTCAAGTAGGCAGAAGTCTAGCTGAATACAGAGGTCGAAATATTTGGTGAAGTTGAAGTTACAATCCTATTCAATATGGATTATTTCTTCGAATGAATTTAGTCTTGTAAGGGCGTAATAGTCGATCAATATTTTGAAGATATTTTTGTCGTTCAATATTTAATGTGAAAATATTCGGGCTTTTATAATAATATAGATATGTTGTTTGACCAAAAAATGGAATTTTCGGTTAAACTATTAAATTTATGTAATAATGGGTTAAATCAAGATGAGGATAATAACTCTAGATGCTAATCTCGAAAACGTGCTGGAGACGGGGACAGATCCCGTAAATGATTGATGACCATAAATGCAAAATACTTTTAAAGTATGAATAGTAATGGAGATATAACTAACAATAAATGACATTTAAGTAAATAAGGAGAATGATTCACCCAATAATGGACGGATTGGACGAATATTTCTCCTGATAATGATGAGTGACAGAAAGGTTCAAGATTCGTATGAACAATCCTCGGATCTGGTAGAAAATGTTGGGAATAATACGAGCAAGAATCTTTATCAAAAGATAATCTTTGTATTTTTATTAGAGATATCGAATCTTGTTCTCAAAAGTGTTCTTATCAAAAATTAATATTCCTCTCGCTTCTTCCTTTTTCTTTTCCCTTATATAGTCAACACATATCCCTAGTAAACCCTAATAGTACAAATGTAAGGAATATTCACTAGAATATTCTCTCTAATATCTTATTATGAAAACTAGCCGTTATTGTCCTTTACGCACTGGTTGACCTCGACCATATTTGACACCTCGGCCACGAATTTCGCTGCCTTCTCGTCGACCTCGACCGACTATTTTCTTAATGTCATATTAGACCAAATACCCTCAGGGCAGATTTTCGCCCATACATATGTTTGAATGGTATTTTTTATGTGTCAAAGTACTTTATTAATTCATATTTTTTACATGTTTCGCCAATCTTATAAAATCAGCTTGATAGGCGGAATGGCCTAGGAGACAATTGTACTTGTTCCGGATTATCATCCCGATCCCTACACTCCATAAAGTTTCATCCAAACACCTCAACTTAATCAAAATAAGACTTTTAAATCCCTTCAGATTCGTGTGATGCTCACTTGCTTGATGTGGATGACAAATCAGCATCCACATAAGATTATATGCCAAAATAATATTATTTAACAAAATTTTAATTTCATAAATAAAAATTAGAAAAAGAAAAGCAAAATATTAAAATTAAAGAAAAACCCCTCCTCCCTTCTTCAAACCCAACCACTCAACCTTCTTAAAAGAATAACGTCACCTGCCATGGCTCCTTCGCCATGAGTACCACTACCTTCAATATCAATTATTCTTTCTTATAATATCACTTTCACTCCTCTTTTAATTAAAGTTATCTATCCAAGAAAAATCCTCTTGAAAAATACATGAGCAGAGAATTAATTCTTTTGAATTTTGACTTATTCCTCTACCCTAATTTAAAAGGGTTGTGAAAGAATGTGAAAGCTTAAACTATCGGAAAAAATGGAGGAGCCATATTAGAGAAGGGGAAGATAACATGATGGAAGAAGAAATACACACCAAGGAGAAAATCTAATGGAAGAAGGGATGATGAAAAATGAAGAAAAAAAGGGAAGAGGGGAGGTGAAGAAGAAAAAGAATAATTGGGGGGGGGGGGGGGGGCGCAGAACGAAGGGAGATGGTAGATATGAAGAAGAACAAAGAAGAGTGGAGGGGAACTATGCTAGTATTTCTTTTATTTATTTATTTTTTGATTTTTATTTTCTTAATAAAGAAAAATCACCAACTCACGCATCGAATGTGCATGTAAGTCACTTATTTTGTCCACTTCAGCCATATCAATGCCATGCAAGCTCGGTCAACGGTCAGAAGAGTTTAAAAGTCTTATTTTGATGAAGTTGAGGTGTTTAAATGAAATTTTATGGAGTATATGGATCGGGATGACAATCCGAAACTAGTACAAGTGTCTCCGAGGCTCTTCTACCTATTTTGAAAAGTACTTTAATCAAAATCGCTTTTAAAAAAAATATTTTTGGTAAAAAATAATTTTTTTGGCTAATCACTGTTTGACAAAACTTTTTAAAATTACTTCTAAGTATAATATCTCAATACTATTTTTTAAAACTATATTTTTGTGGATAAGCTATTTTTTTAAATTTCTCACAAGTAGCTCCAAAGACCTAAACTTTAGAAGATCTATGTGAAGACCAATGATCGCTAGGTTATTACCTATTAGTAGGAGCGAAAAACGGGCGGGTCGGATTGGATATGGTTCGGATCGTAAACGGGTAATGAAAAATAGATAAATTATTCGACCCGATCCATATTTAATACGGATAAAAAATGGGTTAACCGACGGATAATATGGGTAACCATATTATCCATGTTTTCATTAATATGATCACTTTTGGGAGAATTCTTAGTCTCCCAAATTTGAGCAACCTCCAATTTGAGGCTTTACAAATGTAAAAGTTAAACCCATTAGTTATCCATTGATTATCCATTTTCTAACTGGATAATATGGTTTTTATTCATATTTGACCCATTTTTAAAAAGTTCATCATCTAACTCATTTTTTAGCGGATAATATGGATGATTAACTGTTTTTCTTTTAACCATTACCACTCCTACATATTTGTATTTGGATTCAATGATATTGCGAAATTAGAGTATTCACCTATATATTAAGGACAACTGTAGCTTTCTCGTTAATTTGGCGGCAGTTAAGTAATCTTTTTAATTAGTAGTTTAAGTGAAGGCAGCTGGTGTTGAAGATAAGGCTAGCAGAATAAGTGCAAACAGCATGCTTAATTTAATAGGTTTTCAGTTCCAGCAAGAGATTATAATCTTGAAGGAGATTGGGGCACACAAAGAATGATGTATTCTGCGTGAATTAAACAAACTGAGGTTGCCTTTCTTTATCGGTCAACAAAAGCAAGAATCCTAAAACCAATAACCATGATTTATAATTTTATACTTTAATTTATTTTAAGATTATCTTTAACATATCTAATCCTAATCATGGTATTAATGATGATTATAAAGGTAGAAGTCTCCGTTCCGTTTAAGAGAATGTCATGGGTGGCTTTCCAACCATGCCCCATGACCCCTTGTACGCGCCCCGTGGTGTCCTGGCCAGCCTCCCAACGCCCGTCGCCACGGTCGGCCCCGTGGTCTCGGCAGCTCCAAGTGACAAGTGCGCATGTGCCTCTGTCGCCCCACCGATAGCTATCGCCAGCGCCCAGCCACAGGCAGATGCCAACAGCGCCGCGCGCGTAGACAATGTCGTGCACGCACACCCTGATGCTAAAGACAAAGTTGCTGCCAACGGACTTGTTTCTGCTTTGTAGAAGACTAAGTCTTTTTCATTGTAAATATAGAGTAGTTTTGCTGCAATTTCTGTAAGTGTGATTTTTCAGCTTTCATAGGTCTAGTCATGTAACTTTGGTTTATTTTTTTTAAGCATTATTAAGGGGGACCAAGCAATCAAAACTTTCAAGCAAGCAAACAATTCTCAGTACTGGTGTCTCTCCCTCCCGACACCATCTTATTTTTCTGTAATAGCTTTCATTCAATGCAATCAAGCTTTCTTTCATTCTCAATTCTTTTTTCTGCTCTCTTTCAATTGCTCATGACATTGGTTTTCCCGTACGACACTGACAATCTAGTCTAGCGTACGGAGGGGACTTCAGTTGGCGGACAACAACCGTACTGACATCGGTTGCTTAGCCTTACGTCGCCCTTCCAAGGAACTTCAGGAAGGCGCCGCATAACAGTTGGTATCAGAGCCTAGGCTCGACATCGGACGAGGGATTACATTGCAATTACCACCATTTCTGACCATGGTGAATTATGGGGATCGCATCGCGACCCTTGAGGGAACGGTTGACGCATTACGGCCCATCGTGGAAATGGTGCCTGACCTAAAGACCAACCTAGTGCAAAGGTTGGACGACCTGGACCGCAGACTGATCCAGGCCGAAGTTGACATAGAAAACATCAGTCGCGACTCTTAAGGAAACCGGCAAACGGCAGCCACAGAGGCAGCTGAAATTTTTGGTAAATTTGAGGTCCTCCAACAGGAGCGCGCCGAGGATTTAGCCAACAGGGTACAAGAGGCAGACACGGTGACTGCCATGTAACAAACTATAGACAACTTGACAAGCCAGCTCAACGTTGTCAATGCTGCTTTACAAGGCCTGCTTCGAGGAGGTGGAAACCAAATTGGGGGTGTTGTGAACCTCGCCACTGTGGCCCAAAAACTGAAAATTCCTGAGCCAAAGCCATACAGTGGAGCTCGGAATGCCAAAGAAGTGGAAAACTTCATCTTCGATATCGAACAGTAGTTCGATGCCGTGGGGGGCCTAGAAGAAGCTAAGAAGGTAGCAACTGCTGCCATGTACCTTCAGGGTAATGCCAAACTCTAGTGGCGGGTGAAATACGAATCCATCAAGTCTGGTGAAGATGCCCTTGAGACATGGGCAGAATTGAAAGCAGCCATACGCCTACAGTTCTTCCCCGAAAATGTTGAGTACAATGCTAGGAGAAAGCTCTGGGAGCTCTGCCAGACCAAATTAATGCGGGATTACGTGCGGGAATTCTCTGCGCTCATGCTGAACATCCGCGACATGGGGGACAAGGACAAACTCTTCACCTTCCTGGAAGGGTTGAAACCTTATGCCCGCATGGAGTTGCAAAGACAAAAGGTAGACACGTTACCTAAGGCAATCCAAGTAGCAGAGTGCCTTGGGTATTATCAGGTGGAAGCCCGGAAGGACAGGCCTCAACAGCCTATCCGAGGAGGATACAAAGAAGGCCAGCCAAACACTGGTGGCCCTAGCAGAAGTGGAGGAGACCGGAGTGCAACCAAATCTAAGGCTCCTTCCTCAAGCAGTACTAGCGTTGCATCTAACAACAATGATCGGGGGAGGAAACCCCCCTCAGGATGCCGTCATTGCGGCGAACCACATTGGAATAATGAATGCCCACATGCACAGATGAACGCCCATCAGGCTTTTGAGGATGGGATGGATGACGATGTCGATGATGCGGACCAGATCGAACCAATTGGTGCATTCAATGCCATTGTTGGCTCTATCTCTAAGCCCCTAGCGGGAACCAGTGCTGGTATCCGTAAGAAGAAGGACCCCTGTCCAATCGCCAAGAAAGGGAAAAAGAAGGTGAACAAGAGGACTCCTCCTTATCAAGAGAGGACCTTAATGTTCGTTGACATGAAGGTAAATGGCAAGCCCATTCGGGCGATGATAGACACGGGTGCTACCCACAACTACTTAGCCTCGACTCAGGTGGAGCACCTTGGCCTAGTTGTAGGAAAGGGCAAAGATCGTGTCAAGGCTATCAACTCACCACCTCAACCAGTGGGTGGAATAGCCAAAGATGTACCGGTGAAACTTGGCCCTTATGAAGGAAAGTTCAACCTGCGCGTGGTGATCATAGATGATTTCGAGTTGATAGTGGGGTTGGAATTCCTGAGACAGACTAATACCATGCCCGCACCGTATGCAGACTTGCTACTGATGATGGGAGAAAATGGGGCTAAGCCCTACATTATTCCGTGCATTCCCATGAAGATGGCAGCCGAGAACATCTCGGCCTTGCAGTTGAAGAAGGGGGTAAAAAGACATGAACCCACGTTCCTGGCTACCCTCTGCATGGAAGATATAGAACGCTTCTCGGGTCCCATTCCTACACCCGTGAAGGAGTTGCTTCTGGAATTTGAAGACATCATGCCACAAGACATGCCAAAGCGTCTCCCGCCTAGGCGAACTGTGGACCATGAGATTGAGTTGGTGCCAGGTGCGAAGCCACCTGCCCGGGCGCCGTACAGAATGTCACAACCCGAACTCTCCGAGCTTCGGAGACTATTGATGGAAATGCTAGACACAGGGATCCTCGTGCCCTCCAAGTCCCCATACGGGTCCCCTGTGCTATTCTAAAAGAAACATGATGGTAGTTTACGACTCTGCGTGGATTATCGGGCTCTAAACAAAATCACCGTGAAAAACAAGTACCCTATTCCGCTAATGGCAGACTTGTTTGATAGACTGGGTGGTGCGACGGTATTCACCAAAATAGATCTGAGGACAGGTTATTGACAAGTTCCGATTGCAGAGGGTGATGAGCACAAGACGACCTGTGTGACAAGATATGAGTCGTATGACTTCCTGGTTATGCCCTTTGGCTTGACTAATGCGCCAGCCACATTTTGCACCTTGATAAACCAAGTCTTCCGAGAATACATTGATGAATTCGTCGTGTTTAATTTGGATGACATTGTGGTATATAGCCAGACACTGGAGGAACACCTGGAGCATTTGCGGAAGGTCCTAGCCCGGTTGCGGGAGCACGAATTATATGCGAAGCTATCCAAGTGCTCCTTTGCTCAGAAACAAATTGACTTCCTCAGACATGTCATCGAGGAAGGGCGGATCAAGATGGACCAGTAGAAGATTCAGGCCATTACAGAATGGCCGCATCCTAAGGATATCCATGCCTTGAGGTCGTTCCTTGGCCTATGCAACTTCTATCGGCGTTTTATTAAAAGTTACTCCCTCATTGCACTGCCGCTGACATAACTTCTCAAGACGGCCACCCCGTGGGATTGGGGCCCCAAGCGGGCAGAGGCTTTCGACGCATTGAAAATGGCTACGTCTAGTAACCGTGTCTTGGCCCTCCCTGACTTGGCCAAGCCATTCGAAGTGCAAACGGATGCCTCTGACTATGCACTTAGTGGAGTATTGCTACAAGAAGGGCATCCCATAACGTACGAGAGCCGGAAACTGAAGGATGCAGAGCGGTGCTATGCCACCCATAAGAAAGAATTATTGGCTGTCGTTCATTGCTTACACCTTTGGAGGCATTATTTGCTGGGAGCCCCATTCGTGGTCAAGACAGACAACACAGCCTTTAGCCATTTCATGACCCAGCCAAAGCTGAATGGTCGACATGCTAGGTGGCAGGAACTCCTAGCGGAATTTCACTTCAACCTGGAGTACCGAAGTGGAAAGACCAATTATGTTGCTGATGTACTCAGTCGGAGAGCTGATCTAGCATCGGTGTGTGTACTCGCCGCAGTAAAGGGAAGTGAAGTAACTACCACCATAAAAGACCAGATACAGGATCTACTCATCAAGGATCCTGCTGCACAATATTTGGTTGATTTGGTAGGACATGGCAAGACTCGCTAGTTCTACACCGAAGATGGTTTCCTGGAAGTGAAAGGGAACCGACTCTATGTTCCTAAAGGAGGAGATCTGCGACGGGCTCTTCTGGCGGAATGCTATGATACTTTGTGGGCCGGTCATCCCGGCGAGGAACGCACCATGGCATTGCTTCACCGTGCATATTATTGGCCTCAAATGGTCGATGACGTCGCTCAGTATGTGAAGACTTGTCTAGTATTCCAGAAGGACAAGTGAGACCGCTTGACGCATGCAGGGCTCTTGGAATCACTAGCTATCCCAAAAAGACCTTGGGAAAGCGTTTCCCTAGACTTCATCATCGGATTGCCCAAGGTCGGAGATCTCACGACTATCTTGGTTGTGGTGGATCAGTTTTCCAAGTATGCTACCTTTATAGCAGCCCCACAATATATAACAGCAGAAGATACAACTCGACTATTCTTCTCTCATGTCGTCAAATATTGGGGCCTACCTAAAGACATTATTAGTGATCGCGACTCACGCTTCACTAGCAATTTTTGGACCCAACTCTTTAAGTGTCTCGGGTCAAAATTAAGTCATAGCTCAAGTTTTCATCCGTAATCTGATGGTCAGACGGAGCGATTCAATGGCATGCTAGAGGAATATCTCCGGCACTTTGTGACCGGATCGCAGAAGAACTGGGTGAAGCTTCTGGATGCTGCTCAACTGTGTTTCAATTCACAAAAGAACTCAAGTACCAACAAAAGCGCTTTTGAAATTGTTACCGCACAGCAATCGCTACTCCCACACATAGTGAACGCACCAAACATGTCAAAATCTCCTCGGGCTGCTAGCTTCTCAAAAGAATGGAAGTAAAATTTGGAGATAGTGCGGAGCTATCTTGTCAAAGCCCAAAAGCGGATGAAGATTCATGCTGATCAGAATCGCCGCTTTGTTGAATACCAGGTGGGAGACAAAGTGATGGTCAAAATCGCAAAGCGGTACTTGTTTGCAGGGGTTCATGACCCTCGCCTATTGCAAAAATATATTGGACCCTTGTCCATTGAAAGGCACATTGGGAAAGTTGCATACCGGGTGAATACCCCAGCTTGGTGGAAAATCTATCATGTTTTCCATGTCAGTCTCCTGAAACCTTTTCGGGAAGATATGGAGGATTCTTCACGAAGTCAACTCACAATACCAAGTATTCGAGGTCCCAATTCAACCGGGAAAAGGCGTGCTGAAGCTATTCTTGATGATCGAGTGATTCACGCCTCAAGAAAAGATCACCAGGAGTTCTTGGTGAAATGGCAGAGATGTGATGCAGAGGAGAATACTTGGGAGAGGGGAACAAACCTCAAAGCCTACAAGAGCCTGATTGATGATTACCTTGCAAGGAAGGCGCCGAGGACGTCGCCAACTCAGGTGGGGGAGAATGTTATGAGCGGCTTTCCAACCATGCCCCATGACCCCTTAGACGCGCCCCGTGGCGTCCTGGCCAGCCTCCCAACGCCCGTCTTCACAGTCGGCCCCATGGTCTCGGCAGCTCCAAGTGACAAGCGCGCATGTGCCTCTGTCGCCCCACCGATAGCCATCGTCAGTGCCCAGCCACAGGCAAATGCCAACAGCGCCGCGCGCGTAGACAATGCCGTGTGCGCAGACCCTGATGCTAAAGATAAAAGTTGCTGCCAACGGACTTGTTTCTGCTTTGTAGAAGACTAAGTCCTTTTTATTGTAAATATAGAGTAGTTTTGCTGCATTTTCTTTAAGTGTGATTTTTTAGCTTTCATAGGTCTAGTCATGTAACTTTAGTTTATTTTTTTAAGCATTATTAAGGGGGACCAAGCAATCAAACTTTTCAAGCAAGCAAACAATTCTCTGTACTGCTGTCTCTCCCCCCGACACCGTCTTGTTTTTCTGTAATTGCTTTCATTCAATGCAATCAAGCTTTCTTTCATTCTCAATTCTCTTTTCTGCTCTCTTTCAATTGCTCATGACATTGGTTTTCCTGTACGACACTGACAATCTAGTCTAGCGTATGGGGGGGACCTCAGTTGGCGGACATTAACCGTACTGACATCGGTTACTTAGCCTTACGTCGCCCTTCCAAGGAACTTCAGGAAGGCGCCGCGTAACAGAATTTATGGCTGCAAATATAGCTAAGGTGTTTTTTTTCTGGGTCTGGTAATGTGTTTATTGTAGTGGCGGTGGTGACGAATAATTTGAGTTGGAAATGTATATAAATAAATACTTTGAATAAGTGATGAAGGTCAGCTCATCGAGGACATACAAGAAAGTATTCGAGAATTAAGGTATATAATTAGTAGGTAGTCTGAGTGTAATTAATTTCTTTCCCATACTAGAAGTACATATTAGTATTTTACTTGTATTTTTTTATTCTTAAAACTCATACAACATGTTGTTTTCTTGTACTTCAGTTATCTTATTATCTTGCTGTTGTTACTGCTTTCCTTTCTCATGGCTTCTTCACAACCGTATTTCTTTTTTAAAATTGCTATGATTATATTTCCTTGAGTCAAGGGTCAATCAAAAACAACATATCCTTCCTCATAAAATAGGGATAAGATTTGCATAAATAATGTCCTCTCCAAACTACTTGCGGGTTACCTGGGTATGTTATTGTTATCGTTACTGTAAGTGGTGGAGGTCGGAGATTTTGAGGTACAAAGATTGATTAAATAGAGAGGAAAACAAATCAGGTCACAAAAGTTGCAAGGTTTAATTAATATTGAGGTTGTATGATCTCACTTCAATTTAGGTTTAAATCTTATTATCCTATGAATTTGTATGATGTTATATACCCTTATTATTTTACACCCATCATATATTACGAAATATCCTTTTTTAATCAAGATGTAACTATAAAAAAAACTCACGGGTAAAATTTTTACCCTGTAGCAACAAATAAATAAAGTTGTTTCCATTTATTAATATTTAGCAACACACTATCATTATTGTTGGCAAAAACTTGTTACAACAACAACAATAACGACCCAGTAAAATCTTATAAAGTGGGCTCTGGGGAGGGTAGTATGTACGTAGACCTTACTCCTATCCGATGAGACAGAGAGACTGTTTCTGATAGACCGGCTCAGAAAGCTTAAAACTTGTTACCAATTCTATATTTTCTTGCAGTGACTTATGCGACAAGAAACATAAGCTTGTGACGCTTTTGATCTTCTATTGTATCAAAGGAAAAAATAAAATAGAATTATACATTTCAAATGGTCATTAAAACCAAAAATTGAAAATCGTATTAAAAGGCAATTGACATGTACGAACGAGTTACTTTCGCATGCAAGAAAAGCCGTCCAATGAAGCATAGACAAACTGAGAATTATATATAGTATATTCCCAATTAGTTTACGTGCAATTCTCCTAATTATATGAACTAGTTAAAGTCATAGTCTTTGACTAAGAGCCATTTTTAAAATTGTCGCACCTTCTTCCATTGGCCAAATTGTCCAATACTAAATAGAAATCCATTTTGATTAATATAAATCCAAAACAGCTAATAGTTCCCATTTCGCTGTGTCAATATGATATTAATTAAAGCACTAATGACAAATTCTTCCTCTGTTGTGGACACAGACGTAACAAGCTACTAATATTTTATTAGTTTTTTTTTAATTGTTCCTTTTCAAATTGCTTACACAACTAATAGTATGATATCATTGGCACATTATTTTATTTCTTTATTTAGAAAAGACAGTCCACTACCAGAAGTCATGTTTAATTTTAAATGTTATCTCTGAATATTCATTAAAAAAGATTTGCAAATTGCATTCAAAACTACTAACTAAAGAAAGCATGGATAAGCATCATGCTCATGTATGAAATGAACAAAAGTAAAAGAAAAGAAAATGAAGACAAGAAATAATTATTCTACAATTGGAGGGGCTATTACCACGTGTGCTTAGTCAATTTGAAGATCTTGCTAGTTTTTGGATAAAAATCCATTTTCTTCTCCTCTGACTTAATTCATTGTTATCTTTCTTTGGTGGTTGAATTTTTTCACCACATAGTTTAAAATTCTTTGTTCAGTGAGAAAATGGTCTTTTTCCCTCGTTGATTTCCTTGTAATACAAGTCTCATGATTGGTCGTCAATATGGGCGGAGCTAGAGGGACGAAATGGGGTTTATTCGTACTCGTTAGTCGGAAAATTATAGTATATATATAAAATTAATTCTTTTTTATTGTATATATAGTAGATAATGAACCCCGATAAAAATTCCGTCTCCGGCGTCCATAATCATATTAGTCCATACAAAACTTTGTTGAGGTGAACATTTTTTTATTCTAACATATATCCCAGTTATCTCTTTTGTAATCCTTATCCTCGAGTTCGAGCTTCACGTCTTTTTTAAAAAAAAACAATTATCATATAATTTCATTATAAGGTACTGTAATTCTTTTACCAATGTCATTATGGGTAAATGACTTTGTACATACTTGTAAAACAAAGCACTCAATCGAAAAATGGTCTGGCATTCAGTTTAATTTGACGATTTAGTTTTAAGATAAGAGCAGATTTCAAATGAGATAGTGGAAATTTTAGACGTATATAAAATTGATAGATGTCACTGATATGGTGATATTTCGATTTTGTCCTAATCTCTGAATGACTTTTTGATACCAATATACAATTTGACGGACTATTCATTTCAATTAGTTGGTCGATGACAATGAGACACTTTGACCAATGGAACCTCTTCACAATTTTAATCGAGACTCAACTATGATATTAACCTTTACTTACTACTATATAAATCGTAGTTGAGAGAGTCATCTTCAATATAATTAGTAGTCATATGATAAATCTCAATCTCTCAATAATGGATGCTCATAATTAAAGTTAAACCAGCCACAAGTAATGAGACAAGAGTTCCATTTACATTGCTCCTTGAGTATGCGATAAACAGCTATATATCCTTAAGTCAAATCGAGGATGGCCAACCCATCTTGATGATATATATTTAACCATGTATAGGAAATGTTTTTTCATGATTTCCCGCCTGAGTCCCGACTAATTTGGATTCGCGCTGAGAAGACCCAATATAAAGGTAAAACAGTCAAAAATAACTTTATACCCCGGGCTTGGACTCGAAATTTTTAGTTAAAGATGAAAAAATAGTTACTAGTCCACCACACAACCTTTTGTGGAAGCTAGTATGTAGGGGTGTACAAATAAAACCGACAAACCGCACCAACTCGATAATCCGAATCAAACCGAGAGAAAAAACCCGACTATGGTTTGGTGTTGGAAAAAAAAAATCCGACCATATTTAGTTTGGTTTGGTTTTAACTAAAAAAAGTCAAACCGAAACGAAATCAACCCGGCATTATAGGTATAGAAGTTTTAAATATATTTAATACATAAAAATATTTATGGTAGTGTAGTTTATAAATATTTCTTAAGTTTTTTCATAGTTTTATCTTTTAACGTATTATTTCAAGCTTGAACTTATAATTTTTGGATACTCCAATAAGTTTTATAATCCATAAATATTAGTAACTCAAATAAATCCTAAACCAAAATCAAATCAATACTAATGCTGATAAAAGATATTTAATTCAATGGTGCTATGGATGAAAATAGTGTTGGATATTTATTTTTTAGTTTTTTCAAGGTTTAGAAAAAATGTATAACTTATTTTTCTTTTAGTGGTTAGTCATGTAAATAATAATACTTATTAGTCATAATTTTAAATTATGTTTGTTTTCATGATTATGGCTTATTAATAAAATACCTTATATAGTTCTGTCTTACTAGGATTAAGGAAATATTTGGAGCACAAATTTTACGTTTTGTGCTATGAAGACTTTATGAAAAATAATCGAAAAAATCCGAAAACCCGAGATTAAAAAATCCGACTTTTATCGGTTTGATTTGATATTTAAATTTAATAATCCGATACAATTGGATTACCGAACCAACCGACTCATGTACACCCCTACGTATATATAGAAAATGTTTACGAAGAAGGAACCTATATATATAATATATTTTTTCAGTCAGTTGTAACTCCGTTATTATAAACACCGGTTGCATGTAAGTTTTTTCCATCGTGAATCTAGTACAATAAATATTGGAGGGCCGTTGATGAATATTACCAATAATCTCTAGACGTTTAACAGTATTAGTTGAGACTTTGTAATCTGAAAAAACGACCAAGACACCCAGCCATTCAGCAAACATGGGCCAAACTCCACCATAATTTGGGGAAGATAAGCTTTAATATAAAATAAAATAAAAAATATCCTTTGCACAGACTATTTGGAATGATTTTTATACGAGGGGACCATGTTTATGTGTCGATTTTTTAGTGATTAATCGGCTTCTCTATGGCCAACCATGACTTCTTCATATGGTCATGTTTCACCGACTATCACCAAATATTTATTAGTTAAATTTCGTAATTAAACATGCTGTTTTAGTATTATTTAATCATATATTGATCTTATAATTTACTTTTGCCTAGTCTTTTGACCATTTAAAAAATATACAGTATTATGTAAGCTGAGACAAAAAGATACTAGATGAGTTCTTTTTATCCGCCCAAATTTTGATGAAATTCGATAACTACATAGTAAAAGGTAAGAGGAATTCGATAAATTATCAGAAGTACGTACAAACAAATATGATGTCAGTAGAGTCAAAAGGGTACTAGGTGACTTCTTTTTATCTGTCCAAATTTTAATTAAGTTACTCGATAACTGCATTGATAGACAATAGCAGGTACTCAATGAATTACTCGAACTACGTACAAACAGACATAAACAATATCGTTATTTAAAAAACACAATAAGTACTATACTTCAAGAACAGGTAAAATGCTTCGATTAGCTACGTTGTTGGGGTCAACAAGGACATGTTATGAACAATGAAACAGGGGGAGCTTTTGTTTTGAATAAAGGGATTTTATTATTTGAATAGAAAAATGTTAGCCCCACCGTCCTACCTTTATATCCTACATAATGAAGGTTTTGGTAGGTATCTATACCATGAATTATCCTCTTAATCATAATTAGCAGCCTAGCTTTGTCCTTATAATATGAACACTTTAAAAATCAATATTATTTATCCTATTCATTTTTGCAATTAACCCCCTTAGATTCTCATCGCAATTAACAATTGTCTAAATGAAGACATTAAACAAAAAGGAGATCTATAGAAACACATTAGGAAATAGAAGCAATAACATTTTCTTTTTATCTCCCCAACAAATGGCCTTTTCGAATTACATTAATTCTATTAAGTCGAAAAATAGAAATGTAAAATGTTCAACTAATAGGAAAAATCTTATTTTAATATATGCTACACTACCATCAACTAGTGGACAAATACAAAAGGAAAACTATCAGTTGCACCTTTAACACACCCCTTCTAGGAATTTTTTCCTAATTAATTCAAAAGCCATCATTAATTGGTGTTAAATGTAAAATTATAAAGCTAAAATCCAACTAATTCAGACCTAACAAATAACAATATCAAATGAAGGTGTTGTTAATGGGGACAAAATGGTGAATGGACCTCAGTACTATTGGGTCATGTTCCTAACATTTTTGCTTTTATCATTTCTTATATTCACAGAATGGATAGTTACATTGCTGAGTATGGGTACTCCAGGTTTGGCCTCAAATAAGCTAAAGAACAGTTGTAGAATCTTTCATTAGCTCCAAACAGAAATTATTTGCCATTCATTGCTTTACCATAATCCCAATTTAAGAAATCACAACATGGCTTGTCTAACAACAATAATAATATATCCGGTGTGATCTCACTAGCGGAGTTTAGGGAGGGTAGAATGTACAAAGATCTTACCTTTATCTTGTGTGAGGTAAATAGGTTGTTTCCTATAGACCCCGGATCAAGAAAAATATTTTCACAGCAGGTTTTCCATGAACCCGAAATTATAAAAAATTACCCGCATTTAGTGTCTACTATATATATATATATATATATATATATATATATATATATATATACTTCTTTCATTCAAAAATGGTTATTAATATGTACTCTAACTATATTAAATTATTTAACCATAATAAGTTGATGTGAATATCATTATAATCACTACCCCATCCTCTTAAAAAAAAGGAAAATATTTGGACTGAATTTGAGAAAAATGCAGAGACACAACTGGAACAGTACTTTACTGTATCAAGGAACTTGTATCTTTCGTGCATAATAAAGACACAATGCATCAGGTTTCAGGAACCCTGGCCCAATTATTTCAGCTTTGAAATCTTGTACTAAGGTGGACTCATAACTCATTATTTTTATCAAGTTTTTTTTGTATTTATAGCCAAAACCAAGATTTGATATTTAAATTTGATGGATTCAATTTTTAGGTTCTTAAACTTTAAACTCGTTAAACTTTTAAAATTATTGGTTTAAAATTTAAAATTTATTAATTTTTTGGCAATCTTTTTAAACACGCATGCTACATACCCCTATATATGTTTTAACATCTTAGGGGCGAAGAAGATTCTTTCTTTTGGTTCGTACCTAGTGTTTAGTATCCACAGTGCCCCCATTGATCTTGATTTATGCCACGTAAAGTCTATCAAATGAAAAAAAATGTCCTTACAAGGATTTTGTTTATTTTCAAGACTCGAATCTAAAAGCTCTAAATACTATATCCGTCCTCCCACAATTCTTGATAATAATAGGAGTGAAAGAAAACTCATAATGATGCTCAAGAGTCAAGACCATAGCATGTGCAGTTTGAACTTTCCCCCACAACACATTGTTCACTGTTTTCTTCCCAAAGTATGCCTACTTACAAAATAGTCCTTTAATTTGCCCCACACTGTTGCAGTATCAGAAATGAAATTGCCCCACATTTAACACATTTTGCAAATGACAAAGTTACTCTTGTTGATTCATAAGATTCTCTTCCCATATGCCCATACCCTCCATTCTTTTCCTCCCAAATAGCTATTGAAGAATTGATATAGTAGTTGGTATAAAAAAAAAATTGTTTTGAAAATAGATGTTCTTGAGCCGAGTGTCCGTTAGAAACAGTTTTTCTATCCCATAAAAATAAGGGTAAAATCTGCGTACACTTCATCCTTCCCCGATTACGCTGGGTATGTTATTATTGTTATTGTTACAAATTACTAATGATAATAAATGTAAACTTATTGGTGATAACAAATGTAAACTTAGTATAAATATATATATAGTAGAAAAATCTCAACTATACATAAATAGTTTGAAGAATGTACATCCACCACTACATAAAGGGAAGCTCCAATTCGCTCTTACCAACCCCATTCACCTAAGTAGAATTTAAATAGAAAAAGTAATTGTAATACCAATTCGCATTAGATATGCATTAGAGCATTAGCTTATCTCATAAATCCCAATTCTAAGTAACCATGATTTCTACTTTTATATTTTGTTGGATATGTTTTAAAACACTGACTTTTTCTTATATCTACCAGGATTGGATTAGCCGTTTTGCCAATGACTTCCAGAGGAGATGTCAGTCTGAAATGTTTGAATTTCTATTAGAGCCCCTTTTCTAAGGCTTCTTACTACAAGAGCCCATATTATTTTAAGGCCATTTACAGTAAGAGCCCATATTATTTTAAGGCTTTTTACAATAAGAGCTCATATTCACAATCTGACTTCAAGCAGTCCAAGCTTGTTACGATAGGCCAGCCTGCTTTGAGTTATAGGCTTCTTTGGGAATATTTTTGGGCAAGTTACACATTTGGTCACTCACGCAAAAATAATTACATTCGCTAGCCAAATATATAAATAATATGTATATTATATATTATACATTAATGTATAAAAATTATATATTTGCTGACTGTTATTTTCGGAGACACTATACTACAGACAGGGTATCAAAAACTAGGTCTGCATATAATTCTAAGATTTTTTTAACTCATGGTTTAACTGTATGTATAGGAACCAAAAATACAGAACTAGGAAGAAATATAACATTAACTTAAACTGAGATATTTCCTATTTAAGGTTAGTGGTCCGAAATTTTACCCCTTTTTCATTTCTCACAATTCAAAACTTGTATATTATTTTATGTATAATAAAAGTTTGTTCACACGTCTCATATCTAAAAGAGACGAGGATATTGAGCAACTTAAAAGTTCCTTTCTCAAATTGTACGTGCATTTTTTCTATTAATTCCTTATTGACTTTAACATCCTTTCCAAATCAACAACAACAATAATAAACTCAGAATAGCACCACAAGCTTTGTCTGGGAAGGGTAAGAGTGTACATAGACCCTACCCTTGCCTTTCAAATGGCAGAGATACCGTTTTCGATAGACCTTTGATTCAGGAAGGAAAAAGGAGAGAGGCAATACCAAGCAAACCATTTTGACAACCGAAGCAAAAATACAAAACTAACACTAACTCGCTAAGTAATGCAATGAGAAAATCGAAACAAGGCAGCATCAGGTAATAACAGAAATCTAGGGATAAAAAAATACAAGGATACTAAGTGATGTATTAAAGCTACTGTTACAAATAAGGACAACACTCGCCTGCCTAACCCTCTACCTTTATTCTTAATCTCCACACATTCCTATCCATAGTCATGGCCTCAATTAGCTAGAGCAATGATATCTCGCCTAATCATCTCTTTCCAATACTTCTTCGGCCTGCCTCTACCTCTTCGTTGGCCCTTCAACGCCCAACCTCTCACACCTCCTCACCGGAGCATTAGTGTCTCTCCTCTTAACATGTCTTAACCACCTAAGTCTCGCCTCCTGCATCTTATCCTCCACAGGGCCCACACTCACTTTATACTGAATAATTTTATTTTTAATTCTATCTAATGTGATATGCCCGCACGTGCATTTCAACATGTCACCTTCATCTTAATGACCTTCATTTCATCCATCTCAACATCCATCTCACACCTCCTCATTTCTAATTAAATTAAAATTCAAAGAGTAATTAAAACAAAATAAGATTTTTTTAAAAAAATATGCATGAGACCATACAATTAAATTTTTATCAAGAGAAACATTTTCTCAAATATTGATTTAAATTGGTTTGTCCGAATTGTTAACTTATTAAGGGGTTGACGTTCATCTTTTCCACTTTTACGAGTCCAAGATAGAAGTAGAGCAACCAAAAAAAGCACCCATTGCTCCTCCCATGAGTCTCCACTGCAAAACTACAGGCATCCTTTAACCTTTCTTAGATCCGGGCTTTGATTCAGATCCTCTAGCATTTTAACTGCTTATGTGCAACGCCCCCACAAGTTAATTTATTCATATTAGAAATTATGAATCTGCTACTCTCAAAGCAAGCCTTTGTAATCAAGAAAGCAAGGCATGTTTCATTTTGTATTGAATCAAGGCGCTTCGCGAACATTCCCGGAGAAAATAAATCAACTGCTGAAGAAATCTCGGCGCTTCTGAAACATAAAAACTGGAATTTCCTCTTGGAGTCGTCGGGAATCCCTCAAAAGCTCAGTCCAGATGTGGTCCACTCCGTGCTTGATCGAAACAAATTGGTTGTTAACCCAAAACGCCTGCTTGACTTCTTCGACTGGTCAAATCACAAATTGGGTGGTACTCAACACATTGATTCTTTCTCTATTCTTGCTTTGACTTTATGCAATTCAAACAATTTTGTACCCGCCAACCATATGTTTGATGAAATGCTTCAGAGAGGATATGCAGTGATGGATATTCTCAGCTCGTTGGTTAAATGTTTTAAGGAATGTGATAGCTTTAGCTCGAAACCTGTGGCGTTTGAGTTGCTAATTGACGCTTATAGAAATAAGCGTATGCTAAATGAGGCTGTTTCGGCATTTTTGGGTTTTAAAAACGAGGGCTTTCCCCCCAGCGTGTTGTGTTGTAATACATTGTTGAATGAACTATTGAAGGGCAATAAAACGGAATTGTTTTGGAAGGTATATGAAGGAATGCTGGAGAGCGAGATGAGTCTTGACGTTTACACCTACACCAATGTGATTAATGCTTATTGCAAGGTTTGTAATGTTAAGGACGCCAAAAGACTTCTTCGTGTTATGGAAGAGAAGGGGTGCAGTCCAAATTTGGTTACATACAATGTGGTTATCAGAGGCTTGTGTGGGACTGGTACAGTTGACGAAGCATTGGAGCTAAAGGAGTCAATGGAAGCAAAGGGATTGGTTCCAGATATCTATACCTACAGCACACTTATTGATGGATTCTGTAAGAAAAAGAGGTCCAGGGAGGCAAAACTGATTTTGGTTGAGATGACTGACAGAAATTTGGTACCTTCCGCCTATACTTGTGGTGTGCTGATTAATGCTTTATGCAACTCTGGAGATCTCTGTCAAGCGATTCTTGTTTTGGAGAAGATGATTGCAGCTGGGGCGAGACCAAATGCTATCATCTATACCCCCATTATAAAAGGCTATGTAGAGGATGGTAAGTTTGACGAAGCAAAAGAAATTGTGCAGGATATGTGGCAGAAAGGTATCTTGCCTGATATTTTATGTTATAATACAATTATTACTGGGCTCTGCAAGGTGGGAAGGATAGATGAAGCGAGAATGTGTCTTGTTGAAATGGAGAGGAGAAAATTGAGGCCGAATTCATATACTTTTGCGGCTTTTATTTCTTGGTATAGAGAGGCAGGGAATATGCAAGTTGCAGAACAGTACTTCTGGGAGATGCTAGATCGTGGTGTAGCACCTAATTATGCCACTTTTACATCTATTATTGATGGGTACTGCAAATATGGGAATATAGCGCAAGCATTTTCAGTACTGAATCGCATGCTTGAAATAGGACGACTGCCAAATGTTCAGCTTTATGGTATTCTTATCAATGCTCTCGCAAAGAATGGAAAATTGTCAGATGCCAGGAGTGTTTTATCTGAGCTTTATAACAAGGGTCTAGTTCCTGATGTGTTCACTTACACCTCACTAATTTCTGGTTTCTGCAAGCAGGGTAATTCGGAAGAGGCTTTTCTACTACTTGATGAAATGTGTCAGAAGGGTGTTAGGCCAAGCATCGTCACTTATAATGCCTTAATAGGTGGTCTTTGCAAGTCCGGTGACCTTTCAAGAGCTAGGGAAGTGTTTGATGGTATCTCTGGAAAGGGTTTGGCACCAAATGCTGTGACTTATTCCACAATCATTGATGGTTACTGCAAAACTGGTGATCTAAATGAGGCATTTCGCTTATCGGATGAAATGCCTTCACAGGGTGTTCAACCGGATGCCTTTGTATACAATGCTCTTCTTCATGGATGCTGCAGGGCAGGAGAGACGGAGAAGGCATTGTCATTATTCCATGAAATGGTAGAGAAGAGAATTGCATCTACTCTTACTTTCAACACATTAATTGATGGGTTATGCAAGTTAGGAAGAATGAGTGAAGCACTGGAGTTGGTGAAGGGTATGTCTGATAGGCACCCACCTGATCATGTAACTTTTACCATTTTAATAGATTACTGTTGCAAGAATGGAGTTATGAAAGAAGCAGAGGATCTTTTCCAACAGATGCAAGAGAGGAAACTGATACCAACCATTGTGACATACACTTCACTCATACAAGGTTATCACAGATTAGGTGACAAATTGAAAGTGTTTTCACTATTTGAGGAGATGGTGGCTAGGGGTATTGAGCCTGATGAAGTAGTCTACAGCTCGATGGTTGATGCACTTTACAGAGAAGGGAATCTACATAAAGCCTTCAGTCTTTGGAATGAACTTTTGGATAAAGGTCTTTTGAAAGGACATGTAAGTGAAACATTAGTGCAGTCTTGGTGTGAGAAGGGAGAAATTTCTGCACTATTGGCATCACTTAATGAAATAGGAGAGCAAGGTTTTGTACCTAGTCTTGCTATGTGCAGTACTTTAGCCCAAGGATTAGATAAAGCAGGATATTCTGAAAAATTACCAATGGCTCTGGAGACCATGGTAAAGTTTTCCTGGATCTCTAATTCCTTGACTTCAAATGACTTAATCACGCGTTGTCAAATGGATGGGCATACTGAAAGTGTTAGCAACCCTCCAAAGCAATCAGCCTTTGAAGTTGCTCTTCAAGCCTAGCTCAACAAGAATACTTTATGCTGGATTGTTCTGTTCTTTCTGCAGTTCCTGACTATGGATGCCGATGGCGAAGCACCCACATCAAAGTTGAAAGCATCCTGATCACAGTAGAGGTAATCTGACTTTGATTAACTAAATGAATCTCCTTTCAGGAAAAGATGGGGGGAAAAAACTTCCTGTATATCGTGAATCCTGTTCAGTTTTTCTTGTACTTATTTTTTTCCCTGTGAATGCATGAAATTGAAATTGAATGTGCTGCAGAAATCATGCATGAAGTTGAAATTGAATGTGCTGCAGAAATCATGCATGGAGTTGAAACTGGATATGTGAAATCAGACCTTTGTTTTCTTTGTTTTGTTAATGTGGTTTAGTGCTTTCTCTTTGGGTCTTTCTATAAGTTTTGCATGGAGGTCAGACACTGCTTGAATATATTTTTGTTCTGTTTGCAAGCAATAGCTCATTCCCCTGTTGCTGAAAAAAAGCTTTATGTTATTTTGTGGTTGCATATATAGCCTGTCTTTTCTGTTTTATGGGATTATGACCTTTTTTCTCTGATCTCATATAAGTTATGGAATACATGCTTGAAGCTAGCTTACTAAGAAGTGCTGATATTTCAGTGAGGTGTCCTTAGTTCTAGGATACAACTAATTGGATTGAGATCCCTTCTTATTGAATCAAGACCTGAACAAATTAGAATGAAAAAGTAGAACACACACAAGAAAGGTTCCTTCAGTCACAAATTTCTAAGCTTAGTGAAGTGAATTTTCTTGTGCTTCCCTTCGGTATCTCCTGTTTAATTTTTATGTGAGAAAAGAAAAATCAAGGCTTAGTCATAATGCACCTAATTAAGATAAAAACCTGTCTTGTGAATTCAGTTTCTTGTGTCTTTAAATAAATCTTACTCTAATGTGGAAAATTGATGTCATTTTGCTGATTAAGTGTTATTTTCAGGTGATTTGGTCCACTGCTGCACCATTATTTTATGGTATATATTGCCTGAGCTCCTTCTTCTAGACACTGACCTTCCAATGAAATTGGAGCAATTATCCTACTCAGGACAATGGTCAGAGCTATTACCAGTACTAGCTTTCTACTAGCAGATACTTTACACTTTTTCATTTTTGAAAATTTAGTCAAAGTTGTCTGTTCTACTTCTTCCACCTTCCAAGTTTATGTTGACAGGACCTATGTGATTGATATGTCGTGTTACAGTCCTTTTAGGTAAAACTGAAGAAATGAACATGACTTGAAATAATCTGAAAACCCATAGATGCTGTTGGAATTTAATAGATATTATCATCTATGTTCCATTTGCCTCATGATATAGGATCACAACAATCTGTCGGTGAAACCGTCTTCATGCTTTAATGATATTAACTCTACGCAAGAAATGTTCCTTCTTATATTTGTCGCATTAGAATGAAGATAACTCATCTGCTATGTACACTCGCTTCTGGATTAGGGCAGTGATTGTATTTATATATACAAAATTTCTGTATGTAACCCAGTATTTTCTTAATGTGGGTTTTGAATGTTGATAAAATTCTTGCTTATTTATTGTAAGAAAAAGAAGATGGCTCGTCTGCTTTGTCATGTACTGTGTCTTTTGATGTCTCAGCATTTTCTTATCTGGCCCTGCTCGCCAAACACTTGAGTTATAAGAACATTGATATTCAAAGACCTTGAGGTTATTTAGGGATAATACTAGCTCGATGAATAATTTCTCTTTGAAGTTGATCGGCCTTATTCATGACATCTTATTTTCTTTCTTTCTATTACCTTTTTGTTGGCAGAGTTAGCGGGTTCATATTTTTGTTCTTACTGTGCAACCAGATTGTGGTTAGAGAGGTGAGACTACTATTTATTTTGTGGTATCTAAAATCAGGTGTACTAACAAATGATGAAGTTTCAGCAGAAGTTATTTGCCTGCAAATGGTGGAACTCAAAGAAGGTTCATTCATTTGTTTGGTCTGCCTTATGCTCATGTTATCTGATATAGGCTGTTTCCATTTAAAGGAGCAAACGATTTGTACCACTGCGGTTTATGTATGAAGATAAGTGTAGTTCTTTCCTTGGAACTTGTTATATCAAAAGAGAGCAAAGGAACTTGCTACATTATTCTTCTGTTCGATGGCCCCTCTGCTTATGTCGTCCCCTATCAATGGTATGCACATTGAAGTAACTGAAGTAATATGCCTACTGTTTACTGTATAAAGGCTAGTAATATCAAAAAGAATACTTGCTAGCTCATTATCTGATTGCTGCAGATCCTTGACTCACTAGCTGATTATTAAATGTTTTATAAGGCTTTAATGATTTATTGTACAAAATTCGCACTTAGTCACTGGAAAAGGAACAAAATATTTTGATGAACGTTTGCCCAGTTGAGCCTTTGCAAATCGCTGATGATTCATTCATAATTAATAAGTTGATATCCTTTGGCCATTGCTGCATCATTCATTATACACGTCCTCTATTATACTCTTTAACTGAAAGTTCAAGATGTTACTTACTCATAGCAAGCAGTTACCGATAATTTTGTTGCCATGGGTGTATTTCTTATTTGCTAATCACAGACCATTAAGATCAATATCAAGTTCTACAAGTAAACTACAGAAGTCTGATTAACTTTTACCTTATATAAAAAATTCTGATTGTTACGCCGAATATTTCATTTTCCAGTCGCTTTCGGTACAAAAACACAAGATACTGTTCCTTCTCTGTATCCTAAATTTTAGCATATCAAACAAGTAAATCAGTAACTTAAATTTATATATTGCACCGAGAAACTGATAATTTTTTTAATTTTTTTATTTTCTCCTTCAAAACGAAGCCACTGAAATAATTGACCTCAACAACAGAAAAAAAAACACCAGGAATATAGAAGATAAAAAGGAATAAGAAAAAAGAAATCACCGGATACTTTACACTAGGTACGAGAACAAATATTAATAATTGATTAACGTCAGTAATAAGCCAAGGCTAAACTTTGACACTTCTGCTCTTAAGAACAAGAAAGCAATTCACCCCTTTAGTTTCTTCAGCTCCTAAATGAAGCAGCTACTCCTAGTTCTAACAAAGTTCAGATAATTAGATTGGTAAATAAAGCACCTCAATCTAATTTAGTATAATGTACTATGTACAATGACTCTACTTCCTAATTTTGGAAGTTGTGTAAAGAATCAAGGAGAAGAATTTAAAGGGCTAAAAAACAAACAATGAGCAACGCGTACCAAGCAGCTTGAAGAATGAGCTCTACAAATTCATATTTCATTCTGAAATCAAGGTTTTTGGAAGAAAGGCATGCACGAAGCAGCAAACCAACTATCCATTGTAACTTAGCCCTCTGTGTTATATAATCTTTTGGCTCAACTTCGCCAACCCAAAGAGATAAATACTCTCTTTCATTCTCTGAGGTCTGCACATAATAAAACCTCCTTTGGCAGAATAAAGACCTGGACTGAGCAAGCTGCTTTCCGGGATAACTTAAAACCTTCGTCGCTTTGAAGGCAAAGCATCGCTTTGTGGGACGTGGAAACTCTTATCTCTGAGAAACCTTTGTGCTGCTGCTATCTATATGCAACTTTCAGGTGGGCAAGAATCTCAACGTCGTTGATGGCTAATTCTGAGACAAGGTGAGACGGGGTCTTGCCTTCAAGATCAGCAACGTGTGGGTTGGCCCCCCTGTTCAAAAGAAATCCTATTGGTCAAACAAGATTGATATTGAATATACAAATGATACAGCTGTAGTGGATTCCACAGGACATGATGATCTTGATCATTAGTCTGATGGTTCAAACATAATCAGAACTAAGTTCATTTGATCCAAAAACATGTAAATCTCCTCTCATATTTGAGCCGAGTATCACTCACCAAAAAGTTGGACGTGCAAGTCTAATGTAGTACCAAAAAGAGGTGGAGGAAGGAGAAGGGGAAGAAATGAGAAAGGGGAGAAGTAAAGAAGAGCGACAAAAAAATAGAGGTAAAAAGAATAAGAAAGAGACGAGAGAGCATATTCGATCTTTCCCCAACTTGGAACTGCCTAAAGATTGTGCTATTTAGTATGTGACCCAAATAAGTCGAGCCAACCTCATATAAGCTCTGCCTAAGCGTTTAATCATATCCATCAAGAAACTAAGACATGAATATTTGAATGTCATTTACCAAGTTACCCCATTTCAGAGTGATGTTTAAACCACTAAAAGCTAAACGAAGCAAACACTTAAGCACGCATGCACGCGCACACACATATTGAATAAAAAAGCATAAAATTTTGTATTGAGATACTTCACATGATGTATCAAGTGAAGGTTACGGTTCTCAGTTGTAACTAATTCTCACAGAGGCAGCTTCATGAACTAAACTTAAGTTGGGATCAGAAGTCCGACCACGGACCACCCATGAGATAGATGGAGTTACCCAATAAAGCATTCCCTTGGCATATGCGAGATATAAATATTCTGAATGACAGCAGAATAGCTGTGGACTCCCAATGACTTCAACAGATACAAATTTATAGAATGTTCCGGCACATGCTGTTAACCTCTACCTCCATAGAAACTTTTGTGATTGTCCAGACATTGGTTTGTATAGAGAAACAAGCACACTTCATGCAGGGAACAGAAAAATGGATAACCAGTGAGCTTAAAAACAAAGAATTACCTCGCAAGTAACAGTTTGGCAATTGCAGTTCTTCCTCTCATAACACTATGATGCAGTGGGGTCTGACCTCGTGAATCACAAGCATTTATGTTGGCACCATGCTGCAGAAGCAGCTCCACCATGCTAATATCAGCAGTTTGGCAAGCTAGGTGAAGTAGGGAACAACCATCAAGAAATTCATCAATGCAATGCTCTTCATTTTCACTTTGTGGGTTAAATGAGCTTGAACAATCACTGCCTAAAAAAAGATGTTATAATCAGGTTTTGTTTGAATCTGACCAAGTATCTAGATTTTGAGACTTACCAGGTGATGCTTCCCCATGGACTGCATTAACATCGGCTTGGTAGACAACAATGAGACGATATACAGCTTTCTTGTCATTTGCACGGACACCTTCCCACAACTGTTCTGCAACTGAAAGAAGGTGTGTAGTGTCCCTCACCTTGTGAATGAAACGTTTTTCTGCATACTGCAATCAGAATCAGACGTAGCAAGCATACATTAAACCGCATTTAACCAGACAAGCTATAGAGATGTGAATTATTTAGAAAGATTTCTTTCAGTAACCACATACAGACTAGTTGCACATACTGGAAGCACCACCACTAATATATATTCACACAACAATGCCATAGAAGGCCTCTATAGACTGTGCTGAGAGCTTGAGATGGGCAAGGCGTTTAAACTGTACTAGATTACTCACATATGCATAATGTCTGTGTAACATACACATGGATTCCAGTGTCGGGTACGAAACAGAGTCTTACAGTAAAACATTTTGAAACATAGAGGGATACGACCTCATTCCATCAAACCTTTCAACTTTATTTGTAATTTTGTACACGGTATATTATATACCAATAAAAGATGTTGATAGTTGTAGATAACTTACTTCATCAATTTTATAGTCATAACATGCATGATCACCAGATATTTAAATAACAAAGATCTTTCGATGTTCCCAAAAAAATTAAATAACGAAAAATGCCAAGATTACAAAAGAAAGAAGAGTCTCAATTTAATCTGGAATAAAAGAGTTTCAATATATGTATTGCCTAGGATGGTTTTTCTTCTTCTTTAGTCTTCAGGATTATGTCGTGTTCTAACATAAAGTGCAAGCGTAGTTTTAGTAACTTTAGTGGTATCACATAAGTTATGTTTTGTGCTTTGAAATAACACCAAAACTATGGCATTTTGGAACAGTTGCATACACATTTGGTTTCTTTTTGGAGTCCAATTGAAGAGTGTCCAAAAGTTCTTGAAAAAAAATGTAAGAAATTAGGAGAACATATCTGAGAGAATATATTTGACATTCATATTACATAGAAGAATGTGCAATGTCCTAGACCACTGATCTGGTGTGGCTGCCATATAGCAGAAGGCCTTCATGAGCTATTCTATGAGCTTTGAGCTGGGAGATAATACCAGAGAAAGGAAACTAGATTAACTATACGGTCACTCTTAGGCATAACTTGCAATGTCCACCAACCTGGACACATTAAGGGGTTAACCAAGTGGAAGCTGGTGATGATGTCAACTTTAATAGCGAATGAGAACTACAAGACATGCCAGCCCCTTGAAGAGATGGCAAAGAAAACAGCTTAACTATTTGGAGAAGTACCTTTGCATGAATGAATTTCTCCTTTACTGAAATATGATCCGCATAACTGGGTTTGCCAAAGAACTGTTTGTGTTTTTCAGACTCAAAAAACCTACAGCATAAAATATTGGGCTTCTCAATTATGAACTATGACAAAAACCATTTAATTATGCTCAAATTTCAATTCTTACCGCATTGGTATTTCATCAGCCTGAAACGTTTTTCTTGCATGCAACAGCTCCTCCCAAATAGAATTCACGAACACATTACCCAGTGCCTCAAACAGCGTTATGACTGAAGGCTCCCACACTTTAACATCAAGTTTCAAAGATCTTACCTACATTCAAAGTTGAGATTGAGTTCTAAGATAACTTCAGAAAAGAAAACTTCATCTTTTGCATGATCATCTGTCAAAGCTCTTTAAACTATTATCTTTTAAGCAAGTTAAGTGCTTAACGAAGGACTAAACTACTCCCAATCTAAACAAGAAAAGGGAAAATGGACAGAGGACCGCATTGTAATTCAGCAACATGCTTTCTTGTCTCATTTTATGGCCTTTTCCTTCGGAAATGCTGCAGAAAGTTAACATAAAATGCAGTTAAGGTCTTTTTTTTCTCACTTTCACTTACCCTGGTTTACTGATATTCATATTTCTATACATACATTATGCCATTTATATCATAACTTAATTTGCGCTAAATACAACTAAGACAAAGAAACTGGAGGAATGAAATGGTCCAAACTTTCTTCTTTTGACAAGTGTAACTTTGGAGAAAATAAATGAATAAGATATAAAAAGGTATTAAATGAAGAAATGATTATAAAACGATAACTAGGTTGGGAATAATCAAGTACAACCCTCAGAATTTTAAACACAATAAGATCGAATTTTATTTAGTATTTCAACTGTCACTGAAAGCTCACTCCTCACCTATCCTTTCATGCTAAGTTGCTCCGACACGGCAATTTAGGTGCCGCACCCATGTCGACACGATACTAGTATGGGTGTGGGTATGGGATCCGTACCGGATCTGGTCAAACAATTTTGGGTACTTTGACCACGACGGACAGAAAAATTCGAGACGAGATACAATTTGATTCCCAAAATCAGAATCAAAACTAAGGTAAATTTGAATAAAATAATCAATTATTTACTTATCTACAACTTGAAAATAAAAAGGAAATCCACACTTTACAAGCTATACGTAAGTAATCCACAAAATTTCTCATAATTTAGAAATATTTTTATTTTTTTTGAATTATTTTTAGCCGGATCCCCGCACCCATATCCGTATTAGGATCCGTATCCCCGAATCTTAGAATTTACATCTCGAAGGATCCGACCTCTAGATTCGCACCCATGTCGGACACCCGCACCCGTGTCCGAGCAACTTAGCTTTCATGTATCTAGGTACTTCAAAATTTTCAGCAGCAAAAAAGAGTTCCCAATCTGGAATCAAGAAATTGGGCAATTAAGGATGAGGTATATTCTTTTTCTTGATCCTTCATACCTGCAAAAGCTCTAATTTTGTTTCTTCTTTTGGAATGGTTCTCTTTCAATTTTGCCACAGAAGGAGTATACACAGACTTGTAAAAACTCTAACAGACAATTACACATGATATGCATGGTTAACTTGACACCAGGCCTTTTTATTTCCACATGGAATGAGAGAGGTTTAAGAAGGTTAAGTTTCTTATTATGCATACAGAATGAGACTTAGGTGCAATATGTAACTAATTTGACTTGCCTTGGATATATGTACACCAAAGTTCCGGTGAACACCAGAACATTCAATGCATATAAGAATTCCAAGATTTAAAGAAGCCCATTCTGGTCCAGGAGCACCGCAATCAGCACATTTATCATTCCCAAGTATCCTTTTTAGTGCTTCAACTGGTTTCTCTATTTTCGTGCTGAGAATATGCACTGAACTTTTGGATGGGCGTATGAAAGATCTACCAGTAAGATCCCTCCCAGATGTGTACTCTTCCGTTGCTCTTTGATCATGATCAATGGGACTTCCTATAGAACTACTTTCGCTAGTGGGACTAGCAGAGAAATGCTGACAACCAAAAATCATATCATTAGATAACAACAACAAAGAAGGAAAGGAAGACTTATATACTTATTTTGTAGTTTACCCTTTCAAGTGTATGGGAACTTAGCAACGAACTAATAACTCCTGTTATTTTTTCTATCCAGTCCATTTGCTCCGCTGCACTCTCTGCCTAAATAGCCAAAAGATAATATTTTTACTAAAAGGTTATTGTTAATTAGACGTCTATGTTGAAAGCTCGTTCTCTCACCACAGCCCTTGCTACTGAAAAGAATTATCAGGATGATGCCCAGGCTTATACCTGCAAAGTATAATTCTTTGTTGGTGAAATTATTCTGAAGCAAAATCTCAGATCAGACTGATCTGCATCCGCTTTTATTGTTGATGTCAGTAGGTTCACCGTGTGACGTGCAACAGTTTTTTCCTCATGTACACCTCCATGATAATGAGAAGAAAGCCAACGACTCAGCAGTCCTGATCCCGGTTCTGGGGAAGAACATCTGTGTGAAAGGAGTGGACTGCCAGAACCCTGAAACTGCATCCTCCACATTTGAACAGGCAAATATAGTAGCTAGAAGAACTTGCGACAAATATTTAATTCGATGACTTACAGACGGTCTGCTCAATTGTTTTCGATAGTAGTACAGCATTCCTCTGCTATCTAGAACAAAGAATCTTCTCTTCCAGTCACCTCTTAAATTAGAAGAACGTTTTGACAGGTATCCTTGTTTTATAGTTTGTACCTAAACTATTGAAATCTTAGCTAAAGAAATGAAAGGTAATATTTTTTTAAAAAGGAATAACTGGACCTGGACATGGTAAGCAGTAAGAGAATGTTATTGGCAAATAATTGTAGCAAAATGTAGGATATCGTACTACATACCTTTCCTTCAGCTGCAGACTGCATGACTGCTTCTATAAGTTTGTGAGAACTCCTGGAAAAAGGTTGTATGACATCACCATTTGGAGACCCATTGAACGAACGTCTCCTCTCTTGATCTATTTTCCTTCTGTACTCTTGCATCCTCTCATTGAGAGCTGCCTGCTCATACATGGAACTTTCTCGAGCTTTCTGTGAATAAGCCAAGACCTGTAACAGAACCACAGACCCCAAAACCTCAGAAAACATAATAAAAATAATTAAAAGATGCCTTAAGCATGCAATGAAAATTAGTAGTATATCACTGAGGTAAGATTCCACGACATGCTACATAAGTACACTGTAATAGCAGATGCACAGATAAATGGATCCACTTTAATACGCAGTTGGAAAGTCATGAAAGATCTAAACGCAAACTACACATGCATGCGAATTTGCCATGTATGGTGTTAAATACCTACAAAATCAAACATATAAAGTTCTCTTATCATTTTAATTTTGTTGAGAGAAAATGACAACATATACAGTGCTAAATCTTATAAAGATTTATCTTAACCTTCAAATTTCTCTCAGACTTAGATTCCTACTAAGGTACAATTGTACAAATAAGGTATACGCTAATAGTGAGGCTTCAATCAATAAAACATGCCCATTCCAATCCTTATGTCATCAATGATGTGTCTTCAGCATATAATTATAATATTTCTTCATAAAAAACCCATTATGCATGTGGCAGAATATATAGAAGTTGAAATAAATACAGAATTAAAAAAAGAGATATATATTGATGTTTGGCATATTTCGATATGTGTTGATGTTACTTTGCCCATGCTTTAACCACTTTTTGATGTTATTTAATCTTTAAAACACCCAACATGGTGTAATTATTGGTTTGATGACTAATTAAGTTATGTGTGACGATTTAAGGTGTTCGGAGTGCAAAATATGAAGAAAAGGTGGTTTAGCTAGAGGAAGAAGGGTTGGATGCGTCGCATCCAACCTAGGAAAACATCATCATGCATGCAACCTTAGCAGTGAAGCTGGATGCGTCGCGTCCACCATCGCATGCAAGCTGAGAAATAGAGGACAAGGTGGATGCGTCGCATCCACCTTCGCAGGCAAAAATTGAAATGGAGGACAAGGTGGATGCGTCGCATCCACCTTAGCATCAATCCCTGAAGCCGAATTGGACTAGGAATAGGAGAGCTTTGGCCCACGACTTTTGTACGCAATATATAAGCTAAAAACGCCTCTTTTAGGTTATCTAACATATTGGGAAGAGGGAAAAAGCCAGGAAAAAGCTGTGAAGGCCGGAATTCATCAAGTTTCATCTTTCTCCCACCAAACTTAGTAATTTTTATGTTTCTTTGTATGATTTGTTGTTTGGCTACCATGTCTATGTGGAGCTAAACTTCACGTTCTAGGGTTGTGGTTCTTTCATGACTATTGTTATTCGGATATTGATTTTGACTTCTTGATTTCTCATATTAGTTTATTTATTCAATCTTGCACTTAATTATTTAATTGCTTGATCACCAATTGAATATTATCTACGAATCTAGAATTGAACTCGAAAGTGGGAATTCTATATTGCATATAGGATTGAGTAGGGCAAGTTCTTGAACTCGGGCATCGGGGAACGGATTCGTGGTTAGGATAGACATATACCTAATTGCCTTGCTTGGTTGATTTACAGGAATTATAAATGCGTTCTTGTTGATTCTAACTCCATAGACATATAGGCGTTAGGTTAGCTTGAATAGGCGAGTAAGAACTCGACAGATTCTTATGAGCAATATTAACCCTGTCAACCAATAAGCTAGATAAATTAGTCGGTCAATTCAATTGAAGAATACAATAGGATTGTTAGATAGACCATAACCCTAGATCGTTTTCATTACATTGATATCATTAAAATCTGCTCTTTCTCTGTTCAAAGTTTATTATTTATATTTTTCTTATTTAATTAGTTAGAATAAAATATTTTTAGATTTAATTCTTGTTTAGATAATTAAGATAGGCTAATTTAGTTAATAGCTAATCATAAGTCCTCGTGGGTTCGACATCCGACTTTGAGTCACTTTATTACTTGACGACCGCGTATACTTGCGTGAGTGTGTTTGGTCGCAACAAGTTTTTGGCGATATAGATCAAATTTATAACTGTAATAAAAAGAATTAGAAATGCCAAAAAAAAAAATTGGAAAAAAAATATGTCATTTAAATTGCAATTGAAAATAAAAGATTTAGTTTCACAAAATGAACCCAAAAATTCAATTCATGAAGGTAGACTATTATCAACATTTCAGCAAGCAAGTAGGAAGGCTTCATGGAAAAAGAAGAAATATTCAGAAAAAAGTTGCTTCATAACTAGCATCGGAACATAACCTGGTTGATATAAGGCTCCATTTGATGCAAAAGTTCATAACCCTGTGCATCAAATAACATCTCAGTTCAGCAATGATGTACTCTTTAATATTAACAAGTGTAAGATTTCACCATTTTAAACCTGTCTCAAAAAGAAAAAGGAAAAAGACCTGCTTGAAATACCGAAGATGAGTGTCCATCATACTGCCAACAGCTTCCAACAATTCATTCTTCTTTTTGGCCTCAACCGCAGAAAGAGCACCGACCTGAACTTATGAAATATTCCAAAAATTAAATTATATTGCTATTTACTGCATCACTATTAGATACCAACAGCCAAAGAATTGTGCACACCAGATTAAAGCGGGCTTGCTCAAAAGTCAGCCTTGCATTGTAAAGTTCCTGGAATGACTCTATCAAATTAGATATTGACAGACAATGGTTACCTATAGAAACTACCTGACCAATTAATAACCTAAAAAGTGTTCATGGATTTTAAGAAGAATCAATGTTTGTTACCTCCTCAATGGCTGCAGCTATATCCATCCTAGTACTTTTCCTCAACGATAAAAACTTCTCTCGAACCTGGATGATAAAAGCAATCATTTTACAGTACATCAAATTAAAGAACCAAGTACCATCATGTTTTGTTTCAACTTCTTTTCAGAGGGTTACAACTCAACAAATGAAAGGTTTAAAAGACATGGAAACGCCATCCTGTGTTAGATCTGTTACCAAGGTTATAAAAATCTTGTACCCAGTAGGCCTCAGTTTCGAGAAGTAGATACCCAAATACTCTTTTCTTCAAATTGTAACTCCAAAAGGATTGTAGAAATTGGTCCAAAAGTAGCAAATTTATATTGATGATTCATATAGCCAACCAACTTAGTTTGGTGTTTAGGAGTCGTCATTGTTAAACCATTCTATAAAGATTAACGTATTACTATCCAAATCTGTTACTTAAAATTTTGACAAAGTAGGAATATATGTCAAAGACAAACCGGAAAATCTTTTCCAACAAAGAGCAAAAGCCCAAAATGACACAACACACACAAACTTTGATCAAAACAACAACAAACCCAGCTTAATCCCATACGTGGGGTCTGGGGAGGGTAGTGTGTACACATCCTTACCCCTATCCTATAAAGGCAGAGAGGTTGTTTCCGATAGACCCTCGGCTTAAGGAACGGTAAAAATAAAGCAACAAGCAATAACAACAGTAATATAAGAAGTAATGGAAGCGAGTAACATAACAAGTAATAAAGAACTAAGAATACAAGACAAGTACTAGTACTACTGGTAAACCTAGGAGAAACTCACAACTACCTATCAACCCACCACCTCCACACCTTCTTATCGCTGACATGTCCTGCCTAATCACCTCTCCCAAATACTTCTTTGGCCTACCCCTGCCCTTCCTCAAGCCCGCCATGGTCAACCTCTCACACCTCCTGACCGGGGCATCAAATTCCAAAAATCAAGGTTGTCACTAAAAATACAGATAGGATTTAGGATTACTAACCAATAAAAGAACAGAAAAAAGCAGCCGTTGGCAAACAAAGACGATATCAATTATTAGCATATTAGGTAAATAACTATCTTACTTTCAAGTGTCTAATACTAATAATTCCCGCTTTTTCAGTTGGTATTTTATTAATCACTGCCTCCTCTACCCTTTTGAAAATGGTATTTAGAAGTTCTAGTTGAGTCTGGCAATTCAAAAGAGAAAGTACCAAAAAAATAGAGAATAATTAGGTGCTATTTCAACAGAGTCACTCCATTACAAGTGTGTGTATTTTTCAATTTGAATGGGCATCCAAGAATCTGCAGCTCAACACGCGACAGATAAAAGATTTTTACTAAAGAAATGTAGTATCCACCTGGTCATAAGCAACGTTAGCTTTGTCAAAACGCTTCCGAGCTTCCTGAAAGTAATGAAATTTCACATAACATCAAAAGCATGTGTATAGATCTTTAAGAATATAACTACGAGTGGTAGAACTAGCAAGAAGAGAGAGATGTACATAGATTTGGATAACTGAGGTGTAAGGTTGGTTGGACAATTCGGTGGCCTATATTGAGTTTTGTGAGGTCAGATATGGGTTAAGTATTGAACAGGTCAAAAACTAAACCACCTAAATCATTAGGCGAGCAAGATGATCACCAGTCAATGCAGCATCATCTCCCCTTCCCCTTCTTCATTAACCAAAAAAGGGTATGTAATATCTTTAGTGGAGCGGAAACTATCTATTTGTTGAAACCAGTTAGTTGATATTCTTTGTAAATCTGTTAAAGAAACCCCGAAAAGCTAAGAACATTGTAGAGTTCCAGCTAGTTGTCTAGAAAGAATAATGGGCATTAAACTCTAGAAAAACAAACACAAAAACACTGCCTTCTTCTAATATTTTTATAACCAAAAAAATAATTTTAATTTTCTAATTTTAACTCCTTAGTTCTTTTTCTATGTGCTCCAGTTTAATTATCTCATTTTTCTTTTCCTGGGTATCAATTTGGAAAATTTTCAAAACAAAATCGATGAGCATCAAGTGTAATCTTTTGAAAATAAAGATTTAACATTTAGGAACTAAATTACAAATACTACACTTAGTTTTGTTGTTTAAAACTCACACACGCAATAAATTCATTTCTCAATCTATGAAAGAAAATTTCGGCACCCTAGAAAGAATGAAGCTCTGGTAGCTATCGAATAGAAAGCAAAAGGGCTTCCTACTTTGATCAGGTAAGCTTTTCTGTTCTTAAAGTGTCTGCTCTTGCTGCCAAGACACAGGAATCAGGATGTGTAAGAGTAGTGCCCAAAAAGCTAACAGACAATTTTATCTTTTCCTTTCCCAAATTTTGTTTAAGGCTTGAAGCCTGATAGTAGCTTTAATGATGTTACCTACTGGGTTTCCTGGCATGAGTGCATTATTGCACATTCCTTCGCCAACTTCTGCAAAATCGAGCCAGCCCCTTCAGTTGCTTTTACATGCACGTTTCCCGCACACATCAAGGAATCCTTGTCTAATCTTATTCTTTTTACCGGTTTCTGCGTCTCTCTATTAAATCGAATAAACCAGCTTCTTCATCACTTAAATCTATTAACTCAAAAATTTGAACCCAGCTAAGAAGTACTAGCTGGAAGAGCTTGCCAATGATTTTGATTTGCATTTGGTTTAGCCTGGTGGAAGCTTTAGGCGATGCTTAGACTATTGGATTTCTATGCACGAGTACCGTATGCCAGTGATTATTCAGTGTGTCATGAGAAGCTCAGCCTATCATAACGACTCCAGTTTTGTCACTTACCCAACCAACCAACCATTGGTCAGGTCACGACAACGGAGGTCAAAACACCATCCCCACATATGCCTATATTCAAAGCTTATTTTCAAGATAATCCTAACTCTATTCTTTTTCCTCCTCTCATTTTTCTTGTTACACAAGAAAAAATAGAACATATAATAATGTGAACAACCATACGCTTTAGCCCAGCAGGACAGGTTCTACAGGCATTCATACTGCTGATTATTAAGTTTATGCAAGTTTGATTAGCTTACAAGTCAGATCATCTACAAAGTATTTTGAACGACCAATTTTTGTTCATCCCTTTATTGTTCTTTGGATGCTTCTTTCTGTCCGCATCCAGGAAGATGCAAAACATATATTTATAAAATAAGGAAAGGTACTTACACCACTGGCCAATGTGCAATGAAAACATCCTAGTTCATGTGCTTCATAAGTAATAGAGACATTTGGACTACCCAAAAGACTAGATTTCCTAGATCTGCAAAAACTTGCTCTACATAAAGGATTACAAGTGAGAGTAGTGAGTGTACCTTTACATCTTGAATATCAATGGTGGCCAAATGCAGTAATCGATCATTTAATACATGCTCAACCTATGCAAGACACAGAAAAGATGCCAGTCAAACAAAATCAACAAGGCGATTTCAAGGAACACACAATAATAAGTTACACGTTGAAATGGAAAAAAGAAAAAAGTAAATTAGACTTGATTTTTAGTACTACTAAAAATCAAGTTGGAATTAGAATGTTTGAACACATTAGATGTGTCAAGATATCATTGAATAAATAAAAGTATCTCCTCTCTGACAGCTTAAGTGGTAGTCACACAATTAAACATGGTAACAGTTCAAGCAAAGGTCCTGAGTTCAAGCCTCACAACCACGCATTATCAAAAAAAGTATCTCTAGATGCTCGACACAAGAAAAAGAATCAGAGCTCACATGTGAGAGGGTGTTAAAATAATCATTTAAATAAAAGTGTCCTCTTCTAATAGCTCAAAACTTTTACATGAGGTGGTCACATTATCTACAATATGATTCTACCATTTTACCAAACAATTCGTTGACCAATACTAGGTTATGGATTCTATCCATGCAAATGTAACGACTCTCAACCACACAAATAATTTGATAAACAGCATAATGGTTGAAGTGCAGATATGGGGGGGGGGGGGGTAAGGGAAGGAACTACTACCTGTGATCGAAGAACTTCTTTGTACGTTCCAATTTCTCTCAGAGCGATAGCAAATTTAGCCATATCAGGGCCTGCGAGTGCAACTTGCAATTATCATTATAACTGGGGAAGTAAGGCTTTGTCTTGATTCTTTGTCGAAAATAAGTGAAACGAAAAAAGATGAGAATTGTAAATGAATGCATTTGAGCTAAATAAGCGCAGCTGAATATGCCAATCTTAGTTGTTAACCTTCTAAAGTTTAGCAATTTTTTTGGATAAAGGGCCTAATTTTTTAAGGTAAAGTATTTTATTTATGATAGTACTAAGGAGGTAGTTCGAAAGTACAAAAGATGCAGCCAAGTTCACTGCAGATTACATCTTTTTGGATGAAGAACCTATTGGTCATCACTTCTAACTTCTAAGTTTAAAAGGTTCATAACTGAATTTCAAGACTTGAGCCTCTTTTAGACCTCAAAATCTAGAAATATGATGTACTTCTTCGTAGGCTTTGCTTCTCTTGGTAATATACATTCTTTTGTGCAAAGGAGTCTCCTAGACGGGGGCGGATGTAGCTCTTAACACCGGGTTCAATTGAACCCATAACTTTCGATGCGAAGCACAAATTTATGTACAAAAAACCACTAAAATCGCAATAAATTATAGATATGAACCCATAACTTTAGGATATAATGGGTTCAATACTAAGAACCTTAAAGGTTGAACACATAAAATTCAAATCCTGGATCCGCATCTGACCGTAGCTCTAACGATGTGCAATCACCATTTAGGAGATATTACTTTTGTAAAGCATCCACGATGTGAAGAGTTGAGCATGTTTGATAAACTTAGGATATGAGGTGATAAGCATGAGGTACCCCTCCTTCAGGGTTACTGGTAAATGCCTAACCCCCACCCCCCCACAACCCGCCCCGTCACCACAAGGCGCATTTTATTATACAAAAAGATCTAAAAGTACAAAACTTAGAGCATAAATTGCAAGGAGCACATAAGAACTGCTAGTTAAAGATACTACTGTCAACTTCCTCTGTTGTACAATAGAAGCATGCTAAAATGAAATCAATTTTTTGTATCAAAGGTAACAACAAAATTTTTAAAGGTAATCAAATTGGACTGTTCCTGAGAACAGAAGCCCTGAATTAACTAAAACCACTTAATTTTTAATGATATATTTTTTCAATCTTTCTAAAACCACTTAACTTTCAAGAGAATATACTGTAAGCCTATCTTATCAGCTTTTAGTAATTACTCTGCAATCAAATACGTTATCCATCATGGTGAGATCAGCATTATGGTACGACTATAGTGCTCAATTTTGAAAACGTTTTACAGTTGTTCACAATAGAAAGTAGAAACTAGTCACATTTAAGCCTGTAAGCTACAAGACCAAAACTTGACACACATATGGACACAAGAAAAGGGAAAAGGACTTAAGAACCTTATATCAGATTCATACTGTAGAGAAAGCATTATACCCCTCATCATTGCAACCAACAATGACAGTATTTATGACAGAAACTGCTTTGCAGGACTTAGGACTCCATTTATCCACCAAGAAAACAAGGAAGCAAGAGGCCCTCAGGGCTTTGGTCCTGTGGTAAGAGCGCAACGCGTGATGCGTGGTATAGGTGCACGTCACAAGTTCGACACTCGCCGCAAACCAAAGCCAGGTATTTAAGTAGAGAAAGGTAGATGGGTGGGCCCGTATCCACCGAGTTTTGAACTGTGCACTAGTATTGTTCAGAGATTTCTCGGTTATCAAAAAAACAACAAAGCAAGAGTTGTTGGTCATTTTTATCTGTGAAATCATTTCGATATATCTAACATGAAATCCCTTCACCTGAAATATCTAAGAAGGCAGTCCATGATTCACTAATCCCCTATCAAATCACAGATTGGGTTTGACCATACTTAAAATAACAGTCTTCTGCAAAACTCTTAAAAAACAGTCTTCTGGGACACTAACTTTAGTGTCCAAATTATTACCCTTAGTTTTCATAGTAGTAGCATTTTTGCATCTAAACTTAACTTTACTTAGTAAACATGTAATTCCAATAATCTTTTAATAATAGAATGTTCATGTTAAACCTTTCATCATGACAGTACCTTAAGAATGGTCATTTTTTTTATTAGTGTTTCTTAAAGTGTTGTCATTTTATTGAAGTGTTGTAATGATAATTATCTAACAAAGTCTATTTCCAGAAAACTACATTTTGGGTTAGGTAGTTAATTGTAAACTGATTGTCATTCCACAAACAGAAGTGATCTGTGTATTATGTGCCTTTGATTATGTTATCAGAAAATGTTCCACTATTTCATTACCTCAGGACTGTGTATAGCCACAAGACTGTATCATAGAAGTTTCACATTTATTCAAAACAGTTTCTCAGTTCCTAGAAACGTGCCATAACTTCTTATGTATTTTACCCTCTTTGGTACTACGAGAAGTCACACTGCACCAGATAATTGATAATCATGATACTGATCATATGCTAGTATGCGGCTCTAAGATGAGGCCTTAACATCAGTCGGAGAAGAGGAAAAAAGAGCAGAACACTTAAATAGCAGACAATCTGAAAAGGTCAAGAGAGAATGGGAAACCTCCAAATGCAACAGAAATGGGATCATTATGCCCTCCTCCAAAGGTTTCAAGTGAACTGGCAAAAGCAATGTCTCTATCATATGACTCTCCAAGCCCTTCTCTGTAAATAGTAGACGAAAGAATGAACTCATAACAGCAGATACTAGTGCCTATAGAATACCATAGAACTAAAATCTACACACAACTACTTGAGATACTGTGTTTTTTTTTTCCAGTAACATCCTTGAAAAGAAGCTTGTGCAACTACTTTAGACTCCTTGCATAAGCACAGCACATAAATGGTGCAATTTACCTTTATGGTTAATAGATGGAAGATATTGATATCTTTTACATTATAAAAGCCAGTTCAAAGGCAAACATAGAAAGATACAGTCAGAAAGAAAACTTCAAAAAATGCTATAACTTAAATGAACCATAGGGGCAAAGCAGAACCTCCAGATGTATAGTAGCTTACCTTTGCTGTCATTTCAGACCCACTGCTGAAAGAGAAAGCAGGAACGAAATACACAGACTAGAATATGACCATGATATCCTTTGCAGAAAAAATTGAATGTAAATAGGTGGAAAAAATTGTATGTTAATCAAAATCATAAACAACCCATCATTGTGAAACTGATTTATGCCAACTGTCAAATAAATTCAATTAGGCAACTAATACAAAAGCTGATGTAGCCTAGAAGATAGAAAATCCGCTACATGAATTTAAATGAGTGGTTCCAGAAATAAAGAAACAGCTGAAGGAACAAATTAAGGTTTTAAGAAGGAGGTATATTGTGAGAGGATGGTTCAGTTAGAGCTTAGATTATGGCTTGCAAGTACAGAGATTCAAACAGGCAGCTGCTATATTATCAGTGGAGCTGAATTCTTTTATGTATTACAAGATAACAGCCTGGATTGTTGCTGTGCTTTATTATTCAGTTCCTTATTACCAGTGAACAGCTGTACAGCCTTCTCACCTCCAATTTTACATCAGAATACTTGCTAACAGACTGCCCTGTGCAATATTACATATGACAATAAGTTGATAGTGCAAGATGAAGAAACTTACGTGTACTTTCGAGATCCTTTATAAAACTTTAGACATTTATCCCTCAAAGTCTCAGCACTTTCCTCCATTGATTGGATCTGTTCCACCACAAACAAAATTTAGAGACTCCCACTCATGATAAAAGAACATCAACAAAAGATGAGCAAATTTTACTGAGCATGTGGACATCTAGTGTTGCATGAATACCACTCACATTGTATATATCATATCGAATACCTACTTGATCCTAAGATACAGTAGCCACAGATTATATGTCAGTTAACTGTTGGCATATCATTTTTTATTTTATGACAAGGTTAACTGTTGGCATATCATTATCAAACAGATCTATAGAATCATTCATATTGAAGGAGTTGGTGCTACACGCCTACACCTAGCATCTTACCATGGGCCATAGTCCATACCGCAAATAAGCATAACTTTTAGCATTTTAGATCTTACTTACAAAACGTAATTTTATGCTCGTAACAAGGAAGAACACTCAACTAATCCTTGCGGAACTTGTTTATAATACCCTTTAGTAAAATATCTTAATCCTCGTAGTCTTGTCATTCCAGACAAACCAGGTTCCTCAAACCCAAGTGCACTCAGAACAAACTATCCAAAAAAAATAAATACTCAATCAACAACTAACTGTCGTTCTCAACATACTAAGTTTCACTTTTAAGACCGTAAAACTTAGAAAAGTGAGAGTGTCTACATAATTATGAGCGCCAAAATATTAAGTAATATTGTCAGACAGAAACTGTTGAGGTTTTTGTTATTTAAGATGAAATAGTCTTAAAATGAGGGTGAATGGGAAATGGAGGGAAAATGAAATTTTTGAGTAAAATTTTAAGTTTCCCCTCTTGACAATGAGACATTGTCCCATATTGGAAGAGGAAAAGATTTTGGTGGGTATATATATAATTGCTCTTCTTGTAGCTCTTAAAGAGTTAAGAAGAAAGCAAGCCTCGCGCCGTCGTCGTCGTCGCTCGCTCGGCTCGGCTTCGGCTTCGGCTTCGGCTTCGGCTTCGGCTTCGGCTTCGGATTCGGATTCGGATTTGGTCAATTATCGATTGATTGATTAATTTTTTGGACCAAATTTATTTGTTAATAGTAAATATTAACGTAAGATTATCCGCATTTGTAACGGATATTTCCAATCCGTGTATTGACCACCAGCTGCAATAGCAGCCGCCTAATGCTCTTCGGATTCGGATTCGGTCAAATGATCGATTGATTGATTAATTTTTTGGACCAAATTTATTTGCTAATAGTAAATATTAACGTAAGATTATCCGCATTTGTAACGGATATTTTCAATCCGTGGCTCTTCCCACCATGGCCAAGTGCTTGCTCCACAAACAAGCTAGTGCATGATCCACCATGGAGGATGGAGGGTCGTTCATCTTCTGCTATATATATGTGCAGCAACTGTTGAAGAAAGACACACAAACACCAAACTGAAAACGCTCAACTTTGGCTATACATTGCACTCCTTCCTCTCAGCATTTCCATACGATTTTCTGAGTTTCTACTCTTTCGTTCTGCATTGTTTTAACTTCAAACAAAGCAACTGTAAGTGTGATTTGCTACCGAACTTTGTGTTCGCTGAAACACTGGGGTTTGAAGTACCGCTACACCAGTGTGTGATTCGTTCTATCCTTGGAGGAAATAATCCATAACCTTGGGTACTAGGAGGGGATTAAATTCCTTAAGGAAACACTGTGAATTCAGTGGGCTCGAATTAATTACTGTTTCATTACGATAACTTATATTTTACAGAATTATTATTTACAAATACAGCAATATTGGCGGGACTAACAATCTTAAGGAATTTAATATTTATTTCTGTATTTGAGTTATTCTTATTATTCTGCAAACAAATTTTGTGTACTCTCGTTTTGGAGAGTAAAGCCTTCGTGGCGTTTTGTTGAAGATTAAAATCTACGTGATTTTTACTCCAGTTTGAAAACGTTTATTAAACGTTTGTTTGTGTCATTCTTTTACAGAAAAAATGACGACTGAAAGCGAAAACCAAGCTGTTCCGACGGTGACTGCCAACGCATCGACAAGCCGAACACCGGCGTTGGCACCGGCAGAAAAACCCGAAAAATTTTTCGGGATTGATTTCAAGCGCTGGCAGCAGAAGATGTTCTTCTACTTAACAACGTTATGTCTACAGAAGTTCATCAAGGAAGATGTTCCTGATCTGCCAGATAAAACTCCAGAGAATGAACGCTTTATCGTGATTGAAGCGTGGAAGCATTCTGATTTTTTATGCAAGAATTATATTCTTAGCGGATTGGATGATAATCTGTATAATGTATACAGTAGCGTGGAGACGTCAAAAGAATTGTGGAATGCGCTTGAAAAGAAATATAAAACTGAAGATGCCGGGATGAAGAAATTCGTTGCCGCAAAATTTTTGGACTACAAAATAGTAGATAGCAAGTATGTTATTACCCAAGTTCAGGAATTGCAAGTGATTATTCATGATCTACTTGCTGAAGGTCTTGTCATCAATGAATCATTCCAAGTAGCAGCAATGATTGAGAAGTTGCCTCCGTTGTGGAAGGACTTCAAAAATTATTTGAAACACAAACGAAAGGAAATGTCCCTTGAAGATCTCATTGTTCGGTTGAGAATCGAAGAGGACAATAAAGTTGCTGAAAGGAGAGGCCGTGGAAATTCAACAATAATGGGAGCAAATATTATTGAAGATAACAAAAAGAGGAAGAAGGCTTCTGGTCCGAAATACAACCCAAGCAAGAAGCGGTTCAGTGGAAACTGCTACAACTGTGGGAAAATCGGACACAAATCTACGAAGTGTCGTGCTCCGAAGAAAGACAAGAAAAGGGGTCAAGCAAACATGGTAGTAAAGCATGATGATGTTGATAACTTGTGTGCCAAGCTTTCTGAATGTAACTTGGTGGGAAATCCTAAACTGTGGTGGTTTGATTCAGGAGCCACTCGCCATGTTTGTGCAGTTAGAGAAGCTTTTGCTACTTATGCTCCTGCTGGACCCGGAGAGACAGTTTATATGGGAAATGCTTCAACAGCAAAAGTTGAAGGATATGGGAAGATATTTCTGAAAATGACTTCTGGCAAGGTCATGACTTTGAACAATGTCCTTCATGTTCCTGAAATGAGAAAGAATTTAGTCTCTACTGGACTTCTTGTTAAGCACGGTTTTAAGTGCGTTTTTGTGTCCAACAAGGTTGTCATAAGTAAGAATGAAATATTTGTAGGAAAAGGTTACCTCACCGAGGGCCTTTTCAATCTGAATGTAATGGTTGTGGAAAACAATAATAATATTTCAGCTTCTTCTTACTTACTTGAGTCAAATGATTTATGGCATGTACGTTTGGGTCATGTCAATTATAAAACCTTGCGGAAAATGATTAACTTGGAAGTACTGCCTAAGTTTGAATGCGAAAAATCAAAATGTCAAACATGTGTGGAATCTAAGTATGTTAAACATCCTTATAAGTCAGTTGAAAGGAATTCAAATCCTTTAGACTTAATTCACACAGATATTTGTGACATGAAGTCAATACCATCTCGCAGTGGAAAGAAGTATTTCATAACTTTTATTGACGATGGTACTCGATATTGCTATGTTTACTTACTGAATAGTAAAGATGAAGCAATAGACACATTCAGGCAATACAAAAATGAAGTTGAAACGCAACTTAACAAGAAAGTAAAAATGATAAGAAGTGATAGGGGTGGTGAATATGAATCTCCTTTTGAAGAAATATGTTTAGAATATGGAATTATTTATCAAACAACAGCCCCTTACACGCCCCAATCTAATGGGATTGCGGAAAGAAAGAATCGCACATTAAAGGAGATGATGAACGCATTGTTGATAAGTTCTGGTTTGCCACAGAACTTGTGGGGGAAGCCATTCTTACGGCTAATCGAATATTAAATCGAGTGCCCCATAGCAAAACACAATCCATTCCATATGAAAAATGAAAAGGAAGGAAGCCCAACTTGAATTATTTTAAAGTGTGGGGGTGTTTGGCAAAAATGCAAGTTCCTAAACCCAAAAGGGTAAAGATAGGACCGAAAACCGTTGATTGTGTTTTCATAGAATATGCGACAAATAGTAAAGCATATCGATTTCTGGTTCATAAATCAGAAAATCCCGACAATTATAATAATACGGTTATAGAATCAGATAATGCTGAGTTCTTTGAAAATATATATCCGTATAAAAAGGAATGTGAGTCGTTTGGTGAAGGATCTAAACGACCTCGGGAAGAAACAAAAGAAAGTACATGTAATCAGGAGAATCCAAGACGTAGTAAACGTCAAAGAACGTCTACTTCATTTGGACCAGATTTTGTGACTTTCTTATTGGAGAATGAGCCTCAAACATTTAAAGAAGCTATGACTTCTTCGGAATCATTGTTTTGGAAAGAGGCAGTCAATAGTGAAATAGAATCCATATTGAACAACCATACATGGGAATTGGTTGATCTTCCTCCTGGAAATAAACCTTTGGGTTCTAAATGGATTTTTAAGAGAAAAATCAAAGATGATGGCACTATTGATAAATTCAAGGCAAGACTCGTAGTCAAAGGGTATAGACAACGAGAAGGTCTAGACTACTTTGATACATACTCTCCAGTTACAAGAATTACGTCCATACGGATGTTAGTAGCATTAGCTGCAGTGTATGGTCTTGAAATTCATCAAATGGATGTTAAGACGGCCTTCTTAAATGGAGAGTTGGAGGAAGAAATTTACATGGAACAACCTGAAGGGTTTGTGGTTCCAGGTAAAGAAAAGAAGGTATGTAGACTTGTTAAGTCTCTTTACGGACTAAAACAAGCACCCAAACAATGGCATGCGAAATTTGACCAAACAATGTTGTCAAATGATTTTAAGATAAATGAATGTGATAAATGTGTGTACATTAAAAATGTTCCAAATCACATAGTCATTGTTTGCCTATATGTGGATGATATGCTGATAATGAGTAATGACATTGCCAACATAAATGCTACTAAGCGTATGCTCAATAGCAAGTTTGATATGAAAGACTTGGGAGTTGCTGATTTAATTCTGGGAATTAAGATCCATAAGACTCCTCAAGGTCTGGCATTGTCACAATCTCATTATATTAAGACAGTACTTGAAAAATTCAAGCACTTGGGCTTTAAAGTTGCAAAGACTCCAATTGACGTGAATCTTGCATTAACAAAGAATAAAGGCCAAAGCATATCACAATTGGATTATGCTCGTGTGTTGGGATGCTTAATGTATATCATGAATTGTACACGACCAGATATAGCTTGTGCTATAAGTAAACTGTGTCGATATACGAGCAATCCAGGCCAATCTCATTGGATGGCAATGAAACGAGTTTTGGGATATTTAGAACATACCCAGAACTTTGACTTGCACTACAGTAAATTCCCTGCGGTGATTGAGGGATACTGTGATGCAAATTGGATCACCGGTTCAACTGATTCTAAGTCCACGAGTGGATATGTATTCACTATAGGTAGAGGAGCGGTATCTTGGAAGTCGTCCAAACAAACATGTATTGCCCGCTCTACAATGGAGGCTGAATTCATAGCCTTAGATAAAGCCGGTGAAGAAGCTGAATGGCTTCGGAATTTCTTGGAAGACATTCCATTTTGGCCCAAACCGTTGGCACCAATATGCATACATTGTGATAGTCAAGCGGCAATTGGAAGGGCTGGGAGCGTTATGTATAACGGTAAATCTCGTCATATACGACGAAGACATAAAACCGTTAGGCAATTACTCTCTAGAGGAATTATCACGATTGACTATGTAAAGTCAAGTGATAATGTGTCGGATCCACTTACAAAAGGCCTAACTAGAGAGGTAGTTGAGAAATCATCAAGGGGAATGGGGCTATGGCCGAGAACAAGTCATTGTGGCGGTAACTCTACCTAGAAGACTGGAGATCCCAAGATCTAGGTTCAAGGAGATCAAACAAAGTCATTAATGACGGTTCAACATTGTCAATAAAATTTTAGTCCGTTCTCGTGATGAGACAATGTTCAGTACCAAGGATAAAGCATTAAGGCTTTTTAATGATTTCTAAATTTGATACAGGGTATATCAAATAGTGTATCTATAGGATGACACGTTTAGGAATCACCTATGTAAGTGTGAAGTGTTAGCCGCTTCAAGGAGAACTTTGTAAGGCCAGTTCTCTACGCACTTATGAAAGCAGGCGGTGTTCATGGCTGAAACGAACACAACAATGAGAGCCAAAGACGGTTAAGGGTCGGTTGTGTGACTTATGGTTGTCTAGGTATACACCAAAGTTCGACGGTTCAAAGATATCAAATCTACCGATTGACCGAGTATATCCGACATAAGTTCACTACGGAAAGTTCAAAGGGAAACCTACTTATCCAGATGCGATTAATCCTTGCTTGCAAATCACACAGTTTTTCCATGCATACTTCCGTGATATAGCCATTCCCCATTCATGTGGGGGATTGTTGAGGTTTTTGTTATTTAAGATGAAATAGTCTTAAAATGAGGGTGAATGGGAAATGGAGGGAAAATGAAATTTTTGAGTAAAATTTTAAGTTTCCCCTCTTGACAATGAGACATTGTCCCATATTGGAAGAGGAAAAGATTTTGGTGGGTATATATATAATTGCTCTTCTTGTAGCTCTTAAAGAGTTAAGAAGAAAGCAAGACTCGCGCCGTCGTCGTCGCTCGCTCGCTGGCTCGGCTTCGGCTACGGCTACGGCTACGGCTTCGGCTTCGGCTTCGGCTTCGGCTTCGGCTTCGGCTTCAGATTCAGATTCAGATTCAGATTCAGATTCAGATTTGGATTCAGATTTGGATTTGGATTTGGTCAAATGATCGATTGATTGATTAATTTTTTGGACCAAATTTATTTGTTAATAGTAAATATTAACGTAAGATTATCCGCATTTGTAATGTATCCGTGTATTGACCACCAGCTGCAATAGCAGCCGCCTAATGCTCTTCCCACCATGGCCAAGTGCTTGCTCCACAAACAAGCTAGTGCATGCTCCACCATGGAGGATGGAGGGTCGTTCATCTTCTGCTATATATATGTGCAGCAACTGTTGAAGAAAGACACACAAACATCAAACTGAAAACGCTCAACTTTGGCTATACATTGCACTCCTTCCTCTCAGCATTTCCATACGATTTTCTGAGTTTCTACTCCTTCGTTCTGCATTGTTTTAACTTCAAACAAAGCAACTGTAAGTGTGATTTGCTACCGAACTTTGTGTTCGCTGAAACACTGGGGTTTGAAGTACCGCTACACCAGTGTGTGATTCGTTCTATCCTGGGAGGAAATAATCCATAACCTTGGGTACTAGGAGGGGATTAAATTCCTTAAGGAAACAGTGTGAATTCAGTGGGCTCGAATTAATTACTGTTTCATTACGATAACTTATATTTTACAGAATTATTATTTACAAATACAGCAATATTGGCGGGACTAACATCAAATAGTCAAAATTGATTACAATCCTTCATATGCATCATACAATATCTAAACCAATAATAGGCTCTCCTGTTTTTTAAGCAGATAACAATTCAAATAGATTCCGGTGAGTAATTGGATCAATGGGTGCAACAATACAGGAGTTGTACACTTGTATGATTTTTCATCAACTAATCAACGTGGGCCTACCGTCTAAGCATACACCACCAAAGATTGCGACTGTCTATCAAATGCATTACCAAGAGATCATCAAAAGCCATAACTAAAGAAATAAAAGGGAGAAAAAATAAAAACATATATGAGAAAGTTCCAGCTATAGGACGGAAATAAACAAGAATACCAAAGTTTAAACCTTTTACCTGTTGACGAAACATGGGCGAATCGTCAAGTCTGGCGAATAACATCTTCCCTTCTTGCATATTTATTCAAACCAACATTAATTTCTTGAGACACATTCAAATCCCCCAAAAGAAAAACTCTAATAATCAAAAATAGTAGATGATTCTTGAAAAGAGAATGTGTGATTAAGATAAAAAAGAAAATAGAGAAGATGAAAATAGTAAGTGGGTTTAATGTTTAGAAGGAGAAGAGATGAGAGCGAAAATGGAGGAAACAAATATTGCTGGACAAATGGGGACCATACTGCGATATTTAATGCCTGTCACCAAAATACTACTCTGTCTCTCTCTTTTCCCTTTCCCTTTAGGAGTTGGTTTTTATTTTTTAACGCGCAGAGAAGAAGGCAAAACAACAAGGTACGGAATGACATTTTAACTGTTATATTGGGCGCCATTGCTTACACCTTCCATTCTTGGTTGCCGACCACTATTCTCTTTTTATATTAACGTAATTAAAATAAAGTACCCGTTAATGTTTTTTTATTTTGGAGTAAACTACCTGGATTATATTAGTTATTTTATCGTCTATCATAATATTACTAGTATTAAATATATAGTGGAAATAAGCATTGTTTTATTTAGGGGACATTTAAACAGCTGGAAACGGCTGGAGTTTGTAAATGCTTTACACCTTGTTTGTATTGTTGTTACTTATCGTAGTATTGTATTGTTTGATAAATACAATGTTTGGATAAATTGTATCGTTTGCCGTCGTTTCATGATGTCACGCACTGATAATATAAAGAATAAACTTACAACATTACTAAGAAAAAATATGATACAAAGTAGAATTATTATATAAAAAGTAGGATAAAGAATAAAATGTGATTATTTAATAAAAAAGAAGGGCAAGATGAGAGGAAAAAAAGTAAAGAAACGATGCCACCATACCAAATCCGTCGTTTCATAAAGTGGCACTTTTCGTCATTACATAACGATAGATTTAACGATACGATACAATAAAATTAAAGTAACAATCAAAATAAATATTGTATTTAAAATAACAATACGATACGTAATAATCATCCAAACAAGCTAACAGTGCTACTCATCTAACTCATTCTAAAACAATTTCCTTTTTACAGAAATTTGTTCATCAATTTTTAAATATTTTTAGTTGTTTAAAAGTATTTTTTATATAATAAATTGTGATTTGTTATAAATTTAGTATGATTTTAAAATATATAAATTATATTTTTTTAAATGAGAAATTGATGTTCCGATCCATTATACATATCGGGGGTTAGAATTGACTCCACGAGTTCCCGTGAACCCAATAATTTTTGCTCAGGTCGTGCACATGTATTAATAAATTCACAGAATAACTATAACTATTCGATTATGAATCTAGTTATTAAATAGAATATAAATTTGAGTTCTCCGTAGAAACGAATAAACTTAAAATTCGTGAACCACATCTATTACACATAAATTAATTGATTACTTTATGTTTATGCCTTAAGTAGTGTCTAAGGTGGGACAACCAAGGTTGGTGCAGATCTAGTGCTAGTTTCAAGACATTCTCCCTTGTTATTTTGAGGTAGTAGTCAAAGTTTGTATAGAAGCTCTACTTTGTATATATTCCAATACCTATTATTACAATAACAACAATATAGTTATCTCACAAGTTGGATCTAAGAAGAGTGAGATTGTCACGACTCAATTTCACCTATAGGTTGTGATGACGCCCAACACTATAACTAGACAAGCCAATTAATACATTAAACATATATCGATAAAATTTAAATTCAAGAAAAATAATAAGACACAAAATTCTACCAATGTGTGTGCCAAGACCTGGTGTCACAAGTGTATGAGCATCTAGTAGATTATACAAAACCTCAAATACTGTCTGAAATAAAAATAGACAGAATGAAAAATACAAGGAGAGACACTGGTAGCTGCAGAATGGCTCAGAAAGGCAGCTCACTACTATGCCTCTAGATAACGTGTGCAAGACGATAGTGTAACAACCTGGCCGGTCGTTTTGAGAATTTAAGTCACGTCCGGCGACATAAGGCCCTTAGCAACTTCATATTATGTGTATTGACTTGCGTGCATGGTTGATTTCAGTTACTGGATGATTCAGAGTGATTTGGGACACTTAGTCCCTAAAACGGAAGCTTAAGTCTTAAGATTTTGACCATAGTCAGAACTATGTGAAGATGACTTCAGAATGGAGTTTTGTCGGTTCCGTTAGCTCCGTTGGGTGATTTTGTACTTAGAAGTGTGTCCGAACTGTAAATCTGAGGTCTATAGCTGATTTAGGCTTGAAATGGCAAAAGTCGAATTTTTGGAGATTTGGACCAGAAGTGGACTTTTTGATATCGGGGTCGGAATATGATTTCGAGAGTTGGAAGAGCTCTGTTATGTTATTTGGGACTTGCCTACAAAATTTGACGTTATTCCGGGTTGATTTGTTAGGTTTCGGCACAGGTTTTAGAAGTTGGAAGATTTAAAAATTTATAAGTTCGATTCGTGGTGCGATTCATTGTTTCGATATTGTTTGATGTAATTTGAGACCTCGAGCGAGTCCGTATTAGGGTATGGAACTTGTTGGTATGCTTGGACGAGGTCCCGGGGGCCTCGGGTGTGTTTTGGACGAGTTTCAGATGTTTTTCATGGTTTTGAACAGGTTTGGTCCTGGTGTTTTCGCACCTGCGACGCTTGGAGCGCAGGTGCGGCTCCGCTTCTGCGTGAGCCTGGTCGCTTCTGCGATCCTTGAGGCCTGGGAACTTGCTCGCTTTTGCGGAAGCTTGCACGCAGGTGCGAAGGCCGCTTCTGCGGTTCCTCGATCACATCTGCGAAGAAGCTCGCTTCTGCGTTCCCCCCTTTCGCTTCTGCGGTGCCGCTGGTGCAGCTGAAAATCCGCAGATGCGGTTCCAGGCCTGGCCAGCTGAGTTCGTAGATGCGGACTCTTTCTCGCAAATGCGAGTGCGTAGGTGCGCCTCTTAGTCCGCATATGTGGAAATCCTAGCAGAATCATTTAAGTCGAGGGTTTGGCCATTTTCTTCATATTTTGAGTTTTAGACTTCAGTTTTGGGAGCTTCCTTATGGGGTTTTCAAGCAAATCGATTGGGTAAGTGTTCTTCAACTAGAATTTATTTATTTTCATGATTCTATCTTTATTTTTATCATTTAATTTGTGTTTGAGTTGAGGAAAATGGTGGTTTTTGAAGAAAATTTTCAAAATAAAAAATCACGATTTAAGGGACGAAATGGTATCGGAATTTGATGATTTTAGTATGGTTAGACTCGTGAGTGAATGAGTGTTCGTATTTTGTGACTTTTACCCGATTCTGAGACGTGGGCCCGAGTCGACTTTTTAGGACGGATTTTGAAATTTTTGTTAAAATATTGATTTAACTAATTAGATGAGTCTATTATGGTTGTATTCATGATATGCAATCTGCGTTTGGCTAGATTTGGGCCATTCGGAGTCTGATAATCGAGGAAAGGGCATTCTTACGGACTGATTGAGCTTGGTTCGAGGTAAGTATCTTGCCTAACCTTTTGTAGGGGACTTCCCCTTAGGATTTGAGTCTTCTGTGTTGATTGTAGTCCGTGTACACGAGGTGGCGAGTGCGTGCACGGACTTATTTGTGAAAAGTTGGCCTTTTAGGGTTCTTAGGTCCTTGTATTCATTGAATATGTAGTTGTTCTTATTATGATTATATATATTAATTACTAGATTCACATCTACATGCTTAATTAGAATCAACTGCTTCATGATCCACTATTATTGTTACTTGATTCATATGTGCCTTAATTGAAACTGCTATCTCTTTTATAGCCATGCTATCTTTTCTGAAAAAGCTGGTGACCTGAAATGTTGGACCCACTTGTACCCGAAAGAATCATTATCACGCGAAATATTGTGCCTCGCCAATATGCATTATGTGTATTTTCATGTCGACCTGAAAAAGTTGTCGGCCTGAAAAAGTTGTCGGCCTGAAAAAGTTGTTGACCTGAAAAGTTGGATCCAATGTACCCGAAAGAATCATCATCACACGAAACATAGCGCCTCACCAATATGCATTATTTAACCTAAAATCACTCTTAGATTCCTACCTGGGTACGCTACGTTTCATTCCCGCAGGTGCAGGTAGACAAGCTGACGGTCCCCCCTTTTTAAGATCCTTGATCAGCGAGAGTTGGTGTGCTCCACTTGATCTGGAGCTATTATTAGTTTTGGTACGCTATTTGTGTATGTAGATATGGGTACGACAAGGCCCAGTCCCGTCCTTTATACAGTTTTACACTCTATTAGAGGTCTATAGATAGTCATTTATAGTTGGATAGTATGTGGCCTTGTCAGCTTCCAGTTTTGGATATATAGTTTTCTATAGCAACCTTGTCGGCTTGCCCTACCGTATTCCGCATGCATCTGTATATATGTCTTTTGGACATGTTTTCTTCATGTATGTTATTCACGTAATACAGCAGTTCATTAACAGATGTTATTCATGACTTACCCTTAATTCATGTATATATCTTAGACGCATGCTTAGGGGTGTTCGACAAGTAGGACTCGGGCACTAGTCATGGCCCATCAGTTTGGGTCGTGACAAAGGTGGTATCAGAGAAGTTCTGTCCCAGGGTTGTCTACAGACCGTGTCTAGTAGAGTCTTGTTTATGGGTATGTTGTGAACCATTATAGACAGGAGGCTACAAGATTTGTAGGATGGTTACATTTCTTTCTAATGTAGATTGTGTGATAGAACGGAGTCGTAAGTATTCACTCCTAATCTTTACCTTATTTATGTTCTTAGTGATTTTAGGTTCCTTGGGTCCATCAGATATTACCAGGAGAAGGGATGCTTAGCCCTAACCTTAGTATCAAAGCTCTTAGGCTCCACCCCCGCATCCATGAGATACTCGGTGATAGTGTTGGGATACAGATAAGAGCTTTCACCCTGCTTGACAACCAGAGACATGTTGGCCGGCATGATGGCACCCACATTGATTAGGTACCCGGCCATGATGGAAGCAGTTAGGACTGCCCGAGGGATTGGGAGATTGTTTTCATTCCGGCTTCGGTCTATGCGACTGCATAAAAATGTTTGCCACTATTTTGCTTCAAATTTGAGGGTGTTCCGCATAATGGGAACCCCTGCTGTAATCCATGGTGGTGGTGGTCCTGGAACTGCTAGTATCTCAGCTAACCAAGGGCGATCTGCATCAATCAGTGCGAACTTCTCTAAATAATGCACCGGCTCCATATCCTCTAGCCCAAAATAAGTGTTCAGGGTGCTCTGATCAAATCGTACTTTCAAGTTCCGCACCTTAGTTACCTTAGTCCCCTTTTTGATGTGCGCCACATTGGCATAGAACTCAGAGTGACAGAGGACGAGCGGGGTCTTCTAGACATGTGCCACCGTATTATCTACGCCATGGGCATTGTGGAGGTGAGCGGAGTTACCTTTACTACATTTTAGCTGTCAGGAGCAGTGTACCAGTGGTGGAAGGCTTATAAGGAGGGTAGACCAGCTGATGCAATACCACTCACTTGGACTCAATTTTCAGAGATATTCTTTAGGGAGTTTGTTCCCCAAATCCTTCGGGATATGTGGTGCACAAAGCTTGAGAAGCTACGTCAGGGCACTATGACAAAGTCAGAGTACAACATTAGATTTAGTGAGTTTCCTCTTAGCACCTGCTTTGGTTTCTACAGTTAGGGAGCAAGTTCGCAGGTTCATTGATTGGCTCAATTATGGTATCTAATTTAGAATGGATGGGGGTTTTGGGATGGATATTCCATTTCAGCAGGCTGTGGAGATCGCTCGCATGTTAGTGGGTATGTAGGGCCAGGAGAGAGAGAGAGAGAGAGGACAGGGAGGCTAATAGGCCTTGTGGACTGGGAGGATCTATCGATCCCTATTTTGGTGGCAGGGTGCATCATGATAGAGGTTATGTGGGTTAGTCAGTTTAGTTTGCACTTCGGGCTTCACGTGGTATTTCAGATATCCATGGGTTCCAGAGTACCCGTACCGGACAGCTTCCACAGCCACATCAGCGGAGAGGTTGCTTTGAGTGTGGGGATACTAGACACATGGTGAGAGATTGTCCCAGACTCCGGACGGATGTGTCATAACAAGGTATTTAGGCTATGAGTTTCGGTCTAGTTGCTGCTATACCTGCATCGCCAGCTAGGGGTGGAGGACATGCGGGTAGAGGTCATCCTAGAGGGGGAGGCCAGGCCCATTGTTATGCTTTTCCTAGTTGGACTGAGGCTGATGTACCAGATGATGTCATTACAGGTATGGTTTCGATTGGTTATAGAGATGCATTAGTATTATTTTGATCTGGTCCCATTTATTGGTAAGATTCATCCTACCTTGCTTCAGATATGGTTGTATTTTATGATTCTTGTACTCTGTTCATGTATTTACGCCAGTTAGGGGATTCTATTGTGATAGCACGTACTTATCATTTTAGTTTATTTCCTATTGAGGGCCATGAGGCTTGGGTGGACTATCTGTTAGTTAACAAGGTAGATTTTGATGTGATTTTTGGATTGTTTGGCTCGACTCGTAATTCGAGTGATCTATAAGTATGGAAGCTTGTTACGTGTTGTGGTTTTCGTTCTATGGGATTGAGTTAGTAGAGGTGTTTAGTTGCTTAGATGTTTATCTTATTCGTGCTTCCGAGCGGAGGATGGGGACCTAGTATTCATTGTGGTCGTTGTGTGTGTCTTGTTTCTTCCTGGTGAAATGGATCCGTAGTACGGTATCGACGGGGAGTTGTGTCTGTTAGACTTGTGCGATAGTTCTCTCATGTGATCCTCTTTTCAGAATCAGTCATATTCAGGTTATGCTTGTTGGGGATTGAATTGCGATGTATGTACCCGAGTGGAGTTTGATGTGGCTATTGGATCGGGCGAGTAGTTATGAGTTCTACATGTTTCTTGCGTCATTGTAAGTGTTGTAAAGTTCTGGAACAAGATTCTAGTCGATATAAGTTTGTTTGCCGGTACCGGGCTTGGTAATAGCTATTATGGTCAGAGTTGATGCTATGGGCATATGGGTGATTGTTATGTCATTTGGTTATGTCTTGTAGATGTATGCATGTGCTATTATAGCTATTTGAGGATTATACAATGTGTTTATGCGAGAATCGGGTCCTTGATGGGTTTAAAATTTTAGTTCCAAGATTTATTGGCATGATTGGAAGGAATAATCTTCGGTTGAGATGGTGTTGTCGGCACTATATAGATTGGGGTGATGTAGGATCACCCGTGGGTATGTGTATGGTGAGTTTATGCAGTGATTTGATGGATTGGGAAGGACTCTTGAAATGTTCGAGGATGAACGTTTGTTTAAGAGAGGCAGAATTTAACGACCCGAACGGTCGTTTTGAGCCTTATGGTTTCGTTCAGTGGTTCGAGGTCTTGAGTGGCTTAATATTATGTATTATGACTTGTGTGCATGGTCGGATTTGATTTTCAGATGTTGCTGGATTTCTTTGGATGAGTGATTATCACTTTATAAGCTTAAATTGAAAATATTGATCAAGGTTTGAATTTTTTGAAAATGACCCTGGAATGGTAGTTTGACGACTCCGGTAGGTTTGTATTGTAATTTTGGACTTGGGAGTATGTCAGTAATTAAATTCTGAGGTTCGTAGGTTGATTTGTGTTATTTTGCCGAAAGTTGGCAATTTAAAGCTTAGAATTTTGATAAGTTTTACCGTAAGTTGACTTTCTGGCTATCGGATTCAGATTTTGGTTTTGGGACTTTGAATAGGCCCATTCCATTATTTGAAACTTGTCCACAACGTTTGGCATCGTTTCGAGTTGATTTGATGGAAATCAGACGCGCGATTGTGTTTTTAGAAATTCACGAGTTTCATATAAATTCCATGTGTTTTGGAGGTACAACTCTTGGTTTCAGATGTTATTTTGATGATTTGATCGCGCAAGCGAGTCTGTGTTATGTTTTTAGACTTGTATTGATGTTTGGTTTGGAGTCCCGAGGGCTCGGGTGAGTTTCAGATGCATTTTGGAGTGTTTGAGGAGTTGCAGTTTTGCTGGTTTTTAACAGGTGTTGTAGATCTCGCAAATGCGAGATTTTGTTCGCATTTGTTAGAATGAATTTGCGAGGAGGGACATCGCTAGTGCGAGAAAGGCTGGGGACTTCTTGGTTGGCTTTTGCGAACATTTTGTTCGCATTTGTGAAGGGGCCTAGGCTGGGACAGTTTCGTATTTGCGATCTTAGGGTCGCTTTTGCGGTGAGCTCCTTGTTTGCATTTGCGAACATTACGTCGCAATTGCAACATAAGCATGGGTGTGGGGAGTATCGCTTTTGCGAATCATTCTTCGCATGTGCAGGGTTCGCATTTGCGATACCTTCGACTGAGCATATAAGTTGGGGGATGAGATTTTAGTCTCATGTTCATATCTTTGAACCCTAGACTTGGTAGGAGGCGATTTTCAAGAGGGATTTTATCTACAATCATTGGGTAAGTGATTTTGATCAATTTTCAACTATTTTACATGATTATATATGAGATTTAACATCAAAATTGTGAGAATCAAAGTGAAAATTTGAGAAATATTTTCTATGTTCTAAAAAAATGAGAATTTGAGTTTAGAAAGTCGATTTGGACTCGAATTTTGAAACAAAATACATATATAAACTCGTGGGGTTATGGGTAGTCGGAATCTACCCTTGGACCCGGGTTTTGACTGGATGGGCCCGAGGTTGGCTTTTGTTGACTTTTGAGGAATTGTGCAAAGATCATAGCTTTAATTATTGGAATTGATTTCTCTTGCATTATTTGATGTTATTAAGTCGATTTTGTTTAAATTTGAGCCGAGCAGAGATTAATTGTAAAGGAAAATCTATTTTTGAGTATTAATTGAAGGCTTTTGAGGTAAGTATCTTGTCTAACTTTGTGTGAGAAAACTACCCCATAGTGAATTTTTTGTTTGCATTATTTGAACTACGTGAAAGACGTGTACTCGAGGTGATGAGTCTGTACACATCCTTATATGTGAAAATTTCACCGGTTTAGACTCTTAGGGTTCTTATGCACACTAAATTGAAGTTGCTCTATCATGTTATGTCCTCTATTGTTAAATTCACTCTTATATGCCTTATTTGAAGTTGTTGGTTCATGTTTTATATTTTATTGCAAAATATACTCATACCTCTTTTAATTGTAATTGTCGCCTCTTTATTATCGTATTACCTCTTTGATAGTTGAATTATTCTCAATTGAAGTACCTGTTATCTCTTCCGTAGTTGATTATCCTTATTTGAAATTATTGTTACATGTTATCTCTTCCGTAGTTGATTATGCTTAATTGAAGTCGATGTTACATGTTATCTCTCTTATTGTTGAACTACTCTTACTTGAAGTCATTATTACTTGTTATGTCTTTCATTGTTGAGCTTATTCTTCCGTTTCATTGTATTGTTCCTTTTTATTGTATTGTTGTCATTCTTGTATTGATTTACTTGTCTTACCTCGAATTATTTGTGTTCTTGTTATAGTCGGTGTTGTTGAGCTATGGTTGTGGTATTGGAAATGTTGTTATGGAAAAATTGGGGTGTATGGGCACACGTGGTGCAGGTTGTTATATTGTGTTGTTATTATTGATATTTGCACATGCAGCGTGATAAGACAGGCATTTACTTTATTGTCGCGCAAGCGGCGAGACAAAGGGGGGCTATGTCGGGGATGATTTGTGATGGCCAAGGGGCATTGTCATTGATGATATTTGTGTTGTGGTGACTATCTTGTGTGAGTCATGCATGTTATGGGTTCTGTTGTGTTGTTTTCAATGTGCCATTTAGTGTCTCTTATCTTACTTGTTCACTCGAGTTGTGATAGTACACTAGCACAAGCATACATCGTAATCTGTCACTTATATCAGTCCAAGAATATGAACCTAGGGTTGTATACAAACTGTGTCTGGTAGAGTCTTATTTATTAGTGTGTTGTGCACCACACTTATAAACAGGAGGCTGCAGGACATATAGGATGTTATCATCCCTTCTTATCTTAGATCGTGCGGTATAAAGATTCATTTTCCTAACAATATGTTATGTTTTCAACAATGTTTAAGAAGGCTACAACCGCCCAGAAGGGAAAGTCTAAGTCTGCGGCTGGTGAGACTACGAGTTGGGCACCACGAGTTACCAGGGCTCGGGGAGAGTCTTAGAGTGAGATTCCATCTCAGACCTCACATACTCCGTCCTCTCCAGAGAACTCCGAGGGGCACTAGCGCCAGCGTCTACCCCTGTAGACCCAGCTCCTTAGCCAGATCCATCGGGTCAGGAGATGAGAGATGCTATTCAGCTATTGACTCGATTAGTAGCCGCACAGGCTTGGCGCTAGGAGGTAGGTATTGGTCATGCAGATAGGGCCATTAGTGCGATGATTTCATTAATTTGGAACCTCCGATATTCACTAGAACAGATCCAAACGACGACCCTCAGGTATTTATCGATAGGATGCATAGGACTTTGAGGGTAATGCAGGCCACTACGACTGAGTCAGTTGAGCTAGCTTCTTATAGACTTCAGGATGTTGCAGGTAATCGGTACGAGTCTTGGGAGTTTTACAGAGGTGAGGATGCCCCTACAGTAATATTGCAGGAGTTTACAGAGGATTTTCTTCATCATTATTTTTCACTAGAGCTTAGACGGACCAGAGTTGATAGGTTTTTGACCCTTCGGCAGGGTAATATGAGTGTTCGGGAGTACAACCTTTATTTTGATTCTTTGGCTAGGTATGCTCCCACTATTGTAGCTAAGATGGAGGATCAGGATCACCGGTTCATGATGGGGTTAGAGCCGCACCTTCTTAATGAAAGTATGTCGGTCTCACTTCAGCCAGGCATAAATATTTCTCGTATTCAGGCATACGCTCACGGTGTAGAGGAGTGTAAGCAGAAGCAGAGGGCCGATCGTGAGCATGAAAGAGCTAGAGTAAGAGAGCGAGATCTTCGGGTCCTTCTAGTGAGTTTCGAGGTGGTCAGAGATAGCAATACCCGAGGTATCTAGCCCAGCCATCGGCTAGTGCACCCCCCAGTTTGCCGGTAGGAGATTTTATTGTTCCAAATATTCAGGGCCTAGTCAGAGTTCTAGGGCCTCTAGTTCTCAGTATAGGGGTGATTCAAGTCAGATAAGGCCGCCCTTGACATGATGTGCTCAGTGTGGTAAGCGGCATGCCGAGCAGTGCCTTATGGGGTTGGGTGTTAGTTATACTTGTGGTTATCCAGGCCAAGTTATGAGAGATTGTCCGACGAGAGGTAGTACATGCTTAGTTCAGCTAGCGGGATCTGTAGCTGGTTCGTCATCATCATTACGCCCCCTTTGCAAGTTTCACAGGCACCAATCGGTCTTGGTAGAGGCAAAAGTGTAACATCTAATTCGAGCGGTCCTCAGAATCGCATTTATGCATTAGCAGGTCGACAAGATCAGGAGTCGTCACCAGATGTTGTTACAGGTATATTATCAGTCTCCTCATATGATATATATACATTGATTGATCCAGGTTCCACCTTATCGTATGTCACTTCGTTGGTTGCTAGTAAGTTTGGGATAGAACCTGAGTTGGTTAAACCTTTTGAGGTGTCTACACCTGTTGGGGATCCAGTGATAGCTAGGCGGGTATATAGAGATTGTATAGTAGTAGTTCATAGTCGTTCTACACTAGCAGACTTCATTGAGTTAGATATGGTAGAATTTGATGTTTTAATGGGTATGGATTGGTTGGCTTCTTGTTATGCTAACGTTTATTGTAGATCAAAGATGGTTCGATTCTAATTTCTAGGGGAGCCTGTTTTGTAGTGGAAAGGTAATACGGCATCGCCGAGAGGTAGATTTATTTCCTATCTCAAGGTAAGGAAGATGATCAGAAAGGGCTATATTTATCACTTAGTTCGGGTACAGGATGTGAAAGTAGAGTCACCGACCCTTCAGTCTATCCTTGTGGTTAATGAATTTCCTGATGTTTTTCCCAATGAGTTTCCAGGCCTTCCGCCAGAGCAAGAGATTGAGTTTGCTATTGATATATTACTAGATACTTAGCCGATATCTATTCCTCATTATAGAATGGCACTTACAGAGCTGAGAGAGTTGAAAGAACAACTAAGGGATTTGCTTGAAAAAGGCTTTATCAGACCTAGTACATTACCGTGGGGACCACCTGTATTATTTATGAGGAAGAAAGATGGTTCATTTCGGATGTGTATTGATTACAGGCAGTTGAATAAGGTGATGATTTCGAACTTTAGAGTATGTTCAGGTTGAGTATCGGATGATCCGAGAGCGATTCAACGCTTATTATCAGAAGTTTTCATTTTTGAAGGTTTGAAACTTGCTAAGTTTGACTTACGGTGAATTTTGGTGTTATCGGACTCCGGCCGGTGTTCTGGGACCTTGTATAGATTCATTTATTGATTGGAACTTGTGTGTGAAATTTTGTCGTGATCCGGAATATCTAAGTGTGATTCGGACGCGTTCAGAGAAGAATGAAGGTTTGAAAGTTGAGAGAGTTTAAGAAATTGAATTTGATCATTAATTCTTGGTTTCGATGTTGTAATTCGTGTTCTGAGCATTTTGAAAAGTTTACATAGGGTATATAAACTTGTTAGAATGATTGGACGGGGTTCCTCGGACCTCAGGTGAGTTTTTGGGGTTGTTTCGGACCACTTTTAGGCCCTTTTGAACTGATGATAACTGATGCCAGGGGTGTAAATCATGATCGCGGAGGTCTGGGCAGTGATTGTGAAGAGAAAAATGCATTTCAGGCCTTGTGAATCGCGATCGCGGAAGGTAGGGTCGCGATTGCGTAGAAGGAATTTCTGCTGTCAGTGGTCTCACTTTGGGAGATTATATCTTATAATCTATAAGGAATTTGAGGAAGATCTAAAACTAAAAGTTGTAGCCCTTGGAATATAGTTCTCAAAACATTAGACCATTTGTTATTTGGAATTTTCTACAAAATGGTATGGTCATTAAACCGAAGGGTGACTGTGAAGAAGAAAACACAATTTGTACATCAGGATCGCGAGATTTTGGCCGCGATCGCGCTGAAGAAAATGATGCTGGAATATTTGTTAACCGTGATCGTGTGGCTAATGATCGCGATCATGAAGAAGGAGTCCAGGCAGGTGTATTAAACATCTAATTTCGGGATTTTGAACTCATTTCTTCACTTTTAAGTCCTTGGAGTACATGTGGGGCGATTTGGGGTTATTGTTGAAGACTATTTTAGCCATATATCATAAGTTAAGTTATTCCTACTTGTTTCGAGTTAAATACATAGATTATATATGGATTTTAACATGAAAATTTGTAGAAATTGTGGGATTTTTGAAAGAAAACCTAGAAATGCTAAATTTTGATTTTGACCTTGAAATAGGATATGGATTTTGGAATAAATTATATATTTGAGTTCGTGGTGTTATGGATAATGTTTATCTTAAAAAAATGTCGAAATCCGAGAATGTGGGCCGGAGGGTTGATTTTGTTTACTTTTCGAGTGGTGTTGCACCCAAAACAAGATTCAACTTGTGATTTCTCTGTTGTTGATGAAAAAGAGTTGCCACCTAATATTTAAAGGTAATACTAGGGTACCTATTTAATTACTAAAGGTCATGTTTATTAGACTGCTAACTGGTGAGATTATGGGTAATAGTTCTTATTCTTCTAAGGAGAAAGTGTTAGGCACCCATTAAAATCTATCTGAGGTAGCTCCATATGACATAAGACTAGATTTAGGACTAATTATTTGTACTACGCTTAACTAGTGTTTAAAGAGTGTAGCTTACCATATATTAGGACATAATACCTACAAGGGAAGGGTGTAGTTTAATGAGGTATGCGTTTAAAGAAGAATCTTAGGAAAACAATGTTAGTATATATATATGCTTGAAAAGAGCTTTAAAAGATGGGGTGTTTGCATGAAAATGTGTAAAAGAGAAGCTAAGTTAAAACATTTTGTTTCTTAAAGCATGAAAGTTCATATTACTCAAATGAGGTGAAGGTTTTATGAAAATAAGCCTAAGATATACGTTGGTTTGAAATATTGGGCTTGAAAGAATCGTTTGAAAATACTTTTTTTTGGGGGGGGGGGGGCAGCTAGCCCCTTGATCTTAGAAATAAGTTGATTTCCTTTTTAGAAAATTAAGCTCGTGATTCAGTTCTGGATTTTTCTTTTTGAAAGAGGGACTGCCTCCTTTTGTTAGGCCTTTGGGCTTCAAAGTACTTTAGAAGAGTTAGCAAAGCATGATGAATTAATAATAACAGCTCATGATTAGCGGGTGAAGGGTTAATTAATAACTAATGCTTCTTTTGATCCTAGTTTCTTTAAAACTTGCCTAAGTGATTTTATATTAATTAAAAGATAAAATAAAGAATTCAATCCAATATATAATTGGTGTATACACGTGAGATAAAACAACATGAATACTATAAAGGACAATGACATAGTAGAGTTATAGAATAGCGAAAGAAGAAAATAAAAGAGTAAAGGGAAAGAAAGGACTCTGGTGTTTGGGCCTCAAAGAGGTAGACCCAGCAGTAACAGGGATGACAGCTGACTCTGGACTCCCAGGATATAGCAATGCTGGATTTGGGATTGAGTTCCTTAAGAACTCAGCAGGTCCAAGCCATTGTACATGTTCAAAAAAAGAAGAGAAAAGGTCATTAGAGAGACAGTACTATACACATGCCCATATATGAAATTTGCAAAGCAAATAGTAAAGGAAAGATAACTAACAATAATTGAACACTAAGGAGGTTATACTAATGTGGTTGTTATGTATAGTAAGTGACCCACATTGAACACCTTTCGTTGTCATTAAACACTAAACCTAAATAGAATAACAAGTGTCAATGGATTAAGGGCTAAGGAGAGAATTCCAGTCAAGGTCATTGCCCCCTTTGAATCCCCCGACACTTCAAAGTTCCCAAGGGTCTCAAGGCCCAGGGCAATGCTTGTGCCGGGGAGAGAAACCCAACCTAGAGTTAAACTCTACTCCCAAATACCCTTAACTTAATAACTCATTATTCCCTATATGTTTGATTGCCAATGAGGTTCTTTCAATGTAAATCAACTACTGTAACATTCCCTACCATAGAAGCATACCCTCTTCTTAACAAAATAATATGAAGAACACAAAAATAGTTCCCATTTCTTATAACAATACTTCCAGTTCTAAGTGATTGATTAACATACTAGACAGACATGAAGCTCAAATTTCCAAATACATACATAGGCAGGAACATCATACTATTTTTGCTAAAGAACCAAACAATTGGAATCAAACATCTCAAAGATAGATAAATAGCACATAGTTGCTTAGGGATACAAATGCTATTGCCCTAATAGATTGATCATAGGTTGGTTTAACTCAAATCATACACACATAGGTCAATACTATTTGGAACCCTTTGAAAACATCAGCAAATCTTTCAAACAAGCAGTTATAATCAGGAGCCTCTACAGGTGTTATTAGGAACACCTGAGTACAATCAGAACTTAAAACATGACTACATGTTTTCAGATTAAGAATGAAATTCCCTAAGAGTACTTAACAGGATCACAAACCATCAACCTCACTTCATTTTGGAACTAAAAATAGAACCACTTATTTATAGGAGTGTAATGAAATAGGCAAGTTATTGTACTCAATCAATAATAATAAGAAGTTTCTCCAAGACTAAATTCAATTCAGATTAACAGGGAAAGCGAGAACTGACTGCAGTTTTAAAATAGTGTTCAAAAGTATGAAGTCGTGAGGGATAAATAAAGACGTGTGCCAAGCTTTCATTCATCCACGCATATAGAGATTTCAACCAAAGTTATGATCTCACAAGATATGATGAGTCTCACCATTACAAAATCAGATTTTCAGTATCATTAAGGGTTTAAGAACATGGAAACATCATACTAAGCACACTTAACTCAACTGTACAGACTAAGTTTAATAGCTAGACATAATAGAGTTGCATTCCGCTTATAAAACAGTTAAATATTCAATATGACTAACCTAATTCATGAAAGACAACCCGATCATAACAAAACATGTGCAGAGTGATCACCGATGTTCATAGAAGTTTATCCTATAAGACTGTTTCATACTCAGAGATACAACTAATAGTTAGACATGGATATAAAGCTTTCATAGTGACGACTCAACAGATGCTTACAGGTTAACAAATATTTATATACAGAATAAAAGAATTTAAACACTTTAACTTCATAGACCTTAACCAAATGATGCAGGGTTACACTATGTACTTTTATGTATGTTCTAGCTAGAATCATATAACAGCAACCCAAGTATAGAACAACAGAACTCAAAAGAATATAGTATGATAGGCATGAAGATTATAACAGAATATTAGAGGAAAGTCTGAAGTCTAGGTAGACATGTGAAATCATTGAGGCATGTTAAGCAGCTTAATCACATAGGGTGTTTAATACATAATAGAAGTCATAAGGTCACATAGCAACTTAATCAACACTGATGAAAACATAAAAGAAAATCACAGATCATCAACAAGTCATTATGAACCAAAATAATCAATCATAGACTAATGAAAAACACCATAAATGAAGCAATTAACAGAAAGACAATAGTATGTTCATGATTTTCGAATGAAGCAATTAGAGAGGGGGTGGAAGTACACTGACCTTTTCTAGGATAGCAGACCAAACATGGTTACTAACTTAGCCGTATGAAAACCAAGATTTTGAGTAGTGAAGAAACCCGAAAACAAAAAGGAATAGAGATCAAATCAGAAAAGAAACCTAGTATCGTAACTCGTATGAAACTTCAGACTATTGTTTGGTGTGATTGTAACTTGTTCAATGTTAGTAGGTGGTTCTTAGGTTGTGTTAGGTGAGAGAACTCAAGGTTTTATTTATATTGCCATTAATAGCTTAGGGTTTCAGCTAAATTCAAACTCAGTAGTGGAAGATGACGACTACTAGATGATGCAAGCATAGACGAGTGAAAATCAGAGAGACAGAGGTGAAATTGGTGAGGGATTTTTACCTGAGAAGAGAGTAAGTTGACCGTTGATGGAAATATCCATCGGGTAAAGCCCCAATGTCCATAGGTAATTGCACTTGACCTCTGGACCTCGAATAATCATAATGAGGTTCTGAGGAGGCTCCAATGCACTTTGATTTGAAAGAACAGAAGAAAATTTCGGACGCTTTGAGATTTCACCCTTTGGTCTGTGACTTCAACATTAGGGCTTTTGGAATTAAATTGTGGAAACATAAAGAGAGTGATGAGATTCGTAGTACAGAGACAAGAGAGATGGCCATGCATGCCATGGATTTGAAAAACGATAGATGATTTGAAGTTTTATCTCTAGGTTACGGTTTTCGAATTTAGGGGATTTGAATTACCAAGGCGAAATGGGAAAGGATTCGGCGATAATCATGGGTAATGAAGGCAGAAGGAATGATTTCCTGTCATGATTCATGTCCTTGCACTAATTAGTGCAAGGTTATGTGATTGACGGGTCTGGTGAGTTTGAGAGTGATGAGAGAAGAAGGGGAAAAAGAGCGGCTGAGTCTTTGGAGTGATAGATTAGGGTTAGGGGATTGGGGGTTGGTCGTCTCTAAGATAAGATTTTGAGAATGAATCTGGGCTGTTTACTCATTGGATCAATGACCCTAATAATTAGGGACTAAATCAGTTGTAAGAAATTTTGGTGGCCGTCAGATCCTTGTGATCCAACAGTTAAGATTAAGTCTCTGGTGTCTTAAAAATTAAAAAGGAAAGTAGAGTAAAATTATGGGTCGTTGATCTAGGAAATAAACCACTCAGATTAGTTGTGTTTGTTTTGTGAGTGTGGGAGAGCGGTGACGTGGCTTTCTTTGATTGGTTCGAATGGGTTGGGGCAGATTGTTGTGATGACCCGATAGCTCATCTAGAGTTTTAAACCTTAATTCTGTGTTTCAAAACCTAAAACATCTCATTTTAGCCTTTCTCGATTTGCGTGCATAGTCCGTATTTTTTTCTAAGAGGCTTTTATGTTAAAAATTATTAAAATGTGAAATTTGGCCTTAAAGATCCATTTGAGTTGACTTCAATCAACAATTTGAGCAAACAGACTCGGATCTGTGTATTGAGGATCCTGGTGGGTCCGTATCGTGATTTGGGACTTGGGCATATGCCCAGAGTCGAATTCAGAGATCCCTAGCTAGAGTTATCGCATTTTGTCAAAAATTTGAAGTTTAAAGGTTTAATGAATTTAAAGATTTGACCAATGTTTGACTTTATTGCTACCGGACATGGATTTTGGTTCCGGAGCTTAGTATATGTTCATTACTATAATTATGAATCGTCTGCAAAATTTGGTGAAAAACGGAGTTGGTTTGACGTGATTCAGACGTCCGGTTGTTAAAATAGAAATTCAAAAGTTTCATTGAAAAAATTTCATTTGATTTGGTGTCCGATTTGTAGTTCTAGGTGTTATTTTGGCAATTTGATTGCGCGAGCGAGTTCAATGAGATTTTTTGACTTGTGTGCATGTTCGGTTTGGAGCGTGAGGGCTCGGGTGAGTTTCAGATAGGCTACGGAGTGAAATTGGACTTTGAAAATAGCTGGTGCCCTGCTGTTTCTGGTGCAGGCCTCAGACCTTGCAATTGCGAGGTCTGGCTTTGCATTTACGATAAGGTAGTCAACATGTCAGGTTCACAATTGCGAGATGCTCCCTCGCAATTGCGAAGAGTAGCTGGGCACCATGGGTTCGCATTTGCGAAATAGTACTGGGGAGGGAATGGTTCGCAATAACGATCAATGGGTCGCAATTGCGAACAAAACCGTCACATTTGCGATAGTAGCGGAGATGGGGGACCTTCGCAATTGCGAAGGATTTCTCGCATTTGCGGGGTTCGCAATTGCATTTCGCAATTGCAAACCCCAGGTCGCAATTGCGACATCTTCGCCTGGACTTGAGCTAAGTTATACGGGAGTTTGCTCATTCTTTCAGCTTTTCAAACCTAGAAACCTTAGAGGCGATTTTTCCAAGAGCTCTTCTTCCCCCATTCATTGGAAAGTGATTCTAACCTACTTTCTTTCAATTACCCATTACATTTTATAAGATTTCAACCAAACAATCTAGGATTTTCATGGTAGAAATTGAGGATTTGGGTGGAATTAGGGATTTTTGTAAAATTGGAATTTAGACCTCAAATTGAGGTCGGATTTTGAAACAAATTGCATAACCAGGCTCGGAGGTAAATGGGTAATCGGGTTTTGATCCGAATTTCGGGTTTGGACCAAGCGGACCCGGGAGTTGACTTTTTCAGTAATGACCTAAATTGAACCTTTCTCATTCGTGGGTAGTTCTTAAGGCTTATTTTGAATCGTTGGTTGATAATTTGTTAGATTTGGTTGGCTCGGAGGCTTGTTCGAAAGGCAAATCCGTGGTTGAGCTTTGAGTTGATTGCTGGAGCGAGGTAAGTGTCGTGGTTAACCTTGACTTGAGGGATTAGAACTTGTTATGCTTATTTGCTATGTGTTTAAATGTTGGGTACATCGTATATGTGAGGTGACGAATACTTATGCGTTGTTGTTGGGTTAAAGCATGCGGTTGAAACTTGTTTCTCATGATTTATTTCCTCCTTTGATTATGATATATATGTCTAGACTAGTTTATTACTTAATTGGTCATTCTTTCCGCATTTATTAATTATTTGTGATAATGGAATATTATTGGAAGTTGAGGCTCGGTATTGTGAAAATGTTGTCGATGTAAGGTTTATTCTTGATTATTCTTTCTCCCAAATTTCATATATTCATTGCTTCATGGTAAGAGAGAGAGTGTTAATGCACGAAGGGTGATGATGTGCCGATTATTGTCCCATTTGTTAAATTTATACATAGTGAGGAAGAGAGTTAAAGAACGAAGGGTGGTGTCGTGCCGTATTTATCATTTCATGATGAAATTGAGAGTAAAAGCACGAAGGGTGATGTCGTTCCATATTTATCATTTTATGGAGAGATTGAGAGTAAAAGCACGAAGGGTGATGTCGTGCCATTATTACTGTTTCATGGTGAGGTTGAGGGTAAAAACACGAAGGGTGATGCCGTGCAGTTTATATTCATTATGTTTATCAGTTTCATTGGCTGAAGGTTTATTGATTGTTTCATGTTGTCATTCCATGTTGTAGTTAACGTATTTTGTACCCCTTTTTGCATGTCCCCTCCCAATAGTACATGTTAAATCCTTATTTGTTGTTATGTTGTGCGTATATTTTCGTCGGTACATGTTTAATTACCTGTGTGTCCTGTCAAAGTCTCGTCACTACCTCGTCGAGTTTAGGCTCGACACTTATGGAGTACGGTGGGTCGTTTGTACTTATACTATACTCTGCAATTTCTGTGCAAATTTTGGTACTGGTCCCAGCTGTGTGTGAGGTGCATCAGCTCGGATTAGCATCTGGAGACTCGAGGTAGATCTGATGGCGTCCGCAGACCGTGAAGTCCCCTTCCTCTTTCCTTATTTACTGTTCAGCTCATTCGAGACAGTTGTATTTATTTTAGACTCTGTATGTAGAACCTCTAGAAGTCCTGTATTTGTGACTCTAGATCCGGGTTGTACTAGATATTGGATTATTATGTTATTTCGTAGTTCATTTCAACTTCATTTATGTCTGATTGGTTAAATTGTTAAAAGTGTTTAAAATTGGTAAAAGAATTACTCTAACGTTGGCTTGCCTAGCAAGTAAAATGTTAGGCGTCATTACGGTCCCGAAGATTGGATTTCCGGGTCGTGATGATTGCCAATTTGGAGAGACGGGGTTGTTTGGACTGGACCATATCCGGATCTGGGCTTGCACATTGGGCTGAAATTAATTAAGAAATGTCCCTTGTGTAATTAATTAAGAAATTGCAATTGTAGTCATTCGGTCTTTAACCTCTTTAAAATTAATTTAATTAAACCTAATCAATTTTCAATATAATGTAGTAAAATTATAATTATCAAATATACTACTAATACCTTATTTTCTAAATAATGGCGCTAATTAACATAGTAGCCTGTTTATCTAAAATTGACAAAATAATTTGTCAAATTAATTATAAAGCCTATGAGGTGTGTACAAAAGATTATTTCAATAATATATAAATAGTAAGTACATTTGTACTTATATAATACTAATACTAGGTGATTAACTTCATATTAATGCTTAATCAATTTGAATAAATAGGTGTTTATTGATAGAAAATACTTCCAAAATATTTATTGTAAATTATAAAGTACATGTAAATTAATTTTGAAAAAGGAGGGTCAAAATTGGCAATCAACAGCTGCCCCTCTTTGACGGGAGACGACGAAAGAGTTTACGGACAAAGAAATTGAACCAAAGCCAATTTTGTCCCAACTTTTGGCATACATCTCAGGAATGGCATGAAGATCATGAGCTGCAGGATTGGGAGTTAAGGAAGATTCTCGGAGGATTTTTGGGAAGATTTTAGAAATTTGGGGCCGAATTCTGGCTTTGAATTGCTTACATACCTCGGACTTAATGAGGATCAGGCCTTATGTACTTATAGAGTGAGGATTTTGAGAGAACGATACTCACGGGAATTGCCCTAGTATCGTCTTATGACGATACGGCGAGACGGAGGATTGGTTACTCACGATAACTTGAATTTTGCCCCTTAACTCGAAGGATTTGAAAATTTTGAGTTCCACTGTTAGTTTCGTGCTTGAAATTGGATCCTTGGCCCGCTAATGAGTTTGTTGTTCCTCATAGCATTGTAGTTTGGTCTGCTGCTTACAAAAAGTTCCATGTTGTGATATTTGTTCCTGCAAAAATGAAACACACACATATCCGTATATTGCAATGCAGACTATATTAAGATGTGATGTAAATGATGCAGGAATGATGATGTCTGGATGCCGGTGAGCCGTTATTTGGTATCGGGATGATGGGATACTTGAATTTGACTCGAATTGTTAGCCGGGCTGTGTACTATTCCGCAACTGTTAGAGCATTGAAAAGAGTCTCCCTTTGTTGGGAGAGCTTGATTTGTAGAGTGTGTCTCCCCTTGTTGGGAGAGCTTGATTTGTAGAGTGCGTCTCCGCTTGTTGGGAGAGCTTTGCACTAAAATGTAAAGTGATCTCTACTTGGGAGTGATTGACTTAAAATGTAGTCGTGTCTGAAGCTACATGAGAAAAACATCAAAACATTCATGATAATAGCAAAGGAAAAGAAAAGCATGCCCAAGAGATACTCTTGACTGTGAATCTAAGTTGCGGCCATCGATTTGTAGAACGTCAGTGATGAGGTTTGCGACTGTCTATTCTATCCCCGTTGTTACGGAGAGGCGTTGAGAATTTCTCCATTGGCGGAATGAACAATTTGTTATATACAAGGCTCCTATTGGCGAAGTCGACGTTTGATTTTTATACAGGTCGCTCCGATCGATTGTGCTGACAGTTTTCTATATACAGAGCTCTAATTAGTGAAGCTGATAACTCATTTTGTACAAGGTGCTCCGATTGGTTGAGTAGGCGATTTGCTCTATACTGGGCTTCAATTGGTGAAGCGAGCAGTTCATTTTGTACAAGGTGCTATGATTGTTTGAACAAGTGGTTTGCCATATACAGTGTGCCTTTTTCGCATCAAGGGTCTGACTCTGAGGTACCTACAAAGGATTCAAGAATTAGCTTTAGTTGTACCAGAAAAATTTAAGTAAAGGAGAAAGAGTGATAATACTGGGAAAGTGTCAGTTATGTCATTTGCCCTAGTGTGGTCCTAACATTTCCTTGCTTCATATTGGCCCTGCACTCGAAGAAAAATTCTTAGTGGGGGCGGGGGGTTGGTTTGTATCGACCACATTGTTGGTTTTACCCTGGCGCTTGATATGGCTATGCCATGAAGTTCGGTAGGTTGAACAAATTACTGTGTGTTAGAAAACATTTTGAAAATTTTGTTTTAAATTAAGTGCCTGTTACATCCCGTTCGACGTAAGATCGAGAATGAGATTATTTTTGAGAAATAAGTATTTATATTATTTGTAGCAAGTGATAAGTGAGTGCCGTGCAGATCAGAGGGTAAACAAATCAAAGAATGAGTATTCGTTGAAATTTGTCAATTTGGGATAAAATACGGTCCAAGCTATAATACCCGATATTTATGGACTAGTGCCATAGAAGGTACCACATGACCATGATAGTAAGGTATGTAAAGTGTGATAAAAGTAATTAGTATTTTATGAAATTTGAGATAATTCTTAATTATGTGGATAATTGGTTAATTATTAATTTTTTAGTGGGAAATTACCATGCAATTGGAAATTGGTGGATACGTTTGGTGGGAACATTGCCCCAACGTGGCAGCAAGGGGTTTAAATTTCTAAGACTAAATAATGACTCTTGGCTAGATTGGCTAGGTGGCACATTTAGGGGAAATTGGCAAAGTGATCTTTATCAAGTGGGCCCCACAACCACTAAGATATGAGACCTCTCTAATTCTCTAAGGGGGATGTTTGTCTCTACAAAGTAATGGATGAAAGCTTCAGCAAAAGTTCATACGAGACTACATAGCGTAATAGCAACGGGATTTTGCAATTCTAAGGGAGCCCGGTATAACCTTTCTCAAGAATATCATACGGATGTTTCCCTACTTCGATCTTGTTGACACGTATTATGTCGCGATTATCGTGTATTAGAGGGATTGTCAAGAGAATCAACTCAGGTATGTTAAGGCTATCCTTTCTTTCCTTTTGGCATGACCTATATGATACAAACGAAACGAGAAAATGCACAACTTTCATAAATGTCTCTAATCATAGAAGCACTAGGGGTGCCAATGTTCTTGAATTCCCATGTGTCTTATTATTATATCTTCTGTTCATGGGTCTCAGAAAAATGCGTAATTGATAAAGTTTATCTGAAGACATATTGATCTTATGACGTTCCGAGAAATCTTATTAACTTACTTCTTATGTATTTCATTCATTTACCCATGACAAAATGACGTTATATATGCGTATGTTATATGTATATGGGATATGGGAAAAGGTTACGGCGTTATATACGCACCACCACCTGATCAGTTGGTATACGTTGATGATTTCTCTCACGGAGGCCGAGATGATATGATGGGATGCCCTCAGAGGCTTGATGATGTTATGTACACATATACCTACGCATGATACGACATTTATACGAACATGCATGACCTTATAAATATTTTAGGATTCACAAAGTTATTTAGACTTACAGGTGGATTCCTTTACTCCATGTTTCTTTTATGTCTTTTATGTACTGATTTTCAAGCCTTACATTCTCGGTACATTATTCATAGTACCTTGAAGTCTCCTAGAATCAGCAGCACGCACTAACCCCGAGGCTGATAGCTCGCACTGGATCTGCACATGAAAACATGTGCAGGGAAGGGCATGAGTACACCACAATGGTACCCAGTAAGTGCCAAGCCTAACCTCGATCGAGTAGTGACGAGGTCAGGTCAAGGCCCTACCGGAGTAAATATAATAAATTAAACAGTAAAAGATATACGTAAAATTTACAGTAACACAGTTAAAGAAATTCACAAAATTTTAACAGTTAAGGGAGCCCTCGGCTCAGAAACAAGGTAAACACAGTGGGGAATCTCCCGGGATACCGTTCCGTAGTTCCAAATGAATATACAGTACAGAGGGATCTCCCGGAATACGTCTGTAGTCCCAAAGTAAATATGCAGTGTTGGGGGATCTCCCGGAACATGTTCGTAGTCCCAAAGTAAATATGCAGTGCTGGGGGATCTCCCGGAATACGTCCGTAATCCCAAAATAAATATGCAAGACAGGGGGATCTCCCGGAATACGTCCGTAGTCCCAATTTAAATATGCAACGCAAGATGAAATGGCAGGTACGGCATCGAGTTATACAGCTTATACTGAACACAGATAAGGAAAGTAGGAACTTAACTAAGCATGGCGCACAGAATGTCAAATAGGCAGTTAGAACACGTAAGCATGCTTCTCTAGTCTAAGTTTAACAATTAAACGTATTAGTGCAATTTAATAAGAAAAAACAGTTTATGATTTAGAAAGGAAAAACGGAATTTTTTCAATAATAGCCCGTGTACGTACTCGTCACCTCACGTACACGGCGCCCACACATCAATTAATATCAAACATCCTAAGGGAAAGTCCCCAATACAAGATTAGGCAAGCCACTTACCTCGAACCACTCAAATCAACTCGATATCACGTTCTTGCCACGAGTATCCGACTCCAAATGGCCCGAATCTATTCAAATTAATTGCATAATGTAAATATAACTACAAGCAACTAATTTAGCTAATTAATTCGAAGCTAAAGCGTGAAATTAGGAAAAACGCCCAAAACGTCTCCCCGGGCCCACGTCTCGGAATCGGGTAAAAATTACAAATTTTGAACACCCATTCACTCATGAGTTTACTCGAACAAAAATCATCAAAATCCGATGTCAAATTCCCATTCACATCTCAGATTTTCAATTGGTGAACCTTTTCCCCCATTTTCAAACTTCTACCCTCAAATTCCTTAATTAGACGAGGAAAACAATAATAGATTAATGTATTATGATCAAAATAGAGTTAGAATTAGTTACCTAATAGTTCTCCTTCAAAATCCCTCAAGAAATCGTCTCCCACCGAGCTCTAAATCGAATTGGTGAAAAATGAGGAATGAACCCTCGAAGCTGCCTCTTCAACCCAGCGATTTCCGCACCTGCGCTCATGGGGCTGCATCTGCGGTCACGCACCAACGGAAAAATCATCGCAGGTGCGAAGTTCACTTATCCGGACTGGGGCTGCATCTGTGGGCAATTCCTCTCACCTGCGGATACCTCACCTGCGGTCCAAATCGGCGCATCTGCGCATTTCACTAAGGCAGCCAGGCTCCGCACCTGTGGGCTCGCAGGTGCGGTCAAACTTGCGCACCTGCGCTCCATTACCAGCCCCACCAGTTCCGCATCCGCGCACTCCCTCTGCACATGCGGCTCTCGCACCTGCGGCCTCCCTTCTGCAGGTGCGAAACACCAGAACCAGCAAAGGCACTAGATTTTTCTTAAGTCCAAATTCATTCTGTTAAGCATCCGAAATACACTCGAGGCCCCCGGGACCTCAACCAAACATACCAATCAATCCTAAAATACCATACGAACTTACTCGAGCCTTCAAACCACATCGAACAACACCAGAATCATGAATTAAGCACGGATTCAAGCCTAAGAATTTAAAATTTTCCAAATTCTACAAACGATGCCGAACCACATCAAATCTAGTCCGAATGACCTCAAATTTTACACACAGGTCACAAATGACACTACGAACCTACAACCACTTTCGAAATTCCATTCCGAGCTCGATATCAAAATTTCCACTATCGACCGAAATCGCCGAAAAACTAACTTTTGCCAATTCAAGCCTAAATCTACTACAGACCTCCAAAACACATTCCGGACGCGCTCCTAACCCCAAAATCACTCAACGGAGCTAACAGAGTCGACGGAATTCCATTTCGGATCCGTCTTCACACAGTTTCGACTACGGTCCAAACTCTAAGGCTTAAACTCATAACTAGGGAGTAAGTGTCCCAAAACTCTCTGAATTCCATAACCAATCACTCCGGCAAGTCTCAATAGCGGAAACAAATGTGGGGAAAACAGTTTTTAGGGGATCAGGGCTCTAATTCTCAAAATGAACGGCCGATTCGTTACATCCTCCCCCTCTTAAAATAATCGTTCGTCCTCGAACGAGTATAAAGACATTCTTGAAACTATGAAAAGATGAGGGTACTGGCTGCGCATATCCTACTCGGTCTCCCAAGTCGCCTCCTCGACCGGCTGACCTCTCCACTGGACCTTTACTGAAGCAATATTCTTTGACCTGAGCTTTCTGACCTGCCTGTCCAAAATGGCTACTGGCTCCTCAATATAAGATAGATCCTTATCCAACTGGACTGAGCTAAAATCCAATACATGAGTCAGATCACCGTGATACTTCCGGAGCATAGACACCTGGAATACCGGGTGAACTCATGTTAGGCTGGGAGGCAAGGCAAGCTCATAAGCAACCTCCCCAATTCGCCGCAATATCTTAAAATGACCAATGAACCTCGGGCTCAGCTTGCCCTTCTTCCCGAACCTCATGACGCCCTTCATTGGCGATACCCGAAGTAAGACCCGCTCACCAACCATAAATGCCAAATCACAAACCTTACGGTCCGCATAACTCTTCTACCTGGACTGGGTTGTGCGAAGTCTCTTCTGAATCATCTTTTCCTTATCCAGGGCATCCTGGACCAAATATGTACCCAACAATCGGGCCTCGCCCGGCTCAAACCATCCCACCGGGGACCGGCACCGCCTACCATACAAAGCCTCATACGGTTCTATCTAAATACTGGACTGGTAACTGTTGTTGTAAGCGAACTCTGCAAGTGGAAAGTATTGGTCCTATGACCCTCCGAACTCCATCACACAGGCACAAAGCATATCCTCAAGAATCTGAATCGTGAGCTCGGACTGCCCGTCCGTCTGAGGGTGAAAGGATGTGCTGAGCTCCACCCTAGTACCCAACTCCTACTGTACGGTTCTCCAAAACCATGATGTGAACTATGTACCTCTGTCTGAAATGATGGATACTGGAATACCATGAAGGCGGACAATCTCTCTGATATAAATCTCAGCCAACCTCTCAGAAGAATAAGTGGTCAACACTGGGATAAAATGAGCTGACTTGGTTAGCCGATCCACAATCACCCAAATAGCATCGAACCTTATCAAAGTCCGTGAAAGTCCAACTACAAAGTCCATGGTTATTCGCTCCCACTTCCACTCTGGGATCTCTAACCTCTGAAGTAATCCACCCGGCCTCTGGTGCTCATATTTGACTTGCTAACAGTTGAGATACTTGGCCACAAACCCAACTATATCCTTCTTCATCCTCCTCCACCAGTAGTGCTGTCTCAAATCTTGGTACATCTTCGCGACACCGGGATGAATGGAGTACCGCGAGCTGTGGGCCTCCCCGAGAATCAACTCTCGAAGCCTATCTACATTGGGCACACAGATCCGGCCATGCATCCTCATCACCCCGTCATCACCAATAGTCACATCTCTGGCATCACCTCGACGAACCCTGTCCTGAAGAACTAGAAGATGAGGATTATCATACTGGCGCTCCCTGATATGGTCATAAAGAGAAGACCGAGCAACCACACAAGCTAATACCCGGCTAGGCTCTGAAATATCCAATCTCATGAACTGGCTGGCTAAGGCTTGAACATCCAAGGCTAAGGGCCTCTCAGCTTCCGGAAGATATGCCAAACTCCCCAAACTCTCTGCCCGGTGACTCAAGGTGTCGGCCACTATATTGGCCTTCCGGGTGGTACAATATAGTGATATCATAGTCTTTAAGTAGCTCCAACCACCTCTGCTGACGCAAATTAAGGTCCTTCTACCTGAACAAGTGCTGTAAACTCTGGTGATCAATGTAAATCTCACAGGGAACACCGTACAAATAATGATTCCAGATCTTCAAGGCGTGAATAATAGCTGCTTACTCGAGATCATGAACCGGATAATTCTTCTCATGTACCTTCAACTGTCTAGACGCGTAGGCAATCACCCTACTGTCCTGCATCAATACCGTTCCAAGGCCAATCCTCGAGGCATCACAATAGACAGTGTAGGACCCCGAACCTGTAGGCAATACTAATACTGGGGCTGTAGTCAAAGCTGTCTTGAGCTTCTGAAAGCTCTCATCACACTCCTCGGTCTACCTGAAAGGAGCACCCTTCTGGGTCAGCCTGGTCATAGGTGTTGCAATGGATGAAAATCCCCCCACAAATCGACGGTAATACCCCGCCAAACCAAGGAAACTGCGGATCTCCGTAGCTGATGACAGTCTAGGCCAACTCTGCACTGCCTCCACCTTCTTCGGATCTACCTTGATCCCATCACAAGACACTACGTGGCCCAAGAATGCCACTGAATCAAGCCAGAATTCACACTTAGAAAATTTTGCTTACAATTTCTTCTCCCTCAAAGTCTGAAGCACGGTCCTCAGGTGCTGCTCATGATCTTCCCGCGACGGGGAATATACCGGGATGTCGTCAATAAACACAACGATGAAGGAATCAAGACAAGGTCGGAACATACTGTGCATCAAATGCATAAAGGCTGTTGAGGCATTGGTCAGCCCAAATGACATGACAAGAAACTCATAGTGACAATATCTGGTCCTGAAAGCAGTCTTCGGAAAATTCGACTCCCGAATCTTCAACTGATGATAACCTGAACGTAAGTGTAAGGACCCGTAAAAATTTAAACTGAAAACTCAGGGTTTTGTGGTGCCAAGTTAGATTCCTGTGTTATTATAGTAGAAATTGGTTCAAACTTTTTGGATTGAACAGTACCCTATGGACTTAGAGGAAAATGTTTCGCAGAAGAACGCATTTCTGCGGCCCAGTATGCGGTCGCATAATCACTCTGCGGACCGCATAATGGCCGCAGAGTGAAGCAGTATGTTGGCCAAATTGAGGTCAGCTTTGCGGTCGATTATGCGACCGCATAACCACTATGCAGATCGTATATCGATCGTATAATCCCTCTTGGGTTTTTGCGGAGGGAGTTCTGCGGTGCATTATGCGACCGCAGAACAAGTATGCGGACCGCATACTGGTCGCATACCTGGACCGAAAGTCCAGGCCCCTGAGGGCCATTTCTGTGGTCACTTTGCGGACCGCATAACCATTATGCGGTCGCATATGCGACCACAGACCTGTGTCGGGGCACCCATTTTCTTAATTTAAAACCCAACCCCCATTACGTTAAAATACCCTTTTAGTCTATTTTGAAGCTCATTTATGATATTTCTAGTGTGAGAGAGAGAGGGTTCTAGAGGGAGGGCCTAATTTTCATCAATTAATCTTCAACCATCACTTAAGGCTTTGAAAATATTCAAGTAGAGCACCAAATTCTTCATCCTAAAAGGTAAGACCTCATCATCCCAACTCTTAATTTCAAACATAGCTATAATGGGGTACTAGGGTGATGCTTCATGGTTATGAGGGTGGTTCATCTTGCATGCGTGTGATAAAGAGTGTGGAAAAAAAAGTGAACAAGAACCATGAACGTTTTCCTAATTTTTAGTTCAATTTGTATATTGCTAAAATAGATCGAGGTTGCTAAGAGTTTCGGATAATTGTAGAGTCTAAAGAAGCGCAATTGAGGTATGTATGGCTAACTCTCTTCTTCTTAGAATCGAACTCCCGGTGTCCAAATAATTGGTGTAAGTTCCGACTTGATCATATTAGAATTGTTTGCCTTAGTGTGTTGGATTGAAAGATTCACGCCCCCTAATTGTTCTAGATGTTCACCGTGTCATCATGCTATTTGAGAACGTAATTGTGATTTCCAAGCTCCTTCCCTTATGTGTACAATGCCTTGTGTGATGGTACTTATCGACATGAATGATGATGTTACTTGAACGAATAAAAAGGGAAAGACTTGAATTGTAAAATGTGCCAAAGTGCCAAGAACTATTTAATAAATGAGGTTGTTTGTGCCATGTAATGAAAGATGGGAAAGAGATGTGAATTGAGTGAACAATTGAAAGAGGTTATGTCTCAAGTGAGATGGCTTAGCCGATCAGGCCGAGATCGGATGCCATGCCGTATACATGGTGGCATTTGTGTTGGAATTATTGATTTACATTGTGGATATGGATATGTCTCACTTGAGATGGCTTAGCCGGTCGGGCCGAAACCGGACTCCGTGTAAAAAAAAACGGTGGAATTATGAGTTGTGGCTTTGGCACTAAAGATTATTAACCTAAAAAGATGGAAGGATTGAACTGGAAACTATGTGATCCTTATTTGTTGTTTCTTTGTATTTCTATGAAGTACTTATTGATTATTATGACTGCCTTCTCTTTGTTTCACTGTTCATTCTACTAAGATTGGTGTTTGCCTTACATACTGTACTATTCGACAGTACTAACGTCCCTTTTACCGGGGGCGCTACATCTTTGAATGGATGTAGGTGGTTCCATCGCAGATAGCGCTGATCGGAGATAGTGGTGCTCTCTCTCACACTCATCAAAGCAGTCTTGGTGAGCCGCATTTCTTCCTGGGGTCATGTAGTCCTTCTTTTGTATAAGTTTTCATATTTTGAGGTATAGTCGGGGCCTTGTTGTCGGCATTGTCATGTTGCTCTTTTGTACCCTTAGAGGCTCCGTAGACGTTTATGTGGGTCATGTATGTGTGTTGGGGTGGTCGTTGGATCGAGTTGTATTTTAGAAACTTAACTATGGCATAATGTATATAATGAAAAATGGACTAGCAACGTTTATGCATGTATACCTGATCTCTCTCCTATTTAGTAGATAATAACGCGTCCTCTTTTCGGATCATGAATGAGTCGGGTAGGAAAGGTCTAATAGGCTTGCTCGACCGGGTTCACTCGGTTGAGTGCCGGTCGCGCTCCCCGAGGTTGGTGCGTGACAAACTTGGTATTAGAGCCTAAGGTTTTAAAGTGTGTTAGGATGTCTCGGAGCCGTGTATAGTAGAGCCCTTCTTATCGGTGTGTTGTCGACCACATCAATAATTACGGGGCTACTTGGACATTTAAGAATGATACCCTTCATTGTTGTTCTATATCGTGCGATAGAGCGGAACGTGAGGTTGTTTTACCCTAACTCGTGCATTGTTTTAACTTTCAGTAAATGGCACCTAAGAAGAGAGCAAGAATTGGCCAAGAAGTCAATACCACCCCAGGAGTGGTTGTTGATCCCTTACTTGATAATGCAGGTGAGGATAATCCCCCTACTATCACACTGCCTGATTCGTCTACTCCAGAACATGCTACCCTAGTTCCTACACCCGCGGAGGATGCCACATTCCCTCCCGCCGATATACCTGTTCCACCTCCAGCCCCAGCTCCTGGTCCCGGTATTTCTGATGGGGATCTTAGGGGAGCTATTCAGATGCTGACTCAGTTAGTAGCTTCCCAGGCTCAGAGGTCAAATGTTGCACCCACCTCATTTAGCTTGCAAGGAGATTCTTCCGGTTCCAGGGTAAACAGGTTCCTTCAGTTAGACCCTCCAATGTTCACAGGTACTGATCCCGGGGCAGACCCTCAGGATTTCATTGATGAGATACATAAGACTCTCTGAGTTATGCGTGCTACGGAGACAGAGGGAGTAGAGTTGGCTCTTATCGTCTGAAAGGAGTGGCATATTCCTGGTTTGAGATGTGGGAGGATTCCCGTGAGGAGGGGAGCCCTCCGGCGGGATGGAGTGAGTTCGCAGATGCCTTCATAGACCATTTCCTGCCTACCAAGACTAAGGCAGCCCGTGCTGTGGAGTTTGAGACGCTTAAACAGGGTAGTAGGAATGTGTGGGAATATCACATGGAGTTCGTGCGCCTGTCAAAGTATGCTACTCATACGATGCCGACTATGGAGACTAGGGTGCGTCGATTTGTGTAGGGCCTTAGCCCTTTGGTTATTAATGGGGGCTGCCACAGCTGCTCTAAATTCTGACATGAACTATGGAAAGATAGTGGCATTCACCCAAGCTACGAAGGCTCGAAAGTTAAAGCTCAGGATGGAACGGGAAAGTAGTAGTAGGGCCCGATCAGCGGGCAACCTTGGGGATTCATTTGGAGGTGGGAGATCAGCTTTTCGGGGAGGATCGTCAGGGTCTTCCCAGTCTTATGCTCAGTCTTCAGCTAGTGCCCCGCCATTAGGGCACGGTCAGCAGCAGGGGAGTTGCTTTAGGCCCGGTCAGGGTAGTAGGGGTCCCACCATCAGGGCCGATAAGGAGGGAGATTCCAGCAGCAGAAGAGGGTCCCATGCCCTAAGTGTGGGAGGATACATTCGGGAGTCTGCTACCTGCACATGCTAGTATGTTATGGATATAGAATGAGAGGCCATATTCAGAGAGAGTGTCGTGCATCCTGTCAGGGTGCAGGCAGGGGCACAACTTAGTCATCCAGTCCTACAACTGCTACATCTTCTGCACCCCTCCAACTCAAGGCTCTCCAGCACCCACAGGGCGTGGTGCAGCTAGGGGTGGTGCACAGAGTTCGGGAGGACCCAACCGATTCTATACTATGAGTGGTCGACAGAGTGCAGAGGCTTCCCCAGATGTCGTCATAAGTATATTGACTGTTCAATCTCATGATGTGTATTCCCTTATTGATCCCGGATCTTCTTTGTCCTATGTTACTCCTTATGTTGCTACGAGCTTCGGGATAGAACCAGAATAGCTTCATGAGCCGTTCTCTGTATCTACTCCAGTTGGCGAGTCTATTATGGCCCACGGGTTTATAGGGATTGTGTTTTCATGGTGCGTGGTTGGGATACCATGACCGATCTTATTGAACTAGGGATGATTGATTTTGACGTAATAATGGGAATAGATTGGCTTTATTCATGTTTTGCCAAACTTGATTGCCGATCCAGAATCATGAGGCTTGAGTTTCCTAACGAGCCAGCTATTGAGTGGGAGGGGAATAATGTTATGCCAAAAAGGTAGGTTTATTTCTTACCTTAAGGCCACGAAGATGATCAAGAAGGGTGTATTTATCATTTGATCCAAGTTACGGACATCACTGCTGAGGTGCCTACCCTTGAATCTGTACCAATTGTGAATGAATTCCCCGACGTATTTCCGGATGAGCTCCCTGGAATTCCTCCAGACAAGGAGATTGATTTTGGGATTGATGTGATGCCGGGCACGCAGCCTATATCCATTCCACCTTATAGAATGACACCGGCAGAATTAAAAGAGCTAAAGGAACAACTAAGGGATTTGCTAGAGAAAGGTTTCATCCGACCGAGTGTGTCGCCTTAGGGTGCACCGGTTCTCTTTGTTAGAAAGAAAGATGGATCGTTGCGGATGTGTGTTGATTACCGGTAACTCAACAAAGTCACAAAAAAAAAAAACAAATACCCATTGCCTAGAATAGATGATTTGTTTGATCAATTACAGGGTGCTAAGTTCTTCTCCAAAATTGATTTGCGGTCCGGGTACCATCAATTGAAGGTAAGGGAGCAGGATATTCCGAAAAAAGCTTTTAGAACCCGGTATGGGCACTTTGAATTTTTGGTAATATCTTTCGGGCTAACAAATGCCCCGGCAGCTTTCATGGATCTTATGAATCGAGTCTTCAAGTCGTTCCTCGACTCCTTTGTGATAGTATTCATTGACGACATCCTTGTGTATTCACGAAGTCGAGAGGATCACGCCGACCACTCAGGGCAGTTCTGCAAACTCTTCATCAACACCAATTGTATGCAAAGTTCTCGAAATGTGAATTTTGGCTTGAATCTGTTACATTCCTGGGTCATGTTGTCTCCGGAGAAGGAATTAAGGTTGATCCTCAAAAGATTGCAGTGTTGAAGGATTGGCCTAGACCTACTACTCCAACAGAGATTCGCAGTTTCTTGGGTTTGGCTGGGTATTATAGGAGGTTCCTGGAGGGGTTCTCCACTCTTGCCTCTCCATTGACTAAATTGACGCAGAAGGCGGTTAAGTTCCAGTGGTCCGATGCTTGTGAAAGGAGCTTCCAGGAATTGAAATCAAGATTGACTTCGGCGCCGGTATTGACCCTGCCAGAGGGTACCAAGGGGTTTGTGGTGTATTGCGATGCTTCAAGGATCGGGCTTAGGTGTGTATTAATGCAACATGGTAAGGTCATAGCATATGCTTCAAGGCAACTTAAGAATCATGAAAAGAACTATCCAACTCATGACTTAGAGCTTGCGGCGGTGGTTTTTCCATTAAAAATTTGGCGTCATTATTTGTATGGAGTCCATGTAGATGTATTCACCGACAACAAAAGTCTTCAATACATTTTCAAGCAGAAGGAATTGAATTTAAGGCAGAGAAGGTGGCTTGAGTTGCTCAAAGATTATGACATCGACATTTTGTATCATCCGGGGAAAGGTAATGTGGTGGCGGATGCTCTTAGTCGGAAATCTATGGGTAGTTTGGCTCACTTGGAGGCATGTCAAAGGCCCTTGGCCCGGGAGGTTCACCAGTTAGCCGGTTTGGGGGTTCGTCTTATGGACTCTAATGAAGGGGGAGTGATTGTGCGGAATAGGGCAGAATCATCGCTTGTGGCAGAAGTCAAGGAGAAACAATATAATGATCCAGTGTTGGTGCATATGAAGGAAGGGATTCATAAACATAAGACTATGGCTTTTTCTCTTGGCATGGATGACGGTACATTACGGTACCAAGGACGACTGTGTGTTCCAAGTGTAGATGATCTTCGGGAAAGAATCATGGCAGAAGGTCATACTTCTAGATATTCCGTGCACCCAGGTTCTACAAAAATGTATCATGATCTCAAGGAAGTTTACTGGTGGAATGACATGAAGAGGGGTGTGGCGGACTTTGTGGCAAAATGTTCAAACTGTCAACAGGTGAAGGCCGAGTATCAAAGGCCTGATGGGTTAGCACAGAGTATAGAAATTCCAATGTAGAAATGGGAAATGATCAATATGGATTTTGTGGTAGGGTTACCCCGCACTCCGCGTAAGTTTGACTCAATTTGGGTGATCGTGGATCAACTCACGAAATCAACTCACTTCTTTCCAGTTAAATCCTCCGACACTGCGGAAAAATATGCTCAATTGTATATCAAGGAAATAGTCAGGCTTCATGGCACTCCAGTTTCCATCATTTCTGATCGAGGGGCCTAGTTCATCGCTAATTTCTGGAAGAAATTTCAGCAAGGTTTGGGTACGCAGGTAAATCTTAGCATGTCTTTCCATCCACAGACTGACGGGCAAGCAGAGCTAACTATTTAGACGCTTGAGGACATGTTGCGTGCTTGTGTGCTTGACTTCAAGGGTAACTGGGATGATCATTTGCCGCTCATAGAATTTGCTTATAACAACAACTTCCATGTTAGTATTCAGATGGCGCCGTTTGAGGCCTTGTATGGTAGAAGATGGAGATCGCCGATTGGGTGGTTCGAGGTTGGAGAAGCCAAACTAATAGGACTAAACCTTGTGCATCAGGCTATGGAAAAGGTTAAAATCATAAAGGAGCGGTTGAAAAATGCTCAAAGTCGTCAAAAATCCTACTCGGATGTTTGTCGCAGAGACTTAGAGTTCAAAGAAGATGATTGGGTGTTCTTGAAGGTATCTCCCATGAAGGGGATCATGCGGTTTGGAAAGAAAAGGAAATTAAGTCCGAGGTATGTCGGGCCGTATAGAATCACTCAAAGGATAGGTCAGGTGGCGTACAAGCTTGATCTACCACCTGAGATATCATTAATGCACCCGGTATTCCATGTGTCCATGTTGAAGAAGGTAGTTGGAAATCCGTCCGCTATCGTGTCGGTTGAGACCATCGAGGTTAGTGAAGAATTATCGTATGAAGAGATTCTGGTTGCTATCCTTGATAGAAAGGTCTGAAAGTTGAGGAACAAAGAAATTGCATCCGTAAAGGTATTATGGCGAAACTAGCAAGTCGAAGAAGCTACTTGGGAAGCCGGAAATGAAATGAAAAAGAAGTACCCTCATTTATTTGAATAGCCATGTAATAGCTCTATAAAGTTGCCCCCTATATTTTGTATCACTTGTTCAGCTAATATAAAGACACTACTTTCTATTTATATGTCCCCCCCATGAGGCTTCAGTTGGTGTTATTTTGCATTCTGTAGTGTCATTTAATTCTATATATGTTGCTAAGGTGTGTTTTGGGGGCTCTCTAACAGGTGGATAGGCCTAAATACAAAGGAAACTCTGGCGAAATTTTTAGAAAGTTAGGAAGTTAGGCAAATTTGGGGCTGATGGTATGTGGTACAACTGAAACTGTGTTAAGCAAACCTTGATCATCATTCGAGGACGAATGATCTTAAGTGGGGGAGGATGTAAGGACACGTAAAAATTTAAACCAAAAACTCGGGGTTTTGTGGTGCCAAATTAGATTCCTGCATTATTATAGTAGAAATTGGTTCGGACTTTTTGGATTGAACAGTACCCTACGGACTTAGAGGAAAATATTTCGCAGAAGAACGCATTTCTGCGGCCCATTATGCGGCCGCATAATCACTCTGCGGACCGCATAATGGCCGCAGAGTGAAGCGGTACGTTGGAAAAATTGAGGTCAGCTTTGCGGTCGATTATGCGACCGCATAACCACTATGCAAACCGCATATCGGTCGCATAATCCCTCTTGGGTTTTTTCGGAGGGAGTTCTGCGGTGCATTATGCGACCGCAGAACAAGTATGCGGACCGCATACTGGTCGCATACCTGGACCGAAAGTTCAGGCCCCTGAGGGCCATTTCTGCGGTCACTTTGCAGACCGCATAACCATTATGCGGTTGCATATGCGACCGCAGACCTGTGTCGGTGCACCCATTTTCTTAACTTAAAACCCGACCCCCATTCCATTAAAATACCCTTTTAGTCTATTTTGAAGCTCATTTATGATATTTCTACTGTGAGAGAGAGAGGGTTCTAGAGGGAGGGCCTAATTTTCATCAATTAATCTTCAACCATCACTCAAGGCTTTGAAAATATTCAAGTAGAGCACCAAATTCTTCATCCTAAAAGGTAAGACCTCATCATCCCAACTCTTAATTTCAAACATAGCTATAATGGGGTACTAGGGTGATACTTCATGGGTATGAGGGTGGTTCATCTTGCATTCATGTGATAAAGAGTGTGGAAAAAAAAAGTGAACTAGAACCATGAACGTTTTCCTAATTTTTAGTTCAATTTGTATATTGCTAAAATAGATCGAGGTTGCTAAGGGTTTCGGATAATTGTAGAGTCTAAAGAAGCACAATTGAGGTATGTATGGCTAACTCTCTTCTTCTTAGAATCGAACTCCTGGTGTCTAAATAATTGGTGTAAGTTCCGACTCGATCATATTAGAATTGTTTGCCTTAGTGTGTTGGATTGAAAGATTCACGCCCCCTAATTGTTCTAGATGTTCACCGTGTCATCATGCTATTTGAGAACGTAATTGTGATTTCCAAGCTCCTTCCCTTATGTGTGCAATGCCTTGTGTGATGGTACTTATCGACATGAATGATGATGTTACTTGAACGAATAAAAAGGGAAAGACTTGAATTGTAAAATGTGCCAAAGTGCCAAGAACTATTTAATAAATGAGGTTGTTTGTGCCATGTAATGAAAGATGGGAAAGAGATGTGAATTGAGTGAACAATTGAAAGAGGTTATGTCTCAAGTGAGATGGCTTAGCCGATCGGGCCGAGATCGGACGCCATGCCATACACATGGTGGCATTTGTGTTGGAATTATTGATTTACATTGTGGATATGGATATGTCTCACTTGAGATGGCTTAGCCGGTCGGGCCGAGAACGGACTCCGTGTAAAAAAAAAACACGGTGGCATTATGAGTTGTGGCTTTGGCACTAAAGATTATTAACCTAAAAAGATGGAAGAATTGAACTGGAAACTATGTGATCCTTACTTGATGTTTCTTTGTATTTCTATGAAGTACTTATTGATTATTATGTCTGCCTTCTCTTTGTTTCACTGTTCATTCTACTAAGATTGGTGTTTGCCTTACATATTGTACTATTCGACAGTAGTAACGTCCATTTTGCCGGGGGCGCTACATCTTTGAATGGATGTAGGTGGTTCCATCGCAGATAACGCTGATCGCAGATAGTGGTTCTCTCCCTTACACTCATCACAACAGTCTTGGTGAGCCCCATTTCTTCCTGGGGTCATGTAGTCCTTCTTTTGTATAAGTTTTCATATTTTGAGGTATAGCCGGGGCCTTGTTGCCGGCATTGTCATGTTGCTCTTTTGTACCCTTAGAGGCTCCATAGACGTTTATGTGGGTCATGTATGTGTGTTGGGGTGGTCGTTGGATCGAGTTCTATTTTTGAAACTTAACTATGGCATAATGTATATAATGAAAAATGGACTAGCAACATTTATGCATGTATACCTGATCTCTCCCTTATTTAGTAGATGATAACGCTCCCTCTTTTAGGATCATGAATGAGTCGGGTAGGGAAGTTCTAATAGGCTTGCTCGACCTGGTTCACTCGGTTGAGCGCCGGTCGCGCTCCCCGAGGTTGGGGCATGACAGTAAGTCAATCTTGGAAAACACTCTGGCACCCTGTAACTGATCAAATAAGTCATCAATACGAGGCAATGGATACCTGTTCTTCACTGTGATTTTGTTCAACTGGCGGTAATCAATACACATCCGCATAGAACCATCCTTCTTCTTCACAAATAAGATAGGAGCACCCCAAGGTGACACACTGGGCCGAATGAAGCCCTTATCAAGCAACTCCTGTAACTCCTCCTTCAACTCCTTTAATTCAGGATGAGCCATACGATATGGAGGAATAGAGATGGGTTGAGTGCCCGGCAACAAATCAATGCCAAAATCAATATCTCTGTCGGGCGGCATGCCCGGAAGATCAGCTGGAAACACATCTGGAAAGTCCCTCACTACTTGAACTGACTCAATTGTAGGGGTATCAGTACTGACATCTCTCACATAGGCCAAATACGCATCACACCCCTTCTCAACCATTCGCTGAGCCTTAAGGAATGAAATGACCCTGCGGGAAGTGTACTCTAAGGTACCTCTCCACTCTAATCTCGGCATGCCTGGCATAGCCAGCGTCACGGTCTTAGCGTGACAATCAAAAATAGTATAATGGGGCGACAACCAGTCCATGCCAAAGATAACATCAAAATCTACCATACTGAGTAATAACAGATCGGCTCTGGTCTCAAAACTACTAAGAGCAATCAAACACGATCGATATACGCGGTCCACAATGAGAGAATCTCCCACGGGAGTAGATACATAAACAAGGGAACTCAAAGAATCTCGAGATATCCCCAAATGTGGAGCAAAATAAGAAGAAACATATGAATACATAGAGCCTGGGTCAAATAATACTGATGCATCCCTATGACAGACAGGGACGATACCTGTGATGACTGAATCTGAAGCAACGGCCTCTGAACGGGCTGGAAGGGCATAGTACCTGGCCTGGCCTCCCCCTCTAGGGAAACCTCGACCTCCCCTACCTCCACCTCGAGATGGCTGAGGAGGTGGGGTGGCAGCTTATGCTAGAAGAATGGTTGGAGGACCCGGTGGAGCACGTGGAGGCTGATAAGTCTGTGAAGGTGCACTCCTCCTGGCTCTGGGGCAATCTCTAACCATGTGACGAGTGTCACCATACTCAAAACAACCTCTCGGAGGATGCGACGGCTGAGACTGACTTATACCTGGCCTGCTGGACTGGCCGGTAATAGCACCTCGAGTAGGAGGCATACTAGATATTGGCGGTGCATAATAGGGCTCCTGAGGTCTTGGAGGAGCTGGAACACCACTGGCTACTGGAAGAGCTGAATGAACAGGGCGACTCACAAAACCGCTACCATAGCGTGATTCTGGTGCACAAGCTCCTGAATAATGACCAGTATCTCGAGACCTCTTGGCCTCTCTCTCCTCTCTATCCCGGGCAAACATGCCCTCCACTCTCCTAGCAATGCTCACTGCCTGCTGATAAGTGATGTCCATCTCCAACTCCCTAGCCATACTGGTCTGAATACTGGGGTGGAGTCCCTCAATGAGGCGACGAACCCTCTCTCTGACTGTAGTAACCAGAGCCGGTGCATGGCGAGCTAACTCACTGAAACGGACTGCATACTCCGACACAGTCATAGCACCCTGACGCAACTGCTCAAACTCTGCGCGCCAAGCATCTCTGAGGCTCTGAGGAACATACTCACGCAAGAACATCTCTAAAAACTGAGTCCAAGTGAGTGAGGCTGAGTCGTCCAGACTACTCAGCTCATAGGCACGCCACCACTGATATGCTGCTCCCCTCAGGTGGAATGCGGTGAAAGAAACCCCACTCGTCTCCACAATTCCCATAGTGCGGAGAATACGATGACACTCCTCAAGAAAGCCCAGAGCATCATCTAAAGCTAGTCCGCTGAAAGTAGGTGGGTGGTGCTTCTTGTACCTTTCAAGTCTGAGCTGCTCTGCCCCAGAAGCAGCTACCCTGATCTCATGCTAAACCGGAGCCACTGGGGGCATAGGAATATACTCTGGGGCCTGATCAACCTGGACCCTCTACTCAGGAGTGCGGGCTGCGGGAGTTTGTGCCCCTCCCCCAGCCTGAGATATAGCGGGAGCTATCAGAAATAGTCTAGCCTGAGCCAGAGTGCTGAACATGCTCATGAACTGAGCTAAAGTCTCCTGGAGGGCTGGAGTAGCAATAGTGATCTCCGGTGCTGGCCCTCCAGCTGGAGCTGCTGGGGGCTCCTCTGACGCAGCTCTCGCAGGTGCTCGGGCTGCACCGTGTGGTTGTCCTCTACCCCGACCCCGGCCTTTGGCGGCTCTGACAGGGGGCTCGGGTGCCTGATCGCCGGTCCTCCCGGTACTGGTCCTCACCATCTGTGAGAAAGAATAGAATAAAGTTTTAGAATTTTGATATCAGTAACTCGCACGACAAGGAAATCAAAGGAATATGATTGTTCTTAATAGTTACATAGCCTCCCGAAGATAAGTACAGACATCTCTGCACCGATCCGCGAGACTCTAATAAATCGGCTTGTGACTCACGACTCTTATGAACCTAGTGCTCTGATACAAACTTGTCACGACCCAAATTAACCCTCCATAAGGTGTCGTGAGGGCACCTAGTCTTTACGACTAGGTAAGCCTAATATTACGAAAAATATAAAGAAAACACAACATTTTAAAGATAAACCGCATATTGTGAATAGCCAAGAGTAGTACCACTCGGCATATACAAAATAATTTCCCAAGACCCGAAATATCACTAAGTCACAAGCTGCTATAATCTATATAGCTCTATACAAAAGTCTGAAGGTAATAAAGAAAGCCTCTAGGCGAGGGAGTAGAAGGAGACTCCAAAGATCTGCGTACGCAAGCAGTAGTACCTTGAAATCTCCCAGAATCAGCAGCACGCACTAATCCCGAGCCTGATAGCTCGCACCTGAATTTGCACACGAAAACATGTGTAGGGAAGGGCATGAGTATACCACAATGGTACCCAGTAAGTGCCAAGCCTAACCTCGATCGAGTAGTGACGAGATCAGGTCAAGGCCCTACCGGAGTAAATATAATAAATTAAACAATAAAAGATATACGTAAAATTTACGGTAACACAGTTAAAGAAATTCTCGAAAATTTAACAGTTAAGGGAGCCCTCAGTTCAGAAACAAGGTAAACACAGTGGGGAATCTCCCGGGATACCGTCCCGTAGTTCTAAATGAATATGCAGTACAGGAGGATCTCCCGGAATACGTTCGTAGTTCCAAAGTAAATATTCAGTGCTGGGGGATCTCCCGGAATATATCTGTAGTCCCAAAGTAAATATGTAGTGCTGGGGGATCTCCCGGAATACGTCCGTAGTCCCAAAATAAATATGCAAGACAGGAGGATCTCCCGGAATACGTCTGTAGTCCCAATTTAAATATGCAACGCAAGATGAATGGTAGGTATGGCATCGAGTTATACAGCTTATACTGAACACAGATAAGGAAAGTAGGGACTTAACTAAGCATGTCGCACAGAATGTCAAATAGGCAGTTAGAACACGTAAGCATGCTTCTCTAGTCTAAGTTTAACAATTAAACGTATTAGTGTAATTTAATAAGGAAAAACAGTTTATGATTTAGAAAGGAAAAACGGGATTTTTGCAATAATAGCCCGTGTACGTACTCGTCACCTCACGTACACGGCGCCCACAGATCAATTAATATCAAACATCCTAAGGGAAAGTCCCCAACACAAGATTAGGCAAGCCACTTACCTCGATCCGCTCAAATCAACTCGATATCACGTTCTTGCCACGAGTATCCGACTCCAAATGGCCCGAATCTATTCAAATTAATTGCATAATGTAAATATAACTACAATTAACTAATTTAGCTAATTAATTTAAAGCTAAAGCGTGAAATTAGGAAAAACGCCCAAAAGGTCTCCCCGGGCCCACGTCTCGGAAACGGATAAAAATTACAAATTTTGAACACCCATTCACTCACGAGTTTACTCGAACAAAAATCATCTAAATCCGACGTCAAATTCCCATTCACATCTCAGATTTTTAATTGGGGAACCATTTCCCCCATTTCTAAACTTCTACCCTCAAATTCCTTAATTAGACGAGGAAAACAATAATAGATTAATGTATTATGATCAAAATAGAGTTAGAATTAGTTACCCAATAGTTCTCCTTCAAAATCCCTCGAAAAATTGTCTCCCACCGAGCTCTAAATTGAATTGGTGAAAAATGAGGAATGAACCCTCGAAGCTGCCTCTTCAACCCAGCGATTTCCGCACCTGCGCTCATGGGGCTGCATCTGCGGTCACGAACCTGCGGAAAAATCATCGCAGGTGCAAAGGTCACATATCCGGTATGGGGCCGCATATGCGGGCAATTTACCGCACCTGCGGTCCAAATCGGCACATCTGCGCATTTCACTAAGGCAGCCAGGCTCAGCACCTGCGCCCACGCTTCGCACTTGTGGGCTCGCAGGTGCGATCAAACTTGCGCACCTGGGCTCCATCACCAGCCCCACCAGTTCCACATCCGCACACTCCCTCCACACATGCGGCCTCCCTTCCGCATGTGCAAAACACCAGAACCAGCAAAGGCACCAGATTTTTCTTAAGTCCAAATTCATTCCGTTAAGCATCTGAAACACACCCGAGGCCCCCGGGACCTCAACCAAACATACCAACCAATCCTAAAATACCATACAAACTTAGTCGAGCCTTCAAACCACATCGAACAACACCAGAATCGTGAATTAAGCACGGATTCAAGCCAAAGAATTTAAAATTTTCCAAATTCTACAAACGATGTCGAACCATATCAAATCTAGTTCGAATGACCTCAAATTTTACACACAGGTCAGAAATGAAACTACGAACCTACAACCACTTTTGGAATTCCATTCCGAGCTTGATATCAAAATTTCCACTATCGGCCGAAATCGCCGAAAAACTAACTTTCGCCAATTCAAACCTAAATCTACTACAGACCTCCAAAATACATTTCGGACGCGCTCCTAACCCAAAAATCACTCAACTGAGCTAACAAAGTTGGCATAATTCCATTCCGGATTCGTCTTCACACAGTTCCTACTACAGTCCATACTTTAAGGCTTAAACTCACAAATAGGGACTAAGTGTCCCAAAACTCTCTGAATTCCATAACCAATCACTTCGACAAGTCTCAATAGCGGAAACAAATGTGAGGAAAATAGATATTAGGGGATCGGGGCTCTAATTCTCAAAATGACCGGCCGGGTCGTTACATCGTATTTTTCAAATGATGGCATAATAGATGCGGTGTGTTGTGTGGGATTAAGGTTGGCTTGTGCAAGGTCACGGTTTAGCTTTGAAATGGAGGTCATAAATTCTTAGAGGGCATGAACAGTTTTTGATGTTTAGATGAATGCTATAACTATTTGGTATTACATGAGTAGAGGGTACATTCCAAAAAAAAGGCGCACTATATTTTGAATTATGGATATTTTATAGGTATTGCGGCACTTTCCTGGTTGATCAACTGCTGATTTTAAGACGTTACTATGTGGCACGAAAGTATTATAGAAGTTTTCCTCGTGGGATGATCGTGTAATGGAGAAGTGTTAGACATTCAGGCGATGGAGATGGAATCAAATATGGTGATTCGCGTGTTCTATGGATTTGGAGATTGGGAGTTCCCAGGAGCAGATTGTTTTATGGTTGTGGACTGTGAAGTTGTGGCCGGAGCTAGCCAGATGATAAAATGTGTTATGATTCAGTCATTATGGATTTTCGGAGGGATTTTTTTTATCTATTTGTGGGTAACCCGAGTTGATTTAGGGGTCCATAGGTAGGCCCAATTAAGTGTGTATTCTACACCGAGCCGTGATGGTTGGCTCCATACTACTATTATTTAGGGTTGTTCCATTCAGTTGATGTTGAATTTATTCGTGTTCTAAAATGATATATGAGTTACTCCTTTTTGCTACGAGGAGTTGTGATCCATTGGTTATGTGCACAGATGGTGCGGTTCTATTTGAGCCTTATAGCGGAATTTGAGCGTGATGAGTATTTGGGTATTGCATGATCGATTGCGTAATGGTTATGTTCTTTCAGGTTTTGTGTGGCATTTTTGTCATTTGCCTCTCTGTGGTTATTGATTTTGAGCGGGGTGGCTCGAGGTATATATTATGGACCAATGTTTGGATGGGGTCACGTATTGCAGCGGAGTTATGATAAGGTATGAACCTTATGTTATGATCGGGTGATGGTTCTACGGTGTATGATGAATTTTCAGCATTTCGTTGTGGTGGTATTTGTTAATCTAGCGGTGCAGTTCTCTCATTTGAGTCATTTTCCGTGACTGAATACATTTGAATTGTTGCGTATTGGTGCACTGATGGCACGAATTATGGCTCTGAGTTATATTGGTGCGACATGTATATGGAACAATTGTGTTTAGTAATATAAGGTCATTGGACCTAGAATGGGTACTATCAGGTTTGATTTCGGTATATTCGGGAGTATAATATTGAAAGTCAGCTCAGAAAGGGATTATGGTTCTGGTTGGGGCGAGAGGGCTCCGTGACTTGTTGATCTGGTAAGTGGTCATGGAATTTTGCGTGTTTCTTTTATTATCAACAGTGTACGAAGGTTTTGGGATGAGGTTTGGTTTGATATGGGTTTAATACTAGTATGCGGTTGGTTTTAGAGTAGTCACTGCGATCAGGAATGGTGCTACGAGCATGCGAGTTGTGTATATGTTGGTTGATTATATCCGTGGTTATAGTCATAGCTCGATGCAAATTGTTCGGACTTATACGGTGTGTAAATGTAAGATTCGTGTCTTGAAAAGAAATTCTGAAAGTTGGGAATTGAATTCCAAGGTTTTTGGGCTAAGGTTAAATTAAGGATTTTCAGTTGTATTGTGTTGTCAAGCTCACATGGAATAGGGTGACATGGATTCACCCCCGGGTACGTGCGTGATAAGATGGAATAGTGATTTGGTATCTTGAAAACAACTCATGGCACGTTCGAGGACGAAGGTATATTTAAGTGGGGGAGATTGTAACGACCCGACCGGTAGTTTTGAGTATTTACGCTCATTTCAACTATTTGAAGTCTTGAATAACTTCCTACGAGGTATTATGACTTGTGTGAATTGTCGGTTTTGGTTTTAAGGTATTTCGGAGTTAGCTTGGAAGGATGAATTTTCATGTTGGAAGCTTAAGTTGAAATAGTTGACCGGATATTGACTTATGAGTAAACGACTTCGGAATTTAATTTTGATGATTCCAATAGCTCCGTATGGTGATTTATGACTTAGGAGCGTGTCCGAAAATATTTTTGGAAGTCCGTAGTGGAATTAGGCTTGAAATGCCGAAAATTTAATTTTGGAAAGTTTGATCGAGGATGTAACTTTTTGATAACGAGGTCAAAATCTAATTCTGGAAATTTGAATAGCTTTGTTATGTCATTTATGACTTGTGTGCAAAATTTGAAGTCATTCCGGATTGATTTGATAGGTTTCGGCGTAGTTTGTAGAATTTGGAAATTTGGAAATTTATTAGGCTTGAATCCGTGTGTAGTTCGTATTTTTGAGGTTGTTAGGTATGATTTGAGGCCTCGAGTAGGTCCATGTTATGTTATGGAACTTGTTGGTATGTTCGGATGGGGACCCGAGGGCCTCGGGTGAGTTTCAGATGGTTAACAGATTGATTTTTGAATTTGGAAGACTGATGGAACTAAAGCCTTCTGGTGTAATCGCACCTGCGGAAAGGTAGTCGCATGTGCGAGCTTGCAAGTGCGAGCAGGGGTGCGCTGAAGCGAGGTGCGTATGTGCAGAAGATGCTTCGCAGGTGCGAAGCGCAGATGCGGGCAGAGGGCTATGAGGCATTGATCGCAGGTGCGAGGGAAAATTCCGCACCTGCGTGAGCGCAGATGCGGACGTGCAGAAGAGGAAACTGGGCAGGCGAGTGGAGTCCACAAATGCGACGTTTTGCTCGCACAAGCGGAAGCGCAAGTGCGCAAATCTTGTCCGCAGATGCGAAAATCGCTGGGGCAAAACCTTAAAATTTGAGGGTTCAACATTTTTCACCCATTTTCGGATTTTGGAGCTCGGGTTGGGCGATTTTGGAGAGGAAATTTTCCACACAACTTGGGATAAGTGTTCTTAACTTCCTTGTGATTATATTCCATGAATTAATCTTCATTTTTGGTGTAAGATTATTGAATCTTCAAGAGAAATAGAAGGAAATTTCTATAATGTCACAAAATGAAATTTTCAAGTTTGAATACCGATTTGGAGTCGGATTTTATTGAAATTAGTATGGTTGAACTTGTAATTGGATGGGTTAACGTATTTTGTGAGTTTCGTCGGATTTTGGGACGTGGGCCCCACGGGTGATTTTTGGGGCGCAATTTCAGATTTTTGGAAAATATTAGTATTTTGATATGGAATTAATTCCTATAATTATTGTGGGCTGAATCAAATTAATTGTTACTAGATTCGAGCCGTTTGGAAGTTGATACGCGCAGAATGGAATTTCTGAAGCATTGCTTAGCTTGATCGACATTGGATTTGGCTTGTTCGAGGTAAGTAACTCTTCTAATCTTGGAGTTGAGGGTATGAACCCTGAATATATATATTTCGTGCATTGTTGGAAGGTGACGCACATGCTAGGTGACGGGCGTATGGGCGTGCACTATAGAAATTATGACATAATTGTTTCTGTAGAATTTTGTAGTTAAATGATCTTGGCATTTTCCATGCGTTTTATGAGTTAAAGAAATTAAGCTGAAAAGCATATTAAAAATCATGTTGAGGCTATGTGCCAGTATTATTGGAACCCACAGAGGTCATATTGGTGTGAATTATTTGTTTTAAATTAAAAATTCATACTCAGTCATATTCATTTCATTGCATATCATATCTCAGTCTCTGTTGTTATTTATTGATACATCATATCATCATTTTGGGCTAGTTTCATGACATTGTGAGCCTGAGAGGCTGGAGAGATTGATGACTGAGTGAGGCCGAGGGCCTGATTGTGAGGATTATTATGGGATCGGGCCGCACGCCTGCAACAGGCCTTATTGGCTTATTATGACACGTGAGTTGTCCGTGCGGATTCTGATATGATATTATAGCACGTGAGTTATCCGTGCAGCACGTGAGTTGTCCTTGCAGCACGTGAGTTGTTCGTGCAGATTATAGTGCTTGGGCTGAAGGAGCCCCTCCGGAGTGTGTACACATCCCCAGTGAGCGCAGGTACCTACTGAGTGCAAGTGCCGAGTGCTGAGTGACTGTGAGGCATGAGTGATTGTGAGGTATGCCCGAGTGGCATGAGTGACTGTGAGGTTTGCCCGAGGGGCTGTATATGAGTGATGTTCTGCCCGAGGGTCTATTTATGATTTTATCATTGAGTTGCATCGCATTGGCATCACACATGACATACAGGCATAGAGATGTATTTTCTCGTGTTGTACAGCATCACATCATTCATGATTTTTTACACATTTTGACAGATGGGCATAGTGATGCATTTGTTTTTACACGGATTATCCGAAAGGAAAATGAAACATCTTATTTATTATTGACAAGATTTTGGGAGAAATTTATTATTTTCAAACTATTCATATTTTTGGCAACTCCGGCAAAAGATTTGAGTTTTCACTAATGGATTTGAAAGGAAGAACTATTATTTTTGAAATCATGATTTGGCTGAGCACTTTATCTCTGAGTTACTTTTGGTATTATTTGCTTTATGTTGTTATGGACTGTTATGGACTATTGGTTTTGGACCCAAACTTGGTGGAAGCTCGTCACTACTTTCAACCTACGGCTAGGTTTGTTACTTACTCAGTACATGAGGTCGGTTGTACTTATACTATACTTCTGCACATTGCGTGCAGATGTTGACTGCTGTTGTTGCTGTGCTCGATGGTTGCGGGACTTGAAGATGTACTTGCGTTCCTATTGTAGCTGCCTCTTGTTCAGGGTAGCCTTAGATTTATAAAAGCTCTGTTTATGTATTATTCAAACAGGCTATGTATTTATTTCATTTTCGCTTTGTATACTCTATTCTTAGAAGCTCATGATTTGTACTACTAGTTCTTGGGGATGTATAAGATTAAGATGTTTATTCACTTAAATTACTTTAATAATTGTTATTGGAATTGGATAATTGAAAGTTGGCTTACCTAGCGGGTTGGGTTAGGTGCCATCACGACTAGTTGGATTTTGGGTCGTGACAGAGTTTTAGCCTATGAGGTGAGTGCCCAGGTGGCGTTAAATGTGACTCATTAATCTGAGTAGGTAATTATGAGGTCTTCATGCCTCACATTCTGTTGTCAGTGTTGTGAAAATTCAAAATAAGGTGGTGGTTAACATGAGATTGATTGGTGATGCTGGAATTAATTATGAACAGCTTTTAAGACCTGAGATGTGGTGATGAGCATGCATATAATGTGCTTCATGTCCTGATATCATAATGATAATGCATGATATCATAATGATAATGCAGTGCTTGTAATGCTGAGATTGGTGTTATTCATATATACCTTGAGGTATTTTTTTGGGTTGTGGATGTGTTATTAGGAGTTGTTTTGGTGTTACTCTGGCAAGTGGATAGGCCCGTTTACAGAAGAGTCTCTGCCAAAATTTTTGAAAAATTTAGGAGTTAGTAAAATTTGGAGGATTGAGATTTGCAAAGGAAGAGATAAGTTATGTTATGTGTTTGAGGGCGAATGATCCTAAGTGGGGGGAGAATGTAACACCCCAGATTTTTTTTTGAAGTACTTCAACACTATCAAGAAAGTTGATGTGTGCGTAGGCACGAGTTGCTATAGCCAGTTGGGACTAATACCCTGCGTTGTTGTAAAAAATCAGGCATTTTGGAAATGATTGGAGAGTTAGAGATTTTGCTTTAAAGCTTATAAGAATGGAGAAAAGAAATAATCTCGAATGAGATGGTGTTGTCGTGCTTATCTTAAATGCGGTATCGTGGAATCAACCGTGAGTATATGTGTAAAAGTAAAATCATCGATTTGGTAACCTAAAAAAAGTTCTTAGCACGTTCGAGGACGAACGTTTGTTTAAGAGGTGGAGAATGTAATGACCCGACTTGTCGTTTTAAGAATTAGCACCCCATTCAATGGCTTAAGATCTCGAGCAGTTTCGCAATATGTATTATGACCCGTGGGTGTGGTCGAGTTTGATTTACGAATGATTCAGAGTGATTTGGGATACTTAGTCCCTAAAATGGAAGCTTAAGTCTTAGGATTTTGACCGTAGTCGGAACTGTGTGAAGACGACTCCGGAATGGAGTTCCGTCGGTTCCGTTAGCTCTGTTGTGTGATTTTGGGCTTAGGAGCATGTCCGGACTGTGAATTTGAGGTCTGTAGCTTATTTAGGCTTGAAATGGCGAAAAGTCAAATTTTTGGAGTTTTGGACCGGAAGTGAACTTTTTGATATCGGGGTCGGAACGATTTTGAGAGTTGGAACAGCTCCGGAGTGGACTTGCCTGCAAAATTTGACGTCATTCCGGGTTGGTTTGATAGGTTTCGGCACGAGTTTTAGAAGTTGGAAGTTTTGGAAGTTTATAAGTTCGATTCGTGGTGCGATTTGTATTTTCGGCGTTATTTGATGTGATTTGAAACCTCGAGCGAGTCCATGATAGGTTATGGAACTTGTTGTTATGTTTAGACGGGGTCCCGGGGGCCTCGAGTGTGTTTCGGATGGGCTACGGGCCATTTCCTTCTATTTTTGAAATGCAGTTTTCTGTCATCTGGTTTCCTTAATCGCGTTCGCGTCCCTGCCTTCGCGTTCGCGAAGAGTAATTTTGGAGGAGGAATTTGTTGTTCTTCGTGTTCACATGATCACGTTCGCGATCGCGAAGGTTTGCCTTTTCCTCCATCGCGTTCGCGAAGCTCTTTATGGCAGCCTCATCTTTCTTCTTCGCGTTCGCGTTCAACGTCTCGCGTTCGCGTAGGTTCCGTCCCTTGTTCTTCGTGTTCGCACTCCTTCCCTCGCGTTCGTGAAGGGTTTTTTTGGACAGCCTTACCTTTTTTCTTCACGAAAGTGAGCTTTTCTCCGCGTTCGCGATGCTTTCAGACCTGGGCAGATTATAAGTTTTCCAAATCGAGGGTTAGACCATTTTTATCACATTTTGACTTGTAGAGCTCGGTTTTGAGCGATTTCTTGTGGGTTTTTCAAGCAAATCGATTGGGTAAGTATTCTTCACCTAGAATCTATTTATTTCCATGATTCTATATTTATGTTTATCATTTAAATTGTGTTTTGAGTTGAGGAAAAGGGTGGTTTTTGAAGAAAATTTTTCAAAATGAAAAATCACAATTTGATGGACGAAATGGTATTAGAATTTGATGAAATTGGTATGGTTCAACTCGTATCGAAATGGGTGTTCGGATTTCATAAAAATATATCGGGTTCCGAGAGGCGGGCCCCGCGTTGACTTTTTGGAATAAATTTTTAAGTCGACGTGTTATTATCCGGAATTGTTTCCGATGAATTTTAATGAAATTATACAATTGAATTGGATAGATTTGAGCTGTCCGGAGGTCAAATTCAAGCAAGAAGACAATTTTGGAATATAGGCATAACTTCAATAAGGTAAGTGTCTTGCTTAACCTCGAGTGGGGGAATTACCCCTTAGGTATCGAATCTTATGTGTCATTTGTGAAATGTGAAAAGCCGTGTACGCGAGGTGACGAGTACGTACTTGGCTTATATGCGTAAATTTTATTGAGTTAAAATCGTGAGCATATAGTGTGGTAAATTGGGTAATTGTTGGTATATATTTAATCATCTATTTGTCGTGCCTAAATCCTTGTTGTTGTTGAATCTGTTGTTATATGACAATTTAATGTGACTATTACTTGATTATTTATGTAATTTCGTGAATTTGTTGGTTTGATAATTAATGGAATTTAATTTCATTATGGATTTTTCCTCTGCAAATAATTAATTAAATGAGCTTAAGAAGAAGTGTTTATATAATTATTGAGAATTTGATTTTAATGAAGACTTTGCTTTATGTTGAGTAATTTCTATCTCTATTGATTGTTTTTGGGTATTGTACACATTGTGTGGAGCTTTTGGCTATTTGTTGTGAAATTAATTGACTTGGTTGTAGCTTTGGAATTTGGTTGTAGCCATTGGGCAAATTGTGATATGAATTGATTTTTGTTATGTTGTTGTGATAATTTCCCGTGTAAATTATTGTGTTGTTTGAGTTGTTATTTTGGGGGAGATAAGGGTGGCATTTCACTGTTGATATTATGTGGTTATAAGGGTGGCATTTCACCGTTATGTTTGTTAGAATGTTGTCTGGGTGGAGCGATAAGGGTGGCTATATGAGCGATAAGGGTGGCAATATGAGCGATAAGGGTGGCTATTGGTATTGTTTAGACGGAGCGATAAAGGTGGCTATAGGAGTGATAATGGTGGCAATAGGAGCGATAAGGGTGGCTATTGTCAGGGACAATATGTGATGATGTGGGGTTGTGGTATTGATAATTTTCATGTGATGTTGTAATTTTCTTGTGTTTATTTTTATATCTTGTGCAACTTGTCTTTTTTTTTAGTAAATTGATAACAATCTGATTTATGTTAAAATTCAGAGCCTGTGGCTATTGCTAGGCAGATTATAAAATAAAATGTGGGCACGAGGTACCGTGAGTAAATAATGAGAATATTTGGCACGTGAATTGTCCGTGCAATTGTGATATGAAATGTGGGCACGAGGTGCTATGATGAATGATAATGATAATTGGCACGTGAATTATCCGTGCAGTTTTGATATGAAATGAGGGCACGAGGTGCCGGGAAAATATGGTGATTTAATTATGGGCACGAGGTGCCGTGGAAATACGAAAAAGGGCCGAGACCCGTATTTTTATGATTATAAAATGAGGTGTCACATGGTGACTTTTTAATTTAAATAATTATATTCAAAATATTTATTTGGAAGGATTTTTACTTAGAAAGTATTATATGAAAGAATTGTATTTGAAAGATATATATTTGAGGAAATTATATTTGAAAAGATTTATTGAAACAAATTATATTTGAAAAAAATAATTATTTGTGAAAATTATATTTGAAAGAGAGTTATCTGGAAGAATTATATGTGAAAGATATTTATTAGAAGGACTTGATTCAATTGGGTGTAATTGTGTTTATTAATTGTTGAGTGATATTAATGGTATTCTTGTTGTCTGTTGTGCATATCACTGGTTGTTTTATCCTGCCCTTATTATTATTTATTTCCTATTATTTTGTATATTATATTGCACAAGTTATTAGACTATTGAGTGTCTTGACTGTACCTCGTCTCTACTCCATTGAGGTTAGTCTTGATACTTACTGGGTACCGACCGTGGCATACTCATACTACACTTCTGCACATTTTTGTGCAGAGCCAGGTATTGAAGATAACGGACTTGAGCAGAGTTAAAGCAGGATCGTAAGGATTCAAGGTAGAGCTGCTTGGTCGTCGCAGTCCCTTGGAGTCTTTTCATTTCATTGTACTGTTAACTTGTAATCAAACAATATTGTATATTCGTGTCACGACCCAAAATTCCCTCCTTCGGACCATGATGGCGCCTAACATTTTCTTTGCTAGGTAAGCCAACGTTAGAATAATATTAACCAATTTTTAAACAATTTTTAAATTATTAATAATCAAGGAAACAAAAGCGGAATCAAAGTTTAAAATATAGTGAAATAATTCATAAAAACAACGGTGTCTAAATACTATCCCAGAATTGGTGTCACAAGTGCACGAGCTTCTAGAATAAATACAAATAAAGGTCTGAATAAAATAAAGTTGTCTGAAAATAAGCACACAGCTAAAGTAAAATAGACGGGGACTTTAGAACTGCGGACGCCATGCAGTTATACCTCAAGTCTCGTTTGGTAGCTGAAATCCGAGCAAGTCTATGGTACGCTGTTGGGACCAACTCCAAAATCTGCACATGAAGTGCAGAGTATAGTATCAGTACAACCGATCCCATGTACTAGTAAGTGCTGAGCCTAACCTCGACGAAGTAGTGACGAGGCTAAGGCGGTTCACTTACATTAACCTGTACGCAATATTAATAACAACAACAAATAATAGAAATAATTCAGGTAACTCATTTATAATAATTGAAGCCAACACAGCAGTCATAATCCATTATTATTTCAACCAATTCTGTTGCAGCGTGTAACCCGCTCTCACAATATATTCACATTCAATTCTGTTGCAGCGTGCAACCCGCTCTCACAATATATTCACATTCGGTTCTGTTGCGGCGTGCAACTCGCTCCTCCAATATATTCATTTTAATCAAGTCTTTCATATATTTACTTCAATCAAGTATATATAGACTTTTTAATAAGTCTGTTGCGGCATGCAATCCGATCCCGCAATATTGACTTTTAATAAGTCTGTTGCGGCGTGCAATCCGATCCCCCAATATTGACTTTTAATAAGTCTGTTGCAGCATGAAACCCGATCCTCCAATATGGACTTTTTAATAAGTCTGTTGCGGCGTGCAACCCGATCCTCCAATATATCCATTTCAATCAATTTTGTTGCGGCGTGCAACCCGATCCTCCAATATATCCATTTACCAATTCTTATAGAAAAAAATTTCCCAATAAATGCAAAAATTAATATAAAATTATAAGACAACAAGCATATAATAATTATGATTTAATTATGAAACAAACAATGACAAATAGTAAATTATTATGGAAATCAAGGAGAAAATAGGTAGTTTAATATTTAATATGCTCAATGTCAAATAACAATTAAAACACATAATTCAAATAGCATGTAACAATTAATGCAGGAATTCAAGAATTAATATTTGACAAAGAATAGGAGAGAAACAATTATTATAATAATTAATTTATAATTTAAAATAATTTATGATTTTTCAAGTAAGCAGGCAAACAATTAATTTCACGACGTATAGACACTCGTCACCTCGCCTATACGTCGTTCACATGCATTTCACATAACAAATAATTTAAGGGTTCTATTCCCTCAAGTCAAGGTTAACCACGACGCTTATCTCGCTTTGCAAATTCCAATCAATTACTCGACCACAACTTTTCCTTTTAAATTTGTCTCCAAAAGCTTCAAATCTATTCATAAACAATTCAATATACTCAATACGAATCATAGGAATTAATTTCATATGAATTTACTAATATTTCAGATAAAAATCCAAAATTCATTAAAATATTCGACCGTGGGACCCACGTCTCAAATCCCGGAAAAACTCACGAAATCCAAACGCCCGTTCCGCTACGAGTTCAACCATACAAAAATTATCCAATTCCGATGTCAAATGGACCTTCAAATCTAAATTTTTCCTTTTTGGAAGATTTTAGAAAAATTCCAATTTCTTCCATCTAAATCCGAAATAAATGATGAATATAGACATGGATTTGTGAAATATAATCACTTTTGGTTATAGAACACTTACCCAATTCAAACTCGTGAAAATCCCCCTTGAAATTGCCCAAATCCGAGACTTGAAACTCAAAAATGAGTAAAAATGACGACTTTCGAATTTATGGGCTCTACCTAGTCATTTTCGTATCTGCGGATAAAAGTTCCGCATTTGCGGACTCGCATTTGCGAGACAAGGCTCACATTTGTGATGCCAGGCTGCTAGGTGAAGTTTCGCATCTGCGGACATTCCTGTCGCACCTGCGACATCCGCTTCTGCGCAAAATGGCCGCACCTGCGAAGATCCCAGGCCAGCCCAGTCCCGCATCTGCGCAATTACGCCGCACATGCGGCATCGCACCTGCGGCCAAGACCCTCGCATGTGCGATTACATGAGAGGCAGAAATTTCCAGAATTGGCTTAAGTCCAAATCTTGTTCCGATTTCGATTCGAATCACGCTCGGGGTACTCGGGACCCCGTCATAATATACCAACAAGTCTAGAAACATAATACAGACTTACTCGGGGTTTCAATTCACGCCAAACAACATCAAAATTTCAATTCACACCTCGATTCGATCTTTTAAGTTTTTAACATTTCAATTTGCAAAGTTTGTGCCAAAACATATTAAATGAATTCGGAATGACTTCAAATTTGGCACACAAGTCATAAATGACATAACAGAGCTATTCAAATTTCCAGAATTAGATTCCGGCTCCGATATCAAAAAGTCAACCCCATGGTCAAACTTGAAAGTCTTTAGCCTTTAAATTGCTAGTTCCGTTAAATGGTCATAACTTGAGCTAGGGATCTCCAACTTAAATTCCGGGCATACACCCAAGTCCCAAATCACGATACGGAGCTACCGGAACTGTCAAAACACTGATCCAGGTCCGTTTGCTAAAAATGTTGACCAAAGTCAACACAATTGAGTTTTAAGGCTCTATTTCACATTTAAATCCATTTTTCACATAATAACTTTCCAAAAAATTTTACGGACTGCGAACGCAAGTCGAGGAATGATAAATGGTGCTTTTTTAGGTCTTAGAATACAGAATTACTTATTAAATTTAAAGATGATATTTTGGGTCATCACATTCTCCACCTCTAAAACAAACGTTCGTCCTCGAACGAAGTTAGAAAAAGTAACTGAGCTGGAGAAAAGGTGTGGATATTTACTCCGCATGTCCGACTCGGACTCCCAGGTAGATGCCTCTACCGGCTGACCTCTCCATTGCACCCGAACTGAAGGATAACTCTTAGACCTCAACTGTCTGACCTGCCGGGCTAGAATAGCCACCGGCTCCTCCTCGTAAGTTAAATATTTGTCCAATTGGACTGGGCTGAAATCTAACACATGGGACGGATCACCATGATATTTTCGGAGCATAGACATATGGAACACGCTGATAAACTAGGTGGTAATGCAAGCATGTAGGCTACTTCACCCATCCTTTCAAGAATTTCAAAGGGTCCGATATACTTAGGGCTCAACTTGCCCTTCTTTCCGAACCTCATTGCACCTTTCATAGGTGAAACTCGGAGCAATATTCATTCTCCAACCATGAATGCAATATCACGAACTTTACGGTCGGCATAACTCTTTTTCCTAGACTGAGCTGTGCGAAGTCGATCCTGAATAATCTTGACCTTATCCAAGGCATCCTGTACCAAATCGGTACCCAACAACCGAGCCTCTCCCGGTTCAAACCAGCCAACTGGCGAACGATATTGCCTTCCGTATAATGCCTCATATAGAGCCATCTGAATGCTCGACTGGTAGCTATTATTATAAGCAAACCCCGCAAGTGGCAAGAACTGATCCCAAGAACCTCCAAAGTCTATAACACAAGTACGAAGCATATCTTCCAATATATGAATGGTGCGCTCTAACTGTCTGTCTGTCTGTGGATGAAATGTTGTACTCAACTTAACCCGTGTGCCTAACTCACATTGTACAACCCTCCAGAAGTGTGAGGTAAATTGCGTACCTCGATCTGAAATAACAGACACAGGCACACCGTGTAGGCGGACAATCTCACGAATGTAAATTTCACCTAACCTCTCTGAAGAATAGGTAACTGCCACTGGAATGAAATGTGCTGACTTGGTCAACCTGTCCACAATGACCCAAACTGCGTCAAATTTTCTCTGAGTTCGTGGGAGCCCAACAACAAAATTCATAGTGATACGCTCCCACTTCCACTCAGGAATTTCTAAATTCTGAAGCAAACCACCAGGTCTCTGATGCTCGTACTTAACTTGCTGACAATTCAGACACCGAGCTATATATGCAAATATATCCTTCTTCATTCTCCTCCACCAATAATGTTGTCGTAAATCTTGATACATTTTAGCGGCACCTGGATGAATAGAATACCTGGAACTGTGTGCCTCTTCAAGAATTAATTCACGAAGCCCATTCACATTAGGCACACAAATACGACCATGCATTCGCAGAACTCCATCTTCCCCCACAATAACCCATTTGGCATCACCGTGTCTCACCGTGTCCTTAAGGACAAGTAAATGAGGATCATCATACTGCCTCTCTCTGATGCGCTCATATAAAGAAGACCGAGCGACTGTGCAAGCTAGAACCCGACTGGGTTCTGAAATATCTAACCTCACGAACTGATTAGCCAATGTCTGAACATCTGCAGCTAATGGCCTCTCACCAATCGGAATATATGCAAGACTGCCCATACTCACAGCCTTTCTACTCAAAGCATCGGCCACCACATTGGGCTTTCCGGGGTGATACAAAATGGTGATATCATAGTCTTTCAACAACTCCAACCATCTTCTCTGTCTCAAATTAAGATCCTTTTGTTTGAACAGATACTGAAGGCTACGATGATCAGTAAATACCTCACACGAGACACCGTAAAGGTAATGCCTCCAAATCTTCAGCGCATGAATAATGGCTGCCAATTCTAAGTCATGAACAGGATAATTCTTCTTGTGAACTTTCAACTGCCGTGATGCATATGCAATTACCTTGCCATCTTGCATTAATACTGCACCAAGCCCAATGTGAGATGCGTCACAATATACTGTATACGATCCTGAACCTGTGGGTAATACCAACACTAGCGCCGTAGTCAAAGCGGTCTTGAGCTTCTAAAAGTTTATCTCACACTCGTCTGACCATCTGAATAGAACACCTTTCTGGGTCAATCTGGTCAATGGGCTTGCTATAGATGAAAACCCTTCCACGAACCGACGATAATAACCTGCTAAACCCAGGAAACTCCAGATCTCTGTAACTGAAGTAGGTCTAGGCCAATTCTGAACAACCTCAATCTTCTTAGGATCCACCTTTATAACTTCTGCCGATACAACATGCCCCAAAAAGGCAACTGAGTCCAACCAAAACTCACATTTTGAAAACTTGGCATATAACTGATTATTCTTCAAAGTGTGAAGCACACTTCGAAGATGCTGCTCATGTTCCTCTCGACTGCTGGAGTAAATCAAGATATCATCAATGAATACAACCACAAAAGAATCCAAATAAGGCTTGAACACCCGATTCATCAAATTCATAAATGTTGTTGGGGCATTTGTCAACCCAAATGACATCAGTAGGAATCCATAATGCCCATACCGAGTTTGAAAAGCTGTTTTAGGGGCATCAGATGCCCTAACCTTCAACTGATGGTAACCAGACCTCAAATCGATCTTCGAAAATACCTTGGCACCCTGAAGCTGATCAAATAAGTCATCAATTCTTGGCAGCGGATATTTATTTTTGATAGTGGCCTTATTCAACTGCCGATAGTCTATACACATCCGCATAGAGCCATCTTTCTTCTTTACAAATAATATCGGTGCACCCCAGGGCGAGACACTGGGTCTAATGAATCCATGATCAAGCAAGTCTTGCAACTGTTCTTTCAATTCTTTCAACTCTGGCAGGGCCATACAGTATGGTGGAATAGAAATGGGCTGAGTGCCCGGAGCCAAATCAATACAGAAGTCAATATCTTTGTCGGGTGGCATCCCCGGCAAATATGTAGGAAATACTTCTGGAAATTCACGAACAACTGGTACCGAGTCCATAGAAGGAACATCCACAATGGGATCGCAAATATAAGCCAAATAGGCTAGACACCCTTTTTTCACCATGCGCCGAGCTTTCATATAAGATATAACCCTGCTGGCAGAATGACCATGAGTTCCTTTCCACTCTAACCGAGGTAACCCCGGCATAGCTAGTGTTAATGTCTTGGCATGACAATCCAATATAGTATGATAAGGGGAGAGCCAATCCATACCCAAGATGACATAAAAATCTACCATATCAAGAAGTTGAAGGTCCACACCAGTCTCAAGATTACCAATAGTAACCACACACGAATGATAGACATGATCTACTACAACAGAGTCTCCCACCGGTGTAGATACACACACATAAGCACTCAGAGAATCACAAGGCACAACCAAATATGAAGCAAAATAGGAGGACACATAGGAATAAGTAGATCCTGGATCAAATAGAACTGAAGCATCTCTATGGCAAACTGGAATAATACCTGTGATCACTGCATCAGATGACTCGACCTCAGGCCTAGCTGGAAAAGCATAAAATCGGGGCTGGGCCCCACCACTCTGAACTGCATCCCTGGGACGGCCTCTAACTGACTGGCCTCCACCTCTAACGGTCTGACCTCCACCTCTAATGGCCTGACCTCCACCTCTAATGGCCTGAACCTCCACCTCTAGCTGCCTGACCCCTACCTCTAGTTGGTTGAGCAGGCGGTGAAGCAACTGGTGCCGGTATGATGACATGAGAATCTTGCCGAGATCTGTTACTCGCCAATCTAGGGCAATACCTCCTGATGTGACCAATGTTCCCACACTCATAACACCCATCCTGATGTCGTGGCTGCTGAAGCTGACCCAAATGGGCCGGATAACTATTGTAGTAACTCTGGAGTAGTGATGCACTAATAGGAGCTGAATGTGCACTAAATGCCGGCTGTTCAGAGTAAGGCATAATAGGACCGTGACTCCCTGAAGCACCGGGAGATGTATGAAGTGATGAATGAAACGGTCTGGGAGGATGACCCCTACCAAAATTACCCCTGCCTCCAGACGAGGCACCACTGAAACCACCAAACTGACGAGGCCTCTCATCGGACCTCTGCCCTCTCTCTTGTGCAAGAACCATCTCGATCCTCCTTGCGATATTAGCAGCCGCCTGAAAAGAAATCTCACTTCTGGTCTCCTTGGCCATCTGAAGTCTGATAGGGTGAGTGAGTCCCGCAATAAACCCCCTCACTCTCTCTCCCTCCCTAGGTAGTAAAAAGAGAGCATGATGGGCCAAATCCACAAAATGGGACTCATACTAAGTAACAGTCATATTGCCCTACTGTAGATGCTCAAATTGCTTGCGGAATTCCTCCCTCAGTGTGATAGGAAGGAACTTCTCCAAAAATAGCTGAGAGAACAGCTCCCGGGTAAGTGCAGGTGATCCGACTGGTCGGGTCAATGTATAATCTCTCCCCCATCTCTTGGCGGAACCCGTCATCTGAAATATAACAAAATCAACCCCATTGGTCTCAACTATACCCATGTTCCGCAACATCTCGTGGCAGCGTTCAAGATAATCCTATGGGTCCTCAGAAGGTGTACCACTGAAGTGAACTGGAAAGAGCTTAGTGAACTTATCCAGTCTCAATAAGGCCTCAAAAGACATGGCGGGCCTATCACCGGTCTGTGCCGCAACAACTGGCTGAACTACTCCAACTGGCGGGGCTGCCAGAGCCTGATTCTAGGAAGTCATCTGCTCCGGAGCGGGAGTAATGGGAGTTTGTGCTCCTCCCCCAACCTATGAAACGGATGGTGCCATTGGAAATGTACCATTCTGGGCCACACCCTCCATAAGACTCACCAAACGGACTAGAGCGTCCTGAAGCACTGGAGTAGCTATGAATCCTTCCGGGACCTGAACTGGTCCAGCTGGAACATTCTGAACTGGAACCTCCTCCTGAAGGTCCACTTGAGGTTCTATAACAGGTGTAGTTGCTCGAGCTCCGGACTGAGCTCTACCTCGGCCTCGGCCTCTAGCACGACCTCGACCTCGACCTCGACCTCGACCTCTACCCCTGGCCATAGTTGCCACCGGGGTTTCTGGTCCCTACCCATCGGTAGAGGTATTACGCGTTCTCACCATCTGCGAGAAAATAAGAGTAGAATGGTTCAATCATCGATGATAGAATAAAATCGCACGACAGAATAAGAAAGAAGTGATATTGTTCCTAAACTTCATAGCCTCTGAGAGATAAGTACAGACGTCTTCGTACCGATCCTTCAGACTCTACTAAGCTTGCTCGTGACTCGTGAGACCTATGTAACCTAGTGCTCTAATACCAACTGTCACGACCCGAAATTCCCTCCTTCGAACCGTGATGGCGCCTAACATTTCACTTGCTAGGCAAGCCAATGTTAGAATAATATTAACCAATTTTTAAACAATTTTTAAATTATTAATAATCAAGGAAACAAAAGCGGAAGCAAAGTTTGAAATATAGTGAAATAATTCATAAAATAACGGTGTCTAAATACCATCCCAGAATTGGTGTCACAAGTGCACGAGCTTCTAGAATAAATACAAATAAAGGTCTGAATAAAATAAAGCTGTCTGAAAATAAGCACACAGCTAAAGTAAAATAGACGGGGACTTCATAACTGCGTACGCCATGCAGTTATACCTCAAGTCTCCTCTGGTAGCTGAAATCCGAGCAAGTCTATGGTACGCCGCTGGGACCAACTCCAAAATCTGCACAAGAAGTGCAGAGTGTAGTATCAGTACAACCGACCCTATGTACTGGTAAGTGCTGAGCCTAACCTCGACGAAGTAGTGACGAGGCTAAGGCAGTTCATTTACATTAACGTGTACGCAATATTAATAACAACAACAAATAATAGAAATAATTCTGGTAACTCATTTATAATAATTGAAGCCAACTCAACAGTCATAATCCATTATTATTTCAACCAATTCTGTTGCAGCGTGCAACCCGCTCTCACAATATATTCACATTCAATTCTGTTGCAGCATGCAACCCGCTCTCACAATATATTCACATTCAGTTATGTTGCGGCGTGCAACCCGCTCCTCCAATATATTCATTTTAATCAAGTCTGTCATATATTTATTTCAATCAAGTATATATATAGACTTTTTAATAAGTCTGTTGCGGCGTGCAACGCGATCCTCCAATATATCCATTTCAATTAATTTTGTTGCGCTGTGCAACCCGATCCTCCAATATATCCATTTACCAATTCTTATAGAAGAAATTTTCCCAATAAATGCAACAATTAATATAAAATTATAAGACAACAAGCATACAATAATTATGATTTAATTATGAAACAAACAATGACAAATAGCAAATTATTATGGAAATCAGGGAGAAAATAGGTAATTTAATATTTAATATGCCCAATGTCAAATAACAATTAAAACACATAATTCAAATAGCATGTAACAATTAATGCGAGAATTCAAGAATTAATATTTGACAAAGAATAGGAGAGAAACAATTATTATAATAATTAATTTATGATTTAAAACAATTTATGATTTTTCAAGTAAGCAGGCAAACAATTAATTTCACGACGTATAGACACTCGTCACCTCGTCTATACGTCGTTCACATGTATTTCACATAACAAATAATTTAAGGGTTCTATTCCCTCAAGTCAAGGTTAACCACGACACTTACCTCGCTTTGCAAATTCCAATCAATTACTCGACCACAACTTTTCCTTTTAAATTTGTCTCCAAAAGCTTCAAATCTATTCATAAACAATTCAATATACTCAATACGAATCATAGGAATTAATTCCATATGAATTTACTAATATTTTGGATAAAAATCCAAAATTCATTAAAATATTCGATAGTGGAACCCACGTCTCAAATCCCAAAAAAACTCGCAAAATCCGAACGCCCGTTCCGCTACGAGTTCAACCATATAAAAATTATCCAATTCCGATGTCAAATGGACCTTCAAATCTAATTTTTTTGTTTTTGGAAGATTTTAGAAAAAATCCAATTTCTTCCATCTAAATCCGAAATAAATGATGAATATAGACATGGATTTGTGAAATATAATCACTTTGGTTATAGAATACGTACCAAATTCAAACTCGTGAAAACCCCCTTGAAATTGCCCAAATCCGAGACTTGAAACTCAAAAATGAGTAAAAATGGCGACTTCTGAATTTATGGGCTCTGCCCAGTCATTTTTGCATATGCGGATAAAAGTTCCGCATTTGCGGACTCGCATTTGCGAGACAAGGCTCGCATTTGCGATGCCAGGCTGCCAGGTAAAGTTTCGCATCTGCGGACATTCCTGTCGCACCTACGACATCCGCTTCTGCGCAAAATGGCCGCACCTGCGAAGATTCCAGGCCAGCCCAGTCCCGCATCTGCGCAATTCCGCCGCACATGCGGCATCGCACCTGCGGCCAAGACCCTCGCATGTGCGATTACATCAGAGGCAGAAATTTCCAGAATTGGCTTAAGTCCAATTCTTGTTCCGATTTCGATTCGAATCACGCTTGGGATACTCGGGACCCCGTCTGAATATACCAACAAGTCCAAAAACATAATACGGACTTACTCGGGGTTTCAATTCACGCCAAACAACATCAAAATTTCAATTCACACCTTGATTCGATCTTTTAAGTTTTAAACTTTTTAATTTGCAAAGTTTGTGCCAAAACATATTAAATGAATCCGGAATGACTTCAAATTTGGCACACAAGTCATAAATGACATAACGGAGCTATTCAAATATCCAGAATCGGATTCCGGCTCCTATATCAAAAAGTCAACCCCGTAGTCAAACTTGGAAGTCTTTAGCCTTTAAATTGATAGTTCCGTTAAATGGTTATAACTTGAGCTAGTGACCTCCAAATTAAATTCCGGGCATACGCTCAAGTCCCAAATCACGATACGGAGCTACCGGAACTGTCAAAACACTGATCCGGGTCCGTTTGTTAAAAATGTTGACCAAAGTCAACACAATTGAGTTTTAAGGCTCTATTTCACATTTTAATTCATTTTTCACAAAACAACTTTCCGAAAAATTTTTACGGATTGCGCACGCAAGTCGAGAAATGATAAATGGTGCTTTTCGAGGTCTTAGAACACAGAATTACTTATTAAATTTAAAGATAACATTTTAGGTCATCACAATTCGGTCTTCATGATCATTCTATGTATTCAGTTAGAGTTTGTGACTCAGTACTACCAGTCTTGGGAGGTTGTATATTCATATTTGTTCCGCTATTAGTTTTGATTACTTATTTAATTTAAAAAAATGGCTTAAAAAATGTAATGAAAATCGGCTTACCTAGTCTTAGAGATTAGGTGTCATCACGACTCTTGTGGTGGGATTTTGGGTCGTGACAAGGGATTTCAAAATGAGAATTTGAGATTTGGAGGTCAAGTTGATGTCGTATTTTAGTAAAAATAGTATGGTTAGACTCGTGGTTGAGTGGTCGTTCATATTTCGTAACTTTCGCCGGATTCCGAAATGTGGGCCCCACGGGTGATTTTTGAGTTAATTTCGGATTTTATTGAAAAATATAGTATTTTCTTATGGAATTGATTCTATAATTTTTGTTGACTGTATCGAATTAATAATGACTAGATACAAGTCGATCGGAATCGGAAAATCGAGAAAAATGCATACTACTTGGTTAAATTGGAGCAAGTCGAGGTAAGTGACTTGTCTAACCTTGTGTGGGGGAAATCTCCCCTAGGATTGGTATTGAAGTGATAAATTATAATGTGTTGAAAGTCGTGTACACGAGGTGACGAGTGTGTACACGGGCTAAATATGAAAGATTATGTTTTAAAATTATGTAGATCACTGTTGCGCATTAATTAAACTATTTTATTCTGATATATTCTTCATCATTGATTTAATGTTTATATTTTAAATATTATTGACCTTTTCTTGCTAATTGTTTCATATGTTTAGTTGAAACTTGGTTTATTTTATTCTATGCATTATTTGAAGTTGATTTTCTTTAAATTAAATATTATTAATATGAAGTATTTGACATTTTTAAATTTGGTATTGAAGCAACATATTAAAGATTTTGAAATATTATTTTGCTGAATTATTTATTCCTGAATATTTTTGTAAGATTTTCGTACTCATTGTGAAGGAGCCGTGAGCTCTTTATTGTGGAAAAATATTATTGATGGTTTATGTTGGCATGAGCCGTGAGCTCTTTATTGTGGAAAATATTGTTATTGAAGTATTTTGGCAAGTTAAATTATTTGAGCACTTGAGGTGCAAATTATGATATATTGTGATGTTGATATGCATGCGGTGGTATAAGGTCTGGGTATTGAAATGCATACGGTGAGATAAGGGTGGCTTGATACGCGTGGCTAGTAGGGGGAACTACTAGAAGTCATGCGGTGTGATAGGGATGGCTAAAACGCGGGATGCTATTTCGGAAAAAATATTTTCTTTAAAATAAATTGTGAAGGCTCCCGCGGTGAGATAAGGAAATGAGATATTGTGAATTTATTTATGATTTGGGACTACGAGGCGGTACCTCGGGAGTGCCCTTGTTGATATTGATTTATGGTCGTAGTTGCCTTTGATTATTTGTTGTGATTTTCTTAAAGTTGAAAGGAATTTTGTTTTGATTCCATGAGATATTATTTGCCATTATTTTGTGTAATTAAATGGTGACATGCTACTTGATTCATTTCTATTGTCATTTTATTTTATTATATTGTTAAATATTTTACGATGAAATTATTATTTTCCAGTAGGGCCTGACCTGACCTCGTCACTACTCTACCGAGGTTAGGCTTGGCACTTACAGGATACCGCTGTGGTGTACTTATACTACGTTTCTGCACATCTTTTTATGCAGATCCAGGTACTCTTTACCAACCCTGATATCAATGAGTTACGTATACACGGAGATTTCGAGGTATATCTGCCAGCGTCCGCAGACTCCGGAGTCCCCTTCTATCATTATTATGTTGCTTCCTTATTTTATTTAGACCTTGATATATATAGAGACATTGAGGATAAAATTCTTAGAAGCTTGTGACTTGTTTCTACCGGGTTTTGGGTGTTGCAATTATTTAAAGTTTCAGATTTCTATTTTTATTTCACATTGATAGGCTTACCTAGTCTTAGAGACTAGGTGCCATCATGACATCCTACGGAGGGAATTTGGGGTCGTGACAAGTTGGTATCAGAGCTCTAGGTTCATAGGTGTTATGAGTCACAAGCAAGTTTAGTAGAGTCTTGCGGATCGGTACGGAGGCGTCTGTACTTATCTTCGAGAGGCTATGGAACTGTTAGGAAATATTCACTTCTTTGATTCTTTATCGTGCATATTTGTTGACTTCAAAACTTTAAACCATTGTCTTCATATTCTCTCACAGATGGTGAGGACACGTACAACTGGATCCGATGATCAGACACCCGCGCCCCCTGTTGAAGCCGCAAGAGTCCGGGGTCGGGGCAGAGGCCGAGGAAGACCACGTGGTGCAGCCAGAGCACCCTCACGAGCTGCTGCACCAGAGCCACCAATAGCTTGTCACAACCCAAAATCCCACCACAGGCATCGTGATGGTACCTAGTCTCTAAGACTAGGTAAGCCGATTTCAATTATATTTTGAAGCCTTTTTTTTTTAAATAAGTAACCAAAACTAACAGTGGAATAAATATGAATATACAACCTCCCAAGACTGGTAGTACTGAGTCACGAATTCTAACTGAATACATGGGATGATCACGAGGACCGAATATACAATACTGTTTGATTAAAATTTACAGTACAATGAAACGAAAAGACTCCAAGGGAGTGCGACGACTAAGTAGCTCTATCTTGAATCGTTACGATCTCGCTTTAACTCTGCTCAAGTCCGATATCTCCAATACCTGGCTCTGTACAAAAATATACAGAAGTGTAGTATGAGTACACCACGGTCGGTACCCAGTAAGTATCAGACATAACCTCAGTGGAGTAGAGACGAGGTACAGTCAAGATGCTCACTAGTCTAATAGCATGTGCAATATAATATACAAAATAGTAGGAAACAGATAACAATAAGGCCATCATAAAATAACCAGTGATATGCACAGCAAGACAACAAAACACCATTTAATATCATTCAATAAATAATAAATACAAGTACACCCAATTAAATCAAATCCTTCAAATACATGTCCTTCACATATAATTCTACCAAATAACTCTCTTTCAAATATAATTTTTCTCAAATAAATATCTTTCAAATATAATTCCTTCATATAATACTTTCTAAATAAAAATCCTTCCAAATAAATATTTTGAATATAATTCTTCAATTAAAAAGTCACCATGTGACACCTCATTTCATAATCATAAAAATACGGGTCTCAGCCCATTTTCATATTTTTCATAAATACGGGTCTCAGTCCATTTTTTATATCTCCACGGTACTTCGTGCCCATAATTAAATCATCATATTTTCCCGACACCTCGTGCCCTCATTTCTATCACAACCACACGGATAACTCACGTGTCAATAATAAATGTATATAAGATCCGCAGGATCAATTTATTTTCAATAAAGTAAGTTCACAATTTTTAAATCAAGTAAGAAAATCAACAAAGAAATGAATTGATTTTAGAAATCATTTAGGTGAAGAAAATAACATTTGCACTTAAATTGAAGCATCAGTTAACTACTAATTTGGATGTAAAACTATTCAATTTAAAACATAATAACTCATTTTATTTAAATCAACTCAATCATCAAAAATCAATAAGAAAAAAAAACAGAAATATACTTCTTCAGAGTCACGTGCTTAAAAGCCTAAGCCAACACAATATAACTAGGAGCACAAAACACATAATAATAAAGTCAACTAGTACATCACGGAAGAAGACAAGAATTTACATATTAAATAAAACACAGTCACCCAAAACAAGAACATAAATAAAGGAAATATCAACAGGGCACTCCCGAGGTACCGCCTCGTAGTTCCAAATCATAAATAAATTTACAATATCTCATTTCCTTATATCACCGCGGGAGCCTTCACATTTAATTTTAAAGAAATCATTTATTCCGAAATAGCATCCCGCGTTTTAGCCATCCTTATCACACCGCATGACTTCTAGTAGTTCCCCTACTAGCCACGCATTTCAAGCCACCCTTATCTCACTGCATGCATTTCAACACCCTGACCTTATATCACCGCATGACTTCTAGTAGTTCCCCTACTAGCCACGCGTTTCAAGCCACCCTTATCTCACTGCAAGCGTATCAATACCACAATATTTCACAAATCGCACCTCAAGTGCCCAATTATCACAGGATAATACAACTTGTACCTCAAGTGCCCAAATATTACAACATTTCACAAATTGCACATCAAGTGCTCAAATCTTACAACATATCACAATTTGCACATCAAGTGCTCAAATCTTACAACATATCAAAAATTGCACATCAAGTGCTCAAATCTTACATCATATCAAAAATTGCACATCAAGTGCTCAAATCTTACAACATATCACAAATTGCACATCAAGTGCCCAAATATTATAACTTGCCACAGAAATCAACAATACATTATTTTCCGCAATAAGGAGCCCATGGCTCGACCATAATGTGCATAAAATCTTAACAAAAATATCCGGAAGTGAATAGCTCAACAAAATAATATTTCACATAAAATCAAGGTGGCAATCACAATAAATCATCGTATAAAATAATTTCAACAAACAAGGATCTATGCATGACAAATAGAGGATTTAATAAGTGTCAATAATTTCCAATTTAATACCTAAGGGCGTCTAAGGATATTAATCAACGAAATTTGTACATATAAACCAAGTACATACTCGTCACCTCGCGTACATGGTTTTCAATTACACAGTTTGCACATAATACTCAATGCCTAAGGAGTATTTCCCCCACTCGAGGTTAAGCAAGACACTTACCTTTTTGAAGTTATGTCGATCTTCCAAAATCGCCTTATTGCTTGAATTGACCTCCGGACCGTTCAAATCTATCCAAATTAATTGTATAACTTCATTAAAATTCATCGGAAATATTTCCGGATAATAATACGTCGACTTAAAAATTTATTCAAAAAAGTCAACAAAAGTCAACGCGGGACCCGCTTGTCGGAACCTAACAAAAATTTTACAAAATCCGAACACCCATTCTGATACGAGTTCAGCCATACCAATTTTATCGAATTCCAATAACAAATCGACCTCCAAATCTTAAATTTGTGGTTTATGAAGTTTCTACAATATTTTCCAAATTTCCATCTCAAAGTACTAATTAAATGATGAAATTAGTGATATATTCATGTATATTAACCAAATCTGAGTTAGAATCACTTACCCCGATGAATTTCTTCAAAACCCTCAAAAAATCGCCACAAACCGAGCTCCCTAGGTCCAAAATGTGAAATAATGCCCTACACCCTATTTATATAGTGCACCCTCTGAACGTCTCTACACGGTCCGCGAAACTCCAACCGTGGCCGCGCCCCAGGTCCTGCCGGTCGCGAAAAAATGATGCGGCCGCGAAATTCTTGGGGCAGCACTACCAGGCTTTAGTATTTTAGCCATAACTTTCTCTAGAGATGTCCAAATGATGACTTCTTTACTTTTCTGGAAACTAAAGACGAAGGGCTACAACTTTTGTTTTTGAATTATCTCAGAATTCCTTGTATATCAAAAGATATAGGCTTCCGAAATCGAACCAGCGGATCTGCAGAACTTCCAACCGCGGTCCGCGAAATTTTGCCGCGGTCCGTGAAATTCCAAGCGCGGCCGCAAAATTCTGCTGTTGTCCGCGCCTCTCCTTCGCCTCAGCACCTCAAAATGCGCGGTCTGCGCCACCAAAATTGTCAGAACAATATTAGAGTGCCGAAATATCTGGACTCGCTCAAAACTCACCCCGAATCTCATCCGGAACCTCCCGGACACAAAGCATATATGAATTTCAATCATAAAATACTCTATGGACCTGCCTGCACAATTAAAATACTGAAAAGAGGTCGTCTTGACCCGATATTGACCATGGTCAAACTACCAAATTTCTTAACTTTATTAATCTCTCAACCAATGATCCAAAAATACACACAAGCCCCTCGGGACCTCAACCAAATATACCAACACATCCCAAAATACAATACGAACTTAGCGGAGGTTACAAATCTCGTCAAACAACGTCAAAATTACGAGTCGCGCCTCGAATCGAGTTATGAGTTTTCGAATCTCCCAACTTCTATATTTTGCGCTGAAACGTATCAAATCAATCCGGAATGACTTCAAATTTTGCACACAAGTCATAAATGTTATAATGTGGGTATTCAAATTTTCTGAATCGGATTTCGGCCCCAATATCAAAAATTCAATTCCCCGATCAACTCTTTTCTTTTAAGCTTCTTAAATAAGAATTGTTCTTTTAATTAAATTTCGAATCTTTCAAAATCAAACTCGATCATACCCGAGGGTCATAATACTTATTACAAAGTTGCTCGAGACCTTAAGTCACTGAACGGGGCGTTAATTCTTAAAACGATAAGTCAGGTCGTTACATAGATCCAGTTGGAAAGCAGGCACCTGAGACGCCTGTTACTACTCCTGCACTTCAGGAGACTCTTGCCCAGTTTTTGAGCATGTTTGGAACTCTAGCTCAGGCAAGGTTAATTCCACTTGCTCCTGCCACATCTCAGGCCGGGGGAGGACTCCCGCTACCCGTACTCCAGAACCACGGGCCCAAGTTGACCATACCCCAGAGGTTATACCAGTGCAGCCAGTTATCCCAGTTCGGCCTGAGATTAGGACAACAGTTTCAGAGGGGGAGCAGCTCAGGCTCGAGAGGTACAAGAAGTACCACCCTCCCACTTTCAGTGGCTTAGCTTCAGATGATGCTCAGGGTTTTCTGGAGGAATGTCACTGTATCCTTCGTACTATGGGTATTGTGGATTCCAGTGGGGTTTATTTCACGGCATTCCAGTTTAGAGGAGCCACCTACCAGTGGTGGCAGACATATGAGTTGGATAGTCCCGCTGAGGCATCTTCACTCGGACTCAATTTTCAGATATGTTCTTAAGGGAGTATGTTCCTCAGAGTCTTAGATATGCATGGCGTGCAGAGTTTGAGCAGTTGCGCCAGGGTTCTATGACAGTGTCAGAGTATGCGGTCTGATTCAGTGATTTAGCGAGGCATGCACCAGCCTTGGTTGCTACTGTTCGAGAGCGGGTTCGCAGATTTATTGAGGGTCTCCATCCTAATATCATATATAGTATGGCCCGAGAGCTAGAGATGGACATCACATACCAACAGGTGGTGTCAATTGCTAGGATATTGGAAGGTATGCGAATCCGGGAGAGGGAAGAGAGGGAAGCTAAGAGACCTCGAGATTCTGGCACATATAATAATTCTCGTGCCCCAGTTACAGCCCGTCATGGTAGAGGTTATGTGAGCCGTCCTATTCATTCAGCACTTCCAGCTTCCAGTGGTATTCCTGCTACTACTAAACCTCAGGTTCCATATTATGCACCGCCAGTGTCTACTGTACCTCCTGTACGGGGTGCTTTCAGTGGGCAGTCTAGTCGATCAGGCCCGAGCCAGTCCCAGCAGCCACGTCCTCAAAGGGCTTGTTTTGAGTGTGGTGACACTCGTCATATTATAAGAGATTACCCCAGATTTAGGAGGGGTGCACCTCCACAGATTTCTCAGGCCCCACCTATTCCACAGGGCCCTCGGGCTTCTCAGGCCATGATTATTGCACCAGTTGCCACTCCACCTGCACAACCAGCTAGAGGTGGAGGTCGGGCAGGTAGAGGTCGCCCTAGAGGGGGAGGTCAGGCCAGATATTATGCCCTTCCTACTAGGACAGAGGCCGTTGCATCTGATTCTTTTATCACAGGTATTATTCTGGTTTGTCATAGAGATGCATTAGTCTTATTTGATCCAGACTCCACATATTCTTATGTGTCATCTTATTTTGCACCGTATTTGGGCATATCACGTGATTCCTTGAGTTCTTCTGTTTATGCATCTACACCCATGGGTGAATCTATTATTGTGGACCGCATATATCGGTCGTGTTTAATTGTTATTAGTGGTTTTGAGACCAGAGCTGATTTATTATTGCTCAGTATGGTGGATTTCGATATTATTTTGGGCACGGATTGGTTCTCTCCCTATCATGCTATTCTTGATTGTTACGTCAAGACGGTGATGTTGGTTATGCCAGGTCTACCGCGGCTAGAGTGGAGAGGTACCTCAGATTATGTTCCTAACATGGTTGTTTCATTTCTTAAAGTTCAACGAATGGTTAAGAAGGGGTGTGATGCGTATCTGGCCTATGTGAGAGATGTTAGTATTGATACTCCTACCATAGAGTCAGTTCCTATAGTAAGGGATTTTCCTGATTGAAAGAACTAAAAGAACAGTTACAAGAGTTGCTTGATAAGGGCTTCATTCGACCCAGTGTATCGCCTTGGGGTGCTCCTTTCTTATTCGTAAAGAAGAAAGATGGTTCTATGCGGATGTGTATTGATTACCGCCAGCTGAACAAGGTTACAGTGAAGAATAGGTATCCATTGACACGTATTGATGACCTATTTGATTAGCTTCAAGGTGCCAGAGTATTCTCAAAGATAGACTTGCGTTCAGGCTATCATCAGTTGAAGATTCGGGAACCAGATATCCCGAAGACTGCTTTTAGGACTCGGTATGGTCATTATGAGTTCCTTGTAATTTTATTTGGGCTAACCAATGCCCCAGCAGCATTTATGCACTTAATGAATAGTGTATTCCAACCCTATCTTGATTCTTTCGTCATTGTATTTATTGACGACATTGTGGTGTATTCCTGGAGTCGGGAGGATCATGAACAGCACCTGAGGACTGTACTTCAGACTTTGAAAGAAAAGAAGTTATATGCAAAATTTTCAAAGTGTGAATTTTGGCTTGATTCAGTAGGATTTTTGGGTCATATAGTTTCGTGCGAGGGAATCAAGGTAGATCCGAAAAAGATTGAAGCAGTGCAGAGTTGGTCCAGACCGTCCTCAGTTAAAGAAATTCGGAGTTTCCTTGGCTTGGCAGGGTATTATCGTCGATTTGTAAAGGGTTTCTCTTCTATTGCTGCATTTATGATCAGATTGACCCAGAAGGGTGCTCTATTCAGGTGGACCGAGGAATGTGAGGAGAGCTTCCAAAAGCTCAAGACAGCTTTGACTACAGCCCCAATATTGGTATTACCTACAGGTTCAGGGTCTTATACTGTGTATTGTGACGCGTTGCGTATTGGTCTCGGTGCAGTGTTGGTGCAAGACGGTAGGGTGATTGCCTATGCGTCTAGACAGTTAAAGGTACATGAAAAGAATTATCTTGTCCACGACCTTGAGTTAACAACTATTGTTTATGCCTTGAAGATTTGGCGACATTATTTGTACGGTGTCTACTGTGAGGTCTACACCGATCACCGGAGTCTACAACATCTGTTTAAATAGAAGGATCTTAATTTGCGGCAGCGGAGATGGTTGGAATTACTTAAGGATTATGATATCACCATTCTCTATCATCCCGGGAAGACCAATATAGTGGTCGATGCCTTGAGTCGTAAAGCGGAGAGTTTGGGCATGTTAGCATATTTACCGGTAGCAGAGAGTCCTTTAGACTTGGATGTTCATGCCTTGTCCAACCAATTTGTCAGGTTGGATGTTTCCAAGCCGAGCCGAGTTTTGGCTTGTGTGGTTTCTCAGTCTTCTCTTTATGATCGTATCAGGGAGCGTCAGTATGATGACCCCCATCTGCTTGTCCTTAAGGATACAGTTCAGCATGGTGATGCCAAGGAAGTCACTATTGGAGGTGACGATGTATTACGAATGTAGGGTAGGCTATGTGTGCCTAATGTTGATGGTTTGCGTGAGTTGATTCTCCAGGAGGCTCACAGTTCGCGGTACTCCATTCATCCGGGTGCCGCAAAGATGTATCAGGACTTGAGACAACATTATTGGTGGGGGAAAATGAAGAAAGACATAGTGAAATATGTAGCTCGGTGCCTAAATTATCAGCAGGTGAAGTATGAGCATCAGCGGCCAGGTGGGTTGCTTCAGAAGTTAGAGATTTTGGAGTGGAAATGGGAGCGAATCACTATGGATTTCGTTGTTGGACTTCCACGGACTCAGCGGAAGTTTGATGCAGTTTGGGTGATTGTGGATAGACTGACCAAGTCAGCTCATTTCATTCCTGTGATGACTACCTACTCTTCCGAGCAGTTGGCTCGAATCTATATTCGCGAGATTATCAGACTTCACGGCCTACCAGTATCTATCATCTCTGACCGGGGTATGCAGTTTACATCACGGTTCTGGAGGGTAGTACAGCATGAGTTGGGTACTCGTGTAGAGTTGGGTACAACATTTCACCCTCAGAAGGACGAGCAGTCCGAATGCACTATTCAGATACTGGAGGATATGCTTCATGCGTGTGTGATAGATTTTGGGGGTGCTTGGGATTAGTTCTTACCACTTGCGTAGTTTGCTTACAACAACAGTTACCAGTCAAGCATTCAGATGGCTCCGTATGAGGCCCTGTATAGTAGGCGGTGCCGGTCTCCAGTGGGTTGGTTCGAACCGGGCGAGGCTAGACTATTGGGTACAGACTTGGTTCAGGATGCCTTGGAAAAGGTTAAATTGATTCAGGATCGACTTCATACAGCCCAATCTAGACAGAAGAGTTATGTGGATCAGAAGGTTCGTGATGTTGCATTCATGGTTGGTGAGCGGGTCATGCTCTGGGTTTTGCCTGTAAAGGGTGTGATGAGGTTCGGGAAGAAGGGAAAGTTGAGCCCTAGGTATATTAGGCCTTTTGAGATTCTTGAAAGAGTTGGATAGGTGGCTTACGGACTTGCACTACCACCTAGTCTCTCTGCAGCTCATCCGGTATTCCATGTTTCTATGCTCCAAAAGTATCACGGTGATCTGTCTCATGTGTTAGACTTTAGTTCAGTTCAGTTGGACAAGGATCTATCTTATGTTGAGGAACCAGTGATTATTTTGGACATGCAGGTTCAAAAGTTGAGGTCAAAGAACATTGCTTCTGTGAAGGTTCAGTGGAGGGGTCATCCGGTCGAGGAGGCGACTCGGCAGACCGAGCATGATATGTGCAGCTATTATCCTCATCTTTTCACCATTCCAGGTATAATTCTAAACTCGTTTGAGGACGAACGTTTGTTTAAAAGGCGGAGAATGTAATGACCCAACCGGTTATTTTTACTTTTAGAACCCTGTTCCCCTAAATAAAACTCCTCGTATGTGCTTTTATAACTTTATGACTTGCGGGGATAGTTGGTTTGGGATTTGAAAGTGTTCGGGTTGAAATCGGAACACTTGGTTCCTTAAGTTGGCCTTAAAATGCTAAGTTTGACTTTGGTCAACATTTTGAGAAAACGACCCTGGAATAGAATTTTGATTATTCCAACAGCTCCGTATGGTGATTTTGGACTTAGGAGCGTGTTCGAATTTTAAGTCTGTAGTTAAATTAGGCTTGAAATGGCTAAAATAGGAATTTAAGTTTGGAAGTTTGACCGGGGAGTTGACTTTTTGATACCGGAGTCAGAATCCAGTTCTGAAAATTTTCATAGCTCTGCTACGTCATTTATGACTTGCGTGCAAAATTTGAGATCAATCGGACTTGATTTGATAGGTTCCGGCGTCGTTTGTAGGAATTGAAAGTTTCAAAGTTTATTAGGCTTGAATCTATGTGTGATTCGTGTTTTTAGTATTGTTGGATGTGATTTGAAGACTCGACTAAGTTTGTATGATGTATTAGGACTTGTTGGTATATTTGATTGAGGTCCTGAAGGGCTCGGGCGTGTTCCGGATAGTTAACAGATCAAATGTGGACTTAGAACACTGGAAACTTGCTGCTGCCTACTGATACAATCGCACCTACGGAATTTGGCTCGCAGGTGCGAGCTCGCAGAAGCGAGCGCGGGAGCGCAGAAGCGGAAAAGGGAGAGTGGAGCAGTGGCCGCAGATGTGAAGGAAAATACCGCATCTACGGGACCGCGGATGCGGACGAGGGATCGCAGAAGCAAAGGTAGCCGTAAAAGCAAGGGAGGCCTTCGTATCTGCGAAAGCGCAGATGCGGTCACGTGCATCGCAGGTGCGAAAGCCCTCACAGATTAGAAAAACAGAGTGGTTCCGACATTTTTGTCATTTTGGACATTTTCAACACGGTTTTGGGCGATTTTTCATAGAGAATTCACAGAGAAACTTGAGGTAAGTCACATGTGATCATTGTTAGTCAATTATATTGGATTATCATTGAATATTTCAAATAAATTACATGTTTTTGAGGTGAAATTAGAGGATTTGGGCCTAGGGATTTCAAAATGAGAATTTGAGATTTGGAGGTCAAGTTGATGTCGGATTTTAGTAAAACTGGTATGGTTAGACTCGTGGTAGAATGAGCGTTCATATTTCGTAACTTTCGCCGGATTCTGAGGTGTGGGCCCCACAAGCGATTTTTGAGTTAATTTCGGATTTTATTGAAAAATGTAGTATTTTCTTATGGAATTCATTCTATAATTTTTGTTGACTGTATCGAATTAATTATGACTAGATACGAGTCGATCGGAGTCAAAAAATCGAGGAAAAGACATACTACTTGGTTAAATTGGAGCAAGTCGAGGTAAGTGACTTGTCTAACCTTGTGTGGGGGAAATCTCCCCTAGGATTGGTATTGAAGTGATAAATTGTAATATGTTGAAAGTCATGTACATGAGGTGACGAGTGTGTACACAAGCTAAATGTGAAAGACTATGTTTTTAAATTATGTAGATCATTGTTGCGCATTAATTAAACTATTTTATTCTGATATATTCTTCATCATTGATTTAATGTTTATATTTTAAAGATTCTTAACCTTTTCCTACTAATTGTTTCACCTGTTTAGTTGAAACTTGATTTCTTTTATTCTGTGCATTATTTGAAGTTGATTTTCTTTATATTAAATATTATTAATATGAAGTATTTGCCGGTTTTAAATTTGGTATTGAAGCAACGTATTAAAGATTTTGAAATATTATTTTGCTGAATTATTTATTCTTGAATATTTTTGTAAGATTTTCGTGCTCATTGTGATGAAGCCGTGAGCTCTTTATTGTGGAAAAATATTATTGATGATTTATGTTGGCATGAGCCGTGAGCTCTTTATTGTGAAAAAATATTATTGATGAAGTATTTTGGCAAGTTAAATTATTTGAGCACTTGAGGTGCAAATTGTGATATATTGTGATGTTGATACGCATGCGGTGATATAAGATCTGGGTATTGAAATATATGCGGTGAGATAAGGGTGGCTTGATACGCATGGCTAGTAGGGGGAACTACTAGAAGTCATGCGGTGTGATAAGGATGGCTAAAACGAGGGATGCTATTTCGGAAAAAATATTTTCTTTAAAATAAATTATGAAGGCTCCCGGGGTGAGATAAGAAAATGGGATATTGTGAATTTATTTATGATTTGGGACTACGAGACGGTACCTCGGGAGTGCCCTTGTTGATATTGATTTATGGCCGCAGTTGCCTTTGATTATTTGTTGTGATTTTCTTAAAGTTGAAAGGAATTCTGTTTTGATTCCATGAGATATTATTTTCTATTATTTTGTGTAATTAAATGGTGACATGCTACTTGACTCATTTCCATTATCATTTTATTTTATTATATTGTTAAACATTTTACCATGAAATTATTATTTTTCAGTAGGGCCTAACCTGACCTAATTTCCTGACACCTCGTGCCCTCATTTCTATCACAACCACACGGACAACTCACGTGTCAATAATAAATGTATATAAGATCCGCAGGATCAATTTATTTTCAATAAAGTAAGTTCACAATTTTTAAATCAAGTAAGAAAATCAACAAAGAAATGAATTGATTTTAGAAATCATTTAGGTGAAGAAAATAACATTTGCACTTAAATTGAAGCATCAGTTAACTACTAATTTGGATGTAAAACTATTCAATTTAAAACATAATAACTCCTTTTATTTAAATCAACTCAATCATCAAAAATCAATAAGAAAAAAAAACAGAAATATACTTCTTCAGAGTCACGTGCTTAAAAGACTAAGCCAACACAATATAACTAGGAGCACAAAACACATAATAATAAAGTCAACTAGTACATCACGGAAGAAGACAAGAATTTACATATTAAATGAAACACAGTCACCCAAAACAAGAACATAAATAAAGGAAATATCAACAGGGCACACCCGAGGTACCGCCTCGTAGTTCCAAATCATAAATAAATTCACAATATCTCATTTCCTTATATCACCGCGGGAGCCTTCACATTTAATTTTAAAGAAATTATTTATTCCGAAATAGCATCCCGCGTTTTAGCCATCCTTATCACACCGCATGACTTCTAGCAGTTCCCCTACTAGCCACGCGTTTCAAGCCACCCTTATCTCACTGCATGCATTTCAACACCCTGACCTTATATCACCGCATGACTTCTAGTAGTTCCCCTACTAGCCACGCGTTTCAAGCCACCCTTATCTCACTGCAAGCGTATCAATACCACAATATTTCACAAATCGCACCTCAAGTGCCCAATTATCACAGGATAATACAACTTGCACCTCAAGTGCCCAAATATTATAACATTTCACAAATTGCACATCAAGTGCTCAAATCTTACAACATATCACAATTTGCACATCAAGTGCTCAAATCTTACAACATATCAAAAATTGCACATCAAGTGCTCAAATCTTACATCATATCAGAAATTGCACATCAAGTGCTCAAATCTTACAACATATCATAAATTGCACATCAAGTGCCCAAATATTACAACTTGCCACAGAAATCAACAATACATTATTTTCCGCAATAAGGAGCCCATGGCTCGACCATAATGTGCATAAAATCTTAACAAAAATATCCGAAAGTGAACAGCTCAACAAAATAATATTTCACATAAAATCAAGATGGCAATCACACCAAATCATCGTATAAAATAATTTCAACAAACAAGGATCTATGCATGACAAATAGAGGATTTAATAAGTGTCAATAATTTCCAATTTAATACCTAAGGGCGTCTAAGGATATTAATCAACGAAATTTGCACATATAAACTAAGTACGTACTCGTCACCTCGCGTACATGATTTTCAATTACACAGTTTGCACATAATACTCAATGCCTAAGGAGTATTTCCCCCACTCGAGGTTAAGTAAGATACTTACCTTTTTGAAGTTATGTCGATCTTCCAAAATCGCCTTATTGCTTGAATTGACCTCCGGACCGTTCAAATCTATCCAAATTAATTGTATAACTTCATTAAAATTCATCAGAAATATTTCCGGATAATAATACGTCGACTTAAAAATTTATTCAAAAAAGTCAACAAAAGTCAACGCGGGACCCGCTTGTCGGAACCTAACAAAAATTTTACAAAATCCGAACACCCATTCTGATACGAGTTCAACCATACCAATTTTATCGAATTCCAATAACAAATCGACCTCCAATCTTAAATTTGTGGTTTATGAAGTTTCTACAATTTTTCCCAAATTTCCATCTCAAAGTACTAATTAAATGATGAAATCAGTGATATATTCATGTATATTAACCAAATCTGAGTTAGAATCACTTACCCCGATGAATTTCTTCAAACCCACAAACAATCGCCACAAACCGAGCTCCCTAGGTCCAAAATGTGAAATAATGCCCTACACCCTATTTATATAGTGCACCCTCTGAACGTCTCTACACGGTCCGCGAAACTCCAAATGTGGCCGCGCCCCAGGTCCCGCCGGTCGCGAAAAAATGATGCGGCCGCGAAATTCTTGGGGCAGCACTGCCAGGCTTTAGTATTTTAGCCATAACTTTCTCTAGAGATGTTCAAATGATGACTTCTTTACTTTTCTGGAAACTAAAGACGAAGGGCTACAACTTTTGTTTTTGAATTATCTCAGAATTCCTTGTATATCAAAAGATATAGGCTTCCGAAATCGAACCAGCGGATCTGCAGAACTTCCAACAGCGGTCCGCGAAATTTTGCCGCGGTCCGCGAAATTTTGCTGCGGTCCGTGAAATTCCAAGCGCGGCCGCAAAAGTTTGCTTCTGTCCGCGCCTCTCCTTCGCCTCAGCACCTCAAAATGCGCGGTCTGCGCCCCCAAAATTGTCAGAACAATATTAGAGTGCCGAAATATCTGGACTCGCTCAAAACTCACCCCGAATCTCATCCGGAACCTCCCGGACACAAAGCATATATGAATTTCAATCATAAAATACTCTACGGACCTGCTCGCACAATTAAAATACTGAAAAGAGGTCGTCTTGACCCGATATTGACCATGGTCAAACTACCAAATTTCTTAACTTTACTAATCTCTCAACCAATGATCCAAAAATACACACAAGCCCCTCGGGACCTCAACAAAATATACCAACACATCCCAAAATACAATACAAACTTAGCGGAGGTTTCAAATCTCGTCAAACAACGTCAAAATTACGAGTCGCACCTCGAATCGAGTTATGAGTTTTCGAATCTCCCAACTTCTATATTTTACGCCGAAACGTATCAAATCAATCCGGAATGACTTCAAATTTTGCACACAAGTCATAAATGATATAATGTAGGTATTCAAATTTTCTGAATCGGATTTCGGCCCCAATATCAAAAATTCAATTCCCCGGTCAACTCTTTTCTTTTAAGCTTCTTAAATAAGAATTGTTCTTTTAATTAAATTCCGAATCTTCCGAAAATCAAACTCGATCACACCCGAGGGTCATAATACTTATTACAAAGTTTCTCGAGACCTTAAGTCACTGAACGGGGCATTAATTCTTAAAACGATAAGTCAGGTCGTTACATAGATCCAGTTGGAGAGCAAGCACCTGAGACGCCTGTTACTACTCCTGCACTTCAGGAGACTCTTGCCCAGTTTTTGAGCATGTTTGGAACTCTAACTCAGGCAAGGTTAATTCCACTTGCTCCTGCCACATCTCAGGTCGGGGGAGGACTCCCGCTACCCGTACTCCAGAACCACGGGCCCAAGTTGACCATGCCCCAGAGGTTATACCAGTGCAGCCAGTTGTCCCAGTTCGGCCTGAGATTAGGACAACAGTTTTAGAGGGGGAGCAGCTCAGGCTCGAGAGGTACAAGAAGTACCACCCTCCCACTTTCAGCGGCTTAGCTTCAGATGATGCTCAGGGTTTTCTGGAGGAATGTCACTGTATCCTTCGTACTATGGGTATTGTGGATTCCAGTGGGGTTTATTTCACGGCATTCCAGTTTAGAGGAGCAGCCTACCAGTGGTGGCAGACATATGAGTTGGATAGTCCCGCTGAGGCATCTTCACTCACTTGGACTCAATTTTCAGATATGTTCTTAAGGGAGTATGTTCCTCAGAGTCTTAGATATGCATGGCGTGCAGAGTTTGAGCAGTTGCGCCAGGGTTCTATGACAGTGTTAGAGTATGCGGTCTGATTCAGTGATTTAGCGAGGCATGCACCAGCCTTGGTTGCTACTGTTCGAGAGCGGGTTCGCAGATTTATTGAGGGTCTCCACCCTAATATCATATATAGTATGGCCCGAGAGTTAGAGATGGACATCACATACCAACAGGTGGTGTCAATTGCTAGGATATTGGAAGGTATGCGAATCCGGGAGAGGGAAGAGAGGGAAGCTAAGAGACCTCGAGATTCTGGCACATATAATAATTCTCGTGCCCCAGTTACAGCCCATCATGGTAGAGGTTATGTGAGCCGTCCTATTCATTCAGCACTTCCAGCTTCCAGTGGTATTCCTGCTACTACCAAACCTCAGGTTCCATATTATGCACCGCCAGTGTCTACTGTACCTCCTATACGGGGTGCTTTCAGCGGGCAGTCTAGTCGATTAGGCCCGAGCCAGTCCCAGTAGCCACGTCCTCAAAGGGCTTGTTTTAAGTTTGGTGACACTCGTCATATTATAAGAGATTACCCCAGATTTAGGAGGGGTGCACCTCCACAGATTTCTCAGGCCCCACCTATTCCACAGGGCCCTCGGGCTTCTCAGGCCATGATTATTGCACCAGTTGCCACTCCACCTGCACAACCAGCTAGAGGTGGAGGTCGGGCAGGTAGAGGTCGCCCTAGAGGGGGAGGTCAGGCCAGATATTATGCCCTTCCTACTAGGACAGAGGCCGTTGCATCTGATTCTTTTATCACAGGTATTATTCTGGTTTGTCATAGAGATGCATTAGTCTTATTTGATCCAGACTCCACATATTCTTATGTGTCATCTTATTTTGCACCGTATTTGGGCATATCACGTGATTCCTTGAGTTCTTCTGTTTATGCATCTACACCCATGGGTGAATCTATTATTGTGGACTGCATATATCGGTCGTGTTTAATTGTTATTAGTGGTTTTGAGACCAGAGCTGATTTATTATTGCTCAGTATGGTGGATTTCGATATTATTTTGGGCACGGATTGGTTCTCTCCCTATCATGCTATTCTTGATTGTTACGTCAAGACGGTGATGTTGGTTATGCCAGGTCTACCGCGGCTAGAGTGGAGAGGTACCTCAGATTATGTTCCTAACATGGTTGTTTCATTTCTTAAAGTTCAACGAATGGTTAAGAAGGGGTGTGATGCGTATCTGGCCTATGTGAGAGATGTTAGTATTGATACTCCTACCATAGAGTCAGTTCCTATAGTAAGGGATTTTCCTGATTGAAAGAACTAAAAGAACAGTTACAAGAGTTGCTTGATAAGGGCTTCATTCGACCCAGTGTATCGCCTTGGGGTGCTCCTTTCTTATTCGTAAAGAAGAAAGATGGTTCTATGCGGATGTGTATTGATTACCGCCAGCTGAACAAGGTTACAGTGAAGAATAGGTATCCATTGACACGTATTGATGACCTATTTGATTAGCTTCAAGGTGCCAGAGTATTCTCAAAGATCAACTTGCGTTCAGGCTATCATCAGTTGAAAATTCGGGAACCAGATATCCCGAAGACTGCTTTTAGGACTCGGTATGGTCATTATGAGTTCCTTGTAATGTTATTTGGGCTAACCAATGCCCCAGCAGCATTTATGCACTTAATGAATAGTGTATTCCAACCCTATCTTGATTCTTTCGTCATTGTATTTATTGACGACATTGTGGTGTATTCCTGGAGTCGGGAGGATCATGAACAGCACCTGAGGACTGTACTTCAGACTTTGAAAGAAAAGAAGTTATATGCAAAATTTTCAAAGTGTGAATTCTGGCTTGATTCAGTGGGATTTTTGGGTCATATAGTTTCATGCGAGGGAATCAAGGTAGATCCGAAGAAGATTGAAGCAGTGCAGAGTTGGTCCAGACCGTCCTCAGTTACAGAAATTCGGAGTTTCCTTGGCTTGGCAGGGTATTATCGTCGATTTGTAAAGGGTTTCTCTTCTATTGCTGCATTTATGATCAGATTGACCCAGAAGGGTGCTCCATTCAAGTGGACCGAGGAATGTGAGGAGAGCTTCCAAAAGCTCAAGACAGCTTTGACTACAGCCCCAATATTGGTATTACCTACAGGTTCAGGGTCTTATACTGTGTATTATGACGCGTTGCGTATTGGTCTCGGTGCAGTGTTGGTGCAAGACGGTAGGGTGATTGCCTATGCATCTAGACAGTTAAAGGTACATGAAAAGAATTATCTTGTCCACGACCTTGAGTTAACAACTATTGTTTATGCCTTGAAGATTTGGCGACATTATTTGTACGGTGTCTACTGTGAGGTCTACACCGATCACCAGAGTCTACAACATCTGTTTAAACAGAAGGATCTTAATTTGCGGCAGCGGAGATGGTTGGAATTACTTAAGGATTATGATATCACCATTCTCTATCATCCCGGGAAGGCCAATATAGTGGTCGATGCCTTGAGTCGTAAAGCGGAGAGTTTGGGCATGTTAGCATATTTACCGGTAGCCTTATGTGCTTTTATAACTTTATGACTTGCGGGGATAGTTGGTTTGGGATTTGAAAGTGTTCGGGTTGAAATCGGAACACTTGGTTCCTTAAGTTGGCCTTAAAATGCTAAGTTTGACTTTGGTCAACATTTTGAGAAAACGACCCTGGAATAGAATTTTGATTATTCCAACAGCTCCGTATGGTGATTTTGGACTTAGGAGCGTGTTCGAATTTTTATTTGGAAGTCTGTAGTTAAATTAGGCTTGAAATGGCTAAAATAGGAATTTAAGTTTGGAAGTTTGACCGGGGAGTTGACTTTTTGATACCGGAGTCAGAATCCAGTTCTGAAAATTTTCATAGCTCTGTTACGTCATTTATGACTTGCGTGCAAAATTTGAGATCAATCGGACTTGATTTGATAGGTTCCGGCGTCGTTTGTAGGAATTGAAAGTTTCAAAGTTTATTAGGCTTGAATCTATGTGTGATTCGTGTTTTTAGTATTGTTGGATGTGATTTGAAGACTCGACTAAGTTTGTATGATGTATTAGGACTTGTTGGTATATTTGATTGAGGTCCTGAAGGGCTCGGGCGTGTTCCGGATAGTTAACAGATCAAATGTGGACTTAGAACACTGGAAACTTGCTGCTGCCTACTGATACAATCGCACCTACGGAATTTGGCTCGCAGGTGCGAGCTCGCAGAAGCGAGCGCGGGAGCGCAGAAGCGGAAAAGGGAGAGTGGAGCAGTGGCCGCAGATGTGAAGGAAAATACCGCATCTACGGGACCGCGGATGCGGACGAGGGATCGCAGAAGCAAAGGTAGCCGTAAAAGCAAGGGAGGCCTTCGTATCTGCGAAAGCGCAGATGCGGTCACGTGCATCGCAGGTGCGAAAGCCCTGACAGATTAGAAAAACAGAGTGGTTCCGACATTTTTGTCATTTTGGACATTTTTAACACGGTTTTGGGCAATTTTTCAGAGAGAATTCACGGAGAAACTTGAGGTAAGTCACATGTGATCATTGTTAGTCAATTATATTGGATTATCATTGAATATTTCAAATAAATTACATGTTTTTGAGGTAAATTTAGAGGATTTGGGCCTAGGGATTTCAAAATGAGAATTTGAGATTTGGAGGTCAAGTTGATGTCGGATTTTAGTAAAAATGGTATGGTTAGATTCGTGGTAGAATGAGCGTTCATATTTCGTAACTTTCGCCGGATTCTGAGGCATGGGCCCCACAGGCGATTTTTGAGTTAATTTCGGATTTTATTGAAAAATGTAGTATTTTCTTATGGAATTCATTCTATAATTTTTGTTGACTGTATCGAATTAATTATGACTAGATACGAGTCGATCGGAGTCAAAAAATCGAGGAAAAGACATACTACTTGGTTAAATTGGAGCAAGTCGAGGTAAGTGACTTGTCTAACCTTGTGTGGGGGAAATCTCCCCTAGGATTGGTATTGAAGTGATAAATTATAATGTGTTGAAAGTCGTGTACATGAGGTGACGAGTGTGTACACAAGCTAAATGTGAAAGATTATGTTTTTAAATTATGTAGATCATTGTTGCGCATAAATTAAACTATTTTATTCTGATATATTCTTCATCATTGATTTAATGTTTATATTTTAAAGATTCTTAACCTTTTCCTGCTAATTGTTTCACCTGTTTAGTTGAAACTTGGTTTCTTTTATTCTGTGCATTATTTGAAGTTGATTTTCTTTATATTAAATATTATTAATATGAAGTATTTGCCAGTTTTAAATTTGGTATTGAAGCAACGTATTAAAGATTTTGAAATATTATTTTGCTGAATTATTTATTCTTGAATATTTTTGTAAGATTTTCGTGCTCATTGTGATGGAGCCGTGAGCTCTTTATTGTGGAAAAATATTATTGATGATTTATGTTGGCATGAGCCGTGAGCTCTTTATTGTGAAAAAATATTATTGATGAAGTATTTTGGCTAGTTAAATTATTTGAGCACTTGAGGTGCAAATTGTGATATATTGTGATGTTGATACGCATGCGGTGATATAAGATCTCGGTATTGAAATATATGCGGTGAGATAAGGGTGGCTTGATACGCATGGCTAGTAGGGGGAACTACTAGAAGTCATGCGGTGTGATAAGGATGGCTAAAACGAGGGATGCTATTTCGGAAAAAATATTTTCTTTAAAATAAATTGTGAAGGCTCCCGGGGTGAGATAAGAAAATGGGATATTGTGAATTTATTTATGATTTGGGACTACGAGACGGTACTTCGGGAGTGCCCTTGTTGATATTGATTTATGGCCGCAGTTGCCTTTGATTATTTGTTGTGATTTTCTTAAAGTTGAAAAGAATTCTGTTTTGATTCCATGAGATATTATTTTTCATTATTTTGTGTAATTAAATGGTGACATGCTACTTGATTCATTTCCATTATCATTTTATTTTATTATATTGTTAAACATTTTACCATGAAATTATTATTTTTCAGTAGGGCCTAACCTGACCTCGTCACTACTCTACCGAGGTTAGGCTTGGCACTTACTGGGTACCGTTGTGGTGTACTCATACTACGCTTCTGCACATCTTTTTGTGCAGATCCAGGTACTCCTTACCAGCCCCGACATCAGTGAGTTACCTGTACACGGAGATTTCGAGGTATATCTGCCAGCGTCCGCAGACTCCGGAGTCCCCTTCTATTATTATTATGTTGCTTCCTTATTTTCTTTAGACCTTGATATATATATAGAGACATTGAGGATAAAATTCTTAGAAGCTCGTGACTTATTTCTACAAAGTTTTGAGAGTTACAATTATTTAATGTTTCAGATTTCTATTTTTATTCCGCATTGATAGACTTACCTAGTCTTAGAGATTAGGTGCCATCACGACATCCTACGGATGGAATTTGGGGTCGTGACATTTTTTAATTATAGATAGATTATCTATAAAGAGTGTAAATATTTAAATTGTATGAGGAGTTATTGAGAAACACGAGTAAGTTTGTGGAATTTATTTTGGAGTAGAGAATAGATTCAGCGTGATTAGAAAAAGAATTGGTGGTTGGGGGGAGACAAGTACACTGAACGGGAAAAAAATAAAGAAGAAATGGAAAGAAAAAGAAAAAATCTAAAAAAATGAATAATAAACATAGAAAAAGAAAGGAATCATATGTTTTTTGTTTCTTTTTGTTTCACTTTTTGTTTGGGGTAATGTCTGTCACATTCATTGAACATTTTTATGTGAAGGTTATGTTCTTAATCAATTTGTGGTTTTATTTGTTAAGAATTAGAAGAAGTTTCAATGTTGATATACTAGGGCCATGACGCAGGGGAATCACTGGCCATTGTTAAATCTACGGCAATGAAAAAGAAAAGCAAATATCAAAGACCGATTAGTAGGATCCGATATTGAGAGGGTGATTGCGGAGAACTACAATGCACAGTCAGTAAATTCGATCAAGCAATTTCACACTCACTTGCCAATAAGTCATGACTAAAATGCCCGTATTGAGTTTTCTTCAAAAATTATTAACGGGGCAACTCCTGATTAATTTGTTGTAAAATATTGTTTGGCTATGTTGTATAATGCCATTGAGATCGAAAATCTAATTTAGATCTAATTATGAATGCACAGATTTGTTTGAATTTATTTATTTGAATACTTTCTTGAAGTTAAAGAAATCTGCACCCAACACTTGGTTGTTTCTGTTTTTTTAGTACCTTTTTTCACTCTCTTTCTTTTGTCTATTTCCTTTCTTTCCTCGATAAAATTTTATAGCAATGTTATATCAAGGGGAAGAGTCATGAAGAAGAGATGGTGTGGCACCTTCTGGATATAAAAATATATTATCACTTTGGAAAAACTTTTTAGTTGTTTTTTTCTCCTCATTAAAGCCCAGTAATCTTTAAATATAATAATTAATTTTTATTTATCTTCCTGTATATAATTTTGGTATTTGAAGAGATCGATTATATGGCACATCTTTAGACTAGAAAATATATGTATCTTTTTTCTCATTTTCATTGTTTTTCCTCATCAATAAAGCTCAATACTCTGTAAATTCATCACATACAATTATTACTATTACAATTGTCAAAATATTAGTTAGGAATAACATTTAAACGGAACAAAATGCAGGAAAATTACGTTATAATTTTTTATATTCAAAAGTATCAAAATCCAATTATGAATTAAGAAATATTAAAGAATTATTACATTAGTGAACTATTATTATGAACATCATTTCATGATAAGGAAGGGAATTTGGCAGGAGGATGTAGGTAAGCCCCAAACTCTCTAAATATAATTACTAATAAATATTAATAATGAATAATATTTAAATAGTGAAGGAAGGCTAGGGGATTTCATTACTTTTATTTATTAATAATGAATAATCATATGCTTTTAAATAAAACTTTTATTTATTCTATCTCAATTGATTAAATTCCCAAAACATCATTTGTAAATTTACTATAACTGCGCAAAGCGCGGACCAATTCACTAGTGACTTCATAAGTCCAAACGTAGAAAATTTAGCTAAGCCAAATGATATTTAAAAGTTATAGGAATATATACAAAGTCAACTTAATCTAACCTAGATTACATGTTCCATATATCTTCCCAAGTTACATCCGCTTCCCACCAGCAGAGGCGGAGCCAGAATTTAAAATTTATGAGTCCGGAATTCTAATTATTTTTAAGTTACTGGGTTTTAAATTAATATTTTATACATGTTTAATAAATTTTATCAAACGAATACAGGATTTGAACCAAAATTACTGGATTCGGCCGAACCCGTAACTCGCTCTCTAGCTCCGCCCCTGCCCACAAGACTCTCTTTTCTTCCAGATATCAACCACACATATCACATAATACAAAATATGTGTTTTTCTTCATTCATTTTCAAACTTTTTGCCCAGATTTTTTTAATTGCGTCAATTTCATCAATAATGTTTTTTCGAACAATTGGATTGGAATCGACAACTATCTAAAATAAACATTTTAAAAAAATTATACTTTTGGCTTTTCAAAAGTTTGGCCAAGCAGAGATGGATTGCAACGACATTACTTGTATTGCAAGATGTTTTTTTTTATATATATAATTTACGCGATAAGCAAAAGTATAACATAACCTACCACTGGAAATCAAGCTTATAATTAACATTTTCTGAAAACGATACATTAGATGAAAAAGGACAAGAAAATGACGGGGAAAAGGGAAAGCCAAAAGATGATGCTTGTAAATTCTTTATCTATTTTTCATTTTAATATATCAAAACTTCACAAAGTGGTTTAAGTCTATTTTTTGACTAATATGTAGTACTAATATTTTTTCATAATAATCCTGAAATTTCCTTCCCGAAAATCTCCTAACTCCTTTTCTCTATTGCAGTCTTATTTTTTCGTCATTCTTCCTTCAATCTATTCAAATTACTTACTACGTAATTGTTACTCCATGCGTTTTACTTTATATAATTTTATATGGAGTATTTGTAGAGTCAAACATTTTTTTTAATCACAAATTTTCATATATTTCTAGAGAAAAAAAGTGAATTATAGAAAGTCAAAAAAGTGCACTTTTTATAGTTCTAATTCTAATTATGTAAAATCTATTTTAAAGTATTAAGAAATTAATATCTGAATTGAAATCGAAATTAGAAAATATTACTTCTTTCTCCAAAAACTCCTTCACTATTCACTCTTAGCTATTTTTTCTATATATTTACTCCAACTGATCTGATCCTACCAATTAAATTATGTAGTCCCTCTTATATTTTTTGTTTATTATGCTTGAGTTTTACACAATTTTTTAACAAAAAAATAATTGTAAATAATTTATTCTATTAATCTTAATTTATTACTCCTACGTATTATTATTGCTTTCACTGTGATGTACGTGGCCTACTTTTGGCCATAGACTATAAGCCTTGTTGGCTTCTCTATGGTCTTTCATTGGTCACTTGTTGGACATTTTATGTCCATTCATTAAAGGTCTTGCTGGCCAATCATATTTCATACAATGATCATCTATTTTCTTATAAATAGGCTAGCAAATGTCCATATCAAATGCACCTAAGTTTGACACAAACGTCTCTTGCCTTTCCTTTCTTTCATTATAGAGATTTTATAAGAGAGTTGAGTGTTGGAAAATACTTGTGTGAACCTTTTCTTTGGAGTAATCTTGTGAGGTTATTCTCTTGAGGTATTTGGGATTAATTAGAGTATTTACTCTAATTTTATACTCTCTTTTGTACTCTTGTTGCTATAGTAAAATTATTTCTCTCCGCTTGTGGACGTAGGTCACCTTGACCGAACCACGTTAAATTTGTGTCTTCTTTAATTGTCGTTATTATCAACTTGCATTGTCTTTGTTATTGTCATTATACCGTTGTTTGGCTAAATTTTGCACTACTCGGGTTCTCGATCCTAACAAATTGATATCAGAGCTAGATCTAACCGGGTTAGTTTAAATAGCCAAAATGACTCTAACAAAGTCTTATATTGAGAAATTTGACCGAAGTGCAAACTTCGGAATGTAGCAATTAAAGATGAAAGTTATCCTAATTCAGGATGGTTTAGATTTGGCACTGCAAGGAAAGGAGAAGATGGCGGATAAAATGACGGACGAGGAGTTTACCGTCATAGACAAAAAGGCAAAAGCAGGTATTATTTTAAATCTTTCAAATGAGGTTTTGCGTGAAGTTGCAGCAGAAAGCCCAGCCAAAGGCATATGGGAAAAGCTTAAAACCCTATATATGAAAAGAACAGTAGAAAACAGGCTTTACCTAAAGCAAAAACTCTACACTTTTCGTATGGCTGAAGGTACCTCTATACTTACACATCTTGATACGTTTGATTCTCTTTTTATGGATTTAAGTAACATAGATGCTGAAATCAAATATGAGGATCAAGCTGTGTTATTGCTTGTTTCCTTACCCCAGTCGTTTAAACATATAAGAGATACTATGCTTTATGGAAAGGATAATATCTCTTATAAAGATATCGAATCTATTTTGAAATCAAAAGAACAAATAGATAGAGATATTACTAGGAAAACTAGTGGGAACCAAGGGGAAGGCTTATTCATAAGAAGTAGATCCAATAAGAAAGATTCAAGTAGTGAGAAACCTAAATCAAGATCAAAATTCAGATACAGAAATGTCATGTGCAAATATTATCATAAGAAAAGTCACATTATTTGTGAATGTTTGTGAATGCTTTAAATTAAAAAATAAAGAAAAGCATACAGAAAAGAAAAATGAGCATAAAAATACTGACACTGCCGAAGCAACTGTAGCTGCTGATGAGGCCGAGGGAACTATTTTTTTTAGCAACTAATAATAGTTTCAAATCTAACAACGAGTGAATTTTAGATTCGGGTTGTTCTTATCATATGTGTCCCAATCGGGATTTATTTACCACATATGAATCTATTGGAGGTGGAGTTATCTTGATGGGCAACAATGCTGCCTGCAAAGTTATTGTAAAAGGTACAGTCCGAATCAAAATGCACGATGGTGTGGTGAAAACTCTCACTGATGTTAGGCATGTTCCTGACTTGAAGAAAAATCTCATCTCTTTGGTTACTCTAGAATCTCTTGGGTGCAAGTACACAGGTGAAGGTGGAGTTCTAAAAATTTTTCATGGTGCTCTTGTGCTCTTGTGATAATGCCTTGTGATTGAGAAGCAAACAAGAAAACAGGTTAAGCGGCTTAGAACAGATAATGCCTTGGAATTTTGTAATGATGAATTCAACGAATTTTGCAAGAATGAAGGAATTGCTCGACATCGTACAATGAGAATGACACCTCAGCAAAATGGGGTGGTAGAAAGGATGAATAGAACTCTGTTGGAAAGGGATCGTTGCATGATTTCAAATGTTGGGTTGACAAACGCCTTTTGGGCAGAAGTTATCTCTATTGCTTGTTATATTGTCAACCGAGCTTCTTTTGCACCTTTGAACTTTAAGACTTTAGAGGAAATATGGTCAGGTACTCATGCTAATTATTCTGATTTAAAGATATTTGGTTGCCCTGCATACATGCATGTAAATGATGAAAAATTAGAGCCAAGGGCTAAAAAGTGCATTTTCCTTGGGTATGCATCTGGGGTGAAAGAATACCGACTATGGTATCCTGATCCCACGACACCAAAATTTATAATTAGCAGAGATGTAACCTTTGATGAATCCTCTATGTTACATTCTAGAAAAAAGTCTTCTAGTTCTTGTAATACAGATAAAGGAAAGAGTACACAGAACCAAGTGAAGATTGAGATTGGCATTCCTTCTGAGCCAAACTCATCAACTTTGGAGCAAAATACAGTTGAAACTCATGAAGTTGAGACAGAAGCTGAAATTTCTGAAGTTGAACCAGAAGAAGAAGAGTATTATATAGCCAAACATAGACCAAGAAGATAAGGTAAACAACCATTAAGATTTGGAGATTATGTTGTATTTGCTTTTTTAGTTGCACAGGAAACTGAAGAAATTGGAGAACCATCAAAATATTTAGAAGCAGTTTCTGGTGCTGACTCAGCCAAGTGGCTGATTGCAATGAATGAAGAAATTGAGTCTCTCCACAAGAATGGTACTTGGTCACGTGTGAAGCCGCCATCAGAAAAAAGAATTGTTGGTTGAAAATGGGTCTTCAAGAAAAAGGATGGCATTCCAGGGGTTGAAGATGCGAGGTATTAGGCACGATTAGTTGCAAAGGGCTATAGTCAGGTACAATGAGTTGATTTTAATGAAATTTTCTCACATGTTGTTAAACATAGCTCTATTCGTGTCTTGCTTACCTTTGTTGCCATGTATGATTTGGAATTAGAAAAACTTGATGTTAAGACAACTTTCTTACATGACAAACTTGAGGAACAAATATACATGCATCAACCTGAAGGATTTGAAATTGAAGGAAAAGAAGATCATGTTTGCTTGTTGAAGAAATCCTTGTACGGATTAAAGCAGTCTCCAAGACAATGGTATAAACGGTTTGATTCCTTTACGTTGGGTCATGGTTATTCGAGGAGCATGTATGATAGTTGTGTTTACTTCCGGAAGTTAAATGATGGTTCATTTGTGTACCTATTAGTATATGTTGATGACATGCTCATTGTTGCTAAGGATTTAACAGAAATTCACAATTTGAAAGGTCAGCTGAAAAGTGAATTTGAGATAAAAGATTTAGGAGCAGCTAAGAAAATCCTTAGCATGGAGATCAAAAGAGATCGAAAAGCCAACAGGCTATTTCTGACCCCAAAAGAAGTACTTGGAGAAGGTCTTGGAGAGGTTTGGCATGAAACATGCTAAACCAGTGAGTACCCCTCTTGCTGCTAATTTTAAGTTATCAACTGCTCAGTCCCCGCAGTCAGAGGAAGAAGAGAGGTATATGGCACAAGTACCTTATTCCAGTGCAATCGGCAGTATTATGTATGCAATGGTTTGTACACGTCCAGACATTTTACAAGCAGTGAGCGTGGTAAGACGATATATGGCTTGCCCTGGTAAAGCACATTGGCAGGCTGTGAAATGGATTCTCAGATACTTGCAAGGTACTTCAAACACATATTTGGAGTTTGGAAGAAATACTAACACTTTGGTTGGTTTTGTAGACTCAGATTATGCATGTGATCTTGACTAAAGAAAATCACTGACAGGCTATGTATTTTGCATTGGTGGTTGCGCTATTAGTTGGAAAGCTACATTACAACATGTAGTAGCTTTATCTACTACCGAAGCAGAATATATGGCAGTGACTGAGGCGATCAAAGAAGTCTTATGGTTGAAGGGTCTATTTGTTGAACTTAGTTCACACCAAGGTGGTATAACCATTTTCTGTGATAGTCAAAGTGCCATTCACTTGACTAAAGATCATATGTATCATGATAGTACGAAGCACATTGATATCAAATATCACTTCATCCGAGAAACCATTACTGAAGGAAAAGTCTTTGTTCAGAAGATCAACACTAGAGACAATCCTGCTGACATGTTTACGAAGCCTCTTCCAGTTGTCAAGTTCAAGCTTTGTGTGAACTTGATTGGCATTTATGAAGAATGATTTCATCCACTGGGGCTTTTGCGGAGATGAAAGAGCAATTTTATTATATCAGCCAAAACTAGTCCAAGGTGGAGATTTGTGATATACATGGCCTACTTTTGGCCATAGACTATAAGCCTTGTTGGCTTCTCTATGGTCTTTCATTGGTCACTTGTTGGACATTTTATGTCCATTCATTAAAGGCCTTACTGGCCAATCATAATTGATCTCGGCCAAACCCACACCACAATTAAGTAGTGAGGCGGTCGATGCAATAATAAACCCAACGAAGGTTGGGATCGATCCACATGGAGTTAGAATATGGTATTAGGTGTATATCTAAGTTAATTGCAAGTTTTGGCTCCAATTACACTTCTACAAACTTGATTGGTGTTCTACTTCTAATTTACTCTATTGTTTGCAAGTATAAAACTAAGGACAATATTTTTGGTTTTGAGTTTTTTCAAATTATTAAAAGGGACTAGGGTCGTGATGTATACCTAGGTGGTTATCTAATGGGTTGTAAACTCCAGGGAAAATTTGATTAGTTGGGGTCGTGATGTAGCAATCACATCCGGGTACTCACTCTATTTCTCTTGGTAGTTTGAGTGATTTTGCCCAATTTGGCTTTCTCAAGTCCAATTGGGTATTTGCATAATACAAGTGATATTAACTCAAGTCGGGTAATACTATCTCTAGGTTTAACCCTTTAATTGGGGCTATCAATTTCTTGAGTTCACCCCAATTTCTTGTTAGCCAAGTTTTTCTAAACTTAGTCTCTCTTTCTCAAGTAGAGGCTACGTCAAATAGGCATGAATCAATGTTTGCAACCATTTTTTCTAGGGTTCAATCATGAACAAGGCTAAATATCACTAACCCAATAAAGAATAAGCCCTAAATTAAACACCCATCAAATACCCACACTAGGGTTGGGTCACAACCCTAGCTAAAGATTTAGCTACTCATGAAAAGTACATAAATCAAAGAAGAAATTAAGATATAATGCATATTAATTGATTAGGGAAATAAAATCTAATGTATAGATGTTAATCTAGTACAAAAATCCTCAAAATAGCAAAGAAAAACGGCTCAGGTCTCTTCTCCAATGTCACTTTCCTAAAAATGATTAAAAGTTTTATTTATACTAAGCTGAAAATATCTGACAAAATTTTCCATGCGGAGGTTGTGCGGCCGCATAATTCTGGTACGGTTCGCACATTGAGCTTCTGCGGCCGCACAATTATTGTGCGGTCCGCATTCTTGGAATTTTGTGCTTGGAACTTCGGGGCTTTAATGGTCCGCATAAAAACGAGTGTGGACGCACTTCTGATTGTGCGACCGCATAAAAATGATGTGGTCCGCAATCCTTGACTTTGAACTTAAATCCAACTCTCTGATTCTTCACTCCTGCGGAACGCATAGTAGTGAGTGCGGCCGCACTTGATATTCTGCGGCCGCACAATTTTGGTACGGTCCGCACTCCTTCAGCTTGTACAAATACTATTCTCTGAATCTCCTCTCTGCGGCTGTACTAGAATTGTGCGGTACGCACCGCTCGCCTTTTTGCCCTGTTTTGGTTCTTGTTCACTTTTGACTCTTTTATGAGTTGATTTTGATTTCTTTGGCTCATATCCCAATATTCCTGCAAGTAAGTACATTTTTTTAGTTTTCAGGAATGCCTTTAAGCATTTTTGAGCTAAATTGCAGTTAATAGAGAGCAAATAATCGGTCAAAATCGCTACTTATTAACTCCCCCAAACTTAAGCTTTTGCTTGTCCTCAAGCAAATAAGGCAATTCCCACCTACACTAGAAAAAAGAGATATTGCAGCTGGCTTAAGGTGAATCAATCACACATCAATTGGGACCAACAATTACCCACAACACATATGAATTATCAACAATGCAAAGCTTTGACTTTTTGAGTACAATAGTTCTAATGTGACATTAGAGCATCAAGAGTTGACTCTATTCGAGGAAGCTCGCTCTTTCACGTAGGTTATTGTGAATCCCAAACTCCTCCTCCTCTACTCTCCATTAGCACATCTCACTTTAGAATGCAACATTCGATACAAGGATTGTCAAAAGTTCGCTCATCTCTCTCAAAAGAATGCCACAAGTTCGGCTCTAAGTACCATAAGCTTGCCCCTCATGTAAATTACCACTAATGTAAGCTCACTCAACTTGAAATCATGTAGGGCTTTTGCGGGATATAATGAAGGCTTTTGGGCCAAGGTAGGACTTGTTAGAATAGAATGGTTTCATCTTTCCTTAAGCACTCTATTTTCTCTTTTCGGCTCATACTTTCTCGACTCTTTGAGTCATTTTCTTCTTACTCGGGGGAACTAGAGAGACGTAACGTCACACTTTCTTAATCATGACATTAATTTTTCTCCTTTTCTATTTACTTTAGACTTTTATCCCTACTTTCTTTTGAATTCCCTTCAACTCTTCATTTTATTTACTTTCTTTTTGGTTTTTTTTTTTGCCTTCCCTTTTCTTCATTTCTTTATCTTCTTTGTACCTTTTATCACTTCAAACTCCTCGTCTCTCCCCCAAACTTATGTTTTAGCCCATTGTTTATCAAGAATGTTAAGGAAAGATCGGGTGCCAAGAGAGGGTCACTACAGAACGGATAAAGGCTTGTAACGTGGTTATTGAAAGAAAAAGGCTTCGGCTCAAAGGGGTTGACTAGGGTTATCACATTAGTAGGCTATGGAAGATTTCAATTTCAAATTGGATCAAGGAGAGCCTACAATCATTTCTCAAGCCAAGCTACACTTAGAATTTTGCCTAAAAAAATATTCGGGGCAAGTTCTAGACTATTGGCACGGGAACTTGGACTTGCAATTCAATACCTCACCTCTTACACTGCTGGATTGCTAAAGAGAACGGAGTCGAGGGCCCACAACAACCCTAACTAAGATTGAGAATCACAAATGGCTCGACTGAACCACTCGATGATTGTTTGAGTCAACACAAGAGTCTAAAGATCATAACTAGAGCTAGTTTATGCCAACAGCTTTGTTTTTAACCATAAGGTTAGAGGTAAATGTGTTGGTACCAAGTGAAGCATGATCGAGACACTTTTATTCATTACTACTATATTTTGTCAAAACATAAAAGAAAACGGACTCAATCCCTTAAGAAGGTTCTCACGCCATCCATCATTGGGAAGAGCCACCCAGTTTACACAAAATCAACCTTTGGATAAAACCGTGGCATTAAGAAAACCAAAGGCTTATTGTTCACTCAAAACGTAAAAAGAAGCTAACAAATTAAAAAGAAGCTACTAAAGTAAATAAAAAGTTATACTACTAAGGAAAAGCAAACTAAAGAAGCTATGAAGTAAACCACGGGAAGCGAGATAAATGAATATACAAACCGAAGTCAAATGAATATATACATAAGGGAAATGAATATCTATATCAAATAGGGAGAATATATACATACCAAAGGGAAAATAAGAATGAAAGAAAAATAGTATCAGAGTTATTACATGCCATATGTCAAATGTCAGTTAATCAAAATAGACCACCCCCCAAATGAAAAATAAGCATTGTCCCCAATGCTTAACAAAAATAGGAACAGGGAAGGGGTAGAGAGTCAAGAGAACTCCCTGTGTGGTCTCAGTCTGCATGGAATCATCAACACCCTCTGTCTCATCTAACTGTATGTCATCATCTCCTGGCTGAGGGACAACTGGGTTGCTGAGCATTTGTATCATCTCCTCAGCAGTGTGTGCAGTCGCAACCGGCTCCTCAGACTGGCCGGTTGCCACCTCTGGTGTTGGGATTGTCTGCTCCATAAGCAAGTCCGATGGAAGATATCCGGCAGATGCAATCTTTGCAACCTCTTTGCTCATCTTCTCTACCGACTTCTTTGATGTCTGGGATCTACGCATCTTCTTGACCTGTTTGCCCAAATCCTTAATGACCTTTCCATGCGTCTCCAGAGTATCAATAATGTTCTTCTGGTTCTCCAGAATCTTCTTCAATGTTTCCTTCACTGACGGAGGTACCTGTAGCTCTGCTGGGGCTGCTGGGGCTGAGGACTGTGCTGCAACAGCATTGGATATATCAGTCAGCTTTGTAGTAGTTGCATGCATCCAGTTGTTGAGACTCGCCAATGTCTGGGAGACTCGCAGCGCAGTCTGAGGATATGTGGATGAAGCCGGTACTGATAATGGCACTGATAGTCTAGTAGAAGTAGGTGGTCCGGAAGATAAAGGTAGCATGGCTGCTGTCCCGGTAGAAGTACCGGCTGCGGTGGATGGCTCGACAGCTGAATCAGTAACCACTACCGCTGGCTCCTCAGACTGGCCAGTGGAGGTAGTAGCTTTACCCTTGAATTTCGGTTTGTCAGTTCCCTGAAGTTGGTACCAAGAGAAAGGCTTCTTGGCCTTCACCTCGATGTCATAATGCCTTAGCTCTACCCCCTTGGTCCTTGAAGTACTCTGTGAGGAAGTTCAGGTACGGGTAGGACCTTTCATCTTTTTTGATAGCAGAGTGATGTTTGTGGACATGATAGCACCCACATTAATTGGGTACCCAACCATAATTGAGGCTACCAAGACTGCACGGGGAAGGGGAAGATTGTTCTCGTTGAGGCATACAAATGCGGCTACATACAAATGTTTGCCACCCTTTTGCTTCAAACTTTAGGGTGGCTCGGACTATTGGAACTCCTGTTGTGAGCCACAAAGGTATTGACCCTCGAATTGCCAAAATATCAGCTAGCCATGGTCGAGCTACGTCACCCATAGCCAGCTTCTCCAGGTATTGGACTGCCTCCACTTCCTCAAACCCTACATACGTGTTCAAGGTGCAGGCATCAAACTTGATTTTCAAATTTTGAACTTTTGTCACCTTGGTACCCTTTTTTATATGAGCTACATTGGTGTGGAATTCCTTGACCAAATGCTCATTGGCATCCATAATGCAGTGGGTGAACCATTTCCAACATTTTCGCTCCCGGAATTGTCAGAGAATATTGGGGTTGTACTTGTCTAGATCTTTCATCAAGAACTGCTGCTCAAGAGTGAGTGACCGTTGCGGCCACCATTCCCTAAATTTAGCAAAGGCAACAGCACTGACGAATCTGTCCTCCCATATCTCTAGTCTCTTTGATTTCTCTAAACCTCCTACTGTAGTATCCCTCATCTCCCATCATCTAGGATATCATCATCGTCCATATTAATTGGATCAGCTGGAGCATGTGAGGAAGAGGGCTCAGAGGCTTGACTACCCTCTTCCGAATCATCAGAGAAACTGGCAGAAGAAGATGACTCATCTACTTGGTGGAATCTACCAGGAAACTGTTGTGATTGGGCTTCCGACTGTGATTGCACTGAGTTACCCTCAGAAGCTTCCTCAGATGGGACATACTCACTGGTTTCCGAGGGTTCGGGAGGTCTGTTGGTTGTAGATTTCTTACTTATAACCTTTTGAAGTGCTAGAGGTAGGTTGCTATTACCTCGACCTCGGCCTCAGGAGGGTTCTGCCCTCCCTTGCGATGTATCTCCTCTACCACATGAGCGAACCATTGTCTGCAATGCATAAGGATACGAGTTAGTTAGATTTATAAACCACAGGTGCATGCATAACAACTGCAGTAAAGCAGTCTCAGAAGGGGCAGTGTGGACCACACAAAAGTGAGTGCGGCCGCAAACTGCCCAGTGCGGACCACACAAAAGTGAGTGAGGCTGCATAACCAAAAGTGCGGACCGCACAATTTTAAGTGCGGCCGCACAACCCCAGGTTCAGACTATTGGGTTCTCTGATGTTTCATCAGTGCGGACCGCACAAAAATAAGTGCGACCGCACAAGTCCACTGCGGACCACACAATTTTGAGTGCGGCCGCACAAATCATGCACACTGATATCCTAGTTCAGAGAACTGCGGACCGCACAAAAATGTGTGCGGCCGCAGAAGCTCATGGTACGGACCGCACAAAAAAATGAGTGCGGTCGCACAATTTGAATTCAGGTGGTACTGACTTAGGGTTCATGGAATTTTATTCACAAATTACTCAAGTTTTTAGCAATTAAACATCATTAGTCACTTACCCAGACCCCAATTAATGTTTAAAAAGGCTACCCACATGATTCTAAGCACAAACAACTAACCATTGACATACTTAGGCATGTAAATAACCCTAGTCAAAAGAATAAAATTAAGGAAAAATCTAAAGAATAAATTAACATACCAGTAATGAAGATGCAGGTGAGATTCAACACTAATGAAATGAGGAGAGATTGAAAACAATGAGGATATGCATTGTGCTAGCTTAGCTTTAGGTTTTAAAAGAGTGTAAAGTGTAAAAAGCTGAGCGAGGCCCTATTTATACTTTTACCCGTCGGGCCCACAATTTTACCTGGAGTGCGGCCGCACAATTTTGAGTGCGGTCTGCACTCATTACCTGCCCTTGTGAAGAATTGTTGCGGACCGCACAATAATGAGTGTGGCCGCAGAATTAGTGCGGACCGCACAAAAATGGATGCGGCCGCATTTTGTTAAGGATTTTTGTCAGGCCAAACTTCAGAGACCATGTATTTTTCATCTCCAGTTGTGCGACCGCACACAAAATTATGCGGCCGCAGAGTGGCAGTGCGGTCCGTACTTTTGTGACACTTAGCCAAATTTTTCATGCTCAGTTCCTGTAATGCACACACATTCCTGCATACACTTCAAAACTAGTTAGTACAAAACAAAGTCTATCTAATCAAAAGAAGAAAAATAAGAAAAAGAAAAAGACATATAGGTTGCCTCCCAATAAGCGCCTGATTTAATGTCGTGGCACGACGCATGTTACCATCAATCACTTGACATGGAGCAACGCCACAACGTGGCCATCATCAACCTTGCCAAGATAATGTTTAACCCAGTACTCGTTGACTCTAAACACCTCATCATTCTTATTTTTCAAATCTAGAGCACCAAAGGGTGTCACATGTACAACTTCAAATGGGGCACTCCACTTTGATTTCAGCTTTCCCGGAAACATCCGCAACCGAGAGTTGAACAAAATCACAAGATCACCTTCTTTGAATTCTTTGTTCCGGATATACTTGTCATGGAGGTACTTCATCTTGTCCTTATACAAGGATGAACTGGAGTATACATGGAATCGAAACTCATCAAGTTCATTCAATTGCTCCACCCTAAAATTTGCAGCTATATCGCACTCAAGGTTGAGCTTCTTCAATGCCCACATAGCCTTATGCTCAAGTTCCACTGGAAGGTGATAAGCTTTCCCGAACACTAACTGATACGGAGACATACCAATTGGTGTTTTGTAAGCTGTTCTATAAGCCCAAAGAGCATCGTCAAGTTTCTTCGACCAATCTGTCCAGTTGGCATTCACAGTCTTTGACAAAATACTCTTGATCTCCTGGTTGGAGACTTTAACCTGTCTACTTGCTTGAGGATGATAGGGGGTCGACACTTTGTGAGTGACACCATACTTGGAGAGTAAAGTATCAAAAGCTTTGTTGCAAAAGTGTGACCCCCATCACTAATGATGGCCCTTGGAGTACCAAACCTTGTGAATATGTTCTTCTTCAAGAAAGCTACCACACTCCGAGCTTCATTGATGGGCAAAGCCACAGCTTCAACCCATTTGGATACATAATCCACAACTACCAATATATAGGTGTTCCCATATTAGCTCACAAACGGACCCATAAAATCAATGCTCCAAACATCAAAAATATCAATCTCTAGGATGGTGGTGAGAGGCATCTCATTTTTCTTGGAGATCCCACCGGCCCTTTGGCACTCATCACAACGCTTAATGAGATCGCTAGCATCCTTGTAAAGGGTAGGCCAATAGAATCCACAACTTAGCACTTTTGTAGCAGTTCTTGATCCACCATGGTGACCACCATATGGCGAAGAGTGGCAAGTTTCAAGAATACCCAATTGTTCTTCTTCTGGTACACATCTTCGGATAACACCATCATTATAAATTTTAAAGAGATATGGCTCATCCCAATAGTAGTCCAGGCAGTCCCGTTTGAGCTTCTTCCTTTGGTTTAAAGAGAGCTCATTTGGAATAATTCCACTCACAAGATAGTTGGCCACATCGGCAAACCATGGCATCCCAGTCATAGAAATGGAAAGGAGTTGTTCGTCAGGAAATGAATCATTGATCTCAAGGCCATCATGTGGCCTCCCCTTCTCTTCCAATCGGGACAAGTGGTTCGCCACTTGATTATCACTACCCTTGCGGTCTTGAATCTCTAGATTAAAATCTGGTAATAGAAGCACCCACCGCATCAACCTTGCCTTAAAGAGTCATTTTTGCTCATCAAATAACGAAGTGTCGCATGGTCGGTGTAAAAATCACCTTTGTACCCATTAGGTACGGGCGGAACTTCTCCATAGCAAAGACAATGGCTAGGAGTTCTTTCTCGGTCACCATATAGTTGACTTGGGCCTCGTTCATGGTCTTGCTAGCATAGTAGACCGGATGAAAATCTTGTTAATTCGTTACCCCAATACCGCTCCAACCACTACATCGCTTGCAACACATATGAGCTCATATGGTAAGCTCCAATTTGGCATGGTGATAATAGGAGTGGTAGTCAACTTATACTTGAGTAGTTCAAATGCCTTCATACAATTTTCATTGAAAAAGAACTTGGCATCTTTCTCCAAGAGTTTGCACAAAGGGTTTACCACTTTAGAAAAGTCCTTGATGAATTAGCGGTAAAACCCTGCATGACCTAGAAAGCTCCTCACTCCCTTTACGGAAGTAGGGGGATGGAGTTTGGATACCACTTCAATTTTTGCTTTATCAACCTCAATACCATTCTTGGAAATCTTGTGACTGAGGACAATGCCCTCCTCGACCATAAAGTGACACTTCTCTCAATTCAACACTAAATTAGTTTCCTCACAACGTGACAATACCTTATCCTAGTTATCCAAGCACTCTTCAAAAGAATTCCCCACGACAGAAAAATCATCCATGAAAACCTCGAGAAAGTCCTCCACCATATCGGTGAAGATGGCCATTATGCACCGTTAAAAAGTTGCCGGTGCATTGCATAACCCGAATGACATCCGCGAGAGTGCGAAAGTGCCATAGGGACAAGTGAAAGTGGTCTTCTCTTGGTCTTCATGAGCAATAAGAATCTAGTTATACCCGGAATATCCATCAAGGAAGCAATAATAAGCACGTCCGGCTAACCTATCCAACATTTGATCAAGAAATGGAAGCGAAAAATGGTCTTTCTGAGTAACAAAAATGGTCTTTCTGAGTAACTTTGTTAAGCTTACTATAATCCATGCACACTCTCCACCCGGTGACAGTTCTTGTAGGGATTAATTCATTTTTGTAATTTGTTATCACAGTCATGCCCCCTTTCTTTGGGACACATTGCACCGGTGAGGTCCATGAACTATCGAAAATGGGGTAAACAACCCCGGCATCCAACCACTTGATGATCTCTTTCTTTACTACCTCTTGCATGGCTTCATTCAATCATGTTTGATGTTCCACGGAGGGTTTGGCATCCTCTTCTAAAATGATTTTGTGCATGCAAAAGGCGGGGCTTATACCCCGAATATCCGCCAATGTCCAACCTATTACTTTCTTCCTCCGTTGGAGCACCGCAAGGGTGGAATCTACCTGCACTTTAGTTAGGCATGAGGAAAGAATAATAGGTAAAGTGGAACAAGGGCCTAGAAAAAGAATAATAGGTAAAGTGGAACAAGGGCCTAGAAACTCATACCTGAGGTGTAAAGGCAAAAGGCTTTAACTCTAAGGTAGGAGGCTCCTCGATTGAGGGCTTTGTTGGTGTAGTCTTCCGTTTTTCGAGATCCAAGGAAAGTTTTCGGGGCTCATAAGTATATGATCCCATTCCTTGCAAAGCATTGACATATTCTACAAAAGCCTTCCTCCTCATCCCCATCATGATTTAACAACACATCTTCCAAGGTATCTTCAACATTTATCACAACACTTGTGTCATCAACAATTACTTCGGTCACAAGATCCACGAACGAACACACTTCATTGCTATTTGGCTGCCTCATTGATTTACAAACATGGAATACCACTTTTTCATCGCCCACCCGGAAGGTGAGCTCGCCAGCTTCCACATCAACTAAGGCCTTTCCTGTAGCAAAGAAAGGTCTTCCCAAAATGATTGGCACCTCGTAGTCAACCTCACAGTCAAGTATCACAAAATCTGCGGGAAGGATGAACTTGTCGACCCGAACTAACACATCATCAATTATCCCCAATGGCTTTTTCATTATACGATCCGCCATTTGTAACCTCATGCATGTGGGTCTTGATTGCCCAATCCCCAGTGTTTTGAACACAGAATATGGCATCAAGTTAATGCTTGCCCCCAAGTCACATAAAGCTTTGGCGAAATCGGCACTTTCAATAGTGCACGGGATTGTGAAAGCACCGGGGGTCTTCCAACATTGGAGCCATGGAGTGAATAATAACAATCACTTGATGTGTCATTTTGATCATTTCACAGTTCATTGATCTCCTCTTTATTACCAAATCCTTCATGAACTTGGCATATCCCGTCATTTGTTCTAAGGCTTCAACCAACGACACATCTATGGACAAAATTTTCATCATATCAATGAATTTCTTGAATCGATTCTTATTGTGTTGCTTTGTAAGTCTTTGAGGGTATGGAGGAGGAGGCCTTGGCATTGGTGCCTTAGCCTTTGGCACTACTGGCTCCGGCATGTCAACACGTGCTCCCTAGACAGGTTCACATCTTCTTGCGTCTCCTCCATATTTTCATCAATATCAATCCTCGCTTCTTCATTAGCTTGAACATCATTGCTTGGATCATCATCATCTTGCACCAACACATCATCACCCACGTGTCTTCTTTGGTTTGAGGTACTAGCAACTCCACCTCTCCCACTTCTTGTTGTTATGGCCATTGCATGCCCCATATTCCCACCTTTAGGTTCACTACTGTATCACTAGGTAGTGCCCCCTTTGGGCGAGTATTTAAAGCTTGAGAAAATTTGGCCAAGTTGAGCCTCTAAGTTGCGGATAGAAGTGTTGTGGGAGGCTAATTGGGCATCAGAGTCGGCGCTTTTCTCCATCATTTGCTTAAACATGTTTTCAATCTGTCCCATTTCACTATTGGAAGAACTAGGACCTTGCGACGGATATGGAGGCGGGTTGTTTGGTTGTTGATATATCAGGGGTCTCTGAAAGCCCGACCCCCGATTTTCTTGATTGCTATTGTTCCAACCCCCTTGATTATTGTTGCCTCCCCAATTGCTTTGATTGTTGCCACCCCCAATTACCTTGATTATTTCCTCCCCAATTGCCTTAATTACCTTGATTACCCCAATTGCTTTGATTATTGTTGTTGCCACCACTCCAATTTTCTTTGTGGCCTTGGTTGTTCCAATTTCCTTGGTTTCCTTGTGATCTCCATTGTTGTTTATTTGGAGCATTGCTTCTTTGACCTTGATAATTGTTGACATATTGAACCTCTTCATCTTGCTCATCATACGAATCATCTAGATTATACCCACTATTACTTTGCTCAAATTGTTCCGGATAGTTTTGTACCTGTTAACCTCGTTGTCGTCTCTTGTTTACTATCATGTTCACTCCTTCCATAACATTCACCTGTTTCGGCCCTTGAACCTATTAAAGCTGAGCCATGGCCAACTGGTTCATGATGGTTGTCAACTCCGCAATAGCTTGCCCGTGATCATGTAGCTCCTTGTGTAGGTGAGTAACATTTGGGTCACCCTGAGGAACATTGGCTCTACTTTGCCATGCCGAAGATATGTCCGCCATATCATCCAAGATTTCACAAGCTTCAGAGTAAGGCGTGTTCATGAAGTTACCCTCAACGAGTTGATTTACCACACACTGATTCGTTGTGTTGATCCCCATGTAGAAGGTCTGTCGAATCATGGCCTCGTTCATATCATTGTTCGGGAATTCTTTGACCATGGTACGATGTCTTTCCCAAATCTCATGCAATGGCTCATTGGGCTCTTGTTTGAAAGCTAAAATTTCATCCCTTAGTATAGCCATGTGCCCCGGAGAGAAGAATTTGGCAATGAACTTCTCGGCCAACTCATCCCAAGTGTGGATGGAATGATTGGGCAATCTCTCTAACCAGTCCAAAGCCTTTCCCCGTAGAGAAAAGGGAAATAGCCTTAACCGCAGTGCATCCTCAGAGACATTTGTTTGCTTGCTCCCCCAACAAGTATCGACGAAACCCTTGAGATGCTTGTAGGCATTTTGGTGTGGAGCTCCGATGAAGAAATCTCCCTGCTCAAGCAGTGTAAGCATCATGTTGGTTATTTGAAAGTTGCCTGCCCTAATCCGGGGCGGGACTATTGCACTTGCATAGCCCTCATTCGGCAACACCTGATGCGCTGCTCTTGGTGGAGGTGGGGCAGGGTTTAGGACATTATCATTAGGCGGTCGGCCTCGCCTGTTTACTTGAGGCTCGGGATGAACCTCATCCACTTGATCATCATCTACCTCCTCCCTCAATGGTAAATTTCTGAGGGGCTCGTTGTTAAGGGCCATTTTGTACCTAAATAAAATTCACAAACAAAATTAGTGACTTGGAAGGAAAGAAAGACAAAACACACAAATACCTAGATATATAGCTAAATCCGTTTAACTCCCCGGCAACGGCGCGGAAAATTAATCTTGGCCAAACCCACATCATAATTAAGTAGTGAGATGGTCGATGCAATAATAAACCCAGCGAAGGTCGGGATCGAATCTACAGGGAGTTAGAATATGGGATTAGTTGTATATCTAAGTTAATTGTAAGTTTTGGCTCCAATTACACTTTCACAAACTTGATTGGTGTTCTACTTCTACTTTACTCTATTATTTGCAAGTATAAAACTAAGGACAATATTTTTGGTTTTGAGTTTTTCAAATGATTAAAAGGGACTAGGGTCGTGAATTCTACCTAGGTGGTTATCTAATGGGTTATAAACTCCAGTGTAGATTTGATTAATTGGGGTCGTGATGTAGCAATCACATCCGGATACTCACTCTATACCTCTCGGTAGTTTGAGTGATTTTGCCCAATTTCGCCTTTTCAAGTCCAATTGGGTATTTGCACAATACAAGTGATATTAGATCAAGTCGGGTATTACTATCTCTAGGTTTAACCCTTTAATTGGGGCTATCAATTTCTTGAGTTCACCCCAATTTCTTGTTAGCCAAGTTTTCCTAGACTTGGTCTCTCTTTCTCAAGTAGAGGCTAAGTCAAATAGGCATGAATCAATGTTTGCAACTATTGATTCTAGGGTTCAATCATGAACAAGGCTAAATATCACTAACCCAATAAAAAATAAATCCTAAATTAAACACTCATCAAATACCCACACTAGGGTTGGGTCACAACCCTAACTAAAGATTTAGCTACTCATGAAAAGTACAGAAATCAAAGAAGAAATTAAGATAGAATGCATATTAATTGTTTAGGGAAAGAAAATCTAATATATAGATGTTAATCTAGTACAAAAATCCTCAAAATAGCAAAGAAAAATGACTCAGGTGCTCTTCTCCAAGGTCACTTTTCTAAAAATGACAAAAAGTTTTATTTATACTAAACTGAAAATATCTGACAAAATTGCCCTTGCGGGGGTTGTGCGACCGCATAATTCTGGTGCGGTCTGTATATTGAGCTTCTGCGGCCGTACAATTAGTGTGCGGTCCGTATTTTTGGAATTTTGGGCTTGGAACTTCGGGGCTTCTACGGTCCGCATAAAAACGAGTGCGACCGCACTTTTGATTGTGCGACCGCATACAAATGATGCGGTCCGCACTCCTTGACTTTGAACTTGAATCCAACTCTCTGATTCTTCACTCCTGCGGACCGTATAATTGTGAGTGTGACCGCACTTGATATTCTGCGGCCGCACAATTTTGGTGCGGTCCACACTACTTCAGCTTGCCCAAATACTATTCTCTGAATCTCCTCTCTACGGCCGCACTGCTGGCCTTTTTGCCCTGTTTTGGTTCTTGTTCTCTTTTGACTCCTTTATAAGTTGATTTTGACTTCTTTGGATCATATCCCAATATTCCTGCAAGTAAGCATATTTTATTAGTTTCCGGGAATGCCTTTAAGCATTTTTGAGCTAAATTGCAGTTAAAAGAGAGTAAATAATCGGTCAAAATCCCTACTTATCAATATTCCATACAATGACCATCCATTTTACTTATAAATAGGCTAGCAAATGTCCATATCAAATACACCTAAGTTTGACACAAACATGTCTTGCCTTTCATTTCTTTCATTATAGAGGTTTTATAAGAGAGTTGAGTGTTGAGAAACACTTGTGTGAACCTTTTCTTTGGAGTGATCTTGTGAGGTTGTTCTCTTAGGTTGTTTGGGATTAATTAAAATATTTACTCTAATTTTGTACTCTATTTTGTACTCTTGTTGCTATAGTGAAATTGTTCCTCTCCGCTTGTGGACGTAGGTCACCTTGATCGAACCACGTTAAATTTGTGTCTTCTTTATCTTCTTTAATTGCTGTTATTATCAACTTGCATTGTCTTTGTTATTGTTATTATACCGTTATTTAATTAAATTCTGCACTACCCGGGTTATCGATCCTAACATTCACTGTATTAATCTTTAGGTGCAAGTATAATTACTTTAGTTTTAGAAGTTGAATACGCTGCCAGTGGGACCCAACGCGAAGGAATGGCAACGAACCATATCCTTATCCCGCGGATTACACACTATCGTCAACTGCCTTTCATCTTCTTGACTCAGCTTCCTCCGCCTTCCCAGCAGGAGGAAAATTTAGCTCACTCCTCTTATTATGGCTTTCTCTTCGCCACTATTCTCTCCCGTTAACTTCGCCTTAAACCCTAACCCTCAAATTCATCCTAAATGCACTAAACCCAACCGCCGGAACTTCTCTGTCTGCGCCATTCCGCCACTCTCTACTGCAACCGACATATCGGCGGTCACCGGTCCGTTGGACGGAACGACTCTCGCCGTACTCGGCGGTGGTTCCGTGGCAGCACTTGCAGCTATCCTCTCGCTTGCCGACCCCGAACGCCGGCGGCAACTGCAAGCGGAGGAGGTCGGCGGCGGCGACAAGGAGGTGGTGAGAGAGTATTTCAACAACAATGGGTTTCAGAGGTGGAAGAAGATATATGGCGACACGGATGATGTGAACAAAGTGCAGTTGGATATAAGACTGGGACACTCTAAAACTGTTGAGAATGTGATGAAAATGTTGACTGAAGAGGGCTCTCTTCAGGGAGTTACTGTCTGCGACGCTGGTTGTGGGACCGGTTGTTTATCCATTCCTTTGGCCAAAGAAGGTGCTGTTGTATCAGCTAGTGATATTTCAGCTTCGATGGTCGCTGAAGCCCAAAAACAGGTGATCCTTTTCGAATACTTTTTAGTTTTTACCGACAATATTTACACATATATCCTCCAGTTCATTTTATGTCTTAGTTTGTCTGGACAAGGAAATTGGATTAACAAGAGAATTGTCTAGGCACCAAATTTAAGGAAACTTTTGAATCTTGTGGTTAAACTAAAGATATATGTAAATGTACCAAAATACCTTTGAATCTCGTGGTCTTAAGCATACAATGTGAGATGCTGGAATTAAAAGTTACTAAATATAGAAGGTAACATTCTTTTTGAAACAAACTAAAAAGGAAAGTAAGATATATTAATTGAAACAAACTAAATTAGAGCGTGGGAAATGCAGTTTCTTAGCTTGTTCCTTTTTTTTTTAGTGGCAACTTTTCTATTATCCTTACTTTGGAGTATCTCTTAGATTGTAAGAGGAGCTTTGTTTCGTCTTTTAAAAAAACTTGTTTTAGACGTGTCATTGATATTGGGATTATGGCATTTGTGGAGTTGAGAACTGAACAATACTTCTTAATATGAAGGCGCAAGAGGAGTTGTTCAAGGATAAGGATGACCAGTCCCCGGCACCAGTAATGCCAAAATTTGAAGTGAAGGACTTGGAGAGTTTGGATGGAAAGTATGACACCGTGGTCTGCTTAGATGTTATGATACATTACCCACAAAGTAAGGCTGATGGTATGATTGCTCATCTTGCGTCATTGGCTGAGAATCGTTTGATCCTGAGCTTCGCCCCAAAGACATTCTATTATGATTTGTTAAAAAGAATCGGAGAGTTGTTCCCTGGACCTTCAAAGGCTACACGAGCATATCTTCATGCAGAGGCTGACGTGGAGAGGGCACTGCAAAAAGCTGGGTGGAAGATAAGGAAGAGAGGCTTGATTGCCACACAATTTTACTTTGCAAAGCTTATTGAGGCTGTCCCTGCTTAGGATTGAAAGGCAAGTGAGATCTCATTTGTTTGGCCATGTTTCTTTGCTGCTGGTTAGAGATTAGGAAGTTCGTTGAGTGTTTATCATGGATGCGTTATCTCACTCCTCCATTTTCTAACTTGTATAATAGTTTATAATGTATCTAAATTCTGCTTCTGACTTGGAAAATTTTTGTTGATATTATTAATATATCATGAAATGTAAATGTTAGTCATCATTTGGTGGCTTTGGTTCATTCATTCTCGTTTTTAACTTTTGCGGTTCTCTGCCAGCAGCTCTGCTACATTTTTCCTCAAATAATGCTCGATTGTTGTGAAATCCTTTCCTTCCTTTTCTTAAGCTTCTATATTTCATTCCATGTGTATCAGAAACATCAAGATAATATTTTGAACAGTTAGCGGCAGTAAAAGAAAATACAAAATAATTGTTTAAAAATTAGTTCAAGAGATAACACATTACATCAAAGTTGAGAATTGAACAGTTAAATGAATTTGATTTCTTAAAGTCATGTACACTGTAAGATAATATTATTAGTGGAATGGTGTTAAACATTTAGGCTAAAGATGGAGATAATGTCTAAAAAATTGGAGAAGAGGGAGTAGAATTTACTATCAAGTAATCCATTTTGGAGATGAGGTTGAACCTGTGAATTCTCAGTTATCTTGCTAACTGTTTGCTTTCCTATGTCCAACTATCATCAATGTTTTTAGATAGATTGATGCTAGTTAAATTCATCACAGAAGAGACCATCATTCATAGTTGAAGGCAGATGTAAATGAGATCTTATGGTTGTCAATAGGTTGTGAAGATCACCAAGTAACCAGAAACCATACTTTCATAATCACTGTCAAGAACCTTGATAATCGATAAATAATCAAAACCTACTATTAAATTGTCATTATCTTATGTCTTTGTCCATCACATCTTATCAGCAACTCTTGCTAGTGCATCAGCAACCTTGTTAAGAGCAACAATTAAGCTATCAGTGTGTTCCTTCTGCTGCTCCCTGTCCAGTTGACGGTTGTCGATTTGAGCATCAAGTTGTGCATGAAGCATATTGGTGTTTTGCTCCATAGTTTTCAGCAGTTTATATCCCAGACTAGTAGCAATACAACCATCTGGTGATTGTCTTCCTCTCTTCACTCCGTCCTTAAACATGGAGCGTTTCCAGAAATCTGATCCAGGCTGTTCACCTTCAGCTGTACCTGAGAGCAATACAGAGGAATGTACTTTACTGTTAAAATCTTTACGGTATAGCATTTAACTAAAGCTGTTATGGATAACTTAAGTTGAATGGTGGCACTTTGAAATGTGCTATTAAATTAGAGTCATCTGAAAAATGATCCATCTATTTTTATTTATTTATTTATTTAAGTTTCTGATCATTTACTTGTACCACTCATCCTGTCTAGCTTACTGGAGTTACGGTTAAATTTTAACAGAATATTTGTGAAATTGCAAAATGTGCTTTGGCTGTTACAAACCAAGCAAGAAAAAAGAGTTGGCACAAAAGTCTGTGTGATAGCAAGTATGTGCTAGGAAAGATGGGGCTGCTTCAAGCTTTGAATTGTTGGTTATAGATGGGATGGACAGTGGTAGTATGAACCAAATCTCATATTAAATGTGTTGATTTTGATAATGCTTTGTTTGGTAGGAAATTCATAGAGTTGTATGCTTGTGAAGGGCTTACTTTCTGATGGATTGTAGTTGTCAAGAAAATATTTTTGCCACCAGGATAGAATTTGTACCTCCAACAATATAAATAGGATACAAATATAGTTCTACAGAATAAAATAGTTCCTCCAACATTATAAATCCAGAATTGTGCTAAATTACGAAAAAATTGTGCTAACCATGATATAATAACAGGGCAATTGTCATCATGAAAGTTGCGTCCAACAATCTCAGATCGGTTCTGATGTAAAAAGTAACAAGTTCTGGTTGAGAGCAAAGCATTTTGAAGGACACTTTAATTTACCTGATATAGGCGTGGGAGAGGGAATGGACTTAGCTTTCTTATCTTTGGCAATCCCTTCCTTCAGTGGGTTGCTTCCAATATCCTCCATGGCTGGAAACAGAACATCATCTGCCATGATATATCCGTCTGTATGAGAAACTGCTTCAGCCTCTGTGTTCTCCTGCTCGTTTTCCTCTTCCTCTTTCTCTTCCTCTTCTTCTGCTGTTTCAATCCCATAATCAACTTTATCATCTGTAGTTATGGTTACCAGAGCTAGTTGATATGCTTCTGCTGTGAATTCCTTCCCATCCATGACATCATAGACTTCTCTGTCAAAAAAACCTGGTAGCTTTTTCTCTCGCCTTAGATCATTACTCATAATCCAATAAGAGTCGCTGCTTCCATTTGCTTGTGACTCCCATGCCTTAATTTTCCTGAAGTCACTGATCATGTTGCTCCATCGTTTTCTACATTGAACAGGTCCTCTGTTTGCTCCATGTTGTCTGCAGTAAGAGGAGACTGAATTCCATTTAGGTTCCGGCTTGTCAGAACCGAACACAGAACTGGATTTACGCCCCCTATGAGTTCTTTCCTCTGCAATCTTTTTTCCTTCTATGAGAACAAGTGTTTCTTGTCTGGTCCATCGCGAGTGTCTTGGTGTTTTACTTATGTCATCTGTGCCTTCAGTTGGTTTTTGCTGTCCATCAACCAAGTCAGCTAAAGATGTGGTGTTCTCAATCATCTCTGTTGAGCCTAATGTCTTTGATTTCTGTTTTCAGAGGTCAATTGGGGTGAGTTAACAGTATAAAAAGATCCGCAGATAGTCTATTGATGGAAACTTGAGTGTGGCCTATTATGGCTTCACAATTGGGTCTCTATACATTGTGGAAGAGATTTACCAAGTTGATTGAAGGATTGTTAATTGACTTCCAAACAAAGGCCAGAATTCCTTCTTTGGGGATTGGATTTTAAAGGCTTTCTTGTTCAAGCATAGGATTTTTTAAGAGATGGTACCCCTTAATTGGACAGATTTGTTAAAGTATATCTGTTGTTACCCTAATTGTTAGTGCCCTTTGCTGGATGAATGTGTTGTGACTTGTCTCAGACAAGTATCACCTCAAAACTTACAGCCTTGCTTGATTCTCTTATTCAAGAGGTTGCCATTTCTGAGAAGGGGATTGTAATCCTTAATCGACCATATACTGGTCCTCTATTTATGGCCGAACCATTTAAGGCATCTATTAAAAGGTATATTGACCTTCTGCCGTGGGTGACTAAAATTTCCTAGTAACTGTTCCTGACCAGCTATTGTCTATTGACTGCTGCCACTAAATAATGAAGTTTATCAAATAAAGTGTGATTGTCTCAAAAATGTTTTCCGCGAAAATATTTTTGGAGAAGTTCTTTTGGGAAAAAGAAGTTAATTTCTGAAAAAATTAAAATAGTAATAATAATAATAATAATAGCATATTGTATAGCATTTTAATGAAATTTAAGTATTTAAGATTGATAATAAAGTTCAAATGTTGGTTGGGACAAGTGATATGAAATTACAGTGAGACCTCTCTATAACAATATCCTTATATAATAGCTATTCACTATAAAAGTCAAGTTTTTCTCGGAACTGATTTTTTAAGTTATATTTTACCTCTCTATAACGGCTTTTTACCTATAACATCAACATCCATATTTATAGCAAAACGCTCTTTATAAAATTACCCTTCTATAACAGCCATATAGAATCATTAAGATTATTAATAATAATTTTAAAAATATGTACACAATCGTTTTCATTAAACAAAGTTTCTATCTTGCATAAGATATAAGATTTAAAAATTTGCACAAGATATCTTTTCCATTGGACAAATTTTAAAAAATATTTAAATAGAAAATTTAACTGTTAAACTCTTAGATTGTCTTAAAGGGAAGCTATTAGATTGTTCTTTTATCAATCTTGAAATAATTTATTTTTCTAGGCAGCTTTAAAATGTCTGCCTTAGAGTTTAAATCTTTATACGTTTAGTTATGAATTTATTAATAATGTATTAGCTTTCTTCAATATTTAACTAATGAAATATGTATATCTTTTGAGATTTTAAATTTGAATAATTTTCTTAAATTTTATATATAACATTAAAAAAGAAAAATAATTAATTTTTAGATAATTTTTATCTATAACAACTAAAAAATATTTAAACGTCAAATGATGTTATAGGTGTATAACAACCATTCGCTATAAAAGTCAAAAAATATCGAAACAAGATAGCAAAAAATTATCGAAACAAAGGAGACTGTTATAGAGATGGTTGATTGTATAAGACAAGATAATCTTAAGAAAACTCATACATGAAGGGTCATTTTCTTTCATTGGTACAACATTTGTAAAAATTATCTTTTGGCTTTGGACATATCAGACAGGTAGATAGTAGATAGTAGATAGTAGATACAAGTATACTATGTTCTTTGTTATTGGCACTATCTCATTTTTTCTTTTACGTCGTCTACACAAAAGGATCAGTTGATATAAGCTTAGAATAAGTATCGAGTAATAGAAAAAAAGTGAAAAACAAATAAAGAAAACATCATTCATGTCCTAAACATATCAATTCTGCTTAATATGTCTATTAATTTGATTAAAATAAAATTTAGAAGAGTGTTTCGTAAATTAAAAAACAAAAGAGCCGATCAACGCATATGGTTCGTGACAACGAAAACGGGGGTATCTCTACTCAGCTAAGGACAAAATTACAGGCATCAGGAAAAAAAAGGGAAAATTTAATAATCCCACATCGGCTGAGGCAAAGGGAGACAAAGAGATAGAGTAGTATAAAATGACATGAGGGAACAACATCAAACATACTTACCTGGACGGGGTCAATGGGCGATCAATAAGGCCCATGGCCTAGGTTGGTGACTTCCATTGCACTTTGGAAGGGCGCCCGCCTAAGGTCGGCCCAAGTGGTCGAGCCTACGTCATAATTTGTGGCAGAGGGGGCCTGCGTTCGCGCGGCCCCTACCCAATTCATATCTTAAGCTTTTGGGCTCTTGTGTATACTGCCTCTTGGACCTAATGTACTGATAATTCAATCTGTGCTTAGTGTGTAGCCGACTTGGGCTTAACAGTACTGGCCCTTATGTAAACTTGAACCAAAATGTGCTTAGTTAGATTAATTCTCCTCATATTCAGTTAAATTTCAAATGCACAGGCGACGATGTGTAAAGACTTTTTCTCTTGGCTATTTTTACCCGACCTTTCTTAAAAAGGATCTTTTAATTTTGTACGTCAATAATATGTTAGAAATGAGTTGAAAATCCCAAAGTAAAAGAATTACAGATATCAAGTTTAACATAAAGAAAAAGAATATCATAAGTAAATGAATTTAACGAAATTTAAATATATGTTTCAACTTACTCCCTCTTAAATTTTCCATCTAAGGTAAAACGGGCTGTTTCCAGAAGTAACGGAGCGGTAAGGAATTTATACTTTGTAGACGTTATATGGAGCATTTACCATATGTTACGCGAAGGCAAAGCGGTAACTCTTCAACTTCAAAACCACAGTTAAATGAACAGTTGCAAATCCTTTATCTGCAAAAGGGACATTTTACACATCGGATAAAAGTGGGTTTGGCAAATTTATTTCCACTTGCTGATTCTAATGGACCATATTAACCATATGCTCGTGTTATTTTACACGGAAGCATGTTAAATTATTTTTATTGTTCTTAAATTTAATGGAATGTTTCCAAATGATTATTATAATGTTAGTAAATCCTTTTTTCTTGGATATCCGGAGTCAGCGTGTGAGGAAGGCAGCAGGTTTTCTTTGCTCGTTTTCTTTGTTCTCTCTCTCGCTCTTAATTTGTGCAATAGAATAGAATATTCCTTCATATGTTCCAATTTAGTATGGTTTGGACTCGGAGAGACAAATAAGTTTTTTATTTGAACGTATTTTTATATATTTTAAATTGTTAATTATTGTGACTTAAAATATGTTGTTCAAATTATATAAATTCTATTTAATTTTTTTCAAAAATATTTATGTTGGCTCTTGAAATTCGAATAGTGTCATATAACTTGACACGTTATATTATGATAGAAGGAAATTAGCTATTCTATACTCCTAGGATAGATGGAATGTATAAACACGAAAAGCTGTAGAATATTGTAGAGAAGTCCATAACCTGTTAGGATCGAAAATTTGGGTAGTGCAAAATTTAGTCAAACAATATTATAATGACAATAACAAAGACATTGCAAGTTGCTAACAACGATAATTAAAACATATAAAGAAGACACCAATTTAACGTGGTTCGGTCAGTGTGACCTACGTCCACAAGCGGAGAGGGGCAAATTCACTATAGCAACATGAGTACAAAAGAGCGTACAATAATTAGAGTCTCTAATTAATTCCAAATACCCCCGAGAGAATAACTTCACAATATCACTCCAAAGAAAGGGTATCACACAATTTTCCAACACTCAACTCTCTTATAAAATACTCTCAATTACTAAAGGAGGAGAAGAAACAAGAAATGAATACTCGGGTCTTGTTGGTATGTTTAAAATGAACTAATGACATTTCCTTTTATAAACAAAAGTCTTGGCCTCTTAATTGTAAAACAAAAGATACAACTTGTGTAAATGATATCCACCACATAATGCAATATTTTTGGGACCCAAAGAATATTGCCAACAAAGACTACTTACAAATAGACTTGTGCTTATGTGAGATGGACTCCACGAACCAAAATATTGACCATAATTACATAACCAAATTCTAATTTCTCAAAGAATATTGAATAAAAGTAACATATAATGGAATTATAGAAGTTTTAATATCATTCACGGATTACCGAAATTCAATGAAGTTCGAAAAATTAGAGAAACATATAAAACTTACCCTATAATTTATAGTAAACCTTTAAATGCTTAACTAAGCGGTTAACTGTGGTTATTTACTTAATTTGGGTAGAGTACAGGATTTTACCCCAATACACAGAGAGAGCGGGTATTCTCGAAACTTGAATTTTGTGGAAAGCGGAAAGCGGTGCAAGACTGGGGAGGAGAAAAATGGTGGAAGAAGAACCAAAGGTCATAGCAGAGGAAATAAGAAGGGAGCAAGAAGAAGTGCTGTTGTCTCTCATTGAACAACGTACTAAAGATGTTGAAAATCTTCGCAAGCGCATCTCTTATTACACTTCTCAGGTTCTCTTCTTTGGGACCCTACAAAGCTTTCATTAAATGTCTTTTTAAACTTTAATGGCTGAAATTGTAGAGTCTTAAAGTTGTCAACTTCCTTTATTGTTGGGAGGGGACCGGGATTGGTACGGGACGTTCTTTAATTTCCCCCCCTTTTTTTGTTTGAATAATGAAAACCACTGTTGATCCCTAGGAGTTTTGCGGTTAACATTCTTTATAAATATTTACTAAATGTAAAAAAAGCTATCTACTCACAAGTCTATTGATACCTTCCTTCGTGGGTTTGAATCTCCAAAATTGAAAATCAATGAGTTGTCCCGAAAGCCTTCAATTTTTTTTTCTTCATTCTTTTATTAAGAATAATTAACTTCAATGTCTATGTATTTTAGGGGCTTTCCAGTTTTGTGCACGCACGTGTATATATGTACGTACATGTAAAAAAGATGTCTACCCTACTATAAACATTCTTGAACAGGTGATTTCTTCCCATTTTACTAAGTCGTGTTCTAGTAGGAATTAGATGGAATAGTCGGAGACCACCAGTCATAGAAATAGTCGGAGACCACCAGTCATAGAAAAACATTTTTGATAAAATCGTTGTCTTAATGGAGAGGACCCTCCCCATGAAATATATGCTTCAGCAGGAATGACACAAGTTGCTGGTATGGACTATTAAGAGTTGTGAAGTAGATGTGGATTCGAACCAGGATTTTTAGTCCACTGAACTACTTGAACCACTTTGAAATAAGTATTATGTCATTTGGGCTGCTCCAAGATTCTAAGGATGACTGAAGCCTCTGTTGAAGGGCCTCCTGACTTGATCTTCTTTCTTTATATATACAATTTGATGTATGAAATTGGAAGAAGAACTACTTCTTTAAAGAGTGAACTAGATCAGGATTCAGACTAGTAATTATTTTTTTATGCCGTTAGCTCTATTCTCGACTTGAGGGCGGGAACCGTCTTATCTTAGGGTGTATGCGTAGCCCCAAGATGTGGGCCCGGGGGGGGGGGGATGTTCATCTTTTGATAATCAATAAGTAGCATAGCTTCGATAGACTTGCAAGTCTTACCATCAATCTTAGTGACATCTATGCAATGCGGCTATATCTGGATCGACCAAAGTCAGATCACTTCTGTCAAGGACCAATATAGTCAGAAAAAAGCTAATTACCATATCTTTTACGTTTTCTTTCCTTCTTTTCCTTTTTGGGATTAATTACATGTTTGTAGTTCATTCTCTCTCTCTCAATAACAAGTGGTCTAGTGAAGATAGGTGCCTTGAGGAACCTAAACACTCTACTATACTTTCTCCTTTCTCCCAGACCACAAGGATTTTGAGTTCAATTGAGATCACATCCAGTGGTTGCAAGAGTTTCCCTTGATGATTCTGTAATGGTCTTCTCATTGTTCAAATAGATGACATGGAGATATTGTCATGTGGGTTAATGCGATTTTTATTCAAATTATGACATTCCGGGGTCTTCAATTGGAATATGAGCTGGCTGTTCAGCTGTTTACGTTTCTAATGCTTGTGCAGAAGCTTTATACATGAATGCCAATTGTATGTCTTTCTTCCCATTCTTGAAATTTGCAAGTTTTCTATATGCTAAGGTTACTCCATATATTTCTGATTCCTTGGCAAAAGGAGGATACTTGAATGTCCGATTTTATGAGTGTTAAGCTTCAAATCTTTGCATGTGGCAACAGATCCAGCTATGAGTTAAACTTAGTGTAGTGTAACAGAATCTCTTTGTCTTAAAAAGTATATATCTATTAAATTCCATAGGGATGATTGTGTATCTATCAAGTTTCATAAACACCTCTGAACTTACCCTGCAATCATTTTACTCACAAAGGGATGGCTGTTGAATGTTGGCTATTACCTGGCGGATGATTTATTATCTAATTTAATATGTAATTGAAATAATGCTCATTTTATGTCGGGGTCTTTCTCTTACTTTGGGACCATAACTACTATTTTCCATTTTCCCCTTCTTTGGAATGAGATTTACAGCTTGATCAAGCAGAGAGGAATTTAGAGGAGTCACAACAGAAACTTGCTAGCCTCCGGGGTCGGGTCAATGTGGCAACATCCACTAGCTCTCATGGGAATGATTTGAATCCGGTGAAAGCTAAAATAAGATCCATCAGTCTTATTCAGATAAATGATGATTCTCCTGACAAAGAGATCATCACAGCTAGGAAATCTTCAGCAGTTGATAGAAAAATAGCAAGCCCTTTTCAGAAAAACAATGATAATTCCGCGAAGCCGCCCATGGCAAAGCCACTACTTATCATTCCTGACGTGAGACCAAAGGTTTCTCAGCCTTTGAAGATGGTAGAACCTAGTTCCGCCCTATGTGGATCTGATTCTTGTGCTGGAGGGTCAGGTTTTAATTTTCGTAACACTCGCATTGCAAGGTCAAAAGCAGATACGATTGTGGAAACCCCTCCTGACATTGTGGCTGCTGAGATTCAACCTAAAGGAACAAAAAGGAAGTTTGGTAATACTTAATTCGTTACCTTTGATCTTTCAATACTAGTATGTGCTAACATGCACTCTGACAGAATATGCAAATGCTTTTTTCATATGAAAATTACCATTTGACGACCTTGTTTCTCATCTTCTTTTTGTGAGTATAGAACAGAAAGAGTGTAAAGAGTTGATTCCATTGATAGGTAGGTCCGCTACAGCAAGTGAGATCCATTGCCAGACGTGCAATTTCATACCTAGTCAACACAAGCGAAAGATTAGAACTATTGTCTTGTGCCCTACGAATGATCAACTTTTTGCGAGCAGGTAGATATGCGCTCTGTGTGAATGACAATTGTGATTGTGGATGTATTTCATTCATTGCTTCTATATTTATAAATGAATTACGGGTGGACTAACTGTAGAAGGTGCTTGTCCCTTTCCCTTCTACAGTTAGTCATGTATGTCATGGCTCTACCAACTTCATCATGTATGTTATGATTTAATCTAGTTAAGAGATCCTACACTAATGTCACATGTTTGGATCTTGTGGCCAATCTGAAGATGTCCGTACCCGAGCAAAATTCGAGTTCCTAAATTGCACACTGCAATTGGTCATATTAGATGATAATAAGTTTAATTTGCCTAAGTAATGATTTGATAAGTTGTTTCCTTCAGTGTTATTAAAAGCCATCACTTTTTCGCTTAAAGTGATGAAGCGAAGAGCTATCGCTTCATGGGTGAAACCACGTGCTTCATTGAATATGTACTTCAAACAATGACACTTAAAATAATCCGGATGGGAAGCGGTCGGTTTTTTGAATCTCAACTTGGAGGAGTTGGATTAATATCGACATTATTGTATATAGGATACTAAAATTGGTTATTTCAAATTGCAACTTGATCATTATGGTACTAAATTCATTTGTGTTTGGTATTTTTTAATGCTTAACTTCAAAGAAGTGTGCAACGTCACTTCTCGCTTTTTGCTTCAACAAGCCTCATGGACCATGCTGCTTTTCTCCGCTTTTCGCTTTTAAAAAACACTGGTTTCCTCGATTTAACGCTGCACTGTACTTGCTTCTCTTGAGAACGGCCTGTTACTCATGTTTCTCAGTCTTTCTCATACAATTTTCAACATTTCAGCATTGAATGAAACAAATCTTTCTTGAACTCTTTCTGTTTGTTTAGAAAAGCTAACACAGAGTTGCTTAATATGCAGTGCACTGGATGGGGTTGTCAACTTGTGGCAGGTGCAGGACAGGGGGTATGTCAAAACTTTAGCATTCAAATTCCAGAGCTGCATCTGTATCATTTTCCTTTGCAGGACCCACTTTATAGGCAATAACTTTAAATGTCAATTGTTTTCCGCTTGCATCACCAAATGCTTGTATTTTGATGGTCTGTCACTTTGGTAATTAGGTCAAGTGCCAATCTTCTCAGTAGCACTGATTGCCTTTCGCGCGAGTGTAGAAGATGGCCAGAAGATGTAGCGTGGCATCCGAAAGGCACTAGTCTCTTTTCTGTGTACAGCGCTGATGGTGTGGATTCACAAATTTCAATCTTGAAACTTAACAAGGGAAAAGAGGTATTTTTAGGAATTTTCTTGATGAAATTATATGACAAAGATCATTTCACTGTAAAATCTGCATGACTGAAAAAGCATGCGTGCATTGTTTGATTTTAAGGCAGAAATGTTTGGCCTTATGATGGACGAGGTTTATAGCAGGAATACGGGGTAAATCACGGTCTAAAATTTTAGGAAAAAACTGTGGAGTATAAGGTTCAGGGATCTATGCCTTTCTCTCTCTCATGATTTTGCTTTAAAACATTGTTTAAAAAGTCAGAGGCAGCAACATGGTTTGATTTTTAGACTGTAGTCATAGAGCAAACCTCCAAAAGGGATGTAACATATCTTCTGTCAAATATTCTAGTACATAGAAAACTCTGAAGTCTCCTCCCTCCACGGAAGATAAAAAAACCCATGGAAACCCACCAGGTTAACCTGATATTCACATGCTGCTCCTCCAGCCTAAACTAAAGTCTATGATTTATAGGTGCATTGTTATTCTTGTCTCTGTTATTATCACAATCAACGTACTTTCTATTGGCGCTTGGTTATGTAGCACTTGATAGTATGTCTTGCATACTCTATTGTGTCAAAGGACTCTCTTCTCTGCTCTGATCTCATATCCTGGTATATTAACAGATTACGCGAGTAAATTTCTTGGAGGAGAAGCCTCATGTCAAAGGGATCATTAACAGCATAATGTTCATGCCATGGGAAGAGGACTGTTTTGTTACTGGTGGTAATGATCATGCAGTTGTCTTGTGGACCAATAAAGATGGAGAAAATTCATGGAAGCCTAAAGTGTTGCCTAGAGGGCATTCTTCTGCTGTAATGGGAGTTGCTGGTTTGCAGCATAAGAAAGTTGTGATGTCTGCTGGTGCCGATAAACGTATATTAGGATTTGATTTACCAGCTCAGAGGATAGAATACAAGCATCAACTAGAAAGCAAATGCATGAGTGTCCTGCCTAATCCACATGACTTGAATCTTTTTATGGTTCAGACAGGGTAAGTTACCATTATGGTCATTCTATGATCATTATGTGCATGTTTCTTTGTTTCCATTATGTGCATATTTCATTATGTAAATATTTCTTTTACATTAGTAGTAATTTTTCTTACTATTTCCCATTCCCTTTTCCTCCAAAGCACCCAATGTGTTGTAATTTTTTTGGTAATTTTTCCCCTTTTCCCCCCTTTCTTTCTTTGTCAAAATGTGCTATGTGCAATAATGTTTGAGTAAAGTGGATTCCTACTATATTGTTTTTGATACATTTAGATTAAGATGATAAATATATCAGTTTTTCTTTGGTAATGCATCGGAAAATGATGTGGTCTGCTTTAATTATGTTTAAGAACTATTATACCTGTGACTGAGGAAGAAGAAGAAGAAGAAGAGGAGGAGGAGGAGGAGCCACTTGAACAATGTAGAATCTAGAATTTGATATGGATCCATAAAATTTGTTTTTGGAATCCTATGAAGTCATTCCTCCTAAAAGTATTTTGATAATTTTCTTTTATTAACATGATTGTGGTACCTAAATGTGAACAATTCAACATCCAGACTCCGTGTCAGGAGAATAGCATGCTAGATGAAGATATTAACCCATACTTAAAATATGATAAATTGGAGGAGTGCTACAGGATCTTGATGTAATTGGAAGATAACTACTAGAGTGAAAGCCTTAAAGGCGAGTTTTATAGAGCGGTTGTGAGACAAGTAATGTTTATATCTGAAGGAGTGTTGGACCTCTAATGACCCAACATATTCACAAAATGAGTGTTCCGAAAATACAGATTTTAAAATGGAGAGTCATTCGAAATTTGACAAGATCACAATTTACCACATTTGATAGAAGGTACAAATAGCACACATGGAGGATAAAATAAGTGAAGGTCCCTTGAAATTGATTTTGGCTATATCAACTTTCAAATACACTAGTCCATGTGACACTATGATGATTAGAGGTCATAAAAGGTGATGACCTAGACTTACAACGTGGAGTAGTGTTGTCAGGAAAAAGCTACAGTCTCTTAGACTCCATGCAAATTTTGCCAAGGATAAAAATGATGAAAGTGAAAGATCCAAAGAAGCGATACCGACTAGTTGGGATTAGGGTTTATTTTTACTGGTACACTTACGTTCGGTTAGGTGTTTGGCAAGAATTTTTTGTTTGTTCTTATTGGTATGTTAGTAGAAAATGTAGAGAACCTCTTATATTAAAATTATAGGAAGCCCCTAATTTCTCTTAAAAGTTTTAAGTTATGGAATAAAATGGATCCAAAATGAGTGAAGGATATTGAGGATTCACATAGCCAACCTCTAGTAGTTTGGGGTTGACGCTTAGTTGTTGCAGTGTAAAGCCTGTTTTATATCTTGAACTATTTTCTTATGATGTCACAAGTCTGATTTGAATTATTATCTTAAAGTAGATACGATTGAAGCAGGAATATGTTAATTAGGCTGATATATTTTTGTTGTGCTTTTTCTGATCCAATGACTGCATCTTCACATGCAGGACCTTAGAGAAACAGCTTCGCTTGTTTGATTTTAGATCGAGGCAAGCCGAGATTCATTCCTTTGGGTGGAAACAAGAAAGCAGTGACTCGCATTCGGCTCTTATAAATCAGGCTTGGTCACCTGATGGTTTGTACATTTCATCTGGCTCTGTTGATCCTGACATTCACATATTTGATATACGGTACAATTCTCACAAACCTTCCCAGTCCATTCGAGCTCATCATAAGCGAGTCTTCAAAGCTGTTTGGCACCACACTCTCCCGCTCCTCATTTCTATATCTTCTGATTTGAACATTGGATTGCACAGAATTTTATGAGGTGCTTAAAGAGGTGTGCTTCCTTTTCTTTTTAGCCCTTATTGTTCCCATTCATTTTGGAAATCGTTACCGCGAAGCCATATTGAGCTCTTAGATCAAAGAAATTCATTGCGTGGGTTTGATACAGCAGGCGATTTGAAAAGAAAATGTTTAAGGAGTGTCATCTTTGCCTGTGCCTTGTTCTGCATTCAACCTGTTAAATCATGCTTTGACTGCTATAGGCAGTCCCCGGGGGGGGGGGTTGTTGTGAAGTAGATTTTAGATAGTTGGAATGGCAATCTTGACAACCAAGTACCAACATTTAACTCCAGTAGAGACAGACACTAAATGTTACCCATTTGTTATTATCCGTCTAATGTTAGTAGGTAGAGTTACCCAATATATATGCGGGAGGTAGGAGATATTTGGTGAATTAATCGAGATATGCATGTTGTCCATGACATAACCGTCATAAAAAATAATAATAAATGACTGTTAAAAGTTGTCTAATGTAATGGACATCTCGCCAGCATTCCATCCTTGTTTTAGACATATCCTTTAGTGGTTGACCTCTTGACCGTTGACCACTAACTTGACTTTGATATACCAACTTAGAGGTATTAAAATGTGTGCATCAAGGTTAGAGTATAATAAGTATGTATGAATACTGTGACTGACTATTTGCAGATTTTGGTGCATAAATGAGATTGGTTAAATCAAGAAAAAGGATTGAGCAGTAAGTCTTTGTTGAAGACTTGAAGTAGTCTCTTTCTATTGTTGTGGCGTGGACAAAATATACTTTCCATTTGCACTCAATGAACGAAAGTATGAATGAATTTCCTAATCATGCTCTAAAAAGTTTGCCAGACGTATAGATCACATTATTAATTGGAGGCCTTGCCTTTTTGGTTGCTTTCTTTTAAAGTAAGACTACCCTGATGGAGAATGATTGTGTTGTATTTTTATTGAATGACCTATGCAAGTAAAAATGGTTTAAATAAGGTGCACCCAAAGGGTGTGACCTAGTTTTTTTCCGATCAATGAGGCGGGAGCAGAACGTTGAGGTTTTAAGTTCAAATTTTTTTAGTAGTCTAGAAAAATACTAGGTGATTTATTTTTATGTGTCTAAGTTTTAATTGATAGAGTTACATGCATATGCGCACAAGCTAGCCAAATGCAACCCTAAAAAAAAAAGAAAAAAAAAGAAGGTATTCAACCAGTCCTATTGTCGCAAACCCTTCAAAAACAATCTTCTTTCGTGGGTTCTTCTAACACTGTTACAATTAAATTATAGAAAAAGGTGATATAGAGACAGGGAAGTCTTCCAATTTCAATAATTACATGCAACAAAGTGGAGTTGCTAAAAAATGATGCTTCCTAAAAACTTTACAATGCTTACATGTAAATCGACATGGCTTTAATTTCTAAAGTAATACGATAATTATCGGCATGTAGGGTCAGCTAGCGCTGGACATTTTGATTTATGCATGCATATATAATTCTTTATTTACTCGTATCAAATGTGTAAATACCATATGAATTATTGGATTAAAAATTGATAACCAATAATATTAAAAAGACATGCCATGTGACTGAAATTTTACCTAGTATAATTTTGTAAAAGCATAGTGTATATGACCACCGGATTTCTAATCCGTAAGCTACATTTATCTGTCCAAATAGAAGCTTCTATTTTGTACACCCACCCATTTTCCTTTAAAGACACACCTAATTCAACAAACTAATGATCGATAGTTTAAAATTGAAGCGGGCCATAAGGATTATAATATAAATTATTATCTATGTGAGTTTCATTGGTTATTTTTATTTGTAAATATCATTTGATATTGCAAGTATTAGTAATTAGAACTTTTTATGGGAAAAGAAAATTTGAGTTATCGACTACTATCTAGTTTATTAGCAAAAAACAAAAAAAGACTACTATCTAGTTTAACACTTCATAACTGTGAAATCCCCCGTCAACTATTAACAATGATCAGAAATGAACAAGTCATAAAAGAAAATGTCTTTTTTAATATTTGAGTGATAAAAAAAATGATATTGATATGCTTGTATATGGGTGTACGTTCATGATTTGGGAGACCTAACCATGAAAGAATAACTATTATTATTATTGTTGTTGTTGTCGTTGTTATTATTATTATTATTATTGCTACTACTACTAATACAATACTACTATTATAATAATAATTATTATTAGGAAAAGATCTAAAACTCTTGGACAGTCAATTTAAGTGAATACATTATTACCTCTCTTAGAGGTAAATCGAGAACTTACTTTATTTTATTTTTGGTTATCAAAGAATAGGTGAGTTGGAAAACAGATGCTAAGAAAATGAAATACCCTCTATATTCTATATTTATGTGGCACAATTTTTTATTTTCTATGATATAATTTTCTTTTTAGTTTGTCCGAAAAATGATGATACTTTTTATATTCAGAAACTATTTAGTTTTAAATTTTTCATATTATCCTAAATAGAATAATGTATAGTCACACAAAAATAACATATTTTAAACCACAAGTTTTAATTTTTCACCACTTGGATTTCATGCCTAATCAAATAATGCCCACATAAATTTGAGGGAGGGAGTATCTACTTCTCTTTAGATTTTCACGATTGCATGGCTAAGTTATTTAATCTATTGTGATTATTTGGTTCTCTTAATGATTATTCATTCAGTTTATTTATTTATTTATTTATTTTTCTTTGAATTTTCGGTTTCCAAATCGAAAGTCCACCTAATCGTCATTCTTTAATTTGAAAGAAAAAAAAAACGCGCTTTTGTTTAAACAGATAGGACTAACGCGGCAGTGGGTGGCCCACAAAGTTCTGTCTCAGTTTCTGCCAAAATCCAGATTCAACGGACGTTGAAGTATATATACACACAGAATGTACGTTTGTGAATCTATAAATTTGTGAATACATATTTACAGAGAGGAGAGAGAATAGATAATTGTATTTGGACATTTTTGAAAGTGAGAGAAGAGGCGGCGGCGGCGGCGATGGGAAATTGCTGCTCCGACGTGGCCGGCGGACAGTCGGCAGTCGGCGGTACCGGAAAAAACCAGAACGATCCAGCTTACTCTCCTAACGAAGCCGTCGATGCCTTCCTTAAGTCTCGCGGTTACCAAGGCCTCTACTCTCAGATCGAGGCACTTCACTCTCTCTCTGTTTACTTTGATTTTCATTCAACCTTACTAGCTTATACGCACATATATCATTTTTCCTATGTTCTGCTAAACGACTGTGATTTTGAGGACTTAGTTTGTCGTTTCATTACCAATTGTGGTTGAATTAAGATACTACAAGTTGAATTGGCATTGACCGTGCGAGAAACTGACTTGTTCTGCGATTCGGAATAACTAGCTTGATTGTATGTCTCTCTAAATTTTCATTGGTAATTGAGGTAGATATGGTCTTGTTATATCAGAATTCCTACGATAATAACTAGCTTTTTTATTTTTTGTTATTAAAGTTTAGTGTGTAGATATCATAGATAAAAGTTTCCAACTGCAAATGTGAGCATTCTGAAATACTAACTTTATCCTTCACAAGATCATGATCAAAATTAAATATGTTTGGCTCCAACCAAACAGAAAGGCAAAAAGTTCCGAGTAAATGGGTAGCGGGAATATAGTTATTCATTTAAATCTAAAAGATTATACTTTCGAGCTTGAGGTTTCTCCAAGCGATTGTTGGATTCCCTCCTAATTCTAGAACTGGATTGTTTGTACCTCTTCATATTGTACAGCTGTGTTTTTTATTTTTCGTTTTTGTTAGCTAAGAACCTAAGAGTAGTCATTGACTTGGAGGACGGCCCGATGTAATTGGAATTTGACAAGTGCTGTGATTACTTAATTGCACTGCTCTTGATTAGCTAATGTCCTATAATGTTATCTGAAGAAGGGAGCCAAACTGCTAGATGTTTTAAATTGATGACGAAGTCCACTTTTTCTTGTTTTATACGATGAAAATATAGCGGTGCAGTTATTTGTGAACCAAGCTACTTCATCACCAGTCCGTTATTGTAGGAGCTTTGAATTGACTGTTTCACTATGCAACATCATATTGCAGGTCTTGGCTATTTGATTTCTGTAACTGTGCTCTTCATTTTCAATGTTGGAGCTTTCTTATATTTATTTATGCACTTGCAGTTGTCTCTATCTGCTTCCAGCTTGCGCGATCGTGATGTGCTTTCCAAGGTTTGTTGCTTATTTGGTGCGCGTTAGATAATTTAAATGACAATGCTGGCTTTCATGTGCCGTGTTTTGTAGTAGCATTGGGTTATTCTTAGATAGAGTGTCATCTTTTCTAGTTTTAACTATCATTGTTGCTTCTCGTTTTTTTTATATTCCTGTTGAATATGAATTGGGTTCATCTCCGTAATATGACTACAAATTTGAATCGTTGCCTAGGTGTTTTCTTGTTTTACTTTTTTCCATCAGTGCAATAGTTTCTCCTGTATGAAGTTGAAATTCCACTTTCGGGGATAATACTTACTCGAACACTCCAAAATATGATTTATTTGACCTTACGTTTTTCACTCTCAAAAGCTAGCTTCTAAAGACAACCTAGTAAACTGAAAGGTTAATGGAACTATACTCAGAGAAACTGTGGTACCAAACATTGAGGTTATTTTTCATGTAATACGAGTACAGCCTGCTAGCGTGTTACCATTTTTGTCTTCGATTTACTCTGTATGGCTAGCTTTTAAAATATGGCTTGCGGGAAAAGCTCATACTTGGTGCACCAGATTCTGGGTAGAATGTTATCAGCAGTCCTGTACCAGCTAGAATTTATTGACTTCTGTGAGGTTTATGCTCTGACCTTAGTTGGAATCCGTATAGTCTAGTAGTGTTTTGCTATGAATAGCACCCTATTGTTGATAGAGAGCTTACCGCCCCCATGTACAAAGAGTTTTTCTTTGTGGCAAAGAAGCATGCTTACCCAGCCTATAACATAAAGGCGTCAGAGACGCGCCTAAACTAATTTAAGGGTAAGGGCTTGTACTCTCTTCTGCGGATACGCTATCCCTTCCGGTTATGATATGGGAAAGGGAGGTGAAATCTACTCATTGATCATTGATGTTTGATTGGCTGTGATACTGTGCGTAGTACTTCTATAACAAAAGACTAGTTTTTGCTTTCCAACTATATCTAAGAAGTACTCTCCAATTCTCATTATGGCTATTTTTGGACTTCGGTATTTATTTCAGTTTATGAGTTACCTAATTGTCTTTTATCCCATTGTTTTTGATAATGGCATTGTTTTAGTTGTATTGATTTTTCCTTGTCAATATGGGATGCCTTCTATCTTCAAGCATCATAGTCTGTTTTCTAAAATAAACATGTTACTAACTTAACTGATAATTTAGTTTTTTTTTTTTAAATTACAGAGTGACCCTATGGCAGTCCTTTATTCAAAAGAAAAAGATGGTTCATTGAAAGAGCTTAGCCGTACAGAAGTAGTTTTGAACTCATTGAACCCGAAGTGGATTACAAAATATACTATTGCTTATTATTTTGAGACAGTGCAGAATTTGGTGTGAGTCCTGATACTCCACTTCCTGGTTTCTATTGAAATACATGTTTTCCATCTCACAAGCTTTGCCTTTATTTCAGGTTTCGTGTGTACGATGTTGACACTCAATTTCACAATCAAGATGTCAAGGTATATATGTGCTCATTTTAAAATTTCTGATAATGATAATTACAGTTTCTACTTGTCCCCAGAGGCATTCATATCAGATTAACCTGCAATTTTGAATATATTAAACTCCGCTATGTAAATTTTAACATGAACCTTGGGCTGATTATAAGGAGAAGACTTAAAGAAGAGTGATTGAATCAATCTGCTGCTTTAGCAATTTGAATTCTGTATGTGCTAATTGCTTTATCTGTCATAATCCCTACTGTTATGTTGTTTGTGCTAGCTTATGTGCTTGATCTCGAAATCAACATGTCACTTATGTAGTAAAAGAGCTGCATATAGTTTGTGAACTAACAACACTTCAATAGCTTACCCGAGTTGAAGCATAAAACAACAGTTCGTATTTGCACCGTGCTAGAAGTAATATCGGTTGTAATCACTACAGCTTATTGCAGCATTGGCATGTTAGTTTCACTTTTTAGGAAAGGATTCTAGACTTTCAAGCAAATTCTCCTTGTGTTGCTGTAACAGATGGAACCTTCTAATTCGCTTCCTTTACACAATATATCTCAAGTTATGTGATGTCACTTTTCATCTGTATCGTCTTTTAACGGGACAATTCCATTTTTTGGACATCTCAGGCAACATTTGAAAAATATTCCCTCCATTCTTGTATATTGAAGGGAGTTTTTCTTTTTGAGATCCTTGCAGATGCTTGGTCTCATAAGTAGTCCTACATATGGTGGTTTTTGGGAGCTAGCTGTTTGCAGTGACGGTTACATTTCAAATTGAGTAATCTTGCTTCACCTGAATCTTGAATTAGATCAATAGTTAAAAAAGAAAGCAGATCAATAGTAAGATAGATATGTACAACTACCATATTTCTGCTTTCATTTTCTCTTGCTCTACTACATGCTCATCTCGGAAGGGGGGGGGGGAGTAGTTTAACATTGTATATTTGAGTGCCCGCCGTATGCTTTTAATTTGCTTTTGTTTGCTTATTATGGACAATGAGTAATCCATTTTTTCTTTTTAAATGCTATTAGAGAGTACAAGATACAATCATCTGTTATATATCATGTGAAAAAAATGATGTAAATTCTCTACGTTTTGGTATACTTCGTGTATACGGGAGTTCTCTCCCTTTTGATTAATACAATTTACCTTATCCAAAAAAAAAAAAATATCATGTGAAAAAATATTAGAGGATACAAGGTATATAATCATGTTCTTTTGAATGCTCATTCAAGTGCTTTCACAGCAAAAATCTTATGAAATCATGGAAGTTTGTATAATTATTGCAGATGCTTAAACTGGAAGAGCAGGACTTTCTTGGTGAGGCCAGTTGCACATTGGCCCAGGTGTGCATCCCTTTTTAATCATTAAAATTTGTTCCCAAAATTATAATATCACCATAGCTTTCTGGCACTGGTAGAAGTGAAATTGCATGATTTACCATCAAGGCTATTATTAGCATGCTAACTGAAGAGTAAGGAGAAGACACATCTCACCTTGAGGCTCTTCTACTAATTATTTTGTATAGTACTTGGTTATAGCTATGCATTCCGTTTGGTTGAGGCTCGAAATAGATTGTTCAAAGTTTAATTTGCCTGTAAGTAATTTTTAAAAAAAAATGTTTTCTTAAAAAAAAAATTGTTTTGAAACTGCTGTAAGTACTTAGGAAAAAGAAAAATGTTGCTTCTATTCAGAATGGCTTCCTGTTGGTCGTAGCTACAGTATTGTGGATCTGCTTTTCCAGTTGCACCTTTTTGCTTTATTTTCAAGAGGTTATGAATTTCCTGCCAGATAATGGTTACAAGCCGTGAACCGTTTCAATTATTGCATCTCTGTGTAATATTCTTGCTTACAACTATTTCTTCCACAATTTAGGATCAAATTCTGGTATTTTCCATTTTAATAATGTAGTTGTACATATGAGGTTGTTTTGTTTATTAATCTAATGGTTGTTAAACATATTTCCGTGTAGATTGTCACAAAGTCGGGCAGGTCCCTGACCTTGGACCTTGTATGTGGCGAACAATCTTCTGGTCAAACGCATGCTCGAAAGTTAGGCAAGCTTACTGTTTTAGCTGAAGAAAGTGTCAGCTCGAAGACTACTATTGAGTTGAGATTAAGATGTTCAGAATTGGAATCAAAGGATTTGTTCTCAAAAAGTGTATGAAACTCATCAGAGTAGTTTTATCTTTTCTCACTATGAAACGTGTGATGCTGATGATGACTCTTCTGCTTTTGGCAGGATCCATTTCTGGTGGTCTCAAAAGCTACAGAAAGTGGAATGGTGGTTCCAATTTGCAAAACAGAAGTGATAAAAAATGATCATTCACCCATCTGGAAATCGGTGTTCCTGAATATCCAACAAATTGGAAGTAAGGTACAATACAATTATCTTTCGAGTGATCCATTATGCATTTTCTTAAGAACGTGTTGTGTTTCTTGGGCAAATCCCCTACAAATAGAACCCTGAAAAGGAGGAAGTAATATCCTCCAAAAGCAATTTTCTTTTTCCATGAGACTATATGCTGTTCCAAGCAATCAATATATTTTGAGCTAGATGCGCCCTTTTTTTCCCTAAAGCTTTTTCGGGCAAGCTCTGAAATTGCTAATATTTTCCATACGAATTATGTGCAAATGAAACAAATTTAAACTCTAAATGATGAAACTCCCAGTGCTCACTTTTCACAGATCTTTGCTCCCTAATGAGTAGATTTCACCAGCTATTTTCTCTAGTACTTTAAATTAGCTGTCTTTTTGGACTCTGTAATTAAAGTACTCCAATTGATGGGATTCAGCAGATATCTATGGAGTCTTGCCCTCTTGTGCAATAACAAACTTTACTCATCGAAGTAGTTAATGGTTTTGACTTTGAGCCTGCACTTTAAGAATTCACTCGTTTTAGGGGATGTGATTGGTAATATACTTTTCCTCTGTGGAAATTACCATCTACTTTGTGCTGACAGTATGATGCATAATCGAAAGGGATATCACTTCTGCACAATGTTTATTCTTTGATTTTCAGTTTAGAAACATTTGAATTACTGCAGGACAGCCCATTAACTATCGAGTGTTATGACTTCAATAGCAACGGCAAGCATAGTTTACTTGGGTAAATGAGCTTCGTTTTTCATCTCTTCATCATTTCTGACCTCTACTGACTGGAAGCTGACAGTATTTCTCCTGATTGTCAGAAAGATTCACAAGTCACTGTCAGATTTAGAAAAGTTACATTCTGCTGGTACTGGTGCAAATCTTTTTATACCAGCTGCTCTGGGACCTAATCAACAAAACAAGGTAAGAGCTTATTAATCAGGTAAACAATACTGCTATTGCAACTTATTTAATTATCAGTCACTGGATTTTATCCAGGTTCTGAAGAGTCAGCTTTTCGTGGAAAGCTATTCTGAGAAAATCCAGTATACATTCCTTGATTACTTGGCATGGGGCTATGAACTCAACTTCATGGTGGCCATTGATTTCACTGGTATGTGTTTGCCTAATGATACATATATTTTCATGTTTTCAAGTACCTATTTAATGTCTCCAAATACCAGATTCTCGTAAGTCTTCCTTTGTTTCCATAGCTATGCATGGAAATCATAGTTGTCGTCTTCATCAGTGGCATGATTTATTTAGACAAACTCTGGGCGTCTTCCTCTTTTCGCATGCGCAGTCGGGGCTGGACTGATGCCTCCATTGACAACTCTTATTTGTTATTCTTCCAATGTTAGCTTAACTTAAAGATTTTATGGAATGTGAAAATCTTTGCAACCCCCCTCATTTATGTCAGAATATCCCTGGAGGGAAAAACTAAAACTCCCCCTGGTCCATAATAAGTGACTTTTTGACCTTTTTATTTTGGTCCAAAATAAGTGTTCTTTTACATAATCAAGAATGAATTAATTTTATTTTTCCAAAATTTGCCCTTATTTACATATCCCAATGTGTCAAGGTAACAATTAATTAATGGGATCAAACTGGGTTTGTTGTTGTTGTTGTAATTTTGTGAATACATCTTTTTTTCTCTAGGAGTTCGTATTTTCTTAAGGGGTGTGCCAAAGGCTAAAAAGTCACTTATAATGGACTGGAGGGAATAATTTTTAACAATTATGTAGATCCTGTTTGAGTTGTTGGCTGCATTCATCTTTTCTCAATAATCTTCTGCATTGAATTTACACATACAGCAAATTTTCAGAAATTTAAGTGCAACCAACAGCTCGAATAGGGTAGTGGGGAGGGTCCATACTCTCCGGAGTTCCAAACCTGTGGGCCAACTGGGGTAGGGCCAGCTAACTCACATGGGATGTCTCTGTTATTGAAACAAAAAGCTTCTGTATGTTAGTGCTTGCATTCATGCTTAGCTTGCATCTGAGCCTGTAATCATTTCTTGCGTGAATTATTGTATGTCAGCTTCCAATGGAAATCCACGCCTCCCTGATTCATTGCATTATATCGACCCTTCAGGACGGCCGAATGCTTATCAGAGAGTAAGAATATTGTCTCAGTAATAATGATTTGATATGTTTCCCTCATATGAAGTAAGTTATTTAATGAGCATATCAATTTCAGGCAATCTTGGATGTTGGAGAGGTGTTGCAGTATTATGATACAGACAAACATTTTCCTGCTTGGGGTTTTGGAGCACGGCCAATAGATGGCCCAGTTTCTCATTGCTTCAACCTAAATGGTAGCAACAGTTACTGTGAGGTATTTTTTAAGAGAGCCTTATATACTTCCAAATTCGTTATTGCTTTAGCTTTCTGTATTTTGTTTTTGTTATTAATTTCAGCTCTTTTTTCCCCTTAAACTCTAGGTGGAAGGAATCCAGGGTATCATGATGGCATACATGAGTGCTCTTCATAATGTTTCACTTGCAGGTCCAACTTTATTCGGACCAGTGATTACCTCTGCTGCACATATAGCAAGTCAGTCTTTCACGAACAATGAGCGGAAGTATTTCGTTTTGTTAATAATCACGGTACATTTCATTATCTATGTTCTATGTCTTGTCTGATTTCCTGATGAACATCTTTTTTTTTAGACCTTTCAAGTGAAATATTAACCATCATCTGCTATACCAATCAGAGTTTTAGTGAACCGATCCCTTCTCAATCATGTGTATATATCTTTATGCATATACATCATAAACTTCACCTGAACGCATAAAAATGCAGTGAAACCTCAAACTTGAATTTTTGTTGGAAATTGAACTTTGTCTATCTTATTTTAGTTGAACTTGATTTTATTACAGACTTTTATAACTGAATGTCATATGTTCTCCAATGTGATTATATTTTTGAAAATTTCCAGGATGGAGTGATAACAGATCTCCAAGAAACAATGGATGCTCTTGTTCAAGCTGCGGATTTGCCATTGTCAATTCTTATTGTTGGGGTTGGAGGAGCAGACTTCAAAGAAATGGAGGTATGCAAGTGCAACAACTTATTTCCTCAGCTAGCAGTGTTTTTTGTGTCATCCAATTCAATTAACTGTGATGATTTCCCATGTTATCCGTTTTCACAGATATTAGATGCTGATAAAGGAGAGAGGCTAGAGTCTACAACTGGACGTGTTGCTGTGCGGGATATAGTACAATTTGTTCCTCTCCGAGATGTACAAAGTAGGCTACTATAAATTTCTCAGTTAAAGCTTCCTCGTATAGTAAAGGAAAATCAAACTTTCTTAAGAGCTTGAGAGAATAAGGCAATTTGTTTTCTCGTGTATGAACTGACGCCATCATTGATTTGCAGATGGAGATGTCTCAGTTGTTCAATCGCTTTTAGCAGAATTACCTTCCCAATTTTTGGAATTTATGCGGTTCAGAAAGGTGCAGCCGACTTTATGATCGTATAATAATTGTACATATTGATTTTGATTCATCTATTGCCCCATGCTATTTGCCATTTTGGAGCTGGCTTCCCAAGACTAAGTTTTGCTTTTAGATTTCTGGTCGCGTCTTCCTTCATGTTGCCCAGAAGATTTAGCTGATATTTTTCTTCAGCATCATTGAGCCGAGGGTCTATCGAAAACAATCTTTCTATCATGAGGTAGAGGTAAGGTTTGCGTACACATTATCCTCCCCAGATCCCTACAATGTGGGAATATACTGGGTATGTTGTTTTCTCCGGCATCGTGTTGTAATTGCTTTGTTGATTAAAAAAACCATGTCCATTGCCTTCTGTTCTGCAAATTCCAATCTCGTTAGGAGTAAAGGGCGTCGTGATCACCTTCCAGTTGTGATAATCACGATTACTTTGCAACAAGCTCCCAACAAGTAAAGGCAGTTGCCGCTGGCAAAATAACTGGCAATTTGAAAGGCAGTTGGCAGAACCAAGGTAAACGAATAAGCCGATGGGTGGTGTGACGCCTCCTCTGGCAGTACCGGAAGTTCTTTTCCTTTGGTGTTGTTGGGTGGGTAGTACTTTTAAATTATAATGAGATTATTCACTGCATATTTTCTTTTTTTAGATGATTAGCTCATTGGATTAAAACTGAGATATACAACACAATATAACATGTATTTGGTTATAAATTAGATAAATTTGGATAGACTTTACTTTCCAATTTTAATCTTGCCTTTTTAAAAGTACCTGGGATAAGAGTTTTGGAGGAAGATATTTATTATTTTACTCGGGGATAGTTATCTCACAAAGTGTGGTATGAAATAGTTCTGGGACTAATTATACCGATCAAATTTTTTAACCAAACATGGGATGGAGCAATTTCACATTTTATTCCGAATTATTATCGTTATCCCTTCAACCAAACACCCAAAAATAATCTACGTCTTACTTCCGTTTATCAATTCCTTTTGAAGAAAATCACGGTAAGACATCTTATTGATAGATCTTTAGATATGTGAAAAGTCTCAATTTGAAATTGTTTAAAATTTTAATTCCTTTTATGATGATTCCTTGCAATAGTTATTATGTACAATAATCGAGTCCGAATAAAAATCAATTTACCGTTTGCTGTGGACCCATCTTCATTCGAAAAAAAATAAAATTACAAATTTTAACCTTAATATTATGCTTAAATAAATACAACACAGACGAAATGAGTATTTTGCTTTTCGCCAAAATGATGGCTCATTCGTGGAGGGGTGCGGTTTTATAAAAGCAAGGGGTGCCATATTACGTTCGTAAAACCGCTAGTTTCTGGTCGCTGACTTCTTGTTACCGTCCAACATAATTAACTAAGATGTGGAAATTTCGGTTACCTCAACCTTTTGCTGTTGTGAAGCAATTCAACAAGATTTAATTTCATTCACTTAATTTATCCTTCCTTTAATCTTCGAGTACCAGTAGTATAGAATGATATAAATCAAATGTACTCTCAGATTTAGATATAAAAGGAAATTCATGATAAAGTAAGATAAATTTTGAATATATTAACGAAATATAATAGAAACTGCTAGCTAATTTAGTCTTGTTTTCTCCTGGCGCTCTCCTTTTTTTTTTTTCGTTCCTGGCAATATCTCACAGTAGACATACCTCTAAAATTAAGAGATATCCTTTCTAGTTATATGAGTATTATCTTTCTTTTTCTATGAGTCCTATACACTATTTGTCAAATTTTATTAATAGCATTATTGTACTTAATTAAATTTCATAACATGGTTTCTTATCTTAGAATATCCTTTTTAATGTATATTTTTTTTGCTATCAACCAAACACCAAAAAAGTTTTTTCCTTCAGCTTTTGCAAACGATGAAAAAAAGTTTTTAGCAATTTTTGAGTTTTTGCAAAAGCTAAAAAAAGTTCTCTTTTCTTTATGTTAAGTAGAAAAACATTTTTATGCAAAATCTTTAAAAAGTAAAATTTCCAAAAAATCTTCTTCGAAATTTTGGCGCAAACGCTACCTTTTGTCCCATATGAATGTAAGATAAGAAGAAAGCATAAACAGTTGGATATACATATTGTTCTTATGTGACATAATTACACAAGCATCCCAAAAAAAAGTAGGACCGCACAATTCTCTCTATAGACCATAGTGTAGTCCACACTAAGTTAAAGTATTCACATTCGGATATAAAAAGCAAGAATAGTAAACCCTAATATCTTCTTCTTCTTCCCCCATTCCTTGTGGACCTCCTCCATGTTTCATTTACTTTGGAGTTGGTTGCTAAAACAGATTAAAGCTAGCTGCTAAGCTAGTACTGTTAGAGTTTTGTTAATTAGAAGAAACTAAAGTGTCAAAAACAGTGGATCCAAGGCATGGAAAGAGGGGACTTTTCATCCAATGAAATGGAAATGGAAGAGAAAGAGAATAACGATAATATTGATGATCCTCAACTTCAAGAGGAGCTCTATAATATATACTCAGCTCGATCTCAGCATGACATGTCTGCTATGGTTTCTGTCCTTTCTCAAGTTATTGGAAACAGTACCACCCATTCTTCTTCTGCTAATGCTACTCCATTAACCCTACCTCAATCTGCTGTAGCTCTCCAAAACCAATCTCAATCTATTGAGGATCAAGGTACACACTACTCTCCCCACTCCCCGGACCTATTTATGGGATTACACTGTGTTGTTAAGTGTCTCACGTTAGGGAGTGAGTTGTCGTTGTCTCCTTATATAATCTTGAACAATGCTAACCTATTAAATTAGTTCCAGAATTGAGTTAGATCCAAGATCCATGTTCTTAATTAACATAGATGCAAAAAAAAATAAAAAAATATATTTTTACAAGTTGCTTAGCATATTCGTTGGCAGAATTTCTGTACGTAGCTTGAAGAATGACAATCGTTTTCTTAAAAGATTACTATATTTAATTATATGTATTATCTGACTCATTTCTTTTTTCCCAAGCCGATACATATTTTTATAACTCTATATAATCTAATTATGCACCTCATTAATATCTTGTTCATGACCACTACTATGGGTGGCGTCCTTAATTAATTGACATTCTAGTTTCTAATTCCCTAAATGGAAATAAACTGATTGTTTCCTCCTTCATTCTTCCCACTAAATTTCTTCGAAGCAAAACAAAAGAGAAAGGAAAACAAAGACTTCCGGGGAAAAAGAAAAAGAAAAAGAAAAGCAAGGAACATTAGGTAGCAGTTAACTTCAACTAGTTCAATTTCTTCCTAGAGTTACACCGACCTCGGTTGTCAAGATCACAACAAATCTAATCAAGTTTTCTTAATAGGAGTAGAATTTATCTTATATACATTGAAATTCAAAAAAAAAAAAAAACTAACACTATCAATGTAACGTAACCTCCCTATTGCAGATAATCTATAGAAATAATATTATTTTTCAAGTTATTACGTATACGTATATAGTCCGACCTCTCTATAACAATCGTGCTTTATAATAACACTTCACTATAACGGTCAAGTTTTCTTTGGAACTAATTTTTCATGTTATGTTATAATATATATTTTCTATGACAGTACTTCATAATAGTAGCCAAAAAGTTTCGAAACAAAGGATGTTGTTATGGAGAGATTTTAGGTGATCAATCTAATAACAGTGTGTGTATAATATGTGAAGGGAATTCGAGAAGAAAAAGGTATAGAGGAGTGAGGCAAAGACCATGGGGAAAGTGGGCAGCCGAAATCCGAGACCCAAAGAAAGCAGCTAGAGTATGGCTTGGCACTTTTGAAACTGCTGAGGCTGCAGCAATTGCCTACGATGAAGCAGCTCTCAGATTCAAAGGCAACAAAGCCAAACTCAACTTCCCTGAAAGAGTTCAAGGCAAATTCCAATACCTTACTACTACTACTAGTCAAAATCATCACTTGCCTGATAATATTGTTCAACAACAATATATTCCAACTAGCTCCAATAATAATCATCCTCTCCCTTGTCAAGAACATTATCCTAGTTTACATCACTATGCTCAGCTACTTCAGAGTGACAGCAATATTACTGATTTAAACTTCGGTATCTCGCCAAGTTATAATCAGCAGTTATCTGCTTCTTTTGATTTTGCGCAATCATCATCTAACAGTACATTATCGGAATTGCCAGCTTCTTATGAGCAGAGGCAATTACAATCAAGTTACAAGCAAGAAGAAGAAGTTTTAATGAGATTTTCATCGCATTTTGGTACTACTTCAAGCTCATCTGGACCTCATGAAAGTAACTGGGAAGAGTTTGAAGATAGAAAGAAAGTCATAAGTTCATTCCCTAGTATTAAGAGATACGAAGACTGAAAGAAGTTTTATGAGATTTCCGTCGCATTTTATTTCGTAGTTTATGGTTTTACTGGGGTTTTCTGTCCTCTGATCTTGTATTTCAGTTAAGTGTAATAGTAGAACTATATATATTCATGAATTAATGGAAAAATATTGGTGTGGTTTTATGTGTTTAAAGGTTAAGTGTCAAGCTAACACTCCTGACGACAACAACAACCTACCCAGTGTGATCTCACAAGTGAAATCTGAATAGGGTAGTCAGGGGCGGCTCAACGAATTTTGTGGTGTAAAGCCAAAACATATTAAAAGGCCCTTAAATTTATTTCTTTTATAAAATCCATAGAATAATGAGATACAAAGCAAACTCTAGAACTTTGGCTTAGTGGTATCGTAAATAAAAATATGACATTAATTAAGTGGAGGGAGCACGACGATTATCTGTTTCGGATCTTGTGCGCCATTGCATTTGGGGGGTTTTCTCTTAAAAAAGATGAACCAAAAAAGAGTTGCTTGATGGATCAATAAAATAAGGTGAAAAGAAATAACCAACTTAGAGAAACTGAAAATTAGTAAGTAAAATCATTAGAAACATTAGAAAAAAACATGAGTGTACATACAGGAGAAAAAAATTAAATTTGATAATAAAGGTAAATACATCATTCAATTAAACGAGAAAGAAATTTATCGTTATTTACCACCCAGCTGTATATCTTTAATTAAAACTTTTAAAATATTTTATTAATAATATTTACACAAAATATATGTGACACATAGTACTTAAAATTGGGCCTTAATATTTTGGGGGCCTAAGGCAATGACTTCATTTGCCTTGCCCTTAGGCCGCCTCTAAGGGTAGTGTGTGTACGCAGACTTACCCTTACCTTGTGCAGGTAGTGAAGTTGTTTCTAATAGATTCTCGGCTGAAAGCAAGCATGCAAAAATGAACTCAATTCTTAAGGGACTTCCGAATAATTTTCAATCGTCTAAAAAAATTAACAAATTTATGAAATGTGTTTATTTGATGCATCAACATTGATTCATTTAGTGACTGCTATTGTGCCTTACAAACGGCTAAATAGAGCACTATTCACTGTATTGGATTAAAGAAAATGAACCCCTTTCTCATTTTGGACAAGACAGTCATTTGCAAAGATAAACTCAATTCATATGGGACTTCTCTAAATAATTTTAAATCGTCTCAAAAAAATATTACAAATTTGTCAAGTGTTACACCTAGTCCATGTTTCTCAATGTGAGTATTTGTAAAGCATATGGCATTCAATGAAAATGGTACATGCATAATGATGCCAAGTTAAATAAGTGGAAGCTAATAGCTATATATAGCTAATAGAAGAATAGAATTTTGATTATGTTACGTTGTAGCTGAAGTTGGCTAGTAATTGAATTGCCTCTTTTGCATGGCAAGGAAATTAATTAAAGTAAGAACGAGGGGGAACGCAATTATTGGGCAACTAAGTTTTGCTTCCGTTCAGTTGCATTATAGGCAATTAGATTTGTGGAACGCCGTCCTTTCCTTTAATTGTTACTTATAAATCAGAGGCGAAGCTAGAATTTAAAGTTTGTGGGTTCGAGATTCTAATTCATTTATGTTACTGGGTTCTAAATTAATAATTTATACATATTCAATGAAGTTTTAAGACAAATACATGATTTGGATCAAAGTTACTGAGTTCCGCCGAACCCGCAAGCTCTATGCTAGCTCCGCCCCTGGTATAGATGATACTGCTAAGTAAGTAAGGATATCCAGTTTTCGATCAGCTTCCTACCGTTAATAGATCATAGTGAACATACGAAATATTTCGCGATTTCCCTACATCTTAACCATTTGATTTTATTTATTATATACAATAATACCAATATTAGAAGATTTACATTATTATATTTCTTCTTAAGATTGTTGTGATTTTGCATGCTTGCTTTGAGCCGATATTCTATCGAAAACAGTCTCAGTCTGCACAAGATAGGAGTAAGGTTGCGTACTCACTACTTTTTTCAGACCCACATATTAGATTATGTATATATAGGAGCTTAAGTTCTATACAAAGACAATTTTAATTTTTTAAACGCCCTAAAATATAATAACATATAGCTGTCCGATGAAGTAGATTAATTATATGAAAAATAAAAAGACAATCTACTACTACCTCCGTTCCAGTTTACGTGAACCTATTTCCTTTTTGGTCTGTTTAAAAAAGAATGACCCCTTCCTAAATTTGAAAATAATTTTACTTAAACTTACAATTCTACCCTTAATGAGAAGTTTTTATAACCACACAAATACTGTGGGCCCCTTTTTAAATTGTTTAGGATCACAAGTTTCAAAAATATTATTTTTTTTAAATTCTATGTCCAGTCAAACAGATTCGCATAAATTATAAGAGATAATAAAAAGTTAAATAATTCTGTGCAATTTTTTCTAGAACATCGCTGCGTATAAGTCAAATCCTATGTGTAGGTAGTAAAGACGTCCTGCTCACCAATTAATGATTGCGGCGCTTAAGCCATAGAGTGATCAGGGCACAATGGACCAATATTAACTATTCGTATACGTCTTTTTTCGGACTCTGTATATACTTCGAGATACTTTGGGCATATATCGGGCTGACTTTTTGTATAATATAAAATAATTTTTTATTTAATTGATAATCATATAAGCTGACGATATTTTAGCCGATTGTTAAAGAACATCAAACATTCCAAACATAAACCGGCGAACTTAAAAAAGGAAGGAGAAAAAGTAGAAAAAATAGATATATATATATAAGAAAGAAAAGGCATATATACTTCCCTTTCCTTTGTTATGAAGCTAGTTTGAAAACTGACCTTTTGGCATTAATTCCAAAGCTTGAAAAAATGATCATCTGAGCTTCCTCTTTTAGCATATAAACGTGCATGTCTGATCATTCTCAGAAGCTTTATTGAAAAACAAGTTGAAGATGACTATATTTTAGTCTTAAAAAGGGTAGCTTGAGAATAGAGTGAAAGTAAAGTGAACTTACAGCATGCATTTTTCAACTTCTAGGTCTGCATTCTCTGTATCTTATATTACCTTTATAAAGAGATAGAGAGAGAACAAATGTGAAAGGTTGAACAAATGTTTAACAAAGTAATCCAAGAAGTCATGGAATTCGGCTTTGGTTGACGAATTCTAGCCAATATATAAATTTAAACCGACTACACCATATTAAACGGCTTTTTCATTACTGTATTTTTTTTTATTATTGCCGAATTTATATTTTTTTGATCCGGGAATTTATCGAAAACAATCATTTTACCTCGACAAAGTAGTGATAAATTATGCATACACGCATAGTGTCCTCCCCAAAGAATTATGCGTGTTTATCTTTTGTTGTTGTTACAATCATGCTAAAAAGAAAGTCATATCATTCAACGATGAAAATGAATAAAACACGTAGCGAAACAAGGACCGTCTAACTTTCATAAATCATGATTCATTTCTTTGCTTTTTCTTCAAGACCCATCATGGGTGGGGGGCGTTCACCTAGTTTTATCTAAAGTTTCTTTAATAACATAGATAAGTACGTTAATTGCTTTTCATCCTAAAGCAAGCCCTATTAAAGGGTTTCTCGAGTCACTTTCGTATTCCAATAATTTTTTATTGAAGTAATAATATATGAATATATGAATACTGGTTGATGTGTTTTTTTTAATCAATTGTTACTTCCCGTTCATATTTATCTTTTTAGATTTTGCACACTTTATTTTATAGATCACAAGAATATTTGTCTAAACTACTATCTTTCTCTCGCTTAACTAATACAGTAATACTCCACTAGTTAGAGTAGAGAGGCAGATCTGGAAAGAAGTAAGAGCAAATGATTTCTTATTTTACTAAAGTATCAAATATTTTGAAACAAAATTATTTTGCCAAAGCGACTAATATTTGGGATCGGAGAAAGTTAATAATTAATCCGCCTTTGTTATGGTAGGACTATTAAGACCTATACGGCTATACCTATTATTAGTTTATTTTAATCCGTTGTAATAGTTAGGGATGTACATAGGTCGGATTGGTTCGGATTTTTCAATTACCAAACCAAAACAATAGCGTCGGGTTTTTAAATTTATAAACCAAACCAAACCAATAAAGTCAGATTTTTCAATCTCGGGTTTTTTGAGTTTTCGGAATTTTTTCCGGTAAAGTCTTAATAGCACAAAATATGTAGTTTGTGCTCAAAATATTTATTTTAGCCCTAGTAGGATACAACTATATAATGTATTTTTTCAAGAAAATAAAATAATTATATGAGATGAGACATAACATTGTACTAAAATATTCAATAACATAAATAATAAAATCGCACAAAGAAAATATTACTAATTAATACACAATAATAAAAATTAACATAATCTAAAAATACTATCTAAGTCGTGCTAAAATAAGTACATCTAATAAGTATTATAATTACATAACTAAGCATAAAAAAGATAAAATAAGTTATACATTTTCAATATAAATTAATGCAAAACTAAAAAATAGAACACTATCGTCATTCACGTCAAGTTGGCGAATGAGCCAATTTCGTGAGATGGCCACTGTTAGAACTGAATTTAGTAGTCCAGAATGGTAAAGAAAACCATAATGGACTAAATTGATGAGAGGCATCCTTTCTTTAAGCAGTCCATAATTGAACTTTCTTTATTAACATTAGTATTGATTTGAACTTTATTTGACTTACTACCTTTGGGGGCTATAAAATTTATTGAACCATTCAAGAATGTTAAGTCCAAACTTTAAATAATACTTTTAAAGATAAAATTATGAACAAATTTAAGAAATATTTATAAATTATATTACAATAAATATTTATATGCATAAAATATTTTTTAAAATTGTATAAATGTAATGTCGAGTTAGTTTTGTTTCGGTTTGACTTTTTTTAGTTAAAACCAAACCAAACCAATTATGGTCGGATTTTTTTTTTCAATATCAAACCAAACCACAATCGGAGTTTTTTTTCTCGGTTTGACTCGAATTATCGGGTTGGTACGATTTATCTGTTTTTTTTTTGTACACCCCTAGCAATAGTAACATGCCTTATTTTTGGGTTATAAATATCACACTTTACTTGGTCACTTGTAATTATTTTTAGTGCCTGATAAAATTCCTTTTACACTCATAGAAGTTAACTCGAATATAACCAAATGTGGAACATATAGGAGGGATATAATATTTTTTTAAAGATTCCTCATGTTTGATTAATTTAGTTGTCTAAATCTAAATTCCTCATATTAGTTTGTCAAGATTCATGTGCCAAACCACAATAGTAAAAGCTGTATGCGTCTTTTCAAGATGTTAGGAGTCCAGTATTCGTTATACTTAAAACAATACTAAAATGTTACTACGATTTTCATGATAATGACTTGTTATTGAGAAGAAAGGGAAGATAAAAAGGAGTGATTCGCGCAGCTAATAATAATTACATTTGAATATGATAGTACAACTGTTTCTTCTTTTTTTAGGCACGCCGACTTGCTAAATTCCTTTCACTAGCTACCCACACGTGTATCCGATACTTATATCGTTGAAATCATTATTACTAGTAACAGATAAGAACATAAAAAAAATCCTCATATTTTACATAACTTTCTCCAAGATCATATATCTCTGCACTATTATCCTTTAATACAAGTTATTATCCCAACGCCCATGTCCTGCAACTCTTCGGCGTTATTTCTATCGACCTTAAGTCTAACCCCTACTATATTTCTTAAATGGTGGCATCCTAGTCAACTAGTATATGATATCTTTCGGTACATAGGTCAGGTTGATTCGAATTTTTTCATTACCAAATCAAACCAATGATATCGAATTTTTAAATTTATAAACCAAACCAAATCAATAAAGTCGGATTTTTCAAACTCAGTTTTTCTCGAATTTTCGGGTTTTTTTCCGGTAAAGTCTTCGTAGCACCAAATATGTAACTTGTGCTCTAAATATTTCTTTAGTCCTAGTAGAATACAACTATAAAATGTATTTTTCAAATAAATAACACAATAATATGAAATGAGTCATAGCATTGTACTAAAATATTCAATAACAAAGATAATAAAATCGCATAAAGAAAATATTACTATTTAATACGCCATAATAAAATTAACATAATCTAAAAACACTATACAAGTCATGTTAAAATAAGTACTATTAATTACACAACCAAACACTAAAGAAAAAGATAAACTAGGTTATGCATTTTTATTATAAACCAATGCAAAACTAAGAAATAGATATCCAACATCATTACTAGTGTTGAATTGAATTTTCTTTATTAGCAAAAGTATTGATTTGAACTTTATTTGACTTACTACTTTTATGGGTTATATAATTTATTGGACCATTCAAGAATGCTAAGTCCAAACTTTAAATAATAAGTTTAAAGACAAAACTGTGAACATGTTTAAAAATATTTATAAATTATATTACAATAAATATTTATATGTATAAAATATTTTTAAAAATTGTATAAATATAATGTCGGATTATTTTGGTTTCGGTTTGACTTTATTTAGTTAAAACCAAACCAAACCAAACCAATTATGGTCGGGTTTATTTTTCAACACCATTATACTTCAAATCGAACTATGCCTCTTCACAAGGGTGATTCCTCAAGCTGCTTCTCCCTGATGGACTCAATCGAACAACTAATAACTTGTAAGTTTTGCAAGAGATCAAATCTTACACCAATGACAAATTACCAAGAGCCATTCTTTAATTTTACTCTCAATTGTCTAACCGCAATTTAAAGTTCCTCCACCAATATCAGCGGGCATAGCCGATAGCGCTTCATCACACTCGCAAGGTTTTACTGCCACAAGCACATGAAACAACAGATACATACGGAAACTTTTACCGGAAAATCTGGTGACTGGAGCAATGCCCTTCTGCTCAAAATATTCCTTAAAAGACCAGGAGATTCTCTAGCACAAGCAGAGCAAAAATAATACTCCAGTTTACTAATTTGGATCCTGTCCTACCCTGGCACCTTGTTTCTGAAGACTCTTTGATACTATGAACTTTGAAGATGAAAACTCCCAAGTCTTTGCATCTCTCAAATATAAGTAAACATATCTCTGGCGAAAATATAGATAAAGAGAAGAATTCAAGTGCAATGCGCTCCAACACAAAAAACAAAAACAGCAATCGCAATGAGAAAAACCTGCAACGCGTCCTCCCATGATGAATGCTCCGCAAACCAAGAATTTGTGTAGCCTCTGATTTTTTGCTTGCTCATTTATATTGTGTATTGCTTCATGGGCGGCACTGGTTCTTTGAGGAATCTGCCATTAACCAAACACATTTTAAATTCCAAATTAAATATTGGCAGGCAATCAATAAAGAGGCAAAACATCGAGCATTTTTTATCACCGGGGTATAACTGAGTCATCAAGCAGAAATACAATCTACTTTATATCATGATCTATGGTACTGTAATTCGATAGTCCAAGAGCTTGATCCTGCAGCTGTGCAGCATTAGATGGAAGATTATTTCCATTTGCACTTGCTTTCACTGCAGGAACACCTAGCTGGGATTGTCAACAAAGTACCCTGCTGGTTTTGCTCAAATATGAATCAGTAAAGCCCATTAAGAAAACCTTCTTTTTGGGTGTAAAATGCTAATGCTAACTGTTGTAAAATTAAGAATCAATTCAACAAATCGGACATATGTTCACGGAAACTTACTTGCAAGTGCCTGATGACATGCCTGAGCAAAGGCCCTTACCACTATTCCAGAACCCATAACAATCACATCTGTAAGAATTCTCACAGGCTGCAATTAAGAAGACAGAACAGATGTCAAGCAACCAACAGACTTATGTGAAACATGAATGTTCTCCCAGATAAACTTAGTTCTGCATAGCAAAGAAACTACGTAAGAAAAATCAAATTGATTCCAAAAATTGAAAGTAATGTTCCACCTAAACAATAACGCAACTTTTGTTCCAATAGTATAATGAACCTCAAAAGTTAATCCTTTTTTTTCCTTTTGGTCGGTAGTTCTTCTACTTCTTTTTCCCTTTTTTCTTTGGCAATAGAGGCTCAGCTCAAAACAGGATTCTATCCTCCCAAGCACCTCTGCGAAGTGAGTATCAGTAAGCACATTATTCTTTTTTAACCATCCAAAAAGCAGTATTGCAAAACTAAAATAAAAAATGGTTGCAGTTAACTACATTAATGTTACCAAGACCGGTGCCCAGGGGAAGCAAATACAAAAGAATAGGCTGCAAGGCTATGGAAGCCGAAACTGTTTGAAGCCAGCTGGATATCGAACTAGTTAAATACATTCTTTAAATATCTCTCAAAATAAAATAACAAACTCAGGCGAGAGCAATTCAAATGAGGCTTTTTCAGTATTGCAATATCATTCAGAGTTTTTCGTACATTACTCAACCAGCTATCATGGCACACTCATCATTTTTGTGACACTTTTTAACAATTTTCTGCTATTGTAGTAGACCTAAAAATTAATAAAAAAGAGTATCCCTTCTCTAACAGTTTAAACTTTTAAACTAGCCGTCCATACAATTCAGATAACATCGTAGATTAGATAGTTCATACACTTCAGTATGATATTAGAGCATATCAGAATAGACTGAAGTTCTGGTTTCGAGCCTCACCATCACCGATCAAGAAAAAAAAACAGAGGGAGTGTTGCAAACGCAAAACTATTAAATTGAAGTTTTTACACGATAAGATACACACACTTCAATAGCAACAATCCCATAAAACAACAATAACAACAATCCAGTGTAATCCCACAAGTGGGGTCTGGGGAGGGCAATGAGTACACAGACCTTATCCCTACCTTGTGCAAGTAGAGAGGTTGTTTCCACTAGACCCTCTGCTCAATGTCATTCAATTTTTTTCTATTGCAAATAATAGGACAAAAAGTGGGAGATGTAGATACTGTGGAGGCTGGGGCCTTATTAGTAGAATAAAATAAATGAGCTTGCTTATTTTCTTTATGACCAAGAAAGAAGAGAACAACAAGAAACACCTCTATGTATTCATTTCGGGCGCTGAACATTTGGTATAAATTTGTCTACGTAAGGGTTCGATTTACTAATTCTTATTCATATTTGCAGTTTATCTAAGATCTTTCACTTATATGAACCGTATCCCTTACTTGAAGCCATCCAATGTTAACATTTTCTTTTTCCTTAAGATTGAATAGGTTGATTACATATATAATCCCGCAAGTGGGGTGAATAGGTGATTACATAATCAACAGATTAAATATAGGAATTTTAAGAATGAGAAGAAAGGCAAAAGGAAAACAATAATCTCAAAAGAAAAAAAGACACCATTTCCATTGCCAGAAAAGGGTCCATTCCATTCCATTTCAAAAAGACATCATTTGGTGGTTTAATAGCAGGTTTTGCATCAGTTAGCTCAAATTATGTATTCTTCCAGGAGAAGATTGAAATGATTTACTCTAAGCCAATCAAAGATTAGGTACATGAATCCTTATGAGAAAATAGGAGGAAAAAGAAAAATGGAACATCAGCAACATCAAGCCAATCAAAATTGTCCATCTATACACTAAACCATCTGATAAGATAAATGAGTCTCGCATGCATTACTACAAATCCGGTAAAAACCGACCAAAAAAACCGACCAACTTTGGTCGGTAATGGCCAATAACCGTCCAAAACGCGACCATTTACGTGTGGACGGTATTTTAGTGGTCGGAAAAGCATACCGACCAAAGTTGGTCGGAAATTACCTGCCAACTTTGGTTGGTCAATTAAATTCAAAAAAAAAAATATTGCAAAAAAAACCGACCAAAGTTGGTCGGTATTTTAATTATGTAATGAAAAGATTCACCATCTGGGAATCGAACCGGGGTCTGTACTGTGGCAGGATACTATTCTACCACTAGACCATTGGTACATTTTGTTTTAAGGCTGTCTTTTATTTGATTCATACTCTTTAATTGTATTTTCGCACGAAAATAACCGGCCAAAGTTGATCGGTTTTTTAAAATGACCGGCCGAATTAACCGACAAAGTTGGTCGGTAAAACGCCTCGCCTCACGCCCCATGATTTGGCAGATAACATTATTTTTACTTTTCCAATTAGAGTGAAGATCATAATTACACAATTTATGTATTCCTCACCTAAAGAACAAATCAAAACTATATTATATAGAGTGCAAATAAAAAAAATCACTACCATAAAAAGACTCCTCACTAAATTTTTATGTAGTTAAGTTTCCAACCATATATAGGAGTATGTTATCATCATGTGCTCTTATGTTTCTTAAAGAGGTTAGCTTATGCCTATGTTACTGTATATCTATGCAAGATACTTACCAATTCAAATATCCTATAAAATACAGCTACAAGAAGGTCCCTGTAAAGCAAAATACTAAAATTACAATTAGGCAGGAGAGTGAATTTCAATGTATTCAACAAAACACAGAGCACTTCGCCTGAGGATTTTCACCGAATGGAAAAAGTCAGAAAATGATTTATCAAATAACCAAAAGAAGGTACAGTTTAACAAAATATGTCTTAGTTTGAACAGAATCAAAAGGATTAATTAACAATTTCACATCATTAAACTACAAAAGTTTTAGGTTGTTGCACGCAATTAGAATTGAATAATGAGAAAGAGAAAGAGAGGAGAAAAAACCTGACTACGGCGAGGATGAGACAAGTAAGAAGCAAATACTTGAAGGAAACAAGCAATCCATCAAAGAGTGTAAAATTTAGTGTGCTGCTTTGGAAGGAACCAATTTACTCAGTACTCCGAGTTCGAAGACGGTTTTGTTTTACGACCCATTTAAGCGCATTACGCCCATTTCTTGGACAGGTTTAGAGAAGACCCAAACCCAATTACTTCAACTGGCCGTTTGCACAAATAATCACTTTTAAGGCCTGTATTTAAATATTAGCGACGATTTAAAATTTTTGGCAAACCTAACCTCCTATTCACTCTCTTAACAAACCAGGCATCATACCAATATTTTTTTCAATGGCATAGCCACTTTTTTGTCTGTGCAAATACAGCAACCTTTTGTTTTAGTTGGCCGATTACTACCTCTTTCTACTTATTATTTTATCTTTACGGTTTCGAACAAGCAATTTTTGTACTTTTAATTTAAATTGGTTAATCATCTTCACAGTCAACCTCCTAATTATCTAATTAAAAGGCGTCAGACATTTAATTTATCTAACTAGCTTTTAAACTAGCTTAATAATTTTCTTCCAACATATCTAATACAACATATAAATTAAACTAATATTTTAAATTTCATGCTAAATCAAATATTGTCACATCAAATAAAACTAAAGTACTAAATAAATATTAATGTATTTCAGGCAGAGAATACAAAATACAAATAAAAATCCTCAAGAGACGTAATAAGATGACATATGTTAGGAAATAGGTCCAATATGTGGATATAACTCCTTGACAAATGTTTACGTTTTTTACTAAATTAAAAAGTTCCTCAATAATCAGGACATCAGCTAATTACTACCATCAATATTTGTTGAGCTTTCCCCAGCATCAATTTTCTTTTAATTTCTTGTTTGACTTGTTATCATTTGAAGGGATGTCATCATCATTAGACATTACTCTCATTATCCTCTTTAATTATAACCTCTTCCTTTACATCTTCAATATCATCATCAGTATTGTCTTTTTCATCAAACTCCTCTTGTAATTTCCCAATGGCATCTTCCAGCTCTCTATTAACCTGAGGATTTTGCAAAAACTCAGAAATGTCAAGTGGGCATGTGGGGCATTTCATAAAATTCTTCTTTGTCCGAAGCTTTCGCCCATTATGGCATTCCCTTTCCTTTACAAAGGATTGTCCTTTAAATGCTTTCTCAAGGCAAGCTTTGCAAAAGTTATGAGCGCGAGGAGTTGTCACAGGGAGAGTTAACACATTCTTGCAAAGTAGACAACTGAACCCTGCGTCAAATAACAAATTAATCACTACTTAGATTAATTAATCTTACTTGCATTAGACGTATCCGAAACAAAGAAGGGAAAGGGTGAGAAATATACTATACTAATTACTACTAACTAGTATTGGTTTTGCTTAACCTTTTAAAAGTGTCTTATTCATAGATGTTTTCTTTGGTGTCTTCCTTGCTCTCTTCCTATCCGTCGAACTTCCTTCAATTACTCTTTGTTGGCTTGGCGGTGCTGGCTTCTTCCACTTCCACCTACCTTCTTCCTCTTGGCCAGACATGAATTATTTTTTCAATAATATATTTTTAATAGAATTTAGAGAAAACACCTAGAGATTTTTAATGCTATCAATATGTTTTAACTTGTCGTAACAAATAATATGCTAACTAGTTCTGTTTTTTACCTATAATTATTTTTGTATGACTTGATAGTATAAAAAATCTTTTACATTATCAAAGTATATACAAATTAAACTCCTTCGAAAGTACTGTACTATATATGTAAATACTCGAGAAATTTCTAAGAGTTAAGTTAGTGTTCGTGATGGAAAACTGAAAAACAAAATATTGCATGCTAATTAAAGTACTCAAAAAGTTTATTATAAGGAAAAGAATATCATACAGCATAATCCCATGAAGGACTGCGGGTCCTCTCAAAAATGTCAAGGGCATCTTCAAGTTCAGGAATTTCTGGCAAGGGCCGAGGCATATCCCCAAGCTCATCACTGCATAAGAATATAATTAATCTGCAGCTAAGAATTAAACAGTAGTAGAGTAATCAATTGGGGAAGTAAGAAAACATGTACAAACCTCGTCCACTGGGCTGGTTCATTGTCACATCTCACAAATAAGTACCTACACATCCTGTACCCCTGATGATAAAAATACATATGATGTCTCAAATTCAGTCAGTTGAATTAGAATAATTAATATTAATTAACAGCTAGCTAGAGAAGTTTATGGAATCTTATAATTTATAAAAGAAATATTTTACCTGTTTTCCCATTTTCCTCCAACACTTCTCTATCCTGTATACACCATCATAACGAAGATCATCCTGTGGGGCATAGGATGAACGCTTTTCTTTATGAGATCTGATCATGCATAAAAATGTGTATGAGTCAACTTTAATAGAAAAAATATATCACATTAATTGTTACTTCAGTTTTAATCATTGTATTTATACAATAACTACAAGGGAGTCATGACTTGCTTAATGAAAAAAAATATATTACTCATCAAATTCTATGATATATTACCTAACAACACGAACTGGATAACCTTCTTGGCAGCTGACTCGCAAAGCTTCGTTGGAATTGGTGAATGTTTGATCAAATGATTGATCCTCATTCGTTCGTTTGTTACCACTTAGATCCCTTCCCCCACTGCATATATATTGCAATAAGAGAAGGAAGGTCTTAATTAATTTCTCGTAAAATAATAATATTAGAAACAGTCACAGAGCAAATAATTAGATCTAAGAGGGACTCATCGAGATAATCAAAATCTCAATTGCTTAGATTGTTTTTCCCTCCTAAAGCTTAAGGCTTCAGTTAAAAGGAGCTACTATAATATAATAAAATTTAAGTTATATAGATCGTAAGGAATTTTAAAGGAGAATTACCTATAGATGTTAACTTGTATATATAGGAACATGCATGCCTCGAGTCTAAAATACTACCTTCAATTAAACAAGAAATGTTGAAATTAAGCTCATATATAGAGATAATTAATTAACTGTACCTTCCAGTGTAGAGAAACCATTTTCCATGGTCCTCGTCATCTTCGTAGCCACCTGAGAGCACCACGGATTGCGCACCATATTTTGTTTGTCCAGCAATTCCGGCCACATGGGGCCAGTGCACACCCCATTGCCTGCAATTCAAACGATGTGTCCACGACTCCCCTACCAAAACACCTTGATTTCTCTCCGGATCATTCTCGGCTAATATTGGGCCGAAATGATCCGAAGGGATGGTCACAAATATTCTCCCGCTTGATGCATTAGCCATTCCAGCCCTTTTAGCTGCTCCTTCCCTAATAAATGGGTTATCAGGACAAACATCCTCACTCATCTGCATACATAGATTCAAAATTTAAATTTAATGCGTTCAACCTTAAGGTTCCTAACACTTCTTTATCTTATACTATTCAAAATTAATTTTAGTGATTTATCATATAAATCTTTTTATTGTATATCAAAATATTACTATAAGTTTAAGTTGAACTTGTAAACAATACTACTATAACTAGACCTATTCGCCAGATCTGCTCACCTGATGATAGGCTGGTTGAGGCCTTCTAGGGGCATTATTCTTTCTCGATTCCTTCGCCATTCTTATGGCAGTCACTAATGCCGAGTTTATACGTGGCTGATCAATCATTTGGCGACTAATTTGACTGCGGCACTTGACACATTTATCTTTACCTTGACCAATCCATTTTTTTAAAGCACTTCAAGCAGAAGTTATGGCCACAGAATCCGGGAGCAGCATGATGCCGAGGTTCGGAGTCTCACTGAGAAGAGTGACTCGTACAAGCTCCTTAGTGAAAAATTTCGAGCAGATTTGACAGCGGCTCGAGAAGAGCATGAGAAGATGGCTGAGCAGGTATTCCGAATGTTCCATGATAGTGAAGATGAAAAAGAGATAACCACTAATGATCCGATTTTGCAGGTTCGGCAGAGGATCGAGCAGATTGGACGGCTTAACTCACAGGTAGATACACTACTGGCCGAGGCAGAAGAATTTAAAAAGTGTATGGATATCCTTGCCTCGAAAAAAGAAGCCGTCGAAGCTCAGTTGGAGCTGTCTGATGTCCAACTTCGATCTGCGAAAGAAAATGCTTTGGGGATGATCGAAAAGATGAAAGAGCTTCAACATCGGTTGGATTTGGCCGCTTCAGATAAAGCAGATTTGGCCAAAAAACTTGAAGTGGCCAGATCTGAGGTGATCGAGGCCAATAAAAGAGATGATGCCAAAGTGGCTCAGTTTAGGATCGATGTCGAGGTTAACCAAGCCAAAGCTGAGAGCATGGTCGAACATGCAAAATGGCAAGCTCGGAGAGATTCTCCCGAGGACGTCAGAGCTCAGGGCTTCGATATTGAGGCCGAGATTGAAGTCGCCAGGGCGGAGGAGAACAAAGCTCGGAGGTTGGCCTTTCTTGAGGAGGACTCCGATGACTCGGGGGAGTCTGAAGATGAGGACGATGCCGAGAATACGGCCTCCGATGAAGATTGAGTCATTTAGAGCCTTAGGTTGTTTGCTGCGTTCTTTCGATGCCGATTTCGATTTTTGTATAAAGAACTTCCTTTTGGCAGAGTAGCCGCCTCTGTACAAAAAATTTGTAAATATAAATCTTTCTTCCTTTTGAAGCAAAATAGCTTTTCAAGCTAGATAGATAGTTTGAATTTTAATCTCTGTTGCCTTCGGGCCTTGTGGATAGTCCCCTTTGCTTTATCGGGCTCAAACATCCTTCAGCTTTAAATAGTCAAGTGTTCGTTTGAATTCGAAGAAATGAGTAGTTTTACTCGAAATAATGTAGCCCGTAGGCGTAATGGTCGAGTGAGTGCTTGCTCGAACTCGAAATAAAAGTAGCCCGTAGGCTTAGTAGTCGAGTGAATGATTCGAACTCGAAATAATATAGCCCGTAGGCGTAATGGTCAAAGTAGCCCGTAGGCTTAATGATCGAGTGAGTGCTTGCTCGAACTCGAAATAAAAGTAGCTCGTAGGCTTAGTAGTCGAGTGAATGATTCGAACTCGATGCAATGTAGCCGTAGGCGTAATAGTCGAGTGAGTGCTTGCTCGAACTGGAAATAAAAGTAGCTCGTAGGCTTAGTAGTCGAGTGAATTATTTGAACTCGAAATAATGTAGCCTATAGGCGTAATGGTCAAAGTAGCCCGTAGGCTTAATGGTCAAGTGAGTGCTTGCTCGAACTCGAAATAAAAGTAGCCCGTAGGCTTAGTAGTCGAGTGAATGATTCGAACTCGATGCAATGTAGCCCGTAGACGTAATAGTCGAGTGAGTGCTTGCTCGAACTCTTAATAAAGGTAGTCCGTAGGCTTAGTAGTCGAGTGAATGATTCGAACTTGAAATAATGTAGCCCGTAGGCGTAATGGTCAAAGTAGCCCGTAGGCTTAATGGTCGAGTGAGCGCTTGCTCGAACTCGATTCTGTTTGCATAATAAATCTTGAACATAGAATATCGGTAAAGAAAAGGGCTTTCTTTGCAAGTAATTATACATGTGTTCATGTTTTGCGTCAGGGCTCGAGCCAACTACATAAGCATGGTTCGTTTTGACCATTTGGCTCTTACAACGTTTCCTGTTGAGACACTGTTTGTCATGAAATAACGAAGTAACTTCCTTTGCACCGAACTTGATAATCATCACAGATACGTTCAATGATAAAGCCCCCCAGTATACGAGATTGATTTTAAAGAGGCCTCAGATACTCAGCAGTAGTATCGTTTCCGCTATATGGCTGGTATCAATCTCTGGTCAACCTTTGCTTGGTAGTTCTTTTAGTAACAGACCTAGAAATCAACTGGTCATCTTCGACTCTTATTTTGGGTTGATATAGATTGTGCACATCGGTCCAAGTAATAGCTGGGTACTCGATCAGATTTTTCTTTAGTCGCCGTAAAGCCATCGAGCTCCGCTCGTTTAGACCTTGAGTGAAAGCTTGAACAGCCCAATCATCTGTGACTGGTGGCATATCCATTCGTTCCATTTGAAAATAAGATACGAACTCCCTTAGCATCTCGTTATCCTTTTGTATTACCTTGAACATGTCTGACTTTCTGGTTTTGACCTTTATGGCTCCGGCATATGTTTTTACGAAGCAATCTGCAAGCATAGCAAAAGAATCAATAGAGTTAGATGGTAAATTATGATACCATACCATTGCCCCATTTGACAGGGTTTCACCGAATTTTTTCAATAATACAGATTCGATCTCATCATCTTCCAAATCATTTCCCTTGATGGCACACGTGTAAGAAGTGACGTGCTCGTTGGGGTCGGTCGTTCTGTTATATTTGGGTATTTCGGGCATACGAAATTTTTTGGGAATTGGTTTTGGGGCTGCACTCGAGGGAAAAGGCTTTTGAATGAATTTTTTCGAATCTAGCCCTTTTATCATTGGTGGAGCTCCCGGGATCTGATCGACCCTGGAATTATATGTTTCTAATTTTTTATCGTTGGCTTCAACTCGTTTTGTGAGTTCCTCAAGCAATTTAGTAATTTCGGGAGTAGTCCCCGATTCTTGCTCATTTGACTTCACTATGGCTGGCTCCATTCTATGATTGATTTCTCGAGGTGGACTGGGTTCCGGCCCGCTTTGTAGCTGGGTTTGGCTCTTCAACTGAGCTGTTGCTGCCTGTTGGGCTTGCAACATTTCGAAAATCATACGCAAGCTAACGCCGTTTTTCCCGACGTTATGGGTATCTCGAGCTGTAGATCGAGTGCCACCATAGATGCTATTCTCGGGTTCAGCATGGAGGTTCGCCTCGATGGCTACATGCGAATTGATATCTATTGGCGCTCCGATTCGAGCTCCAACAGCGTTTACAAGTGGCCTTTCGATACTGGGTGTCAAGTTATTATTCTCATCTTGAAGACCGGCTCCGTTGTCGATTGGTGAAGCCATTTGATTGGTAGTTAGTCGTTGCTAATCCGAAATCTAAGATATTTTCAGAACCGAGCGTAAAACACAACAATGTGTTTCTTCAGATTCGTATCAAACAACCACTGTTATCCTTAGCCCCACGGTGAGTGCCAAACTGTTTATCCGAAAAATTGGATAGAGTTAAATTTGTATATGATTCTAAGGATATGTGATATAATTTGATACAAATCGCATAGAGAAATAGAAATACATGTATTCTTGACTAGGAGAATGAGAACAATGAGCAAGAAGAACGAATAAGATAAAGTGAAATAAACACAAGTGAATATTTTTCAATATGAGAAGAAATCTTTTGTTACAATATCTCTCTGCTTACAACCCATTCCCCTTATAGTAAAAGAATCCTACTTTATATACAATAAAAAATACGTAGTGGAGAGCCCATGATTTATTGTCTTTTCCCTACTTCCCGCCAGGATTCTCTCCCTTAGTGCGGCTGTAATGGCCTTGTCTGTGAGCTTCGATACTGACTCGAACTCGATATCGGGTCGAGCCATTGGCCTTGACTCGAGCTCGATCCTGACTCGGAGTCTTGATATTCGGGGTGGGTGTTGGTCGGTCTGTGCATTTCTGACAACCTTTTGCCTCGTGGTTCGATTTGGTCATGGGCCCGATAATGATGCCGAACTGATCCTTGATTCAGATTTGGAGCTCGAATCCTGAAGCCCTTTCTTCAGACCTCGACCTGACCTTACGTAGATACCTTTCGATCGAAATATTGCCGTCTCGATCAGTCCGTACGACTGACTCAATCGGTTTTGACCGTACACAACTTTTTTTTTTCTTGTCTTTGAGTATTCATCTTGCAAGTACGACTTCTTCACAATTCGAGAGGAAGAAAATCACAGAAGATCCAATGCGATCTTAGAACATTGGTACCAACACAGGCGACCAGAAAGAATGACATATCATTTATGTTATTGGCTTCAGTCCGAGTAAGTCAACTGGCAACTCGAGTTCTACTTCGATATATTGTGAACAATATCACTTACTGGGAAATTGAACCATCCTTCATATGTGACTATTTGGTCTATATTTGACTATTGCTATTCACCTAAATTGATTCCTAATATGCTAGGAGTATTAGATTTTTTGTCGTTCCTAATAATTTTTACAGCAGTCTTGTTTCTTCTTTTTTGCTGTATTTTAAGATACTGATACTATTTTTCTGGTTTCTGTTATATATTGTTACAAATTTATTGTCTATGAGTCGAGGGTCTCCCAGAAACAAGCTCTCTATCCCTCCGGGGTACGGGTAAGATCTGCGTACACTCTACCCTCCCCAAACCCCACTAATGAGATTCTACTGAATTGTTGTTGTTGATGTTATTTTTGTTTCTTCTTTCATTGCAAAACAGATTAATTACTATAGTTTGCCTTTTGTTTCCAAGGCTAGATAATTTCAGAGAAACCAAAGTATTTGAAATTATTCATTGTTAGAAGACAGAAAGAAATTACAGTAATCTCATTTACAATAAAAGAAGAATCCTGTAAAATATTATTAGAAATGATGGCAATATTAGGAATCCTGTAAAATATTATTATTGTTTAATTATTGTCTTATTCTTCAATTTTATCACTACTGTTGTTTATTTAATTTTGGTTAGCTTTATTCTTTTTGTTGTCAATACTTTTCTTTTGTTCAGTATTTTCATTTTAGTTTTTTTTCCTCTTATATCTTTCAAATTGAAAATGTCTTTTTCGAGTCGATAATTTATCGAAAATAACATATTTACCTTACACATCTCATACCCCACTTGTAAAATCATACTAGATATATTGTTGTTATTTTACTTGTCAAACATAGTTTTCCCTAAATTTACTTTACATTTTCAGTCAATGGGTATTAACGTCCAGTAAAAGTTTAGTTGACTCCACTAATTATGGTAAAAATAATTTCTTTTTAAACGGGGGAGAGAGGGTATTGAAAGGGAAAGGGGAGTTGTTCTTCGAGCTAAGAAGGAGATAGCAGAAATAGAGAGAAGAGAATGTTTTGGAAAATTTGGACTTTATTATTCCATCCATTTGTATATATATTATCTTACTAACTACTTCAAACCATACATATAACCATTTGTTAATACTAAACTAATTCTAACTAATTATGTACAACTAACACTGTTAATGTACAACTCTACACTGGGCATACCCAACTTGGGTGATGAAAAATGTTTATCATAACCAACTTGCAGACCATTTTACTGTGCAGATGCTTCCCAAGTGCCTTGGTCAATATGTCTGCTATCTGAACCTTGTTGGGCACATGTGAAGTCTTTATCATCCATGTTTGCAATTTTTCTTTAATAAAATGACAATCAATTTCTATATGCTTGGTGCGTTCATAATACATAGGATTGGATGCAATCTGCAGTGCTGCTTTATTGTCACAGTACAACTCCATGGTCAAATCAACTTTCACACTCAATTCTTCAAGCAATCCCTGTATCCATACTAATTCAGCTACAATTGTGCCCATACTCCTGTATTTTGCCTCTGTTGAGCTTCTTGAAATTGTACTCTACTTCTTGGATTTCCAGGAAATCATTGAATCTCCAAGTTTTATGCAATAGCCTGTTACTGATTTTCTGGTCACTGGGCATGATGCCCAATCAGTATCATAAAATGCAATGACGTTGCCACTCTGTTTGCTACTCATTAGTAGACCTTGCCCCCGGACAGTCTTTCACATATCTTACTGACGAGGCCAATGTGAATAGGATTTTCCTTCTCGTGCTTTGTCAAATTCTAATATAGTTTATGATATCATCCCACAGAGATTGAAAAATCTATGCTACAGACTTTTAATATTTTAACTACTATTTGAGAGAATCAGTTTGATGAAAAGTGAGTGAGGTTTAAAGCTTGTTAATTACTTAAACAAAAACAAAGAATGTTCGGAAGATTTATAATTTAAAAGAGTTGGGAATCGTTGAATTCACTTGATAATATATTACAATAAAATCTCAAATTTTACATGTATTTCTCTTAGGAATAATTGCTTATTGCTAATACAATTATATTTAGCTCGCTAAGAAGTAGTCAATTAATAGCACTCCGTAAGGTTATGTGATTAATTGAGTTAAAACTAGTGACGATTAAACCGAAATATTTTTCTTGCTTGAATTGTGCTAAGAGGTAGTAAAAATTTCGTGAGAATATTTTTACTAAAAAAAATCAATAATCTTGCCTACAACAATTCCTCCGTGAGAATTAAAACTGAGACAAGCAAGATTACGAAGTTGGAATAATAGATTACTAAAAATTACTCTCACTCTACTAATTATTCATTGGTTATTATATATCAATTTTGCTTCGTGAGAATTACAAAATTAATATAAGAATAACTTAGAGATAAACTATGTAGAAGTGATAATAATGATTAATTAAAACTATTATTACGACACAATACAAAGTATAAAAAGAAAGTTTCAAGCCAAGGATGTATTAAACTAAGATAGTATTATAAATATATATATCAATCTTTATCAACTATCCCAACAAAAGAAGTTACTCCATTACGAAGTAAGAAAAACTAATTTAGGAACAAAGAACTTATGAAGAAATATTATTCTTCTAAAAGAAAGACAACTAGTAGGAAATACTAAAGACAAAAGAGAGAGAGACCAAAATGTAGTTTTCTCCCGTAAGACTCGATGTCTTCTCTTCAAAATTCACACTCTATTTATAGAGTTTTCTTGCCTAAGGTTCTCCATAGTTGCAACTATGAAAATTGTAGGTGCAATTATGACCTTACCAATTGAGTTTCATTCTGCAGAGAAAGAACCATAGTTTCAACTATAGTTTGCTAGTTGCAACTATGTAATTTGCTCCATAATTTTTAATTGCCATTGTCTCAACTATGGTGTTATATTTGCTTCTTCATTCCCGGTTGACTAATCAATTCCCACTCTTTTTTTGCTTCTTTTCTTCAATTTTCATACGCTCTTCCTCCTACGAAGTATGTTAGAAAATATGGGAGAACATGATATATTTATTCATGTTTTATTTAAAATATTTAATATTTACATATAAAAATATATGAATAAATTATATCCATCAAATTTTCCGACACTTGAATCTTTGCTCGTCCTCGAGGAAAAACATTTCTAATGAAAAAAAATTGTAACATATTCTTCAAAATTTTTGGTCTTTGTAGGATAGAAAATTTATTCAAAATAATTTTCTCCATCATGCCAAATGATTAATCCTTTAAGCTTCACCAAATCTTTTACCTTGCTTCTACTTTCATTTTTTGAAAAAAATAAAATTTTGCATTCTTTTTTTCTTGAATCTTTCGGAATTGATAACTTTATTATCACACGTCTTGAATATCACAATTCTTCGTCCATAGGCTTGCTTTTCATGTTAATCTCCACTAATATAGATTCAATACTGATTTTTGAAATCTAGTTAGGACTTTTTCTTGTCTTATAATATGAGGATTCAGGCTAGTAGGATAAAGATATTTTTGTAGTGACTTTTCTTCTTCCAGCTTGGAGCAAATGCTCCTTGATACTAATTATTCCATCTTTTTTTTTTCAGTATTTTTGCATTTTCTTTTCTTTTTGTATATATGCTTTTATCAACATAAAGAGATATAAGAATATACACACTCTTATATATTAGATCTCTCTCCTTTTTTTTTCTTTTCTGTTTCGTGCCTTGCACAATCTTTCTTCCCTTTTTCTAACAAAATTACTTATCATGGCTGGAAGAAGTAATAACTATAATAGTAATATACATCTTTTTTTCTCATTTTTTTGTTTTTGAGTTATAGACCATGGTGTTTTTTAAAACAAAAATAGGATAAAGGCTCAAAGATAGGTTCTAAGAGGTAAAAGCTTTTTTTTTTCTTGGAAAGAATAAACTAAAAGAGGCTAAAAGGTGTATCAAAGAAAGCCGAATTTCATCTTTCAAGAATCAGTGTCATCCATTATTTCGTCTCGAAGAACATTTAGAGCAAGTTCTAGAAAAATTATTGAGTCTACCTCCTTGTGATAATAACTTTTCTCAATTCATTTGATCTTGCGAGTTGGAGATGCTAATTTTGCCTTCACAAAATTAAAGTCATAGGCATGGAACTGATATGATAATGAAGAAAAGACTTAATATTTGAGCACAATAGAAATAATTTATGTTACTAATTAAAAACCTACAATTACACAATCATTAAGAAAAAAACAAATTATTATGATATTATAGAATTTGTTTTTCAAGGAGAAAAAAGAAATTAACAAAAGAGAAACTTTCCTTATAACAACTTTTAAAGAAAGAACGTGATTATTCTTTTTATATTATTATATATATTTTTTATTTTTTAAAAATAAAATAATAGAATTATGACATATAACTAAGCACTTGATATTTCGTAAATATTTATAAATTATATATATAGAGAAACAGAGAGAAAATTATTCTATTAATAAAAATATATATGTTTTTGGCTTTCACATTTACAATCACAGAAGAAAGCTTGAAAGAAACTGTGACCACACATGTTTTATGTGTAATAGACTGGACTAATTTAACACCTTAGCAGTCATAGGGTCCGGGTTTTGATATAAACCAGAAAATTTACCTGAGCCAATAATTAATTTACACAATTATATGGTTAACCAACCAGTGATTAAGGCATACCGACCAGCATGGAATTACTCCTGTATAGATGGCTCTGTTTTTGTAAAGGCCTTAATGGGATGTCCCGGTTGTATAATAATATGGATATTAACCAGATCAATTGGTTAAGCATTTATTCATACAAATCATATTGGCCTTATGAGGTTCCATTGCTTCACCCTCAATGGCTACGGGTAGGTACCATAGTTCTAAATTTAACGTCGCCGACTTGACTTATTGAGTGTGGAATTCATCAGTCTATCAGAGTGACTGATGGATATTGCTCAAAATGTCCTCCAAAGTACAATTTGAGTCTCTAACCATTTACCTTAAACTTGTCTCCTCCACTGTTCTGTTGAATTTTGATTGCTCCATAGGAAGTAACACCTATAACATTGTAAGGACTTATCCACCTAGATTTTAATTTTTTTGGGAATTGCCTGAGTCGACTATTGTAAAGAAGTACACGATCTCCAATTTTAAAACTTTTTTGTCTGATCAATTGTCATGCCATATTTTTATTTTTTCTTTGAAAATTCTGGCATTTTCATAAGCTTTCTGCCTCAGTTCTTCCAATTCATTAACCTGAAAAAATCTCTTTTTATCAGCAGAGGTTAATTCAAAGTTTAATGCTTTGAGTGCCCAAAAAGCTTTGTGTTCTAATTCAACTAGAAAATGGCAAGCCTTTCCAAAGACTAATTTATATGGGAATGTTCCAATTGGCGTTTTGAACGCCGTTCGGTATGCCCATAATGCATCATCTAATTTTAAAGACTAGTCTTTTCTTGAAATTCCAACTGTCTTTTCAAAAAAAATTTTTAACTCGCGGTTGGAAACTTCAACTTGCCCTTGTATTTGAGCATGATATGGTGTTCTAGTTTTGTGAGTCACGCCATATTTTGATAGCAAAGCAGAAAATTTCTTATTCATGAAATGAGTTCCTTGATCACTAATGATGACTCGAGGTGTGCCAAATCTAGTAAAAATATTTTTTCTAAGAAAATTACACATTATATGAGCATCATTCTTCCTTGTGGGGATGGCTTCAACCCATCTTGATACATAATCCACAGCCACAAGGATATATTCAAAAGAATGAGAAGAAGGAAAAGGACCCATGAAATCTATTCCCCAAACATCAAATATTTCACATACTTGTATTGATTGTAATGGTATCTCATCTCTCTTAGTGATATTATATATTTTCTGACACCTGTCACATTGTGTGATATATGCTCGGGCATCTTTGAAGAGTGTTGGCCAGAAAAATCAGGCCTCCAATACTTTAAATGCCGTACGGTTTGCAGCATAATGACCTCCAATTGCTCTATCATGACAGTGATACAAAATTTTTGTCATCTCTTCTTCAGGAACACACCTCCTGATGGTATTATCTGCACAAATTTTGAACAAGTAAGGTTCAATCCACAAATAATACTTAGCATCAGAAATAAGCTTTTTTCTCTGTTGGTAAGAGATATCTTGGGGTGTCCATCTTCCAACCAAGTAATTAGCAATATCTGCGAACCAAGGTGGTTGAGTCACAATAGAGTCAACTGAAAAAATATGTTCATCAGAAAATTCTTCTTTCATCTCGCTGAACTCAACGGGAGGGTCTTCTAGTCTAGACAAATAGTCAGTTACCTGATTCTCTGTTTTTTTTTGTCTTTTATCTTAAGGTCAAATTCTTGCAGAAGTAAAATCCATTTTAACAATCTAGGTCGAGCATCTTTTTTGCTAAGAGGTATTTTAGAGTTGCATGGTCAGTAAAAACAGTAACCTTTGTTCCTATCAAATAAGAACGAAATTTATCAAATGCAAATACTACTGCCAGTAACTCTTTTTCTGTTGTGGCATAATTCAGTTGAGCCTCATTTAGTGTTCTACTGGCATAGTAAATAGGACGAAAAATCTTATCCTTTCTCTGGCCTAAAACAGCTCCAATTGCCGTATCACTAGCATCACACATAACCTCAAAAGGCTGACTCCAATCAGGGGACACAACTACAGGAGCAGTTGATAATTTCTCCTTCAGGGTGTCAAAAGCTATCATACAATCACCTGCAAAATTAAACTTAACATCTTTCATCAAGAGGTTAGTCCGAGGTTTTGAAATCTTTGAAAAATCCTTTATGAACCGTCTGTAAAAAGTTGCATGACCTAGAAAGTTTCTAATGTCTTTAACAGTTGTGGAAGGGGGTAATCCTGCTATAAGATTAATTTTAGCCTTATCAACTTCTATTCCATTAGCAGTGATTTTATGTCCTAAAACAACTCCCTCTGTAACCATAAAAATGATATTTTTCCCAATTCAGAATTAAGTTTGTCTCTTCACATCTCTTAAGAACTAAAGTCAAGTGGTAAAGACAATCTTCAAACGTTTTGCCAAAGAGTGTACTTCAAACGTTTTGCCAAAGAGTGTAAAATTATCCATAAAAATTTTAAGAAATTTTTCAGTCATGTTAGAAAAAATTGCTGACATGCAATGCTGAAATGTAGCAGGGGCGTTGCACAGACTAAATGGCATTCTCCTATAGGCATATGTTCCGTGAGGACATGTGAAAGTTGTCTTATCCTGATCTTCGGGTGCAATTGGTATTTGGTTATACCCTAAATAGCCATCAAGAAAACAGTAAAAACCATATCCTGTAATTCTTTCCAACATTTGATCAATAAATGGTAAAGGAAAATGATCTTTTCTGGTAGCATCATTGAGGCGTCTATAATCAATACAGATTCTCCATCCTGTAACAGTCCTCGTAGGTATGAGTTCATTATTTTCATTCTTTATAACTGTCATACCTCCTTTCTTTGGTACTACCTGAACTGGACTTACCCAAGGGCTGTCTGAAATTGGATAAATAATACATGCTGCTAAAAGCTTGACAATTTCCTTTTTCACCACTTCCTACATTGCAGGATTCAATCTCCTTTGGGGTTGGATTATTGGCTTGTAGATATCCTCCATGAGGATTCTATGCGTACAAATTGCTGGACTAATCTCTTTGATATCCTCTATAGTCCAACCTAAAGCTCCTTTATGTGCTTTTAAGACTTGAATTAGTCTTTCTTCTTGTTCTGCAGTCAAAGAAGATGAAATAATTACTGAAAATAATTCTTGCTCAAGATAAACATATTTTAAATGAGAAGGGAGAACTTTGAGTTCAATTTTCGGTTGAACTTCTTCTGATTGCATCTCTTTATCCTTAGAATCATTTTCCAATCTTTCAGCTTCTTTCCTGATTGTGGGATCATCATCTTGTGTAGTGCCTGATTTGGTCAAACATCTTTCCATTGAGTCAGAAATTAATTGATCATCTTTGAATTTATCTGCAAGATCACTAATCATGTCAATAGAAAAGCATGAAGATGATGCCTCATCTCCTGAAAATCTTAGTATCTTTTGCATATCAAAATGACTCTTTCTTCATCAACCCTCAAAATTAGCTGTCCTTGATGAACATCTGTGATTGCTTTTCCTGTAGCAAGAAATGGTCTACCCAAAATTATTGGTTCATCAGGACATTCTTTCATTTCAAATACTATAAAATCTACAGGGACACAAACTTATCTACTCTTACAAGCACATTTTTAATTATTCCCTTAGGTTTCTTAGTACTTTGATCTGCAAACTGAAGTGAAACACCTATGTCCTTCATTTCACCAAGATCTAATTTTCTAAAGAAAGAAAATGGCATCAAATTTATTGAAGCTCCAGAATCACAAAGTATTTTTTCAAAATATACTCTTCCCAAAGTGCATGGAATGGTAAAAACTGCCAGGATCACCAAATTTTTGTGGTAGCTTATTTTGAAGTATAGCACTTCATTTTTCAGTAAGCATTACCACAGAAACTTCTTCCAACTTCCTTTTGCTTGACAAAATTTCTTTTAAAAATTTAGCGTATGAAGGCATTTGCAACAAAGCATCAGTGAAAGGAATATTAATATGAATCTGTTTCAATATTTTCAAAAACTTTGCAAATTGACCATCAAGTTTTTCTCGTTTCATTTTTTGTGGAAAAGGAATTGTCACAAGTGGGGCAATCATTTTTTCAGAAATTTTTTCTTCCTTATTCTTTATTTCTTTCTCCTTTGATGGTTCAGATGGTTTTTCAATATTCTTACCTTTGTCTACCTGTTATTCTGTCTAGTTCTTTTCTTGTCTGTCTGCATAAGGTTCATCAAGTTCCTTACCTGACCGTAAAGTGATGGCCTTAAGGTGCTCCTTTGAATTTTTCTCTGTATTGCTTGTTAAGGGACCATGAATCTTTTCTGACACAAGAGACGCCAATTGGCTTAACTGAATTTTCAGATTTTTGAGTGATGAATTTGGCTTTCCATCTTTTCATTAGTGACCTTAATATACTTGCACAAAAGGTTATTAAGACTTGGATGAGCTTGTTGGGGCCTTTGCTGGTATAACCCTGCTTGTTAATATGGTCCTGCTTGCTGATAAGATCTGTAATTCGGTTGCCCATGATTTTGATTCTGGTATCCCGGCGGGCCCTGCACCTGTTGTTTCTGGAAGCTTTGAGAATTTTCTGCACCATTTGGGTTACTCCACTTAAATCCTGGATGCTTTTGTGCCATTGGACTCCCAAAAGGATATGGCTTGTAACCTATGACATTAACCTGGTCATCCGTTTGATTGGTTGCTTGACATTCATGGTTCTGGTAGTTTTCTCCACACATGTCACAAGTCTCATATTGGTTTGATTATTATGTATTCACCTGAAAAGATTCAAACTTTTGTGCCAAAGAAACAATCTGTTGCGTTAGTGTATTCAAGGCATCAACCTGATTTACCATAGCAGACTTTTTAATGATTACACGCTCGGATGGCCATTGGATAGCATTCTCAGAAATTTTATTCAACAGTTGCAATGCTTCCTCTGTGGTTTTTCCCATTACAGAACCTCCTGCAGCTGCATCTATCACATTTCTTGCAGAGGGTTTTAACCCGTGATAGAAAATATACAATTGCATATGTTCAGGAATGTCATGGTGTGGGCATTTTCTTAATATTGCTTTTAATCTTTTCCAAGCTTGATAAACTGACTCAATGTCAGTCTGCAAGAAATTAGATATGTCTTGTCTTAACTTTGTGGTTTTAGAAGGAAAAAAATATTTGTTTAAAATTTTTTGAGTCATCTGGTCCCATGTCGTAATGGACCCTTGAGGTAAACTTCGCAACCAAGTCTTATCCTTTTAAAGAAAAAAAAAGTAGCCTTAACTTGATAGTTTCGGGAGGTACTCCATTGTACTTAGCAGTTTCTACAAGTTCTAGAAAATCAATTAAATGACTATGTGGGTCTTCACTTGTATCACCAGTGAAGATACAAGATTGTTGAATTGTTTGAATCAGCCTGGTCCTGATTTCAAAGTTATTGGTTGCCGCTGGGGGCTTCCTGACACTAGATTCATAGTTGAAGCGATCAGGTCTAGCATAATCACTAAGGATTCTATTTGCTGGCCTTGTCGCCACTTCATCAAACTGCTCCTCTACATGAACTGGTGGCGGAATATCCAGTGGATTGTTATCATCTTCTAGTTGGTGCTCCATTCTTTCATAAGTTATGCTTTGAGAAGATAATGCTTGTCCTTTCTTGCGCAATCGAAGAGATCTTTCAATTTCAGGATCATAATTAGCCAACTCTTTTGTAGAAGAGCGGGTCATAAACTACTTAAAATTTTGAAAATAAAAAAAATTAAAATTAATTCCTAATGTAGTGCTAGTAATTGATAACTAAACTAAAGAAAATTTCAAAGAGAATATAGATAGTTAGTGAAGAAAAACAAATATCATAATATTGTAGATAATAATACTAGTAATTAGGCTACTAATAAAATAAAAAGTATATATAAAACAATGAAACTAACAATTAAGCGTTAGTAGTAATACTAATAATGAATTGAGATAATAGAGTATTATTAAGTATAAACAAAAGTTGTACTAGTGAGTAATAATAGTGATCAGTGAGAATAACACTGTAGAACTACTAATAATAATGATAAAATATTACCAAAAAAAAGACAATAAACAATGATAAGAAAATAATAATATGTAACAACAAACTATATTGAAAATTAGAAAAAGAAGTACATCGAAGTACTTGCAATGAGGAAAAAAAAAGATGCAACAAGTGATAGTACTAATAATAATTATACTAAATATAATGAAGGAAAACTAATGATAGTAATAATAGGAAGAAGTACTCATATGATTTTTTTTAAAGTGTTGTTACGAAAAGAAAACGATAATATTAATATGACAGTAGTAGTTATAGTACTACTTAGTAAATAGTGATAATAATAACATATAACAATAATAAAGTCTCAAATTAGTAACAAAATATTTAATCTGAAGTACATGTATGCCAATCCCCGGCAACGACGCCAAAAATTTGACGAGGCCAATGTGTATAGGATTTTCCTGCTCGTGCTTTGTCAAATTCTAGTATAGTTTATGATATCGTCCCACCGAGATTGGAACATCTATGCTACAGACTTTTAATATTTCAACTACTATTTGAGAGAATCAGTTTGATGAAAAGTGAGTGAGGTTTAAAGCTTGTTAATTACTTAAACAAAAACCAAGAACTTTCGGAAGATTTATAATTTAAAAGAGTTGGGAATCGTTGAATTCACTTGATAATATATTACAATAAAATCTCAAATTTTACATGTATTTGTCTTAGGAATATGTCACGACCCGAAATTCCCACCTTCGGACCGTGATGATGCCTAACATTTCACTTGCTAGGCAAGCTAACGTTAGAATAATATTATCTATTTTTAAAATAATTTTTAAATTTATTAATAATAAAAAAAAATGCGAAAGTAAGGTCTGAAATATAGTGATTAATCCATAAAATAACGTTGTCTAAATAACATCTCAGAATTGGTGTCACAAGTGCACGAACTTTTAGAATAATACAAATAAAGATCTAAATAAAATAAAGCTATCTGGAAATAAATACACAGCTAAAGTAAAATAGACGGGGACTTCAGAACTACGGACGCCATGCAGTTATACCTCAAGTCTCCTCTGAATAGCTGAAATCCGAGCAAGTCTATGGTACGCCGCTGGGACCAACTCCGAAATCTGCACAAGAAGTGCAAAGTGTAGTATCAGTACAACCGACCCCATGTACTGGTAAGTGCTGAGCCCAACCACAACGAAGTAGTGATGAGGCTAAGGCGGTTCACTTATATTAACCTGTACGCAATATTAATAATAACAATAAATAATAGAAATAAATCAGGTAACTCATTTATAATAATTGAAGCCAACTCAGCAGTCATAATCCATTATTATTTTCATCAATTCTGTTGCAGCGTGCAACCCGTTCTCACAATATATTCACATTCAATTTTATTGCAGCGTGCAACCCGCTCTCCCAATATATTCTTTTTAATCAAATCTGTCATATATTTATTTCAATCAAGTATATATAGACTTTTTAATAAGTCTGTTGCGGCGTGCAATCTGATCCCCCAATATTGACTTTTAATAAGTTTGTTGCGGCGTGCAATCCGATCTTCCAATATTGACTTTTAATAAGTCTGTTGCGGCGTGCAATCCGATCCCCAATATTGACTTTTAATAAGTCTGTTGCGGCATGCAACCCGATCTTCCAATATGGACTTTTTAATAAGTCTGTTGCGGCGTGCAACCCGATCCTCCAATATGAACTTTTAAATAAGTCTGTTGCGGCGTGCAACCCAATCCTCCAATATATCCATTTCAATCAATTCTTATAGAAGAAATTCCCCAATAAATGCAACAATAAATATAAAATTATAAGACAACAAGTATATAATAATTATGATTTAATTATGAAACAAACAATGACAAATAACAAATTATTATGGAAATCAGGGAGAAAATAGGCAGTTTAATATTTAATATGCTAAATGTCAAATAACAATTAAAACACATAATTCAAATAGCATGTAACAATTAATGCAGGAATTCAAGAATTAATATTTGACAAAGAATAGGAGAGAAACAATTATTATAATAATTAATTTATGATTTAAAATAATGTATGATTTTTCAAGTAAGCAGGCAAATAATTAATTTCACGACGTATAGACACTCGTCACCTCGCCGATACGTCGTTCACATGCTTTTCACATAACAAATAATTTAAGGGTTCTATTCCCTCAAGTCAAGGTTAACCACGACACTAACCTCGCTTTGCAAATTCCAACCAATTACTCAACCACAACTTTTCCTTTTAAATTTGACTCCGAAAGCTTCAAATCTATTCATAAATAATTCGATATATTCAATACTAATTATAGGAATTAATTCCATATGAATTTACAAATTTTCCGGATACAAATCCGAAATTTATTTAAATATTCTACAGCGGGACCCACGTCTAAAATCCCGAAAAAACTTACGAAATCCGAACACCCATTCCGAGACAAGTCCAACCATACAAAAATTATCCAATTCCGATGTCAAATGGACCTTCAAATCTTAAATTTTTGTTTTTAAAAGATTTTATAAAAATCTGATATTTCTTCCATAAATTCACGGATTCATGATATAAATGAGTATGAAATCATGAAATATAATCAATATAGGATAAGGAATACTTACCCCAATATTTTCCCGTAAAAATCGCCTTACCCGAGCTCAAAAATGAAAAAGAGTTGAAAATGGGTCGAAACCCCATTTCCAGAACTTAAGTTCTGTTTCTGAGATTTTTACCCTTCGCGAACGCGGTCAGTGCCTCGCGTTCGCGAAGCACAAATTTGTGATGTTCAATATTTACTCTTCGCGAACACGAGGGCTGCCTCGCGAATGCGATGCTTGCCTGGCTTGGCCTACGCGAACGCGAAAGCTAATTTTCCTGGCCAGCCTCTTTCCCTTCGCGAACGCGAGGCTTTGATCGCGAACGCGAAGATTCGCACCTCAAGATTTCGCGAACGTAGCCCCCTCTTCGCGAACGCGAAGAGTAATTTTCATCTGCCTCCAGGTTCTTCTTCGCGAACGCGAGCCCCTTCTCACGAACGCGAAGAAGGATACCAGAAGCAGATTTCTGCAGTTTTTCCCAAGTCCAAAAATGATCCGTTAATCACCCGAAACCAACCCGAGCCCTCGGGGCTCCAAACCAAACATGCAACCAAGTCCTAAAATATCATACGAACTTGCTCGCACGATCAAATCGCCAAAATAACACCAAGAACTACGAATCGGACACCAAATCAAAGAAAGTTTTTAAGAAAACTTTAAAACTTATATTTTTACAACCAGACGTCCGAATCACGTCAAATCAACTCTGATTCTCACCAAATTCGGCAGACAAGTCATAAATATTATAGTGGACCTATATCGGGCTCCGAAACCAAAATACAGACCCGAGGTCAATAAATTCAATATCAGTAATTTCTTAAAAATTATTAAGCTTTCAAGCTTTTAAGTTTTCTTCGAAATTCCATATCTCGAGCTAGGGACCTCGGAATTCGATTCCGGGCATACGCCCAAGTCCCAAATCACGATACGGAGCTACTAAAATTGTCAAAATACTGATCCGGGTCCGTCTGCTCAAAATGTTGACCAAAGTTAACTCAATTGAGTTTTAATGCTCTATTTCACATTTAATCCATTTTTCACATAAAAACTTTTCGGAAAATTTTACGGACTGCGCATACAAGTCGAGGAATAATAAATGGTGATTTTTGAAGTCTTAGAATACAGAATTACTTATTAAATTTAAAGATAACATTTTGGACCATCACATTCTCTACCTCTAAAACAAACGTTCGTACTCGAACGGAGTTAGAAAAAAGTACATGAGCTGGTGAATAAGGGTAGATATTTACTCCGCATGTCCGACTCGGACTCCCAGGTAGATGCCCCTATCGGCTGACCTCTCCATTGCACCCGAACTGAAGGATAACTCTTTGACCTTAACTGTCGGACCTGCCGGGCTAGAATAGCCACCGACTCCTCTTCGTAAGTCAAATCTTTGTCAAATTGGACTGAGCTGAAATTTAACACATGTGACGGATCACCATGATATTTTCGGAGCATAGACACATGGAACACTGGATGAACCGCTAATAAACTAGGTGGTAATGCAAGCATGTAGGCTACTTCATCCACCCTTGCAAGAATTTCAAAGGGTCCGATATACCTAGGGCTCAACTTGCCCTTCTTTCCGAACCTCATTACACCTTTCATAGGTGAAACCCGGAGCAATATTCTTTCTCCAACCATGAATGCAATATCACGAACTTTATGGTCGGCATAACTCTTTTTCCTAGACTGAGCTGTGCGAAGTCGATCTTGAATAATCTTAACCTTATCCAAGGCATCCTGTACCAAATCGGTACCCAACAACCGAGCCTCTCCCGGTTCAAACCAACCAATTGGCGATCGACATCACCTTCTATATAATGCCTCATATGGAGCTATCTGAATGCTCGACTAGTAGCTATTATTATAAGCAAACTCCGCAAGTGGCAAGAAATGATCCCATGAACCCCCAAAGTCTATAACACAAGCGCGAAGCATATCTTCCAATATCTGAATAGTGCGCTCTGACTGTCCGTCTGTCTGTGGATAAAATATTGTACTCAACTCCACCCACGTGCCTAATTCACGCTGTACAACCCTCCAAAAATGTGAGGTAAACTACGTACCTCGATCTGAAATAATAGACACGGGCACACCGTGAAGGCGGACGATCTCATGAATGTAAATTTTAGCTAACCTCTCTGAAGAATAGGTAACTGCCACTGGAATAAAATGTGTTGACTTGGTCAACCTGTCCACAATGACCCAAACTGCGTCAAATTTTCTCTGAGTCCGTGGGAGCCCAACAACAAAATCCATGGTGATATGCTCCCACTTTCACTCGGGAATTTCTAACTTCTGAAACAAACCACCAGGTCTCTGATGCTCGTACTTAACTTGCTGACAATTCAGACACCGAGCTACATATGCAACTATATCCCTTTTTATTCTCCTCCACCAATAATGTTGCCGCAAATCTTGATACATTTTGGCAGTACCTGGATGAATAGAATACCTGGAACTGTGTGCTTCTTCAAGAATTAATTCACGAAGCCCATCCATATTAGGCACACAAATACGACCTTACATTCGCAGAACTCCATCTCTCCCCACAGCAACCTGTTTAGCATCACTATACCGCACCGTGTCCTAAAGGACAAGTAAATGAGGATCATCATCCTAGCTCTCTCTAATGGGCTCATATAAAGAAGACCGAGCGACTGTGCAAGCTAGAACCCGCTTGGATTCTGAAACATCTAACCTCAGGAACTGATTAGCCAAAGTCTGACCATCTGCAGCTAATGGCCTCTCACCAACCGGAATATACGCAAGACTGCCCATACTCACAGCCTTTCTACTCAAAGCATCGGCCACCACATTGGCCTTTCCGGGGTGATACAAAATGGTGATATCATAGTCTTTCAACAACTCCAACCATCTTCTCTGCCTCAAATTAAGATCTTTTTGTTTGAACAGATACTGAAGGCTACGATGATCAGTAAATACCTCACACGAGACACCGTAGAGGTAATGCCTCCAAATCTTCAGCGCATGAACAATGGCTGCCAATTCTAAGTCATGAACAGGATAATTCTTCTCGTGAACTTTTAACTGCCGCGACGCATATGCAATTACCTTGCCATCTTGCATTAATACTGCACCAAGCCCAATGTGAGATGCGTCACAATATACCGTATACGATCCTGAACCTGTGGGTAATACCAACACTGGCGTCGTAGTCAAAGCGGTCTTGAGCTTCTGAAAGCTCAACTCACACTCGTCTGAACATCTGAATGAGACACCTTTCTGGGTCAATCTAGTCAATGGGCTTGCTATAGATGAAAACCCTTCCACGAACCGACGATAATAACCTGCTAAACCCAGGAAACTCCGAATCTCTGTAACTGAAGTAGGTTTAGGCCAATTTTGAACAGCCTCAATCTTCTTAGGATCCACCTTTATGCCTTCTGCCAATACAACATGCCCTAAAAAGGCAACTGAGTCTAACCAAAACTCACATTTTGAAAACTTGGCATATAACTGATTATTCTTCAAGGTGTGAAGCACACTTCGAAGATGCTGCTCATGCTCCTCTCGACTGCTGGAGTAAATTAAGATATCATCAATGAATACAACCACAAAAGAGTCCAAATAAGGTTTGAACACCCAATTCATTAAATCCATAAATGTTGCTGGGGCATTTGTCAACCCAAATGACATCACTAAGAATTCGTAATGCCCATACCGAGTTCGAAAAGCTGTTTTAGGGACATCAGATGCCCTAATCTTTAACTGATGGTAACCAGACCTCAAATCGATCTTCAAAAATACCTTGGCACCCTGAAGCTGATCAAATAAGTCATCAATTCTTGGCAGCGGATATTTGTTTTTGATAGTGGCTTTGTTCAACTGCCGATAATCTATACACATCCGCATAGAGCCATCTTTCTTCTTTACAAATAATACTGGTGCACCCCAGGGTGAGACACTGGGTCTAATGAATTCCTGATCAAGCAAGTCTTGTAACTGCTCTTTCAATTCTTTCAATTCCGGCGGGACCATACGGTATGCTGGAATAGAAATGGGCTGAGTGCCCGGAGCCAAATCAATACAGAAGTCAATATCTCTGTCGGGTGGCATCCCCGGCAAATCTGCAGGAAATACTTCTGGAAATTCACGAACAACTGGTACTGAGTCCATAGAAGGAGCATCCGCACTGGGATCGCGAATATAAGCCAAATAGGCTAGACACCCTTTCTCTGCCATACGCCGAGCTTTCATATAAGAAATAACCCTACTGGGAGAATGACCAGGAGTTCTTTTCCACTCTAACCGAGGTAACCCCGGCATAGATAGGGTCATTATCTTGGCATGACAATCCAATATATCATGATAAGGGGACAACCCATCCATACCCGAGATGACATCAAAATCTACCATATCAAGAAGTAGAAGATCCACGCTAGTCTCAAGATTACCAATAGTAATCACACACGAACGATAGACATGATCTACTATAACAGAGTCTCCCACCGGAGTAGATACACACAAAGAAACACTCAGAGAATCACAAGGCACAACCAAATATGAAGCAAAATAGGAGGACACATAGGAATAAGTAGATCCTGGATCAAATAGAACTGAAGCATCTCTATGGAAAACTGGAATAATACCTGTGATCACAACATCAGATGACTCGGCCTCAGGCCTAGCTGGAAAAGCATAAAATCGGGTCTGGGCCCTACCACTCTGAACTGCGTCTCTGGGACGACCTCTAACTGGCTGGCCTCCACCTCTAACGGTGTGACCTCCGCCTCTAATGGCCTGACCTCCACCTCTAATAGCCTGACCTCCACCTCTAGCTGCCTGACCCCTACCTCTAGCTGGCTGAGTAGGCGGTGAAGCAACCAGTGCCGGTATGATGGCACAAGAATCTTGCCGAGATCTATTACTCGCCAATCTAGGGCAATACCTCCTGATGTGACTAATGTTCCTACACTCATAACACCCATCCTGATGCCGTGGCTGTTGAAGCTGAAGCTGACCCAGATGGGCCGGATAACCACTGTAGTAACTCTGGAGTGGTGGTGCACTGATAGGAGATGAATGTGCACTGAATACTGGCTGCCCAAAGTAAGGCATAATAGGATCGTGACTCCCTGAAGCACCGGGAGATACATGAAGTAAGGTCTGAAATATAATAATTAATCCATAAAACAACGTTGTCTAAATACCATCCCAGAATTGGTGTCACAAGTGCACGAACTTCTAGAAGAATACAAATAAAGGTCTAAATAAAATAAAGCTATCTAGAAATAAACACACAGCTAAAGTAAAATAGACGGGGACTTCAGAACTGTGGACGCCATGCAGTTATACCTCAAGTCTCCTCTGAATAGTTGAAATCCGAGCAAGTCTATGGTACGCCGCTGGGACCAACTCCAAAATCTGCACAAGAAGTGCAGAGTGTAGTATCAGTACAACCGACCCCATGTACTGGTAAGTGCTGAGCCTAACCTTGACGAAGTAGTGACAAGGCTAAGGCGGTTCACTTACATTAACATATACGTAATATTAATAATAACAACAAATAATAGAAATAAATCAGGTAACTCATTTATAATAATTGAAGCCAACTCAGCAGTCATAATCCATTATTATTTCCATCAATTCTGTTACAGCATGCAACCCGCTCTCACAATATATTCACATTCAATTCTGTTGCAGCGTGCAACCCGCTCTCCCAATATATTCCTTTTAATCAAGTCTGTCATATATTTATTTCAATCAAGTATATATAGACTTTTTAATAAGTCTGTTACGACGTGCAATCCGATCCCCTAATATTGACTTTTAATAAGTCTGTTGCGGCGTGCAATCCGATTCCCCAATATTGACTTTTAATAAGTATGTTGCGGCATGCAATCTGATCCCCCAATATTGAATTTTAATAAGTCTGTTGCGGCGTGCAACCCGATCCTCCAATATGGACTTTTTAATAAGTCTGTTGCGGCGTGCAACCCGATCCTCCAATATAGACTTTTTAATAAGTCTGTTACGGCGTGCAACCCGATCCTCCAATATATCCATTTCAATCAATTCTTATAGATGAAATTCCCCCAATAAATGCAACAATTAATATATGAGCCCGAGAGACTGGAGAGATTGATGACTGAGTGAGGCCGAGGGCCTGATTTGTGAGGATATTTATGGGTTCGGGCTGCACGCTGCAGCATGTTACATATTTATGGGATCGGGCTGCACGCCGCTACATGTTTGATATCGGCTGAGGGCCTGATTATGAAGATGAGTGTGGATCGGGGCTGCCCGCCTGCAGCATACTTTATTATTATAGCACGTGAGTTGTCCGTGCAACACGTGAGTTGTCCGTGCAGATTATAGCGCTTGGGCTGAAGGAGCCCCTCCGGAGTCTGTACACACCCCCCAGTGAGCACAAGTACCTATTGAGTGCGAGTGCCGAGTGCCGAGTGACTGGGAGGCATGAGTGATTGTGAGGTATGCCCGAGTGGCAAGAGTGTTTGTGAGGTATGCCCGAGTGGCAAGAGTAATTGTGAGGTATACCCGAGTGGCAAGAGTGATTGTGAGGTATGCCCGAGTGGCACGAGTGACTGTGAGGTTTGCCCGAGAGGCTGTATATGAGTGATGTTCTTTCCGAGTAGCTGTTTATGATTTTATCACTGAGTTGCATCGCATTGTAATGCACACATGACATACAGGCATAAAGATGTATTTTTCCTCATGCTGAACAACATCACATCATTCATGATTTCTCATACATTTTGACAGATGTGCATAGTGATGCATTTGTTTTACACGAGTTATCCGGAAGGAAAATGAAACATATTATTTATTATTGAAAAGATTTTTAGAGAAATGTATTGTTTTCAAACTATTCATATCATTGGCAACTTCGGCAAACGATTTGGGTTTTCACTGATGTATTTGAAAGAAAGAACTACTATTTTTGAAATCATTATTTGGCTGAGTATTTTATCCCTGAGTTACTTCTGGTATTATTTGCTTTATATTGTTATGGATTGTTGTGGACTATTGGTTTTGGACCCGACCTTGGTGGAAGCTCGTCACTACTTTCAACCTACGGCTAGGCTTGTTACTTACTTAGTACATGGGGTCGGTGTACTGATACTACACTTCTGCACATTGCGTGCAGATGTTGGCTGCTGTTGTTGCTGTTGTAGCTGCCTCTTGTTCAGGGTAGCCTTAGATTTATAAAAGCTCTGTTTATGTATTATTCAAACAGACTATGTATTTATTTCATTTCCGCTTTGTATACTCTATTCTTAGAAGCTCATGATTTATACTACTAGTTCTTGGGGATTGTATAAGATTACGATCTTTATTCACTTAAATTGCTTTAATATCTATTATTGGAATTGGATAATTGAAAGTTGGCTTACCTAACAGGTTGGGTTAGGTGCCATCACGGCTGGTTGGATTTTGGGTCGTGACACATATCATAAGTGCTAGTACTTATTCCTTGCTCATATATTCACTATCAATCCATGCATGTAGGTTTAAAGGTGAAAGATTACCTCTTGTAGACCAAATCTTGAAAGTCAACTTTTGGGGTGTTCTTGAGATTTTGAAGAAATCCTATGGAATCCAATACAAAACCTTGTTGTAACTAGTGATTGAGAAGTGGAATCATCATAAAAACACACTTAGAAACTCACCTTAAGTGTGTATTGGAAGCCTTGGCCAGATGGGTGATAGAGAGAAATGCCCTAGTCTTGAAATCCATTTATTTTTCTCTCTCCCCGCTTAGGTATTAATAGGCCCAGGTACAATATTTTTCCACTCGTACTATCCCTGTGCTATAAGGCTTTAGCTCACTGGTTTGCTAAAATCAAGTACAATATTTTCCATCGGTGCTATCCCTGTGCTATAAGGCTTTAGCTCACTGGTTTGCTAAAATCTTCTATTTCCCTCATGTGCTATAGTTGTGCTATGGGGAGATAGCTCACTGTGTTTTCTTTAGTCTTATTTGTCACGACCCAAAATCTATTAAGGCCGTGATGGTGCCGGACACCACTGTCAGGCAAGCCAACTATAATTCGAATAACTTAATTACCCATTTTTAGTATTTTTGAAATAGAAATTTCTTCAATGAAATAGTAAAGATAAAACTCATAGAGTAAATGATAAATATTTTTAGCAACTAAATTTCTAAACAATTCACAACCATTCCCAAAACCCGATGTCATAAGTGCATGAGCATTTACTAGGAAATTTAAAATAAAATACAACATCTATAAAGAATATAAATTAGACAGGAAAATATAATAACTCTGAAAGAGACTCTGTTAGCTGCGGATCGTAATATAGAATGCAACTCACCTATGTCCCCACAATTATTAACCACACCTCTACGCCCACAAGGCCGCTATACATATATGTACCTGCACAATAAAATGTGCAGCAAGTGCAGTATGAGTACGAAAATAACGTGTACCCGGTAAGTATCAAGCCTAATCTCGAAGTGGTAGAGACGAGATAGCCGACTTTGACACTCACTATGGGTCAATAATAATAATTGGAATAAATTGTAATTATTCAAATCAGCATGGTTCATAGAGTTAACAATAATTTTATTCAATTAGCAGAAATAATAAAAAAATCCTTCAAATGCAACAATTTTCCAATTTATTTATATAAATCATGCAATTTCAATAAAACATCCAATTTATGAAATAACTTTACAAACTGTATTTCAATTTCAATAAATTTTCAATTTATCAATTAAATCTCATTTACAGGAATAACAATTAATTCCTTAACAAGCAAGAATAATAATTCATTAAATTTCAATAATTTTTCAATTTATCAATTAGCTTCACAAGTTGAAATAAATTATTAAAGTATCGTGTAATTATTATTATTAAGCACGATTTCTGCCGAGGTCGTTCGGCCCGATCCAAAGTGTCGTGTACACTGCCGAGGGACGTGCAGCACGATCCATAGATGCATCTATCCTGCCGAGGCGTTCGGCCCGCTCCACAAGAAAGGAGGACATTTTTTTTTATGTACCTCCGAAAGGAGAATATATTTATTATAAGATAAATTCGGGAGGAAGAATAATTTCTTTTAATAATTAATTAATTTAAACAGAAAATCAAATATATGAGATTTTCATCCTTTAATATCTTTATCTAACAATTCACAATATATTCATACATATTAATTAATATTAATTAAACAAAGAATATAATTTAAACAAGTAGTTCATGCTTTGAGTCCTAAACTACCCGGACTTTAGCATTAATAGTAGCTACGCGCGGACTCTCATCACCTCGTGCATACGTAGCCCCCGCAATTAGCAACAATTATTCAATTTAATCCCTATGAGGTAATTTCCCCCTCACAAGATTAGACAAGAGACTTACCTCATCTCAAAGTTCACTTTCCGATTACCACGTCGCGTTGAATTCTCGATTTGACGCCAAAAGTCCATAACTATCCAAATTTTATTCAAAATAATTAATATATGCTAAATGATTCGAAATTTATCTATTAAATAAATTACCTTATCCAAAATGGTAAAATTCTTAAAATTCACCCCAGGCCCACGTGCTCGGATTCTGGAAATTTTCGGATGAAAACGTTACCCATAATCTCAAGAACTTAAATATATAATTTCTACCCAATTCCATAACTATTTTCGTGGTTAAAATCTCATTTTTATAAAAATCTAGGTTTTTCATCTAAATCTTTGATTTCTAAGATTTACTAGTTATAATCTATCTATAATCTATGTATTTAACTCAAGGTGTGTAGAATTAACTTACCTCCAATATGTTAGTTGAACTCCCATCTCAAAAGCTCTGAAATCGCTCGAAAATGGAGGAAAAATGGGCTCAAAATGTCTGAGCCCCGATTTTTAACCATTGTGCCAAGCAGTGGTTTCGCACCTGCGGAAGGGGTACCGCACCTGCTGCTTTCGCACCTGCGGAAAAGCCTCGTAGGTGCGAGTTTTCCCTCGCCTGCCAAGCCTCGCATCTGCGAAAAATGCTCGCACCTGCGCGTTCGCAGGTTCACCCGAAATTTCGCACTTGCGATGGCATACCTTCCCTTCTCTTTCACTTCTGCGCATAAACCTCGCATCTGCGAGAGTCGCACCTGCGGCTGTCCGAGCACATGTGTGAACGTACCAGAAACAGAAGGTTTCAGCTCTTCTTCAAAATTCCAAATATTGATCCGAGCCTCGTCCGGTTAACACTCGGGGGCCCCGGGGCCCCGCCCGAATATACCAACAAGTTTGAAATCATAAAACGGACTCGCTCGAACTGACGGAATGTGTAAAACAATATCAAATCTAAGAATCATACCCCAAACCAAATTGATTCAAACTTAAAATTTTCAAGTTGTTTAATTTACTTTCAATGCGCCGAAATATACTTAAACTACTTGGAATGACACGAAATTTTGCGTGCAAGTCTTAAATCACTATACGGAACTATTCCCAAACTCGAAATTCCAAACGGACTTCAATTACTCAAAAACCTACTCCAAACCAATTTTAAAGAACTTTAAACCTTCAAATAGTTGATTTTTACTATTAAGCGCCAAAATGCTCCTGGGTTATCCAAAACCCGATTCAAACATATGCCCAAGTCCGAAATTATCATACGAATCTATTGGAACCATCAAATCCCGATTCCGAGGTTGTTTTCTCAAAATGTTGACCGAAGTCAAACTTGGCCTTTTAAGGTTAACTTAAGGAACCAAGTGTTCCGATTTCAACCCAAACATATCCAAATCCCGAACCAACCATCCCCGCAAGTCATAAATCATTAAAAAGACATTCGGGGAGTTTTATTTAAGGGAACGGGGTTCTAAAAGTCAAAACGACCGGTTGGGTCGTTATATTCTCTCCCACTTAAATATATGTTCGTCCTCGAACGTGCTAAGGAGTGTTCCGGAGTTATCCAAAATTACTGTTTATTACCTCTTGCACCTACCCATGCTACCACACCCAGTTGAGCACATTAACTCAAGCCAATCTGAAAATTCTCCCATTTATTTAGGCAAATAAGCCTTAGAGCCCAATTCTAACATCCATGTCACGACCCAAAATCCAACTAGTCGTGATGGCACCAAACCCATCCTGTTAGGTAAGCCAATTGCCAACTAACCAATTTCAATGATAATTATCAAAGCAATTTAAGTGAATAAAGATCCTGATCTTATACAATCTCCAAAAACTGGTAGTACAAATCATGAGCTTCTAAGAATAGAGTATACAAAGAGGAAATAAAATAAATACATAGTCTGTTTGAATAATACATAAACAGAGATTTTATAAATCTAAGGCTACCCTGAACAAGAGGCAGCTATAACAGGAACGCAAGTACATCTTCAAATCCCGAAACCATCGAGCACAGCAGCAACAACAGCCAACATTTGCACACAATGTGCAGAAGTGTAGTATCAGTACAACTGACCCCATGTACTAAGTAAGTAACAAACCTAGCCGTAGGTTGAAAGTAGTGACGAGCTTCCACCAAGGTCGGGTCCAAAACCAATAGTCCACAACAATCCATAACAACATAAAGCAAATAATACCATAAGTAACTCAGGGATAAAATACTTAGCCAAATAATAATTTCAAAAATAGTAGTTCTTTCTTTCAAATACATCAGTGAAAACCCAAATCGTTTGCCGAAGTTGCCAATAATAAGAATAGTTTGAAAACAGAACATTTCTCCAAAAATCTTTTCAATAATAAATAATATGTTTCATTTTCCTTCCGGATAACCCGTGTAAAACAAATGCATCACTATGTCCATCTGTCAAAATGTGTGAGAAATAATGAATGATGTGATGTTGTATAGCATGAGAAAAAAAATACATCTCTATGCATGTATGTCATGTGAGCATGCCAATGCGATGCAATTCAGTGAAAAAATCATAAACAACCCCTCTGGCAGAACATCACTCATATACAGCCCCTCGGGCAAACCTCACAGTCACTCGTGCCACTCGGGCATACCTCACAATTACTCTTGCTACTTGGACATACCTCACAATCACTCTTGCCACTCGGGCATACCTCACAATCACTCTTCCCACTCGGGAATACCTCACAATCACTCATGCCTCCCAGTCACTCAGCACTCGGCACTGGGCACTCGCACTCTGTAGGTACCTGCACTCACTGTGGGTTTGTACAGACTCCGGAGGGGCTCCTTCAGCCCAAGCGCTATAATCTTCACGGACAACTCACGTGCTATAATAATAAAGTATGTTGCAGGCGGGCAACCCCGATCCACACTCATCCTCACAATCAGGCCCTCGTCCGATATCAAACATGTTGCGGCGTGCAGCCCGATCCCATAAACATCATCACAAATCTGGCCCTCGGCCTTACTCAGTCATCAATCTCTCCAGTCTCTTGAGCTCACAATGTCATGAAAAATAGCCCAAAAATGATGATATGATGTATCAATAAATAACAACAGAGACTGAGATATGATATGCAATGAAATGAATATGATTGAGTATGAATTTTCAATTTAAAACAAATAATTCACAGCAATATGACTTCTGGGGGTCCCAATAATACTGGCACATAGCCTCAACATTATTTTTAATATGCTTTTCAGCTCAATATCTATAACTCATAAAACTGCATGGAAAATGCCAAGATTATTTAACTACAAATTCCACAGAAATAATTATGTCACAATTTCTATAGTGCACGCCCACATGCCCGTCACCTAGCATGTGCGTCACCTCCCAACAATTCACAAAATACATATATTCAGGGTTCATACCCTCAACTCCAAGATTAGAAGAGTTACTTACCTCGAACATGCCAAATCCATACTTACCTCGAACATGCTAAATCCAATGTCGAGCAGGCTAAGTAATGCTCCAGAAATTCCATTCTGCGTGTATCAACTTCCAAACGGCTCAAATCTAGTCACAATAATTTGACTCAGTCCACACAATTTATAATAATTAATTCCATATCAAAACGCTAATAATTTTCGTAAAATCCGAAATTATGCCCCAAAAATCACCCGTGGGGCCCACGTCTCGAAATATGACGAAACTCACAAAATACGACAACCCATCCAATTACAAGTTCAACCATACTAATTTCACTCAAATTCGACTTGAAATCGGAATTCCAACTTGAAAAATTTGTTTTGTGACATTATAGAAATTTCCTTCTATTTTTCTTGAAGATTCAGGAATCTTACACCAAAAACGAAGATTAATTCATGGAATATAATCAGTAGGGAGTTAAGAACACTTATCCCAAGTTGCATGGAAAATTTCCTCTCCAAAATCGCCCAACCCGAGCACCAAAAACCGAAAATGGGTAAAAATGTTGAACTCTCGAATTTAAGGTTCTGCCCCAGTGATTTCTGCATCCGCGGACAAGATTTGCACACCTGCGCATTCGCTTGTGCGAGCAAAATGTCGCATTTGCCGACTCCACTCGCTTGCCCAGTTTCCGCTTCTGCGCGCATCCGTCCTCGCACCTGCGACCAATGCCTCACAGCCCTCTGCCCGCATCTGCGCTCCTTCTCGCGCAAGTGCGATTGCGCACCTGCGAAGCATCTTCCGCACATGCGCACCTCGCTTCAGCGCACCCCTGCTCGCACTTGCGAGCTCGCACCTACGACTACTTTTCCGCAGATGAGATTACACCAGAAGGCTTCAGTTCCAGCAGTCTTCCAAATTCAAAAATCAATCTGTTAACTATCCGAAACTCACCCGAGGCCCTCGGGTCCCCGTCCGAACATACCAACAAGTTCCATAACATAACACGGACCTACTCAAGGCCTCAAATCATACCTAACAACCTCAAAAATACAAACTACACACGGATTCAAGCCTAATAAATTTCCAAATTTCCAAATTCTACAAACGACGCCGAAACCTATCAAATTATGTCCGATTGACCTCAAATTTTGCACACAAGCCACATTTCACACTACAAACCTATTCAAATTTTCGTAATCGGATTCTGACCCCGATATCAAAGTCAAACCCCCGGTCAAACTTCCCAAAAATTCAACTTTCGGCAATTCAAGCCAAATTCCACTACGGACCTCCAAATAATTTTTCAGACACGCTCCTAAGTCCAAAATCACCATACGGAGCTATTGGAATCATCAAAATTCGAATATGAGGTCGTTTACACATAAGTCCGCATCCGGTCACTATTTTAACTTAAGCTTTAAACTTTGGAACTAAGTGTTCCAATTCCTTCAAAAACCTCACTGGACACGAACCAATTACCCCGGCAATTCACACAACAACTGTAAAGTACAATTTGAGAAGTAAATGGGGAAACAGGGTTGTAATACTCAAAACGACCGGCCGGGTCGTTACATTCTCCCCCACTTAAACATACGTCCGTCCTCAAACGTGCCAAGAGTTGTTTCCAAGCCATCAAATCACTGTTCCATCTTACCATACACGTACCCGGGGGTGAGCCCACGTCACCCTATCCCACATAGGCTTGACTACACAATGCAACTGAAAATCATTAATTTAACCTTAGCCCATAAACCTTGGAGTTTAATTTCCAACCTTTAAAATTTCTTTCAAGACACAAATCTCACATTTACACACCGTATAAGTCCGAACAAGTTGTATCGAGCTATAACTATAACCACGGATATAATCAACCAACATATTACACAACTCGCATGCTCGTAGCACCATTCCTGATTGTAGTGACTACTCCCAAAACCTTCGTACACTATTGATAATAAAAGAAACACGTGAAATTTCATGACCACTTACCAGATCAACAAGTCACGAAGCCCTCTCGCCCTAACCAGAACCATAACCCCTTTTTGAGCCGACTTTTAATATTATACTCTCGAATATACCAAAATCAAACCTGATAGTACCCATTCTAGGTCCAATGACCTTATATTACTAAACACAACTGTTCCATAGACATGCCTCACCAATATAACTCATAGCCACAACTCGTGCCATCTGTGCACCAATACGCAACAATTCAAATGTACCCAGTCAAGGAAAATGACTCAAATGAGAGAACTGCCCCGCCAGATTAACAAGTACCTCCATAACGAAACGCTAAAAATTCATCATACACCGTAGAACCATCACCCGATTCTAACACGAGGTTCATGTTATATACTCCGAGCTACCATGCTCCAAATTAATAATGACGGAGAGGCAAATGACAAAAATACCACACAAAACCTGAAAGGACATAACCATTACGCTATCGATCATGCAATACACCAAGTACTCATCACACTCAAATTCCGCTATAAAGCTCAAATAGAACCGTACCATCTGTGCAGATAACCAATGAATCACAACTCCTCGTAGCATAAAGGAGTAACTCACAGATCATTTGAGAACACGAATAAGTCCAACATCAACCGAATGACGCATCCCTCAATAATAGTAGTATGGAGCTATCCATTCCAGCTCGGTGTAGAATACATATCTTAAGTGGGCCTACCTATGGACCCCCAAATCAACTCGGGTTACCCCCAAATAGATAAAAATCCCTCCGAAAATCCATAATGACTGAATCATAACACATTTTATTATCTGGCTAGCTCCGGCCACGACTTCACAGTCCACAACCATGAAACAATCTGCTCCTGGGAACTTCCAATCTCCAAATCCATAGAACACGCGAATCACCATATTTGATTCCGTCTCCACTGCCTGAATGCCTAACACCTCTCTCATACACGATCATCCCACGAGAAATACTTTAAAAGTTCTTCCGTACCACTTGACAAAATTTGAATATCAGCAGTCTATCAACCATGTGAGTACCGCAATACTAATTTATACATCCGTAAGTCAAAATACAATGGGCCTTCTTAAGTCTGCCCCTTTCTCATACAACACCAAGTAGTAATAGTATTCATCTAGTTATTTGAAATCGTCCATGTTGTCCAATATTCGTTACCTTCTCTTCAAGACTGTACTGCCACCTTGTACATGAAAATCTAGCTTTCGTACAACACATAACATCTATCTTGCCATCATGTGAAAAGCAGAAGAATCTTATTATCAACTTTGACTCACCAATAATTTACATACTATTTTAGTTAGAAACCTTTCTCTTGCTTCTTTCCAGGAGGAAATCACAATGCACAACACGTTCACCACACCGGTAGAAACCATCAAGAATACTTTGGAATCCATTTGCACATAATCAAGCACTTAAAACTAAATTCCTCTAACTCGACCAAGCCACGCAGGTCGCCAAGTCCAGGTGTATTGCCACAAAGCACATTTAGAAAACCCCCACATCATATTCACCCAAAGAACTGATCTTATCCATTACCATACTGATCCAACCTACTACCCAGTTGTCCTATTTTCTCCAAGTCCCTTCCGAATTTGTCTTCAGGTTGATACTTCTTCTTGCTAAAATACCATGATCTTTAACCACAACTTACCCTACAAACCTTAGCATAGAACCACAACTCCCTACGGCCCATAAGCATCTGTATTCTTCTTAAGCACCTTCAAAAATACCACAACTATAACACTTACTCTGAGAATACCTTATGTAAATTTGAAATTGTTCTTCTTACCTTCCTTATACAAAAATGTAGAATCCATAATCATATAGAATTTCCGCAAGTCCATGCACCATCAAACGCAAATCTCGGATTTTATCCATACACAAGTCCGGAAACATTCTCAATTGCTATATATAATTCTCAAACCCACTGAAATTTTCTCGGGAGTCACCCACTTTGCTCAAATCTAATTGCACCGCCCAAATGGGCCAAAAGACACGTGCCCTATTAGTACCACAACACTCAAAGAAGTAACTCTACTTTTACACCACATATCAAATTCATACTCCGTGCACACTACATCATTCACCAATAATAACTCACTTATCCCGTGAATTTCATTTACTCATACGTGCAATATAATCCTTAACCAGGAATTTCCTTATTCGGATCATCCTCGATCTCCACTTCTGCAAGTCATAGCTAACCCACACGTATGCCTCAGACCAAAATTAAAATTTAACACCTAACCATGAAATCAAATTGTCAATAGCGGACTCCCCCACTTGGCTCAAAGCCATAGATTAAAACATTCCATAACTCACAATACCAATACTCTCTTACTACCATAATGTCACTGTCAGTCCAACAAAACTTCTTCCTAAGTTCATACAACGCCAACCATAAAAATACCTCAATCATCCGCTAAGCTCGTATTCATCCTCTTAGCACACAAGTCAACTTTCTCAACCAGATTCAGATTCAAATCTCCACCCATACACCCCGTCGGCAGAAAAGAAACTCTCAACTCACATCATAAGAAATACTCCTATGTAGATTACTCCGCAGAGGATAACCCACCTGCTTAGCCTCAATCTGGTATCTTGTTATATCTTTTTGCAGCCACAATTTCTACGCAATCACTTAATCTTTCTGAGTCCAAACTCGTTAACCAGACCTGAGAGTTTAATTTGACCCACAATTTAAACACGTGAAAGATCTTTCAAAACATTCACACTGGAGACTGTACGTCACATCAAATCAAAAATCAAGCATCCAATGGCCTTCCCTTTACACATGAAAGAAACATTTCTCGTTATGTTCAAATCATCTTAACACATCCCGCAGTCACATCATACCGCCATTTCACCGCTTATCGAGCCACAAATTTCACTGTAGGGTCATCATCGGACATATGAGTCCAATTGTACAAATTACAACTGAAGCTACCAAGCTTAAGCTGCGGTCTAAACTTGGCCTCAAGTCCTCCAGATTGGCCCCTTCACCCATACATAGAATACTCATCTCGAACTTCGTTCATGGAATCACAAGCCGGCGATGCACAGCTAATACTGAGCGCTCATGTGCGCATACGAATACGTGGAAGGAATTCAAAGAGTTATATTTCAAGCTGAATCAATCTCGCACGATAAGGAAAGATAGATGGGAAGTATATATATCCTAAATGTCCTGTAGCCTCTCGAAGATAAGTATGGACGTCATCATTCTGATCCTCAAGACTCTACTAGACACTTGCTCATGACTTGTAGAACCTAAGAAACTAGAGCTCTGATACCAGCTTGTCACGACCCAAAATCCAACAAGTAGTGATGGCACCTAACCCATCCCGTTAGGTAAGCCAATTACCAACTAACAAATTTCAATGATAATTATTAAAATAATTTAAGTGAATAAAGATCCTGATCTTATACAATCCCGAAGAACTGGTAGTACAAATCATGAGCTTCTAAGAATAGAGTATACAAAGCGAAAATGAAATAAATACATAGTCTGTTTGAATAATACATAAACAGAGCTTTTATAAATCTAAGGCTACCCTGAACAAGAGGCAGCTACAACAGGAGCGCAGGTACATCTTCAAATCCCGCAACCATCGAGCACAGCAACAACAACAGCCAACATCTGCACGCAATGTGCAGAAGATTAGTATCAGTACAACCGACCCCATGTACTGAATAAGTAACAAACCTAGCCGTAGGTTGAAAGTAGTGACGAGCTTCCACCAAAGTCGGGTCCAAAACCAATAGTCCACAACAATCCATAACAACATAAAGCAAATAATACCAGAAGTAACTCAGGGATAAAATACTCATCCAAATAATGATTTCAAAAATAATAGTTCTTTCTTTCAAATACATCAGTGAAAACCCAAATCGTTTGCCGAAGTTGCCTATAATATAAATAGTTTGAAAACAATAAATTTCTCCAAAAATCTTTTCAATAATAAATAATATGTTTCATTTTCCTTCCGGATAACCCGTGTAAAACAAATGCATCACTATGCACATCTGTCAAAATGTGTGAGAAATCATGAATGATGTGATGTTGTACAACATGAGAAAAAAATACATCTCTATGCCTGTATGTCATGTGAGCAATCCAATGCGATGCAACTCGGTGATAAAATCATAAACAGCCACTCGGGAAGAACATCACTCATATACAGCCTCACGGGCAAACCTCACAGTCACTCGTGCCACTCGGGCATACCTCACAATCACTCGTGCCACTCGGGCATACCTCACAAACACTCTTGCCACTCGGGCATACCTCACAATCACTCATGCCTCCCAGTCACTCGGCACTCACACTCAATAGGTACTTGTGCTCACTGGGGGTGTGTACAGACTCCGGAGGGGCTCCTTCAGCCCAAGCGCTATAATCTGCACGGACAACTCACGTGCTATAATAATAAAGTATGTTGCAGGCGGGCAACCCCGATCCACACTCATCCTCACAATCAGACCCTCAGCCGATATCAAACATGCTGCGGCGTAGAGCCCGATCCCATAAATATGCAACATGCTGCGGCGTGCAACCCGATCCCATAAATATCCTCACAAATCAGGCCCTCGGCCTCACTCAGTCATCAATCTCTGCAGTCTCTCGGGCTCACAATGTCATGAAAAATAGCCCAAAAATGATGATATGATGTATCAATAAATAACAACAGAGACTGAGATATGATATGCAATGAAATGAATATGACTGAGTATGAATTTTCAATTTAAAACAAATAATTTACAGCAATATGACCTCTGGGGGTCCCAATAATATTGGCACATAGCCTCAACATGATTTTTTTTATGCTTTTCAGCTCAATATCTATAACTCATAAAACTGCATGGAAAATTCCAAGATTATTTAAATACAAATTCCACAGAAATAATTATGTCATAATTTCAATAGTGCACGTCCACACGCCCGTCACCTAGCATGTGCGTCACCTCCCAAAAATTCACAAAATACATATATTCAGGGTTCATACCCTCAACTCCAAGATTAGAAGAGTTACTTACCACGAACATGCCAAATCCAATGTCGAGCAGGCTAAGCAATGCTCCAGAAATTCCATTCTGCGCGTATCAACTTCCAAACGGCTCGAATCTAGTCACAATAATTTGACTCAGTCCACACAATTTATAAGAAATAATTCCATATCAAAACGCTAATAATTTCCTTAAAATCGAAAATTATGCCCCAAAAATACTAGTGGGGCCCACATCTCGAAATCTGACGAAACTCACAAAATACGACAACCCATCCAATTACAAGTTCAGCCATACTAATTTTACTCAAATCTGACTCCAAATCGGTATGCAAACTTGAAAAATTCATTTCGTGACATTATAGAAATTTCCTTCTATTTATCTTGAAGATTCAATAATCTTACACCAACAATGAAGATTAATTCATGGAATATAATCACAAGGGAGTTAAGAACACTTACCCCAAGTTGCGTGGTAAATTTCATCTCCAAAATCGCCCAACCCAAGCTCCAAAATCCGAAAATGGGTGAAAATGTTGAACTCTCGAATTTAAGGTTCTGCCCCAGCAATTTCCGCATCTGCGGACATGATTTGCACACCTGCGCATTCGCTTGTGCGAGCAAAATGTCGCATTTGCGGACTCCACTTGCCTGCCCAGTTTCTGCTTCTGCGCGCATCCATCCTCATTTGCGCTCACACAGGTGCGGAATATTCCCTCGCACCTGCGACCAATGCCTCACAGCCCTCTGCCCGCATCTGCGCTCCTTCTCGCGCAAGTGCGATTGCGCACCTGCGCACCTCGCTTCAGCGCACCCCTGCTCGCACTTGTGAGCTCGCACCTGCGACTACTTTTCCGCAGGTGAGATTACACCAGAAGGCTTCAGTTCCAGCAGTCTTCCAAATTCAAAAATCAATCTGTTAACCATCCGAAACTCACTCGAGGTCCTCGGGTCCCCGTACGAACATACCAACAAGTTTCATAACATAACACGGACCTACTCGAGGCCTCAAATCATACCTAACAACCTCAAAAATACAAACTACACACGGATTCAAGCCTAATAAATTTCCAAATTTCCATAATCTACAAACAACGCCGAAACCTATCAAATCACGTCCGATTGACCTCAAATTTTGCACACAAGTCACATTTCACACTACAGACCTATTCAAATTTCCAGAATCGGATTCCGACCCTGATATCAAAAAGTCAAACCCCCGGTCAAACTTCTCAAAAATTCAACTTTCGGCAATTCAAGCCAAATTCCACTACGGACCTCCAAATAATTTTTTGGACACGCTCCTAAGTCCAAAATCACCATACAGAGCTATTGGAATCATCAAAATTCGAATCCGAGGTCGTTTACATATAAGTCCGCATCCGGTCACTATTTTAACTTAAGCTTTAAACCTTGAAACTAAGTGTTCCAATTCCTTCAAAAACCTCACTGGACACGAACCAATTACCCCGGCAATTCACATAACAATTGTAAAGTACAATTTGAGAAGTAAATGGGGAAACGGGGTTGTAATACTCAAAACGACCGGCCGGGTCGTTACAATCTAGAATTCTCCACTATGCATGTTTCCAACCTATGAATGTCCTATCAATCATTACACGATGCACCAATACAGGATTGCATACCTTTGTAGAATTTAGACCATGCACCGCATTATTTACATGACTATAATAACATCCTCCGATAACGATAGCCAAAATTCCACGAATTTGATGTTCACTACACACCTCATGATACCTATAATTCCTGTTCCAACTCTTGAACTACTTCCACGATGGAAGAAATGTGTAGAAATTCATAACCAACTGCTGAGTCAACAAATTATTGAGTTTCTCCTTCTGACAAGAACCATTGCCTAATTATGGACCAAATAATGGTATTTGCTCTTTATTATACTTCATATAATACGATCGTACTGATCCCGGATCCAATAACCTCGTCTCACTTAGTATAAGCTGCTCAGGCAATAAGCCACCTCAGACATGACAAAAAGTCTCATATGACACCACAATGAGCTAATAAGCTACGGACTCGATTGCGATACATAAGGAAAACAGACTATGGGAAGGATTACTCAACCCATGTGACTAATTAAACAACTGGAAAAAAAATGTCATGAACCTTCCCCAGAAAATGGGACACAAAAACACACAAAATATAATATAGGGAACTGTACTCAACATCACACTGTTGCGGCGTGCAACCCGATCCATACAAAAAGAATCTATAAGAAAATACTTACCGAGCTAGAATGCTCATTACTTACAAAATATCCAAAATTCAGACACAAGCACACTAAGTGCATAATACCATCCTTGGAAGGACCGATAGCGCCATACGCAACAAAACTCAAGCACAACTAAGGTGCGATATATGATCTGAATCCGCAACATAACACCATCGCTACGCGGAACCTCATCACATAATAAATTTATCAAGCCGTTTCATAACTCGCACTGCACAATATAGTATTACATGAAATAACCGACGACGAAACGACATCCAACGTCCGAATACTCCTCCATAGGGAGCTTTCATGCTGAAATGAACATATCCGGCCTGATATAGAGCCCGTATTCATATTTAAATCCATCCACAGACCTCTAAATGATTCTGATCGCACCGTACTAGGTTAATAACCTTTCAAGTATCCATAATAACCCTTTTCCCCATAACATACAAGAATAACCATCATAACCGGAACAGTACTTCCACAGTCGACAACCAAATGGACCAAGCGACCTTCAGGCATAAATTCTCGATTCAACGATATTACCACAATCTTCATACTTGGTTTCAATCTTCACTCAATCAAGTGACTACATGTCACTCTTACACAATCTTTCCGTGAGACACGCTCTCACGAACTTTCGCACCAGGTAACAAGTCTGGACATCCATGCTACCGGTTACACTAATGCTGTAAAGCATATCAAGAATCCACAAATTAATACGCAAGGTCTCTTACACCTGACATCGGCCTTAGATGATGCCAAAAACAATACCATCTTACTTTAAACATCTAAATCTCTTTCTGCTCATCCGAGCTCATGACATCCTTGTCAACACCGAACCGAAATCTTAAATCCTCAACTTTCGAATCCCATGCTACTTAGTGCACTTAACCACGCCAATGCACAGGAGTACAAGAATTCTATCATAACTCCCGAACCACTAATAGGGTAAACATTTCATCATATAGAAACCTTCTTCTTAACTCATTTCAAGAGAACCATTGCAACACGTGACTGAATTCCTATATCCGTAGAAAATACCGGCCTCAGGTAGTGGTCTACACCACCATAACTCTTCTGGGATCCCTCTACACATAACATGTCATAATACTTTAATTCCTCCAAATAAAATCAATTACGGCGACTGTCAAGCCTCGCACGTACCGCCACAAATCACATGCATAATTCAATGCGCTGAAGGAACTGATCATTGCCACTATCGTGCCGATTCAACCATTGTTAGCCGATCCGTCTTTTCTCAATTTATTCTCAACTTACCTTAGAAATAATAATAGCTCCATTCATTACATCACGAACTCAAATCCATACTCATCCCGAGTGACCTTATTTCACGAGACCACGTTATTTCAAAACCCACTAATTATTTCATATCTCTTCTTGTGCGCACTTTCACATCTTCAATTGGTACACCCATTCTGATACTTCTTTTATGAATTCGAAGTTATTTTCTTTCATTTCTCTATTGCTACACCCATAACCTGAAGATAACGTAGAGTACTCCGAACCCCGTTTCATAATCTGCTGCAAAAACTCGATACTCAACCATACTACGGACTCGAGATCCTTAGACACTGCACTTTAAATTTTTGAACCCGCTAAGACCGTTATTGAGAGTCACTTGTTCTGACTTGTTCCCAAACATGATCAACACCAAGGCCCTGCTAGCACATGGACACTATCTCAAGGAAACACCCGACTATCTCACTTTCCCAATGCATTACATATACACGAAGCATAAACTCTGAGTCTTCCAAAAACCTGAATATGAATTGATAAGGCCAAATATGGCACACACTCCCCAAATCCTTTGCTCAGATTACCACTGATATTTTCTTTCCTTAGTTGCAATGACCCACCAATACACCGATAACTAGGAACCTCATAAATAAACAACCATGCAATCTAATTGTAGATGGTGCGGCTCTCCCACTTAGCTTGAAGATACAATTACATAACTCTGGAACCCACCGAGATTCTTTCTTCATCGTCGACATGATCCTGCACACGCAACTTGCCAAATTTCTCGAAATCCTTCTATTAACCTTTAATAAACACTCCGAACCACTAGCCACATTTACATATTAAATCTCTTACCGGGTAGCCAGTAGAATTTTTCGCAGAAGCTTCGTCAATACCACGCAACCGCTAACCTGCTCACAGGAGATAACCTACATGTGGAAATTATATGCCGACATATTCCAATGCCGATGCACTAGGTGCAAATATTACGAAATCAGTAGATCATCCTAAGTCCGAGCTCATTCACCAGCTGCACTAGTCCGTTCACTCCTCATGAACGTCAATTAAAGGTGCGACAATACATTCTAATCCAAAGTCATGTTGTATCATTCTTCATATCAAGCAACTCCCTCCTGTTGTATCCAATCTTCCTCAATATAGCAGCTAATATTACAACTTAAGTCCGTAGACCTAGTCACTGTCCATCCTAAATCCTAAATCACTTCAAACTTTCCTCAAGCCGTGTAGTTATCCTACCACGTAACTCATATGCTACTTTGCCACTCTTCTTTAAGCAACTACTCAACTTCTGTTTCTCACACTTGGCCTCCTAGGAACTTAACCACCACCAGACACCTTCCACATGTCCTTCCTTATCCTTCGCTTCCCAGTTGTTGCCTTAACTAAAAATCTGTCTCTGTAGCACTTGAACCAATAGCTCGTTACCAGCTTTAAACCATTCTGATGATCATCCTTCTCGAGACATCAATACTAGGAACGCTGCTTCGATCCTGAATCACTGCACACCGCGATCTCTAATGACTGCTTACCCTATACCAATACCTAACACCCCGTCGTGAAGGCGAGTTGAAGAAAACCACAAGACCGGCGAACCTTAACGCATTTTACAAGGCGATGACACCACATCAAAATTGAGAACTCTACCACACTCGAAAATATCAAGCTTCGTTACTCCATCAACCCCAACCCTGAACATTCATAGTCTGATTGCCTTTTCTCCGCTGGAATTAAAACATGGAACCTCTGAATCATGTACTGAGAAAACCTTCTTTCAAGTCGTTTACTGCCCTGACATATAGACGAGCATTTTACCATTTCATAAACACTGTGCGATAACAACGCACGAATCATCATAACAATCAATGCCAAATCTCAAAACCTTAGGTAGTACTGATACTTAATTTGAAATGACAGAGCGGCCTTTCGCAAGGCGACGAAAATAGCCCAATTAATTACATAGGGAGAAGCATCATGTACTACATCTGTAGTACCATTAAAAATTTCCTCGATCCTCAATGTATAACAAGCGCTTCACGTCGCATAAGATTGAATATGAAGGAAATGTAGGCATAAGCCTCAAAGGAATCAAATCGCACGATGATGAATCAAGAAGGGAAATATTCCTAACATCCCTATAGCCTCTCGAAGATAAGTACAGACGTCTCCGTACCGATCCGCAAGACTCTACTAGACTAACTCATGACTCGTGAGACCTACGTGAACCTAGTGCTCTGATACCATGTTGTCACGACCCAAAATCCATTAAGGCCGTGATGGCGCCGGACACCACTGTCAGGCAAGCCAACCATAATTCGAATAACTTAATTATCCATTTTTAGTATTTTTCAAATAAATATTTCTTCAATAAAATAGTAAAGATAAAACTCATAGAGTAAATGATAAATATTTTTAGCAACTAAATTTCTAAACAATTCACAACCATTCCCAAAATCCGGTGTCACAAGTGCATGAGCATTTACTAGGAAATTTGAAATAAAATACAGCATATGTCCAGAATACAAATTAGATAGGAAAATATAATAACTCTGAAGGAGACTCTGTTAGCTGCGGATCGTAATATAGAATGCAGCTCACCTATGTCCCCACAATTATTAACCACACCTCTGCGCCCACAAGGTCGCTATACATATATGTACCGCAAGTGCAGTATGAGTACGAAAATAACGTGTACCCAGTAAGTATCAAGCCTAATCTCGAAGTGATAGAGACGAGATAGCCGACTTTGACACTCACTATGGGTCAATAATAATAATTAGAATAAATTATAATTATTCAAATCAGCATGTTCACAGAGTTAACAATAATTTTATTCAATTAGCAGAAATAATAAAAAAATCCTTCAAATGCAACAAATTTTCAATTTATTTATTTAAATCATGCAATTTCAATAAAACTTCCAATTTATCAAATAGCTTTACAAACTGCAATACAATATCAATAAATTTTTAATTTATCAATTAAATCTCATTTACAAGAATAACAATTAATTCCTTAACAAGCAAGAATAATAATTCCTTAAATTCCAAGGATTTTCTAATTTATCAATTAGCTTCGCAAGCTAAAATAAATTATTAAAGTATCGTATAATTATTATTATTAAGCACGATTTCTGCCGAGGTCGTTCGGCCCGATCCAGAGTGTCGTGTACACTGCCGAGGGATGTGCGGCACGATCCATATATGCATCTATCCTGCCGAGGCGTTCGGCCCGCTCCACAAGAAAGGAGGACATATTTTTTATGTACCTCCGGAAGGAGAGTATATTTATTATAAGATAAATTCGGGAGAAAGAATAATTTTTTTTAATAATTAATTAATTTAAACAGAAAATCAAACATATGAGATTTTTATCCTTTAATATCTTTATCTAACAATTCACAATATATTCATACATATCAATTAATATTAATTAAACAAAGAATACAATTTAAACAAGTAGTTCATGCTTTGAGTCCTAAACTACCTAGACTTTAGCATTAATAGTAGCTACGCACGGACTCTCGTCACCTCGAGCGTACGTAGCCCCCGCAATTAGCAATAATTATTCAATTTAATCCTTATGAGGTAATTTTCCCCTCACAAGATTAGACAAGAGACTTACCTCGTCTCAAAGTCCACTTTCCGATTACCACGTCGCATTGAATTCTCGATTCGACGCCAAAAGTCCAAAACTATCCAAATATTGTACAAAATAATTAATATATGCTAAATGATTCAAAATTTATCTATTAAATAAATTACCTTATCCAAAATGATAAAATTCCTAAAATTTACCCCGGGCCCACGTGCTCGGATTCTAAAATTTTTTGGATAAAAACGTTACCCATAATCTCAAGAACTTAAATATATAATTTCTACCCAATTCCATAACTATTTTCGTGGTTAAAATCTCATTTTTATAAAAATCTAAGTTTTTTTATCAAAATCTTTGATTTCTAAGATTTACTAGTTATAATCTACCTATAATCTATGTATTTAACTCAAGGTGTGTAGAATTAACTTACCTCCAAGTTGTTAGTTGAACTCCCATCTCAAAAGCTCTGAAATCGCTCGAAAATGGAGGAAAAATGGGCTCAAAATGTCTGAGCCCCGATTTTTAACCATTCTGCCAAGCCGTGGTTTCGCACCTGCGGAAGGGGTACCGCACTTGCGGCTTTCGCACCTGCGGAAAAGCCTCGCAGGTGCGAGTTTTTCCTCGCCTGCCAAGCCTCGCATCTGCGAAAAATGCTCGCACCTGCACGTTTACAGGTGCGCCCGAGATTTCGCACCTGCGATGGCAGACCTCCCCTTCTCTTTCGCTTATGCGCATAAACCTCGCATCTGCGAGAGTCGCACATGCGGTTGTCCAAACGCAGGTGCGAACGTACCAGAAACAGAAGGCTTCAGCTCTTCTTCAAAATTTCAAAAATTGATTTGAGCCTCGTCCGGTTAACACTTGGGGGCCCCGGGGCCCCGCCCGAACATACCAACAGGTTTGAAATCATAAAACGGACTCGCTCGAACTCACGGAACGTGTAAAACAATATCAAATCTAAGAATCATACCCCAAACCAAATTGATTCAAACTTAAAATTTTCAAGTTCTTTATTTTACTTCCAATGCGCCGAAATATACTTAAACTATTCGGAATGAGACGAAATTTTGCGTGCAAGTCTTAAATCACTATACGGAACTATTCCCAAACTCGGAATTCCAAACGGACTTAAATTACTCAAAAACCTACTCCAAACCAATTTTAAAGAACTTTAAACCTTCAAATAGTTGATTTTACTATTAAGCGCCAAAACACTCCCGGGTTATCCAAAACCCGATTCGAACATATGCCTAAGTCCGAAATCATCATACGAACCTATTCGAACCGTTAAATCCTGATTCCGAGGTCGTTTTCTCAAAATGTTGACCGAAGTCAAACTTGACCTTTTAAGGTTAACTTAAGGAACCAAGTGTTCCGATTTCAACCCAAACACATCCAAATCCTGAACCAACCATCCCCGCAAGTCATAAATCATTAAAAAGACATTCAGGGAGTTTTATTTAAGGGAACAGGGTTCTAAAAGTTGAAACGGCCGGTTGGGTCGTTATATTATTGCTTTGAAATTAACATACAAGTGTTCCCCATTATTACAACACTCAAAGATTAATAAAATAATTATCCCCAAGTATCCAAATAACTTTATTCACTCCAGTAATTCTCATGTGGTTCGGGTCTAAATTAAATTGTATTCCTAAGCTCGAAATCAATCGAATTAGCAATAGAAATTCAAGGGGACTTACACATTAGCCTACCTCGGCACCACAAAGCTTGAGTTCTTGGATTTTTTTTTTGGGGCCTTACATTCTCCCCCGCTTAGGATCATTCGTCCTCGAATGAGAAGTAGAGTACGTCACAGAACACTTAACATAACTCGTTTCTTCTTCCACATATCTTAAGCTCCCAAATTTGACTAACTCCCAAATTTTTCATAAATTTCGGCAGAGTCTCCTTTGCAATTGGGCCTAACCACCTGCCATAGGACTACCAAAACAACTCCTAACAAAACATCCACAACTCAAAAAAGTATAACGATATATATCAACAACACTAATCTCAATATTACAGGCATTATATTATCAAGAGTGATATCTGGACATGAACTGCACATTTTTAAATCATAACACCTAGGAAGTACCTTTCAAATCAAAACCAATTGCTATACAATCAAGCGAAAATAGTTTCTTTCCACAACACTTTCGGCCTTCAAGGTGACCTTCTCGACTTACAGACTTCGCGATAACACATTGACGTAGGCAATCCCAACTTCCAGACTTATCTAACAAAGATGACAATTAGGTACCTCTCATAAGCTAACTATCCATTAACTTGACCTTCAATAACCTATACCGGAACAATATACAAAGGATTTCCAATTACTTCCTTAGACATAAACACGTAAAACACTGGGTACACGGAGGACAATAATAGGGAAAAATCATACTTATAGTTTGGCCTATTTCGTTCAAGATTTCATAAGACCTAATGTGACTACACATACTTTACCTTCCTTAACAATTCACCCAATATATTCATAGAGAAAATCTTGATAATAACCCGTTCACTTTCTTCAACTCTAAATCCCTATGCCGAACGCACAAGCTAAACCTTTGGCGACCTCCAACAATTACTCTAAGAAGTGCTAGCATGAATATTACCATAAAACTTCCTATCCAATATATTTGATCACAGTATGATACTTCTTCTTTGACATGTTTGAACCTTCAACCCCCATAGGTTACTATAAATAGGAACAACGAGGTCCGAGATTGGGCTGGAATGTTTTCAAGAATCCATCAATGTGCTGAGCAGATCATTTCAGGAGGTTATATCCTAAGAGACATGAAGGTTACTACCAATAACACTTACATGGTTAATCATTGTGATGAAATCATTGATTCTACAAATGAGGCATAGAGTTGCCTAATAGGCATTGATAATGTAGGGACCATGTTCATGATTCTGTGATTTAAAAGAAATGAGTCATTTTAGACATGTGACATATGGGAGGCATGGTCGGGAGGATAAAGACATTAGCGTCAGTTATTCTTGGAAGACTATAGTCATAAAAAGGACAACAACAATTGTTTCATTCCATATGTGCCTTGTTCGGCAATAATAGGCCTCAAGAGAAATATCCAAGTACCTGACACCAATCGCCTCTTGGAATGTAAGAAAAATCAGTTTAACTCGAAATGAAAATATTCTAGCACCCTGAATGTGATATGGGTTTCAAAATACATGAAGTTGCATTATGCTCTCAACATTAACTAACACAAGGAATAGATATGCCACAAACCCATGAGGATGAAAAACGAAGTTGAACACTTGTGAGATTATTATCATTCTAACAGCTTAACCCTTTACAATAGTTGATCATATATGAGAGGACTAGAGATACAACAAACTTGTCTTTCAAATCAATATGCTCACCATATGTGCTAGAATCTGAAACATCCACCTGAAGTGGGGAGGAAAGTCGTTGTAAGGCTGCTTAACTTTCAACCACACACGAGTGCAATCATATAGCTAGGAAATCTTAATGTTGGTATGAAATCATGTATTGATTAGAGAGAATGAACACTTTGCTATGAGCTAGACATGTTTCTGCCATAATAACTCTCAAGCTGTAATATCAGGCCACATCATGGGCAACTACTATATTAGGAACAAAGTGAGTTAGTCACTGAGGAATGATCTAGGTAGACATGAAAGTCATACTGAGATAGGTAAACAAAAAGATCTTCATGTGACAAATTTGTGAAAATCTCAAATTTTCCAGAAACTTTATGCGGATAAGTGACCCCTTTTAATTGACAGGTACACATATGATAGGTGCTGAGATATGCTCTTATGTTACTAGACAGTGAAAATGATTCATGATAGTATTCATAAAGGAGTGAAGTTATTGTTCAAACCATAGGATCCACATATACCAGAGAGAAAAAGAGTGGCTCAAGAAGGATCTCAACACTAGGATGCTTTACATTGGATTTGATACCACATAGGCAAACTTTGTGACGATGCATGCATAAGCACAAGTGGGCATATGTTATCCATTGGAATCAAAAGGTTCCGTCAGAAATTCATTAGGTATAGTCTCTTGTCGAGAATTTAGGAAAGTTAGCCTAGGGTTATAACCCAATTCAAGGAGCTCATTATAGAACTCAATTTCTCAAGAGGCTGTATATATAAGGAATTGTGATAAAGGGGCTTCACGAATACTGCGTCTCGTTCAAAGAGTAGATACAGAGAACGACTCATAAAGTTGTTCCGGTTCTATCCCAACTTCCATAGTAACATAAGGAGTGACATATGACAAAGTGGAACCGGAATCAATAAGAGCATACACATCATGAGATTGGATAGTCAATATACCTGTAACCATATCTGGAGAAGCCTCAAACTTTTGACGCCTCCTCATAGCATAAAATCTGCTGGGCCCTCCCGAGCTCTGAATACCATCCCTAGATTCTCCACGCCCTGCGGGCGGTATAGTGCCTCTAGCTGGGGGAGGCATTATGGATGTAGTATCTATGGAACTGAATGGTTGTGTCGCTCCCCCGCCCATGCTCTGGCGAGACGAATGACAATCTCTATGAATGTGACCCCTCATACTACACTTGTAACATACATAGGTACCATAGTGACATACTCTCGGATGACATCTCCCACACTTCACACAACGGGGATGAGGTCTGCTAAACTGACTCGTCCCACTGACCTGATATTTATCCCTTTTGCATACATTATAAGCATCCCCCTTATCCTTCCTCCAAGCTTCAAATGCGGGAGTAACAATTCCAGCACCGGATTGCTGTGTAGGCCTTATTGAATTTCCCAAACCTGCCACCCCTAACATAGTGCTAAGCATACTCACCACACGACGCCAAATGTTACTTCCCGAACATCGGATAGACCGGGATGGGTGTACCCAACCTAGGGAATTTGTTCTTCTTGTGCCCCCTCTTTCCATAGCCATAACATATTTCAAGGGTCATCCAACATGTTCCCAAGTGGCGCTTGCTGCAAATCACACAACCTGGTTCATTAGCACCAACAACCCTCTTTTATTTCTTAGATTCTCTCACAACACGATCTGGTGGTGTGGTGACATTGGTAGGAACAAGGACACTTCCCTTAGCAACAAGTTCTTCTAATCCCTCCACGGCTCGACGCATTTTCCTAAAGAACTCTTGTGTAATCTCCCCCAGATTCAATGGCGCGGTCATTCCCTCCTCGCTACTTCGAACTCGTGGATTACTCATCTGGAAAATGAGACATGGCAAGGAAATTAACTTCCTAAATGTCCATGTAGCCTCCTCATTATTAGATGTGGTCGACAACACACTGATAATAAGGACACTACTAGACACAGCTCCGAGACATCCTAGGACACTTTAAAACCTGGCTCTGATACCAAGTTTGTCACGCCCCAGACTCGGGGAGCGTGACCGGCGCTCAACCGAGAGAACTCGGACGAGTAAGCCTGTTAGATTTCCTTCTATCCAAACTCATCCATGAATAAAGAGGAGATGTACTCCATTAATCAAACACTAAAAAGATTTTATTAATAACTTCCTTTTCATTCCCATTAGCAGTTTCATTCATAATTTCTAAAATATTATGAGTTTATAAAATTAACGAAAAACATGATTTTCAAATACTAACATTTCTAGTTCAATTCCCAACATCAACCACAACCTACAACCTGTCTACGGAGCCTCTAAGTACAATAGAAGAGTAATATAAAAATGCGGGCAACAAGGCCACAGCTATACCTCAAAACACAGTACATGAAAAACAAAAGATACATGACCCCGAAATGAAGTGGGGCTCACCAAATCAGCTGAAAAGAGTGTACTGCTATCACTGATCAATGCCTCCTACTGTAGAACCACCTGCATCCATTAAAGATACAGCGCCCCCGGCAAAAGAGACGTTAGTACTGTCAAATAACACTAGTATGTATAGCTAAAAGTCCTCTTTCAAAATAGAATGCACATATAAGAAAAGGCAACACATAGAAACAGCAAGTCACAATCAACAATATCCAAATGTCCAGTTAAAACATAATAATTTTCAAAATACAAACTTCATATATAATTTTGGTTGGGAGACCACCGTCTTTGTTAGCACGGAGTCCGATCACTCCCGATCAGCTAGGCCATCTCTTTACGGACAATGTGGTTTGACAGATGATGCGAAAGAAAGTTGTTACCAAGAGTAGTACCACCATGTGCGCAACATGGCGTCCGATCTCCACCCGATCAGCTAGGCCGTCTTCCCACATATGCCTTGTGGGTTGACTTTTCCAATCCACAATTATTACCAGTTTCATCCCAATTAAGGGGAATAATATCACAATTTCACCAATATTTCAATTTCATCCCAAATAAGGGGAATAAATCACAATCCATCCCTCTACCGGCACGTGTAGTTTCAGGTGTGGGTCTTATGACCCACCCTTCCTCGGTTTTGATAATGATTCTCACAAAAAAAAATTTGATTTGATTTGCACACAGAGGTAACATAAATACAATTGTACTCACGTCAACATCTTTCACATTGTATAAATTATCATTAGTATTTTTAGACATTCACAACACCGATATTTCCTTAGCTCATTTGGCCATTCACAAGATTCTTTATTCCTGGTATGATGGCCATATTTCATATTCCACACTTTCACCTCTTTCAATTTCAAAGATCACCATCAAATATCAACATATAGAATATTTTAGAAATCATATACTTCAAATCCATTTGTAATAGGAACTTTAAACACAAATGGTTTCTTCCCAAAGAATGGAGCATACCAACCAGTAATAAAAACACACATCAAAACCATAAACAATCAATACACCATTTATTCTTGCAATACTCTTCCCGAGAAATGACAATATACAATTTCAACACATGAGTATGTACGAACTCGAATCACACTGGATATATTTATAAAGCAAAGCATTAGTTAAAACAACCACTTATGGGCATGAATTGAGTATAAAAGCTTTTAGGCAATTCTATTTTCGAAATTATTTTTAAACAGTTTAGTCGAGGCTCATTTCATAATCTTTATCACACCCTCTCATTTCATTGGCACCACTAGCCATAATTATAACTTAAATTCTTGGCACAGTGACCACACTCTATATCCCAATTCACTTATTTCATTTTCAAGCATCTTTATAGATTATCAACAACAAGACATTCTCAATCAAGACTTTAGGTACACATATGAGCAATTTAGAGCCTTAAACATATCGAGTTTTTCTCACACAATTTGGCATACTAGCTTTCATTTGAAACACGACTCAAAGCCGTAACATTTTAATACGCAACCCATACTTTGAAACTTATGGGAACATTATGGAATTCGATTCTAAGAGAGAAAGTTTAGACAACATACCTTGATGGAGCTCTTTAGTACTACTAAAATCACCCACTACTCTTACAACTTCAATCTACATCAACATAATTCAATTGGACCAATATTAGTAAAGATTTCTAGGTTTTTGGTCGTTTTGGCATTTTATCAAATATCTAGAGTGCATAGCATTCAACTACCTCTAGTAATGGTATTTCTTCATCCAACAATCCTTCCTTACCACCAAAAAGAGATACTACAACATCCTTTGTCCACTAACTACCTTTTTAGCACCATTATAATCATCAATGAACTCACATCTACCAAATTTTACTAATTAACTCATTATAAAATCTCTACAATACTCAATAATCTAGTTTAATTAATTATGGATACCAACCACCATATCATAAGTGCTAGTACTTATTCCTTGCTCATATATTCACTATCAATCCATGCATGTAGGTTTAAGGGTGAAAGATTACCTCTTGTAGACCAAATCCTGAAAGTCAACTTTTGGGGTGTTCTTGAGATTTTGAAGAAATCCTATGGAATCCAATACAAAACCTTGTTGTAACTAGTGATTGAGAAGTGAAATCATCATAAAAACACACTTAGAAACTCACCTTAAGTGTGTATTGAAAGCCTTGGCCGGATGGGTGATGGAGAGACCCTAGTGAGGTTTTTCTTATCAAATCTCTCCTTTAAGTATGTCCAAACATTATAGGCATTGGTTGAGTATATTATTCCATTTGTTAGTTCTTTAGACACTGAATTGGCGATCCAGGATAGCACAAAGGCATTACATCTTTCTCATTCGTGTTCTATGTCACTCTTGTACTGTTCTTTCCGACATTTTCCGTTTATGAACTCTAGCTTATGTTTGGCTAATAAGGCAACTCGCATGGAATTACTCTAAGTTGTATAGTTTTCTATTCCCGTTAGTTGTTGAGGGATTAGAACACTATCTGGACTATCGGAAGGATGTAAGTAGAGAGGATGTCTAGGGTGTATGTCCGTGAACTTTTCTCCGTTGTCCTTCTCAGTTTCCAAAGTTGCGTTCGTCATCATCAAAGCTTGAAATCAGTGAATCGAAGATAGATTCAAGGTCGATCTTCAAGGAAAAGCTTACTCTTTGCCGGAATTTATGAATTATGAGATGAATCGCAAACCCTAAGTGAATCACCCAAATCTCTGCCGAACTTTCTTAACTTCTCACTTCTCCAACGAAATTGAGTGAATATCTCAATAGTCAATACTAGCCTTCAACTCCTCAAAAAATCAGCTCGAAACCGCCATGAATCTATGGTTCTAATACCATATTCAAAGGGAAATGGGAGCTGTTCTTCGAGCTATGAAGGAGATAGCAGAAAGAGAGAGAACAGAATGTTCTGGAAAATTTAGACTATATTATTCCATCTCACTTTACACGTGGGTAGTCACTTGTGTATATATCACCTTACTAACTACTTCTAACAATAAATATAACCATCTGTTAACACTAAACTAATTCTAACTAATTATGTACAACTTACACTGCTAATGTACAACTCTACACTGCACATATTGATTTCAATAGAGGGGAATAAGATACTGATAGATATTGCCAAAAGATTTTTAAAAGAAATCCATTGCTTTCTGAATTTATTTTAAATTTTTTTTGGTCAATGACCGTTAATTCATGTGCTCTTGCCATTTTAACACTACTTCAAAAGTCTAACTTTGAAATTAGTGGTAGTATCATAAGATTTTCATTTGCCAAAAATTGTCAATTCTTTAAATTTGGCTATTTGTTATATTTGACTGTATGATAAAGATTACGACAAGACTTTGAGACTTATGGATTAGATAATTAATCTATGAAATTCCTATCGTTTTTTACATCTTATTTTGGCAAATGACATCCATATGAGTAAAAAAATGTACGATGAAGACATATAAACTTGGGAGGGGCATCCAGTCAAGGAAATGGAGCTTAGCTTATAAAGATTTTAAATTTTTTATTTAGAGTAGCATTTTTTCAATGTACCCGGGGGGGGGGGGGGTTGAATCTACTAGTAGTAACACTGATATTAATATTGGCAACTAGCACTAGTAGTGTTCTTTGGAAATCAACAAGGCTATTATTACACATATTTGGAGGATGCGAAGAAATATGTAGATTTTTTTGGCTATCGAAGGTCACAACCACGAAGAAGTTATAATAGTCTGGAAGTTACCGTTTAAGAAAATAAAGTTTCTTATCCTAGCTGATTTAGGTAATATAACTTACTAGAGATTTAAGTAATTCTATTAAATTTTTCCAATGTAAAAAGAAAAGCAGTCAAAGAGACGCACTTTAGATTCTGTGGACTGAACATATTCTTTGAGAATATATAAATCGTAGGCAACATGAGATTGGCGTGAATTAGCAGCAACAACCCTAAAAACCAAGGGGCGACCGGAATATTAAATTCACAAACCAGCCAAACAACCTCAAATATCCGTTATCCACAGTGTCGCTACCTTTTCAAGTGCTGACAGAGATTCAAGCCTAAAAATATCTTTACCTCTGATATTTTTCTTTCTTTGACAAAACAAAAATCCAACAATTGTGAGTATTCTTATAGTAGTAGATAAATTGATCTGAATTCTGAGTGAATTTCTTGGTAAAATGGACCCTGCCCAAGAAGCCCAGAACAGAGAAGCTTTTCGGCAAGCTGTTATTAACACACTTGAACGCCGTCTCTTTTACATCCCCTCTTTCAAGATCTACCGTGGCGTTGCTGGCCTTTACGACTATGGCCCTCCCGGTTGTGCCGTTAAATCCAACGTCCTCTCTTTCTGGCGCCAGGTATTTTTCTTTCTCTTACTATCAGAATTCTCAATTTTGTGTTATAGTGCTTTCCAATTCAGTTACTCAACTTTATGTTAGGGATATGTGCTTTTACGCTAAATTGGGGTAATTAACTAGATAGTGAACATTAATAATATGGGTTTAATTAGTCAAAATTGGGGGTTTTCTTTCATATTTATATGATACTTCAAATGGTGACTTGCTGTTCTGTAATTCAGCATTTTGTTCTTGAGGAGAACATGTTAGAAGTTGATTGCCCATGTGTTACGCCTGAAGTTGTGCTAAAGGCGTCAGGTCATGTCGATAAGTTCACTGATCTAATGGTGAAAGACGAAAAGACGGGCACTTGTTACCGAGCAGATCATTTGCTCAAGGACTTTTGCAAAGACAAACTTGAGAGAGATCCTAATCTTCCAGCTGAAAAGGCCGCGGAATTCAGGCACGTGCTTGCTGTTTTGGATGATCTCTCTGCTGAAGAGCTCGGTGCTAAGATTAAGGATTATGGCATTACTGCTCCTGATACCAGGAATCCTCTTTCTGCCCCTTATCCTTTCAACCTCATGTTCCAAACATCCATTGGGCCTTCTGGCGTAAGTCCTGGGTAAGAATATCTTTAGAGCACACATAATATAGAAGTGTGCTAACCCATTACTTTTGTGCTTAGTTTGTCATAAGTCTTTTTGTTATAATTTATTGCCTCTGCAATTGATTTTCCTGCAGTTACATGCGTCCCGAGACTGCTCAAGGCATTTTTGTTAACTTCAAGGACTTGTACTATTACAATGGAAATAAGCTTCCTTTTGCGGCTGCACAGATTGGTCAAGCTTTTAGAAATGAGGTTCATAAAATCCATATCTTATTATTGCCTTTATTCTTTTGATGTGTATCCTGGTCATATTTGTATATTTTCGACCAAGCAAAAATATCATTCTTTTAGATCCAAACTAAGCCTTTGTAATTCGGATAGTGTCTATTTTGCAAAAATTATAACATGAGGTCTCAGTAGATTACTGTGTCAAATCCTGAATGATGGAATAGTTGCCAGGGCAACAAAATTTATCCACATTGCTGATAATCAGAATCTATAGACTGTTCTATTTTATTTTGTTCCTTGGGTATGACGAAGTAGACATAGATGATGCTTCAAACTTGAAACTGATAGCATATGCTAATACATTTTGGTCGCCATATTAGGCAACCATAGGCTTTAACATTTTACCTAACTGTTCTTTTTTGGGTCAATTCATATTTGATCCATATGTTACTGAAGCTTTCTAAATTTATTTAACCTCTTTAATTAACTCATAGATGGAGCATGTTTATGTTCAAAACCATGTTTGCTTTTTTGGTATATGCAGATCTCACCACGTCAAGGTCTCCTGAGAGTCCGTGAATTTACACTGGCTGAGATTGAGCACTTTGTTGACCCGGAGGATAAATCTCATCCAAAATTTCCTGATGTTGCAAACTTGGAGTTCTTGATGTTCCCGAGAGAAGATCAGGTTTCTGGAAGATCAGCTAGGAGAATACGTCTTGGTGAAGCAGTTGTCCAGGTAAGATAAAGTCAACAATTAACTTCTCGGTTTCTTCCTAGTCTCCTGGATAAATCCTCTATTTTTTCCATTATACATGTTTGAATGAGTCATCACTGTTGCTTCTGCAGGGAATTGTCAACAATGAAACTCTTGGATATTTCATAGGGAGAGTATATCTATTTCTTACTCATCTTGGTATTGACAAAGACCGGCTACGGTTTCGTCAACATCTTGCAAATGAAATGGCACATTATGCTGCAGACTGTTGGGATGCTGAAATTGAATGCTCTTATGGATGGATTGAGTGTGTTGGTATAGCTGATAGATCTGCGTATGACTTGCGTGCTCACACGGTGAGGCTTACTTAAGATAGCCACATACTGTTAGTTCTTTATATTCTTCACCCCACCCACCTCCCAAGTCTTTTCATATGGTACTTCATCAGTTGCTTGGTGTTTCCAAATTCACTGTTTACTTCTTTTCAGTATCTATCTGTTAACTTATGGTTCGCCTAGCGTTTCATGCAAAATGAGCATAACTTTTCTTAGTATACTATCCTACACTGAACTGAGTCATGCATTGCAGGATAAAAGTGGTGTGCCTCTTGTAGCCCATGAAAAGTTTCCAGAGCCCAGGGAAGTAGAGGTCTCTCTTTCTTTCAACTTGTGCCCAAGAGATTGTGGTCTATAATATAACCCTGAATAAAATTTGTAAAACATGCTTACTAGCTTCATGTGTTATCTCTATTTTCAGAAGCTTATTATAACTCCAGCTAAAAAGGAGTTGGGTCTTGCTTTTAAGGGTAACCAAAAGATGGTGGTTGAAGCACTGGAGGTACACAGCAGTATTGCATTAGTTTACTCGTTTATGCCCTTCATGTGAGGGTTAAATTCTTAAGATTATTGTTTTCTTCTGTCACAAGGCTATGGGTGAAAAGGAAGCAATGGAAATGAAAGCAGCATTGGAGTCTAAGGGGGAGGCTGAATTTCATGTTTGCACCCTCGACAGGGTTGTCACTATAAACAAGAATATGGTGTCCATCTCTAAGGAAATGAAGAAGGAACACCAGAGGGTTTTCACTCCATCAGTCATTGAACCATCTTTTGGTATTGGGAGGATAATATACTGCCTCTATGAGCATTCTTTCAACACAAGACCTAGCAGAGATGGTGATGAACAAATGAATTTTTTCAGCTTCCCTCCTATTGTAGCTCCTATAAAATGCACTGTGTTCCCATTGGTTCAGAATCAACAATATGAGGAAGTTGCCAGACAAATTGCTAGGTCGCTGACTGCCTATGGGATCTCGTATAAGATTGATATAACAGGTAAGCTCGGCCTCGAGAGTTATTCTAAGCACTAGCTTTGGCCACAATAATGTTAAGTTCTGAGTAAGTCACAATTTTTCTCTCTAATTTCCCTTAAAAGCTACCTGGATCAAGGGTGTTTTAATATTTATTCCCATCCCATTCATAATCATTACATCTCACCCGTCTACTCATTTTGCCACTTCTGGAGTAAATAAGTTGAGCTTTCAGCTGCTTGCTAATTATTTTCTTATCCTTTACTCTTTGGACAGTGATAAGAAATATTGACATGTCAACATTACTTAAAATTCCTAAGAAAATGTGCTTTCTACTTTGTCCTAAAACGAACATACATAGGTTAATCAAATTCCAACATTGGTTGCAAATTGGGTTAAAGTTTACTGGGGAATTGCAGCCAAGGGTGTGACCTAGTAGTCGATGAAGGGGGAATGAGAGATTATGCTTCGAATCCCACCGTAGGCTAAGAAGGTTGGTGATTATTCTCATTTGCCTAAGCATTAGTGAATAGAGTTACTCAATACTTTTAGTGGTATTTGTGGTCCGGCCCTTCCCCAGACCCCACGCATAGTGGGAGCTTAGTGCACCCCAGACCCCACGCATAGTGGGAGCTTAGTGCACCGGGCTGCCCTTTAATACTTTTAATGGTGGGAGATGCAAATAACCAATGGAACAGTCAAGGCGCATGAGCTGGCCTGGAACATATAAGAGAGAAGGGAGAAAATTCACCCGGGAATTATTGAGTTCACTATATGAATTTTAAACAAATATTAAGTTATTGACATGATGTATTGTTCGATTGTTCATTAAGGTCCACCTGTCCAGGTTAATATTTTCCATCTATCAAATTTGTTTGCTCTACTCTCTAAATGTGACTGATAGTAACTTATTTTAGCTCATTGCTATGAACTTTAAAGTCTGGCTAAGGTTGGTGTTTACACTCCTGACAACTGCTGGGTTCACATGGTCTAAATGCAGAAATTTGAGTTTACTTCATCTTCCTTTTGATTTACCATGCACCCTTGTGCTTGTATCTTATATATCTCTATAGGATATATAGATTTACCATAACCTGAACATGTCTGCATCGATACACTGTTATCATATAATATGCTAAAGTTTACCTTGTATACCACTAGATTTTGACTGATGTAATATTTGGTGGGCATATCATAACAATGATTACCTGTCTTTGTCATTGTGCTACAATATGTATATTTTGTATTTTTTGTTAATGCTTTCCTGACTTTTACACTATTGTATTTCTTCTTTATACTGTTGTGATTTGTATGCTTGCTTGGAATCGATGGTCTACCGGAAATAGCCTCTCTATCTGTATAAGGTAGGGGTAAAACTGCGTACATAATACCCTCCCCAGCGCCCCTATTTGTGAGATACATTGGGATGGTTGTTGTTGTATGCATATTTTGTTTTTGGTTTTGATGAACTGGTGGTGCTTTAATTATTTGATACTTAGTTGTGGTCCTTGTGATTTTGTGTTTTAGGTACGTCAATAGGGAAAAGGTATGCAAGAACCGATGAACTTGGAGTTCCCTTTGCCATTACAGTGGATTCAACATCCTCTGTGACAATCCGTGAAAGGGACAGCAAGCAGCAGATTCGTGTGAATGTGGATGAAGTAGCATCTGTTATTAAGGAGGTAACCGATGGTCAGAGCACTTGGGGTGATGTGTTGTGGAGATACCCTACTCATTCTTCTTGACCCACTGAATTGAGAATGTTTTACTTAATAGCCTGAATTGTTTACCCGACATTGACAAACTTCTTTGATATACCAATTTGGATGTAATCGTGGTTCATTCTTATTCTCTTCTTTTGTCTTTGTCCAGTACTAAGCTATCTCTGTTTCCTAAGAAATATTTACATGACAATAGTAGACATCAAGATTATCAAACCATTAGTATATGTCACAAGTTCTAAACTAAAGCAGTTACAGAATTTGCAGAACTGAATTGAGGGACACCCATGTTATGCAGATATTTTAGTCTCTAAACCGAAAAGATTACATCACAAGTAGAACAAAGTAGGAAGTAGATATAGGGGCAAGCAAAGTCAGAAAAGATTAAACTGAGTACTCTACTCTCAACTTAGAAATGCGGCAGGTGATCACCAACACCACCAGAAACCGAGCTAGAAGCAGCAGCAGCAGCGTTGCTTCGTTCAGAATGGCAAAGCTGGCGGAGCCTGGTGGGGACATACCAAATGGCGAGTCGAGGATGTGCATTAAAGATGGTGTCGATATCCCAGCCTTGTCGAGCAGCTATGGCCACCAGGGGCTTGTAACATGCCTGTCTCCATGCCCCAACATTCTCTCCTCGCTCCTTGAAAGCTCTTCTTAGCGCATTGGAGGCCTCCTCATCAAGGCAATGAAGTGCGTAGCAATGCACGTAGTGTCGCATTTTTGGCTTATTTATGTAGCTTGCCCCTGCCTTCTTCGCGTACCTGAACACCTGATTTGTTACCTGCAATTTCGACATAATATCATCCTGTCCATTTTCATTCCATAGGATAACATTACTGTAAGATGATTAATTTTTGCACCGTAACAATTTCAAAAGCTAAAATACGTCAGTTTGATAATTGCTTTTCCTAATTTTAATTGCCAAAAACTAACTTCAAATAGTTGATTTTTGATGGAGAATACTAGAGGATTGTTTAGTTAATGAACAACATATTGTGGAACAGAAACACCACAAAGTTATAAAAAATTTCATAATTCCCAAACTAAAAAGAATTATTACGGCAGCGTTTATGAGTTGCTAGTTTAATTGTCCCTCAGAGACAGAGACGGGTACCATACAATGACTCAGCCAAAAAAATAAGCGCCTAGCATAAGCCTAATTTATTAAAATCAAGCTTTGGCTCCTAAAAACTAAAAAAAAAAAAAAGAATAAGAAAAGAAAGCTTTATTCATACTAATTCGCAAACAAAAAACGTTGAAGTGTTAAACTCATACGTTGGTCAATGTGTAGAACTTCGATGAGGCAAGGACAAGCTCACAGGTGGAACCACTTGAGTGAAAGTACAAAAGGAGTAATGGGCCGAGGGCGAAATTCATTAAGCTTTATGGTTCAGCCCATCAATTCCGTACCTTAGCTGTCGAGTTCTCTTCCGGACAGCTAATGGTTACCTTGACCCAATTAACGAGGTCTTCTCAACCCACATTCATTTTTATGCCCAACCTTTTCCCAACCAACTACTACCTAGAATTTTTATATTCACTCAAAATTTTAAAAAAAAACTAAATATACTATACTCAGCTCCATTTATTGAATAAAGCCAATATATTTTAGTAATTAAATTACAATAATAACAATAAATCCAGTATAATCTGATAGCATAGAGTATTTTATCAGTGTGATGAATTGTAATATCAATTCGATATTCTTTTAAATTATTTTACAACTTAGAAACATCATAAAAAATTTATGTCAGTTTCATAACTAAAAATATCTCATCATAAAAGTTGTATGACAATATCGATAAAATAGAAGATGTGTGTTTATGTTAAGGAATCCAAACAACAAAACATGTGTTAAATAAATTATAATCCATGGATAAGGACATTTTTATCACGTAAAATTAGTTAAGGGCGCGAATTATTTTTGAATTGTAAAATAGTTTTTTAATTAAATGAAAAAAGAGAGAGATAGAAAAGAAGGTGACCTTAGTGGGACATTTTTCACCACGTTCCTTGGCAATATTCTGAACTTGAATCAAGAAATCCCGGCATTGCTCGTAGAGGTGGAACAAGTAATCCAAGCCGTTCTTTTTCCCACGCGCCACCTCACCTGGCTCCGTCACGATAAAAGGATGCTCCCTTTGCCTCTCGCTTATTCCTCCCCCGGCGTCGTTAATATTCCACTCATCTTCTTGACCTTCCTCCGTTTCTTCATCCTCCTCCGCCGACGCTCTTCCCCTTCTCTCCCTCCCCGTCGACACCACCTTCTTCCTCCTTCTTTGTTTCATTCTTCCACCGCCAACTGCCGCCACCACTTCCCATGTCGTTCCCCCTCCGCCGCTTCCAACTGCTTCTCTCTCTTGCTGCTGCACTGGTTCCTCAGACAACCCTACTTCACCATATATATATATTTACACAAATTGAGAACTTATATCATGTGAAGGAAGAAAGTGCTACACCTACCTATACGTTTTTACTTTGACACACGTTTAAAAAATCGTCATGACACCTTAATGAGTACATACAAAATATATCTAATTACTCTCAATGTCTCATTTTATGAGACAGAGTATAAGGTTAAAACACTTAGTTTTCATGTGTATTAGAATATTAATTTTTTATAACTTTTAAATAAAATAACATATATTTAATTTGAGTGAGAATCACTTTAAACATAGTTAACAATCCAAAATATCTATAACGAGTACGAAAAAATTGTAGTAAAGAAAATTATTTACCTCTCAGATCAGTAGAGTGATAGTATTACATAAGAATGAACTAGAGATGGTCAAATATGGAATATGCAACAAGAACCCTAATACCTTATAGTTGCTTGGTTGCATGCATCAGTAAAGATAAAGTATTTTCCTATAGCTAGGCTCGTGGTTCAGGTTCAATATAACAGTGGCTCCACAAATTAAACATCATGCTATTTCGAAAAAATTATGCATGTTATTATCTACTAGAAATACGTAGCAATTCAATTCACAGTTCGTTAACTAGCTACTCTTAAACATTTAAATACCAACTACGTGCTCCTAATAAGTTGAATTTGGTCTTAGAAATCACTCGAACTGGTTATGTGCACTTGTATATCCAAGTGCAAGTATATACTCTAGGAGTTATCAAGTTCAAAGAAAACAACCTTCTTGTGAGAGAGCGTCAAGGGCATTAGTTCCACCATCAGACAGAAGGTGGCCGCGCCGCCGTAGTTCTTCCTCCTCAAGCCTCCGCCGTTCCGCCCTGATTGCAGCTTTGATACCGTACCTTTCTCCGACGAGGAGTTCCCATCTGAAAATCTGTGAAAGGCTATTCATCATATCATCAAGTTCCTCATCTTTCATGTCCAATAGAGTATTCACCGTAAAACCTAGCTCCGCTATTTTAGCAGCAGTGTAATAACGTATACCGTAAGCTTGAAACAACTCCTCTAGCCCTCCTAACTCCCTTGTCCTAATGGAATAGGCCGCCGATAGAGGCTGCGGCGGTGGCAGAGCTGGTGGTGGAGGAGGAGGCGCCACCGCGGCTTCCAACAGCCGGGTTGGCGGTGGCATTGCACCTCTAGGGTCCCATTTGAACAAACTCGCTGAGAAAGCCTCTGGGTCCATATGCTATAACAATGCACACACTTGGGTTAAATGGAATGAAAGGGTTAAAAACTGTTGCTACATATAAGAGTTTACCTTCTGACAGCGTAAAACAAATATGTATATCAATTATTTATTAGGTAATTACACAATTTACAACTAAAACACTTTAAGTTTTTTTTTTTAACACTATCATCGTATAAACATTTAACTTATCTAAACCGATAATTCAAATAAATTTTACACTATGATGTAATTGAAAAGGAGCCTTGGAGCAACGGTAAAATTGTCCAAGTGACCTATAGGTTACAGGATCGAGCCATTCCTTGGGGTGCTGTCCTTCTCCGAATTCTGCGTGAATACGGAATGCTTTGTGCACTGAGCTGTCTTTTTACTATAATGTCATTCAAAAATATCAGATTACCTAGCTAATATAACATATAAAAGCAGGGGCGTATCTAGGGGCCATTTGAACCCATGCTCCTCGCCCTAAATATCATGTATAGTAATGCTATATTTTTCCAAAAATATTTAAATATACGTGTGTGCACTCATGCTCAAAGTATTATATGATGTGATGGTTATTGAGTGTACCTCTCGAGGTGAGGTTGTGAGTTCAAATCTTATGTCAATCTTGTTATTTTTTTCCTTTTTTTTTCTAAAAGTAGACGCCCACGGGAGATGGACGTGTCTGGTGTTATTTTTTGCGTATTAATTAAGAACTTTTTCTTTTTATTTTTTTTTTTGTTTGGTTTATTCTTTCAAAATTTTCACACGTTGAAATTCCTATTCTTCTTTTGTTGTAAAATCTTATATGATTAAACAAAATGTATATATTAACTAGTCGCAGTATATGATGTAGCATATAGTCAATGTGTTCAGCTGATCTCAATATTTTCAACATGAAAAATAGATATAGATGTAAGAACTTTACTATTTAAAAAAAAAATAAACTTATAATTTCAAAAGTGCAATGGATACGCATTCGTAAGAAATAAAGGTTGAATCCGTAAAATTGCTATTCTGGATCCACCTCTTCTTAATAGTGTACCAATCCTGTCAAAATCCTGAATCCGCCTCGGTATAAAAGTAAGTTGATATTGTTGAAGTTTTTCTGTCGTGTATATGATATAATCAAACTCTATAAATAAAAGTTTTACATAGAGTACTTTTTTTTAAAAATCTTAACTTGAAAATATTTTGTAATTTTTTCTGGGAATTGCATCAGAGATAACTGAATACCAATGTGCTTTTCTGCTTTTGCATACTGAGGAACGTACGATAGAGGACTGTTGCAAGGGACTAAGAATTATTTGTTTTTTCTGAAGAGGGACTATCCTAGTTCCAATCAGACTAGATATAGGCCTTAGGGGATTGAGAACGAACTAGTCAGAGAAACACGGCGAGTATCTAGTTTTCAACTCTTTCAGGACTTTATGAAACCATTTTGGGACTACGTTTAAGACTTTACTCATTTTAGAAAGTTGGCCTAATTATAGTTGTGACACAAATTATGCACCACTCCAGGATAGATTTTTAACTTATATGTGGTTACAGCATAAAGAATTTTCACACCCACTAGCATGTCTGAATGGTTATCTATTAAGTAATGTTTATCTTTTAATTGACTTGAGGATAATTTAAAATTTCATTTACACTCTTCCGTGGCATTTGTTTATTATATATATATTTTGAATGTCAACCTAAAGTTTAGTATTTAACTTTCAAATTTTTTAAACTTATAATGTATTGGTTTTCAACAATTAAATTAACTGTTTGCCCTATCACGTTCTTATTACTCCTAAATAAAGGTAAATTCTGTTTGACATTTTTCTTTTTGGTGAATGCCAATATGATATACTACGTACTTATTTACTTATGTGAATAACCACTCATGCAATTAGTATTGTTTATGAAATATATTTCTTGTTAAAAAAGTTGTCATTAATTCTCACGATATATAACGGAGCTCTCAAGTTATCAATATTTTACATAGTAAAATGGACAACGTTGACGTCTTAAATCCAACTGGAGAGAGAGAGAGTGTGTGTAATTATTTGTCCATATATACATTGTAAAACTCATGATATGTATGTATTCTTCTGCTACATATAACAAACCTTAATGTATGTTACGAGCAATCAAAATTAGACAACACGGAGATAAGAGTAAATCTCTTACCTTGACAAATATGAAAGGTTATACAGAAACCAGCAATTAAGACTAGATGATACATAGTATGAGTCCACGACCAATCAGAAAGGCTTGCTTGTTGACAATAGTGGATTTAAAATTTAGACGTTATCACTTTTAAGTTGAGATAAAATAGGTTCGTAATATCTAACTCTATTATATTCTTTGCGCCACTCGTTGTTGAATCGATTAGCTGAAATTATACCTCGGAATTATGATGAAGGTGCATTCTTCACCGTTATTAGATACTCCCTCCATCCCTATTTACGTGATGGTGTTAGGATTTCGAGAGTCAAACGAATTATTCTCATAACTTTTTCATATGATTTTTAAATATTTTAAATTATTAATTATTGTACTAATAGTATTTTTACATGTCTTTCGGAAACAACCTCTCTACTCCCTCGGGATAGGGGTAAGGTCTACGTACACACTACCCCAGACCCCATTAGTGAAATTTCACTGGATCGTTGTTGTTGTATAATATTTTTACATAGTTTTTAAATATGTTAATTTTATTTAGAAAAATTTAAAAATTATATGTCCAAATATACAATCAAGATTAATAAGTTTGAATCTTAAAAAAAAAAAGTTCGCATAAATTGGGACAAAAAGAGTAGTTTTTTCCTTCAAAAATGTACTTTTTGCTCGAGCGAGGAGTATGTAAAGTAAAGGATTCAGTTGAAGGGGAACAAAGTTAGAGACATTTAAGAAACACTATTACTTGGCAAAGTTAAAGTAGGATGCAGGGGAAGTACGTACAGAAAGAAGCGTCAGATGGAACAGTTCAAAGTTTGATGATATATATGCCAAAGAACTGAGCTTAATAATCTTTCTGTAATCTAATAAACTGTTCCCTTTGTACTTTCCAAAGACTAAAAAAAAGAGAGTAGCTTCTCTCTTTTTCATTCACATTTTTAAATTTATATACTAGTGCCAATTCACAACCACAATAACTTCTTCCAATAAGGGATCGTTTGGTTTGAAGACAATCTCAGTATAATTAATCACAATATAATTAATCTCAACATAACTAATCTCAGTATAATTGACTGTTTGATATGTATGTATTAGTTCTGAGATTGTCAATTTTATTGCTTTATTCTGGGATTACTTATCCCGGGATTACTATTCCACCCCTGGCAAATATACGTTATCCCGGTACTACTTTTAATTTTGGGATAACTTAACCAAACAAAAAATAAGGCGGTACTAAATTTTTATCCAGGATTATTTTAACGTAACCCCTAATAGTATACGAGAAATTGATAAAAATGTTCTCTTATGTTTGAATATAAGTTTAAAAAGTCCTTTGAATATAATCCATCACTTTGAGTCGATTGAATTTGCCAAAAGTAATACTTTTTATTTTGATCATATATTTAACAAACTGATGGGATTGTTAGAATTACGGGAATTGTGAATAAAAGAATGATTTAAGAGAAACAATATTTGGAGGTGTAATTTTTTTGATTTCAGCTATTTTTTATTTATCTCCTAGTGTCTCATACAACTTTTTGTGGTGCAGTTTCTACTATTATTGACGAAATTTTTATGGTATTTCTGGTTAATTTTTTTTTTTATAGTTCTCATTAAATCTTAGTGCTAGAATTTGTTAAAATTTGGCGATTGCCAATTGAGAAAACTAAAACTGTTCAAAAGAATATTTCAAACCTACCCCAAACATAGGATCCTAATATAACTCCAATCTACACGTATTTACGAATGTATGCATATTGGTGATTGTTGTATGAGTTGATGATTGATTTGTCAAGATTCAAATTCATTCAAGATTGTATTCTAATCCACGAAGTTGATGTACATATTAACTCGTGTAATTGTTACATAATTTATCTATAGCAATCCACCCAAAAGTTTATTTCATTTGTTTTAGGAGAAATATGCATTTATCCACATCGTATGATGTTCATACTATTTTTTATTCATTTACTGTACATCAACCATTAATAATATATATTTGTCTCTTAAGTCTCAACTACTTCACTGGTCTGAATTTATATGCTTATTTCTTTTTCACTGTATCACATTTTGAAATGACGTCATTTTATACATTTTAATATTTATAACAGTATTATACATAAAATATTTCTCTCAGAACTACAAAGATCTGGTCAACCTTAGGACTATAAATTCTCACCTATGAAATGATGACACGTAGTAACACGACAGTGTACGAGTTCTATAAATTTTGTCGCATGGCGAAGGAGAGCTCTGGTGCAGAGAGTCGCTCGCAGCATAGATTCGCTGAACTCATTGTCCGGCTTTACTTTCTTTGGACTTTATTTGCTTTTGTCTCTTCTGTTTTACTTGGTAACCAGGAAAATTCATCGAATTAATTTTTTTTTTCATCAACTTAATTGTTTTACCTACTAATTTGATAAGATCATAAACATAATCAAATATTCAAAAATTTATATACATGACCAGTGCACAACACAAATAAATCAAGGAAGAAATCTAAGCCTAAGTAACTTTTATACTCCAGTTCATATTAGGGGTCAATACTGGAGTAGATGGACGAAGTCACTTGAGAGTTTAAGTTCTTATCCTGTCTAGATGTTAGTAGTTTTTTACATCGTTGTCTGTATGTCAAATAGATGGAAAAAGCTATATATAGGGAGGTCTAGTTCTAAAGTCAAATATGAATTAGTGGTTGTATATATCCATACTTGGTTAAATAAATTTTCTAATTGTTTGACCTAAAAAAAAAGTAACTTTTGCTCTCGTCTTCTGCATGTTGTCTTGCCAATTTTGTTATATTCTTCTAGATTGTTTTTACCATGTCTTGATTTTTCCACTAATAAACTGATTACCTATGAATAGCATTGTTAGAAAGTGATATAAGAGATTCAATAGTTTTTCTATATCAAAATACTTTTTAATTCTTATAAAGATGCGGAATATCAACGATTAAATTAAACAGATAGCTTGCACCTTAATAGCTTTGTTTGTTTTTCATCTCTCTAATTTTCTTTAAAAATCAATTCAGATTTTCAATTAGTTTTAGAAACTATCAACATTGTCACGTACGTTTGTTCCCGAGTCACAGTGAAGCAAAAAAGAATTATGGAAAAAAAAGAAAATCAATCTTGTGCAATTTTGAATTTGAGTATTCTTAATTAAAGCAAAGAATACCTTCTTTTATTTGTCAATAACTCAGATAATAATTAATCAATGTACTTTATTTTCTTGTTCCTCGACCACCACGCCAACACAAAAGAAACAAATACAAAGAAATTGAAGAAAGAAAAGTTGTAAAAAACTGAAATTCGTTTCAAAGTGTTAAATGATGGCATGTCCTAAATCTCAGAGTCTTGAGTTCATAGCAAATGTCACCTCAGGGAAAAGACAGTTAGCAAGATTCACAACTCACGTGTATCGATTAACTAAATTGAATGTCGTTTAATCGTTTGTCTAAATTACGAATAACTAAGAGGCCACGGTGTTTAGTGTTTGTTGATCGTGAAATTTTGCTAAATATTATTTTATTTTTTAAAATTATTTAATTTAGACTCCTAGAGGCTAATTTGAGCTACATAGTGGATGGATAATTGCTGCAACTCTATCCGATTTTCAATTGAAGGAAAACAAAACTGTTGGGCTTCGTCATTTTAAGCCTGTTCCAGGCCCGTGTATTTCTCCTAGAATGAGAGGCGATGGAAGAAAGATGGGAATTTATGTGAAACTATGGGTAGGGGTGCGCGTTCGGGCAATTCCGACTGGATATGAAAATTTTGGCTTAGTTTCTGTTTTTAGATTGAAGAAATGACAATCCAAATTCAATCCAAATAAGTTTGGGTTGGATCGGATTTTTTAAATTCGATTTCGGATTAATCGATTTGGATATTTTGGATTTTCGATTTTGAGCTTATAAGTTGAGATGTTTCTTCTTTTTACAAAAATGAATATCCAAATGAAGGGCTCATGTTAAATTGCTTGAAAAGTTCTTCATTCTCACCACTATCATCCAAATTAAATATTCAAGTAATGAAACTATTATCAAGGAAATGCAACAGACATTAACACAATAGATAAGAAGTAGCAATAGTAAAACCATGTCCAAATAAAAAGTATTCTGACAAAAATTTAGTAATTAATATTCAATATGAGATAATTTCTAATGGGTAGGGTATTTAACCTATTACTATTGGCATATGGATAATGGACTAAATATAAAGAATAAATTTTTTGGATTTTCGGATATCCAAAATGTCACGCCCCAAACCTGGGGAGGCGTAGCGGGCACCTAATGCCATACTCGACCCGAGCGTACGACTCTGTAACCGTGAACTGTGGAGGGGTATCTGCAATTTGGCCGATGAGGCCTACCTGCAAGCTGACAATACCAATCGAGGCCGATGAGGTCATATTCTGAATCATCTGAAAATTATGTCTCTCTCATATGAGGGTAAACATACCCAAAAGCTCATATACATAATTATGCAGGCCGACGAGGCTACCGTGAATGTCTACAACCAGCAATACCAAACTGAACATGTACACAGGGCTGGCAATGCCACAATACTAATATACAAAATATACAGGACTAGTCTACAAGTCTTTAGAGATAACTGAACTGTATCATGGTCGGAACAGGGCCTCGACCTATGAATACAAATCAGAGGGTGACTCCGAGGCCTGCGAACGCAGCAGCAGGTTTACCTTGAGTCTGCACAGCAACAGAGTCTGCACAGCTAGCTAATGATCAACTGACTTCGAAATACCTGGATCTGTACAAAAATGTACAGAAGTGTAGTATGAGTACACCACGGTGGTACCCAGTAAGTATCAAGATTAACCTCAGTGGAGTAGTGACGAGGAACAGTCAAAACACCTACTGGACTAAAATAACCTGAACAAATGTAGGTATAGGAGTAACAAAGTATGATATCTATATAAAGACTACGCGAAGTGGCAAATAGTACGGTAATTGCAATAAGGAAGGAAAAACAACAACTATCAGCGGAACATCATAATAGTGTCATAGAAGAATGAACGGAAACCCAGCCTAAATCCGATAAACACAGATAAAGAAAGGACAGGTAACAACTCAACAAAATGATTGCTTTCACACCAGGTTTTAGTCAATAAACTCCACGAGGTACCGAACCTCAAACTATTCACAGCTCACGGGTCCCAATACCTGAACCCTAACACTTGGCATCCTGTGCCGTCATTACACTTCATAACCGCATTGACGACTCACGTACCAAATAGAGTCATTCTCACATAGAAGGCAAGTAAACAAGGGTGTGCATCTATACGCAACAATATCAAGAAAACTTCTTAATCGATAAGAGTGCTCAACTACGTGTATGCTTGTGCAAGTGTCCTAACATAGTTCATGCCCGCTAGTAAGTGCAGGAAAAGAAATGGACAGCACATAGAATGTTTCCTCACAACTTTCCACAAGATAAAGCTCACACAGGTAAGTGTACCACTACATAAACATCAACAACAAGAATGCCCCCAGGCCATCACAAATCATCACAAATCAATCCCTGACAAAGCCCACCTTATCTCGCCACGTGTGCAATAATATAGTAAGTACCCGCTTTGTCTCACCACACGTGCATAATAATGTTCCCACCTTGTCTCGCCACATGCGCAACCCACACATATATATCCCGCCTTGTCACGCCGCATGTACAAATATCAATAGTAACATAGCACGACAGAAACCTCGTGCATCACAATAACAACAACCACACGGCAGAAACCCCGTGCATCACAACAACAAGTACAACAACAATAATGATAATAATACAAGGGTACGACAAATAAGTCAACTCAGAGATTCCAGAACTTAAAGAAATGGAGGAACTAATTTACAAGGAGTATCCACAATCAGGGAATGCTAGTCATAATAAGAACATCTCAACAAGAAAGGAAATACAATGTAACAATGATCCATAATATACAATTTGACAACGAGGAAGCTAACACAAGTTGAATAATTCCAAATAAGGACAAGTCAACCAAAATATAGGATATCTAACTTCTTTTAAGGTTGGGCAATTAGGAAAAGAGATACAATAAATTCAGCTAAGAATAAGCAGCGAAAAGGTAACCATAACCTTAATTAAGGCTGAACAATTACAGAAGAGATAGTAGTAATTTCAATTAAAGATAAACAGTTAGGGAAAGGATAACATGGCAATAGACAGGTAACAATTTCAGTTAAGGCACATATGAATCAAATAAGCAATAAGAGTGAATCATGAAGCAATTAATTATAATTAAGCAGGTAGAGGTGAAACTAGTAATTAAGAAGCATAAACATAACATGAACAACTGCATATTCAATGAATACAAGGGCCTAAGGACCCTAAAAGTCCAATTTTCCACAAATATGTCCGAACACGTACTCGGCACCTCACGTACACGGACTACAATTAGCATAGAAGACTCAAATCTTAAGGGGTAGTTCCCCCACACGAAGTTAGGTAAGATACTTACCTCAAAGAAGACAGACTGATACTCAAGAATGAACTTCTCGATGAAATGGCCTCTGGACGGATTAAATCTAATCAAAATAACTTCAGAGCATAAATAAAACTCATAAGAAACTATTCCGGATCATAAAGCTTCAATCTTTATCAAAATCTAAAAATTGACTCCCAGGCCCACACCTCGGAACCCAACAAATTTCACAAAACCCAAACACCCATTCTGATACGAGTTCAACCATACTAAATTTATCAAATTCCAATATCATTTCGTCCCTCAAATCATGCTTTTTCATTTTGAAAACTTTCTTCAAAAACCACCATTTTCCTTAACTCAAAACACAAATTAAATGATAAAAATAAAGATAAAATTATGGAATATAATAAATTAGGTGAAGAACTCTTACCCAATCGATTTGCTTGAAACCCCCACAAAGAATTGCTCAAAACCGAGCTCTACAAGTCATAATATGATGAAAAATGGCCTAACCCTCGATTTGGAAAACTTATATGATGCCCAGGTCTGAAAGCATCGCGAACGCGGAGAAAGGCCCGCGTTCGCGAAGAAGGAAAGTAAGGCTATCCAGAAAAACCCTTCACGAATGCGAGGGAAGGAGTGCAAACACGAAGAATAAGGAACGGAACCTACGCAAACGCGAGACGGCGAGCGCGAGCTCGAAGAAGAAATATGAGGCTGCCAGGAAGAGCTTCGCGAACGCGATGAAGGGGAAAAGCAAACCTTCGCGAACGCGAGAGGTTAAACGCGAAAGCAAAGAAGTATCTCTAGGTGGTCAGTAGTAACACTTCGCAAACGCGGAAGGTGCTTCGCGATCGCGAAGAAGGAAACCAGAAAACATGAACAACAGTTCAAAAATAGAGAAAAATGACCCGTGGCCCATCCGAAACACACCCGAGGCCCTCGGGACCTCAACCAAACATACCAACCAGTCCTAAAATACCATACAAACTTAATCAAGCCCTCGAATCACACCAAACAATGCTAAAAACACAATTCACCCTCTGATTCAAACTTGATGAACTTGAAACTTCTAATTTCTACAACTAATGCCAAAACCTACCAAACCACATCCGATTGACCCCAAAGTTTGAACACAAGTCATATTCAATCTTACGGACCTACTCCAACTTTCGGAATGGGAATCCGACCCCGATATCAAAAAGTCCACTTCCTGTCAAAATCTACGAGAATTTGACTTTCGCCATTTCAAGCCTAAATCAGGTACAGACCTCAAATTCACCGTCTGGACATGCTCCTAAGTCCAAAATCACCCAATGGAACTAACGGAACCGCCGGAACTCCATTCCATAGTCGTCTTCATGCAGTTCCAATTAAGGTCAAAATCCTAAAACTTAAGCTTCCGTTTTAGGGACTAAGTGTCCCAAATCACTCTGAATCATCCAGTAACTGAATTCAACCACGCACGTAAGTCAATACACATTATACGAAGCTTCTCAGGGCCTTATGCTGCCAAACGTGACTTAAATTCTTAAAACGACCGGTCAGATCATTACACTTAAGAAGACATGGGATCAAATAAAGGCTGATTGGGAAAGTATCAGACCGCAGTTTTTTGCCGATAAATCATTCCAGAATAGGCTGAACCTCAAACGCAATTGTGAAGGTTATTCAATCTCGTTCGAAAGGGTTGTCTAGCAGTTTGATTGTTTTAAGTTTCCCATCTGAGACGACTATGTCAAGCTGCAAAATAGCTTGAAGAGTCTTCCTTATCTTATGGACAGAGTAATAATTGAACAAAATCAGTTGTGTGATCAATTCAACAAGTTGAAGTGCGATCTCATTAGACTTAGTAGTCTTTTTCCCGAGTATCCTATAATTATCTCTGATTCGGATGATGATAAGATATATCGAGAAATTGAGGAGTATTGTTCTGATGAAGGTGGTGATGCTTAGTTTTTGTAATCCCTTTTCATGTTTTTCTTCTGTGTTTTTATTAATATTTTTTATGGCTCTTATTTTGTTTTGTTAATGTTCTAATGATGGCGGTCTTTTGTTAATGTTTATGTTGTATTATGTTTTATAAATAAAAATCTTGTTTTGTTTTTGTGTATAATTTTTTTCAATTTTGAAGGTTGCATTCTCATTTTAATGTAATAATATAGTACGCCTCAACGTAAATGTGATGATCCAAAATATCATCTTTAAATTTGATAATTAATTCTATGTTCTAAGACCTAAAAAAGCATTTTTTATCACTCCTCGACTTGCGTGCACAGTCCGTAAAATTTTTCGGAAAGTTTTTGTGTGAAAAATGGATTAAAATGTTAAATATAGCTTTAAAACTCAATCATGATTTGGGGCTTGGGCGCATGCCCGGAATTGAATTTCGAGGTCCCTAGCCCAAGATATGGAATTTTGATGAAAAAATAAAAGTTTGAAAGCTTAATAATTTTTAATAATTTACTAATGTTGGATTTATTGATATCGGGTCCGTATTTTGGTTTCGGAGCCCGGTATAGGTCCACTATAATATTTATGACTTGTTTGCCAAATTTGGTGAGAAACGAAGTTGATTTGACGTAATTCGGACGTCCGGTTGTGAAAATATATGTTTTAAAGTTTTCTTGGAAATTTCATTCGATTTGGGGTTCAATTCGTAGTTCTAGGTGTTATTTTGGCAATTTGATCGCGTGAGCAAGTTCGTATGATATTTTAGGACTTGTGTGCATGTTTGGCTTGGAGCCCCGAGGGCTCGGGTGAGTTTCGGATAGGCTATGGGATGATTTTGAACTTAGAAAATCTGGTTTTTGAGCTTCTACTGTCATCTGGTGCATTGTGCTTCGCGATCGCAAAGCCATTCCTGCAATCGCGAAGAGGAAATTGTGAGTCGTGAGTTTTACCCTTCGCGTTCGCGAAGATAGACACGTGATCGCGGAAGTTTAACTCCCAGTGCACTGCAAACGCGAGGGCTAAGTTGTGATCGCGAAGAAGGAATGAGGCAGAAGCTGAAGCAAAAAATTTGTGCTACGCGATCGCATAAGTCAGTACGTGATCGCGTAAGGTTGTGAAAATGTTCTCTGCGATCGCATGGCTATTTACGCGATCGCGTAAAGTTAATAAAATGGGCAGCCAAAATGTGCTTCGCAATCGCGAAGAGTAAATTGCACCTAGGTAGAAATTGTGCTACGCGATCGCGAACGAATTACCGCGATCGCGATGAATAAAAATCTGAAAAACAAAACTTAAGTTCTGGAAATGGGATTTCAACCCATTTTCAATCATTTCCAATTTTTGAGCTCGGGTAAGGCGATTCTTGGGCGATTTTTACGGAAAAACATTGGGGTAAGTGTTCCTTATCCTATATTGATTATATTTCCATACTTATTTATATCATGAATCCGTGAAATTTTAGGAGAAAAATCAGATTTTTATAAAATTTCCTAAAACAAAAATTTAAGATTTGAAGATCCATTTGACATCGAAATTTGATAATTTTTGTATGGTTGGACTCATCTCGGAATGGGTGTTCGGATTTCATAAGTTTTTCCGAGATTTGAGACGTGGGCCTCACTATCAATTTTTAAAGTGAATTTCGGATTTTATCCGGAAAATTAGTAAATTCATATGGAATTAATTCCTACGATTTGTATTGAGTATATCGAATTGTTTGTGAATAGATTTGAAGCTTTTGGAGTCAAATTTAAAAGAAAAAGTTATGGTCGAGTAATTGATTGAAATTGCAAAGCGAGGTAAGTGTCGTGGTTAACCTTGACTTGAGAGAATAGAGCCTTTAAACTATTTGTTATGTGAAATGCATGTGAACAACGTATAGGCGAGTTGACGAGTGTCTATACGTCGTTAAATTAATTGTTTGCATAATTACTTAAAAAATCATAATCATTTTAAATCATGAATTAATTGTTATAATAATTGTTTCTCTCTTATTCTTTGTCAAATATTAATTCTTGAATTCTGCAATAATTGTTATATGCTATTTGATTTATGTGTCTTAATTGTTATTTGACATTTAGCATACTAAATATTAACTGCCTATTTTCTCCACGATTTTCACAATTAATTACTAATTGCCATTGTTTGTTCATAAATAAATTATAATTATTGTGTGCCTTGATGCTTAATAGTTTCTCATTGGACGTGGTATTTATTGGATTAATTTTTATTACATTTATGAGTTGTTTAAAGTTATATTGGGGGAACGGGTTGCACGCCGCAACGTAAATGAAAGAGAGTGTGTGTGTGTGTGTGTGTGTGTGTGTATATATATATATATATATATATATATATATATATATATGGGAAATTGTATTGCACGCCGCAACAAACTTATTTAAACGTCTATATTGGGGGATCGGATTGCACGCCGCAACAGACTTATTTAAAAGTCTATATTGGGGGATCAGATTGCACGCCGCAACAGACTTATTTAAAAGTCTATATATATACTTGATTAAAATAAATACATTGGAGGATTGAAAATGAATATATTGTGGGAGCGGTTTGCACGATGCAACAAAAATTGGTTGAAATAATAATTGGTTATGACTGTTGTGTTGGCTTCAACTATTATAAATGAGTTACCTGATTTATTTCTATTATTTGTTGTTGTTACTAATATTGCGTACAGGTTAATGTAAGTGACATGACTTGGCTCGTCACTACTTCGTCGATGTTAGGCTCAGCACTTACCAGTACATGGGGTCGGTTGTACTGATACTACACTCTGCACTTCTTGTGCAGATTTCGGAGTTGGTCCCAGCAGCGTATTATAGACTTGCTCGGATTTCATCTACCAGAGGAGACTTGAGGTATAACTGCACGGTGTCCGCAGTTCTGAAGTCCCCGTCTACTTTACTTTAGTTATATGTTTGTTTCCATACAAATTTATTTTATTTAGACCTTTAATTGTATTATTCTAGAAGCTCGTGCACTTGTAACACCAATTATGGGATGGTATCTAGACATCGTTATTTTTTGGATTATTCACTACATTTCAGACTTTACTTCCGCATTTGTTTCTTTGTTATTAATAAATTTAAAAAAATGTTTAAAAATAACTAATATTATTCTAACGTTAGCTTGCCCAGCAAGTGAAATGTTAGGCGCCATCACGGTCCGAAGGTGGGAATTTTGGGTCGTGACAGTTGGTATCAGAGCACTAGGTTACATAGGTCTCACGAGTCACGAGCAAGCTTAATAGAGTCTGAAGGATCGGTACGGAGACGTTTGTACTTATCTCTCGGAGGCTAGGAAGTTTAGGAACAATATCACTTCTTTCTTATTCTGTCGTGCGATTTTAATCTATCATCGATAATTGAACTATTCTACTCTTATGCTCTCGCAGATGGTGAGAATGCGTAATACCTCTACTGATGGACAGGGCCAGAGCCCCCGGTGGCAACTATGGCCAGGGGTAGAGGTCGAGGCTGAGGTCGTGCTAGAGGCCGAGGAAGAGGCAAAGGTAGAGCTCAGTCCAGAGCTTGAGCAGCTAGACCTGTTGTAGAACCTCAGGTGGATCTTCAGGAGGAGGTTCCAGTTCAGAATGTACCAGTTGGACCAGTTCAGGTCCCTGAAGGATTCATAGCTACTCCAGTGCTTCAAGACGCTCTAGTCTGTTTGGTAAGTCTTATGGAGGGCGTGGCCCAGAATTGTACATTTCCAATGGCACCAGCCGTCTCATAGGCTGGGGAAGGAGCACAAACTCCCACTACTCCCGCTCTAGAGCAGATGGCTCCCCAGAATCAGGCTCCAGCAGCCCCGCCAATTGGGGTAGTTCAGCCAGTTGTTGCGGCACAGACCGGTGATAGGCCCGCCATGATTTTTGAGGCCTTATTGAGGCTGGATAAGTTTACTAAGCTCTTTCCAGTTCATTTCAGTGGTACACCCCCTTAAGACCCACATGATTATTATCTTGACCGCTGCCATGAGGTGCTGCGGAACATGGGTATAGTTGAGACCAATGGGGTTGATTTTGCTGTATTTCAGATGACGGGTTCCGCCAAGAGGTGGTGGAGAGATTATACATTGGCTAGACCAGTTGGATTGCCTACACTTACCTGGGAGCAGTTCTCTCAGCTATTTCTGGAGAAGTTCCTCCCTATCACACTGAGAGAGGATTACCACAAGCAATTTGAGCATCTACAGCAAGGCAGTATGACTGTTACTAAGTATGAGTCCTGTTTTGTGGATTTGGCTCGTCATGCTCTCCTTTTACTACCTACTGAGGGAGAAAGAGTGAGGAGGTTTATTGAGGGACTCACTCACCCTATTAGGCTTCAGATGGCCCAGGAGACCGGAAGTGAGATTTCGTTTCAGGCGGCTGCTAATGCCGCGAGGAGGATCAAGATGGTTCTTGCACAGGAGAGAGGGTAGAGGTCTGATAAGAGGCCTCGTCAGTTCGGTGGTTTCAGTGGTGCCTCGTCTGGAGGCAGGGGTGTCACGACCCGAAATTTCCCACCGACAGGACCGTGATGACGCCTAACATTTCACTTGCAAAGCAAGCCAACGTTAGAGAGTCATTAACTAATTCCTTATTTCCATTCAGTAATTAACAATAATTAACTAAGATGAAATATAATAAGTGCGAAATATAATAAAACTGTACTAATTACTACCACCCGGATCTGGAGTCACAATTCACGAGCATTCTAGAATTTACTACAAGTAATAGTCTGAAAGAAATACAATTGTCTGAATGAAAGAAACAGTAGAACATAAAAGATAGATGGGGACTTCAAGGTCTGTGAACGCCGACATATCTACCTTGAGTCTCCGGACATCGGACCAATAGCAAAATCTCGATCAACCTGAGCCGGTATCAAAATCTGCACAGAAAGTGCAGAGTGCAGTATCAGTACAACCGACCCCATGTACTGGTAAGTGTCAAGCCTAACCTCGACGAAGAAGTGATGAGGCTAAGGCAAGGCACCTACAAATCAACCTGTACAATTTAACAGTGTATATAAAAATAACAAAAATGAAGAACTAAACAGGAAATGTCGGGAGGGGAACATACTAAGGGGAATACAAGATAAAGAACTACAACAGAATGATCACCAGAGCAGTCAATATACCAGGAATCAACAGGAATAGTGACTACAGTAAAGAAAAGTGCATGGCATCACCCTTCGTGCTTTTACTCTCAATCTCACTATAAAATTAATAGAAATGACATGGCATCACCCTTCGTGCATTAACTCTCATATCATAGCACGACATCACCCTTCGTGCATTAACACTCACAATATGGCACGGCATCACTCTTCGTGCATTAACACTCACAATATGGCACGACATCACCCTTCGTGCATTAACACTCACAATATGGCATGGCATCAGCCTTCATGCATTAACACTCACAATATGGCACGACATCGCCCTTCGTGCATTAACACTCACAATATGGCACGGCATCACCCTTCGTGCATTAACACTCTCCCTTACCATAATGCAATGCATAAATAACAACAGGGAGATAGAATAACAAGTACAAACCTTACTTCAACATTTGGTTCCATAACATCAATCTCAACTTTGAAATAAAAACTCAATTATCGCCAGAAAATCCGTAAACATGATAAGAACGATAAATTTACCAACACTAGTATAACACACATCAATTAGGCATAGGAATCAGATAATATAAGAAAAATTGAGAACACTTACCTCAAGTCAGGGTTAGACACAACACTTACCTCGCTCCGAAGGCCACTTAATTCTCAATCACAGCTTTTCCTTTGGAATTCACCTCCAAACCACTCTTATCTATTCAAAAAATGACTCAATAATATCAAATATTGCTTAAGAAATCAATTATATTGCATAAATTAAATTCCCCAAATTTTCCTCCAAAAAGTTAAAAATCGACCCCGGGCCCGCTTGGTCAAAACTCGAGGTTCGGACCAAAATCATTTTACCCATTCACCCCGAGCCCGAATATGTAATTAGTTTTGGAATCCAACCTCAAATTGGGGTCTAAATCCTCAAATTTCGAAATTCCTAAGTTCTACCAAAAAATCCTAATTTCACCATAAAAATTCTAGATTATAGGTTGAAATCTTGTTATAAAATGTAAAAGATTGAAAGAAAAGAGTTAGGAATCACTTACCTATGATTTGGGGAAGATTTGGTCTTTGGAAAATCCCCTCTTAAGGTTTAGGGTTTTGAAAATATGAAGAATGAATGAAAAATCCCGTCTAAGCCCCTTTTACTCAGCTCCAGGTGTCGCAATTGCGACCTAAGCTTCGCAAATGCGAAGGAACAATCGCAATTGTGATGCCCTTCACAATCCCGCTGCCTTCGCAAATACGAGGAAAGTGTCGCATTTGCGACCACTGAACCTCGCAAATGCGAGTAGATGTTCGTATTTGCGAACCTACCCTTCCCAGACTCCCTTCGCAATTGCGAAGGTAACCTCGCAAATGTGAGAACTGCTGGTCCAGGCTTCTGATCGCAATTGCGAGTAAAGCCTCGCAATTGCTGACCCTGTTATGTTCGCATTTGTGATGCCTGATCTCCAAATTGCGAGATCAAAGGCCTGCAACAGGTTCAGTTATACCAGCAAAATTTCTAAGTTCAAAACATCCCGTGGCCTATCCGAAATTCACCCGAGCCCTCGGGGTTCCAAACCAAACATGCACACAAGTCTAAAAATATCATACGAACTTGCTTGCTCGATCAAATCACCAAAATAACACCTAGAACTATGAATTTAGCTCCAAATCAAATAAAATTCTCAAGAACACTTTAAAATTCATATCTTCTCAATTGGACGTCTGAATCACGTCAAATCAACTCTGTTTCTCACCAAATTTCACAGACAAGTCTTAAATATCATAATGAACTTGTACCGGGCTCCGAATTCCAAATACGGACCCGATACTAACAATGCCAAATATCAATCTATTCTTAAAAATAAATAATTTCCAGACTTTTAATTTTCATAAAAAATTCATAACTCAAGCTAGGGACCTCCGAATTCAATTTTGGGCATACGCCGAGGTCCCATAATTCGATACGGACCTACCGAGACCGTCAAAACATGAATCCGGTCCCGTTTACCAAAAATATTGACCGAAGTCAACAAAAATCAACTTTTAAGGAAAAAATTCTTATTTTCATTAGTTTTCAACGTAAACACTTTCCGGAAATCTGCCCGGACTGTGCATGCAAATCGAGGAGGATAAAAAATGAGATTTGTAAGGCTTAAGAGCTCAGATTTGAGTTCAAAAACATAAGATGACCTTTTGGGTCATCACATTCCCCACCTCTAAAATAACTGTTCGTCCTCGAATGGACATAGAAAAGTACCTGGGCTGGTGAAAAGGTGGGGATATCTACTCCTCATATCGGACTCGGACTCCCAAGTAGCTGCCTCAATAGGCTGACCTCTCCACTGCACTCGAACTGAAAGGTAACTCTTTGATCTCAACTGGCAAACTTGCCGGGCTAGAATTGCCGCCGTCTCCTCCTCGTAAGTCAAATCCTTGTCAAACTGGACAGAGCCAAAATCTAACACACGGGACGGATCGCCGTGATACTTTCGAAGCATGGACACATAGAATACCGGATGAACAGTTGCTAAACTAGGTGGCAACGCAAGCCTGTAATCCACCCCTCCTACTCTCCCCAGAGTCTTAAAAGGTCTAATATACCTAGGGCTTAACTTGCCCTTCTTTCCGAACCTCATTACACCTTTCATGAGCGATACCCAAAGTAACACTCTCTCTCCGACCATGAATGCAACATCACGAACTCTACGGTCGGCATAACTCTTCTGCCTGGACTGAGCTGTGCGAAGTCGATCCTGAATAATCTTGACCTTATCCAAGGCATCTTGTACCAAATCGGTACCCAACAACCGAGCCTCTCCCGGTTCAAACCAACCAACTGGCGATCGACATCGCCTTCCGTATAATGCCTTATATGGAGCCATCTGAATGCTCGACAGCTAGCTATTATTATAAGCAAACTCCGCAAGTGGAAAGAAATGATCCCAAGAACCTCCAAAGTCTATAACACAAGCGCGGGGCATATCTTCCGATATCTGAATAGTGCGCTTTGACTATTCGTCTGCCTGTGGATGAAATGTTGTACTCAACTCCACCCGCTTGCCTAACTCACATTGTACAACCCTCCAGAAATGTGAGGTAAACTGCGTACCTCGATCTGAAATAATAGACACGGGCACCCCGTGAAGGCGGACAATCTCACGAATGTAAATTTCAACTAACCTCTCTGAAGAATAGGTAACTGCCACTGGAATGAAATGTGCTGACTTGGTCAACCTGTCCACGATGACCCAAACTACGTCAAATTTTTCTCTGAGTTAGTGGGAGCCCAATAATAAAATCCATAGTGATACGCTCCCACTTCCACTCAAGAATTTCTAACTTCTGAAGCAAACCACCAGGTCTATGATGCTCATACTTAACTCGCTGACAATTCAGACACCGAGCTACATATGCAACTATATCCTTTTTCATTCTCCTCCACCAATAATGTTGCCGAAAATCTTGATACATTTTGGTGGTACTTGGATGAATAGAATACCTGGAACTGTGTGCTTCTTAAAGAATTAATTCACGAAGCTTATCCACATTAGGCACACAAATACGACCTTGCATTCGCAGAACCCCATCTTCCCCCACAGCAACCTGTTTGCATCACCGTTCCGCACCATGTCCTTAAGGACAAGTAAATGAGGATCATCACACTACCTCTCTCTGATGCGCTCATATAAAGAAGACCAAGCGACTGTGCAAGCTAGAACCCGACTGGGTTCTGAAACATCTAACCTCACGAACTGATTAGCCAAAGTCTGAACACATGCAGCTAATGGCCTCTCACCAACCGGAATATACGCAAGACTGCTTACACTCACAGCCTTTCTATTCAAAGCATCGGCCACCACATTGGCCTTTACGAGTGATACGAAATGGTGATATCATAGTCTTTCAACAACTCTAACCATATTCTCTGCCTCAAATTAAGATCCTTTTGTTTGAACAGATACTGAAGGCTACGATGATCAGTAAATACCTCACACGAGACACTGTAGAGGTAATGCCTCCAAATCTTCAGCGCATGAATAATGGTTGCCGATTCTAAGTCATGAACAGGATAATTCTTCTCATGAACTTTCAATTGCCGCGACGCATATGCAATTACCTTGACATCTTGCATTAATAATTCACCAAGCCCAATGTGAGAGGCATCACAATATACCATATACGATCCTGAACCTGTGGGTAATACCAACACTAGCGTTGTAGTCAAAGCGGTCTTGAGCTTCTGAAAGCTCAACTCACACTCGTCTGACCATCTAAATGGGACACCTTTCTGGGTCAATCTGATCAATGGGCTTGCTATAGATGAAAACCCTTCAACGAACCAACGATAATAACCTGCTAAACCCAGTAAACTCCGGATCTCTGTAACTGAAGTAGGTCTAGGCCAATTCTGAACAGCCTCAATCTTAGGATCCACCTTTATGCCCTCTGCCGATATAACATGTCCCAAAAAGGCAACTAAGTCTAACCAAAACTCACATTTTGAAAAACTTGGCATATAACTGATTACTCTTCAAGGTGTGAAGCACACTTCGAAGATGCTGCTCATATTCCTCTCGACTGCTGGAGTAGATCAAGATATCATCAATAAACACGCCCACAAAGGAATCCAAGTAGGGTTTGGACACTCGGTTCATCAAATCCATGAATATTGCCGGGGCATTTGTCAGCCCAAATGACATCACTAGAAACTCATAATGCCCATACCGAGTCTGAAAAGTTGTCTTAGGGACATCAGATGCCCTAATATTCAACTGATGGTAACCAAACCTCAAATCGATCCTCAAAAATACCTTAGCACCCTGAAGCTGATCAAATAAGTCATCAATTCTTGGCAGCAGATATTTGTTCTTAATAGTTGTTCATAATTAATTACTGAATTGCCAATTAACCTCATGTTAATAAAAACTCTCGTGCAAACCTTCACAATACTGATAACGAGATATGAGGCATGAAGACCTCACAATTATTTACCCGAATTAACGAGTAACATTTAACGCCACCTGGGCGAGCACCTACCTCGTAGGTTAAAACTCAATAATTACAAAATTCAATATTTTGGCAAATATGCACAGAGGATCTCATACAAGAATTCTCAAACAAGCCTAATAGGAATGACTCCCTATTAGTACTATAGTACAAATTTAATTTCACAAGGGAGAACTTAAACACAAGAATTTTTATTTTTTTTCCTCATAAGGATCTCATCCTTATATAACTTCCACAGCGGCTTTAGCCCGGTTTAAATATTTCACATCATGTAAAAATACGAGGATCTCGTCTTCAACTCCGAATCACAAGTATTTTGCACATTGTGCCAACTGAATTTCAATTTCCTTTCTTTCTTCTTTTAAATAAATTTCATATACATTTTTCATAACACATAACGAACCCTTATACCGGTAGGGAATATAATTCATAATTTATAATTAATTATCCGGAAATACATCAAAACATACCGAAATAAGTACCAGAAAGGAATCTTTAGCCTCACAGATCTTATTAGAGTCCATCATGGAATGATAGGTGTAGTTATCTCCATAAAACCTCCCAACAGAAGTAAACACATAAGTAGATTATAGAATTACGAAGCTCACTCACAAGTGGAGCATAATAGGAGGACTCGTCTTGATACTCATAACCGAATCAAGTTAAGGAAATTATTCCTTTATTTTAAATCGAGGCCGTACCCATAATGGCATCATCTGATGTAACGACCTCTGCCATACCATAAAACAAACATAACAACATATGGGTCTCCACCTCTAGGATGCCTTCTACCCGCTTGTCCTCCACCTCTAACGATCTGACCTCCACCTCTATGTACCTGACCCCTACCATAAGTACCCCTACCTCCAGACGAGGCACCACTGAAATCACTGAACTGACGAGGCCTCATATCAGACCTCTGCCCTCTCTCCTGTGCAAGAACTATCTCGATCCTCCTCGCGACATTAGCAACCGTCTGAAAAGAAATCTCATTTTCGGTCTCCTTGGCCATCTAAAGTTTGATAGGGTGAGTGAGTCCCTCAATAAATATCCTCACTCTCTCCCCCTCCGTAGGTAGTAAAAGGAGAGCATGACAAGCCAAATCCACAAAACGGAACTCGTACTGAGTAACAGTCATACTGCCCTTCTGTAGACGCTCAAATTGCTTGTGGAAGTCCTCTCTCAGTGTGACAGAAAGGAACTTCTCCAGAAATAGCTAAGAGAAATGCTCCCAGATAAGTGCAAGCGATCCAACTGGTCTAGTCAATGTATAATACCTCCACCACTTCCTGGCGGAACCCGTCATCTGAAATACAGAAAAATTAACCCCACTGGTCTCAACTATGCCCAAGTTCCGCAGCATCTCATGGCAGCGTTCAAGATAATCCTGTGGGTCCTCAAAAGGTGTACCACTGAATTGGACTGTAAAGATCTTGGTAAACTTATCCAATCTCAATAAGGCTTCAAAAGACATGGCGGCCTATCACCGGTCTGTGCCGCAATAACCGGCTGAACTACCCCAACTGGCGGGGCTGCTGGAGCCTGAATTTGGGGAGCTATCTGCTACGCAGCGGGAGTAGTGGAAGTTTGTGCTCCTGCCCCAGACTGTAAGACGGCTGGCGCCACTGGAAATTAACCATTATGGGCCACGCCCTCCATAAGACTCACCAAACGGACTAGAGCGTCCTGAAGCACTAGATTGGCTATGAACCTTCCGGGACCTGAACTGATCTAATTGGTACATTCTGAACTGGAACCTCCTCCTGAAGATCAACCTAAGGTTCTACAACAGGTGCAGCTTCTCGAGCTCTAGACTGAGCTCTACCTCTGCTTCTACCTCAGCCTCTAGCGCAACTTCGACCTTGGACTTTGCCCCTAGTCATAGCTGTCACTGGGGGATATGGCTCATGTCCGGTTGTAGATGCAGTGCGTGTTCTCGCCATTTACGAGAGGATAAGAATAGAAAAGTTCAATCGGCAATGATAGAATGAAATCGCATGATAGAGTAGAATAGAAGTAAAATTGTTCCTAAACTCCATAGCCACTGAAAGATAAGTACAGACGTCTCCGTACCGATCCTTCAGACTCTACTAAGCTTGCTCGTGACTCGTGAGACCTATGTAACCTAGTGATTTGATACCAACTGTCACGACCCAAAATTTCCAACCGACGGGACCGTGATAGCGCCTAATATTTCACTTGCTAGGCAAGCCAACGTTAGAGAATCATTAACCAATTCCTTATTTACATTCAGTAATTAACAATAATTAACTAAGATGAAATATAATAAGTGCGGAATATCATAAAACTGTACTAATTACTACCACTCGGATCTGGAGTCACAATTCACGAGCATTCTAGAATTTACTATAAGTAATAGTTTGAAAGAAATACAACTGTCTGAATGAAAGAAACAATAGAACATAAAAGATAGATGGGGACCTCAAGGTTTGTGAACGCCGACAGATCTACCTTGAGTCTCCGGACAGCGGACCAATAGCAAAATCTCGATTAACCTGAGCCGGTATCAAAATCTGCACAGAAAGTGATGAATGCAGTATCAGTATAACCGACCCCATGTACTGGCAAGTGTCACGCCTAACCTCGACGAAGTAGTGACGAGGCTAAGGCAAGGCACCTACAAATCAACATGTACAATTTAACAGTGTATATACAAATAACAGAAATGAAGAACTAAATAGGAAATGTCGAGAGGGGAATATAAGATAAAGAACTACAACAGAATGATCACCGGAGCAGTCAATATACCAGGAATCAATAGGAATAGTGAATACAGTAAGGAAAAGTGCACGACATCACCCTTCGTGCTTTTACTCTCAATCTCACCATAACATTAATAGAAACGGCACAGCATCACCCTTCGTGCATTAACTCTCATATCATAGCACGGCATCACCCTCGTGCATTAACACTCACAATATGGCACAGTATCACCTTTCGTGCATTAACACTTACAATATGGCACGGCATCACCCTTCGTGCATTAACACTCACAATATGGCACGGCATCACCCTTCGTGCATTAACACTCACAATATGGAACGACATCACCCTTCGTGCATTAATACTCACAATATGGCACGACATCACCCTTCGTGCATTAACACTCTCCCTTACCATAATGCAATACATAAATAACAACAGGGAGATAGAATAACAAGTACAAACCTTACTTCAACATTTGGTTCCATAACATCAATCTCAACTTTGAAATAAAAACTCAATTATCACCAGAAAATCTGTACACATGATAATAACGATAAATTGAACTACACTAGTATAACACATAGCAATTAGGCATAGGAATGAGACAATATAAGAAAAACTGAGAAACATGGAAAAATAGGTAAATTGACGGCGCATAAGTACTCGTCACCTCACATATACGCCGCTCGCATGAATTTCACTTGGCAAGTAATCTAAGGTTCCTAATTCCCTCAAGTCAGGGTTAGACATAACACTTACCTCGCTCCGAAGGCCACTTAATTCTCAATCACAGATTTTCCTTTGGAATTCACCTCCAAACCACTCTTATCTATTCAAAAAATGACTCAATAATATCAAATATTGCTTAAGAAATCAATTATATTGCATAAATTAAATTCCCCAAAATTTCCTCCAAAAAGTTGAAAAATCGACCCCGGGCCCGCTTGGTCAAAACCCGAGGTTGGACCAAAATCCTTTTACCCATTCACCCCCGACCCCGAATATGTAATTAGTTTTGGAATCCGACCTCAAATTGGGGTCTAAATCCTTAAATTTTGAAATTTCTAAATTCTACCCAAAAATCCTAATTTCACCATAAAAATTCTAGATTATAGGTTGAAATCTTATTATAAGATGTAAAAGATTGAAAGAAAAGAGTTAGGAATCACTTACCTATGATTTGGGGAAGATTTGGTCTTTGGAAAATCGCCTCTTAAGGTTTAGGGTTTTGAAAATATGAAGAATGAATGAAAAATCCTGTCTAAGCCCCTTTTACTCAGCTGCAGGTGTCGCAATTGCGACCTGAGCTTCGCAAATGCGAAGGAATAATCGCAATTGCGGTGCCCTTCACAATCCCGCTGCCTTCGCAAATGCGAGGAAAGTGTCTCATTTGCGACCACTGAACCTCGCAAATGCGAGTATATGTTCGTATTTGCGAACCTGCCCTTCACAGACTCCCTGCGCTATTGCGAAGGAAACCTTGCAAATGCGAGAACTGCTGGCCCAGGCTTCTGATCGCAATTGCGATGAAAGCCTCACAATTGCGGACCCTGTTAAGTTCGTATTTGCGATGCCTGATCTAGAAATTGCGAGATCAGAGGCCTGCAACAGGTTCAGTTATACCAGCAAAATTTCTAAGTTCCAAAACATCCCGTGGCGTATCCGAAACTCACCCGAGCCCTCGGGGCTCCAAACCAAACATGCACATAAGTTTAAAAATATTATACGAACTTGCTTGCGCGATCAAATCGCCAAAATAACACATAGAACTACGAATTTAGCACCAAATCAAATGAAATTCTCAAGAACACTTTAAAATTCATATCTTCTCAATTGGACGTCCGAATCACGTCCAATCAACTCCGTTTCTCACCAAATTTCACATACAAGTCTTAAATATCATAATGAACCTGTACCGGGCTCCGAAACCAAAATACAGACCTGATACTAACAATGCCAAATATCAATCAATTCTTAAAACAAATAATTTCTAGATTTTTAATTTTTATCAAAAATTCATAACTCAAGATAGGGACCTCCGAATTCAATTTCGGGCATACGCCCAGGTCCCATAATTCAATACGGACCTACCAGGACCGTCAAAGCACAGATCCGGGCCAGTTTATCAAAAATGTTGACCGAAGTCAACAAAAATTAACTTTTAAGGTAAAAAATCTTATTTTCATTAGTTTTCAATGTAAACGCTTTTCGGAAACCTACCGGACTGTGCACGCAAATCAAGGAGGGTAAAAATGAGATTTTAAGGCTTAAGAGCTCAAATTCGAGTTCAAAAACATAAGATGACCTTTTTGGTCATCACAAGGGGTAATTTTGGTAGGGGTCATCCTCCTAGATCATTTCATTCAGCACTTCATGCATCTCTCGGTGCTTCAGGGAGTCACGATCCTATTATGCCTTACTATGGGCAGCCAACATTTTGTGCAGATTCAGCTCCTATCAGTACACCACCACTCCAGAGTTACTACAACGGTTATCCTGCCCATTCGGGTCAGCTTCAGCTTCAGCAGCCACAGCATTAGTATGGGTGTTATAGGTGTGGGAACATTGGTCACATCAGGAGGTATTGCCCTAGGTTGGCGAGTAACAGATCTCGGTAGGATTCTCGTGCCATCATACTGGCACCGGTTGCTTCACCGCCTGCTCAGCCAGCTAGAGGTAAGGGTCAGGCAGCTAAAGGTGAAGGTCAAGCCATTAGAGGTGGAGGTCAGACCATTAGAGGTGGAGGTCAGACCGTTAGAGGTGGAGGCCCACCAGTTAGAGGTTGTCCTAGGGACGCAGTTCCGAGTGGAGGGGCTCAGCCCCAATTTTATGCTTTTCCAGCTAGGCTTGAGGCTGAGTCATCTCATGTTGTGATCATAGGTATTATTCCAGTTTGCCATAGAGATGTTTCAGTTCTATTTGATCCAGGATCTACTTATTCCTATGTGTCCTCCTATTTTGCTTCATATTTGGTTGTGCCTTGTGATTCTCTGAGTGCTTCTGTGTGTGTATCTACACCGGTGGGAGACTCTGTTATAGTAGATCATGCCTAGCATTCATTTGTGGTTACTATTGGTAGTTTTGAGACTAGTGTGGATCTTCTACTTCTTGATATGGTAGATTTTGACGTCATCTTGGGCATGAATTGGTTGTCCCCTTATCATGCTATATTGGATTGTCATGCCAAGACAGTGACCCTAGCCATGCCGGGGTTACCTCGGTTAGAGTGGAAAGGAACCCCTAGTCATTCTTCCAGCATGGTTATTTCTTATATGAAAGCTCGGAGTATGGTAGAGAAAGGGTGTCTAGCCTATTTGGCTTATATTTGCGATCCCAGTGCGGATGTTCCTTCTATGGACACAGTACCAATTGTTCGTGAATTTTCAGAAGTATTTCCTGCAGATTTGCCGGGAATGCCACCCGACAGGGATATTGACTTCTGTATTGATTTGGCTCCAGGCACTCAGCCCAATTCTATTCCACCCTACCGTATGGCCCCGCCGGAGTTGAAAGAATTGAAGGAGCAGCTACAAGACCTGCTGGATTAGGAATTCATTAGACCCAGTGTCTCGCCCTGGGGTGCACCGGTACTATTTGTAAAAAAGAAAGATGGCTCTATGCGGATGTGTATAGATTATCGGTAGATGAACAAGGACAGTATCAAAAACAAATATCCGCTGCCAAGAATTGATGACTTATTTGATCAGCTTCAGGGTGCCAAGGTATTTTCGAAGATCAATTTGAGGTCTGGTTACCATCAGTTGAAGATTAGGGCATCTGATGTCCCTAAAATAGCTTTTCGGACTCGGTATGGGCATTACAAATTCCTAGTGATGTCATTTGGGTTGACAAATGTCCCAGCATCATTTATGGATTTGATGAATCGGGTGTTCAAGCCCTATTTGGATTCTTTTATGGTTGTATTCATTTATGATATCTTGATTTACTCCAGCAGTCGAGAGGAGCATGAGCAGCATCTTCAGAGTGTGCTTCATACTTTGAAGAATAATCAGTTATATGCCAAATTTTCAAAATGTGAGTTTTGGTTAGACTCAGTTGCCTTTTTGGGGCATCTTGTATCGGCAGAAGGCATAAAGGTGGACCCTAAGAAGATTGAGGTTGTTCAGAATTGGCCTAGACCTACTTCAGTTACAAAGATCCGGAGTTTCCTAGGTTTAGCATGTTATTATCGTCAGTTCGTGGGAGGGTTTTCATCTATAGCAAGCCCATTGACCAGACTGACCCAGAAAGGTGTCCCATTCAGATGGTCAGACGAGTGTGAGTTGAGCTTTCAGAAGCTCAAGACTGCTTTGACTATGGTGCTAGTGTTGGTGTCACCCACAGGTTCAGGATCGTATACGGTATATTGTGACGCATCTCACCTTGGGCTTGGTGCAGTATTAATGCAAGATGGAAAGGTGATTGCATATGCGTCGCGGTAGTTGAAAGTTCACGAGAAGAATTATCATGTTCATGACTTAGAACTGGCAACCATTGTTCATGTGCTGAAGATTTGGAGGCATTACCTCTACGATGTCTCGTGTGAGATATTTACTGATCATTGTAGCCTTCAGTATCTATTCAAACAAAAAGATCTTAATTTGAGGCAGAGAAGATGGTTGGAGTTGTTGAAAGACTATGATATCACCATTTTGTATCACCCCGGAAAGGCCAATGTGGTGGTCGATGCTTTGAGTAGAAAGGCTATGAGTATGGGTAGTCTTTTGTATATTCCGGTTGGTGAGAGTCCATTAGTTGCATATGTTCAGATGTTGGATAATCAGTTCATGAGGTTAGATGTTTCGGAATCCAGTCGGGTTCTAGCTTGCGCAGTCGCTCGATCTTCTTTATATGAGCGCATCAGAGAGCGGCAATATGATGATCCTCATTTGCTTGTCCTTAAGGACATGGTGCAGCACGGTGATGCCAAACAGGTTGTTGTGGAGAAAGATAGAGTTTTGTGAATGCAGGGTTGTATTTGTGTGCCTAATGTGGATGGGCTTCGTGAATTAATTCTTGATGAGGCACACAGTTCCAGGTATTCTATTCATCCAGTTACCGCCAAAATGTATCAAGATTTGCGGCAACATTACTGGTGGAGGAGAATGAAAAAGGACATAGTTGCATATGTAGCTCGGTGTCTGAATTGTAAACAAGTTAACTACGAGCATCAGAGACCTGGTGGTTTGCTTCAGAAGTTAGAAATTACTGAGTGGAAGTGGGAGCGTATCACTATGGATTTTGTAGTTGGGCTCCCACGGTGTGCCCGTGTCTATTATTTCCAATTGAGGTACGCAGTTTACCTCACACTTCTGAAGGGTTATACAGTGTGAGTTAGGCACACGGGTTGAGTTGAGTACAGCATTTCATCCACAGACAGACGGACAGTCAGAGCGCACCATTCAGATATTGGAAGATATGCTTCGCGCTTGTGTTATAGACTTTGGAGGTTCTTAGGATCAATTCCCGCCACTTGCGGAGTTTGCTTATAATAATAGCTACTAGTCGAGTATTCAGATGGCAACATATGAGGCATTATACGGAAGGCGATGTCGTTCGCCAGTCAGATGGTTTGAACCGGGAGAGGCTCGTTTGTTGGGTATCGATTTGGTACAGGATGCCTTGAATAAGGTCAAGGTTATTCAGGATCGACTTCGCACAGCTCAGTCTAGGCAAAAGAGTTATGCCGACCGCAAAGTTCGTGATATTGCATTCATGGTTGGAGAAAGAATATTACTCCGGGTTTCACCTATGAAAGGTGTAATGAGGTTCGGAAAGAAGGGCAAGTTGAGCCCTAGGTATATTGGACCCTTTGAAATTTTTGAAAGGGTGGATGAAGTAGCCTATAGGCTTGCATTACCACCTAGTTTATCAGCGGTTCATCCGGTGTTCCATGTGTCTATGCTCCGAAAATATCATGGTGATCCGTCCCATGTTTTAGATTTCAGCTCAGTCCAATTGGACAAAGATTTGACTTATGAGGATGAACCGGTAGCTATTCAAGCTTGGAAGGTCCGACAGTTGAGGTCTAAGAGTTATCCATCAGTTTGGGTGTAATGGAGAGGTCAGCCGGTAGAGGCATCTACCTGGGAGTCCGAATCGGACATGCGGAGTAAATATCCACACCTTTTCTCTAGCTCAGGTACTTTTTCTAACTCCATTCGAAGACGAACGTTTGTTTTAGAGGTGGAGAATGTGATGACCCAAAATGTAATCTTTAAATTTGATAATTAATTTTGTATTCTAAGACCTCGAAAAATACTATTTATCACTCATCGACTTGCGTGCACAGTCCGTAAAATTTTTCGAACAGTTTTTGTGTGAAAAATGGATTAAAATGTGAAATAGAACTTTAAAACTCAACTGAGTTGACTTTGATCAATATTTTGAGCAAACGGACTCGGATCAATGTTTTGACAGTTCTGGTAGGTTCGTATCGTGATTTGGGACTTGGGCGTATGCCCGAAATCGAATTCCGAGGCCCCTAGCCCGAGATATGGAATTTTGATGAAAAATTAAAAGTTTGAAAGCTTAATGATTTTTAAGAATTTACTGAAGTTGAATTTATTGACACCGGGTCCATATTTTGGTTTCTAAGCCCGGTATAGGTCCACTATAATATTTATAACTTGTCTGCCGAATTTGGTGAGAAACGGAGTTGATTTGACGTGATTCGGACGTCCAGTTGTGAAAATATAAATTTTAAAGTTTTCTTGGAAATTTCATTCGATTTGGGGTTCAATTCATAGTTCTAGGTGTTATTTTGGTGATTTGATCGCGCGAGCAGGTTCGTATGATATTTTAGGACTAGTGTGCATGTTTGGTTTGGAGCCTCGTGGGCTCGGGTAAGTTTCAGATAGGCTATAGGATGATTTTGAACTTAGAAAATATGGTTTTTAAGCTTCTGTTGTCATCTAGTGCATTGTGCTTCGCGATCGCGAAGCCATTCCTGCGATCGCGAAGAGGAAATTGTGAGTCGTGAGTTTTACCCAGGTGGCGTTAAAAGTGACTCATTAATCCGAGTAAGTAATCATGAGGTCTTCATGCCTCACATTCTGTTGTCAGTGCTTGTGATGCCGAGATTAGTGTTATTAACATATACCCTGTGGTATTTTGTTGGGTTGTGGATGTGTTATTAGGATTTGTTTTGGTGTTACTCTGGCAGGTGGATAGGCTCAATTACAGGGGAGACTCTACCGGAATTTCTAAAAAAATTGGGAGTTAGTAAAATTTGAAGGATTGAGAATTGCAAAAGAAGAGATAAATATGTTATGTGTTTGAGGGCGAATGATCCTAAGCGGGGAATAATGTAGCACCCCAAAGAAAGTTTTGAATTACTTCAACACTATCAAGGGAATACTGATGTGTGCATAGGCACGAGTTGCTATAGCCAGTTGAGACTAATACTGTGCGCTGTTGTGAGAAATCAGGCCTTTTGAAAAAATTGGAGCGTAAGAAAATGGCCTTAAAGTTTTCAAGTATGGATAAAAAAAATAATCTCAAATGAGATGATGTTGTCACGCTTATCTCAAATGCAGTAGCGTGGAATCAACCGTGCGTATATGTGTAAAAGTAAAATCATCAATTTAGTAATCTCAGAATAATTCTTAGAACGTTCGAGGACGAACGTTTGTTTAAGAGGTGGAGAATGTAACGACCCGACTTGTCGTTTTAAGAATTTACACCCCGTTTAGTGACTTAAGGTCTCGAGCAGCTTCGCAATATGTATTATGACCCGCGGGTGTGGTCAAGTTTGATTTACTAAACATTCAGAATTAAATTAAAAGAACAATCCTTAATTTGAAGCTTAAATGGAAAGAGTTGATCGGAGAGTTAACTTCTAAGCAAACAACTCCGGAATAAAATTTTGATGATGTCAATAGCTCCGTATGGTAATTTTGGACTTAAGAGCGTGTCCGAAAAATTATTTGGAGGTCCGTAGTGGAATTAAGCTTGAAATGCCGAAGATTGAATTTTTGGAAAGTTTGACCGAGGGTTGAATTTTTTATATCGAGGTCGGAATCCGATTCTGGAAATTTGAATAGGTCCGTTATGCCATTTATGACCTGTGTGCAAAATTTGAAGTCATTCCGGATTGAGTTGATGTGTTTCGGCACAAGTTATAGAATTTGAAAGTTCAAAGTTCATGGATTTTTGATTTGAAGTGTGATTCGTCGTTTTGATGTTGTTCGATGCGATTTGAAACCTCGAGCAAGTTCGTAATGTGTTATGGGACTGGTTGGTATGATTGGTTGAGGTCCTGGGGGCCTCGGGTGTGTTTCGGGGTTGTTTCGGATCATTTGGAGCTGTTTTCGAACTGCTGGTTCTGGTGTCTAGTTTCCTTCAACGCGAACGCAAGGCAAGGTCTGGTCAAGCTTACACGAACGCGACGAAGTGGCCGCGAACGCGAAGAAGGAAGGGGAGTCGGGACCCTGAGCCATTAACCTTTCGCGAACGCGAAGCTTGGACTGCGAACGCGAAGAAGGAGGGCAGTTGGCTACCGCGAATGCGAGAGCTTGAACGCAAACGCGATGTTGTGCATGGTCAGGTCTTCGCGAATGCGACACTGGTCACGCGAACGCGAAGAAGAAAAGCCTGGGCAGTGAGTTTAAGTTCTGAAAATGGGACTTCGTCCCATTTTCCATTTTTGACGGATTGGAGCTCGGGATGAGGCAATTTTTAGAAAAAACAACGGGGTAAGTGTTCTTAACTCAGTATTGGTTAAATTACCCGAATCCATAGTTGTTTTTAACATTTAATCGGTGAATTAAGTTGGAAAAAAATTGTGAAAACCCTCTTGGTTCAATTTAATATTTGGAGGTCGAGTTGTTATCGGAATTGGATAAAATTGGCATGGTTGAACTCGTATTGGAATGGGCGTTCATATTTTGTAAATTTTGTCGGGTTCTGAGATGTGGGCCCCACAGGCAATTTTGGATTAAATTTCGAATTTTTGTAGAAAATTTATATTTTCATATGGAATTTATTCCTACAATTTGTATTGATTGAATCTAATTAATTATGACTAGATTCGAGCCGATCGGAGTCGAAAAATCGAGGAAATGGCATACTACTTGACTGATTGAGCGTAGTTTGAGGTAAGTATCTTGCCTAACCTTATATGGGGGATTTTTCCCTTATTATTTGAGTCTTCTATGTTGATTGTAATCCATGTACGCGAGGTGACGAGTGCGTGCTCAGACTTATTTGTGAAAAGTTGGCCTTTTAGGATTCTTAGGTACCTATATTCACTGAGTACGGAGTTGTTTTTGATATGATTAAGTTCCTATTTACTAGTTTCAACTCTACATGCTTTAATTAGAATTAATCGTTCTCAGGATTTACTTTTATTTGACTTAACTGAAGATTTTACCTCCTCTATTGTCATGCTATCTTGTCATAACTGCTTATCTTTAATTGAAATCATTATTTTTCTTTTCTTTTCATCCTATCATTGTTTAGTCTTAATTGGAGTTATGATTATCTTCCACTGCTTATCCTTACATGAATTGTTGAATATTCCTCATAATTGCTCAACTTCAAATGGAGTTTAGATAACCTATATCTTAGTTGACTTGCCATTATTTGGAACTATTTGACTCGTGTTGGCTTCTTATTGTTGACTTAAATATTGTGGAAATCGTTGTTATATTTTTGTTTTGTTTTTCCTTGTTAAGCTGCTCTCCTTGTGCCTAGCATTCTTTACTGTGGTATTTCCTTGTGAATGAGTTCTACCGTTCTTGTGATTTAAATTCTTGAATTGATTTGCTCGTCGTACTTTGCATTTCTGTCATTGTTGCTTTTGTACTCGTTGTGGTGATGTATGAGGTTTCTGTCATGTTTTAATTGTTATCTCTGTTGTTTGCGATGCATATTTAAATTGGGACTACGGACGTATTCCGGGAGATCCCCCTGTCTTGCATATTTACTTTGGGACTACGGACGTATTCCGGGAGATTCCCCAGCACTGCATATTTACTTTGGGACTACGAACGTATTCCGGGAGATCCCCCAGCATTGCATAATTAAATTGGGACTACGGACGTAATCCGGGAGATACCGCAGCACTGCATATTTAAATTGGGACTACGGACGTAATCCGGGAGATACCCCTGTCTTGCATATTTACTTTGGGACTACGGACGTATTCCGGGAGATCCCCCAGCACTGCATATTTAAATTGGGACTACAGACGTATTCCGGGAGATCCCTCCCCTCCCCTCGTACTGCATAATTAATTCGGGACTACGGGACGGTATCCGGTAGATTTTCCCTGTGATTATATCTGTTCGGAGCTGCTAATCTTCCATGCTTAGGTGTCACAGGGTGACTTATACTCGAAGGATATTACTTGAAAAGTTTATATTTGAATAGTATTTATCTTGAAAGAACTATGTTTGAAGGCTAATTATTTGAAAAGTTTATATTTGAAAGGTTTTATCTTGAAAGAACTATGTTTGAAAGATATTTATTTGAAGGAAGTATATTTCAAAAATAATTTCTTATTGGAAAGGATTATATTCTAAAGACCTCAATTTAAAAACTTACGGGTGAAAGTATACACTTGAAGAATTTGACTAATTTATTGGGGTTGTTGGCTGAGACCTGATGTGAAAATTGTTGCAGCTGCTGAGTTACTACTTGCCTTTACTGTATTATGATTTTTGGATTTGGGTTGTATTTTCGTTCATTCTCCTGTGACTTATTCTGGTGTTCCGCTGTTACTTCCTGTTTTCCTTCCTTATTGTAGTTGCTATGTCGTTAGCCATATCGCGGGGTCGTTAGATAGATGTCATGTTCTGTCATCCCTATACTTATGCTTGTTCAGTTTATTAGACCAGTGGGTGTCTTGACTATTCCTCGTCACTACTTCACCGAGGTTAGTCTTGATACTTACTAGGCACCGCTGTGGTGTGCTCATGCTACCCTTCTGCACAATTTTTGTTTTGTGCAGACCCAGGTAATTGTTCGTTAGCTAGTTGTATGGACTGTTGCTGCGGAGACTCAAGGTAAACCTACCGCTGCGTTCGCAGGTTTCGGAGTCACCTTCAAATTTTCATTTTTGCACTGTTTATTCTTATTTCTGGACATCTGTATTTAGAAGTTTTCTAGCAAACACTTTGTAGAGTTTATGACTTGTACTACCGATTTTGGTAATTGTTAGAGATTTCTATTTAACTTGTTAGATGTTATTTAAATAATGTTGTTTCAATTAATGTTAGGCTTACCTAGTCCCTAAGATTAGGTGCCATCACGATACCAAACGGAGGGAAAATTGGGTCGTGACAATTATGTAATTGTATGTTTTCTTGTCAACACTTTTGATTTGGGACATTAACTGATTAAAATCTTAACGCATGTATGACCTTGCAGTGCTTTGAAAAATATTTATTACCATGCTTTTTGCATGTCTTTGATTTAAATTCTTCTCAAAGTAATAGAGGCAGATATCATGGTGAGCTTCAGGATAAATTTATCTAATCCCATTTGCGATCGATTGGTTTCTATCTGATAAGAAAACCAGTTCACCACGGACTTCAATTGCTTTTCTCATTTCCCCGAAGAACCAAATGTATGCATCATCGTTTTCCAAATCTGCTACACCAAAAGATAGAGGAAAGATTTGATTGTTTGCATCCTTTGATACAACAACAAATAGAACACCACGATATTTTGACTTTAAAAACGTTGCATCTACTGCAATCACAGGTCTACAGTAACACCAACCAGCTATTGATGTCGCAGGAGCAAAGAACATGTAAGCAAACATGTACAGGTGAAACACACACAAAAAAAAATCATAAGGTGTGAAGTTTTTCAAATAGGAACATTTGAAACTTCAGAGTGATGGTTACTATTGTTTTGCTTACCGATTATGCTCATCTCTTTTTATGCTAGTGTACGTCCCTGAGTTTCTATGCACCATCATGTATAGGTATGAAAGAAGAATCTGGTAGTTCTCTTCCGGTGTTCCTCTTATGCAAGCAATAGATTTTTGAATAGCGCGCCATGCCTTGTTATATCCAATATCAATTCCATATTTCTTTTTCATTTTACTTTCTACAAAGGCTGGTGTAACCTCAATCTTTTTATCCCGAACATGTTTTAAAAATTGTTCACTTATAAAATTTGATGTAGTATGCTTCTGGTTTGATTTTCTTGCATCAACTGAACATTCATGGTTGTTATAAAATTTTATCACCCTGAAAAGTGTGGAATTTTTTATTTTGGTAGCACGTACATTCAAACCACATTTCTCCGCAATGAGTTATATTTGCGGAATTCAACTTTTTGATTTATCTCCAAGCTACAGAAAAATTTAGTCATGCTCTTCTTGTTCTAAAAAATTTATCCTACTTTTACTTCCTCAGGCAATGCATCGTGCCTAAGTATTTTACATGGTAGAGATTCTTTCAGCTTTCTCTTCACACTTTTTCTTGATTTCTTAAAAGCAGTAGAAGTTTCAGCAATTTCTTCAATTGTATCTAATGTTATTGGTATAAATTCTGTATTTTCTTCATCTTCGTTGTTGCTTATCATTGCAGAAGGTAACAAAAAACTTTGTTGGATTATGTGTTGGTTGTCTATTTGCATTATTAGTTGTCTTTCTTCTTCTTGGGCCTCAACAAACTGGTATGAATTTATTGTAGCGGTAGTTAATTCTTGTAGCATTCCATATTCTGAAGCAGTTGTAATGTTAGAAGGTTGTCGCTCGTTGTCTACTTCCATTATTGGCTATTCTAGTTCATGTTGATAATCAGCAAATTATTCTGAATCTATTGTATGTGCAAGAGATGATTTGAATATTATAGATTCTGAAGCAGGTACACTGTCAGAAATGAGTTATATTTTTTCGATGACAAAATGGCAATTCTTGAAGGCTGAATCAGTTGTTAGCAAATGTATACAGGTTCTGAGTTCTTCATCTGAAGTTACAAGCATCCCTTTGCTTGTATTTAGTTTGATATCAAACCATATTTTTAATAAATATTTGGTTGAATCAAAATCTGTAACTTCACTAATTTTCTTTAAGAAAGTATTGAATGATACTTGTTTATTAAGCAGAACAAATTTTGTATCATGATTCAAGTATTTGTAATCAAAAGTCCACCTCCCATTGAAAGTAATAACAAGGAAAATCGAACTCATCATGCAAAATGAAACCTTCATCATGTTTAGTGTCAAGTATTAGGAAAATGAACAAAATAACTTCATCAAAAGTTTTAGCAAATGAACTAAATAACTTCAGCATGCATTAAATAAAATTCATTAGAAAATTACGTACTGCAGGACAAAAATTTCAGCACGTTCGTCCTGAAGCTTTAGCAAATGAACTAAACAACTTCAGCATTTTCCGCTAAAGTTTCGGAAAAAGCTCATGACAAAACTGTTGAATGAACTAAATAACCTCGGCATATTTTGGTATGAAGTTTTAGCAAATGAACTAAATAACTTCAGCATGCATTAAATAAAATTCATTAGAAAATTACATACTGCAGGACAAAAATTTCAGCACGTTCGTCCTGAAGTTTTAGCAAATGAACTAAACAACTTCAGTATTTTTTCGCTGAAGTTTCGGAAAAAGCTCATGACAAAACTGTTGAATGAACTAAATAACCTCAGCATATTTTGGTATGAAATTTTAGAAAATGAACTAAATAACTTCAGCATGCATTAAATAAAATTCAATAGAAAATTACATACTGCAGGACAAAAACTTCAGCACGTTCGTCCTAAAGTTTTACCAAATAAACTAAACAACTTCAGCATTTTTTCGCTAAAGTTTCGGAAAAAGATCATGACAAAACTGTTGAATGAACTAAATAACCTCAACATATTTTGGTACGAAGTTTTAGACAACAACAACAACAACCCAGTAAAATCTCACTAATGGGATCTGGGGAGGGTAGTGTGTACGCAGACCTTACCTCTACCCCGAAGGAGTAGAGATGTTGTTTCCGAAAGACGTTAGGCTCAAAAAAATAAAAAGACAAAATGACAAATAGGAGACAATATTAGTATCAGAACAACAATCATAGGATAAATAGGAACACCATGAAATCCAGAAGAAAGATGCAAAGCAAAGGGAGACAATATTAGTAAATATTAGTATCACCACAACAAGCATAAGAAAAATAGGAACACCATGAAATCTAGAAGAAGGATGCAAAGCAAAAGCGATAGCTAGTAAATAGGACATGCACTGAAAAGCGAAATAGTAAGCCACAACATTGCCACTAGCTATCTTAGACAAAAACCCTACATGGCTAGTCCCACAATGGTACGAAGTAAGGCACGACTCAACTACCTCCTAACCTACAACCCTAATACTCGACCTCCACATCTTCATATCAAGTGTCATGTCCTCGAAAATCTGGAGCATCGCCATATCCTGCCTGATCACCTCTCCCCAATACTTCTTAAGCCGCCCTCTACCTCTTTTCGTGCCATCCACAACCATCTGCTCACACCTTCGTACCGGAGCATCTGGGCTTCTCCTCTGAACATATCCGAACCATCTAAGCCTCGTTTCCCGCATCTTGTCATCAATGAGAGCCACATGCACCTTCTCCCGGATATCATTATTCCTAATTTTATCTATCCTAGTATGCATTAAATAACTAAATAAACTATCTATCCTGGTACGAAATTTTAGAAAATGAACTAAATAACTTCAGCATGTATTAAATAAAATTTATTAGAAAATTACATACTACAGGACTAAAACTTCAGCACGTTCGTCCTGAAATTTTAGCAAATGAACTAAACAATTTCAGCATTTCTCCGCTGAAGTTTCGGAAAAAGCTCATGACAAAACTGTTGAATGAACTAAATAACCTCAGCATATTTTGATATGAAATTTTAGAAAATGAACTAAATAACTTCAAGATGTATTACATAAAATTCATTAGAAAATTACATACTGCAGGATAAAAACCTCAACACGTTCGTCCTGAAGTTTTAGCAAATGAACTAAACAACTTCAGCATTTCTCTGCTGAAGTTTCGGAAAAAGCTCATGACAAATCTGTAATTTTTTCCATAATACTACAAAACTTCAGCATTGTTGGTATGAAATTTTAGCAAATGAACTAATTAACTTCAGCATCCATTATCATTAATTTTTAGATTCAGCGTGAAACAACTTCACGCTAAATTAGGTTTAACGTGAAAAATCTTCATGCTACAGTAGCATGAAATTTTAGCTTGTATTTGATTGAAATTTTTGAATTCAACGTGAAACAACTTTATTCTATATCTTTCATGCAAAGTTTTTGAAGATCTATAAGTGAAAATTTCATGTTTCATCTATCAAACAACTTCATGCAAGTGTGATTAAATTAGCATAAGTGAAAAAATCTATATGCGATGATAGAATTAAAACTTAAAAAGCATGATGAATTACGAAAATAATTGCAGAAACATATATCATGAAGATCAATCAGTTTCAAAGACTAATTTGAATTCTGAAAATGAATTGCAATACTTACAATGTATTTTGTAATTTTGAATTCTAAATTTAAATCTGGTTCAACTTTCTGGTTATGACAGAGATCGTGATTATGGCAGATGTGAGAAGAAATCTGAGGAGGGACGGAGTGATGGAGGAGAACGGTAAAGCGATTAATGCGTGATTCATATTTTATATCTTTTGTTAGGGGTATAATTGTCATATTATTACGGATTTTTTGTCAGCTGGCTATCAAATCAATAATTTTTAAAAATAGGATACATGTTAAAAGGTGACACAAATATAGGGTACGGCTGCAAATCCCCCGAATTTTTCCAACTTGAGTCCAAATAAAAGTTCCAGTTTGAAAGTTTTGATGGGCATGGGCTTGGACATCATTGGGCTCTCAAAGCAAATTAGGCCATAAAACTTTGGGCAAGTTACATATTTGGTCAGTTAGCCAAAATAATTGTATTTGATAGCTAAATATATATATATATATATATATATATATATATATATATATATATATATATATATATATATATTTCTGCCTATTATTTTTGGGAGCGTCTGTACTAGTAGTTTTTTCTAAAACTTTGTCGAACTAGGAATTTTAAGCCTCGAAAAAATTGCACATTTATCAATTTGGATCATTGCTGATATGCAACTTACATTGGTCACTGTATTTGTGACCATAAATTAAAAGAAAAATCTTCTTACTTTCAAAGTAGAAATTGAAACTCAAGTGGAGAGGTTTATCACAATTGTATAGTGCTCGCATAATCTATCAAGCTACTCTTAACATCTGCTTTGCTATTCCCAGTTTCATTCTTTTATGAGTGTAGTGTTTAGATCATCTTGCGCAAGTTTTTATTAATTTCATGGGTTACCTGCTATATTAGTACATGTATCGCTCTGTTCAATGCTTGAATAAATGAGAAAAAATCGCTTAATATTTTTGCTTCAACAGGTATTTAAACACAAAATATTATGATTCTCAACCCACTTCATTAACTACTAATAGCATGTTTGACCAAACTTTTAAAATCAGCTTATTTTGAAAAGTATTTTTGGTGATAAATAGTTTGTGTTTGGCTAATTAATTTGAAAAATACTTTTAAGCAGTAATTAGTATTTGACCAAGCTTTTAAAAACTGTTTGTGTATTTTTCTCAAAATACTTCTCAGAAAAGTATTTTTGGAGAGAAACTATTTTTTTCTTCTCAAAAACTGTTTTTGCTTCTCCTCAAAAGCTCTTTTTTTTTTTCCTTCTAAAAACTTTGTCAAACACCTCAATTTTTTGACCAAAAAAAGTATTTTTCGCCACCAAAAAAAAAAATTGACCAAATAGGCTGTAAGACTCATCCTAGGTGCTTTTCGCTGTTTCCAATTTTATTTGTATGTGTTTGTGTACAATGTGATATAGGTCTACCTATTTCGACTGTTAAATACTCTTTTTTCTTTTTCAATTTTAATTTTGAATTTTTTAACTTCAACTAATTATTATCCAAACGACATCATACACAAGCTCAACTTTTTTTTTGTTTTTGTTTTTTATTTTGTGTTACTTAACTCTTTAAGAATTAACATATAATTTGGAAATATTTTGGTATTCTTAAGAAAAATAAAATGAAAAGAAAATAATGTGGCTTTGGCAACAACCGACCTACTAATAATATAGGCAAGCATCCTGTCCAAGTAAATAATATGTCAGGCAGGTATATGGTCAGCGGTCCAATCGCTTGCTCCCCAAGTCTAAGCTGCTTTAGCCCTTTATATAAGCCTTTTTCTTCAGTTTTCCTCTCTTGCCCTCATCCTTTTCTCTCTCTCTCTCTCTCTCTCTCTCTCTTCTCTCTCTTCTCTCTCAACTTGAGAGAAAATCCTCAATACAGCCGAAGTAGCCGAGTCCGGAGAATCACTAAAGAATATCAAAACCTGTATTTCGATCCGGTTTTCTCGAATCAGGTATTTAAGGATTTCTTCAATACTTAGGGCTTGAAAAAAATATATACTTATTAGGGCTTGAAATTGAACCTTAGAATTCCTTGTTAAGTTTTTGTATTCTGAATTGAAATTGTTCCAAGTACGATTTAATTCATTTTCTGAGCATTTTTCTCTACTTTTCAGTTGAATTGATTCGATTTTGGGCAGTAGCAATCTGTCGTTGGATAGGGATATTGGTTATTTCCAAATTTTAAGTCAGAATATGAGCTTTTCATCTGCACAAAACAATAGAAGGAATAACAACAGTAATCGTCCCAGAAACACTCCTGTTCAAAGTGCTCGACGTGAGTGGGTACCTCGGGGATCCACGGCCACCACCACTGTTTCAGCTGCCCCTGTCACCACCACGGTAATTACCACTGTTGTGAGCCCTGTGTTCAATCTTAATGGCTCAAGTTCAGCTGGAAATGGAAGAGAAAAGGATAATGTGTCAGTTGCACCCGTTAATCATCGAAATCAGACATATGTGGGACCCAATTACGATAAGGGGCCGGCGTATGCGGGGAGAGAGAGGGGAAGGGACAGGGAGAACCATAATCATCAGGAGAACAGGGTGGAGAGGGCGGTCAATGGGAGGATTAATCAGGGCGAACACAAACGGTTGAAGGACCCTAATTTGCCTCAACTTGTGCAAGAAATTCAGGAGAAGCTGTTGAAGGGAAACATTGAGTGCATGATTTGCTATGATATGGTGCGGAGGTCTGCCCCTGTGTGGTCATGTTCCAGCTGTTACTCCATTTTCCATCTTAATTGTATCAAAAAATGGGCCCGAGCTCCCACTTCTGTTGATACGTCTGCGGAGAAGAATCAGGGATTTAATTGGCGCTGTCCAGGCTGTCAATCAGTGCAGCTCACTTCATCCAAGGAGATCCGATATATTTGCTTTTGTGGGAAGAGGCAAGATCCTCCGTCAGATTTGTACTTGACCCCGCATTCATGTGGAGAGCCCTGTGGCAAGAAACTTGAGAAGGAGCTTCCAGGGCATGATCTGAGTGAAGAGGATCTGTGCCCTCACGTTTGTGTCCTACAATGCCATCCTGGTCCTTGTCCACCTTGTAAGGCATTTGCTCCAGCTAGAAGTTGCCCCTGCGGGAAGGAAGTAATTACCACTCGCTGCTCTGATCGCAAGTCCGTTCTTACCTGCGGACAGCAGTGTGGTAAGCTTCTTGACTGTGGGCGTCATCGGTGTGAACAGACTTGCCATGTTGGTCCTTGTGGCCATTGTCAAGTTATTGTGAATGCCTATTGCTTCTGTAAGAAGAAAACAGAGGTTGTTCTTTGTGGAGACATGGGTGTGAAAGGAGATATCGAGATCGAGGACGGCGTCTTTTCATGCAATTCAGCTTGTGGAAGGAAGCTTAGCTGCGGAAACCACGTCTGTCTTGAGCTCTGCCATCCAGGGCCATGTGGGGATTGTGCCTTGTTGCCAAGCAAAGTCAAGACATGCTGCTGCGGTAAAACCAGCTTGGAAGACGAAAGACACAGTTGTTTAGATCCAATTCCAACCTGTTCCAAGGTCTGTGGTAAAAGCCTTAGGTGTGGGGTACATCGCTGTCAAGCGGTGTGTCATTCTGGTGACTGTGCACCATGTCTTGTTCCTGTCACCCAAAGATGCCGCTGTGGGTCAACTTCTCGAACAGTGGAGTGTTACAAAACGCAGGCAGAAGATGAGAAGTTCACTTGTGATAGACCTTGCGGGCAAAAGAAGAACTGTGGAAGGCACCGTTGCAGTGAGCGATGTTGCCCTCTTTCTAATCCAAAAAATTCCGTCACAGGTGGTTGGAATCCTCATTTTTGTTCAATGCCGTGTGAGAAGAAGCTTAGATGTGGGCAGCATTCTTGCGAGTCACTTTGTCACAGCGGTCACTGCCCTCCCTGCCTTGAGACAATTTTCACCGATTTGACTTGTGCTTGTGGGAGAACGTCAATCCCTCCTCCGCTACCTTGTGGAACACCTTCTCCTTCGTGTCAGTTACCATGCTCGGTTCCTCAGCCTTGTGGTCATCCACCTACTCACAGCTGCCATTTTGGAGACTGTCTGCCATGTGCTGTTCCTGTAGCAAAGGAATGTGTAGGCGGACATGTAATTTTGAGGAATATACCTTGTGGATCAAAAGACATCAGATGTAACAAGCTTTGCGGGAAGACCAGGCAGTGTGGCTTGCATGCATGTGCTAGAACTTGTCATTCATCACCATGTGATTTTTCTGCTGGCCCCAGCAACGGCTCCAGAGCCTCTTGTGGGCAGACATGTGGTGCTCCTAGAAGAGATTGCAGGCACACATGTACAGCTCTTTGTCACCCCTCTTCGCCATGTCCTGATGTGAGATGTGAGTTTCCTGTTACTATTACTTGTTCTTGTGGCCGGGTCTCAGCAAATGTTCCTTGTGATGCTGGAGGTCAGATCGTTGATTCTGTTTTTGAAGCTACTATAATCCACAAGTTGCCTTCACCTCTTCAACCTATTGAAATAAATGGGAAGAAGGTTCCTCTTGGTCAGAGGAAGCTTACTTGTGATGATGAATGTGCAAAGATGGAGAAGAAAAAGGTTCTTTCTGATGCTTTTGGTATAACTCCGCCGAATTTGGAGGCCCTCCATTTTGGTGATGCAGCTGTCTCTGAAGTGCTAGGGGATCTTCTTAGGCGTGACCCTAAGTGGGTTTTGTCCATAGAAGAAAGGTGCAAATGTTTGGTCCTTGGCAGGAGCAGAGGCGGGGTTAATGCGCTCAAAGTTCATGTTTTTTGCCCAATGTTGAAGGAAAAGCGGGATGCAGTTAGACTGATAGCTGCAAGGTGGAAGCTTTCAGTGAATGCAGCTGGTTGGGAACCCAAGAGATTCATCACTGTGCATGTTACACCCAAGTCCAAAACTCCAGCGCGTATACTTGGTGCCAAAGGTTGTACTGTCAATAACATTGCTCAGCCTGCTGTTTTTGATTCTCTGGTGGATATGGATCCGAGGCTTGTTGTGGCTTTGTTTGACTTGCCAAGAGATGCAGACATTAGTGCGTTAGTTCTCAGGTTTGGTGGTGAATGCGAGCTTGTCTGGTTAAATGACAAGAATGCCTTGGCTGTGTTCAGTGATCCTGCCCGAGCAGCAACAGCTATGAGGAGGCTAGACCAGGGGTCAGCTTATTGTGGTGCTGCTGTAGTTCCTCAGAGTGGTGTTGCATCAGCAGTGGCATCCGCTACTAATGCTTGGGGAGTCTCCGGAGCAGCCAAGGATGGGGGAGGAGCGGCAGCTCTTAAGGGTAATCCATGGAAGAAGGCTGTAGTCCAGGAGCCTCATTTGAGGGAGAGTCCATGGGATCCCGAAGAATGGTCCAAGAATCCCACTGATTCAGCCCCTTCTGCCTGGAGGACAAATGAAGCAACACCCGCTGCCTCGTCTAATAGGTGGAGTGTCTTAGCGCCTGAAATGACTTCCAATTTTCCCAGGGCGTCTATTACAATCAAGGAACCTGTTACTGAGCCAGGAGTGGGTGGTTCAGCTTTGCCCCCCAAACCTCAAGACGTGGGGGTCGACGAGATGGCAGATGTAGTGGATGATTGGGAGAAGGCTTACGATTGAGCGCCTGCAAATGCATATGTTTTTGCTGTCCAATTATTTCTTTTATGTTTTCTTTTAAGTGCTCAGACGGGAGTTGATTTTTTTATGTTTAGTAGCTCCTGTTTACAATATTTGTTCATCATCTAAAGGGAGAGTGCTGTTTTCTTTTTGGTTAAAAAACACAACTCCTTTAGCCTTGGTGTCAATTTCCTCCTTTTTCCTCAATGAAGGAAAAGAATCAAGGGAAAAATATTGGTCGTATGGTTCAGAATGGGCACTTGTTACAGGCTCTCGTTGGCGTAATGTGCCATTCGGAATTACGTCTAGTAAGGTAAATCTTTTAGCTGATGGTCACTGTTTTAAAATACTGTTTGTTACAAGTACTGTTTCCTTTGAAGCCCTTGATAATTGATGGTAATAATAACTAACTGGTGCTAATGTAGTAGTAACAGCCAGAGTTATTGATCTTCTGTTGATATGATTGTTGTGTTGATAGGCGGTAAGATGAGTTTTTTTCTTCACCTGCGATAATATGGATTGGGTACGGTGTAAGAGCATCTCCAACGCTCCCCCATTTTTCCAAAATACATTCATTTTTTGCCAAAATGTGCTCCTCATTTTTTGCTGCAAGATGGGGATGAATAGTGTTATTCCAAATTTGGAGGGAAACTATTCTATCTCATCCGTTCGTCTGTTACTATTCATCCTTACTTTATTATTATTTTTATTATTTAACTCTTTTAATTTATCTCTTTATATATACCTAATTATGTTTATGTAATATCTTTATAATATTAATTTTACATCTTAGCTTTGGCGTATAATTTTGATAAATTAATTTTTGTGCATTTATTATTTTTATGTAAAATTGTAAGTTACTTTTATTATAAGTTATAATTGTACAAAAAATATATAATCATCTCAAAAAATGAATGGTGCAAATATAAAATATTAGATGTTGCTAAAATTGAAAGGTGCGAATATAAAATATTAGATGTTGTTAAAATTGAAAAGTGAAAGTTGAAAATACATTAAATGAAAATATATTAATGGTCGAGGATGAGTGTGATTTTAATGCACCAATTCAAGATGATTGAGAATGTCCACCCCCAACGATAGAAATGGTAGTAGATGAAAATCATCGATTTGAATAATTTTTAGCTCAACATAAAAGAATTAAGGACAAAGATGCTCATTTTGCACTTCGTAATGCATTAATAGATTATTTATGGGAGCATACTAGAGGTGTAAGTTGAATATTTATATAATATTTAATCAGAATTTTATCATAATATAATATGTATTTAATTATCTTGTATCTCAATGATTTCACTTTTATTTGAATTATTCGTTAATATATATAATGTATAATATTTGCTTATAAATTATATTATTTAAAAATTTATGGCATAAAATAATTTTATATTAAATTATATGTGATAAATATGTATAAAAAAAAGATAGAATTTCTTTAATAGAAATAAAAAAATAAAATTTAAATAAAAGATAATAATATAATATTGAAGAGAGAAGAATATAAAATAAAATATATTTTTTTGGAGTAATAGTTTGAGTAACTTTATTCTATTTTGGAGTTTACTTCATTTTAGAGGAGAAAATGGAGGCAGGATCGGAGAATATCATTTTGGTTAACTTCGACTTCAATGAAATGACTGCTTCGATTTGTTTAATAGAAAGGTATGATCATATTAACTTGGTCCATTTTAATAGACTAATGTGCCCTATAAAATAAGGGAGAAAACTTAAGGCAAGGATTTATGCCATCTGTCCATTTTAATGATCACAAGGAAATAATTAAAAATTTAAATAATAATTGTAACTTTTAACAAATATGGTACTCCAATTTTCTTATGGTAAATTTAAGCCCGATGTCGGAGAATTAAAAATTAATTGCATCTTGGGAAATTGAATCAAAAACTTCAAAAGGAGAGTTAATTGCATTCCTAGTGTAGTTATACAATTATTTTATTAATTAAAGAGGACAAATAATGAACACAAGAAAATTGAAGTTTTTAATGATTAATCATAATTATAACTTTATCCAATATGAAATACATTTATGAAAGGTAAAAATATCTATTAACATTTTGTTTTAGAGTTCCGTGCTTTTATAACGATATGTGCGAATCAATTTCTTCTAATAATTTGTTATCATGTGAAAATAGTGTCGCTTCATTAAATCTTTCCTGATATATTGTTATCTTAGGAAAACTATTATTAATTTTAATAAAAAACAACTTCTAGCTGAGGCAAAAGTTTTAGGAATTGTTAACATTCCTACTTATTAGAAGAGGGAACACATGCACCTCTCCGTCAACGTGTGTATTCCCTTGAATTTTTTATTTTGTCTGGGATAATTTTGTAATTTATTAATTTACAGCTCAATTGATGACTCTTTCTTGGCCAACGCGTGGACTCTCAATTCCCCAAACCTAAAAACTCCATTCAACACTTGTTAGAAGCATCCACTTCCAAATTATTCCACACGAAGGAAAGAGGGCAGCATCAATTGCCCCAAAATCCAGCAGACCTTACCTAATAATTCAACGAAACATCTACCACTAAGAGCAGGTTTATTCCAATCACTCCAGTATTTCATTTTATTTGTGCTTTCTGTTCTACTTTTTCTTCTTATGCAAAAAGATCAGGTCTTTGGGGTTTTGGCTTGATTATCAATCTTTTCTTCAGTTTAGTCTTAAGATTCGTTTCAGAAAGGTGAAAACAAACTGAGGTTGGGTTCTGATTTGTTCTCTGTTATTAATATGTTTATTTTGAATTTCTTGCGTGACTTCTAAGTTCTCTTCATTTTTTTTTCTTCTATTTTACTTTCTTTAAAAGATTGGTCATTAAAAGACTGAACCCCAACGGGTTATTACATTTCTATTATTTATACCAGTAGAATGAACAATAAATTTGTTACTTAGGGTCTGCTGACTCCTTTTTTGGTTTGAATGTTATAAATACAGTTATCTTGTGATAATAAGCTTGTGAAAAAATATATTCCGGTCAAAGAAACAAACCAAATTTGCATATGCTTGTTAATCGATCTCTATCCTTCAGAGTTAGATTATAAACTTCATGTATACCGGGAGATGAAGACAAGTAGTACTTGGAACAAAATAAAGAGGTAAAAATTTCTACTCCTTATATATAGCTATTTTGTATATGAATTATTTCCAGTAATGTTAGATTGAATGGTTTAGTTACATGAAAATCTTAGTTTTGTCGTGCTGCTTCTTGAATTTATCCTCAAAAGAGAAAAAAACGGAAGTTAATTGGTCAGCACAACTGAAGTCTAAGTAGTATTCTCAGTTTGTTAAAGCATCTGTTATTTTTATTTTACTATCTTAAAAATATACGCTCTAGCAACACCAATAACTATATAGATTCAAAATTGATGCAGAAAGGGGAAGTTCTCTACCTGGGAATATCAAGTGTAATTTTGTATATTTAAGGTTATGATTTTTATGCCAATTGGATGTACCTGTTGTATCCTGATATGTGTCAGTTTACCTTATTGTTCAACCTACATGGACTACTGTTTGTTAAATTTACAACAGAAATATAGTAAGTGATAATTTTGTTAATGTTTGAAAGTGAAGTTTTTTTAGCGACAATGCTCGGTGAACATGTTGATGAGATTTGAATTGTTGGGAGTATCTGTCATAACTATGTGTCAGCATAAATTTCAGCAGTTTCTATCCCTAAATTTCTTTACGACGAGGCATTTGACATTACCTTTTGTGGGTTCCAATCATAATTTCCTTAAAACGTTGATTATATATACTATACTATTCAGTAGTTGTTACTGATATACGTGTAGGGAAAACCATAATTTTATAAAACTTTGTTTCTATGAACTTCTTCGTGGTGGGCCTACAGAACAAGTAATGAATGATGCATAGTATTGATAAGTCGAGTCAAGCATAATGTAGTGATGGCATAAAGTGGCTAATTTTCACCCCAATTTTTGGCCTTAAAAACTTTCAATCATGACCAAGTCGAATACCTGCCCTGCCAGAACTTTCTTTTGCACAACTTTTGTTCCCGTTCAAAGTATTCTTCGTCTATTCTTTCTCCTAATTCTTCCGTGGGGTTATGAATGGATTCTCTCAAAATTTATCCATTTTTCCCGTAGGGATTTCATAGAGAGAATATGTAAAGTATACTTTGTTTGCAAAGTTAACCCATCGAAGGTTTTCGTCGATATCCGGTATGATCAGATTAATCTTTTAATATCTTTAGTTATAGATGCAATTTTGGACTTTGGTTCGACTCCTACTCTGGGTTTCTGTATATATAGTTAGGACTAACAGGTAAACATTCCTGATTTGGGAATTTTCTTGAAATATTAAAATGTACTGCACAATAAATTAAATATAAAGCCGTCAGAATATTTAAAATATTTTTCTGATTATTTAGTCTTCCATTGTGGCAATTTGCAACAGATTGCTCTTCGAATTTTTGGTTTACATGATTAGAGGAGTAAACCCAGATGGTCCCTTATGACATTTTCTCTACACAGGCAAACTTACATGTCTGCACAACTGAGTATCACTTCATTTTTTTAATTTTCTTCGAGAGTTAATTGTTGCATTTCCTCGAAAGAACTGTGTCAGTATTAATTAAAATAATTTTCTTTAGAAATTAATTTAGCTAATCCTTATTCGTCAGCAAAATATTTATCCTTGAATGAACCACAAATAGAACTACAGTACAAATTAGAAGAAATAATGACTATCACCAGCCCTACAATATTGATAATTGATAAATGATCATTAAAGGAACAAAAAAAATGATTCAAAAAGATCTTTATGTCTAAGGAAGGACATTGTTCTGGATATGTAAATTTATAATAGTGTAAACCTACATGTTTACATCTTGTCCACGTTTCTATGTTTTTATTTTTTGATAAATTTATTTGGAAATATAATGGCCACACTATTTTGATTTCACAGGTTCTTCAAAGTGCTGGCCTGGGAAGCAGAAACAATGCTTAAACTAGAATACATGACTTTGACTAAAATAGGTGATTCTGCACTTCTTTAGTCTATTGTCATATGCTTATTCATAATGCTAAATAATTATGCTTTATATTTCATGTTATTGTGTTAATATGTCTCTACTTTAGTAATAAATTTATATGCCTACAAATAACAGAAAGATGGACAACGCCTAAATTGAGCAGATCAAGAACGTTCATATCTTGGTGGAAAAAATAGTGATAAATGCCTTAGACAACATATATCACATGGAGAGAAATGGTACATAATTCATTTTCCATAAGACTCTTAAACATCATAAGATTTGATGCTACAGAAAAACATTCATTAACTTCTAGCACTAGCAAATATTTTTATCTCAGCTATCATGGTTCCTTATACTTCGACAGGGTACAAATATCTAAATTGATATTTTTAGATACTCCTACTGGTGCAACACCAAGTGCAGCTCCTGTACAGAAGACTTCATTTGCACTAATCACATGTAAGACTATAAAGCAAGTCAAACAAATTCAGACACAAATTATAATTCAATGTATTGGCTATACCCAATACATTATCCCTTCTCTTTTGTTAAAATGTATGGAAGTAAGACAATAATTTAGGTTAATAGACGGTAAAGTATGTTACAATCAAGAATTTAAAGAGAATTTAAAAAAAAATTATTTCTTTTAATAAATTATAATGCACGGATGTGTTAATTTCTACTTTTTCTATTCTGATAATTTGTATTACGCACATGTGCTAAAACATTTTTTACTTTTGCATTTTTCAGACTAGCTTGTTGTCTCGGTCTCAAGGCAAATACGCTCTGCTTCCTAAGAGCACGACAAGTCGACAACTATTAGGGACCTAATATAGTTGATAGAATTGCAGCAACAAGAAGAAAGTTAATCAATTGTATAGATTTTGAATCAAACCGAATAGATTTTGTTCAATTTTACTTTAGTCTTTAAACAATTTTTTTTATGTTAAATCAAAAATTTATAAGTTCCTTGGGCCCGGGCACCGCCCGAGCTACCGCCAACTAATTATTATATGACGGAGTATTATCACTTTTAGTCCGCGTCAGAAACTATTTGTATTTGGTAGCCGAAAAAGTATAAAATTTATATATATTTTATATATAACATACATAATGTATATATATATATATATTTTTTTTCCGCTATTATTTTGAGAGCGGCTATACAATGTCATTTCCCCTTATATTATAATTGATACATGCATTTGGAAACAAAAAATCAAGTTTTCTTTATTTTCTACTTGTACAATTTCTCTTGAACTTTTAATTCTAAAAGTAAGTTTAACCATCATTATCAAATTGATTACGACGTTTTAAGAAAAGTTCAAGGTTAAGGTAGTATTTATCTTCAAACAGAGGAAGTACATAATTATCTCAGTATATGTAGTTTATTGTACATGCAAACCCTATTAATTATAAACAGTGATGCAATTGACAATTAGAAGTGATAATCGCTGTAGATTTTAACAATGCAATTTAGGAGTAATCTTCTCCTTACTTAAGCAATAAAGGAGAAAGAAGAACTAAAAACTGAAAGACTACTAAAAGTTCCAGTGCAACACAGATCAGATGACATCGACAAATAGATGCCTCCTCAATTTGTGTGATATGTCGAGGAATACTTTCACAAGAGATAAAAATGTGGACATAGAAAATAGACCATCTCAAGTTGATTCAGTTACAATAGCAAATTAGTACTATCATTTATCCTGCTTTCAAGACCACACTTGAAATTTGGTATATGAATTTGTCATTTGAGAAAAGCACAACGCTGAACTTCCTTGCTGACAAAATTCCATGATCCTAGTTCTTTATCCCAACTAAAACTAGAGAACTAATTAGCAAATATGCAAACCATAGTTTGATCTATACCATGGCTGTGATGGGATGGATAAGATCTCTCCATCCTTAACCAGAGGTTTCGGTTTCGAGTCCTGCATATGGAAAAAATTCTATTAGGGAGCACTTCCCCCTTAAATGGGCCTTACGCGCCAGGATTTTCATTAAGAGGAGTCAAAATATAAAGAAATAAACTCACCAGAAGTCAAAAGGTGTCATTATATAGTATATATACATATTTTACAAAAAAAAAATTACCGAGCTAAACAATGTAATTTTCCGACGAAGGGGTGTCAGTGACACCCCTTGAATGTACGTGGCTCCGTCACAGCTTAAGCGGCACAATCCAGATATAGTTGGACTGTAATGTGACTACTTGACACCGCATGGATAAACCCAACCCCTCCCCCCCCAAAAAAATAGTTTGATCTATTTGAGAAATCCATGAAGGGGAAAAAGGAATAATCCATAGTTGTTCTAAGGCCGCTTAGAAAAAAGCCAATGTGAGTATATGTTAGGCTATTTTGCCTAAGACAATTCTTTCTTTATTTGTCCCTTTTCCCCAGTATTTTTACTTTGAAAAGTAACCTATTGATACCTAGAAAACGGTTCAATGTTCCAATTGATTATCAAATCTTAAATATGAAATTTGGAATTGAATATTAATTATTTCTTTTTTATATATTTTTAAACATTAGCTTCTAGACACGTGCGCACGTATATTCCAAATTATTTTTTATAAGATTTTGAATAATCACATGAGATTATTGAAATACGCAAAGGACCTTTTGTAGCTGATGAAATTAAACAACTAGTCACTAATGTTTAATAAAATTCAATAAATAAGGTAAAATAAGATTAATCCTGAGAAAATACAGAGAAAATAAGGGCAAAAGGTTTACAAAGAAGGGAGAAAGATAAGTATATTACTTGGCCCACCTCTCTATAGATCAAGTCAAGGCTATATATATATACAAGACATTGAAGCGTTTAATACCAATATACTCTCAATGATCTTTGAAGTACATCTTCTCTGCAAAAATTTCTTCTGGCGCCAAAGGATGTTGTCAACATGATCAAGCTTGTAACTTGGTTAAGAAAAAAAAAAATCTTTGCCATGTTTCAATCTTCTTTTATCATTTCACTGAATATTTCAAACTTTATCGGACTACAACCATATCTGGTAGGTATATATTCTCTGTAGCTTTACGGTGACAATATTTTTTAATGCAAAGGCTGCACTCATTCACTTTGATGCAACTGGTTCATATTGCATTTGAAAAATTCTTGATTATTTCCAATATCAAATGAGCAAACTCTACTAAAATCTGTAATATACAATCTCAAGACCTTATTGTACATGACACAATATACATCTTCATCTAGCTCACAAGCTTTCAAACTCGAAAGAAAGCTATGACTGGATTCTTGTACCCAAAAACAACAACAAAAAATTAATATGAAAATGAAAAAGACTAGCAGCTTGTACACCGATAGATATCTTTGCAATGGAAGAAGACTGTGTCCTATCATCGAACTCTTTATTTCCTCTACTCATGAAGATCTAAATAATGCGGAACATCGGCAGGAATCCATTTGTCACCTCCTATGAAGTTTCTGACCGTGAAATTTGATGCAACATCTGGATCTCTAGTAACAAACGCCCACTTCACTCGTCCCTCTTTAATTGCGCCTGGTCCTCTATTCCCATACTCAAGATATAATGGCTGAACTAGGGACTTGTTTATATTGCTTGGGCAGTAGCAGGCGTGCTTCAATTAAGCAGTTCTGGAACACGGCTATTGCATCACCACAGATGAAATCTATGGTACCAAATACTTCACAATCCCTGTAGAATTGTAGGCCTTCTTTTATGTATAAGGTGTCTTGAAAGCCGTCGAAACGACACCTATAGAAAGTGAGTAGCAGTGAGACTTGTCTTGATGCTATCACCGCCGTAACTCTTATTCCCTGATCGATATTATGGTATTGTCCATGCCTTCGCCGATTAGAACTATGTTTGTCTTCCATTTATCTATTTGAATATATTCATTATAATACATCCCTTGCTTAATTATGATATAGTATTTATTTACACTGTTGTTTGGTGCTGAAATGATGGCATCCGTTAACGTTATTGTGGTGTAATTCCCGGAGCCATCTTTAGCAACAATTGAGTGAGGTGTTTGCACCTGTTGGCCTTCACCACATAAAAGGAGTGGCAAAATGGCTATAACTGCAATAAACCACATAGCTCCAGCTGGCATCTTCCTGCACTTGATAAGCCATTACGTATCAGAAAAATATTATGGACTAGAATATACAATGAACTCATGTTTAATTATGGTAACCGATTAGAAGATAGGCAACAATATTTAATAAACAAAAAGCTATATATATAACCTTGATTGATTTTAAAATATATCACCGGCAGAAAACATAACCGAGCTTCAACTTCTTTTGTGGTGCTTCTAAAGAGAAAATTAACGTATGTAGCCAACTTCAAATGTTAATGTTGTAGTAATGGTGTGTTTAGGGGAGATGATTTCAGCCAATCTATAATGAAGTTTGGTTTCCATATTTGATAGTCTGCATATCCATTAATGGAATTCCTTCAAATGGAACATTTAGACGTTCTTCATATTTTCCAAATATCACCTTGTATATGTTCTTCGCTCATATAGTAATTATAGTATATCTTGCCTTCAGAGGTAGTGTTTCTTATTTTAAATTCTTTTTTGGAGGAAGGGGATGAGGAAAGGAATGATTCATAAATGGTATAAGAAAATGACATGAATTAAATCTCTACTAGTTAAATGGTGTTAGTTGAATGGGAACTCGAATTATTTCTTATTTAGAATATGGACTTATAATTTGGTTGCAAATGCTATTATTTTTTTCTGTTATAGTCCGTAGCACTACTTACAGAAGAGAAGATTAATTTTTTCTATATGGAAAAATTGAACATGTTTTGATAGGATTATCTTTACCTGAAAAATTGTATAATCCATTTATGGGTTCGAAATTACTCAATAGTTTTGGCCTAAATTTTGTATTTATGTTTAAAATTCAACTAATGTATATAAAAGATTTATTCAGAACCCCAAAATTTTAAAATATTATATCCGCCTCTACCTACAATGTCATTGTGCAAGGAATATTTTCGTTAATATAGTAATTATAGTTTATCTTGTTGATATGTAGCATTTCTTTTTTTGGATTTTTTTCGGAGGGCTGAAGGAATTAGGAACGAGTTAACGACCATAGAACATTATTAAAATAGAAAATTGGGGAAGTTACGAATGTCTGGTCTATTTCCCAAATGACTGTTAGGAGTACTATTTATTCCGTGTTTAGTCTTATTTAGTATTATGTTATTAGTGTTATTATTTTGTGTTACAATACTAGCACTAATAACAGAACTTCTCCTTATGTAATCTTCTTGCGTGTTCTCGTTATTTGTTTTCCATTATCCCTAAAATAATGGTGTACAACTAGTTCCTTAAGGACAATAGAAGTATATATAGAACATTAGAAAAAAGAAATTGGTGTAAAATGGTTTCAAGCATTATCGGTCTATTATCTAAACTAGTATGGTCATTTGATCAATTTATTAAGTATGATGTTTAGTCTAAATTAGATGTCTTTTATGTTTGTTAAATAATACTCTCTACCTTTTGATTGTGACGGTTAACTTCCTTAATCTTAAATCAGCTATCAAAATAAATTGGCACGTTACTTATATTCTGAAAATATGAAAAATGACCTTTAATTATAATGAATTGTTGTAAATTTTCTTTTGAAAAATGAAAATAAAAATATTCAAAAATACCCAATAATAATATATAGAAATGAATAAACTCCATCTAACTGCCCTGATTAAAGATTACCATAGGTGACACTACCATGGACCAATCAATTTTTATCACAATAATATTATTTTAATTTAATTTCACTTCATTGTTTCCTCTTATTAACCAACCAACTTATTGGCATAAATTATAGATATAGTGTAAAATTTAGATAACTTCAAATCTAAATCTTGTATTCTATGATTTAAATTCGAGAACTAAAGGATGGAGTTGGTTTATATCAAGGAAAAATTACATGGTATGATAATGCATAATTTGGTATACATATATTCGATGTGTTATACACTGCGATTGGTGGCATAGCGAGGAATCGCACCAAGGATGTTCAAACTTTAAACAAGTCAATAATTGTTTTTGTCGATGTATTGTATAAACTATTTGAAAAAGAGCCAAACAGACCACATACGGTGGTTGAAACATTATATTAATCCAATAAATTTATTTAGACTAATATATCTTGAATTTAAAATATAGTCCAAATTATTTTATAAATTTAATTCCAATAAAATTTATATGCCTACACATATCAATTCAAGTATTTTTTTTTTCACACGTTTATCAGTTATGGCTTTTGGAAAAGGAAAATTGCCATAGTAAATACTTACAATTAATACTTTCCTGCCCCTTTATTTTTCTTTTTCCTTTTTTCATCCATCAAGTATTATTACTTCATTGAAAATAAATATAATCTGAAACTAGAATAAAATACTCCGGCGGGGTTTATGATCTTGAAATCGTAACTGCTGCAAATTGGGGTTTCCCAACGAAAGTAAGGGAAATTTTCAAGTGAAGGATTTCAGATCAGGTCATGGGTATTTTTCAAGAGTTGGTTTAAGCTAATGTACCAAGTTTATAGTCTGACACGTGTCTTTTTTAAGTTGAGAGGTGTGGGGGGAATTGTTGCTTTATAGTATAACAGTAGGATTAGATTTATTAAGAAATTGAAACGAGTAGCTTATTTTTGATAATAGGATTAGATTTATTAAGACTGAAACAAGCAGCTTATTTTTGATAATGGAGAGGTAATATGACACTTTACTAAAGAACTATCTTTAGACTAGATGCATGCATCAAACGTTGGAGGAGCAGTCACGCCTCTACAAGCATACTTAAAAGTAAAATTTATTCACTTTATACTCTGTCCATCACAGGATTTGACATCATATAGTATTAATTTTGGGAATGAATTGCCTAATGGAAGATTTGCTGATATGATACATTACCAAAAGTGTCCTACACATAGTGCTTATAACCATAAGACACTCTTTGATCATAGTAGTTGTGCCATCCACTCATATCCATTTAAAAATGGGTTGGATAATGAACTTTTTAAAAACGGATCTAATATGAACAAGAATCATACTATCCACTTAGATAATGAATAATCAAGGGATAACTAATGAGTTTAACTTTTACATTTGTAAAGCCTCAAATTGGAGGTTCCTCAAGTTTAGGATACTAGGGATTCTCCCAAAAGTGATCAAGAAGTCATGAATAATATGGATATCGGCCAGTTAACCTTTTTTTTTATCCGTATCAAATATGATTTGAGTCGGATAATTTATCTGTTTTTGCATTGCCCGCTTTCGACCCACCCATATCCGACCGGACCCGACCGTCGTCCGCTCCTAGATCAATCATAGTAAGCTGCTAAAATTAAACCTTTGCAAAAAAATGATATGAGAGGGGTAGAAAAGAATGCAGGAGTATTTGCACTTATATATATGTACACAATACATGAACTCTGTGATCTGCAACTTCCTTTCATCAACGAATACAAGGAAAATCCCCAACTATAGAATCTATACAGCAATTACGGGAGTGATACAACAGCTAATCAACATGTGTTGTAACAAAAAAAAAAAAAATTGGACTTTTATCATATTAAACAGGTCGGTCAATACATTGCGAAAGGATCAATGGATGACCAGAGCAGAAGAGTCCTTGGGTAGTAAAACTGTGTCACTTCCGCAAATTATTGCGTTGGCCTCAAGGAAAGTAGTTGTTTGCACATAGCCATCATAGAGGCTTGCTCCAATTGCTTATTTTTTTCCAACTTCTGAAGGTTTCAGACCTTTAAAGATCTTACGAAACCTCCTCTTAGCCAGAGGTCAATAACCATGTAAGACACTAGCTTGTCGTGTATGATAACCTACCGCCTAAAAAAAGCAGCAAAATGTGGTTTAGATGTAAGTTCTAGACCATTGCCAGGACTAATATTAACTTGATAATGTAAAATGACTAATGGGCCAAATCTATAAAGCTAAAAAACCAGTGAATGGGAAGATACATCCAGCGCTGCCCTGGACAATGACATAAACTAGTACTCCACCATCTATTGCATTTTGTGGAACTCAAACCGTTACATATTGTTTCCTTCCTAGAACAGACAATAAGGAATTAAAGATCTGCACCTATTCCATGTCTTACAAAGAAGCACGAGTAGAAACAACATAAAGCTAGACCTCTGTGAACAAACCTTTTCCCTCGTTCAAACCCTTCTGATGACAATATAATAGACAAGTGAAAGAATCTAAAATTCAGAATCCCACAACTATATGAAGCACATGTTTCCGAAACACGTTCTTTCTCTACCTCTCATTATTACCTTTTCCCACTTCTTTAAACAACTACTCATCACATAGTGTCAGATCATTAATTCCCTTTCAGAGGCTTAGCTTCACAAATAGGTTTAACTTTCACAAAAGTCCCAGAAATTGAATGATAGAAATGCCTATATTCAGTGAGATGGAACAGTCGAGAGATGTACCTTATCTGATCAACGGATTTTTTTTTTTAATCATGTAGTTGGACGCGTCACTGTAGATGATCCACGTCCCATGGGAACAATACCTTGAAGGCCCTCATCTGTTTCTTCCACTTCTAATGAGGCTGCACAAACAGTTCAATTTGTCAAAATCATAATGTAGATAACGAGATGCCAAGAGTTGCCCAGAAAACAAATTACCCATGAGTTGAGAAACTTTCTACAGAGTGGAAATAAAATAAATACCAGGAACAAATATTACTCATTGGCCACAAAGCTTTTAGGACCAAGTGAAGAAAAACAAAAATTAGGCAATGGCAAGCCATGTTAGTGTCCTTCAAAAGTAGTCATTATGCCATCTTGAAGTGAAAATGCTACGATCAAGATAAACAAAGGCAGCCAAAAGGAGGGCAGTTATGAAAGACACTTAAAGCAATTCAAACCCCATTCAGAAATCCATATATTTACCAGAAACATCTTCTCCAGCCTGAGCCCCAGCAATACCAATGCAAGAGTACAAAGAGTTTTCATCTATCTTCAACTGCTCATAGGCAACATATATGTCTTCAATGGTGGCAGTTTCGTACAACAAAGTGAGGTCTTTGATGCAAGAGATGTCCTGATACCAAACAGAATAAAGATAGAAGCAGTTAAAGATCAAAGAATAAAGTAGCTAAAAAATAAGACTGCAAACCTTTTGGGCTTCCATGTGATGTCTCTTTGGTCATGGATAAAACAGTACATTAAGAACAATAAACCAAGAATAAAACAATACCTTCCTAGGTACAGAAGGTGCTTGTAAATGAGATAACAATCCAAGCCAATAGGCATTTGACTTAATTTCAGCTTCATGTCGCATAAGCAGTGTTCGTCTTGCCTATACAAAAAAGAATTTTAGTGTAAATCAAATGAATTTCAGTGTAGACAATATGATGTCTAACTAACATCTACATTTATGTAGCCTGGAAGAAAAGAGACAAATTAGATGAGACTCAAAAACATTAATTCACATCAATTTTACTAACTAGTCAATCACATACCAGAATTTCAAATTCCAGAATAAAACCTAGGGAAATGACTCACGTAGTGGCTGAGACATTTGCACCCCCCCCCGGGGTTCACCGTCAGTCAATGGTTCTGAGAGGCTGACTCAATCAGTCACAGAGAACTGCAATAAGAATGCATATGACCACAACTTGGGGTCCCCTTAAGAAACAAAATGATCTATTTGTTAACAACTATTCGTGAGGAAAGAAACTAACCCGGTCCAACTCTCTCGGTACAATCCTGTTGCTATGCAGACCTCTTAGGACATTCTTGCAAGCATCAACAGCTTTGTGCACCTGTAAGCACATTGATCAGTCTTGAGAAAACAAAATGGAAATATTATACCTGCTAGCTCAAGTAGAAAAGATTGTACCTTTCCAGGGGTTGAAGTCACTGAGATGACATACCACCCAAGCTTCAAGCGGTCAAAGAGGTTAAGTTCAAATGAAACATCATATGTCAGTCCAAGAGAGTCCCTAACTGTAGTGAAAAGCCTGCACAGATCAATGTGTTATGCTGTAATATAAGCACAACAGAAACAACATTGCAACTGAGGTAGTATGTTACAGCAACCCTCAATATCCGCAAACCAGAAATGTAATAGCAGCAAAGGGTGACATGTAACGGGTACTTTCTGTGTCAACTGAATATATCCTTTTTTATTTATTTGAAGCTAGGTACCACCAATAGTGGCATTAAAAGTACATTTTACCGTCAGGACATGATAATAATCATGCCTTAATCCCAAGTAGTCGGTTATAAGAATCCTCTATATCTATTTGGTTCTATTTGGGTACGTTCACTTCCAAAACTCAAAAATTAATCGCTTAATAAATAAGGAGTTCACTAGGTCTCACACTTATCCTACAAAGACATACAAATTTTTAAACAAACTAAAAGACTCCTAGCCAACACCAATCCCAATGTACGTGTACCAACACGGCTAACACATAATCCCAACTAGGTGGTATCGCAATATAGACATTTTACTTCTACTTTGTTATGTTCTTCATTAGGTTAGCACGAATTCCGAGAGATTGTAAGACTTCTTATATAATTCAAAATCAAGAGAAGGAAAAAAAATTAGCATTGTCAAAAATTATAATGAGGAAACAAAATTATTTAATAATCTACCTGGAGTTTATGATCTCAGCCAATAGACCCATCGCAATGGCATAAAACAGAGGATGATTACAGAGTCGTCCTTGTAGGTGCATATCGCTTTGTTCCAACTCATCTGGAAAGAAATTTACTGGTCCACATTAATGTTGATGACTAACATTTTATATCATCCTATGTAGCATTATCCATTAACTTCTTCATTCCTAGGAAGCCTTTGTAGATTAAAACTGATGTATGAGAACTCATGGGTCCGAATTACGTCAATGCAAAACCTTGTATATCATGGATGTTGTATGATGCATTAACTAGTATCTATAAGGACACGTTAGTAGACTAAGATTTGCAAGAACAGCAATACTACAGCGGACTTTGAACAAATGTTTTGCAAAGAACGGCATGTAAGGATAAAAAGACAAGTAGTCAAAAGTCAAGCAACTAAATAAGTCAAGGAAAGACAGTCACTCCCCAGTTCCACAAATGGTCACTACATGCACATTGGCAGAGTGAATAAGCACTTCAGAGTGGAGGGCAACCAGAAAGTCACAAATGCCGTAGAGTCATAGACAATAATTTTTATCATGCTATTTTATTTGTTACCCAAATAATACCTTGAACTTCATCTCTTTTTCTTCCAAAGTTACTACAACTGTGAGACACAAGCTTTGATAGTAACATAGGCACTTATACTTTGAAAAGTATAGTGAAGATCATAGAGTTCATTTATCATGCTTTGATATATTTTTGAATTTCTTTCACAAATTGCAAACGCTTTAACGAGACGTACACACAAAATGAAATTGAGGAAATCTAGTATGCTTATGAATCCACAGAAGAGAGAAATGCAGTTAGAATGTCCAGTGCAACCATCTATCAATGATGCTTTTACGAAACATCATTTTTTTCAACTCTAGACATGCTACAAACGAGATTAAAGCAAAATATTTTTGCAACTGTAGGGACTTTTTTGGATTACATCTACAATTTTTCATCAGAATTTTTTGTGATAAGTTTAACAATTTGACACTTGTGCAACAATGAATCCAAGTATTTGGTGAAAACACTCACGGTCATTTGCAGAGAGATCGCCAACAGACTCAAAAAGATCTTTCCCCTCAAAAGTAAATCCCCAGCGGTTTGGTGCAGGGCCGGCAATATAAGCACACGCCCTCTCATCTGTATCCTTCAAAAATACCTGGTAATAACCAAACAATTTCAGTTAAAAGGGAAAAAGAAGGAATGAACTGGAACTAAAAGCATGAGTCATCTTGGGTCCAAAATAGAATTGAGATTTAAAACATAGGATTTCCACATATATCACAAGAAGCCACCTAGGACCAAGATGATCATCCAAAGAAAGGCAGAAAAAAAACATATGCCAGAGAAACAATCTTTTCTTACTTGTTGATGCTGCAAACCAAAGGGAGAGGTGCTAAACAAGATTGGGCTGTATTGCTGTGCTTTCTCAAAACCTTTTGTTGGTTTGACAGTTCCCAAATAGTCAAGAATGCATGACTCAATATCATCCTCCGAGAAGTCTCCAACGATACTCACCTAACAAAGGATAATTACAATCAAATGAAGAAGAAACACAATCATCAAACATGGAGGTACTATGTTCAAATGAGCAAAAACAATAAAATGACAAATAAGCTTATCAAAATTCTTTTGTAAAGAAAAAGCTCACCTCCATGTTGTCACTGACGAATTGATCCATTACAGCTGCTCTTACACTTTCCAGAGTTAAGCTTTGCAATGAATGTGGAGTTGGTTCAACAAAGCGCTCATCTCCGTTTAGCATAGCTAGCATGAGCTTATGGGCAGTTGAGCGTTCTAAACTCTTAGGGATAGAGCGGTAATATGACAAGTACAACTGTTTAGCTCGGTCAAATGCATCATCCAGCCAAACGCTATGCTGCATGTCATCCACATTTAACTTAAGTGAGAAAATTATTTAACAACAAAATAGCAAGTTAGTGTTCTCAATTGTACATATGACTAGCCCAATAATTGCAGCAATAAAACCTTGGCAGCATTCCACATGAACCATAAATTGACCTGTCATTTTTTATCTAGGTAATCAAAAGGCACTGCTTTTGTTTTCAGGAACACACAGATGATAAGCAACATTGAGAACAACTGCAGAAACTGTATTTAGTATTAATAATGATAGTATGAACAACTTAATATGTTGCCTTTGTTGCAATTACCTCAAGTACCATATGAAGTAACTGGAAAGCACCACGCATTGCATTGTCTCGTAAAGTAAAGCGGAACTCCATGCAGATAAATTCTTCTGTTGACTCCAGTGAGCAATTTATCAGGTGATTCACACAGAAAAGCTCTACCTGGAGACACACCGTAAAAGACCAAAAGAGTTGACAGACGTCATTCCAGACAATGTCTATGCAGATTCAGCAAAGAATTTAACACCATGGCACCCAATAATACTTCGATTGCAGATGCAAATATGTGCAGAAATTAAACAATCTATAAAAGCTTAGAAAACTTTCATTAAAAAAAATAAGGAAGATTGGTTAGAAGAAAGTGAAAACACACCAAATGATTAGGATAAGTTATCTTCAATTACACACTAAGTCCAAAGAACATAATATGAGAAGCCAATTAGTTCACAAATTGTCAAGGACATGTTGAAGAATTGTGTATACTCTAGTCTTTGATTAAGATTGGATATTAACTAATTTAAGTTACTAGTTGAGCAAGTGTACAACTAAGACTAATGATACAACGTACCATAAGGAAAAGAAAAGTTAAGACATGCGGTACAAGATCCAGCTAGAGTTTGCCAGAACAAAGGGAAGGGGTCTAATATCATCCTGATGCAGAATCATTTTCCATTTTTTACAAACTTTGATCAACACAAAGGACATATTAGACACCTGCTGTTTCTCAAGCTATTCAAAAGAGCAGACAAGATGGGTGCAATTTCATCAAGAATAATGGATCCTAACCTGTTCTCTGGAAAAGTTACCAACACGGCCCCCTTCACTCAGAGTTCGAACACCTACAATCACGGATCCTTTTTCACGAGAACTTTCTGCTGCCCGTCCACCTCCAACGATAAGTCTCATCACCCCACAATTGGCTTCATTTTTTGTAATCTACCAAATTACAACAGAACAATCAAAAACTAGAGCAACTAGCAAGCAAGAAAAACCAAGAAACAAGAACTCCTCTCCTATTTCTTTTTTGTTTTCATCTGGTTGCAAGATCTCAGATGTTTCTCAACCGTATCAATTCCTATTTATTTGGGTGCACTTAAAATATTAGCTTATGAACTCGATTCACAGGAACTAAAATAATCCTAAATACTGGGTAATGTTAAGATTTCAGACTATTGAAGACAGTAACAGGACAAACAGTAGAGTCCAAATATAACTTGAACAGGGTACAGGGCCATACCTTATAATTTATAGGAATACCATTTGAAAGACGTCTTTGAACGATCCCAGTTTCATTGTCATAGGATTTAGTGATATCTGAATTTGTCGCCACCGGCACAAAGGATGGGCACCTCTTCAACCTCAGTTCTTCAAGTTGTTTTGATGTGATCAACTCTGTTGGCACCTCAAGCTGAAAACATCAAAGAAAAAATAGTGAATAGTCATCCATGAGTTGCCGACAAAAGCCTTTACCTTGCCTTTACATATCGAAAAGAGTTTTAGGTCAGACAAAGAATACAAAAATTCAAACTACTTAGAATTTGTTAAGAGAATACAATTGAAGTAAACTGCAGCAGTTAGTGCCTTGAACTATCAGCTAAGAAAGCCCATTGCTCCATAAACAAAATAAGCGACTGAAAGCAGTTAAAAGATAAGAGGACTTAGAAAATCCACCTCTGGCTCCGGCTCGATTGATTCTTTCAGACCTGATATGATAGCAGTTGTAATCTCCTCTGGAGATATTCTGAATTCAGCTTCTCCTCCACCTTCAACATGCACCTTTGATGGAACACATGCAACAATTGCTGCAGGAAGGGGTGCTGATGGTTTTCCAAAATCAGAAATATATTCTAAAACTTCAGCACCAGTGGCATTTACCTGAAATGCAGTTAGGTAATAGAAAATATTGTTAAGAACTTCAAGCACCAAGAAGCAACAGCTTTGAACACTCAAGACATGTCAAAATATGGTTGGCCCCATAATCTGAGCAGCATACTGATCAGCGATTAAGAGAAGATCATGTATGGTACCAAAGGAGAAAATATATGCAGGTTCAGCAAGTGATAATTAACGTTTATTCATCATACAAACCTCAAATAATTGTCACTGAATGCGCCATTTTGGACTTATATGGAACCTCCAAGATAATCTAAAACGGACAATGTGGAGAAATAAATTCTAATGCAAGTATTGTTGAGCGTTTGTTCTACTCCGTACCGGTGTGAGGCTAGTCTGATAGGGTTTTGTCTCCGACTGCTAGTGGTTAATGTTGTGTTCACACTATTCTCCATTTTCATTGTGCTAGGCCTTATTTACTGGTTATTGTTATTGTTTTTCATCTATTTTCTGGTTCTTATGATATTGTCATTATTTCTTGATTTTCTGTTGATGGTACTGATATAGTGTTTCCTTTCGTCATCTTGAGCCGAGGGTCTTTCGGAAACAGCCTCTCTACCCCCTCGGGTAGGGGTAACGTCTGCGTACACACTACCCTCTCCAGACCCCACTTGTGGGATTTTACTGAGTTGTTGTTGTTGTTGTTGTTGCAAGTATAGAAGCACCAATTAAAAGATTACCTCCTCCAAAGTGATGGTTCCAGCAACAGCAAGCAAGCTTTCATGCCCTTGTCTTTGATCCATAACAGTATGGCCAAGTGCATCGCTCTCCATAACAAAATCCAGATTATCCACTGATGAAACATTGTCGATCATAGCAGCTAACTGTTCACTATCTTTTAGCAAGGCATCCGTATAACGAGCTAACTCACCCTTTGTGACACCGAATTCTTTCAGCCTTCGGACCTTTAACACATATAGGAAAACATCATCAAGGTTGTGAAGAAAAACGATAGGCAATAAGACGAGAAGAGCAGGAAACGATCAGCATAAAGAAAAATGAATTTCCCCATCAGAATGAATGAAAAGAAAGGAGGCATCAAGGAATTGCAAGAGCAGCCTTGATCCATTAGCGAAGAAAAACACAGAAAAAGTTGTAAAGGAAAGATAAAACAAGCATCAGCAACATCATAATCAAGAAGGGTACTATGGCAACAATGAGGATAACAAAGAAATTATCAAGAGAAAGCAAAAGCAACTGCGGTACTGAAGAAAATAGCAGAACAAACCTCCTGCACAGCAACTTTGACTGCATTCTGCCAATTTTTAGGTTCCGCAGTCACTGTGAGAGTGGTCACAGTACACCCTTCCCTTCCAGAGTCACTATGATCCAGTTCAACTGAGGTGAATGGAGGATTTGAACTCTGAAAAGTTGTTCAAATTAGAAAACAATAAAATTGCAGAAATTGAATTTCAAATGTTACATTGTAAAACAGAACACCAACCCACCTCCCAAAAAAGTAAAAAAATAACTAGCACAGTTCTATCAGTTTGTAGATAGGAACTCTTCCTTGTAAGCGTTATTCCAACCTCTTGTCTACTGGACATTACAATATTCTCAGGAATAAAAATACCTTTTATTCAACAAAATAGTACCATTCAGACAAAAAGAGGGAGACCCAAGTTACAGAAATGCACCTTATACCGAGTGTTTATACGGAAATGTAAAGCAGAAAGAAATATCCTCTTCATTAGCACATTCCTCAAACCACCATATGTTCGGACCTTGTTCACGGGAATCTAGGGAAAGAATAACAATAAGAGAAAAAGCAAATCAGATAACGCAGATACAAGAAGGGAATTCATTTAGGAAATTCAGAAAAAGACATGCTAGGAAGAATGAACATGATATAAACCACAGGCACCACCCATAAATGAAATGCATATTGCATAATTTGATAAAACCAGGTTGAGATGGATAGAAGCATATCAGTTTCACATTATCATATCAGAGTGCTATCTTATCCTTCCTATGTGGAGAACGGACATTACTGGGATGGCTGGTGTATGCACCCCTAAGGGTGAGAAGGTAACATTCTATGATCTTATAGACAAATAACAGCAAAAATCAAAATCAGAAACCAAAAAGTTCTATAAGAAAAAAGAAACCCCGTCTGAAGAAACTTATTGCTACAGCCGGCAGGCACCACCCCCAACCCAACCCCTCCCCGGCCCAAAAAAAAAATTAAAGATAAACCGGATAGGTTATTAGACCATCTGATGGTTGCATAAAAGTCAGAGCAGAAAAAACCTGTAGAGCTTTAGAGGTTGAAGTTACACCAGGGAAAGAAGAAACAATAATTTTCACACATAAGACAATCATTCAGATTTTCCTAAAGCAATTGTTCGTTATATTTGCTGAATAAACTAAATTCTAAATCTTTTTAGGAAAAGAAATGACTCTACCATTAAGAGAAAGAACTTCCAGAAACACCCAAAAAAAAGTCAAAATTTGAATGCAAAACTAAATTCCATCTTGACCTAGTAGGTTCCTTAAGGTTGAATACTGAAAATAACAGAACAAGAAATTCTCTAAGCTGTTCGACTTCAATTGGCTAACTTGTTTAAGCAACTAAGATACACCATCTTTTCTAAAACATGAAGAAAGAGAAGGACAAGAATGCAAGAAATCTTGGAAAGGGGAACCAAGAACTTTCAATTGACATTTGAAATCTCAAAGCAACAGAGTGGAAATAGCACTTTTGACTGTGTTTCTTCCTTAGCTAACATGTTACCTGAGGTGTACAATTATCTAATCACGGCTTGACAGAAGTAACTTTCTTTCATTTACCATTAAATATATGGCAGTGTCTAGTGTGATCAGTTAGGAAGCTATAAATGCTTCCAGGAGAATATTGTAACCTCTAGTAAGTAATAATTATAAGGAAAAGGAATATAACAATGACAATGACAAAATCCAAATTGGAAATTATGTGCCACGAGTTCAACACAGTATTAGGTCCAGTCATACCTTGCAAAACATATTCATTGAGAAATTCTGTAGTAATTCATGCTGAAATATCTGTGGTGTTTTAGTATCGTTGTTGTGTCCAGGAAGAGACCAATTGTGCTGAACAGGAGGCCGGACTGCATGCCTCTCCTTTCGCAACGCTTTTGACTGATCCAAGGAAACAGATGACCTATCATGCGTGGAATTGCTTGAGAGTCCAACTGTCAGCTTGGGAACTAGAAAACTAGCCATTGCACCAAAGGCATTCGGACTAGGTGCTGAATTAGACTCATTATCCATTTCGGTTTGCCCAAAAACATCCTGCAGCAAGACTCCTTTGTAAGTACTAGAAACAGTTGCAGGAATCCATTAAACGACACTTATTAACATTTCCCTGTGCTAAAGGAACATACTTCAATATGGTAAATGGTCTGTGAAATGTTATCTATATCTCCCACAATGTATAAGGTGGCATTTGCTGGAAAGTACCAACGTTCATGAAATTTTCTGATTTTATCAGCATCCCATTTCTTGATCTGTTCTTCGAGCCCAATTGGGAATCTTTTGCTCAGCTTGTTTTCGGAGTGCAAGTGTTGTAACAACTGAGATCAACAAAGCATGGGAAGATATTAGGTTTTTATTAGTAAGAGAAGTTCAAACTAATGAACTACATACAAACAAACAAAAAAAGATGATTATGATCATCTTGCTAATTACCTGGCAATCAACACGGTATTCTATAGTATTCATCATTTGTAGCTCTGACAGTATTGCACGTCTTTCTTTCTCAACTCGCGAAGCAAGAAACTTGGGATGGAAAGCGATCTATATTGTTAAAAAGGTTAAAACAATCAGCCATAAGCTTTTTTACTAAGCAAACTCAAAGAGGAAGCACACGTGAGGGATGGGATTTTATCATACAGGCAGTTTGACTGACACAAGATGCTAGGAGAAGCTGAAGATTGCTGCAATCAAAGAAGCACATGAAAAATAATTACTAGTAATACCTCATTCAGAGCATCTAGGACCACTGGAAGACAATCGCCTTCTGAGCCCTGGAGGGAGAAATTTTGATCAATCAAACTCATGTGCTGCAAACTAACTAAAGCAACAAATATACTATGTGAATAACATAGACAGTAATTGAGATCACACTGTGAATTGTTAGAGGTGAAAAAGCAGTAAATGGAACAAGTTAGTCTCGATACACTTTGCAAGTTTACTGAAAGCAGCATTGACCAGGTCACTCTAGTTGGTTATATTACAATATGCATTTGATTTAATCCCTCATTACAAGAATGCATTTGATTCCATTTCTTTCTATTCCCTCTGTGCTTTGTTTCCTACTAATATCTTCTATTCTCATCTTCATTTTTTTTTCTTTTAAGCTTTCCATTTTGTAGGGGGGAGGTGAGGCGGGGAGATCTTTTTAACTTTAGAGAGAATGAAGTTGAGCATTAAAAGAGAGAAGAAACTGATTACAGGTGTGAGTATTGTATTTATGAGAGCATCTACTTGATCATGAAATAAGCAAGCACAACTTCGAAGGCACAAACACATGATATGACAACTTGGCAAACCTTTGTGCTAGTGGGTGAATGGATGTGGAACACCGTATGATGAAAATCTGTGTAAGCATTTGATCGTGCCCCGGTCCCCAAAAGTTTCTCGCGCTTCTTACTTCCAAGAAAAGCAACATGTTCAATCATGTGAGCAATTCCTTGCTCATCATCTTCCTCATCAATTGATCCCACATGAACTTCCATGTGTGCTTCAAATCTATACTTAAAATGGACTAGTGTAAGCAACGGATAAGGACAGACTGCGAGAATCACATGATTGTTTTTATAGCATGACAACAATCAAATTTAGCTGTTAAAAGAAAAAGGTGAGAGACCAGCAATCAAATTTCCATGCCTTAAAGAGGATAGTCTAGGGTTTTACAATATATCCATATAGTAATTTGCTCCTCTGGTGACTTAATCCACAACTTGAGGTTTGAGATGGAGGTGATTTCCACTTGAGCTATCCTCTCTTGTCTAGGGTTGTACAATATTTTAATTTGGTTAAATTAGTTTTGATCAATTCGTTATTGAGTCAGTTTTGATCTAAGAATGTTCATCTCTCAGTATTTCATTTCAGCAGCAGTTTCAAATCATCAGTGGATGTATTAAAAGATCAATCCTATTTCATGCACTTTTCTGGTGTAAGAAGAAAAGCGCAGAGTGATTAGACAATCAGGATAGTTTGAAAGATGAGGGTGGATGAGCCACCCAGACTGCATAATTAGTTTTCCATGCCAACTTGGTGTGCTGTTAATAAAATACCTTGATTTATCAAAAAAAAAATGAAAGGTTAAGAAAAATATATATTGACAAAGTGCTTTTCCCAATTTCAAAGAGAAGTAACATCCATAAACAGTGTTTGTTCACGGCCATTAAATGATAGGAAGCACTTACTTTGAGCCGTGAACAATTCTTGAGCCACCCCCCCCCCCCAAAAAACCCCAACCCCACCCCACCCCCACACATAAAACAAAAGGATGAAAGCTAACCATCCCCTAGAAAATAAAAAAATGGTGATCAATTTGTTTTGTGTATTAAAATGAGGGAAATTTTAAGATAAGGTTTACCTCTTAAGAATCGCAAGTTACTTGCTACATACAGGGAACAGAAATAAAACAAATATTAGAAGATTCAGCGCTCGCGTAGTTTCTCATAATCAAAGTATATCAATCTTTCAAAATAATAGGAACCTACCTATTTGGGGGAACTTTATTAGGTAGAATGAGGTAGCGAAGTCCATTTTTGAGCTGCCCTCTGTACAATTTCGGGTGAGACGGAAGCTCAGAACTCAAAAACTGTTCAAACTCTGCTCTCTCTACTTCAGGATCAAGCATATCGAACCCTTGTTTCTCTAAGACACCATCTGGCCATGCTGTACTTGCTGCATGAGGTTCATCTGGGCCAACAGTTGCCCGTGGAACCTGCAATTCCTTGACCTAGAAATGACATATTCTATGGCCAATCAAAACTAGGCAAATATAATCGACCAATTTGAATTTAAGATACAAAGCTAATCAAAATTACACTTTTTAGTTCTTAAACTAATATTAAGCAGCAAAGAAAATAACAAAACAATACCGCAGTGTACATATAACATATCATAGATTTTCTAGCCCAAAACATCTCCTAATGCAACATTTATAGGAGCACATAACAGAGTTCAACCAGAGCTAAGACAATGCTTTGCTCATTCATCACATGGAAGGCATCAATATCTACTGATCAACCTTTGATTGAGCTATGCTGCATGAACTGAGCTTGTTCCCTGTTTGTCATCATCATGATGAGCTAGGAATTGGGAACATGTTGGGGGATTGGGATTTACTATTAAGCAACTGTACTCCATGATCCTTGCACAATTTTGACTTCTTCACTGTAACCATTTCAAATTCCAACCAATAATCTCAATGCTAAAAGCAAGTTCAATAAGACAAGCTCAACAGATATTTTATCTAATTTAACAAAAAGTCCCACATCCTTAATGAACCCTGGAAATATTTGATTGGCCGTTTAATCATCAATGACCACAATTACAGATTTATCAAGTGTTTAAACCATCATATAACAACTTAAAGGCCACCATAAATACTGCTGAAGGCTAACTTACAGAGACATCACCACGAGGCTGCTTTGACAGTTGAAAGGTAGACTTGTCCAAAAATACTCCATTTTTCAGTTTATTGATACCAATTTGTCTCCTTTGAGGATAGAGAAAGCACGAAACAGGTTGCCTCCAGTGTAAAATATTGGCTCTGTGTAATTGCTCCACATTCTGATGAAGACATCTTCCCTGCACACTCTGCAACTTAAGAAACAGAAATTAACAGAGCTGATACAAGATTAACAGAGACAATGTCACTGACATAAAGAAGTAAGAAACCCCCCAAAAAAGAGACGAAAATTAAACAGGATGCAATAAAAGAAAAAACTTGACAAAGACCAATCATTCATTTCCCTCAAGTTTGAAATATTTTGACTTGTCTTCCATGTCCAAAATTTTGTATCATCATCTGCATTTTCATTTAGAAGGTACATATCGAATAATAATGTCTTGTAGGAATTTGTCACTAAGTAAGTCTGTATGGATGAGCAACACTCAACCCAATAAGTATACCAAACTACTGCCGCTGCAAGACCATCGAGAAGCAAAAATGGTTTCAAAAGCCATATCCAGGCATATATATATATATATATATCTTCAGATGCAGCAGTTTTCTAACTTCTCTTTCAGATAGGAAAAGGTAGCTTTTATAAAAAGAGCCATGGACATGGTTTGGACTTGTTATGCCTACTAAAGAACTAATTATCACAATTATTCTATGAGAACGATAAATTGACGCAATAATCAAAATAGCCAGCTAAATCACTTATTTGGAAAGTTAAGTATCACAAAAACATGAAAAATTGGAGATCACTATACAGAACGCTTTATTTGAAAATCAGAAATATAAACCTCATAATATAAATCAAACAAGCCTCTAATCAAATATCAATCAATTCAGCGTAGGAATTAATCCAGAGACAAAAAATTCAAGAAACACAGAGTGATAATACATAGTGATGACTAGTATGTGACAAACCAGTGTTATTTACTACGTTTTGCTAATTAAAATATACAATAAACAGGAAGAAGAAAATCCCAGTCATCACTTACCAAGAAGTCTTAAGATGAACTTTCTTAATCTTGAAGCAACAAAAGTCAACTGATAAAAAACACAAATAAAAAAAAAGTAACCGATACCTTATTGCGGATGAGATAAGCCCGACTTTGAGGATGCCTATGAGAACGCAATTTAATACTCGTCTTCCGCTGAACACAATTGGATTGAGATGTTACCACCAAAGACGATTTAGAGTCGTTGTATACATGAATTGGAGCTAGAATAGGCTTGCTATTGAATATAACAGAAGTTGCTTGCATATTTTCTTCCCAATAGATTGAATGAAGAACTAGCTAGGGTTTATGGGGAAAAGGAGAAATGGGAGAGAGGGATAAAAGTGCAAGTCCCTGTTGAAGAGTGTCAACTGTGAAAAAGATGGAAGTTAAGAGATTGGCCTCTCGTTTTAACGGTAAATTTGGAAGGTGTGGTCCGGGGCGGAGGAGTCGGTGTTAAGTCGTGGTGACCGTTTGGCCAAGCTGGCTCAGATTTTTTTTCTTCTTGTTTTCCGTTTTGTTTTTAAAAATTATCGATTTTTTTTCTATTCCGTAATTGATTTGCTCACGACTAGAGTCGTAATCTTGTGACTCGTTTTTGGATTATTTTTTTTACTCAATCTTATTCTTAAGTGGGAGTCTAGATCATAATGTTTGCACCTCTTAAAGAAGAGTAGCTAAAGTTAAGAACTTATTGAAACTAATTAATTTTATTGTAAAACTTTTAAACTTTTGTGAAATTTTTAATCTTTTATATTTTCTATGAATTATTATATAAATTTTCATGTATATCTTACCACTAACCTAATAGATAAAATTATTTAATTAGTAATGTTGATATTGTAATGGTTACGACTCTTATTTTTGAAGTATTACTTAGTTCAATGCTTAAATGCATGCAAACTTTTAATGCTCAAAAATGTACTTTTGTTGCTATCGTAAATACTTGTTGCGCCCATAATTAAGTACTGAAGATTAAGCATATTAGGTTGTTGCGCCCATAATTAAGTACTGAAGATTAAACATATCAGATATAATGAACTAGTATATATGATAAATACATATATCATTCTCATTGTTGATATATTATTCATTTCTCAAATATGTTTGTTTCTTGCTATGTGGTGAAAAGGTGAATATTTATGAGTGGTTGTTGTTAGAAAAATAGTTGATAATATTGACCAAGAATAATGAAAGAATAGAAATAACTTATCGAATAAATATTGTGTCGTGGTAATCTATTGCCTTGAAAGCGATTTCGGTCCAACTGGGTGCAAATCGTTAAGACCGGTTACTCCCCAAGGTTCCACAGTACTTCCAAACACGCGCACTCGTGGCTAAAGTTTGGAGTTTGAAAAAAAAAATGCCCAAGAAAATTGGAAGAAGAATGATCTTTTGAGAGGATGAGTTTTGGTTGTTCACAAATGACGATGCTTATATAGGCAAATCATCTACGGTTTCTTCTATCAAAAAATGTAAGAATCAGATGGGAGTTAATGTTAAGTAATATTATTCTTGTCTTAATGATAAAATTATCATAAAGACAATAATTTTTAACTTTCTGAAAACTATTATCTTTTCAGCAACAAAGTCACAAAAATTAAGAAACTGTAATATGAATGAATATGAACCATTTATGAAGTAGTAACTTCATTCTCCCACTCTGCATATATATACAATCTAGAGATGTTACAAAAAGTAATAATGGAGAGGTATGAAAATTAACCACAAATTAATTGTGGATTAAAAGTATTTTTTATTCTTTGCATTATCAAATTAGAGTATAAGACAGAATAGGAATAATACCAACAATCTCCCACTAATGCAAAGATAAAGAACAAGAATAATTCCTGGGCAAAAGGAATGAACATGTACTTAAGTGTCAATATCTTCCGATTTAAATTAACACGTAGTGAAATGAGGCAACGACTAATATCCACAAAGTGAAGTGCTTTTGAACTAAATGGGCATGAGTTGAGACCCCCACAACACGTACTATATTCTTAATTTTATGCAAACTCTGCGATACTAATAAAGAACTTTTATGGTTATGCACACACCTTGGGTCTTATGAAAGCTCTAGAAAGACATCAGAAGTCTTTCATAAAAGCGACCACACCTTTACACTCACGTTGGTGATTCCATCAAGTCTATCAACACATAGACCACCTTAAGGCTATGGAATCATTAAGAGCAAAGTAGGCTCAACCTTATAAAGCACTACCATACGTCATAGGGATAGAAAAAGAAGTGCATATTGAAGTCTCATATGACTTCATTTGACCACAAACGAGTATCCGCCATACATCCTCAATCCATGGGCTTTAGCCCTCCCTCCCCCAAGCCCCATCCCTCTCGGCGTTTCAAGGATAACTCTCCTTGCCAAACCCTTGGTTAAAGGATCTGCCAAATTTCTTTCGGACCTTACATATTCCAAGGAAATAATACTATATTTCAATAATTGTTTCACTATGCCATGTATAATGCGGATATGTCTTCTTTTCCCATTGTACACGCTATTCTTGGCAATTTCAATTGACGTTTGTGAGTCACAATATAAAGAAACTGGTGAAGATTGTCTTCCCCACAAGGCACGTCTGCCAATAAGTTTCTCAGTAGTTCAGTTTCTTGCCCTGCTAGCTCAAGAGCAATAAATTCAGATTCCATGGTCGACGTGCTATACAAGACTGTTTTGAAGACTTACACGAAATAGCACTTGCACCCAAAGTAAACACATAGCCAATAGTGGAGCTAACTTCATCATTGTCAGTAGCCCAGTTTACATCACAAACACCTTCTAAAATAGCCGTAAATTTATTAAAATACAAACACCAATCCATATGACCTCTCAAATACCTTAGCAAACGATGAAGAGTATTCCAGTGTTCACTACTGGGGTTATGAGTATATCTACCCAACCTACTAATAACATAAGCAACATCAGGTCGTGTATAATTTATGAGAAACATTAACTACCAATTATCTTAGCATATTCAGGTTGAGAGATACTAGATTCTTTATTCTTTCTCAAGTGTATGCTAGGATCATAAGGAATTCTCACAGAAGCTACATCAAAACAATCAAACCTTTCCAACATTTTCTCAATGTAATGAGACTGAGACAATGAAAAACCATTAGCATTTCTTTTAAGTTCAATCCCTAAAATCACATATGCTTCTCCAAGATCCTTCATTTCAAATTTAGAAGATAACAAATTCTTAGTCTCGTTTACAATGTCCATTGGGGGGAAAGATTAACATGCCATCCACATACAAACATATAATCACACAATTTGATCCTACCATCTTGGAGTAAACACAAGTATCAGATGCATTAGCAACAAATTCATTATCTACTAGTGTGCTATTAAGCTTTTCATACCATTGCCTAGGTGTCTGTTTAATATCATATAAAGACTTTCTCAATTTGCATACTTTATTCTCTTGTCCTTGGATCACAAAACCCTCAGGTTGAGTCATACAGATCTCTTCCTCTAAATCACCATTTAGAAAAGTTATTTTAACATCCATTTGATGTATCACTAAATTATGAATAGCGGCTAAGGCAATAAGAGTTCTAATAGTTGTTATTTTAGTCACAGAAGAATAAGTATCAAAGTAGTCAATGCCTTTCTTTGGTTAAAACCCCTAATAACAAGTCTAGCATTATATTTCTCAATTGTACTGTTAGTTCTCAATTTCTTCTTAAATATCCACTTGTTACTTATAGGTTTACAACCTCTGGTCAAATCACGTAAGTCCCACGTGTGATTAGAAACTATAAAGTCTAATTCACTTTTAATGGTCTCTTTCCAAAAATTAGCATCTATTAACCCCATTGCTTCATCATAAGTCTTAGGGCATTCTTCTGTTAAATAGGTAGACACTAATTCACAATTCAAAAGATCAAGCTCAATATTTTCAGTCAAGACAGTAGTGATAAATTCAGGACCAAAGTTAACTTCAATTATACGTCTCTTACTCCTTCTAAGTTTATTTTCATGATCATTAGTAGTAATACTAGAAGAAGGTACAATATGAGAATTAACATACATAGATGTAGAAGTATTTTTAGGCACATCAGTAGGAACATTGTCTTTCAATGGAAAAACATGCTAAAAAAATTATGCATCTCTAGATCCATAAATAAAATGATCATTCAAAGATAGAAATCTATATGAAGTACTGCTTTGAGCATAACCAATAAAAACGGCATCAAAAGTCTTGGGTCCTACGGTTACTTGTTTAAAATCAGGTATACCAACACTAGCCAAACACCCCCACACTTTTAGAAATTTCAAGTTAGGGGCAAATCCTTTCCATAACTCATAAGGAGTTTTATCTACCTTCTTATGAGAGACTTTATTAAGAACATAACATGCAGATAAGACAGCTTCCCCCACACCTTGTCAGATAAACCTGAATTAAAAAGTATAGAATTCATTATTTCTTTAAGTGTTCGATTTTTTTGTACGGCTACACCATTTTGTTGGGGAGTATAGGGGGCACTAACCACATGTATAATGTCATATTTCTCACAAAAGGCTTCTAAAGTATTAGTACAATATCCATCACCCCTATCAGACCTAAGTCTCTTGATTTTTCTGTCTAATTGGTTTTCTACTTCTGTTTTGTATTTTAAGAACATGCTTTCAGCCTCATCCCTAGACTTAAGAAGATATACCTTAGTGTATCTCGAGAAGTCATCTATAAAAGTGATGTAGTATTTCTTTTCACCCTTACTAACAGTGTTCTTGAAATCAGCTAAGTCCGATGCACTAGTTCAAGCAATTATGTCTTTCTACTAGTTATATTTTTAAAAGGCTTTTTGGTATATTTTGCTTCTATACAAAGAGGACACTTGAAAAAATTATCAACATTAACCACAAGAATTAATTTCATTTTTTAAAGTCTTTTTATAGAAGTAATATTAATATGACCTAGCCTATCATGCCACAAATCAATAGACTCATCAATATAAGCAGAATTAGAAGTACTTGCATGACTAGTAATCTCTTGAACAATGTTCAGTACAAATAAACCTTCATTGAGGTAACCCTTCCCAACAAAGTCTCCTCCAAAAGAGATAACAATTTTATCAAATTTAAAAATAGGTTTAATACCTGCTTTGTTGAGAAGTGCACCAAAGACTAAGTTTCTACGAATATAGGGAACGTACCGAACATTATTTAAGGCTAAAGTTTTTTCAAAAGTTAACTTAAGAACTATTTTTCCTTTACGCATAACTCCAGCCGTAGTGGAGTTATCCATGTAGACACACTCACCATGAGTAGATTCCTCAAAGTCATGGAACAATTCCTTGTTGGCACAGAGTTGTCTTGAAACGCCTGTGTCTAGTATCCAATCAGTTTTGTTAGCCACTATATTTGCCTCAACGACCACAACAATAATCATATCACCACTTTTAGTAAGGTTAGCTTGGACTGGAGCTTTCCCCCCATGCTTCGAGCTTTGTCCTTGTCTTTGGTTGCACTGGAAAGCCCTGTGACCAAGTTTTCCATAGACATATCAAGGTCCTTTCGACTTTTGTATTTGGCCCTCCGGTTTATTTAAGTAGTTCTGCTTCTTCAGATATCCTTTTTTTTTGCCTTTTTTCTATTTGCCTTTAAATTGTCTTTCACAAAAGTACTAGCAGATTTCACAAGGTTAGCTTTAGAAGAATTAAGAGAGAGATATTTCATCTTATCCTTAAGACATTATTCCTCTTCCTCTTTGAGACAGGTTGCTTTCTCAGTCCTCATGTGATTGATTAGTTCTTGGGGAGTTAAGTTATTCTTCTTGTGCTTGAGTTGGTTCCTGTAATCACTCCAGGAAGGAGGGTACTTTTGAAGCAGAACATTAACTTGAAGAATCTCACACATCTCCATGCATTTGTTCAAAACATCAGCAGTCAAGTTCTCATACTCGTGAACTTTCTCCATAATTAGCTTATCATCAACCATTTGGAATTTGATCCACTTTTCAACCATATACTTCTTCTTTTTTCCGTATCATCTATATCATATTTCTTCTCCAAGCTGTCCCATATGACTTTAGCACATTTATAATTTATAAATAAATCAAACTGAGGGTTAGTCATATGGTTAAGCAGGGTCCCTCGAACAATTTTATTATCTTTTTTGAAATTTTTTTTAATAACATCATCAACAACAATAGCAACAATAGTATTAGAACCATCAACAACAACAATAACATTCGAAACAACATTAGCAGAAGGTTCGTTGAATAAAACATAATCAACTTCTAATTGTTCGAAGAAAATCAAAAGTTTCTGGGACCAATGCGTATAATTGTTTCCATCTAAAGGCTCAAGTTTCGACAGATCGGGAAGAGTTTTATTCAAAGTGGTAGCCATTGATCAATATTATAAGCGAAGTCGCTTTCAAATTGTTAGAAAAATAGTTGATAATATTGACCAAGAATAATAAAAGAATAGAAATAACTTATCGAATAAATATTGTGTCATGGTAAGCCAATACCCTGAAAGTGATTTCAGTCCGACTGGGTATAAATCGTTAAGATCGGTCACTCCCCAAGATTCCACAGTACTTTCAAACACGTGCACTCATGGCTGAAAGTTTGGAGTTTGCAAAAAAAAAGAATTGCCCGAAAAAATAGGATGAAGAATGGTCTTTTGAGAGGACGAGAGAATAATGTTTTTGGTTGGTTATTTAGTTCACAAATGATGATGCTTATATAGGCAATTCATCTACGATTTCTTCCATCAGAAAAACGTAAGAATCAAATGGGAGTTAATGTTAAGTAACATTATTCTTGTCTTAATGACAAAATTATCATAAAGACAGTAAATTCAAACTTTTTGAAAAGCTAATATCTTTTCACAAACAAAGTAACAAAAATTAAGAAACCGTCGTATGAATGAATGTGAACCATTGATGAAGTAGTAACTTCATTCTCCCACTCTGTATATACATACAATCTAGAGATGTTACAAAAATTAATAGTGGAGAGGTATGAGAATTAACCACATATTAATTGTGAATTAGAAGTATTTTTTTTATTCTTTGCATTATCAAATTAGAGTATAAGACATAATAAGAATAATACCAACAATTGTAACAAGCAGGGCCGGGTCCCAATTTCAAAAGAAATATGTTATGTGTTAATTATTCCTTAAGAAAGTTCAAGTATTTTATACAAAGAAGTTATCGTTATGAAGTTGATGTAACTGTTGACATATGAAAAAGTCCTCACGAGTAAAGTAAATATATCTTTTTGGTTTCCTTAAACATGATATAACCTTCAATTTGTATTTTTTATATTCTGTCCACTAAAGCACAATAGTCACTCTAATATTGATGGCTTTATATTTCGAATTAAAAGTGTTAATAAAAGTAGTATGAGTAATAGATAATACTTTAATTAATATACTTAATTACATAAAAAGACTTGATTCTTTTTAAAATGCCTAACAATTGCCTCAACAGAAATAAGTTTTTCAAAATAAAAATAGATAAAATCTTACATAAGCTCAATAACGTCTAAAAAAGAATTAAATCGGTTAGCTATATTATCAATTGAAACATAATTACTAAAGAAATCAATTATAAAAAGTTCGGACCTCTAATTATAGTTGCACTTTAAGCCCCAAGTATATCGAGCCGCCCAGGTAATAAGTTGTTTACGTTCTACTAACTTCTCGAAATAAATCATTCAAAATAAATAATCGCTTTTCTTGGCTCTTGCTTCTAGCCTAATACTTTAATCACACATGATTTCCATTTTGTGTCTGACTATGAATTTAAATTATTTTTTAATCACATATACCAATAACATATTGTATAATCTTTTTGCTTTATTGGTGGTTAATATACATCTCTAACATTTCAATTCTCCGTAACGTCACGCGTATTTATTGACTAATAACACAATATTATTTATTATTTGGTATTTTGCTTAAATATTTGAAATAGACATTACTGGATTATTGAACTTCACATATTCTACCCCAAAAATAAATTAAATCCCCAAATCACAGTACGAATAGAGTTTTAAATTAATATAGTTTTGTATCAATAAATATAATTAAATATTATTATATTATTTTTAAAATATACTTATTATGCCATGTTAATTTAGTTTCCACGATAGACTCGAAATAATTGGTGTATATTTTCTGCTGTGGATTTAGTACACAAATGAATTGGGGAATTGACATTGTATAACAATCCATTAGTATAATTGGTATTTTTTGGGCCTTAAATTTAGTTTGATAGTAGAAGCCCAAAAACTTTGGCATTATATAGTCAAATTTTAAAAAACCTACTTCCTATTTATTTTCTCTCCCCCCCCTTCTTTCTCTATAACCTACGTATCTTTTCTTTTCCCTCTCCCTTTCTCTCCTTATATTTCTTCTTTTATCTCTCCCCTTTCTCTCTCTCATGATTTAGCGAAAACTATGGTAAATTATGCAAAAAAATTAGTAGGATGAAAAGATAAGGTTGATGTCACATAAGAGAAAATTAAAGCAAAAACTAAGAGAAAAAATAGAGTTCAACTTTGTTTTTCTTATCTTTTTTTGTTAGATTAAATGAGTTGGTGTGATTAAAATTGGTTGAAAACACCTAGACAAGGTTATATACAAAAGTTGAGCGAGATTAAAAGTGATTTTGAATGGTTTCAGGTAAAAAAATCAGACCTAAAAATCCAATTATGACATGTGTATAACACGTTGTATATCGTGTACATTGGTGTATATCACACACATATTTTTATGGACGTATGTGTATATCACTTTATATATCGTGTATATAACACAATTTTTGTATGGACGCCTGTGCATATCACATTGTATATCGTATATATAACACATATTTTCATGGATATACAAGAGATATCATTGATGTACATGGAGATATACATGGGATACAATGGAGGATACGCATGTGGAGTCGTCTTAAAACTTGAGTTTTCAATCTGAAATATATTATACAAAGAAGGAAAATAAAATTTTGATATAATTTTTAATATACACATTATTATTATGTTATACAGTGTGATATACAAATAATATAATTATTATTGTATTATATATATTTGGATATACATATAAAAAAAATAAAAAAATAATTTAGAAAATTTTTGGAGATTTTTCGGATACTATTAAATAAAATAGAACCTAATTGTCATGTCGAATATCTATTAAATGTGGTGAATTCGCCCCCTTTAGCACCGATACTTCAAAATCAAAGTCATCATCTGTATGAAAAGATGAAGATTTGACCATTGTAGCTTTAGATTTTGATTTCTTAGAGGTTAAATTTTTACCCATCTTTCAAGTTGAAGAGAATGTTGATATGCTATGAAAAATTCTATAAAAGATTCTAGATATAGAGAATTACCCAAGAAAAAGATGAGAAATCTAACAAAGTAATTATCGGAGAAGAAGAGAGAGATTTGGGGGATTGAAAAATATGGAGTGAAATTTGGGGAAGAAAGAGAACAAGAACTTAAAGAGGGAGAGAGGGGAGAGTGTTGTACGTTTCTTTTGATTTTGCATAAAAATAATTTTGGCTAAAAAAATCAATTAAATATAAGAAAACCTTAATGTTGGGCCATAAAGTACCAATATCTAAAATTAGGACTTTTTTATACCAATTCTCTTCGTAGGTTGTTATATCATGCCATTTTCTCAAACAAATATGGAGTTAATAGCAAAATTACTTTTTCGATTCAAGCATTGGGCCCCGTGATTTAAAACCTGCAAGCCCACAATATCTTCTAGCCCGTTTGCCTTGACAATCACATCAATATCCTGATTGATTACAGCCCCTAATTTCAAATTCCGCGCGAGCTTCTCAGTTGAAAAACACTTTCCCTCGGCTCGGCTCCCAACTTGCTCCTCTCCATTTTTCTTCTGCGGCGGTGATAGGTGATCTATTTCTCTGGCAGAATTGAGTTGTAAGTTTCCGAAACGACTTTTTCTTCCTAACGGAAGTCGGTTAAATCAAGTACGTCTCATAAACATGTTCTAATTGCTTAAATAAGATAAGTAATTCAGTATCAGCAAATTTGAATAAGAATCCACATTATTATAAGCTCTATGAGTTCATATTTTGCTGATTGCATTCGTCATTCGAGTCTCGTATCTTAAAAATTCCACTGATAGACCGCATTTGTTTTGAGATCTATTGACGAAGAATTATGGATGAAAATTGGTAAACCGCTGAATTTAATTGTCTGATCAAGCAATTTCACAAGCATCGGACAGCATAGATACTATATTAATGATGATGAGAGGCATGATATATAGATTATAAGCGATTCACGTATTATAAGCTTGACCTATATCAATTAGGAATGTACTGTTTTTTTTTTTCATTTGTGTGATTCTAATTCTAATTATGCGTCATGAGTATTCTGCTGTTTAGGTTGTCAACACTGCATAACTAAAGTTTGTGATGATTTGCTCATCATTTCATACGTTGCTTGTTCTGACTAGTACTTTCAGATTGATCCATGCTTGTTCTGATTAGAAGTCCTTGTGTTTTCTATTAAAATAGTACTGATTTGTTTGGTTTCGGGACTAGTTTAAATCTTGCATTGACCATACATAACCATATTTTGATATGTCTGTCTTGGTTAGTTTCGAGTTGTAAGTTTCCGAATCAACCTTTTCTTCTGAACCGAAGTTGGTTAAATCAAGTACGTGTCATAAACTTGTTCTAATTGCTTAAATCAGATAAGTAATTCAGTATCAGCAAATTTGAATAAGAATCCACATCATTATAAGTTCTAGGAGTATCAATTTGCTGATTGATTGCATTCGAGTCTCGTATCTTAATAATTTCTGCATTTGTTTTGTCTATTGAAGAAGAATTATGGATAAAATTGGTAAATCATTGAATTAATTGTCTGATTAAGCTATTTCACAAGCTCCAACAGCATAGCTACTATATTAATGATGATGATGAGAGGCATCATGTATGGATTAAAAGTGTGATTCACGTGCGTACTATCTTGAAGCTTGACCTATATCAATTACTCGACCAAGGAATGCACTGGTTTTTTCATTTGCGTGATTCTAAGTAAGCGTTATGAGTATTCTGCTGTTTAGGTGGTCAACACTGCAAGCTTTAACTAAAGTTTGGGATGATTTGCTCATCATTTCATTGGTTGCTTGTTCTGACTAGTACTTTCAGATTGATCCATGCGTGTTCTGATTAGAAGTGCTTGTGTTTTCTATTAATTTAGTACTGATTTATTTGCTTTTGAGACTAGTCTCACATTGGCCATATTTAACCAGATTTTGATATGTTCGTCTTGGTTAGTTTGATAGACACATTATACATTTTGCATAACCTTTTAAAAGTATATCTGATATTTGATAGAACATTACATGTGTATTCCAGTTACTAAGTACTTATGTGGGAATTGTCGCTAATATGGTGTCACTTTCCTGGCATATTCATTTCTTGTTTTGGCAGTCTCTTATTATCCATTTTTTGCTAGTACAGATCCACAATGGAACTAGAAGTTGCTGATGTCACAAATAAGCGCCTGAAACCTTCTGTATGCCCCCTTATCTTTTAAATCATTTTAACATCAAATTTTTCCTGATAGAAGTAAACTTTGCTGTTAGGTGGAGGATAATGAAACCACACAGATTGATAGTGAAATTGCAAAGGCTACAGAAGAAGAAACTGCAGCTGCCACACTGGCATCTGAACAGATGGAACTGGAGATTGCTAATATTCTTGAAAAGATCAACCGTTTCACTAACCTGGTATGATTTAAATTCTTAATTGCATATACCTAGGGAAATAACTAGGACAGTGACATAGCATAGAAAGAAGAGACGGTTGAAACCCCCAGCCTAATGAAGCAAATGATGGACTTAAATGTCGTTAATAACAGCGTTCGGTATTTGAGTTTGGCTCATACTCTTTGATATAGGTGTGAATTTCTATATTGGTTGACACAATTCTTGTTATCACCTTGAGAAGGTCTCTGAACTGCTGGAATCAGGGAAGTCCATGCTGAAGGAACTGAGTAATGAGTTTGAAGAGCGGATTATTTTGTAAGTGTGGAAGTAGAAAATTAACTAATTAGGTCAAGGTTGGTTACAAATGCTGAAGCATATTTATTTGCAGACTACACAAGGAACAGATGGAAAAGTGGCAAGAAGAGATTAAGGAATTGCGCTTGCTTGATACTTCAAATGAGGAGGCTGATGCTCTTTTGGGAAATGCTAAATATCTACTTCAGAATGTCCAGGGTGAATCCTGAGCTATCTGAACTATGCTAAAGCTTCTCAATAGGTAAGCCGTTCACGTTATGCTGGGTAATTGACATTTTTTTGCATTTCTATGGGTTTTGTCACCTTGGTTGGTAGTTCTGTTCTTACTAAAAGAACAATAAGAGAGCCTTACATGATCGACATGAGGAGAAAAAGAATACATTTGAAGAATTGCCGTACATTTTGTTGCTAACTGATGTAAAGCTGCTTAATACTTCCCCTATGACAAACTTCTTTAGTTTTCTGACTGAGAAGTTTACAAAAAGTAATGCAAACTGGAAACAGCGAGCTTTTGGTGCACATATCCATTGGATTTCTCAATGCTCGTCATGTTGTTATTTTGCTCTCCAATCTATATTTCCTTTTTGCTGTATCTGCTGTGAGCCTGCTCCATAAGTTGTTCACAGCAAGCTGATTTTCTTCATAATGTTTCTCTCCATCTATTACTTTAATCACCTTATTTGATCTTATATGATCCAAGGCCGAAGCTCTCTTTTAATCGCCTTACTTGATCTTATATGATCCAAGGACCAAGCTCTCTTAGAGATTTGTAAGTATCAACCTTAATTCCATTACTTTTATGGAAAAGCACATATAAATTATTTTCATCATGCTCTCAGATAGAAAGCAGAGTGGGGTTCCGAAGATAGGAGCTTCAGTATAAACTATAAAGTGCATTTTTTCTATTTGAGGCCTAAAAACTAGTTACATCGGGACACAGAGAAAAAAACATATGCAGTAGTAGAAATATATATCATTCTCTGCTTTCAGCGAGAACCTAAAATTGTCAGTTCCAATTTTCATTCCATTTGCTTTAATTCTTTGCAAAAAGTTGTCAAACATGGATAAGACTGATCCAACCATCTAATCAAATTAAATTATAGAAAACACGTGAAGAAGAAACGGATTAAACATGGAAGCAATTGAATAAAGAGGAAAACTGAGATAAACTCTTCTAAAAGGATCATAACCATCTAATATTCTTTACTAAAGTCATATTTACATAGAAACAAAACCTAAAGCCCTCTCAAATAGGGAGAGGAATAGAGATGATAGAACCTAAGTCTATGTCGGCCTCTAGAAAATGAAAAACACCATGTTTGAGTCAATACTTGTAAGAGTCGCCTACGGAGATGGGTTGGCCGGAGATTAGTCCAAGGCGTGATCTAGAGTGTTGCCTGGTCATGACCTCCCTTGCTAGAACTGGCCAGTCAATTACGTTTCTTTCAGACTCTTCCTCCTTAATCTTCTTCACCTGGCTGTGCATAAGATGATGATAGTCAGCCTCTTGGTTTTGCTCCAAGAATCCGTCTTCTTTCTTTGCCATGTTGTTGTTCTTCTTCTCCATATGAACTCACAAAAATAGGCAGTCTTCAGTCTTCCTCACATAACCATCACTGAAATGGTTGCCTATAAATATAGATTTGGTGAGTTTGGCACCCAACCGCAACTCCCAAGAGTTTCTTTCTTTGTTTATCTATTCTTTTCCTTTTGTGGTTGGGAAGTTTAGTTGCGATTCATGAGTCGTAGTTAGAGAGGGAAGTGAATCAGGAGGTTGGTGGAAATTGAAAAGTTCTTTTTGTCAGATTGGATAGATACAGAGTTTGAGACTTAATTAGAATGGAGAGGACTGTTTAAGACCACATCCATATACATTAATTTCTGACCGAAAATCAAGTAAATTCAACCCTACGCGTTAGGTAATACTACACGTACACGTACACGTGAAATATTACACCATTAATATCACGAGGAAGGTAAGATTAGTTATTTAGCTTTCATACCTTATGACTCTTTCCTTTCATACAATAGAACATCAACCTCTATTCTAGGAGTCAAAAGATACATGCACTAAGTTGATAGATAACACAGGTTTGAGGTTAAATGGTACATGAATATTGATGAGATAATGGATTTAATTTATATAAATTAAAAAAATTATACATTTTAGTTAGTTACTTATTTTTTTCTTGGATCATTAACTTAATTGTTATTATACACAGGTAGCTGTAATTAAATGTTTATGTAACTTGATAGTTTAAGATTTATTATAGTTCTCCTTTATAAAACTTACTGTAAATCCTATGATAATTTTATGCTAAGTGTTACACATATAATATGAAAATTACTAAGCTAACTATAATACTCCGTATTCTCTTTTATTTGGTGAAAGGCACCCTAATCCTTTGGACTGGATGATGCTCAGATTTCTTTCCCTTTCTCATCTATAATTTCAATGCATGTACCGTTTACTTCATGTGTGAACGTGGAAAAGAACCTTAAAAGGTGAAAAGAACAAAAAAGTAGTCTAGGTTTTACTTTGATTTTGTACTTGTGATGAGGTATTACGTGTATTTGGCTGGTGACATGGCTCTAGACGGATTTGAGAAGTTTATGCGGTTGTGTTTGCTGCGGCTTGTGGGCAAGCCCTTTTCAATTGCGTGAAGCTTCCATTATTGTGACCCGGTAATTATCGGCCGATAGCGTGTGAATGCAGACGAAAATTGATTTTTTAAATTTTCTCATTTTTTAAATTTGTTGTTTAATTAAACAATTAACTGCCCACTCCGTCCCAATTTATGCGGACCATGAGTTTAAAAAAGAAAGACATTTAAAATTTATAGTCTAAAACAAGTCATAAATGTTTATGTGATTGTAAATCATCTTATTATGGATAAAATGAGAAACTTTTAAATTTAAAATTTAAATAAAAAAATGACATTCTTTTTGGATAGGCTAAAATATTAGGAAAGAGGAATCAAGTACTCAACTATGAGGAATATCTTCTAGGCAAAATGGCCTCCGGGCCACTTAAATTTGCACCCGTTTTTTAATCCGGTAAAGGAACGTATGCGTTTCCCATTTGAACACTTCAACTCATTCATTTGCACAATTTTAAACCCATATGACCGTTGACCATGAATACATGACAGCAATGTAACTGACGTGGCAAAATGTGTGCTAATCACGATTGTGAAGCGCGTGTATACAATGGATATGAGAGAAAAAAATATATGCTAAAATTACAAATAAAAAAAAAATAAAGTAAAAGCAAAAAAGAAATTTAAAAAAATAAGGAAAAAGCCCCCCTTTCTCCGCCGTCATCTGCCCCTAATTCCTTCATCATCTTCTCCCTCGTTTCTCGCCTTCATCTCCCACTCATTCTTTCATCTAATCCAAAAATTTACTTTATCCCTTTCCTCCTACTCAAACACCACATTCAAAATCACCATCATCACCTCTTTCATCACTGCTAACCCAAACACCATTTTCAACCGTTAGTATCTAGAGCATACTTTTTCTATAACAAACAGATCGCTAGGGGAGATGGGCGAAATACGGACGCCGACAAATGTGATATTGAGGAAAGAAGTATAGTGGTTGGTCAGAATAGCCATGTTGGGGATCCTTTTTTATGGGAAGAGAAGGTTTAAAATTTGCTCAATCGCAGAAATCACTCCGGCGAGTTTGATGGTGCCGGTAAAACTTCGAACAGTGGCTAATCTAATTTCAAGGGATTCAAGATCTGTCTCGTAAGGGAATATAACAAAAAATTAATTTTTCGCTGAATGAGAATGAACAAGAGGGCTAACAACACTTCGCATAAATTTCTGACGAAATATAACCGGAATTGTGATATCAGCGATAATAAAACTGAAGAAGAATGGTGGGAATTGATTGGAATACCCATGCAAGGCCTTTAGTCACTCCTATTAATGATTTTCACTGATTTTTGTAATTGATTGGGGGGGGGGGGGGGAGGGAGGAGTTAGAGTAAATGAAGGAGGTGTTCATGGTGGAAGGCGCTAGTGGCCACCCGAGGAAGAAGAAGAAAAAAACAAATTCTCATAAATTTTAATAAAATGGTTAAATAAAGATTATGGCCCACAAATTATACGTGTCAAATAATAACATGCGAACAATGTGATGTGTCAATTATGTCTAAGCGATTGAGGCACACAATCAGTTTGAGGTGCTTATTTTTTGTATTTTTATCAAGTTTCGGTGTTCAAATGGGAAATACGTAAGTTCTTTTATCGGGTTGAAAAATAGGTACAAGTTTAAGTGGCCATTTTGCCTATCTTCTATCTTCTAGGAGTGGACCAAAAAGAAGCCAAAAATCCTGAATTCCTTGAGGTTTTTACTTTCCTATACACTATTTGAAACCTTATTATCCTTCCTATTCAAGTTTCAATTTAATTATATGGTCATATACAATTTACCAATTATATACAAATAAGTTTTAAATGAGTATCCCTTTATATTAGGAATTGAAATTTCCTTATCCCTTTATACTTGCCCTCTCTCTCTATCTTTCTCTCTCCCTCTCTCTACTCTCCTTCACTATTTTTTCCCCTAATTTTTCTTCATTTGATTTTCTCTGTTTTTTATCCTTTCTTGTTGTATAGAGTTTTAATGGAATTCATCAATGAATTTCAATCGTTTTAACTTAGCAATTTCCTTTCATGTTGCGCAATTGGTGTTTAAATTGAAATTGTCAATCAATAAATTCTGAAGGTGTTTGACTCTCCACCATTGACAACCATTAAAAAGCTTTGAAGCTTTGAAATAGAATTTGAGTTTTCAAAAATCATTACTTGTTTGGATTGGGTGTTGTTGCAAACAATTGGGAATATTGTTTGGAGTTTATATCTCAATTTTGAGGGTGTTTTGATAAAGGTTAGACTTGATTTTGGCTGAATTTCATATTGAAACTCGAAGAAAAAGAAGAACACATGACATACAATGTACTTTCGAAATTGTAGTAAAGTTGTATTATAATTGTATGTAAATTGTATGATGTTGTAGTTATATATATTTTTTTTATATGAATGTTGTATGAAAGTTGAAAAATAGGTGTATAATGTATGAATAATTATATAAAATTTGTATTTAAGTTATCAATACTATATTTTTTCATAAAGTTGTTGATATGTATCAAAATTGTATTAAGAGAGTAAGTTTTGATTGGAATTTTAGAGAGGGAGAAGCACACACCACAAATAAAATACACAAATCAGATACAAAATATATACAAAAGATATATTGTGTAAAAATTATAATTAAGTTGTATGATATTGTAGTTGTATCTAACTGGGTAAAAATAATGTATGAAAGTTGTAGATAAGTTGTATAATATATAATTAGTTGTATGAAATTTTTTTTTACTATGTATGTTGTTGTAGATATTCAAATTTGCATTAAATTTGTACGAATTTTATTTTTAATTTGTATGTTGATGTACGATATATTGTTCTTAAAGATAGAGATTTTATGTGTTTATTTTGAATATAAATATGCAATGAAGCTTAGATTCAGTAGAAGTTATCTTTTAGATTGTTCTGATAAATAATACTGAAACCTGATCGATCAAAGAAAGATGTAAATATATTAGACAAAAAATGACGCCAATTGCAAGCAATACATAATCATTGAACATGTAATACAAAATGTCATTAATGTGCAAGCTGAAAATTTTGTTGCACGCCTTACATTAGAACTGGATAAAGCTTTATATACTACTAAGGATTCAGGAACTGTTCCATCATATTCAGTCTATTTGAAAACATAATTTCATGCCATAGTTGGGCGTCAGCTCTCAGATGTAACTGGGGGCTTTAACTCCTCAACTTTTTACTCTCTGCCCAGTTTTAATAAAAGGAGACAGTTTAAATTTTTTTTTTTAAACGTCAAAACATAAAACCAAGACCGAAACAATTATCAAATAGAAATACCTAAATATAAGTTCGATTTGCAGAGAAGAGGGGAGCGAGGAGAGAAAAAAAGGAAAAGGGTATAACTAAATCTTTTGATTGAAAACACTAATAATGGATTGAAAGCCTTTTAAGGTGAAATGTATATTTTTTGTAGCTAAAACTTGTTTAAATCGGATAAATACCAAAACTTGAACATTTTTTATAATAAAGTTTCAAATAATATATAAAACAAAAAAATCCTTTCTTAACCATGTGTACCACAACAGAAGCGCAAAATCCTTCTGACGGCGCAGCTAAATTCGCCAAAATACAAAACAGTACGAATAGTAAGTTTAGTTGGGCTTTTACTAGTTGTCTGTTCTAGAAATAAAACAGACCATACTTGGGGCAGATGATTTAACAATGGGCTATTTGTTGACTTAGGTCCTCTAAGAAAATGTGGGCCGAGTAATCGCAAGGTCAATATTTAATTGATTGAGTGCACTTTTCTTTCTCTTAATTCACTTCGAGAAGAGAGATTTATCAACCTTTTCCAACAAGTGTGAAACACACAACTAAAAAGTCAGAAGAAACTCGAAGAGCCCTTCTCAAAAGGAAAATTCGATTGGAAAGAGTGGTTAACATCACCATAACTCCCAACTAAGAAGTCACAAGAAATTCGAAGACAGCCCTTTCCAAAAGAGAGATTCGATTGTAAAGCTAAAGCAGTGGTTAACATCACCATCAAATTCCACATGAGATAACTTTTATTATTGATATTAACGAATCCAAAGCTGAGCATTGATTCTTTATGGATTGATACTACACCAAGTGTAGAAAAAACTACACATCATGTGCCAACTGCTAAGCTGATGAAATATCCAAAAACCTTTACCTCTTCGGTCTTCACTATTCCCTGGACGCTTATTCTACTAAGGATTAGTATACATACATGACAATCGGTGGCGGAGCTAGAGTTTAGATTACAATTTTAGCCGAATCCACTAGTTTTGATTCAAATTCTATATTTGACTTAAGAAATACGTTAAATATGTACAAATTATTAATAACTTAATTAACCTATATGATTCAAATAGTGGCTCTCTTTTGACAAAGTGCTTGTCATGACTTAAAAGAGGAAGCTAAGTCCACAAAAGACACCTTTTAACCTTTATGTTTGGGGTCTTGTCCTTTCAAGTCAGCATCGTGTTCTTCTTTATTAAGTTGTCTTCTGCGTCCAACTTGCTATACGCTATTTGCGTGTTTTTAGTTATGGTCGTATCCTCACGCTTTGCATGCAATAAACCAATTTAATTCTGTGTGCCCAACGTGTTAATTTTATCTCCTTTACTACTTTCATCACTGTCTACGTACTCTAGTTATCAATAAGGTAACTTCTGACTTAAATGTCGTTTATTCGCGTAGAAGAAAACCATGGGGACCATCTTTTATATGTACAACGACGACGACGATTATCCAGTAAATCCCATTATTAGGGTTTAGGGAGGGTAGTGTGTACACAGACCTTACCCCTACTCCGAGGATTAGAGATGATGTTTACGAAAGATCCGCGGCTCAAGAAGACGAAAAGAGACAATAGCAATAGCACCAACAGATACCTTAGAAAAAAAAATAACAACATCATGAAAATCAGAAAATAGATGCAAAGCAAAAGCGATAGCCAGTAAATATACTCGGCACAATAAAAAATGAATGAGTAGTAAGACACAACATTGCCATCTTTTATATGTAATGGAAAGAATTAAAGCTACTGATTCAAATTGCACACTTGAAGTTTCTACTATTCCCAAAATTAAATGGCAGTAGGCCCAAAATTAGGTTGTGTAACTGATTGCTATACAATATTTTGGAGTCAACGTGTAAGGGATTATTTGTGTTTGAAATAAAAAAATAACAAAAAAATAGAAGTTAGTGAAGCCACATGATATGGAATTTTTTCTACAGAATAGGTCTGGCTTAATGATCAATGAAGTTGAAAGAAAGACCATTATATTAGTGTCCATATTAGATAAAAATTCTTTGTACAAGATTTTGTTTCCCAGAAAAAATTGAATAATTGATACAACATTTGATTTCTCGTATTAAATTCTGCATTACTGTTATTAACAAATTAAAACTTATATTGGAAATAAATTACTATATTTTATGCGAATAGGAGGTTAGAATGCACATATAAGTATAGAATAAAATATTTAAAGACAGAATTGCTCTTAAGTTAGACAATTTCTATAAAACAAATCTATATATTTTTACTCACCGTATAACATACCCAACATTTTAATATCATAATCGCTTGCATAACGGAGTAGTAGTTTAATTTATCAACCAAACAAATATCCTATTAAATCCTATCAGGGGGTACTGTAACTGATGGGAGGTTTATAACCTTAATCCCATTGGATAAAAAAGTGTTATTTACGTTATCCCTTTGCTCATCTCTCTTTCCCTCATACCCGACCTCTTCCCTCTACAAAAGTTTCTATATTCTATTTAAAGAATTTCTATGTTATTTTTATTGATCTCTTGACAAAAATAATCATATAACAAAAATAACATTTGTAATAGACTATAAAATCAAATCTCCTTTTATTTGAAAGAATTCTTGTTTATTTATTTATTTATTAGTTTTCTACATTTTAGTACTCTTGCATATTTATTCGATTGATGCGGTTTCCTTCATAGATGCAATGATAAATTTGCTAAATTCAGTGTTCTTTCTTTCACAGAATAGTACTCTCTTTTCCATGCCAAATTTGGAAAGTGTTTTAAACTTCCTCAAATTGCAATAAAACATGGGTGGAAGGTGGAACATCGACAAACCCAAAACTTAATCAAATCTTAACAGTATACCTGCTTGTACCGCTGCAATAAGCATTGAATCCAAATAATTTAGACATAGATATGAATAATTTGAGTATTACCCAATTATTACCTAATGAATTTGTTTTCACGAAAACAATCCAGCCACCAGATTAACATACAAACCTTGATACCACTAGTAATTAATTTTCATAACTATTACGGAGGACAAAATTTCTAAACTTTTATACACTTTTGGTGTTTACGTTAAATAGTACTATGGTGTTAATGATAATCATAGTTAAATGAGATGAAAATGTATATTAATTAACTATAATTAAGCTATAAAAGTTTATGTATAAATATAATTATTTATTTATTTATTTAATGCAAATATCGAGTGCGAGCTATTATCTCACCTTCTCATTCTAACCTAGAAACAATGGTGTAGCCACACTATCTCAAGGGTGGTCAAGTGAACACTTTTCCTTAGAAAATTATAATGTTTATATGGCTTAAATAATATTTTATATTGGTAGAATATATATTTTGAATATCCTTAACATAGTTATAGAGTCGGTCCACTCGTTTATGGTGTTCAAAGTGAGGTGTTGTTCACGGCGTTTGAATCCTTGTCTAAATTATGCACTACAAACCCTCTCGACCTTCTTTTTTTTTTTTTTTTACTTTGGTTTAATACTTACTTTTATTAGTAAAATACTGCTCTTTGTTATAAAATCTTGAATTATGGTGGATGTCCATAAACCACCAAATGAGTAATGCTCACTACTCTTCTCCATTATCTCCATAACTTTCACTACTACAATACTGATGGAATTATAATTATAATTCCATAACCTTCCCATGATCTTATTCCATGATCTCAAATGTTTAATGATATATTTCTTCATTTTTCATGTCTATATAAATGCCTTGTAATAGATGGAAAGAATACACAATTGAAGAAGAAACAAGAATCTCTCATCTCTTTCTCTATATCTCTTAATTTATTTTTCTTTGTTTCATATTATTACTTTGAACTATATTTTATAACACTTTTATCTTTTTTTATGTTATTTTTGATATATAAATATCATACCAAGCCAAAACCGTGTTTAGGCCGAGGCGAGTTTGAACCCAGCAGTACTTTGGCTAGTCACAAATACCGAGTGCGACTCAAGTTGAGAGTTAAGACCCTTCTCTTTATTATTACTATGAGTTTGATAGAAAGCGACTCCTCACGCGTCAGAAACTGAGAATATATATTTTACATTTGGGTGGGGAGACCTATTTATAGTCTTCACCCCACAACAACCATAATAAATTTTTATAGATTTACTAACACGGCCTTCTCAGAAAATTACAAAGCACATAAAATAATGATTGACCCACGCCCCAAACAGGCCCCCCCCCGTATAAATCACTATCTTTCCCTTGCCTATTAAAGGAGTGGACACACACAGTTGTAGCAGAGCTTCTCATTATATTATCCACACGCATAGAAAATACTAAAATCTGTCTCTTCTCTTTGTATTTTTAGCTTCTTGAAATTATTAAGGAAGGTGATCTAATCCCAGAAAATAGCTGCTCTTTTTCCTGTTTTATAAACTAGATACAGACTAATTCCAATTGGGTTTTGTTTTTCTTTTTCTCTCTCTCCTTAACGACCCTAATTTGCAGTCCTATATTTGTATATTGGTATATATCTTCCATCTCCTTTTTGTGGAGTTCTTTTGATATGGCAATGACGAAGACCTTGTCTATGATCTCACGAACTGGAAGAGATTTGCAGAGATACAACGATGGCTGTCGTCAAGTTGTTGGGTGTGTATTCTTTTTTATTATTCTTATAATTTTCTCTGTTAATCCTTCATTTTCTTGGCTTAAATTGAATAAAGTTGAAAACTTTTTTATGTGGGGTTGTTTTGAATTCTTAATTTGATACCAAAAAAAAAAATTCAAATCAATTTATTGGTATGTTGAATTATCTTTGATCAAATTGTCATTGATCTGACTTCTCTGTCAAATTTACCAATGGTGCAGATGCATTCCGTACAGATACAGAAAAACCAACCAATCATCTACAGTTCAGGGGACCCAAATTGATGATTTGGAATTTTTATTGATCAGCTCACAGAAGAGTCCAAGATGGATGTTCCCTAAGGTACAGTTTCCATCCAATTGTCTGTTGTTTTTGTTTCCCATATTTAGAGTATTGATAATATTCTTTTAATCATTCTGAAATTTGACATTCTTTGTTTTGCAAATGAAATTACAGGGTGGTTGGGAAACTGATGAGGCATTAGAAGATGCAGCTTTAAGAGAGACCTTTGAGGAATCTGGGGTTATTGGTGAGGTTGAGGTTCATGAATTTTTAGGTACTTGGAATTTCAAGAGCAAAAGCCAAGGCACATTTCATGAGGGACACATGTTTCCTTTGCTTGTCACTGATGAACTTGATGATTGGCCTGAGAAAACTGTCCGAAAACGATTATGGGTATGTCTCGAATCTCCCTTTCTAAGTAAATTTGATCTTGAATCACTTCGATTCTTATCCCTTTCTAGTAGGAGAGTGTATCCTGATCTTATGTTTGATTCCATTTTGCAGTTGAAATTTAGTGAAGCAAGGGAAGTATGTTGGCATTCTTGGATGAAGGAAGCTTTAGATGTCTTTGCTTCTAAGCTTACAAAGAGAAACAAAGAAGAAGAAGAGCCTCAGACATGCGCTTTCGATGAATTGTCCTATGAACAGACAATTGGTGCTGTATCTGACCCAATGTTTTGTGTAGAACCAAGAATCAGCATAGAAGCTAATGATTTGACATGTGAAGAGCTAAGAATTAGCCTTGTAGGTAAGCTAAAGTTCAATCAAGAATCAAGAACAAAGCCCTTGTTCGATGAAATTAGTAATGTAGCAAACTCAATGTTCAGTGAAGAAGCAACAATGAGCACTAAAGCCCAGCAGATGTTCAACGAAGAAATGGGAAATGGCCATGTAACTCCAATGTTTGGTGAAGGTAAAAGAATAAGCATTGCTGCTTTCAGCTAGCAAACAAATGAAGGAGAAACCTCAAGACTTTTAAGAACCACGGACGCCTATCCAGCAGAATTCTCGACGAGGTGGAGGCCAAGAATCAGCATAATATAAAGGAGAAAGAAAGAGCCTTGGAACCTTGTTAAGAGAAATTTTGGTGACTTAAAGTGCAGGAATTGGCGTTATAGCGCACAATCTGCAAAAGAAAGGAAGAATAGCCTTTTGATGCAGTTACAAGCAGCAGTATTATGGACCAGAGAAAAGAACCCTTCAATCCCTGCCTGATAGAATTCTCATATTGTCACTTTAGCCAGATATAAGCAGATGGTCTGAAGAGCAACTTATAAATCCAGTTTCTCAAACTCCAGATTAGAGAAGATGACATGAGATCTATCAGGATAGAGAGATTTAGAGGTTAAATCCAAAAGTTTCTAACTTCATTCTTTAATTCTTTCATACTCATTCATTCTTTGTTAGCTTTTTCTAACTTAAGTCGAATAAATGTACATCAGCAATCGTTTGATTGTGCGTAAAGAACACTAGAATTGAAAGAAAGACTGTGTCTTTCGTTTGGCATTACAAATTCTTCTCTAGTTTGTTGGCATAACCCTGTTCATTCAATTATTGAACTATATAATAATGGATGTGAAGTTCTTGACTTGTCTGTGTTCTGGAATTTGGACAAATTTATTACTGTTGGCATGGATAGGTGAAGAACTTGAATTTTCGACTCTTCTACCAACCATAAGTTTTAAACTCTAGAAAGACTACTCTTCTATGTATATTATTGCCGACATGAATAATGAAGCCGATTGCAGTTGACTGTATAATAAAAAAAACAAGGAAGTTGCCATGAAACAGAGAAACATGTTTGCATGGTTAGAATTATTTTTTTGGAATCATTTGATTTTATTAAATGGTGTTCCGACAAGTTGCTTGGAGTTCACGAGGAGGACATACCCATCATGCACAAAAAATCTCTTAAAAAAATAGCAATTCAAGATATGGTTGATGAAGTACTAATAAATAGGAGAAATAGGGTCCCCTCATTTCACTTCATCTTTGCCCTCACCTGAAATGTAGTGATTTTGTTAATGTCTGAGTACTTTATCTTACCCAATTTTAAACTTATTTTTGGAGGGAGCAAGTCTAAAGTAGTCAATTTAGAATAAATGTGATTTTATTATAAATATAGAATTTAATTTTTTTTCTCGTATATACACGTAATTTAAAATGAAAGTAATGAATTTAGTTGAACTCGTAAACCTAACCCTATATTCGCCTTTGTATAAGTGGGTCACCATTTGCCCACTAGCGAAACAATCCTTGGTTGGCTTGGTACAATCCTTGGTTGGGTTGGTCTTATGCACCATGGTAGTAAAGAGTAAGACGGTAAACCGACTAGTGCTAAGATGTCACGGCCCAAAATTTCACTACAAGAGTCGTGATGGCACCTAGTCTCTAAGACTAGGTAAGCCGATTTTCATTGCATTTTTTTTTAATTAAATAAATAATTAAAACTAACAGCGGAAATAATTACAATTTACAACCTCCCAATACTGGTAGTACTGAGTCACGAACTCTAATTAAAGACATAGAATGATCACGAGGACCGAATATACAATACTGTTTGATTACAAATTAACAGTACAATGAAATAAAAAGACTCCAAGGGACTGCGACAACCAAGCAGCTCTACCTTGAATCCTTACGATCCCGCTTTAACTCTGCTCAAGTCCGTTATCTTCAATACCTGGCTCTGCACAAAAATGTGCAGAAGTGTAGAGTGAGCACACCACAGCGGTGCTCAGTAAGTATCAAGACTAACCTCAATGGAGTAGAGACGAGGTACAGTCAAGACACTCACTAGTCTAATAACCTGTGCAATATAATATACAAAATACTAGAAAATAAATAATCATAAAGGCAGGATAGATAAAACAACCAGTGATATGCACAACAGACAACAAGAATACCATTAATATCACTCAACAATTAATAAACACAATTACACCCAACTAAATCAAGCCCTTCAAATAAATGTATTTCACAAAGTTCTTCCAGATAACTCTCTTTCATTTTATAAACCGCCTGGCAATAGCCACAGGCTCCCAATTTCAACATAAATCAGATTATTATTAATTTACTAACAACAAGAGAAGTTGCACAAGGTATAAAAATAAACACAAGAAAATCACAACATCACATGAAAATTGTCAACACCACAACCCCATATCATCACATATCGTCCCTGACAATAGCCACCCTTATCGCTCCTATAGCCATCCTTATCGCTCCGCCCACACAATATCAATAGCCACCATTATCGCTCCTATTGCCACCTTTATCGCTCATATAGCCACCCTTATCGCTCCGCCCGGACAATACCAATAGCCACCCTTATCACTCTTATTGCCACCCTTATCGCTCCTATAGCCACTCTTATCGCTCCGCCCAGACAATATTCCAACAAACACAACAGCAAAATGCCACCCTTATAACCACATAATATCAACGGTGAAATGCCACCCTTATCTCCCCAAAATAACAACTCACAATAATTTACACGGGAAATTATCACAACAACACAATAAAATCAATTCATATCACAATTTGCCCAATGGCCACAACCAAATTTCAAAGATATGACAAAATTAATTAATTTCACAACAAATAGCTCAGGGCTCCACACAATGTATATAACACCCAAAAACAATCAATGGAGATAGAAATTACTCAACATAAAGCAAAGTCTTCATTAAATTCAAATTTTCAATAATTATATAAACACATATTCTTAAGCTCATTTAATTAATTATTTGCATAACAAGATTCATATTGGAATTAATTTCCAAGAAATATTAAACCAACAATACTCACAAAAATTCATAAATATTTCAAGTAACAATCACATCAACTTATCATATAAAAACAAATTCAACAATAAGGATTTAGGCATGGCAAACAGATGATTTAATAATTTTCCACAATTTTCCAATTTACTACACAAAAATGCCTAAGACTTTAATTAAATGAATTTTTGCAAGTATAATCCCGAGTACGTACTCGTCACCTCGCGTACACGGCTTTTTACATTTCACAAATGGCACATAAGACTCAATGCCTAAGGGGTAATTCCCCCACTCGAGGTTAAGCAAGACACTTACATTTTTGAAGTTAGGCCGATATTCCAAAATAGCTTTCTTGCTTGAATTGATATCCGGACAACTCAAATGTATCCAAATTAATTGTATAAATTCATTAAAATTCATCGGAAACAATTCTGGATAATAATGCGTCGACATAAAATTTTATCCCAAAAAGACAACAAAAGTCAACACGGGCCCCTCCCCTCGGAACCCGATAAACTTTTTATGAAATCCGAATACCCATTCCGATACGAGTTCAACCATACCAATTTTATCGAATTCTAATAACAACTCGACCTCCAAATCTTAATTTTTCGTTTTAGAATCCCTAAGTTCAAACCCTCAATTTACACCTCAAAAACATGTAATCTAATCGGATTATTCGATGATAATTCAATATTATGGAGTAGAAATGATCACAAGGGACTTACCTCAAGTTTTCCCGTGAAAACCTTGCTCAAAAATCGCCCACCCCGAGCTTGAAATGCCCAAAAATGGCATAAGCTCGGAACCTCTCTGTTTTTGTATTGCCTAGGGGTTTTCGCATCCGCGGTGATTTCTTCGCACCTGCGGTAAATTTTTCGCACCCGCGGCAAATTTTTCGCATCCGCGAGCTCGCACATGCGACCCTTTTTCGCGCAGGTGCGATCACACCATCAGCCCAGCTGCTTCAGCTCCTCATCCAAATCCAAATTCGATCCGTTAAGCATCCGAAACTCACCCGAGGCCCTCGGAACCCCGTCCGAACATACCAACAAGTTCCATAACATAACACGGACCTACTCGAGGTCTCAAATCATATCAAACAATATCAAAACGACGAATTGCACATCAAATCAAAATCTATGAACTTTGAACTTTCAAATTCTATATCTTGTGCCGAAACATATCAAAACAATCCGAAATGACTTCAAATTTTGCACACAAGTCATAAATGACATAGCGGACCTATTCAAATTTCCAGAATCGGATTCCGACCTCGATATGAAAAAGTTACCCCCCGGTCAAACTTCTCAAAAATTTAACTTTCGACATTTCAAGCTTAATTCTACTACAGACCTCCAAATAATTTTTCCGACACGCTGCTAAGTCCAAAATTACCATACGGAACTATTGACATCATCAAAATTCTATTCCGGAGTCGTTTCCTCAAAAGTCAACTCTCTGGTCAACTATTTCTATTTAAGCTTCAAATTAAGGATTGTTCGTTTAATTTAATTCCGAATCTTTAGTAAATCAAACTCGACCATACTCGCAGGTCATAATACATATTGCGAAACTGCTCGAGACTTTAAGTCATTGAACGGGACGTAAAATCTTAAAACGACAAATCAGATCGTTATATAAGAGTACAACGCATGACGTTTGGTTCGACACATATCACACTTTTGAACTTTACCGTAAACAAAAATATGATATTTAAGTGAAAAAAATAGACAAACAAGTCCATTATTCACCAAGTTTTGAACCTTGTCCCACTTACCCTAGCGAATTTCTTAGTGATAAGACACAAAATGAACTTACTTTTTATGCATTGTGCTTTAAAGAGTACTAGTTGAAATGTCAAAATGTTTAATGTGTACATTTAGGGGTCGTTTGGTATGATGGATAAGTAAAAATAGGGATGAGATAAAAATTTAATACTATCTTATACTTTGTTTGGTTACTAAACCTGGAATAAGTTATCCCGGGATTAAAATTAGTACGATGATAACTTATACCTTGTAGGGTTGGGATTATTATCCTAGGACAAAATAGTGAAATTCACAAAAATAGCCCTAAGGTCCTCTTTCCAAATATTCATTCGGTTCATTTGTTTCTCTTTATGTGCTTCGAAAATTATAAACTTTTGCTCATAGACTCCTTTTTTCTAATTGAATTTTTTTGTATATTAATTCTTTTCATTTTTATTATGGCAAAATTAGGTTTTCTTATAGATCATCAACTATTGTCCGATATCAGCAAGAAGATTTAGAAGAAGAAATCAGCAAATATATTTCAAAGAATTGATAACTTGAGCCTCAAAAAATTATTTAATACTTGTTGATGTAAGAATTGGAAATTGATGTGTCAACTAGATAAAGGTAAGATGGAGGGTATTTTTGTAAACAAACAACTTATTAGAAATTATGCAATGTATGTCATTTTTAATACAACATACCAAATAATGGATAAAAAATAATACCAGAATAACTAATCACATTATAACTTATACCAGCAGTATTCAAACCATACGACCACTTAGGTAATTTAATTGGCTCATATATTAGTGTAAAATCAACGGTCCATTATCCCTTTTCAAATTCAAAAAAAATCAGTCTTTGCCCAAGGTATCCGTCAGAGAAACCCTGCTTTCTCGAAGAAGAAGAAGAAGAAAGAAGAGGCAAAATCGCCATTACAAACACCATAATGGGAAGGCACAGAGTGAAAACTGACTACGAAGAAGTCCGGAAAGCACAAATCTTAGAAAACCAGGTCTCTCCTTCTCTCTCCATTTTGAATGTCTCTTTTTCTGTCAATTTTAAATTCCTATAGCTGATTTTATTTGATTACAGGCTCGATTGGCCAGTGTTGGACTTTCAAAAACCATAGCAGAGCTTCGAAATATCACTGGTAAACCACAAACAGAGAAGAAAAAACATAACAAAATTGACTACTTCTCCACTCCTTTGCGTCGTTCCAAACGATTAAAAGGAGGTAATGATTCCAAGGTTGAGAAGAGTAGTGCTGAAGAGACTAATAAGCCAAAGAGGCCTACAACTGCTTTCTTCATTTTTATGGAAGAGTTCAGGAAACAGTACAAAGAAAAACATCCAAACAACAAATCTGTTGCTGCTGTGGGTAAAGCTGCTGGAGAGAAGTGGAAATCCTTTTCAGATGCAGAGAAAGCTCCTTATCAAGCAAAGGTAGAGGAAATGATGGCTGAATACCAAAACAAGATGCAGGCTTATAACATTAACAAAAAACAACAGGCTGCTGCTGATGTTTCTGCATTACCAAGAGCATTAAGTTTAATAGCAGATTGAAAATATTATTATTAGCAGGTGATGTTTGTTTCAAGAAATAGCATATGACATTTCCTTAGCTTGTCTGTAATCCCTAGATAAATGTTTGTTTAGTATTTCTTTCCCTGGTTTTGTTTGGGGTTTAATTAGTTGGGAAAGAGAAAGAAAATAGATCATGAGCTGGTTTAAGGATTCCAGTTGTTCATCTACTCTATTTTGTTGGTGCTTAATGATAATTCAACTTGGGCTTGTCCGCCAGCGTATTACCGAAGCCAAAAAGTGTGTCTACTTATGTCGATTGTCTCTCCTTTTCTTTTGCCCTGCTAAGATATATAGATAGGAGAGTCAAGAGTGAGTGTGGATTTTCCCTAAGCTTTTAGAGATATTGGGATTTTCGGAAGAATAGAGATGTTGAAGATGATTTCAGAGAAATAGCTTTTCCGGCTAGAAATTAGAGTGATTTTGTTCTTCTTAAAAAACTAAAGTGGTTTTACAAGGTAATTCTCATACCTTTGAAGCCTAGTGCAGCTTTTTGTATGATAACATACAAGCCTGCTCAGCTTTAGGCCGGAGATTGACGATTGACTAAGCGTGTAGCTCGTGGAAGCCAAAAATAGAGTAACCCACTTTATTCACAAGCCAATAATCATCGCATAAATTTATGTTTATATCTATAAAGCCAACTTCAACACATACCATAAATTTATGTACAAAAATTAACTGAAATTGCAATAATTTTAGATATGAACCTATAGCTTTATAGATATGAGTTAAATACTAAAAATCTTAAAGGTTTAACTCATAAAGTTTAAATCTTGGATCCGCCTCTATTCGGTGAAACAACAAAAACCACTATCTCGCTCTTTCCTTTCTTCTATCATTTTTTTTTGAGGAAAAATAAGTCGCCATATTGAAAGAGAAACATAATTGCATTGTTGAATTATTTTGTTGGAAGCACTCATAGGTCATGGAGTGTCTTTAAGAATCATACGATTATATCAAATTGAAGTTCCGACATTTTGTTTGGAGTTCACGAGGAGGACATACCCATCATGCACAAAAAATCTCTTAAAAATTAGTAACTCAAGATATGGTTGATGACATGAAATTGCTTGTACTAAATAAGAGAAACAACAGTCCCCTCGTTTCACTTCATCTGTTCCTCACCTGAAATGCAGCGATTTTACTAATATTTGAAATAGTTTATCTTGTCTGATTTTGAACTTATGGTAGGTTTGCAGGGTGCTAGCAAAATTATAGTCTGTAGCCTTAAGCATGAATGCGGGTTAGGTCAAATCTAATAGTTTTTGTTCAAACAATTCATTTGTGTTAAATTTTTTTATTAAATATGTACAAATATTATTTAAAACTGAATTAGTAGCTCTTAAAATTGTTGTTCTAAAATTCAGAAATCATAAAATTGAAATCCGGCTCTACACGACACATATTACTTTTGCGAAAACTTTCTAAAATTTGACAAGTGGAATACCGGGTCCCACATTTGCTAGTGAAGATGGAAAAAACAGAGAACAAAAAGAAAGTTACAAATAGAAATTGTCTCAAAATTAAGAATACTTGGTTATATAATGTCCAATAAGGAAATGACACGTGAATAATTTAAAGGGGCCAGGGTGCCATAGTGAACAACCGTCAAGGCTGTTGGCATTTTTGTTAGCTTATTAGTTAAGAGTAGGAGTGGATTTAGATGGAAAGTACAACGGAGGATAAAAGTGTACTATTTAGCAAAGTACATGGGTAAATTCAGCCTTTTTACTTGTATAAAATGTCCAATTTTCTTAATTCAAGACTTGATGGGTTGTTTTACATTTCTAAAATGTTTTGTCTAATATCAACGGTCGATTTTCCCATTTCAAATTCCAAAAAGTTCAGATCTTGCCAAGGTATCCGTTAGAACTGAGAAAGCCTGCAATCTTAACGAAGAAAGAGGAAGAAAATCGCCGTTGAAACCCTAAGGTGCAATAATGGGAAGGCTTGGAATGAAAACTGACTATGAAGAACTGCGAAATGCCCGGATCTTGGAAAACCAGGTCTCTTCTCTTTCAATTTGAGTGTGTAATTTCTATCAATTTGAATACCTATAGCTGATTTCCTTTTGATTACAGGCTCGATTGGCTGGTCTTGGACTTCAAAAAACAATCGCAGAGCTTCGAACTATCACTTCCAAACCTCAATCGGAGAAGAAAAAATATAACAAAGTTGACTATTTCTCCACTCCTTTGCGCCGTTCCAATCGATTGAAAGGCAACACCCCTCCCGAATTAGACTTGCGCCGTTCGGGTCGCTTGAATGAGAAGTCCTGCTACTCTGCTCCACCAGCAAAAAGTATATTTTTATGTCTCTTTTCTCCCTTTTTTGAGAGTGATTGTGGATTTTGGCATAAGAATGATGTATACTTTTTGTATTTTGTTTTATATTGCTTTCAGGGAAATTGGGACTTTTCGAAGGAGGAGATGTTGAAGATGATACTGAGAAGAGACCTGCTAATGCACCTCTGCTGAGAGTGAAAGATGGCTTAATACCGCACCTTACACCGGAAGCTTTATCTAGGCGTTGCACTAGCAAAGAAAGGGGAACTATATATGACCCTATTTTTGGTATTTGCTGTCACTTTTGCAGGTTTTATACTCGTTCTCTAATACCCTTGCCAAAAACTTTTTTGCCATTCATTTTGCAAAGACTTCAAAATTTTGTGCACTGATGGTGAAAACTATTCACACAATTAGCTAGCAGTTGGACATAGATTTGATTGAAACTTGAAAAAAGAGTTTTTGAAGTTATGTTGAAAAATAATTTTTGAAAGTTGAAATTATGTTTGGACATGCATTTTATTTGAATAAAAGTTAAAGTTTTGTGAGCGGAAGAAATTTTTTTGAATTTCCCCCCCCCCCCCCCCCCCAAAACATGATCATATTTCAAAATTGTTTTAGAAAAAATGAAGCCATAATTTATGGCCAAACGGGAGCTTAAAGTTACTTATAAAGTAATGATAGATAAATTTCTGTTATAAACATGAATCTGTGAACCTGGTAAAAATGTTGCGGAACCTGCTATAATAAGTTAAAATACTGATAGTGTATCCTTTTGCAAATCCGAGTTTTTGTTACTCAATGTGAACGGGAGCTTAAAGTTACTTATAAAGTAATGATAGATAAATTTCTGTTATAAACATGAATCTGTGAACCTGGTAAAAATGTTGCGGAACCTGCTATAATAAGTTAAAATACTAATAGTGTATCCTTTTGCAAATCCGAGTTTTTGTTACTCAATGTGCAATGAATTGAGGGACTTCCCACAAGACGGCTCCTTTTTTTACTTTTTGCTAGGAAGCGTGGATTTTGAGCTTGAATTTACATCTATGTCAGCTGTCCATATGTACCATAAAACTTCTAATCTGCCACACGGGAATCAGTAGAAAATGATGAATTGTGATCATTAATGCAGACAAAAGAAATTGTGTGGTGAAGAAGACTGTAAACGATGTGGTGATTTGGACACGGATCAACCTTGCTTAGGTTAGTCTTACAAATTCTTTTGTGTTTTGTGATACTACTAGTTTATAGACAGACTGATGAATAGTAAAATATTTCCGATATATACTATATACAGGCAAGACAGATTGTTCAATTTGCCATTCTACCAATGGTGTTCTTTGCCGAGGTTGTCTTAAGGTTCGATATGGTGAAGGTGAGGCAATAGCTATATATTTTTAGACACTAAAGGTTATGCAATCATATGGTTTTAAGCTGAAGATCACTCATGTTGTACTCTGACCACTTAAAATGGATTTGCTGCAACTCTAGGGCACTAATACTATTCTGTTCTGTTTAATGGAAGGCCCGCCATTATAAACTTTGTGACATTGATTTTTGTTTTCTTATTATGAATGTTGATTAAGTTCTAAATCTGTGTAAATATGTGTTAGAACTGGAGGAGGTGAGAGCAAATAAAGGTTGGGTATGCCCTCATTGCACTGAAGAAAAAGGCATCAATCCATATTGGATATGTAACAGGTACTTTTGGTGGTTATATAGAACAGGAGTAGGTGCCTATGAAGTTACATTCTTTTGATTCTAATACTGGTACCGGCAAATTTCATTTGGTGTTTTTGTAGCTCATTGTGTCTAAAGAAGCGAAAGATGGCTCCAACTGGGATCGCCATATTCAGAGGTTTGTATGTTAGTTACTAGTTTACTTGAGGGTTTGTTTGCTCACATCTGTTGTTATGGTGGTGTGTATTTAGAATTTTCCTAATTCTTGTGTATCTTTTCATTGTTGGATCTTGGACAAAATAGCTAGAGAGATGGGATACAAATCAGTGGCGCATCTGTTAATGGATCAGCTTCAGCAAGCAGTGAAGGGGAGATGATATGCTTTTTAGTGAATTTTGCACTCTTACTAGATTATAAGAGCTACATAGGCAGTAGAATTAGCTTCTGAATGTAAAGATGAATGTTATTAAGACCAATCACCAATATTGTAATGGCTCGGATCCTCATTTTCAAATCTGCTGCACAACTTTTCATTTGAACTATATCTAAAGATGAGAGATTGGTGCGAGTCCTTTTTTCATGAAATGTTTTGTTGAAAGTCATTTCTACTGTTGACTACTGGAATGAACTCAAGAACTGCCTATGGCGCATCTTCTTTGATTGTCTCTTATCCCTCAGTCTTGTGCCTTTGATATTGTATACGGTCGAAATAGATTTCGACCTTTCTACGTTCGATCGATTTCAAGTGGTAAGAAGTCGGAGTGAGATTTTGGGAGTGAGCTCCGAAGTCAGTACTAACGAGCCTCGAGTCCGAAGGTTGCTCGAGCAGTCGGCTCGATAACCTTATTGAGCCCGTGACCGAATCGATCCGCAAGACACTGCTTTGAGGTCGGAAATGCGCGACGCCCATCCCGAAGGTCGAACTCGAGCCAAGACCGAAGGGCTCGACCCGGTAACGAGTTCGAGCCAGTATCGAGCTCACAAACAAGAGCCGTTGCAACCGCACCAAGAGAGAGAATCTTGGCGGGAATCGAGGAAGAGACAAATCATCATGAGTCCTCCACTATATGCTTTATTTTATTATTTTTTGTAAAGACCCTCTACTATAAAAAGGGGAATCCTTGTAAACTATGTAGAGACTGAACACACGGAATAGATTGGAACAAAAAGATCTTTTCTCGTATACAAAGATATCTCTTTGTGCTCGTTTTACTTGATTTTATTCATTCTTTTTGCTCACCATTGTCATTCTCATAATCAAAATACTTGTATTGTTATCTTTATATCAAAGGGTATTACGTATCCTTAGAACCATACATAAATTTAACATTATTCGATTTTTCGAGTAAACAGTTTGGCGCTCACCATGGGGCTAAGGATAACAGTGATTGTTTGGTATAAATCTACAGTACACACCAACTTACAAATTCAAATCAGCAATGGCTTTACCTATCGACCACGAAGCCGGCCTTCAAGATGAAACCAACAACTTGGCACCCGGGGTCGGAAGGCCACTTGACAATGGCACTAAGGCTCGAATCGTAGTACCCAAAATTCGAGCCGAAGTACCATTAGATGTCAATTCACAAATAGCTCTGGAGGCGAATCAGTGTTCCGAACCGAAAAGAAGCATTCAGGGCGCTACTCGATCCGTAGCCTGAGACACCCATAACGCGGGGGAAATTGGGGCCAGCTTGCGTATGATCTTCGAGATGCTACAAGCCCAACAAGTAGCAATAGCTCGGTTACAGAGCCAAACTCATATACAAAGCAGACCGAATTCCAACCGGCTTCGAGAAATCACCCCCGAAACGGAGCCCGCCATAGTGAAATCAAACGAGCAAGAATCGGGGACCACTCCCAAAATTACTAAATTGCTCGAGAAACTCACAAAACGAGTCGAAGACAACGACAAGAGAGTGGAAACGTACAATGCCAGGGTCGATCAAATTTCGGGGGCTCCCCCAATGATAAAAGTGCTTGATTCGAAAAAATTCATACAAAAGCATTTTCCCTCGAGTGCGGCACCAAAACCAATCCCCAAAAAAATCCGTATGACCGAAATTCTCAAATATAATGGTACGACCGATCCTAACGAATATGTCACCTCTTACACATGTGCCATCAAAGGTAACAATTTGGAGGACGATGAGATCGAATCCGTGTTGTTGAAAAAGTTCAGGGAGACCCTCTCGAAGGGAGCAATGATCTGGTATCACAATTTACCACCAAATTCCATCGATTCTTTTGCCATGTTAGCAGATTCGTTCGTAAAGGCATATGTTGGTGCCATAAAGGTTGCGACAAGGAAGTTAGACCTCTTCAAAGTAAAGCAAAGGGGTAATAAAATGCTGCGGGAATTCGTATCCCGATTTCAAATGGAACGCATGGAATTGCCACCGGTCACAGATGATTGGGCCATACAAGCTTTCACCCAAGGGTTGAACGAGCTAAGTTCGACAACATCACATCGGCTGAAACAAAATTTGATCGAGTATCCAGCAATAACTTGGGCAGATATACACAACCGATATCAATCAAAGATTAGGGTCGAGGATGATCAGTTGGGAGCCCTGTATGGCCCCGTGCATCAGAACAGGACAGCTACTAAAAACCAAAGGGAGATCGACAAAGAACAAAGGTCGAACAGAGACCGATATCAACCGTACGTCGCAGATCGGATGAACAACGGTTCATCACACAATACAGTTCGGAACAATCGAAGGATTGATCGAGGGCAAAATTCTCGGGGACTTATGAGCAAGAGCGGCTTTGATAAATATGCCGACCCTATAGAAGCACCTCGATTATCAGAATATAACTTCAGTGCTGGTGCATCCGTCATTGTGTCGGCTATCGGATGCATCAAAGACACTAAATGGTCTCGACCCATGCAGGTCGATCCTGCCCAAAGGAATCCCAATCAAATGTGCGAATATCATGGCACTCATGGCCACATAATTGAAGATTGCATGCAACTAAGAGATGAAGTAGCCCGCTTATTTAACAAAGGGCACCTTCGGGAATTTCTGAGTGATAGAGCGAAGAACCATTTTAAAAATAGGGATTTCGACAAGCAAAACGAGCAAGAAGAACCGCAACACGTCATTCATATGATTATCGGCGGCGTCGATACCCCTCAGGGACCGGTGCTCAAATGCACTAAAACATCGATTGTGAGGGAAAAGCGATCTCGAACTCAAGATTACACACCCATGGGGACTTTGTCCTTCGAGGATGAAGATGCAGAAGGAGTCATCCAACCTCATAACGATGCACTAGTAATATCCGTACTCATGAATAAAACTAAAATTAAGCGTGTGTTAATCGATCTAGGTAGCTCGGCCAACATCATCAGATTGAAGGTCGTAGAACAGCTCGGCCTGCAGGACCAGATCGTACCCGGAACTCTGGTTCTATACAGATTCAATATGGCATGTGAAACCACCAAAAGCGAGATAATCCTACCAATAAAAGTGGCCGGAACCATCCACGAAACAAAGTTGCACGTGATCGAAGGCGACATGAGATACAACGCCCTTTTCGGAAGGCCATGGATCCACAACATGAGAGATGTACCTTCGACCCTACACCATGTCCTCAAATTCCCAGCATCGAGAGGTGTCGAAATAGTGTACGGAGAACAACCGGCCGCAAAGGAAATGTTCGCCGTCGAGGAAGGAAAATCAGTATCCTCGCCTTCGACGATAAAGGGATCGGGCTCAGAATCATAACGGAGCACCAAATAGCAATCACACACGTCGGCTTCGACCCAATCAAATAAGCAGAAGATCGAAGAAGATGATGATTAGAGGATCCCTCGATCCTTCGTGATCCCCGATGATTCCGACGCCACCAAATCAATAATTGAGGAACTAGAGCAAGTCATACTAATCGAGCACTGGCCCGAACGAAAGGTATACATGCGAACGGGGTTGAGCCCCGAACTCAGGAAGAAACTTGTTCGATTTCTTTTCGATAACATTGACTGTTTTGCCTGGTCCCATTTAGATATAACAAGGATCCCACCGGGCATAACGACGCATCGGCTAAGCTTGGACCCTAGGTTCAGACCGGTGAAGCAAAAAAGAAGACCCCAGTCCGAGGAAAAACACGCATTCATAAAGGACGAGGTAACCAAACTTCTCAAGATAGGGTCCATTTGGGAGGTGAAATATCCTGAATGGTTAGCCAATGTGGTTGTAGTGCCTAAAAAGGGGAACAAATCATGCCCTAAAGATTCCTTTCTGCTGCCCAACATCGATCGCATGATCGATGCCACGACCGGCCACGAGATCCTCACCTTTCTCGATGCCTATTTTGGGTATAATAAAATCCAGATGAACCTGGAGGACCTGGAAAAGACCTCATTTGTAACCAAATATGAAACATATTGTTATAATGTGATGCCCTTCGCGCTAAAAAATACGGGGGCTACTTACCAACGCCTAGTAAATAAAAAGTTCGAAGAACAAATAGGTAAATCAATGGAAGTTTATATTAATGACATGCTAGTTAAGTCCCTGCGCGCAGAGGACCATTTGGCCCACTTGCAGGAAACGTTCGAGATTTTGAGAAAATACAACATGAAGCTCAACCCCAAAAAATATGCTTTCGAGGTCGGTTCGGGCAAGTTCCTCGGCTTCATGGTGTCAAATTGGGAAATCGAGATTAACCCCGACAAAATCAAGGCCATCGAAGACATCGCCATCGTGGACAGCGTGAAAGCTGTACAAAGGCTAACGGGACGGATTGCAGCCTTAGGCCGATTCATTTCGAGATCATCAGATCGAAGTTACAAATTTTTCTCTCTACTCAAAAAGAAGAATGATTTTGCTTGGACACTAGAATGCCAACAAGCATTAGAGGAACTAAAACGATATCTATCGAGCCCACCACTACTTCACACTCCAAAAACAGACGAAAAACTTTGCTTGTACTTGGCAGTATCGGAAGTCGCCGTAAGCAGTGTCCTAGTTCGAGAAGAGCAAGGTACGCAATTTCCCGTTTATTATATAAGTAGGACCTTAGGAGAAACGGAAACTAGGTATCCGCACCTAGAAAAATTGGCACTTGCACTGTTAAGCGCCTCTAGAAAGTTAAGACTGTACTTTCAATGTCATCCCATATGTATATTAACCGCTTACCCACTTCGTAATATTTTGCATAAGCCTGAACTATCATATCGATTGGCCAAATCGGCGGTCAAACTCAGTGGGTACGATATCGAATATCAACCCCGTACGACCATCAAGTCTCACATGTTGAAATCAGGTACATCATCGAGGATATGGATCCTTTTTACGGACGGGGCTTCGAACGTGAAAGGGTCCGGGCTAGGCATAGTTTTGAAACCACCCACGGGTAACACTATTAGGCAATCTATTAAAACTATCAGGTTGACTAACAACAAGGACGAGTATGAAGCCATGATTGCAGGTCTCGAGCTAGCTAGAAACTTGGGAGCAGAAGTCATTGAAGCCAATTGTGACTCTTTGCTGGTGGTGAGTCAAGTAAACAAAACCTTCGAAGTTCGAAAAGGTAGAATGCAAAGGTATTTAGACAAACTGCTTGTCACTTTGCACCATTTCAAATAATGGACTTTACGGCATGTTCCACGAGAACAGAATAATGAGGCCGACGCGCTTGCGAATTTGGGATCGTCGGTCGAGGTAGATGACTTGGGCTCGGGGACTGTTGTTCAACTTTCGAGATCGGTAATCGAAGAAGGTCACGCCGAGATAAATTCTACAAGTTTAACCTGGGATTGGAGAAACAAGTATATTGAATACTTAAAGAGCGGAAAGCTCCCATCGGACCCTAAAGATTCTAGGACACTACGGACTAAAGTTGCTCGATTCATGTTGGCTTCGGAAGAAACATTGTATCGAAGGACATTCAATAGACCGTTGGCAGTATACTTGGATCCAGGAGATACCTATTACATCCTACGGGAAGTGCACGAGGGCACTTGCAGGAATCACTCCGGTGTCGATACATTAGTTCGAAAATAATCAGATCAAGGTATTATTGGATCGATATAGGCAAAGATGCGAAGGAATTTGTTCGTAAATATGACAAATGTCAAAGGTTTGCGCCAATGATCCATCAACCCGGAGAGCAACTTCACTCAGTCATATCCCCATGGCCGTTCATGAAATGGGGAATGGATATCGTCGGCCCTCTGCCATCGACCCCAGGTAAAGCCAAATTCATTTTATCTATGACTGACTATTTTTCTAAATGGGTTGAAGCGCAGGCGTTCGAGAAAATAAGAGAGAAAGAAGTTATAGACTTTATTTGGGATCATATCATATGCCGATTCGGGATACCCGTCGAAATAGTATGTGACAATGGAAAATAATTTGTTGGCAGCAAAGTAACAAAATTCCTCGAAGATCACAAAATAAGAAGGATACTATCAACACCATACCACCCAAGTGGGAATGGACAAGTCGAATCAACAAACAAAACTATCATTCAAAACCTAAAGAAGAGGTTGAACGACGCTAAAGGATAATGGAGAGAAATCCTGCCCGAAGTCCTTTGGGCGTATCGAACAACATCAAAATCCAGTACGGGGGCGACCCCATTCTCCTTAGTATATGGGTTCGAAGCATTGATACCAGTCGAAGTAGGTGAACCCAGTACCAGATTACAATTCACGATGGAAGAATCAAATAACGAGGCTACGAATACCAACCTCGAATTATCGGACGAAAGAAGAGAAGCTGCTCTCGTCCGATTGGCCGCCAAAAAGCAGCGAATCGAAAGATATTTTAACTGAAGAACCAAGCTCCGCCATTTCAAGCCCAGAGACTTAGTGTTAAGAAAAGTCACCATCAATACCCGAAATCCGAACGAAGGAAAACTAGGACCAAATTGGGAAGGACCATACCGGGTTCTCAAGAACATCGGAAAGGGATCGTATAGGCTCGGCATTATAAACAGCAAACAGCTATCAAGCAGTTGGAATGTGTTACATCTGAAACGATACTACTGCTAAGGTACGATCCTTCCATATTCATTTATATTTCAAAAACTGACCCCTGCAGAAGTCCGAACAATAGCTAAGATGGACCCATCGCTTGAAAGCACGCATTGCACTCTTTTCCCTTATACCGGTTTATCCCAAATGGGGTTTTCGGCAAGGTTTTTAATGAGGCAAACTATGATCGTGCTGCATTTACAACAAGTATCCGAGGCCTCCGTTCAATCGACCTCGAATACTGGGGGCATTAGCCCCCAAATATATCAAGTTCTGATACAAGAAAGTTATTTCGCAATAACGGGGTTACAGTGGGAAAAGTTGTAAGAGCCAAAATGGTCAAAACGAACTATGCTCATGTAGTTGGCCCGAACCCAGATGCGAAACATGAACACATGTATACCGACTTATATCCAAGAAAAATTCCTCTATTTGGATATTTATTATGCAATCAGAATTAAGATAAACTCGACCATTACGCCCACGGGCTACATTACTTCGAGTTCGAATCATTCACTCGACGACTAAAGCCTACGGACTACTTCCATTTCGAGTTCGAGCAAGTACTCACTCGATCATTAAGCCCACGGGCTACATTACTTCGAGTTTGAATCATTCACTCGATGACTAAAGCCTACGGGCTACTTTTATTTCGAGTTCGAGCAAGCACTCACTCGACCATTACGCCTACGGGCTATATTACTTCGAGTTCGAATCATCCACTCGACGATTAAAGCCTACGGGCTACTTCCATTTCGAGTTCGAGCAAGCACTCACTCGACCATTACGCCCACGGGCTACATTATTTTGAGTTCGAATCATTCACTCGACGACTAAAGCCTACGGGCTACTTTTATTTCGAGTTCGAGCAAGCACTCGCTCGACCATTACACCTACAGACTACCTTACTTCGAGTTCGAATCATTCACTCGATGACTAAAGCCTACGGGCTACTTCCATTTCGAGTTCGAGCAAGCACTCATTCGATCATTAAGCCCGCGGGCTACATTACTTCGAGTTCGAATCATTCACTCGACGACTAAATCCTACATGCAACTTTTATTTCGAGTTCGAGCAAGCACTCACTTGACCATTACACCTACATGCTATATTACTTCGAGTTCGAATCATCCACTCGACGATTAAAGCCTACGGGCTACTTCCATTTCGAGTTCGAGCATGCACTCACTCGACCATTACGCCCACGGGCCACATTACTTCGAGTTCGAATCATTCACTCGACGACTAAAGCCTATAGACTACTTTTATTTCGAGTTCGAGCAAGCACTCGCTCGACCATTACGCCCACAGACTATATTACTTCGAGTTCGAATTATTCACTCGACGACTAAAGCCTACGGGATACTTCCATTTCGAGTTCGAGCAAGCACTCACTCGATCATTACGCCCATATGCTACATTACTTCGAGTTCGAATCATTCACTCGACGATTAAAGCCTATTGACTACTTTCTTTTCGAGTTCAAGCAAGCACTCACTCGACTATTACGCCTACAGGTTATATTTCATCAAGTTCGAATCATTGACTCAACTAGTAAGCCTAAGGGCTACGTCACTTTGAACAATCAATCATAGAGACTACAAAGTCCAAATTTGATTGAATTGTTAAGATCCCTATGAAAAAATTTGTAAGGCACGTATAAAATTTTCACAAATCGGCCCAGTTGTCTATATACAAAAATTTCTACATGATTGATTACAAACGTAAAAAATTATGAACTAAGTTCCTGATCATCCTCAAGGGCGTTTGCTTCTCTGTTAGGCTCTTCCCCATCCTCAGATCCACTCTTGCTACCGTCATCATCATCATCATCGCCATCAGAAGCCAAGGCTTCAGGTTCAGCTTCGAGCTTTTTAGCCTTTTTTATTTCTTCAGTAAGGTCGAAACCTCGAGCGTGTATCTCCTCGAGGGTCTCCCTCCGAGACCTACATTTAGCAAGTTCGGCAATCCAATGTGCTCGAGTGTCGACAGTATCCGCCGCCGCTCGTGCCTCCATCTGAGCAGCCTCGGCATCAGCCCGATACGACAATGGACTTATCCGCCAAGATTTTCGACGACTCAACCTCCGCCTTGGCTTCAGCAAGCCGAGCTTCAAGCTCCTTGATCCTCTTAGATTGAGACGAACCCTTTTGCTTAACATTTCGAAGCTGAACATCAGGCAATAATAAGTTGGTCAAAATGGTCTCTTTTTCCGCAGCCAGGCGGTCGATAGTCTCCTTCCACCGATTACATTCAGCTTTGATTTGATCGAATTCTTCCCGAAGTGACCCGATCTTTTCAACTTTTTGCTGCAGCTGAGCTAACGAAGGGTTAACTTCCACAGTTGAGTCAAATCTATACTTTAACAGAACGAGGCTCACCTGCTTATCAAGTTCGGCCTCTTCTTCACAAGCCTTAGCCAATTCCGCTTGGATGTCCTTTATAGCCTCGTCCTTTTGGCTGCATAGAAGCTGCAAGGCGTCTCTCTCCCCCGATACCTTCTGAAGCTCGACCTCACACTAGCTAAGGTCGACTCGAAACCTAATAATGGCATGCACAGTAGGGAAAGAACATGAGTCAAATTCGAAAAAGAACAAAGAAACCAAGTATAGTAAAATCATTACCCGATTAATGAAATGTTGGGCCTCTTCTAGTAGAAGATAAGTATCCCTAATATCGGAAGCATCATCGACTCCAGTAAAGAAATCCTGGAAGGGATCCCCTATATTAGAGCCTCCGCACATATCGGGGGTCTTCAATTCTCGAGCTTCCTTTAACGCCTCCTCAGAAAAGGTAGGAAGGGAAGGCGAATAACCCATTGTCATAGCCCCAAGCGAATCACTCGGGGGCATTCCGATCAAGACTCGGGATCCCGGGGCCAACCCCGACCGGTACACCCGCCATCAGCTCAGGAGCTTTGGTGACCTCGATAGCTCTCGCAAATCGGATCACCAAAGCCGAGGCACCTCCTCCTCGTTCTTCTTCTTCTTCTTCTTCTTCTTCTTCTTCTTCTTCTTCTTCTTCTTCTTCTTCACTCAGTCGTTGGATCGAGTTAATCGGAAGAGCAATTGCCTTCCTCTTCACCCTTCGAGTTTTGGGCTTGGGGCCCTTTGACCGAGAGGCAGCTTTTTGCTTCTTATCTCTTCCCGATTTAGGGACCGGGGACTTGGTTCCTTCTTCACCGCTCGAAGGCCTCAAAGCAGCGTCCTTGGTTACACCTGCATGAAAGGAAACCGGTAACGAATGGAGCACAAAGAACACTTCGAAGGAAACGAGAAGCAAAACCTTACCATGGTTCTTGGCTTCCCATCTACCTTTTGCCAAATCACGCCAAGCGCGTTCGGCATAAGAGGAAGTCGAGGCTAACTTCTGAACCCAATCCTCGAGGTCGGGCACCGCTTGTGGCATCTAAGGGGCAGCTGTATATCCGAAAGAGACATCAGAAAAAATTGGGAAAGGATACGAAAAGCAACGTCTTATGAGAACCACTTACGGTCGAAATTTCATTCCTCGGGGAATGGAATCTTCTCTTCCGGAATAAGGTCATAGGTCCTCACCCGAATATAACGCCTCATCCAACCCCGATCAAAGCCTTCGATGCCCGACTATGAAGTCTAATTAATCCTCGAAAGATTTGAGGCCGATACAAACGTATGAGGTGATTCAGGAAAAATTTCAGCCTCCGGCTTTGATGGAAAAGAAGCGAAGTAGGATTACTATACGCCATAGAGAGGGATGAATTTGACCGAGGGTGACCTGGTATCTTTTGCAAAAATCGATGATCACCGGGTCGACCAGACCCAATGTGAAGGGATTAGTGTAAACACTTAAAAAACCATCCACGTGGGTGATGGCGCTTTCTTCGGGGTTGGAATTTGCAACACAACCTCGGAACCCCAGTTGCAGTCTTTTCTAACGGCCTCGAGATGACCCTCCGTCATAGAGCACATATACATCAACACGTGCTCGCATCGACCCGGGACAGATGAAGGATTCTCAACCTTAAAATCAATCTTCAGAGTACACGGGCCGGGAACGTAGTCATAGGTGGACGTCGAAGAAGAAGCTTTCTCCTTCTGAGGTACAGTTTTCGAAGTTTTGGCCATTGATATGAGAGGAAGAAAGACAAAGGAAAGTGAAAAATTGATGACACCAAAACTTTGGTAGCAATGAGATAGAAAGAAAAGATGAGAAAATTTGGGGGAGTGAATGCGTAAAGGTGGTAAATGTTAGATGGAAGAGTTATTTATAGGCTCGCATCATGACGGTTCAATATGAGAGGTGGCCGACCGCCATGTGACACGCATTAAATACCTTGAAAGGCTAAATCGATGGGACAACTATCAGATACATCATAATCAATCCCTGTTAAAACGTCGACTTATGACCCGATCGAACCACAAAAAATCACATTTGCATCCACCGCATCCTTCGTGAGATTTTGGGAGTGAGCTCCGAAGTTAGTACTAACGAGTCTCGAGTCCGAAGGTTGCTCGAGGAGTCGGCTCGATAACCTTATCGAGCCCGTGACTGAATCGATCCGCAAGACACTGTTTCGAGGTCGGAAATGCGCGACGCCCATCCCGAAGGTCGAACTCGAGCCAAGACTGAAGAGCTCGACCCAGTAACGAGTTCGAGCCAGTATCGAGCTCACACACAAGAGCCGTTGCAACCGCACCAAGAGAGAGAATCTTGGCGGGAATCGAGGAAGAGACAAATCATCATGAGTCCTCCACTATATGCTTTATTTTATTATTTTTTGTAAAGACCCTTTACTATAAAAAGGAAAATCCTTGTAAGCTATGTAGAGACAGAACACACGGAATAGATTGGAACAAAAAGATCTTTTCTCATATACAAAGATATCTCTTTGTGCTCGTTTTACTTGATCTTATTCATTCTTTGTGTTCATCATTATCATTCTCATAATTAAAATACTTGTATTGTTATCTTTATATCAAAGGGTATTACGTATACTTAGAATCATACATAAATTTAATATTATTCGATTTTTCGGGTAAACAGATATATAAGGCCTTCGTCTGCAGAAAAATTGAAAGCATTTTTTCTTTTTTGTCAAACACCTCAAATTAGAAAAAAAGAAAACAAAAATTTCGGCCAAATAGATTACAAGTCTTCATAAAAAATTGAAAAACTCACATCGATTATGAATATAAATTTTGTTCTCAATTTGCAGTTAGTAATTGGAGAGTTGCAACTTCAATTTACGCGGGACATCAGTATATAAAAAAAAACACATATAAATTATTCTCTCCGTCTCAAATTATTTATGATTTTATCTTAAAAAAATAATAATTAGGAGGTATTTTGATAATTTTATCCTTATTTATATTTTATTAGTATTTGAACAATCATAATATTATCTTATACTTTAATTGAAGGTATTTACACTTTTGAATAATTATTACTAAGTATAAAATAGAAAAAATAATTAAGTTTGCTTCTCAATTTGTTCCTTCCCCAGAACCAGACCAGACTTCTTACCTCTAGATTCCGGCCGGCGATGCCGGCTATCCATAACCCTTACTGGTTCTGCGCTGCGTCTAATAATAACCCGTACTGCTCTCTCTCGAGCTTCAGCTTCCCTAAAACCTTCACATTTTCGAGCTCCTTATCTCCACCTCTCAAATTCGTCTCTATTAAGCCTAATTTGTTCCCCGTTAACCGGAAACGACGGCGCTTTGTTAGTGTTAAATCTGTTGCGAAGTCGACCAGCTCCGACCTCTATTCAGTTCTTAATGTCAGTAGAAATGCAACGCTCAAAGAAATTAAAGCATCTTATCGCAAGCTTGCTCGCAAGGTATAACTCCTCTGTTAACTTACTATTATATTAATGTATGTTATGTATGTCTAAGTTTGGTTTGGCTATTCATATGTTAGTTGTTAATTGTTATTGTCACCTTCCTTGTTGCTTATACAAACTTTGTGCTTGAATGTCTTTGATAAACACATTTCTGTCTTGTGGCATTTTCTGCTTCTGGAATATGAACACTTCTTTGCTTGGAAACAGTATCATCCTGATGTGAATAGAAATCCTGGAGCTGAAGAAAAGTTTAAAGAGATTAGTGCTGCATACGAGGTAACATCCTGCTTCCTTTCCCCAACACTTCCCTTTCTTCTCTGTTGGGGAATTTTATGTTGAATTGATTATTTACTGAGATTGTGAAAAGCTGCTTGTTGAAATGATGGGATGCATCCAACTTGCTGAAGATTTACTTCTTGGTCTTTTCTTTCATTGTTTTCGATTTGATTACAAAAGTGTATTATTAGGTATTATCAGATGATGAGAAGAGGTCTTTATATGACCGTTTTGGCGAGGCAGGGTTGCGAGGAGAATATAATGTGGCTGGTAGCGGTGCGCAGGGGGTAAGATCGTGTAAAAACAATTTATTTCTGCTACTTTTGGCTATGTTAAAAGTACTGACCTTTTATTTATGTTTTCATATTTTTCTTCATGATGACTGATTTCTGTTCCCGCGTGATTATCTGATCTTTAGGTGGACCCTTTTGAAATATTTTCTGAGTATTTTGGAGAGTCAAGTGGCTTTTTTGGAGGAAGTGGTGGATCAGGAGGCTTCAGCTTCGATTTCAGGAATATGGGGAGGCAGGATCTCGATATTCAGTGAGTCTCCATGGGCTTTTGCTTCTGAAACTATGTATATCTTAATATCTTGGTCTTGGTGATATTTGGATATGTCTCATGCAGAAAAAATACAGTTTTCTGATTATCATTCCCATTGCAGTTATATCTTTCACTGGGTAGCTTCATTCTCCCCCCTCCCCCCCCTCCACACAAAACAACAACAACAACCCAGTGAAATCCTACTAGTGGGGTCTGGGGAGGTTAGTGTATACGCAGACCTTACCCCTAACCCGAGGGGTAGAGAGGCTGTTTCCGATAGAACCTCGGCTTAATAAGACGAAAAGAGACACAATATCAGTACCATCAATAAAAACCTTAGAAAGAAATAGCAGCATCACAAGAACATAGATGAAAAGCAAAACAATAACCAGTAGATAAAGCCCAACACTAAGAGAAATGAAAGAGTAATGTGAACTCAAACATTAACCACTTACAGTTTAAGACAAAACCCTAACAGACTAGCCTCACTCTAGCGCGCTGTAGAAATATGCACAACTAGCTCCTAACCTACGACCCTAATGCTCGACCTCCATAACTAGTGTGTACGCAGACCTTACCCCTACCCCGAGGGGTAGAGAGGCTGTTTCCGATAGACCCTCGGCTTAATAAGACGAAAAGAGACACAATATCAGTACCATTAATAAAAATCTTAGAAAGAAATAGCAGCATCACAAGAACATAGATGAAAAGCAAAACAATAACCAGTAGATAAAGCCCGACACTAAGAGAAATGAAAGAGTAATGTGAACTCAAACATTAACCACTTACAGTTTAAGACAAAACCCTAACAGACTAGCCTCACTCTAGCGCGTCGTAGAAATATGCACAACTACCTCCTAACCTACAACCCTAATGCTCGACCTCCACAACTTCCTGTCTAGGGCCGTATCCTCGGTAATCTGAAGTCTCGCCATGTCCTGCCCGATCACCTCTCCCCAATACTTCTTAGGCCGCCCTCTACCTCTCCTCGCGCCCACCAAAGCCAGCCGCTCGCACCTCTTTACCGGTGCATCTAGGCTTCTCCTCTGAACGTGCCCGAACCATGTGAGTCTAGCTTCCCGCAGCTTGTCATCCACGGGGGGCCACTCCCACCTTCTCCCGAATATCTTGATTCCTAATCTTATCCATCTTAGTGTGCCCGCACATCCACCTCAACATACTCATTTCTGTTACTTTCATCTTCCATACAATATAACCGGTCTAACCGTCGCTCTATAAAACTTACCTTTGAGTATCAGTGGCACTTTCTTGTCATACAGGACTCGAGACGCTGACCTCCACTTCATCCACTACGGTGAGTGACATCTTCGTCGATCTCCCCATCCCCCTGTATAACCGACCCAAGGTACTTGAAACTGCCCCTCTTGGGATGACCTGTGATCCAAGCCTCACGTCCAATCCCGCTACCGTCGGCTCGACGTTGAACATGCACTCTAGGTATTCCGTCTTAGTCCTGCTCAACTTGAAACCCTTAAACTTAAGGGCCTGTCTCCAGGCCTCCAGCCCTCATTGACGCCGCCTCACGTCTCATCAATCAGAACAATGTCGTCAGCAAATAACATACACCATAGCACCTTCCCTTGAATATGGCGTGTCAGTGCATCCATCACCAGGGCAAATAGGAATGGGCTGAGCGCAGATCGTTGGTGTAACCCCATAACAACCGGGAAATGCTCCGAGTCGCCTCCCACTATCCTAACCAAGCAAAAGGATGAGTTTCTACTACTTCTTTATAGTAACATTCATAGTTGAGGCGAGTTTTTAGCTCTTATATATTGTTGGGTGAAGGCTTGTATAAGTTCCTTGGCTTTACCTGCATCAGTGAAATAGAAGCAAGAATATTGAGGAAAAGAAAACAGAATAACTTCTCCATCAGCTTTGTTTTGATATTATGTTCGAAGTAATTGAGGACGAGAGGAAAGATTGATTTGTTCTTCCTTCGTAGTCTGTCTTTTTCATTAGCTGAATATCTGGTAATGAATTTATTTCTTGTTTCCCAGTTATGACCTTGATTTGAGCTTTGAAGAGTCTATATTTGGAGGGCAGCGAGACATCGAAGTACCTTCTCTCGATGCATGTGATAGTTGTGGCGGGACTGGTGCTAAATCTAGCAGTTGTGTTAAAGTCTGTTCTGACTGTGGCGGAAAAGGAGGAGTGGTGAAAACACAGAAAACACCTTTTGGAATAATGTCTCAGGTAATTTCACATGCTTGCATGAGAAATTAGTAATTGTTGCATGCTATGGTAAATCACTTATTTTGTTATTCATCTTCTTTTCATGTTACAATCTAAACTGATTTCTTGTTGGATATTCTATTTCTTGATGGCTTTTTTTTCTTCTCTAAAATAACATTTGACTGAAAAGTTTGCAAGCTTGTATTTTTGGTTGATTAATGGACATAGTTGTTATCATTGAGGGATTTCTCGGCATAAAAATTATACACTTTTATTTGATGTTCTCTACCGCTCCCTTTGTGCCAAAAGCACAGTCCTACTTCCTTTTTAGCTCATCCGAGTATAGTGTCCACTTATCATGGGAAGAAAAATCCAAAACTCCCTTTGACCATTTTCTTAATCCACTTTTTACCTGGCACAATCATTAAAATGATGGTTCAAATTTTGCACCCAAGGTTGTGGCCTAGTATTAAAGAAGTGGGTGCTAACCTTGGAGACCAAGGTTCAAATCTCCTTTTAGACATACAACACTAGGCGATTTCTTCCCGTTTGAAGCTTTGGTGGTAGAGTTACTTGGTATGTGTGTTGTGGGAGGTGGTAAGTACCTGTTGACTTCTGTATTTTGGGAGTATAGGATAAAGGAAAGTTGTATTAAGAGTAAAAGAGGGTCCCATATAATTTTTTGTATTTATAAAAATGCATTAAAACTTTCCTTTTAGATGGATTGGGCATTCTTTTGGAACAAAGCAAAACAAAAAGTAAGAAAGTTAAAATGGGACAGAGGACATTTTCTAGAACCCGAAAAGCTTTACGAGACTCTCTTTTGTTCTTCTCCATATAATTCTATCCATTATTTGCTCTTCAATAATCTCAATATATGACCGGACATGTCTCCATATACTAAATCATTAATACCTTCAGAAGATGATTAAATTTGGAGGAGGTATCACTACATACTTTGCTGAACCTTTTATTTTTTCATTTACATGATATGATTCAAAATTTCAAATATATCAGCAATCAACTGGTACATATTATTGTCATCTCATATACTATTTTGAACTATATCGCCACTGGATATCATGGCAAGTTTTATGACCATTTCAGATTAACTGATATGATGCTACTGTCTTTCACCTATGGGCAAGTAATCTATACTACAGTTTTGAGATAGTGGAACTTTCAAAGAAGATAAGATTTTGCTCTGCTCACTATGCTTATTTATTCTGCTGAATGATTGTTTTTAAGCAAAAAAAAATAAAAATAAAAATTCTCTCTGCACATCTGACCTGTGTGTTATTTTGAACAACTTGCTGCTGTCTATATCTTAACTTTCAAAGAAGATAAGATTTTGCTCTGCTCACTATGCTTATTTATTCTGCTGAATGGTTGTTTTTAAGCAAAAAAAAAAAAGAAAAAAGAAATTCTCTCTGCACATCTGACCTGTGTGTTATTTTGAACAACTTGTTGCTGTCTATATTTTAGTCTGCTGGTCCTTGACTTGCTTTCTAGATGCTGATTCATGTTTTCAGGTATCTATGTGCTCGAATTGTGGAGGTAATGGAAGGATAGTAACTGATCATTGTCGAAAATGTGGTGGCCGTGGTCAAGTACAATCAAAACGAAGTATCAAAGTGGTTGTTCCACCTGGAGTTCATGACGGAGCCACAATGCAAGTTCGAGGAGAGGGTAACATTGACAAGAAAAGGTCCCCCCTTAACTAAAGCTCCTAAGTTCATGTGATTAAGTAGCCTTCCCCTATTTTCATGTAAAAACTTAATGCTTTGACCAAAATTGTCAAGTCACTAGAAAATCTGCAGTATATGCAATTTGAACTTTCAGTTTACTTGAACAAATACATTGTATCGTGATTATAAGAAACAGGTTCCTCCGAGTCTAAGTGCATGTTTGATTTGCCTGCTCTGCTTTAGATGTTGCTGCTTGTTATTAATTATTTATATGGTGTTAATGTCATGCTTCTCAATCTTCAATATTCTGATGTATGTCCAGTCTTTTGATACTATGTGGATACTTTCTAGACTGTGAATGCTCCTCTTTCTGATTTGCTGTTAGTGTCTCCTGTTTCATTCTGTGTTGTGAAACAAGTGCAATAGATCATAAGAGTGAAGAAGATTTTGAGGAAATCTGAGTCACAACTTGAAGCATGTCCTCATTAATAGCTATAAACTTCTTTAAGCAAAAGTAATTCCGAAAAGTCCAAAGGAACATGGGCTAAGGATCTAGCTTTTAGTTGTTTTGCTTATTGATATGCCCAAACTCCTTAAGGTTTTTCCTCTCACCTAGGTTAGAAAGTGTAACTTTCTATCTCTTTTTTCTGTTTCTCGTTGCTAAATTTTTATGGTTCTTTTGGGGGAGTGGGGTGGGTGTTCGAAAGGCCTCATCAAGAATAGACATCAATGTTTTTCTCTTTTCGCTATCATCCTCACAGCTTAATTTGGTCTTCTTCGCAGTAGTATAGCTGGTGACCTCTATTTGATCATCCACGTCAAACAAAAACGTGAAATTTGGAGGGATGGTCTTAACCTGTACTCAAAAGTAGACGTTGATTTTACTGAGGCCATTCTGGGGACAGTTAAGAAGGTAATAGAAGCATTACGAAAAGCTAATTGTTTTTTTTTCCTCTCTTAAAAAGGCACTGTTTAAAGGCTATTAAGTTTTGAAAGGATGGCTAGCAACTTTTTATTCTCCTTTCAGTCGTTCCCCATATCTGTTGCCTGCCCTGCTCTCCCCTTCCCTTACCCCAAGCAACTTGTGTTTCTGGGCATTTTAATATGCTCTGAAGTGCTTGTAGATGGTTCCTTGTAGATATAATAGCGATATTACTTCTTAAAAGAATCACATCCTGGGATATGGCCTTATGGATGTCTTTCTTTTCCTCATAGACTCTTGTTTGGACTCCTATAGGTGACAACTGTAGATGGTATGAAAGATCTTCAGATTCCTCCTGGATGTCAACCTGGAGAAAAGATTAAAATGTCAAAAATGGGAGTGCCAGACATGAATAGATCTTCAGTGAGAGGAGATCATCTTTTTCTGATAAATGTTCAGATCCCGAAGAATCTCAGGTTTGAATTTGTTCATATAAGCTTTCAGATACACCCGTAGTTCAATTAATCAGTTTGGATGGGATAAGATGCCCACATCTATTTAACTGTAAAGGGCTTCTTAATCCGCAGAATTCTCTTTTGTGCCAATTTTTTCTGTGAATTTTGACTAAAGTTCTTTGCTAAAACCTCATCAACACAAGGTCCTGTATGAGCCATCAACTTTCTTATGTGATTAATCAACATAAGAAGCAGAATGTTGAAGTTGGAATAAACCTGAAATGTTCCTTTCCGAAGTTAATTGAAAAGCAGTTATTCTTATGAGACAAAATATATGCCTTAGCTTCTTCCTTTAGAATTACATTGTCTATATATGTTTAGTCTGATCTTACAATTCAGGATCTATCATACCAAAACAAAAAGGTAGGAAAGGCGTTTTGATTTGTCGCCTTACCTCTTTGGAAGTCCTTAATTTATCTTCCGCCCAATGTTGCCTCTTTCACTAGCATCTTACATGAACGTGCATCGTTTGTGATCTGTTTCTTTCCTTGTCACCAGAAATATCTTATAGGCAACCTAATAAAGCTCTTCGTGTCTTGCTTGTATTTTCTTTAAAAGAAAAAACAAGAATTATTCATTTTAACATAGGTCTGCTAGATAAGTCGGGGCTGACAAAGTCGATACTTTCTACTCTTAGATTTAGTGTAGCTGTTTTGTTTAATTACTATACATGTGGTATAGTAATTGGGTAGGATACCATCGATTCTGCCTAAGATAATTGACTTCAAGCGGATCTGAAAGGGAACCGGGTTCATGTGGTCAACCTCTTTTTTTAAAGTAACGTAAAGTCTGAGTTGAATAATTTTCTATGTTTGCTTGTTTCATCTAAAATTGTTCACTGATATGTGTCATGTTCAATAATCTGTGTTCTCTTCTCCTATGTCAGTGATGCAGAGCGCACCTTAGTTGAGAAGTTGGCTTCACTTAGAGCAACATCGAAGCAGTATTCAGTCTCATCTGGTGGTATATTTTCTTATTCTTTCTTCTTTCTTTTAAAGAGTCCAAAATCTTTGTTTGATGAGAGGAAGAATTTCAGTCAGAGAACCATATCAGAAACATAAAGAAGAAAAATTCACTCAGAGAAGTGTGTCAAAGGCAGAGTCACAATCGGCAAATTTGAGCACCTGTACATGGCATGACCCAAATAAGGGTTATGTTAGAAACAATTACATCTATTGGTAGTGATAAAGTTATGGACATTGGGTCTAACAAAACCCCAAAAGCTAGCTCATGAGGTGAGGATTGCCAAGCTATATAAGGAGACCAAGTCCCCCATCCCTTAGCCGATGTGGGAGACAACACCCCCGCACGCCCGGGCCTGCCAACTAGAGCGTGGACAATATAATATGGGGACCCAACATTGGTGAAACAAAGAATTGGGATGGGTCCGGCTCTTATACCATGATACATATATGGACATTGGGCCTAACTTAACCCCAAAAGCTAGCTCATGAGGTGAGGATTGCCTAAGCCATATAAGAAGACTAAGTCCCCCATCCCTTAGCCGATGTGGCAGACTCAACATGTATAAGGAGGGATCCAAAGAAGTGAACATGCTAGAAGAATTGTAGTACTAGCAACTTCTGGTTCTAGCGAAGCCTTTAGCTCTCATTCACTCTCTTTAATTTTGTTTATTACTGGGTTTGCCAAATACACCTCATCCACTCCCTTCAAAAGTACACCATTGTCTTGGTCTACCATTTGAACCTAAAATAGGGCATTGTCTTGGTCTACCATTTGAACCTAAAATAGGGAACCCTGCTAGATTGAACCCTTCAGATATAATTTCAGATGTGATATCAAAAAGCAAACTTAGCCTCATTTCTTTAACGCACTCAAGTATGCAATGTTTCAAAGCATGCCATCAACCCTTGCCTTTTATTTTGTTTGATGCACTTAAGTTAGCGAAGTTATTTGTTTCTAGTATGTTACATTAACCATGTTCACTAGTTTCTTCATTCTTTACCTTTTAACTTTTATTAATAGGGATACCAAGAAATAATCTGGATGGGAATCTTGCTTTTGTAGGTGATAGTAAAGGCGCTGCACGTTTGTGGAAACCGATCAAAGACTTTCTGAGGTGCATTATATACTGCAATCATATCTCATCTTAAGACTGAAATGTCAACTTATTTTTTAAAAAAACATTAGTTTGTCCTTATTACACTGCTGATTTGATATTATCACAACTTGACCAGTATTTATGAAATGGCACACATGAAAATAAAGAAGAAAAAGTAAAAGCAACTAGATGAGAATCAAGTCCAATCGAAACTATAGAAGCTCTAGAAGGAATACCAAAACCTATACCACTCTCGGAGTTTTATGGAGTATTTGGATACTGAAAACTTACCGTTGTCTGTATTTTAATTTGTTTACTTATGGTCATTCGTCCACTTGTAGGATGGGGCGATCTGGTAGAAGATTTGCATCAATTGGCACGGACACAACAGCTTTTTGGAGTTTGAACAGACCATTACCTAGTTTTCCTCTAATGACATCACTTTTTGCTGTTTTATTTGGAACATGTATTTTTGCATTGGTTAAAGTTTGTTGTTATAAAATTTTGCAGCCAAAACGATCAGTGAAACCAAAATTCCTTCTTCACAGGGAAATTAAAGAGCAATAGTTGTGTTTTGTTGTAAAATTTTGCAGTTGAAACCAAAAAAATTTCTACACAGGGAAATTAAAGAGCAATAGTTGTGATATAGTGCTGGTTGTCTCATGCAATACATGAATTTGACATGATGGGAACAAATGTTCAACTCTTTTATCTATCATGCATTTTTCATTGTTTCGTTTGTCCTTTACTATTTATTATGTGTATTGCTCCTTGTCGTAGGGGATAGGCAGGTCAATTACTGATCGGATTGCTAAATGGTTTTGCATATCAGGTTATTGAATTCCCATGAGATTTGAGATATAGATGGCATTGATGCTTTCCTGTTATGTAAATGATCGATATTGCTAGATTTGCGAGTTTTGAGATGGCTTAAATTCTAATCTAGAAAGCAAGTACGAGTACTTTATTCCATTGTTGCATGGACTTTTCAAAATGTTATTGCGTCCGTTAGATCCTTCAAAAACGCATTACTTTTGGAGGATTTGCTATGCATCCAATTATATTTTAGAAAAGTCTGAGCAACATATTTAATTTTATCTTGCATGTTTTAGACAGCAATTTGTTTAAGGCAGAATTAATGGAAGCAGAACTGTTCCAAGAAAGATAGTTTTTACTGCTTCTCTGTACTTGTGCATCAGAAAAGCTCGTTTATCAATCATGAAAAATAGGAAAAAGGTAATTTAGCACAAGGACTATGGATTATGATGTGCTTAAACATAATCAATTAGCTCTTAATAAATTGCTAATCTAGGAACTTGTTTTAGTGGATAGTACATAAAGGGTTTGCATGTACTTATGTGCACTTTTCAGTTGTCTGTTGTGAAGGATAAGGAAAATTGTGTGGTGGCCGACAGTGAATAGAAACGAAGGCTGCAACTCCAACTCAAAAATAAAATCTTACTACTTATAAAGTTTAACCTTAACAGCTTGTCCATTTAAATAAAAAGAAACGAAGTAATGATAATAAGGAAGAAAAGAGAAAAAGGGAAAAAGCAATAACAGCTTGACACAGTTGTCTGTAGTACGAAGGTGAAGCAGTTGTGTAATGGTTGGCAAATTTATTCTCATAATATATTCTCGACAAAGTTTGTCATCCTAATTTACTCTCACCTAAGGTTTGTTCCTCATTATTAGCTTTATTAATATCCACCTCTATCTTTGGTTGGTAACTAAGATACTTCATCTAATCCAAATATCCAATCAATTTCTTTTCCTAAGAATTCACATAAGTAGGATTCCTTCCTATTAATATAACATTAGCTTTCTCAAATAACTTAATACTGTCAATTTGGTCGTTTGTAACAACTCCTTAGAAAATGTTTATAACTAGTGTTTGAAAGTAATAGTTGATACCATAGAGCTGTTGATGTAATTACACTCTCGTTTGTGTCAACTTTATTCTACACCTGCATCATGTCATTATGAAAATTTGATGTATATATATCATGTCTCTAACTATAATCATGCTGTCATGCCAACCCAAAAAATGAAGATGGCCCCACCCTAACTCACTCTCCCCACCAACAAAAAAATAAAAAATAATAAAAAATACAGAAGGGTGCTGTTATAAGTAAGAAAAGAAAGAAAAACTGAATGGAGAACTTTCTGATGCGAATGTAATTAATTCGAGCTTTAACGAGAATGGTGTAATAAATAAAAAAGACTATATCTCCAATCCATGTGAGGACGCAAAAGAAATATTCTTGCACTTTGGATTCAGATGCTAACTTTGCTAGAGGATAAGAATGTCCTTACATATACTTAATATTTCAATAAATTAGTTATTTCGGCCTTTGATCAATTAACCCAAAAACCCAAAATTTAAATATAAACTTATAAAGACACAATTAAAATGACTTTGAGGTACTAATGACTAAATTGTAAGTATCTGTCAATGTTCATTTCAATTAAATAACCTCAAAATTTAGCAAACAGTCACTCAAGCGGTCACGCCGCTCACCCTCATTTTACGGCCATTAATGAAGTGACCTATCCACCTTATTAGATTTTATACAGCAACATACACAGTATTATCCCACACCGTGGGGTGTAGAATGGTAGTAGACGTTATCCCTACTTTGTGAGGATAGAGAGGTTATTTTTGTTTGACCAAAAAGCGTAAATCTTTGATTAAACTAATTAATTTTATGTAATGAGGGATTAAGCCTAGTTGATATTAATATCCCTGGATTTATATCTAACTAACACAAATAACGTAGGATAGCGTTGGTGGGGGATTAAATGCAGTGTGCATTTAATATTTTAAGGGGAGTAATGATAGAAGAATATCAAGCAATAAATAACAATAAATGACATTAACGTAAATAAGAAGAATGATTCACCCAATATCGAAAGAGGTGGATGAATCTTCTTTCTCACAGTGATAAGTGATAGACAAATCCTAGAATATTGGAACTATTCTCAGATCTAATGGAAAAGTCAGGAATAATGGATGGTAGAATCTTATTAGAAAGGTAGTGTTTGTATCTTTTCTAGAGAGAGTCTTCTTCTCAAAAGATGCTCTTATCAGAAAGAAAAATATTACATACCTCTTCCCCTTATCTCTTTTTCTATGTATATGAGACATATCCCCAGTCAACCCTAAAAGTACCAGTACATACAATATTCAGCGGAATATTCCCTTAAATATCCTATTACCAAAACTAGTCGTTAGTACCGTCCTTGATACTTGACCTCGACCGTTATTGACCGCCCGACTACGAGCCCCGTTGTCCATTGGTCGACCTCGGCCACATCACTTTCCACAATACCACTCCATGCTAAATCCCGTTGAGGCAGATTTTGACCTATACAGTTAGTCCCTCTGCTTATTGATGTCGACCCTGGCGACCTCGATGAGCTAACTCTGTAAATTATGGTCGAGAAGTTTAGATGAGCGGGTCGAGTAGTAGCGTTTTAGACGGGGTGGAAACCTGGCCTTCCGTGAGCCGCAACCTAGGGTCATGTCGTTTCAGAGTGACATCATGTCAACATACGTCATTATTACGCATTTTTTCAATACCTTGCATCGTTTCCCGTGCCTCTGCCGCTTCGATTCCTGAGCTGGGTAACGATGGTTTGCTTTCTCGATATTTATGCCTGAACTCTTATAAATAGGGATACAAAATCCTTTGCCTTACTCTTTGTAATCTAAATATTGGACCTTCATACCTTCTTCTTCCTTCCTCATTCGGAATTCTTTCTCTTTTGATCTTACTTCCATATTCTTGCTTTCACTGATTCTGGTGGCTTCCACTACTCTTGAGTCTTCTGTGTTTACACCTCCTTTATTCATAAACAAAGATGGTTAACATGTCTTTCAGCTCAAGGGGAGGGGGGGTATCTGACCCGGTTCCCTTGGCAATGCGCATGCCTCCCCATGACGATGGGGTTGCCAATGTTGCGAAGGATGAAAGCTTTCTTACGGTGGAGGAAATAATTTTTCGTAACGAGAAGGCTCGATCTGACTTTTCAAAACCGCCCGAGGACGACCCTGAGGCCACGGAATCGGTGATGGACACGGTTGCCTATGCTAATTTCAAGGCAAAGTTCAAAATTCCGGCCCACATCGATCTGGTCGTGACGTGGTCCAGATTCATCGCCCTGGATACTGCGCATTCTACGCATATTTATTCTATGTGGGCTACTCATTTCCCCTTCTCCCATTGGCGGAGGAATTCTGCTGCTACTACGGTGTCTGCCCAGCCCAGCTTTCACCTTACATCTACAAACTCATCCGCATGTTGACGAAGTACGCGAAATTGGTTGGCCGCGGGATCTCTCTTCACCACCGATGCACCTCTTCGCGCCCAGTTTCTATAGGGGGACGATGTTACATCTTCGTCACCGAGGAAGTAAGAGTTTGATAGTGAAGATGGACGATAAAGCAAATCGTTGGTTCTGGCTTAGCTACTTCTACGTCAAGACCGATGACCTGGTGATAAATGCGAATAGATTTCCTGAGGCATGGAATTATGCCCGTAAGTATTTTTTTTTACTAAGCGCTTATTTCGCTCATTTTGATTGTAGCCTAACACTCTGTCTTTTCCTCGTTTAGCTGAGACTTCGCCCCCTCCTTTGGTTATGGATATTCATGACTGGGTTAGCCAGGTCTTGCCTCACACAATGAGGATTCGTGAATGGTCGGCCTTTATCAAGAAGTTCGGACCTAAGCTTTCAGCGACCGGTGAGTTTACACATTTTAAATCTTTATTGTCGTGGCCTTTTGGTTGCTTGCTTCATATTGTTTTGTGGGGATCGACCTCTTAATTTTTTTTTCTTCTATTTTGTTTTTATCCGGTGATCCTCGATGAGGTCGAAGGCCCCTAATACTGCGTTTCACCAAATGAATACTACAACGGGGTCCGCCCCTGCTATGATGTGGCCAAGCTTGCCCGACCATCCACTTCTATTCGGCCTCCGGTTTTGGCTAAATCAACTAGATCGTCGACGGCTTAAATACCAGAGACTCCGGCCTTTCCCTTTCTTTATTTAATAGATGAAGAGTCTTCATCGAGCAGGGAGGACTTGGTCCCTCGTAAAAGGAGGTCGGTGGACGTCGGCGATGGGACAATCCGAGCCATAGATTCTATAAGGAATGAGCGCGAACTGGACTCCGTTATGCCTGAAGACGGTGCAAATTTTCTGTCTGAGGTCCTGCCATCAGCAGAGGTCGCAAAGAGCGTACCCCTTCTTGATGCCAATGTCAGAACTGATGGAGTGTCCATAGAGGTTCTGGGTACTGTGCGGCGAGATGTGTCATCATCCTCGTGGCCCGTTGATGTTCCCACCTCGTTTACCGATGAGAGAGGTAAGGGGGTTGCTGAGGATGGTTACGAGACGGGCTCCGATATGGACCCTGAAGAGGTTAGGACGATGGGAGAAGGACTCACCCGGCTCGAGGTGAGATTGGAGGGAACCACGCGGACCATTGCGATCCCTCTAGACTGGGATATACTAGTTGATACGGAGGAGGTGGTCCCTTCTCTTGGTCCCCTCTGTTCCGATATGGAGGGTAAGACCCTTGAGAGACTGAAGGATTCCACATTGTCGAGGAGCATAGTCGGCCTTGCTCTTAGGGTAAGTTGGGTATTTCATTTGCATGTTCGTTCATGTCGAATTAGATTTTATTCTTACTCGCTCTGGTTTTCTTTTCAGACCGTGATCGTGGAGATCGAAAGCTCCTGCCGAGAGGAGAGGCGGAAGGCCATATTCCAAAAGATGGAGCAGAAATACAGCGAGTATCATGATAAGCACCGCGAGTTTTGCAGGCGGCTTAGTGGGAGTAGCAACTTCCGGGCTCTCTGAGATGAGCTAAATAGAAGGATGACGAATTGGTGAAGGTCATCGAAAAATGTAGTGAGCTCGAGGGGGCGTTGAGGGACAAGGAAGAGGAGCTCAAGGTGAGCTGGGGAGTCGAGGCCCAATGCGCCGACCTTCAAGCCCAAGTGAGTTCGCTGCGGTCCGAGCTCGAAGAAAGTCTAACCAAGGCGGATGCTCTGGGTGGTGATATCGCCGAGAGGATAGCGGACTTAGAAAAGTCAGAATCGGATCGGTTGGCAGCTTTGAGGCAAGTAGAGGCATCGAAGGCCGTAATCCGCATTCTTCGTTCAGAGCGGGCGAGTGATTTGGAGACGGCAAGGCTCAGAGAGGAGCGACTCGACGAGCTTATAGGGGAGTTGGAGAAAGAAAATCCGAGCTTTAATGAACGGGTTATCGCCCTTGAAGCCGAGAACTCCAAGTTGTTGGCCCAGCCGTCCTCTTCTGGTGCTTCTTCCTTTCCTGACATTCCGTGGGATCTGTATGAGATCTGGATCCACGCCAAGGCCCAACGGGATATATTTAGGGACTCGACAGCGGTGGGGAAAGTTTCTGAAACCGACTTCGAGGATGCTCGCGCTAAGGCACGCTCAGCTCGGACTGCTTGTGGCTATGATCCCGCTATGCCGGAGGCTGGTGATGGCGAGGAGGACATAGGCGTGGACGGGATTGAACAAGATGCTTGGTACGAGGATGAGTATTCTGAAGGCGGTGGCGATGGTACTGGCGGAAAGGTGGGTGGAGATGACCTAGGCGATCAGATAGATGACGTTGCTGGGTTAGGTGGCGAGTAGTTATTTTTCTTTCTTTTTGCATGTAAGTTTTGTACATTTTTTTGGGCATCGGTTCTAGCCTTTGTAAAGAATATATTTTATGAAATGCCATTTTCGCTGCTCGTACCTGACTCTTTTCCTTCTGTTCGGGCTTGTATGCCTCTTTCTTTTGTTTTTGCTGTTTGGTCGCTTTAGTCGTAAGAACTTAGTTTATGTGTGTTGAATGAGGTCAAAATAGAACTAAGTTTCGATCGCGGCCGGGGGCCGGTAGGTGTTAATTCGAACGAGGTCGAATGTAACCTATACTTAGTTAATTCGAAACGAGGTCGGATGTAACTTAGTTAATCCGAACGAGGTTGAATGTAACCTATACTTAGTTAATTCGAACAAGGTCGAGTGTAAGTTAATTCGAGTGAGATCGAATGTAACTTTTATTTAATTGTGGTCGAAGGCCGAGTGGGTGTTGATTCGAACGAGGTCGAATGTAACTCGTACTTAGTTAGTTCGAGCAAGGTTGAATGTGAGTTAGTTCGAGCAAGGTCGAATGTAACTTACTTAATTGTGGTCGGGGGCCGAGTGGGTATTGATTCGAACGAGGTTGAATGTAACCCGTACTTATTTAGTTTGAGCAAGGTCGAATGTAACTTACTTAATTGTGGCCGCGGGCTGAGTGGGTGTTGATTCGAACGAGGTCGAATGTAACCCGTACTTAGTTAGTTCGAGTAAGGTCGAATGTGAGTTAATTCGAGCAAGGTCGAATGTAACTGACTTAATTATGGCTGGGGCCGAGTAGATATTGAGGCAATGTTGCTCTGGAGAAAGTATGGGCGGACTTCATACATTTGTGTTTTGCTCATATACTTGGAGAAATTTACATGTTTTTCGGGTTGGCATTCCAGTCCCATCTTATCTAGTCCCTTCATTGGGCGACCTGGAGACGTGTTGAGAGGTTGGGTAATGAACTGACTGTCTAGTGTCTTCTTCCGTTCACATTTTAACTTGAAGTATCCCCCTTGTCGCCTCGTTAAAAACCTCCTTGAGAAAAACCCAACTGGGACAAAACTCAAGTGAGGGAAAAAAGAGTACGACTTGGAGAACGCTTTTTCTTAAAAGTTAAAGTACTTGAGATGTGTGATGTTCTAGTTGTTTGGTAGTAGTTTTCCTTCCATTGTTTCTAGTTGGAAAGACCCTTTGTTTGCTGTTGCTGTGATTTTGTATGGACCGTCCCAATTTGTTCCCAGTTTGCCTTCCTGCGGGTCTTTGCTTGCTTGTATTTTGGTTTGAGCACGTAGTCCGCGACTTTGAGTGGTCTGATCTTGTCCTTTTTGTTATAATAGTGCTCTGCCTGTTGTTTTTGGGCGATCATCCTTGTGTAGGCCATATCTCTCCGTTCTTCAGCTTTGTCGAGCTCTTGCCTTCTACTTTCATTATTCCTCGGCCCGCTCTCATGGGAATATCTCAAACTGGGATCTCCGACTTCGACCGGTATTACCGCATCAGTCCCATAGACTAATGAGTAGGGCGTCTCTTCTTTGCTCGTCTTCGGCGTTGTAGGGTAGGCCTAAAGCACTTCTGGTAATAACTCCGGCCATAGTCCTTTGGCGTCTTCAAGCTTTTTCTTCATGATGTTCAGTATTGATTTATTGGAGGATTCCGTTTTCCCGTTGCCCATGGGGTGGTACGGTGTTGAGAGTATTCTTTTGATATGCCACTTCTCAAAATATTCGGCGACCTTTTTTTCCAGTAAATCAGGGTCCGTTGTCGCAACTGATCTCTTTGGGGAGGCCGAAGCGGCACACAATATTTTTCCATATGAAGGCGATCACTTCATGTTCGCGTATCTAGGCAAATGCTCATGCATCTACCCATTTAGAAAAATAGTCAGTTAAAACCAAAAGAAAAATAGAAAAATAGTACGTTACCTCGCCTCGAAGAGAGGGGGCCGACGATGTCCATTCCCCACTTGATGAATGGCCAAGGGGAAGTGACCGAGTGGAGGTGCTCGCCCGCTTGATGTTTCATTGGGGCGTATTTTTGGTATTGCTCGCATTTTTTTACGAAGTTCGCGACCTCTTTTTTCAAAATAGGCCAGTAGTAACCTGTCCGTATGAGACATCTGACCAGAGCTCGACTGCCGGAATGAGCTCCGCAGTGGCCTTCGTGGGCTTCTTCTAGGACGCACCGCGTTTGATTCGGGCCTAATCATTTCGCCGGGGGCAGCCATACGTCCTCTTATAAAGGTTGTAATGAATGATGTTGTACGTGGCTGCTTGTATCCGAAGCTTCTTGGTTTCCTTTTTACCATATGGGAGTACGTCATCCTGCAAGTATGTAACAATACGGTTGCGCCAGTCCCAAGTTAGATTTATGGTCTTTATCTCGATTTGATCTATTGATGAGTGGAGGAGGGTGACCACGTTTCTTTCTCTGATTATGCTTTTAGTGGCTGCTGCTAATTTGGTGAGGCCGTCTACTTCGATGTTTTGTGCTCGAGGAATCTGGTCGAGCTGACATTTGTCAAACTTGGGCAGTAGTTTGCAGATCTCTACCTGGTATTTTTGTAACCTCTGCTATTTGATCTGGAAAGTCCCTGCGACTTGGTTGACGACGAGTTGAGAGTCGCAGCATAGTATGGCCCATCTTGCCCCGTACTTGAGTGCTAGCCTTAATCCTGCAATCACGGCCTCATACTTGGCCTCGTTGTTAGTCATGTCCGGGAACCTTATGGACTGGCGAATCACTTCGCCTGTTGGGACTTCGAGTACAAGTCCCAGTCCGGACCCTGACGCATTAGAAGCACCGTCGGTGTACAAAATCCATAAATATTGTGTTTGTGGAGAAGTGCGGGTCGCCTCTTTTTCGACTTCGGGCATTATTTTTGCGCTAAAGTCGGCGACAAAGTTGGCGAGGACTTGTGATTTTACTGCCGTTTGCGATTGGTATGTGATATCATGCTTGTTTAATTATATGGCCCATTTTGGCTAACCTTCTCGATAGCTCGGGCTTATGCAAAATACTTCTCTAGGGGAAAGTTGTGACTACCGAGATGTGGTGGCACTGGAAGTAGGGTCTAAACTTTCGTGAAGCTACGACTAGGGCCAGGGCCAATTTTTCGAGGTGGGGGTGTCTCGTCTCGGCGTTGACTAAGGTTTTGCTAATGTAATAGATGGGGGATTGCATACCATTATTTTCTCGGACGAGGACAACACTCGTCGCCACTTCAGATACAGCGAGGTAGATGAGGAGGCGCTCCCTAGGCTCCGCATTGGAAAGCAACAACGGTGATGACAGGTAAGATTTTAACTCCTTCAGGGCTTGGGCGCGCTCAAAGGTCCACTGGAGGCCGTTGTCCTTTCTGAATACGCCGAAAAACTTGTGGCATCTGTCGGATGATCGCAAAATGAATCTTGACAGGGCGGTGATACGGCCAGTCAGCCTCTGAACCTGTTTTTTGGTGGTTAAGTGCTCTGGTATTCCTTCTATGGATTTGATTTGGTCAGGGTTGACCTCGATACCTCGCTGTGATTCTAGGAAACCCAAGAGTTTCCTGAGGTCACGCCGAATGCACACTTTTCAGGATTTAATTTCATCCTGTATCGCCTGAGTATATCGAAGGTTTCTTTCAAGTAGCCGATGTGATCTTCTTTCCTTTTTTACCTGACCAGCATATCGTCTATGTAGACTTCCATAGTATTGCCGAGTTGATCTTTGAACATTTTGGTCACCAGCCTTTGGTATGTCACCCCTGCATTTTTTCAGTCCGAAAGGCAAAACTATGTAGCGGTACGTCCCTTGATGGGTGATGAAGGTGGTCTTATCCTGATCCTCCTCTTCCATGAGGATTTGATTGTAGCATGAGTAGGCGTCTAAGAAGCTTAACAATTCATGCCCGGCCGTTGCGTCAATGACCTGGTCGATATAGGGTAACGGGAATGAATCTTTGGGGCATGCTTTATTCAAATCTGTAAAGTCTACGCACATTCGCCATTTCCTGTTCTTCTTTTTCACCATGACCATATTGGCAACCCATTAGGGGTATTTTGACTCCCTGATGGAGCCATTTTTCAGTAATTTTTCAACCTCTTCGCGGACTGCATCATTTATTGTGGAATTGAACTTTCGCCTAAACTGCCTCACCGGGGGGAGGAATGGATCGACGTTCAACTTGTGTATGGCGATCTCATTCGGGATACCTGGCATATCTGCATGGGAAAAAGTAAACAAGTCTGCATTAGCAATTAAGAATTGACGGAATTTACCTGGTTCTTGAAGCTTGCAATCGATGTAGGCTTTCTTGCTTTGGTTGTTATCATCAAGTTGAACGGGGTCGAGGTCTTCTATGGTTGATCCCGCGGCCTCTACTATTTCGGGATCTCTAATAACGTCCTCTCTTTGGTCATAGCTCGAACTCAACCCTGTTAATTGCTATGCTTGTTTTGTTTTTTCCCTTCATTTGTTGGCTGGTCGTACAATCCAAGGCGATGCGGTAGCATTCTCTAGATGTACGTTGTTCTCCTCGTATGCTGAATATTCCTCATGGGGTTGGAAATTTGATAACTTGGTACAAGCTGGAGGGGATGGCCTTCATGGCGTGTATCCAAGGTCGGCCTATTATGGCGTTGTACGCCGTATCCTGGTTCATGATGTGGAACGTGGTTTCTAGAGTGACGCCGTCGGTCAGGACGGGGAGTGTGATTTCTCAAGATGTTCGTTCAACTGCATTGTTAAAACCTGTTAGTGTGATACAACGCGACACTATCTTATCCTCGAGTTTCATTTGTGCAAGTACTCGAGGGTGGATAATGCATGCGCCGCTCCCATCGTCCACCATAATACGCCTTACATCTGTATTTTATATTCCTAAAGTGACAACAAGGGCATCATAGTAAGGGCAAACCAACCCGTGGGTATCTGACCTATCGAAGATGATACTTTCTTCGAGTTCGTCATACCGTTCGTGAGTGATAGACCGTTTGAGCTTGTGGGTTGTGGTGAACTTCACGTTGTTGATCGAAGCATCGTCGCTGCCTCCGATGATCATTTGAATGGTGCAAGTCGGTAAGGGTGGTTTCGGCGGTCCCTGGTTGTAATGACCCAACCAGTCATTTTAACTTTTAGAACCCCGTTACCTAAAATAAAACTCCTCGTATGTACTTTTAATGATTTATGACTTGCGGAAATGGTTGGTTCAGGACTTGGAAGTGTTCGGGTTGAAATTGGAATACTTGATTCCTTAAGTTGGCCTTAAAGTGCTAAGTTTGACTTCGGTCAACATTTTGAGAAACCGACCCCGAAATCGGGATTTGACGGTTCCAATAGCTCCGTATGGTAATTTTGGACTTATGAGGGTGTTCAAAATTTTATTTGGAAGTCCGTAGTTAAATTAGGCTTGAAATGGCTAAAACAAGAATTTAAGTTTGGAAGTTTGACCGGGGAGTTGACTTTTTGATATCGGGGTCGAAATCCAATTCTAAAAATTTTCATAGCTCCATTATGTCATTTAAGACTCGCACGCAAATTTTAGTGTCATTCCGAGTAGTCTAAGTATGGTTCCGCGCATTCGGAGAATTTGGAAAAACTTGAAGTTTAAAGTTTTATCCAATTTGGTTTTGGGGTGTGATTCTTGGATTCGTTATTGTTTTACGCATTTCGAGAGTTCGAGTAGGTCCGTATTATGATTACAGACTTGTTGATGCCTTTGGACGGGGTCCCTAGGGGCTCGGGTGTGTTTCGGACCGCCCGGAGCTAAATCTCAGAAACCAAATTTTCTAGTTCTGGTTTCCTTCTTCGCGTTCGCGAAGGGAAAACTGGAATAGGCGAGATTTTCTCTTCGCATTCGCGAAGAATGGACTGCGTTCACGAAGGGTAATGGCAGTGTGCATCGCGAACGCATGAAGGCTTTCGCGTTCGCGTAGAAGGGCGAGGCCAGGTGGAGTATTGGGTCATTAAAGCTTCGCGTTCGCGAAGGAGGCATCGCATTCGCGAAGGCCAAGTTTGGCAGTGCATCGCGTTCGCGAGATGAGCTTCGCGTTCGCGGAGAGTAAAGTTGGGCAGCACATTTTTGTGCTTCGCGAACGCGAGACAAGGGTCGCGTTCGCGAAGAAGGAGCCTACTGTTCCGGAAAGAATGTCTTAAAAACGGGATTCCACCATTTTTAACCTCATTTCTTCCATCCTTGGGTTATTTTGGAGCTTTTTGAGAGGGGATTTCAACTAGCAACTTGAAGGTAAGTTAATTCTACACACTTTGAGTTAAATACATAGATTATGGGTAGATTATAACTTGTAAATCTTGGAAATCAAGGATTAGAGGAAAAACCCATATTTGTATTAAAATGAAATTTTAACCACGAAAATGGTTATGGAATTGGGTAAAAATTATATATTTGAGTTTTTGAGATTATGGGTAACATTTTCATCCAAGAATTTCCAGAATCCGGGAACGTGGGCCCGGGGTAAATTTTGAGAATTTTACTATTTTGGTTAGGGTAATTTATTTAATAGCCTAAATTCGAATTATTGAACATATATTAATTATTTTGTATAACATTTTGATAGTTTCAGATTTTTCGGCATCAAATTGAGAAATTAACGCGACGTGATAATCAGAAAGTGGACTTTGAGACAAGGTAAGTCTCTTGTCTAATCTTGTGAGGGAAAAATTACCCCATAGGTAATTAAAGTAATAATTGCTGCTAATTGTGGAGGCTACGACGCACGAGGTGACGAGAGTCCGTACGTAACTACTATTAATGCTAAAGTCCGGGTAGTTTAGGACTCAAAATATGAATTACTTGTGCAAATTGTATTATATATATATTGTGAATTGTTAGGTAAAATATTAAAAGATGAAAATCTCATATGCTTAATTTTCTGTTTAAATTAATAAATTGTTCATCCTCCCGAATTTATCTCATAATAAATATACTCTCCTTCCGGAGGTACATAAGAAAAATGTCCTCCTTTTTTGTGGAGCGGGCCGAACGCCTCGGCAGGATAGATGCATCTATAGATCGTGTCGTACGTCCCTCAGCAGTGTACACGACACTCTGGATCGGGCTATACGATCTCGGCAGAAATCATGCCTAATAATAATAATTACACGATATTTTGATAGTTTATTGCAGCTTGTGAAACTAATTGATAAATTGATTTTTTTTGGAATTTAAAGAATTAATTATCTCTGCTTGTTAAGGAATTATTGTTATTACTGTAAATGAGGCTAATTGATAAATTGAAAATTCATTAGAATTGAAGGAATTTAATTAATATATTGAGAATTGTTGTATTTGAAGGAATTTAATTATTTATGTTGGTTAAAGAAAATTTTTGTAAATTCTATAAATCATGTTGATCTAGATATTGCTATTTTTATTTTATTTATTATTATTAACTCTTAGTGAGTGTCAAAGTCGGCCATCTCGTCTCTACCACTTCGAGATTAGGCTTGATACTTACTGGGTACACGTTGTTTACGTACTCGTGCTATACTTTTTTATGTAGGATCTGAGGCAAGTACTAGTGGTGGACCTATCATCGTACATCCATGTTATCCAGAGGCGTAGTGGTGAGCTGCCTTGCTGGGCCGTTCTAGAGCTACCAGTGCCTCTACTTGTATTTTCATTCTGTCTATTTTTATTTCAGACAGTATTTGGGGTTTTGAATAATCTACTAGATGCTCATACACTTGTGACATTAGGTCTTGGCACACACATTGGTAGAATTTAGAATTGTATTATTTTCTTGGATTTAAGTTAATCAGTATCTTTTCTAATTTCTTTAATATTGCTAGTAAAATAATAAAATTTCTTAGAAAATTATTCTGAAAATAATTGATATATGCTTAATTTATTTGTTGGCTTGCCTAGCTGTAGTGTTGGGCGCCATCACGACCTATAGGTGAAATTGGGTCGTGATACTAGTGCTGTTTGTAACACCCTAAATTTTTACTAATATTTGTATTTTCGATTGTGCATCTTTATAATGAGGAGATATTTTCAATTCATACTTCCTAAACGTGAAATTTACAATACATAAAAATTCCTTACTCTAGGTTGTATTAATAACTTAATATTGACAAAGAAGTTCCATGGTGTTGCTATGTATAATACTTAATATTATTTTGATGAATTGTTATTAAATATATTATAATAAAGTTTTTGGGCTGCCGTCCTTTTGTATTTATCTAAGGATATTTAGTAGTTGGGCAGCCATTTTTATTTCATATTTATCCAAAATTCTTAAAGATAACTTTGATTGACTTAGTCTTCCATAAACTCCTCATTTTCATTCTTTCAAGAAAAAGAAAACCCCTACTCTCTCTCTTTCTTATCACCTGAAAAATTCATGGAAACTACCATAAATTTTCACTAAACCAACCAGCAAAATTCGTTCTTGGTGAAGCTCAAGTTGCTCCTCTCTTTTGTGGTAAGTTACTAAATCAGTTTTTACACTAGACAACTATTAATGTTTTCTTCATATCTTTTTGTATAGAGTTCTGTTTTAAGTGATCTAAGACTTTCTGGAAAGCTATTTCATAGATCTATAACTCTTATGAAGGAACCAAATCTAGTTTGTCTTTTATTTACCCGAAAATAGGTGATAAAGTACAGGGCAGGTGCTGCCCAAATTTTCTATTTTACAAACCCTCTCTGTACTACTGTTAGTAAGTTTAGCATAACTTTATGTAAAAAATTGATATGGGGTTGATTCAAGATGTTCTGAAACGCACAACTGTAAAGAAGACAACACAGTCTAGTTTGTCCCTTTTCATCTTCAAATCTGAGTCACAATACGAGACAGTGATACTGTCCAGAATTTATGTTTCAAACATTTTGGGTAATTTTCACCAATATCATATTTAGTTTGATATGTTAAATCACTGAACTTATATAGATATTTTATTATATATTTAAGGTATATATATCCTTGTAAAAGGGGAAGTGTTTGAGGAAGTGGACAGATTTGGTTTGTCTAGGGCGTAGACGATTTGAACATCCTCAAGTTGTTGTTGAACTATTTTGTGGTAAAACACTAAGGTTTGTGTATAAACTTTGTACTCTTTTTACTTGTTGGAATATTTTGAAATAACCTAATATTTTATTTTTCTTGTCTTCAATTAATAGCATTGTATTCGTGTTATATCAAGTATTGCAAGATATTTGCTAAATCGCCCACTCGTACGGATTGATTGATCATTTTGCATTCTTGTTGGGACTTTGTCCTTCTTGTGGCAGTGACTTTGTCACTCATCTTGGCATGCCTCTTGATTTGGATCTTTTGCCATCTTGACTTTGAATTTGTAGTTCGTCTTAAATTATGGAACTTGTCTGTATTAAATATGAACTAGGAAGTCATTTTTAATATGATTCTTGATTCTCTTGACTGTTGGGTTTTGGCCCTACTTGATTTGGGACTTCGGTCCATCTTGATATCTGATTATGCTTAGTGTGATGGCATGATATACATATTAGGCGAAAAGTGGATATTTGACAAGCTTTCTTGGATTGATAGTATACGCTTCTCAACTCTTGAACCTTGAACATTGTTATTGATATTTGGAAACACTTTAAGGGTTGATATTTGATACTTTTGATATATTTGTTCGCTTGTTTTAAATTATGTTTCATTTGAGCTACCTATGACTGAAAATGGGAATTGGAGAAGTTAATGGCTCCAAGCCCAAAGTTTATATGCCACTAAGCTTTATGCGTAGCGATAGTTATTTTCTATCGTAGGTAATGTACATGATGAAATTTGAAGACGACCTTATGAAGTAGTCTTTTTGGGAGCACTTATGGAGATTACATTTGCATATGCACCATGGTTTTGTATGGTTTTGGGACATGTACATGATATATATGTCACACTTATGTATGTTATTTGGAGGATTTGGATATTAAGACCAAAATCTTGTAACTTGAATTTGGTAACTTATTTTATTGTTTTAAGGTGTGTTAATAACTCAAGTCTTGTAATATGTTAAATTTACACTTTGTCTTATATATATGTACAAAGAAGAAAACTAGTTTTTCTTTTTATACCCGATAGTTTAAAATTTATGTAAAGTATAATTTTATTAGGAAGTTGCTTTAATGGGTTGATTATTCAAGAAGGGTTATATCACATTATGTTGAAATTTTGACATTGTATTTTATTTTAAAAAATAAAATAAAAATTATAAAGAGTATTTTTGAAAATAAAAATATTGCACTTTGAAACTCATCGCATGAGCCTATTTTTGCTACTAAATTATTCTGAATATTTTTTTTAATTAATATCTTCTTAATGTTGTAAGTAGTAAATTAGATTTGTTTCGTAAGTAGCACCCTCCCAAAGGGGTTGCTACACTATTCACGTCCTCGGGCAAAGTTAGTCCTTCCTCAGTCGCTCAGCAATTCTTTGAGGTGTCCTTGGTGAAGCATGTTTACAACCGCCTTAGGGCGATGCAATTCTCAGTTTTGTGACCTCGCTCTTGGTGGAACTCGTAGAGGGCGTTTGACTTTCTGGTGTTTGGGTCCGATCTCATATTTTGTTGCCACTTTACTTTTGGTCCGAGTTTCTCCAATGCGTAGACTATTTCTGAGGGTGACACACAAAAATTGTGAGCGGATAATAAATGGGGCATACCTCTCTCATTCCGATGAGTCCCTGTCCTTGGTCTGGATGGGCCCTCTTCGTGGCGGGAGGGGGGGCATGATGGCGCTTCTGATGTATGGCTGATGCCTTTCTCGGTTGGGTCGCGGATCTACAAGATCCCTCATGGCATCATTTCTTCGATCCTTCCTGGATTCAGCCAGCATCGAGGTCAACCGATGCTTTGGCCCTTCAGGTCATCTTCCTCTGCACGGACCTCGGCACAGTAAGTGTTGTGTATTTTATCCTAAGTTGCTGGAGAATATTTCATAAGCCGACTTAATAATTTTCTGGTCGCCCTTGAGCCATTCCTGTTCAGCCCGTTTTGGAAAGCTTCTACAGCCATTCCTTTTGATACATTCGGTAAGGTCATCCTTAATCAGTTGAATCGAGCGAGGAAGTCCCTCAATCCTTCTCCGGGCAATTGTTTGATGGCAAATATATCATTCACTCTTGCCTCCGCCTTTTTGGCCCCAGCATGGGCAGTTACGAACTTATCGGCCATCTCTTCGAACGTTTCGATGGAACGCGCGGGCAATTGTGAATACCAAGTTAATGCTCCTCCGGTGAGGGTCTCGCCGAACTTTTTCAACAAGATGGAAGATACTTGTTCTTTGGCGAGATCATTGCCTTTTAGATAGTGAGTCACATGATCTTCGGGGTCGATCGTACCATCATATATTTTCAGATAAGGCGGCATCTTGAAGGTCTTGGGTATGGCATGCGGGATGGCTTCATCACTGTAGGGTTGCTCAACGAACCGACCAGCATCTCTTTTTGGCAAGAGTTTTGGGGCACCCGGTATTTTGTCGACTCTTTCTTGGTGCTCTCTCATTTGGTCCCGAAGCATTTTATTCTCATTTTCTGTTTCTTCCATCTTCCTCATAATGGTTGTGAGGGTGTCGTCACATATATTATTAACATTGTGAGTGATACCCTGTTACTGGAGGGGGAATGATGTTACAACCCATGTTTTCGTACGTATGAGTCGTCATAAGTCAATTGATGTAAGCTCAGAAGTGAAATCATATTTGAAAAGTTTGCAAAGTAAGTTAATCATATTACCTCGGAGGTTACAAATATTAAAGATCATTAACAACAAGTACAAAGATGGTTGGAAGTTTCACAAGCTAAAGGAATTGAAAACAAATAATGTTTCGTCGAAAGTCGACAAATTGGGAATGTTATAACATGTACTTTTGGAGTGAGACCAGGGTGTTTAAATTGATAAGTAGGTTATGTTATGAGTTATGTTAGTCGTATGATAGTCGTGTGTTATGTTTTGAAGTCAAGCGAGTGGTGGAACAAAAGTCGATGAAAGTCATCACAAGTTACGTTCATAAGTTTTACAGAAACTTTGGGTCAAATGTAACTGCAATTTTCTCCCAATATACTTAGATTTATGGGGTGTTCCACACATCAAATTAAAGATCTATGAGTCTATTTTCCAACGCATTAAACCGTTTGTCAATACGACATCGGAGTAGAGAGATATGGGCATGTTTGCGATACTGCGCAAGCTGCTAGGTGACAAGTAGGTGTGTCACCTACTTGCTTAAATGAAAGCCCAAAAATGGGCCATTTCGGGTCGTCCAAAGAGGCCTTTTAAAGGCCTATTTTCTTCATATATTAGACTTAAAATAGAGCATAATAATCAGACATAAGCTCTGCAAACAAATCCTCCCAAAAATTTCCCACAAACCCTAATTGATTTTCTCTCCCTTTCAAGTTCTAATTGGAGGTAAAACCTAGAGTTTGAAGAACCAAGATAGGAGCTGAGTTATCCAACAAATAAGGTGAGTTTACTGCTCTCTTTCATCCATTTTGTCTGCTGTAAATTCATGGTAAGTCGTTCTATACTTGTAAGAACTCACGGGACGGTGATCGGAAGCCGTGAGTTCGAGTTATTCACTTGTAGCGGACTGTTTTGTGGACTGTTTTGTTGTGCTGTTGGGCAGCATCTTTTACTACTGTTTTGTGAGAGTTTTGGAGGAGGAAGGGTGTGGAGAAACACCACATAAATGCAGGATGTTGGGCTGGTCGTTCATCGTAACAATTTCGGGTTGTTGACACTACTACGGTGGTCGTTTTGTGTATGAAGCGATTGGGGTGTGTTGGGCTGTTTTGTAGTATTGTATGGTATGCATAAGGTTGGAAACTAATGTATATATGTTCTTATTGTTGTTTTTGGTGTTGTGGTGTTATCTTGAATTTGGAAGAAGTAAGGATTATAGGGGAGATGCTGTCCGTTTTAATACAAAATAAGCTTGTCGTTCGTTGTGCGTTAGTTGTACCTTTCGTAACTTAATGATAGTATTATTATCGTTGTTGTAGATTAAGGTGAGAAGAGGTGAGTTCAAGTTGGTGATTGGAAATATTGTGATAAGGTATGTTAAGGCTAAACCTTTCTTCATTTTGGCATGATCCCGTAACTACATGAGTTTGATAACGAGGCATAAAGAGAAGTTCGTATTCCTGAATTTATTCACATTATCCTAATCTCCGAAGTTACAGTATTCTCCCTTATCGAGACTTCATATTCAGTTTAGTATTGTCTTATTTTATCTAAGAGAGCAGAGAGTATATATATATATATATATATATACATATATATACACAATGTTACAGTATGTTTACCACCATCGAGCTATAATCGATGGGCAGGCCCCTATTGGGCAACCACTGATCAGATGGTAAGTATATACCGAGCCTACTGTGGCCGAGCGCCTATGAGCGAGCCCAGAATGGCCGAGATACAGAGCCTAGTATGGCCGAGCGCCTATGAGCGAGCCTACTACGGCAGGGCAGTTACACATACCGAGCCTTATAGGGCCGGACAACTTTTTTACATACTATATGGAGAGAGTTGAGTCAGTATCAGCAGGTAAGCATATATCTCCAGACCATTTTTGACTCCCAGTTACATTTCGTTATTATATCATCAATTCAGTTTCAGCTTTCAGTTATTTTGTTGCCTTACATACTCAGTACATTATTTGTACTGACGTCCCTTTGTTGGGGACGCTGCATTTCATGCCTGCAGGTCCTGATAGACAGCTGGATAGACCTTCCCAGTAGACAGAGCCAAATATCAGCTTGGTTGGTAAGCTCCACTTCCCCGGAGTTACCAGGTCTAGACCTTGGAGTCTGTTATATATATACAGGTTTGATGGGTAGGTCGAGGCCCTGTCCCGACCATGATACAGTTCAACTATCTCTAGAGGCTTGTAGACAAGTCCTGTATAGTTTGTATAACAGTAGATGTTCACGGCGGCCTCCTCAGTCTGTACATTTATATATATATATGAGTTTTTGGGTATGTTTACCCCTTAGATGAGACAGACGATATTTTTAGATGATTCAGAATATGGTCTCATCGGCGTAGGTTGAGGGTTATTCCTCTAGAGTTCACAGTTACAGAGTGGTACGCTCGGGCCGAGTATGGTACCGGGTGCCGGCCACGTCCCTTCAGGTTTGGGGCGTGACAAACTTGGTATCAGAGCAGTTCTATCCTAGGGAGTCTACAAGCCGTGTCTAGTAGAGTCTTGTTTATGGGTGTGTTGTGCACCACACTTATAAGCAGGAGGCTACAAGGCATTTAGGAGTCTGCTACCCTTCATTCAAATCCAAATCGTGCTATAGAGCTGAGTCATAAGAGTTCGAGCCAAAGCTTATGTTTGCTAATGATATAGCGATGCTTTCAATTAGAAAAATTATAACTAGTTAAAGGGCTAATACAACAGCATATAAAAGCATTAGTAGAGAGAGAATTTTTGACTACGTGGCCCTGTTTGAGACCCTATTAGATCGTGCTTACCATATGTGCAAATTTCCCATTTACCCTAAGACGGGAATATCCAACATACCCCGTGAATAACAGGCCATGGGAGTATCAAAAGGTAAAAGTATAAGATTCAACAGGTAACAGAAGCAAGGTGAAGAAGGGTACGAGGTACCTAGTTAATGAAGATTGTCCGAATTTCCACGTCAGGCAGAGAATTAAAAGGATTCTAAGTTACCTTCAACAGAAATAGAGGTATGTACAATTAGTCACACCCATCTCAGTTATGCCCTATGGGAGCTAACATATATATTTAAAAGAAGGATGGGATATCAAGATCCAGTTTGGGTTAGAGTAACCCGAAATGGTGGATTGAGCCAGGGGAGCTAAAAGTGAAACAATGTTTTGTTGAAGTTTTCAGAATAATGCGAGTATTGGCAGGAGAATAAGAAGAGAGTAAATGAAATATTATGAGTAAGATGTGATAAATGGGTGATAACAGTAAATCAAAATATGATATGATGATAGAGTCTATAGTCAAGTGAAGGAAAAACATAAGAGGTGACAGGTCTTGAGACAATAAAAGAGTATAGGCCAAAAGTCATATCCTCATTTCGAGAAATGAGTTGGTGCGTCCAACATGATTACCAAGACAAAACAATTTAGACCCCCGGAGTAATAGAAATTAGCATGGGCTAGTGAACAAGATAAACTGAACATCAATTAGGGATCAAATGAGGTGATAATAGTTGACATCAAGAGAATTTCAAATATTACATTCCAGCAATAATACAATCGACAACAGAAGAATAACCTGTAAAGGTCCCTCAGGAAGATGCTTCCCTAAAGCAAGAACTTTGAGCAAAGTCAATCATAAGGGATTAAGTGTTCCAGTTACACTAGGTATCTGATACCGTCGTGTGTAAGATATTCAATCATCCTTGATACATTAGGAGCCAGTGCAAAAGTTAAGTTAAGTTAGAAGACATAACCCAAGAGTGGTTACCCAGAAGGTAAATATGAGCATGGACTGATGAGTAGTTAGAAGTTCATTCAGGAATTCAGTAAGAGCCTAGTCATGGATAGACAAGAGGTCTTAGATAAATCAGTAGACCATGCAAGATAAATGAAGTGAAACCCAGCATAGGAAATTTGATCTCGTAGATACAACATCGTAATCCTTGAGGAATATTCTGATAGGAGTTGGGCAGTAAAAGGTACCGTATAAGTGTTATGGAAATAAAAGAGAGAGTGCCACTGAGGAGATAATAAAAATTCGAGTGCAGAAGTAACCCTACGAGCATAAGGGCATAGAGATAAGTAACTAAGGATAATTATTGGCGAGTCAGTATATCAAATCTTTCATCGGGTATACGATGTAAAAAGCTCACAGCTCTACTAGAGTCAGAGGGTCTTCCCTAAGTGCTACAACGAAAGACTAGCTGAGGAAATAAGGAAGAAGGCTTCAACATAAGCATAATGACCTAAAGAAGAAATGATGTTGTAACAACAGTCTCACTACAATATTATATACACTCCTTAAGAAAGTGGCACCTATCGTGGCTAATGAACGGGAAGTAAAAAAAAAAAAAAAAAAAAGTAATATTTGAGATCATATGAGTTGCACAAAATTCAAACAGGTGTGGGCACTAGGATAAGCCAAGTATTCATGCAATAAGTGGCAGAACGACCAGGAGAAGTAATTGCACACTTTTAAAGAAAACTGAGAAGGCACGAAAGGAATTATTAAATCAATGACCCAAAGTTAGTTATGTTATGACCGCACTTAACATTTCAGAGTATTATCCATGTAGCATATATGTTGACATTCCTACAACTATAAGAGACGCTGATATAAATTTAAAAGAAAGAATTGAGTCCACCTCACAGACAAAGGCTTGAATTGTTAGAAGATTATATTATGGATGTTCTATGGCGTCCACAAAAGGTTAAAGTAATAATACCCCGAGCAACAGATCGGAAGATAGCTTAAGCCTACTTAAAGGCTGGGAGAGAAGAGGAAACTAACGAGTTACATCAGGTAAGTGAATTAGGAGTCTGAACATTGCAAAATCACTCTTAACATTAGAGGTACAAGAAAGATAGTACAACAGCCATATTCTATAATGGCTCTACAATAAAGCTAGAAAAAAAAAGTACCAGTCTCATAAGGAGTAAGTATGAAGCTCCCACCGGATTGTGTACGCACTAGAGGTGCAAGTTTATAGTAGAGCTTCAAGAAGTGGAAGTGAATTCTACCTATGTGGAAGGGAGGTTATTAAAGAGACAGAAGATATAATGCGAGATTAAAAGCTAAGTAAGGTAAAGGTTAAGAAGGTACGAAATGCTCAAATGTAGAAGGTTGTGAATAGTCCATACATCAGATAGCGGGCTGGAAGCGCCATGATTCAGTACCCACAAATGATAGTGGTGTTGTCAGGGACATATCTTCTAGCCTATAGTTTCCAAGTACCGAGAGGTCTAGTTAAGAGAGTAAAGAAGAGTTAGAGACAATTTGATGTCCCGCTTGAAGTTCCTGAATAACATAAGGAAATGTATGGTGCTAGAAAGTTAAAGGAAGGTTGTGAGTACTATAAATAAATATGTGTAGGTCACAAGATAAAGTATGGTAGAGAAACATGGTTTTAGGCGGACATGAGTAAGGATAAGCAGAGGTGATTGAGAAGCTGACGAGAATAGGTAAGGCCTCAGAATTAAGCCCATCAAAACAAGAGAACTGATGGTTTCCGTAAGTTATAAAAAAAAAAAATAACTCAGTATAGCCTGAACGAACTCAGAGGAGTCTAAGACTATGAGAAATTTGAAGAGATAAAATGTTGCCCTGGTAGTAGAATAATGGTGTAATTGTGATATATAAGAGGATAACGTTAAGGCTATTGATTGGTTAATGATTCAAAGAGGAGGGAAACTCATGAATTGCATGAGATTAGAATACCCCTTATAAGATGAATCACGTTGGGATGCGATGAAATACACTTATTGAAGTATAGTATCATCCCTAGATGGATCAAGAAAATAACTTCAGATGTTTCCTAATGAGACGTGATCCCTAAGGACAATGTATTATGTAAGAGGTTTCAAGTTATCAATGGTAGATTATAGATCCACATTAAGGTGAATCAACAATAGGCAGATACAAGTTCCAAAGTATGAGATGATATCAGGCCTTCATTTTTAAGATGAACAGTAATGAGGAAGAACTAAAGGACTTAGATTTATACATATAGGATAAGAAGCGAGAGGTAACATGGAGTTGGGTAGCAAACCTCGGCAATAATAAACGGAAGCAAGTGTGATAGTGTAGTATGACCTACCTAGATGTAGTAAATCAATAAGGATATATTTACAAGGCTACGAAACAAGATATCGCAACAGTCGTAAGTTTGACAAATTACCGAGCGAAGAACTTTACTACACCTATATACACTGGGAGGAACAACTTGTCATAGTTCTATATATGTTCCCAAAGTGAGGCCTAGAGATTGGCTAAAAGCTGGAGGAAAAGGAACAGAAGAGTCGCATAGGCACACATATAAGGATAAAGTCGTACAAGATGAATGACAGAAGGTCGCAATAATTACGAGGTTGGAAGGATTCAGACCAAAAGTCATGGTGTCAGAAGAGGCCTAAAGGGGGGAATGCCCTGGCCTATGGATTTATTCATAGAACAATTGCCTAGATGGAAAGGCCAGAAATAAAGTATTTATGAGAGCAATAGGTTATGAGACTGATAAGTGCACCAGTCAACATTCGAGGACGAATGTTCCAAAGGGGGGAATGATGTTACAACCCATGTTTTCGTACGTATGAGTCGTCATAAGTCAATTGATGTAAGCTCAGAAGTGAAATCATATTTGAAAAGTTTGCAAAGTAAGTTAATCATATTACCTCGGAGGTTACAAATATTAAAGATCATTAACAACAAGTACAAAGATGGTTGGAAGTTTCACAAGCTAAAGGAATTGAAAACAAATAATGTTTCGTCGAAAGTCGACAAATTGGGAATGTTATAACATGTACTTTTGGAGTGAGACCAGGGTGTTTAAATTGATAAGTAGGTTATGTTATGAGTTATGTTAGTCGTATGATAGTCGTGTGTTATGTTTTGAAGTCAAGCGAGTGGTGGAACAAAAGTCGATGAAAGTCATCACAAGTTACGTTCATAAGTTTTACAGAAACTTTGGGTCAAATGTAACTGCAATTTTCTCCCAATATACTTAGATTTATGGGGTGTTCCACACATCAAATTAAAGATCTATGAGTCTATTTTCCAACGCATTAAACCGTTTGTCAATACGACATCGGAGTAGAGAGATATGGGCATGTTTGCGATACTGCGCAAGCTGCTAGGTGACAAGTAGGTGTGTCACCTACTTGCTTAAATGAAAGCCCAAAAATGGGCCATTTCGGGTCGTCCAAAGAGGCCTTTTAAAGGCCTATTTTCTTCATATATTAGACTTAAAATAGAGCATAATAATCAGACATAAGCTCTGCAAACAAATCCTCCCAAAAATTTCCCACAAACCCTAATTGATTTTCTCTCCCTTTCAAGTTCTAATTGGAGGTAAAACCTAGAGTTTGAAGAACCAAGATAGGAGCTGAGTTATCCAACAAATAAGGTGAGTTTACTGCTCTCTTTCATCCATTTTGTCTGCTGTAAATTCATGGTAAGTCGTTCTATACTTGTAAGAACTCACGGGACGGTGATCGGAAGCCGTGAGTTCGAGTTATTCACTTGTAGCGGACTGTTTTGTGGACTGTTTTGTTGTGCTGTTGGGCAGCATCTTTTACTACTGTTTTGTGAGAGTTTTGGAGGAGGAAGGGTGTGGAGAAACACCACATAAATGCAGGATGTTGGGCTGGTCGTTCATCGTAACAATTTCGGGTTGTTGACACTACTACGGTGGTCGTTTTGTGTATGAAGCGATTGGGGTGTGTTGGGCTGTTTTGTAGTATTGTATGGTATGCATAAGGTTGGAAACTAATGTATATATGTTCTTATTGTTGTTTTTGGTGTTGTGGTGTTATCTTGAATTTGGAAGAAGTAAGGATTATAGGGGAGATGCTGTCCGTTTTAATACAAAATAAGCTTGTCGTTCGTTGTGCGTTAGTTGTACCTTTCGTAACTTAATGATAGTATTATTATCGTTGTTGTAGATTAAGGTGAGAAGAGGTGAGTTCAAGTTGGTGATTGGAAATATTGTGATAAGGTATGTTAAGGCTAAACCTTTCTTCATTTTGGCATGATCCCGTAACTACATGAGTTTGATAACGAGGCATAAAGAGAAGTTCGTATTCCTGAATTTATTCACATTATCCTAATCTCCGAAGTTACAGTATTCTCCCTTATCGAGACTTCATATTCAGTTTAGTATTGTCTTATTTTATCTAAGAGAGCAGAGAGTATATATATATATATATATATATATATATATATATACACAATGTTACAGTATGTTTACCACCATCGAGCTATAATCGATGGGCAGGCCCCTATTGGGCAACCACTGATCAGATGGTAAGTATATACCGAGCCTACTGTGGCCGAGCGCCTATGAGCGAGCCCAGAATGGCCGAGATACAGAGCCTAGTATGGCCGAGCGCCTATGAGCGAGCCTACTACGGCAGGGCAGTTACACATACCGAGCCTTATAGGGCCGGACAACTTTTTTACATACTATATGGAGAGAGTTGAGTCAGTATCAGCAGGTAAGCATATATCTCCAGACCATTTTTGACTCCCAGTTACATTTCGTTATTATATCATCAATTCAGTTTCAGCTTTCAGTTATTTTGTTGCCTTACATACTCAGTACATTATTTGTACTGACGTCCCTTTGTTGGGGACGCTGCATTTCATGCCTGCAGGTCCTGATAGACAGCTGGATAGACCTTCCCAGTAGACAGAGCCAAATATCAGCTTGGTTGGTAAGCTCCACTTCCCCGGAGTTACCAGGTCTAGACCTTGGAGTCTGTTATATATATACAGGTTTGATGGGTAGGTCGAGGCCCTGTCCCGACCATGATACAGTTCAACTATCTCTAGAGGCTTGTAGACAAGTCCTGTATAGTTTGTATAACAGTAGATGTTCACGGCGGCCTCCTCAGTCTGTACATTTATATATATATATATATATATATATATATATATATGAGTTTTTGGGTATGTTTACCCCTTAGATGAGACAGACGATATTTTTAGATGATTCAGAATATGGTCTCATCGGCGTAGGTTGAGGGTTATTCCTCTAGAGTTCACAGTTACAGAGTGGTACGCTCGGGCCGAGTATGGTACCGGGTGCCGGCCACGTCCCTTCAGGTTTGGGGCGTGACAAGGACTGTGCTGCTCGACCGTTGTCGGTGTAATGCTAGTCCTTGCGTTTTCTCTAGTTACCTCCTGGGCGGGCTTGTCGAAGATGCTGGTTAGCGTGTTTGTTAGCCAAGCCTCGAGTAGTTTTTTCACTGCTGGTAGCACCTCTTCCGTCGTGGACGTGGAAGCTCCTTTACTGCGGGATGTTGTGATACCGCCGTGAGGGAGGGGCGACCCAACTCGCCTAGGGGAGGCGTTGAGCGTTATATCCTTACCTTCTGTTTCAGAAACCTTATTGATGGTGTTCAAGAGGTTGGTGGTGAGATCGGCCACTGCCTTCATCCTTTCTTCTCCATTACCTGCCATGTCAGATCCGTGTATACAAGGAAAAATGAGTTTTTCTCTTCTTTTTTTTTTTTATTTTTTTTGTAAATTGTGCTAGTTATAGATTTAGGAGAAACTAAAAATTTAACTAGAAAATCCCCACAGACGGCGCCAAATTGTTTGACCAAAAAGTGTAAATCTTTGATTAAACTAATTAATTTTATGTAATGAGGGATTAAGCCTAGTTGATATTAATATCCCTGGATTTATAGCTAACTAACACAAATAACTGAGGGTAGCGTTGGCGGGGGGTTAAATGCAGTGTGCATTTAATATTTTAAGGGGAGTAATGATAGAAGAATATCAAGCAATAAATAACAATAAAAGACATTAACGTAAATAAGGAGAATGATTCACCAAATATCGAAATAGGTGGATGAATCTTCTTTCTGACAGTGACGAGTGATAGACAAATCCTAGAATATTGGAACTATTCTCAGATCTAATGGAAAAGTCTAAAATAATGGATGGTAGAATTTTATTAGAAAGGTAGTGTTTGTATCTTTTCTAGAGAGAGTCTTTTTCTCAAAAGATGCTCTTATCAGAAAGAAAAATATTACATACCTCTTCCCCTTATCTCTTTTTCTATTTATATGAGACATATCCCTAATCAACCCTAAAAGTACCAGTACATAGAATATTCAGTGCAATATTCCCTTAAATATCCTATTACCAAAACTAGTCGTTAGTACCGTCCTTGATACTTGACCTCGACCGTTATTGACCGCCCGACTACGAGCCTTACTGTCCATTGGTCGACCTCGGCCACATTACTTTCCACAATGCCACTCCATGCTAAATCCTGTTGAGACAGATTTTGACCTATACAGTTTTCAATAGACACTCGGCTGAGGAAAGTATTAGCATCATATTAATGAAAATATAGACAAGAAGGGACAGTACCAAAAAGTCAAATAAAAACAGAATAAAAATAATAAGATAGTAAGGTGATCAACAATGAAAGAAAACAACGGTTAGTCATAAAAACCTATTAACAATAGAAAGCGATACCTTATTAGATTTTATATTTTTAGTTAAAAAATTCATTAAATATGTCCAAAAATTTAATCGCTAGCTCAATTACTAAAACGAACTATGAATTCGATTATAGGTCAGAATTTATAAATTCTAATTCTAATAAATGATAAATCTACAACAAAATCGCCAAGTTAGCTCCGTATTTGTCAGCCGTAAATTTTTCAATGATTTACATGAGTACTGTTGGGTCAACTATACTTATTTTTGCTTCGCCGGAAATCTTGTGCGCATAAAGTTTGACACAATAAATATAATTTTAAAAGAAGAATAATTAAACTTTTTCCTTATAGAATACCATCTAATTATCCAGAGAATTATGTCCACGGGCTAAGATAGTAGTAGTTAGTACTATGATCAGATTGTTAAACATTAATGTCACGGCAGCTGATGTTATTAATTACTCCTACTAACTTGTGTTTCTTTTTGCTGACTTTAAAATCATTTATTGGGATTTTCACATGCAAAGAAAGGGATTATTGTTTCTAAAGTTGACTATCTAACCTCTCTTTTCTTAAGACAAAAAATTTAGTTCCTTTCTATAAATATGTTAACCACAATTGATATTGGGAGGATTGATTAGAAGTTGAAAAGTAAGGAGGCATAGACCTAGTAGTGGATTTGGAAAAATGATAATGTATAGTCGCTGTAAAAATAATAGTCGATAAAATGTATAAAATTTATATATATTTTTTTGTATATATATACATTCTGTATGTTATATATAAATTTTATATATTTTTTCGATTACCAGATGTAAATAGTTTCTAGCGTGAACTAAACGTGATAATACCCCAATGAGATTTTGATTTAGTTGGGCCCTCAAATAAAAATGACAAATTGAGAATGGATTAAAATGTTTTGCATTCGGACCCACGTCTTTAGCCTACCTCTTTCTTTCACGTCAAAATGTCCTCCCCTTAAATGCAAACTGAATTTTGTATTGTTTGGTTACTATTTTGTTTCATTGAATTTTGGCTTAAGATTAATTAATTTAAATGGAGAAACGTAGTCTGTGAGAATTTAATTTATATTCCTGACTCCAACATATTTGAAAATTAAGATGTAATTATTATTATTGGATTAAACGTGAGATAACTTCTACAAAGACCCAAATAAGCTTGATTTTATTTTTATATTATTTAATAAGAATAAAATTGTAAATTAATTATTATATCTCATTTTTAATGGGACAAATCCCGGATAAAAATCACATGAACGACATTCTTATTTGTTTCCTTTCACATTTGTTGTTCTTTCATGTATAACAAGTAAAAATAATTTATTGACAACAAAACCTTTAAAAAGGAGAAAAAAAAAAAAGAGAACCCCAATTCAAGAAATTCAAAGAACAGTTAGTCCAAGTTGCAGGAAGCTACTTTTTTCGTAAAGAAAATCAAAGTAAATCTTTAAAGCTTTTTATCCACTCAAGAAATTCTATAACAAAGCTGAACCCCCCAAAAATGAAAATAAAAGCCCCTATATTAATAAAAGAAAAAACAAATTCCCTTTCGTATAGTAGTTTTAGTATTACTCTTATTTTATTTTATTTTATTTTTGAATTTTTATTACTATCTGATGTTGCTTTTGCTCCGGTTTATTATTAATTTATTATTGTTATTACTTTTTTTCTATGTATTTTATTTTCTTTACTGTTGTAATTATGCTTGCATGAGCCAAGAGTCAGTCAAAAATAACCTCTCTATATACACAAAGTAGAGATATAGTACATATTATTCCTCGACTCTACTCGTACGATTATATAAGATACTCATGTTGTTATTATTTGTGTATTAATAAAAGGAAAAATAAATTCTGAAAATTAAAAAAAGAAAAGAAAAAGTGTTGGACTCCTCACTCATTAGTAGCATCAGAAAACAGTCCACTTTCTTTATGTACTTATTACACCCATCAACTCTCGTTGCTGTTGACCATTATCAGAATAACAGCTAGGGTTTGTTTCTTCTTTATTTTATTTTCAATATTCCCATTTTACACCCTGGATTTCTAATATTTCTACCTTTCCCCACCTTAAAAATAAAATAAAATAAAATAAAACAGTGTCACACTGTCACTTCATCCCCTTTCTAATATATCAGCCAACAACAAAAAAATAACGCTTAGACTACTGCACACCATCTCTGTTGAACAAACTTTTGTCTCATTTCTCCTCCTTTTTCAAAACCCTTCATTTTCTGGTATGAAAAATGTATAATTTTTCATACACAATGTTGGTTTTTTCTCGTGTGTTTAAGCACCCGAGGTTGTCAACAATGCTGCTATTTTTTGTTCTGTCTCATACTCTTTGCTCCATTACTGCTTCTTCAGATCTGAACTCCGACCGTAACGCCTTACTCGCCTTACGCGCCGCCGTGGGTGGCCGTACTTTATTGTGGAACACTTCTAACCCTACTCCCTGCAACTGGGCAGGTGTTCAATGTGAGAACGACAGGGTCACCGTTCTCCGGTTACCGGCGTCGTCACTTTTCGGTAAGCTTCCGGCGAACACCATTTCTAACCTCACGCGCCTCCGTACAATCAGTCTGCGTTTTAACAAACTCTCGGGCCCACTCCCGTCTGATATTTCTCAACTTGTTGAGCTCCGTAATCTTTACCTTCAGGATAACTCTTTTACTGGTTCTGTTCCTGATTCCCTTTTTAATCTTCACTTACTGGTTAGGTTAAATCTTGCAAAAAACAAATTTTCTGGTGAAATACCATCTCAATTTAACAATTTGACCCGTTTGAGGACACTTTTGCTTGAAAATAACCAGTTTTCTGGGTCTGTTCCTGAGTTAAACCTTCCAAAACTTGAGCAGTTTAATGTATCTGCTAATAGCTTAAATGGGTCAATTCCAAAAAGTCTTGAAAAAATGCCTGTTGATGCTTTTGCTGGAAATTCACTATGTGGGAAGCCACTGGATATTTGCCCTGGAGATGGTGGGACCCAACCAGCTATAGCTACTGGTGGGATTGAAATTGGGAATGGGAATGAGAATAAGAAGAAGAAGTTGTCTGGTGGTGCAATTGCTGGGATTGTTGTTGGATCTGTAGTGGGGTTCCTATTGTTGTTGTTGATTTTGTTTGTGATGTGTAGAAAGAGGTCTGGTAACAATGCTAGGTCTGTTGATGTGGGTGCATATAAGCCTCAAGACACTGAAGTTTCTGTGGAGAAGTCTAATGTGGATGCTGAAAATGGTGGTGTAAATAACAATGGGTATTCAGTAGCAGCAGCAGCTGCTGCTGCAATGACGGCTACCGGAAAAGGAGGAGAGAGTGGTGGTGGAAATGTGGTTAAAAAGCTAATCTTTTTCGGAAACAGTGCGACAGTGTTTGATTTGGAGGATTTGTTGAGAGCTTCTGCTGAGGTTTTAGGAAAGGGGACGTTTGGAACAGCTTATAAGGCGGTTTTGGAGATGGGAACAGTTGTAGCTGTTAAGAGATTGAAGGATGTGACTATATCTGAGATGGAGTTTAGGGAGAAAATCGATACTGTTGGAGCAATGAATCATGAGAATTTGGTGCCCCTTAGAGCTTATTATTACAGCAGGGAGGAGAAACTTCTTGTCTATGATTATATGCCAATGGGAAGCTTGTCTGCACTTCTTCATGGTGAGTCAAAAGTTGCACTATTTCCTTGTGAAAAAATTGAGAACATTTTGTTGTTGTAAGCACATATATTGCAGTTCTTCCAATTTTTTTATCTTTTTATGGAACTATGCCATTACCTGAGTGCATTCTCTATTGATTTTCTTGCTTTAGTACTTGTCATAAGAAAACTTTTCTTGCTTTAGTCAGTAGATTGATTAGTTTGATTTGTTGCTTACTCTGCTACATGCAATGCCTCTTTTGAGGGAGAACACCTAACTGAGTTAAGAAAAATTTCTTTCTTTAGCATGTCTAGTGTGTGTTTATAGCATGCTTTATGCAACTCTATCAGCCTGATACCTTTTATTATATATTTCATTCTATCCCAAGGGCTATTTCAATGTTTTCTACTTGAATATATGTGGGAAAAAGTGTATTCCTTTTTTAGCAGGAAAATGTTGCGTATGCAGAACTCTATTTTTTTTTTCTTTCGTTCTTGGTTGTCATATCAGGAACCTTTATCCAACAATATCCTTTATCTTGCACTAATCGAGTCTATCATTTCTCTTTGCCGCACCTTCTAGAGAGTTTTTGCTATGGACTAAATGTTGCTAAATCCAAGGAATCTATTCAACTTGATTATCTGCTCTTAATTCTCAGTAGATTTTCTAGAAGTGCATCTGTAGCTATGATAGCCTATGAAGCTCGGAAAACTTGTTAAAGTGAGCAAATTGCTCGCAAGATGTTTGGTACAATTTTGTTCGTTCTTTTTCACTGCCAAATTCTATTATATGCCAGGAAACAAGGGAGCTGGCAGGACACCGTTGAATTGGGAAGTTAGGTCAGGCATTGCCCTTGGTACTGCTCGGGGCATCGAATACCTGCACTCTCAAGGTTCAAGTGTCTCCCATGGGAATATTAAATCGTCCAATGTTCTTCTCACCAAATCATATGATGCACGAGTCTCAGATTTTGGACTAGCGCAGCTGGTTGGACCTCCAACTACCCCCACTCGAGTTGCTGGATATCGTGCTCCAGAGGTAACTGACCCGCGCAGAGTTTCCCACAAGGCAGATGTATACAGCTTTGGGGTATTGCTCTTGGAGCTTCTTACAGGGAAGGCTCCGACTCATGCCATACTTAATGAGGAAGGTGTTGACTTACCAAGATGGGTGCAGTCCATCGTCCGAGAACAATGGACTTCAGAAGTTTTTGATCTCGAACTCCTTAGGTACCAGAGTGTTGAGGAAGAGATGGTGCAACTCTTGCAACTTGCAATAGATTGTGCGGCTCAATATCCCGACAACAGACCATCAATGTCCGAGGTATGTGAGCGGATTCAAGAGCTCCGTCGCTCAAGCTTGAGGGTTACTCAAGAACAGTCTGATCTTGTCAATGAATCTGATTGAAGTGGTCCTTAGTCCTTTATTACATGTGCAGTACGTGAACTAAAGAAGCACCATCACCAATTTACAGAATTCCATTTGAGCATATTAAACTTTTCTTGTTGTCTGTTGGTTAGGGCCTGTCTTCTTTCATTTAAAGTTAACAATTTTATGCCCCTTTTTCCCAGATCTCCATTGTAGTAGAGCCCTTCTCATTTTCCTTTGTTTGGGTCTATTCTCTGTACCATTTATTCTTGTTGGGTGGATAATGGTTGGTGTAATTATTACTTTCAGCCTTTACTTTTACTTTTGCTTTATAACCAACTTTAGTGAGAACTAAATACCTAGATTTGTTGTATTTTCATTAGGAGGTTTGTTGGTTTGTAGTAGGAAATTAGTAAAGTTGCCATGCTTTATTGGTCTTTTTGTCTTCAGAAATAGCTAGATCTCACTTTTGTGAGATTATACTGGTCCTGTTGTTGCCATGCTTTATTGGTGGATGAGGACAGTTTCTTTGGTTTCACGGATAGTGAACCCTCCTCTTCGTTTTTGGTGATCTCTATCACTTTATCTAGGTCCTAATTAAAGAAAATTAGTTGGCTTTCTTGGAAGTTGGATACCTTTATGTGGTACATACTTGTTGGAAGTTGGATGATGGCATAAAGAAATATGCATTGGGGTTTAGGTACCTTTTCTTTTATTACGTTTGCCTCGTTGCCAGAACCAGCTATTGACTAGTAAAGACGTGTATTTTCTTTGATTTTTGGATATTGCTGAAGCCAGTAGAGAAATATCACATCGAGTGAAGTTGTTCTCCTAAGTGGAAGCTAATGAATTTCTTAATCTTATCAGAAAAGGTGCAATGTAGTTGAATGACAGTAGGAAAATTTATTACTATAAGACACATGAAAAGGGTTGTCGACTAGTTGTAATCATGGGTTCGCTGGTTCTGCATAACTCAATACTTTGAGGTCCAACTTTATATATATGTGCAAAAGAAGTATAAATAGGATCGATATACAATTCAAAATCCATTATTTCATTTTAAACACAAAGTTCAAATTCCTCGCTATTTTTAACAGTTGAAAAAAGTGTCACAGCTAGTGATCATGAAAACCCTAAGAGGCCGTTTGGTAGTGCGTTAGAGAAAATAATGCATGCATTAACTTTGTGTATTAATAATATTTTATTTGGTACACCTTTTCAACCTATGTATAATTAATACAAGCATTAGTTATATACTCTATTTGGTATTATCATATGTATAGCTAATGCATAGAAAACCATGGTATTAGCAATACAAAGGCTATTAATGCATGCATTAGCATGGTTAAAGACAAAATTATCCTTAAAGTCCCTTAAGTTAAAGAATATGGAGGGCATTTTTGTAAACAATTAAATTTCTTAAAAATTATGCAATGCATTTTAATTTTTAATACACCACACCAAACAATGCATAAGAAATAACCTCTGTATAACTAACCCATGCATTACTAACCCCTGCATTACTAATACACCTTATTTAGCATTATTCATATACGTCCTACCAAACGACCCCTAAGAGTTTTGGTTGAGAAAAAAGTTATCCCCGGATTAGTTATCTTGGGATTGTTATTCCACCCTTTCATAGTGATAAAAATAACACTACATCCCGGGATAATTAATCCTGGATTAGTTATACTATGATTTTATCTTAAACAAACGTGGGATAAACTCATCTTAAATTTAATTCCGAGATTGAATATCACTTATCTTTGGTGGTCCCCACATTTTTTGAATAAAAATTTGTAGGTCATGTTGGGAGAGTGAGCAGACACTGAAATTTAGTGGTCCATTCATAATTGTGCCAAATATTTTTTTAGAAAGTATCCAAAGTATTGAAAGGATTTTCCATACCTCTCAAAGGTCTCATCAACGTTGGATGTTTTTGGCATTGGGCCAGTGACAAGCTGATATAGCCAAAATAACCAAATAAATAGATAAGAAACAAAATTGTAAAAGTAACATAAATTTCTATCTTTAAACCCTGTTATGGGAGATGTTTCCCTTGTCTATTGGCCTTGTTCTGTCCTTACTGGAATTCTGATTTGAATTTGTTACTCCAGAGTCCATACCAATTGAATGCTTGCGCATGTGCTATCACGAACTTGTTTTCTTCCCTGGAGTGGACCACCCCATCACTTCTGAACATGACTTGCCCCCAATCACCATTATCATTAGCGGCCTAGCCGTCAATGAAGTGATGAAAATCGCAGGAGATTAATTTTCATAAAAAATACTAAAAAATTTATTTCTTGTATGTTTAAAACTTTATTGGCAGAGTTACTCGATATCACTAACGATAGGAGATTACAAGTATCTAGAAAGATAGTCTAGGTGTTGTAAAACTGACCACGAGATCGGCATACATAAGGAAATCATCATGTTCTTACAAAATTACGGGAAAATATTTATTTGTTTCCAATAAGCAAATTCTAAAACGAAAGAAATGCTATTATTCCCCCAAAAAATTATTAGAAGCATCTTCTTGAGAAACCAAAAAAATAAGCCAGAATGTTCGTTTTCCAAAAGCGTTTCTTCCAATACACATATAAACCAATTTTTCCAAAACCAAATCCCAACACACATACAAAAGAAAAAACAAAATCAAAGTAGTTTTTTTTAATCCAAACACCATTTTCTAGTTTGCACAAACATACAAAATATAAGATATATAACAAGAAAATTTACATAAGAAAAATTTTCATCCACCTATCCTGCTCCATGTGCAATGTTCACTTTAAAAATCAAACTGTCCTATCTTCGAGTTGATTTTTCAAATGCTAATATATTCATTTTTTCAATTTTCGAAATAAAATTGAGGGCCAAGAAAGTACCAAATGATCATATTAATCAGAGAGGGACCCAAGATTCAGCGGTCGCGGGACACAATGACTTTCAATATAAATTCATCAGTGCTCATAAAGATTGTTACGGGGGCCTACATTAATATCTGACTATTTCTCGAAGACATATGTAAATATACTGTATACATAGAGTTTTTACAAAAGTTTCCGGGTGCCGATGACCCCTCTACCTATAATGTGCGTTCGCCTCTGATATTAACTAGGATTATTTTAAAGCTAATTTGTTAATAAAAGGCTGTTGCTAATAGGGGTGTTCATAAAAATCCGAAAAACCGAATCAAACTGAAACCAAACCAAATCGACCAAAAAATCAATACTTTTTGCTTTGGTTTGATTTTGGTTTTAATAAAAAAATAACCGAAAAAATTCGAACCAAACCGACTATAGAAGTAGTTATTTCAAATTTATTATTACACCTATATATATGTATATTTTTGTACAAAGTTTCTAAAATTTTATGGTACATGTTAATCGTTTGCACTTTTAGTAGAATTATTTGAAAAACCGAATTAGTTGGTTTGGTTTGTTTCTAATATTTAAAAAATCAACTTATTTAGTTTATTTTTGTTTTTTTAAGGAAAAATCGATCCGAACCAAACCATGACCATAGGTGCAAATAAAGATTAGATCTAATAAAATTTAAAATAAGGTTGAATCAAGCGAATAAGATGATAAAAAATTCATGATACATACAAGTTAGATCGAATATGTACCATTTGTCTCATTTAGTTTTGAATATAAAAAGCATGGACCTAATTTGTCTGTTTGTACGTGTTCTTTTTCTCCTTCGCTTTTCCCGCTCACAGCAATAATAAATTTGTGTAATTTCACAAAGTGGAATTTGTGAGTTTGTGTGACCTTACTTTTATCTTATAAATATAGAGAAATTATTTTTGATACACCGTCGATTCAATAAAAGCGTAGTAAGGACATTGTTAAAAAGAGCTTTCCCTATTCGCTTATGACTAAAAAATGGGACTGGATCCTAGCATGATTTGTGTTATTAAGGTTCTTCAATAGTAATAAAATACTATTATTACGTGTGAACAAATACCTAAAGTTATCATTTGAGTATATGTTTAATAGAAAAACATAGGATATCGTATATATCATGCAAACAATTATTGAGCAAGACTAAATATGATTGTTGTTGATTACTTTTAGATGTGTTGTCCCTTATTCCTTCTAATACAATAGATATGTCTTTATCTATTTTAACAAATAAAAATACATTTTTTTGATTTGATAATTTAACTATCTGTAGTTATCTTTTGGTAAACTAATATTGTAAAAATTCTTCTGTATCGGTATATAAAAATTAAACTCCGAAAAAAATACTAACATACTACTATTATTAAGATAACACCGGGAACACAGGAACACAGCTGTTGCTTCTAACTTCCTTTTTTTTCATTGATCCAGTTATATGGATTAAAGGGTGGGCAAGAGGACCAGGGTTAAAAGGTTTATTAATATTAATACCAAGTACGGAACCAATAAGACAAACTCGACGGTTATAACATTTTTGATATAACTAGTTTTAGAGTACGCGCGTTGCGCGTGTACTTTTATTTAATATATATATAAATTTTTTAAAAATTACATAATGATTAATAAAGAATGTTTTGAGTAATAAAAAAATTAATAGAAAAAAATCAAGTCATTGAACATGATAATATTATTTAACTAACTCAACAAAGAAAAATTTTTACCTCAAAAAGTTCCCAAATTCTTTACTATATTATTCAGATATTACTGAATTTTACTAAAATGGCATGAATGCCACCTTTTTATTAGTTTATTTGAAATTGCCAACAATTTTTCTCTTAAAACATTGTATCAACAAATGTTAGAAATATTACTTCACCAATTTACAGCAAAATGAAAAAACAAAATCACCAAAATCTTGTTGAGTTGCTCTCCAAGGTATCGTAATACATCTATACTCTAGTGAAGATCATATTTATTTAAAGCTATTACCAATTTTTCTATTAAAAATATGAAATCATCAAATGTTATAAATCTGAAACAATATTGCACACACATATCTATATATTAAATTTAAATTAATGTGTGTAAATAATGTTAAAAAATGACGCTAAACAACTCATCCGAACATTAATTGTTCAAACAATTGGAAAGGAAACTTTTTATGTGACTATTAAATATTGATTAAGAAAACATCTCAAGACTGTGGATAAGATCATGCAATTAAGAGCAAAAAAAAAATTACAAATATTTTATATGACTGTTGATAATAAAAAGATACATTAATTTCTCGATAAATTTTTTGTATTTTGTTTCCACAATCTAGGAGGAGAGTGGGGAGAATGACCATGTGAAAGAATGTTTTTATCAATAATCCTAAGTTGGGTAGAAATTAGTGTCTTAAACCAATGCACATTGGTTTGGAGGTTCATCGAAGTAAGATTTCCGGAGTACTTACCATGTTGAAGGTTCCGGTCCACTTTAAGTGATTTTTTTGGTTGTTTTCATACATATTAAGGAATTAATTTTTTTTCATTAATTAACAATATAATTGACCATATTAACCTTAATTTGTTCATTGGAAATACAACAAATACTCCTAGGTTTTTTACTCCAAGGGCAAAAAAATTAAGTGTTTCTTGATATTTGAAAAAATCAAATACTGTGGATCACAAAAAAGGCAAAAAAATCACAAAGTGAACTAGAGGGAGTATAAAAGAACCAAAATCCTAGGGATGGAAAAAATATTTTTGAAGACAACACCAAAACACATTCCCTAACAAAACATGTCAATTGTTAAGTATATATGAAATTTTTTAAGAAGCAATTGACTGAAAAAGGTAAATAATACATTCCTAAAAAGAACTCATAGAATCCTAGAGTTATTTACATTAGAATTATATTATTAGTCATCTTACTTTTTTATTTACGTACGTCTGAAACTTTGGGAATATTTTTTAACCTATTTTTATTTACCTAGAATTATAGAAATGTTTCTTTTTTAACTCCTTATACAATTTAATAATTGTCTCTACATTTCATAATGTATATATCTTCTCTTATATAAAAGTTAATTTTAAAGTACTAAATATTACATCAAATAATATGAAAAGGATTATAGTTATGTTACATAATTAAAATATGAAAATAATTAGTATAACGTCAAATCTTAATGGATTTTAAAGTTCTATATATTTGAACTTCCTACATAGTTCAAAAAAGTAAATATTTAATAACAAAAATTTAGTTGATTTAGAAGTTCTAAATATTAGAAAAATAATTAAATTATAAGTTTGTCCCATATAAAATCTCTATCGGCAAGGTAAAATATTCTAGAAAAATAAAAATGAAAAAGTTCATACTTGACTTCAAATTCTTTAAATTATATTTTTAAATTATTATAATATACTCTTATACGCAGTTCTTTTTTGGGTAACGTACATATAGTGTTAACCTATGCTTGCTTTATATCTATTGGGTAATTAAGAATCCAATTATCACGTGAAATTCTTCTTTCGAATTTGATAGGAAGAAGTATCAAAAATAGTAATTTGGAACTGAATTTGAATTGGGATTTAGTTGTTCTTCCTCTAGTTGACGTCAAATAAATTTCTAAATATATTTAAGTGGTTTTAGTCCTAAATATTAGGATTTTTTAGAATTTTCAAATAGGAAAATATTTAATACCTAAAATTTTAGTTAATTTTAAAGTCATGTATATTAGGAAAGTAATTAAATGACTATTGCTAAATAGTAGGATAATAATTAAGTCTATTTCTAAATATTATAAAATAATCAAATGACTATTATATCCGGTGTGAACTTTATTTTTAAAGGGCAAAAAAGGTGAACGACATTTCGCCAAGGGCTTTCGTGCTTTTAATACAACTAGTTTTAGTGTACGTGCGTTGCACGTGTATATCGCGTCAAGCAATACACAACTAGTTTTAGTGTACGTGCGTTGCACGTGTATATCGCGTCAAGCAATAAAAGTTAATTGAATAAAATAGCAGTTGACATCAAAATAAGCACAATATTATATTCATTTAGTTCAATGATTATTATTTATATACTATAAATATTGATACAATATAATGGTTGGTTCAATACTCAATATTTTCTGAATAATGTTAGTCACACCGGATGAAATGAGGTTCTACTTTTTATCACTTCGGTCGTCAAGATCAAAACTCTTGTTTTCCTATCTACAACAAATAAAATGCACATTGATATTAAAAAGAATGAAAACTTAACGTCGTCCTTCTTTTTCTTTTTCTTTTTCATTCCATCAAAACTTTAAGTACTATTCTTACTAAAATTTTACAACTTCACCACATATATTAACAGTAATAATTTAACCTACATCAATAAAGTGCACATTTATTCTTTTAAAAAAAATAGTACTACTGTGTCAGTCATTTTTTCTTCTCTTATTCCATAAAAGTTTTTACGTACTTTTGTTATACAATTTTATAATTTTAAAAGAAACATATTAAGTCATAAACGACTTTAGGGAGAACGTAGAGAGACCTAGAAAAGTTCAACTCGCAAGGATATAAGTATCTTTTTTCTATTGAACCACATGTTTAAATTAGTAATCCATGTTAAATAGTTTTTGATAAAGAATATGAAATCGTGATTTTTTAATAGAAGTGTTCAACCTCTCCTTATTCTATATTGATTTAGTTTTAGAATTCTATTTTCGGTAGGAAACTTACCACCAAATAGTTAGGTTGATATATGGAGGCATTAACCAATCAAGAAACTAAAAAGGAAGTATCAATGGAGAGTTAGAAATAGGAGGAAAGCATGATTATTTTAGGACTTCTACACACCCAAAAAAAAATAATCCAAAGCTCTTTTTGTAAATAGAGTTTATTGGTTAGATACTACGGTTTTGAATTGCAAGAATATTGAACAATATCTTTTACACGAGGAAGGTCACAAAATGCCAATCAAATAATTTTTTATCTCTGTTTTAAAATTAACCTAACCTAAGATTAAAAAGCTTGACTCTCGCATTTGAAGTGGCATAATTTTTAAAAAATGAAAGAGTAGAATAAAAGTATTATTTATTCTACAATATGACAGGAATTCAGTCCTTTTAAAAATAATGAACATACTTTAAGTCGATATTGTTCTATTTAGTGTACTACTTGGAGAATGCATTACAATATATGTTGATTTTGATATTGTTAAAAAAAAGTATACTAAAGAAAATATAATTATGTAAAACTAATATTAAAATCACCCAAAGAGACCCTTATGGTCAGAGAAACTCAACAGCTATAGAATTTTTTTGTTGTTCCTTTTCATTTAATCCTGGTATATGTTATTATTTTGGAGACTGATAATACTGCAATTGTTCATCTTTGTGTTCTTCAATTAAGAACTCTATTTCTACTACAACTTAATCCCAATGCTAAAATTGTCCACTCCTTGTGACTTCTTGTAGGAACAAGCTTTGGACGTTAAGCCTCATATGTAAAATTTAACGATCAACACTCTATATCAAAGGAAACATATCAACAGAAAAATAAAATATTATAAATTTTTCTAAAAACCGTCTTAATAAAAAAAAAAAAATCAACACGGTATTGCAAATAAATGAATAAGAAACACACTTTAAGCTTACAAAAGGAAAAAATGTAAAACTATCAAAGTTCTGCAACTATTAATTTAGACTTCTGTTGTCTTTTATATTAAACTCGTGATTACGTAATTTTGTTCTTAGAAGTTAATGGGAAAAGTTTGATCAATTTGCTAAGCTTACGCTTTATAAGCTTTTAATACAATCTATTTGCAGACATCAAAATTTTATCGGATCAAATCCATATGAAATTTGGGCAAAATCCTAAATTTAAGATACTACAAGTAGAGTCCATCGAGGTTTTCTTGGAGGCTACTCTACCTGAAACCCTAGCTTGGAGGCTCCTCTACCCAAAACCCTAGCTACACCTATAAAAAGGGACCACATATTCTCTACGAAAGCATCTCGAAATTCCATAAAAAATCATGAAATATTTATAAAGAGATCAAAGACATCAAATATTGTCTTTCTCAAAGCCACCGAAGTGATCAACGGTTGTTCTTCATTTTCATGGAGATCAAATACATTTTAAGGAAGTTCGCATCATCCCGGTTAAGGGAAAACGATCTAGAGAGAGAATAAAGGGAGCAAACAAAATTGTACCTGCATCATTTTATCAATAAAATTATGTTTTTTCATATTTATATTGTGGTTGCAATTTATTTTTTATCACGAATAATTTGTTGCAAATAAATTGGCACGCCAAATGGAACCAAATCTGCCCTTCATCTCTTCTCTCACGGTAAAAAGAATGTGGTGAATGTGGTGTCTTCTTTGCTGATCTTTGCTGGTACTTCAAGTCTCGTCTACGACGATCTTGTAATTCTACGCCCCGACAAGCCTTGAAATAGTGGGCATTTGTAGACATCAAAATTTTATCGGATCAAATCCATATGAAATTTGGGCAAAATCCATAGAGTCCATCGAGGTTTTCTTGGAGGTCACTCTATCTGAAACCCTAACTTGGAGGCTACTCTACTTGAAACCCTAGCTTGGAGGGTACTCTACCCAAAACCCTAGCTACACCTATAAAAAGGGACCACATATTCCCTATGAAAGCATCTCAAAATTCCATAAAAATTCCTGGAATATTCACAAAGAGATCAAAGATATCAAATATTGTCTTTCTCAAAACCGCCGAAGTGATCAACGGTTGTTTTTCATTTTCATGAAGATCAAATACATCCTAAGGAAGTTCGCATCATCCCACGCTCGAGAAATACGCTACGCTAGTTAAGCCCTCGAATCACGGAGAACGATCTAGAGAGAAGAATCAAGGGAGCAAACAGAATTATAACCGCATCATTTTATCAATAAAATTATGCTTCTTCATATTTATATTGTGATTGCAATTTATTTTGTATCACAAATAATTTGTTGCAAACACTATTCATCTATAAGAATTTCATGAGTTAATTACGCTTAAAAACATAGGATGTATGATAGTCTAAAAAGAAATAAGAAAAACAACATAAATAAAGGGAATAAATTTCCTCTAAGAAACTGATGACCAAAGATTGTTTTCCAGGTATGTCATTCAGCTATACATTCCTACTCGGTTTTTGCATCTTTTTTTTTTCTTTTCAAATAAGGCAGGTTTCATGAATATACAAAATTGAGATGATTTCGTATTCCTATTTATTAGGAGATATAATGAAATGACTATTCCTAAATATTAGGCTAATAATTAAATGACTATTTTGCCTACTATATACCAAAAATAAAGTATAAAAATTCGAATGCACTTTTAGAAAATAATTATTTCTGTAGTCAAGAAACCCACTTATATTCAACTTAATTTATTATCATTTTAAAAATTTAGTAGATCTCATAAATTATCTTGTTAAATAATTGATAATTTTTGAGTTTATTATTGATTCGTGCTCAACATTCAAAATAATTATAATAGTTAATTTAAAACTTTTGAAAGTTAAAGATACAATATAAAATAATATTATTAATGCAATAGTCTTATATATTTTAAAGTGATTTAATATATAAAAAAAATTCACCTAAATCAAGTACGTCCTCTTTTTTTGATTTAATTCTTGGTTGTAATGCTATTATGCTAGCGCCGTCCAAAGGGACAAACTTCTAAATACCACCGAAGTGGTTACGTCCTCTTTCGATAGTCTTTTTAATTCTTTCCTTTTCTTACCATTCATATATTATTTAAGTGTAAAAATTTATATAAAGTAAAATAAAATATTAATGTTTTGAAGTTCTAATTAAATATTAAGGCTTTCTACGTATTCCTAATAAGGAAGAATATAATATATAAAACCTACTTGATTAAATGACTATTCCTACATATTAGAAAAATAACTAAATTACTATTTTATTCAATGCAAACTCTATTTTTAAAGAGTAAAAAAGGCGAACGACATTTTGCTAAGGGTTTTCGTGCTTTTAATAAAGTACTAGTCTTAGGGTACGCGCTTTGCGCGTGTACCTATATCAATAAATATATAATTTTTAAAATTACGTAAATATTTTTAAAATTATTGACAAAGCTAGCTTAATGAGATTAACATTCGTTATTTTTAGGAATTTATAATTTTTAATATTTTTTCAATAACTCAAACACATCATTTAATAATATTTACGTAATTTTAAAAAAAAAATATTTATTGATATAGGTACGTGCAAATGATAGAAGATACAAATTATTTTCGATCTTTTTTCCTATTCGAATAATATATTATTCTCTTTGTCAATTTTTGTAATATTTAAAAATTATATTTAATAATTTAAATATATATTTAGTTAGGTACCAAATATCTTACTTTTAGTAGTATATCTTATTAGAATTATAAGCTCCCCAATATAAGAAGAATGAATGTGAAATATATTTCCATTGAAATTGCCGTCGGATATACAAGGAAAAGAAACGTAATATTACTTCTATTTTCCGAAATAATTTCTACTTTAAAGTCCTTAATATTAGGATATCTTACATAATTCAAATAAGGAAAGATTTAATAATAAACTTAATAAAATTTAAAGTCCTATATATTAGGATAATAACTAAATTATAATTTTGTCTAATAAAAAATTTATTTTTAAAGGGTAAAAAAGGGGAACGATATTTCGCTAAGGGGTTTCGTGCTTTTAATATAGTATAGATATAAATTAGTAGGCACCTAATAGGACAAATCTATTTAAGAATATAGTTAATTGTCGTTAAAAATATTGATACACTTAAGCATGTGTATATTTTTATAGGCGCTTTTTTGCAAAATGGTTAACCAAAATAGAATTATAATTTCAAGAAATTTCTAAATGAAAAAATAAAAATACATTAACTGAATTGGATAAAAGGGCCTAAGCACAGTGGGGATTTAGCCTTGGATTCTTGACCAGCTCTTTACCCGTCTTTAAATATTATCCCTTTTTTTTTTAAATTGCCAAAATAGACTTTTTCTTCACCAAGAATTAGTGGCGAAGCAAGGAAATTCAATAAGGATGTTCAAATTTTGAATACCCTTTGCCAGTGGGCTATGCAATGGTGTTCAAAGTCTATTTTTAATCAATAACAAATAATATTTTACCTTATACATAATATAATTTTTCGACGAAGGGTGGTCAAACCACCCTTGGGCCAATATAGCTTCGCCCCTGCCAAGAATACTACAGTTAAATCTCTCTATAACAACCTTGTTTGTTCCGATATTTTTTGACTTTTACACCTATAATAACGAATGACTGTTATACACCTATAATTACATTTAACGTTTAAAAATTTTAACTGTTATAAATAAAACTTATCCAAAAATTAATTATTTTTCTTATTTTAGTGTTACATATAAAAGATAAGAAAATTCTTCAAATTTAAAATCTCAGAAGATATGCATATTTCACTAGGTATATATTGAAGAAAGCTAATACATTATTAAAAAATTCATAACTAAACATACAAAGAATTAAACTCTAAGGCACACATTTAAATTCTTTCAAGATTGATGGAAGGACTTTATAATTATAGCTATTTCATATATTTCATTCTCTTGCTACCGATATAACGCTTGAATTGGCGAAGATTCGTGTCTAAATTTTCAGCAAAAAGGTATCCAATGAAAAATATATCATATGCATCTTCAAATCTTATATCTTATGCAAGATAGAAACTTTGTTCAATGAAAAAGATTGTGTGCATATTTTTAGAATTATTATTAGTATCTTAAAAATTCTATATATCTGTTATATAGAGATAATTTTAAAAAGAGCATTCTGCTATAAATATGTCTATTGCTATTATAGGTAAAATGTTGTTATAGAGAGGTAAAATATAATTTAAAAAAATCGGTTGTAAGGAAAACTTGATTTTTATAGTGAATGAGTTATTTTGTCTCAAAGAGGTCTGACTGTATAGTCCTTCAGTATTGAAAGTTTGAAATTTTTGTTTGGGGGATAACAACTGAAAATTAATGATTGATTATTATTAAAATTATTTAAATATTAATAATTTTTAATTAAATTTTTAGTTCAAACACCACTCTTAGGGTATTGGGCTGGTTTACTGTTAAAATGATGTACACAACCAAACGTAGAAATAGGGATTTTTACCTAGCTATATTATACTAGAAACCTATTTACCATCTTTATTTAGGTTCCTTATTAATTATTTTGTATATCTATATTTACAAGTTATATACAAAATCATAAATAAGGAAAAAAAATCAAAATCCCTTAATTTTAGCATGTCACTTACACGACATCCATCCCCATTTTCAATAACCCTCCCAACATTTAAGTTTCTGTTTCTTTTTTTTTCTCTTTCTTAATAATCACCCAAAATCCCTCTTTTATTTTTATCCCCCTCCCCCCCTCCCCAATTCTTTTCCCTTTTCAAAGGTTTTCAAACTCAATTTCTCTTGTTTTCATTCTTTCTAAATTTTTATTGTACATAATGACTTGTATATGATACATCAATACCCAAAATAATATTCAATATAATACTAATACAATTATAATACGATTATATTATAATTTTAGTGTAGAGTTGTGATTGAAACTTGAAAAAAATGAAGATCATAATTGTATCACAATTTTTCAGAAATGTATCGCGAATATATTATAATTGTATATGTATCATATTTGTTGCAAGAATTGTATTACAAATGTATGATCATTGTATATTGTTACGAGCAACTATGAGTTTGTGACGAATTTCACAGTTTGTATCATAAATATATGATAAGTGTATATTAATATATTAGTATTGTATCAGGTATTATTTTGGGTATTAATGTACCAGATACAAGTTAGATATAATTCTGATACAAGTATGATACAATTATTTTTTTAGGTATTGATGTATATGATACAATTCAAATACAATTATGATATAGTTATCATACAATTCCTTAATATTTCTTCATTTTCAGTGTTGTCCAGTCTCACAGCAAAAGAACGATACAATTGACGATTGTTTAATAATATAAAATTGTCGGCAATGGTGGGAGGAGAGAAAATAGAGATTCTGGGCATAGATTAAAGGATTTTGATGTAAAAAAAAAAAAGGAGAGAGAAGAGGAGAGGGAAAAAAAAGGTGTAATTGAATCCCTTAATTGAAGGCACTAATAATGGGGTGAGAGCCTTTTAAGGAGTAATGTATACAATTTTAAGAAAAATCTAGATAGTAAATAAGTGTCTAATATAGTATAACTAGGTAAAAAATAACAAAATAACACCCACTGGCCATTAAATTGGGGCTTTTGCATCTATACTCGATTTTGGAGTCACAATTCAACCTATACCCACTTATTTAAAAAATTTACAAGCCTACCCACTTTACGAATAACTTTAGACTTATCGAGTTTGAAGTTTAAAAAAATTAGTTTGAAGTGAAAAAAATTACACTTTAGATACACTTAAGGTAGAATAGGTTTGAAGTGCAACCAATGGTTTCATGCACTCAAGCCCAATAAGTCTAAGTAAAAAAATGCACTTCAGATGCACTTCAGGCCAAAAGGTCTGAAGTGCAACAAACATTTCGTACACTCAAGGCCAATAAGTCTAAAGTGAAAAATTGCACTTCAGATGCACTTAAGGCCAAAAAGGTCTAAAGTGCAACCAACATTTTCATGCACTTAAGGCTAAATAGGCCTGAAATGCAAATTGCCGAGAAACAGAAATTTATTTCGAATTTTAACAATCCAATATATGATTTCATACCTAAATCTACTCCAAATGAGCTCAAATTTGAAACATAACTTCCAAATATCATCAAGAACCAACTCTATTCATCAATTTGTAAAAACAACAATAAATATAACGAACCTATTTTGCAGTTAAGAAAAAGAAAATGAAGAAACCCTAAGCAATAGTAAAAATAAAGTGACAAAACAACTCACCACTGTAAAATATCATAAACTACCTTAAAATATGTTCACAAACACCATATAAAATCACTGTTATCCGAAGAAGAAAGATGAGAAAAAGGCCTAAGTTGTTTAAACAGTGAGTACAAGTTAGAAAAAAATTAAAATGTAGATAAAGATTAAATGGGAGCATGCGATTTTTACCATTAACTGAGCTACTGAGTTTCAAATAACAAGTGAAATTCCACAACAGTGACTGTATTTCAATTACAAAGTATAAAATGACTATTTGTAAATTTTTACCCCATCACCCCGCCCCCTCCCCTCCCCCCCAATTGTCATAATAAACTAGTGAATATCACGTGGTCCACTGGCTTTGTGAACTTTTCTCTGATCCGTGCCCTTCTATGTATAGTCCAAATGAACAGACGGACAAAAAACGTAACCAGAAACATAAAAGGCTGTACAAACAAAACTCTCTTCGTTTTTTCAATTTTTTCTCAAAGTAACTCCATTCCTCGCAAAATGTCATGGCTTTATTTTAGGGAAAATTATACGGCAAGTCAAACATATATACTATATTTATCATCTGTGGCTATATTTTTATCAAATTTACAATTCATAGCTATGTTTAAGTTTTATAGCAAATCCATGAAATAAGTGATTAATTATTTTGAACTGAAACAGAAAAGCAAAAAACTCACGTAGCTCAATTGGTTAGAGTGCCCGCTTATTTCTCTATTTCGCCTTGGTTGTATTCATTACTCGCACGAATACAGTTGATACATGTTGTTACCTTTGTATATACCCTTGTATTTCGCCTTAGTTACAGTTAATACATCTTATATTCATTGCGCGAATAAATATAATTGAGCGCGCAGACTAATACAGTAGACACAGATTGTATTCATTGCGAGTTTGAATACAAGTGATGCAAGCTGATAACAATTCAATAGTAGCTATGAATGGTAATTAGGCAAACTATAGTTACTAGGCTCTAAACTATAGTGCTTTATGAAAATTGAAAATTTTACCTCCTATAGCAAAGATATACACCATATTTATTATAAACCAAAATCATTTTAAAATATTATTTTTTATAACTATCTTTTACATTTTGTAACAAAATAAGTATTTTATGGTATATACTACCATTGAGACATGAAATACGCTATTTATGTTTTTTCTCTTAGACAGTTGGACATACCTATTTTTAAGGGATTGCCGTTATTGTATTCATGAATACATGACACGAATACATGTGAATACATACACGTACAGCTAGACTGCCCTGATTTTAGGCACTTTTTGCTGCTGTATTCATGAATACATGACGCGAATACATGTGCGTACAGTTGGACTGCCCTGATTTTAGGCGCTTTTTACTGTTGTGTTCGTGAATACAGCAGCACGAATACATGCGCGTACAGCTGGACTGCCCTGAATTTAGGCGCTTTTTACTGTTGTATTCATGAATACATGACGCAAATACATGTGAACACATGTGCGTACAGCTGGACTGCCCTGATTTTAGGCGCTTTTTGCTACTGTATTCATGAATACAGCAACGCGAATACATGTAAATACATTACCGTAACAACTGAATAGTAGCTATAGGAAGTAATTATGTATATGATAGCTATATGAATTTAATAGCCACTAAACAATAGTGGTTTCTGAAAATTTCTCATTTTATTTGGGGATTGCACCAAATCATTCTCCATTTACTTAAATGATAACCTTAGAGGAATCAAAACTTGCTTTAGTCTTCATACCATTGATTGTACCAGAAAGGAAGGGTTGAGTCTCAAATTACTGATAACAAATTCATTGCTCGAGTCACCATTGTCATCGACTCGTACCAAACACCAAATCATACACATTTCATAATCCAAAGAAGAATATAAAAAAGGCGGGGTATTTTGAAATTCTCATGGTACTTCAAGAATTGCATCGATTATGCAATTGCATAACTATTAGAGAGACTATAAAAAAGAAAAGATAGTCCATTCTGGACCAGGTAAGGCATCTTGTAAGATTAGCTTAAAACAAACCCTCCCTAAGGCAAGGTACTGGCAAAATAAAATCAATACTTGTACATGCAAGTGCGCACATAAAAAGAATGACACTTTTCTTACTACTGCACTAATTATTATTTTAGTTTTCCTCTTCTTAGCAAAGACCAAAATAACAGATAAGAGAGGCCTTAGACTAATCTCAACAGCGAAATTAGCCAGGACCTGGAGCGCAAGAAAAAAGTTAAGCAGATACTTGCAGGAACGAGTAAAGCATGGGATGTGTTTTTATTGCTGTGGAGGGAAAACTATCAGTACAATCAGAGGCCCTAACACCAATGATTCGAGGGCCTCTCGCGGTTGTGCATGAGAACAGAAGAGTAGTAAAAACTTAATGAAACAACTCAAATCACAACCTCACAGCATGAGACTTGTTTGTTTGACAAAAACACATCCTTCAGTGTAGTCAGTCACAGTCTTTAAGCTGCTTATATATATCTGCAAAAGGACGACAAAAGGTTTCAATCATCTTCTAAAGCATAACAATAGTGCTACAGAATAGAACACTATTAGGCAAGTACATACATTTACAAGATATATAGACAGGAGATGATTGGCCGGCCATCCTTTTCATCACTTTGGCCCAAAAAAAAAATTAAATCTGATACTCAGACATGCAAGTGCCATTTGGCTATGCATTAGGATTTGTCGGCTGATCATCTTTCCAACCTTTCGAAAGCAAATCATAATTGATTGATGCAAGCTGGGAGAGATTCTGCAGGAGGAAAAGTTAATAAAATTTGACCAGTCAATCAAATATGCAATGGTTCCTTAGCACCAACAGAAGACATAACATATAGCAAAAGTAACAATTGATTGATCAAAGCTGAAAGAGAGCACCAAAAGAGAAATCACATAGAACATCGCGAATCTATGTTGTAGCGCAAAACAAGGAAGCACATCAGATGAGCCAACATACAAGTATTTTGAGGATATTTTGTTTTTTTTGATATTTTTCCTGTGAATACATGTAACTAGCCCTAATCCCGTATGTAATAGGAGTAGGTTATGTATTATGTGTACTCATAAATAGGACTCACTGTAAATAGGTTATGTAACATACTTCACGGTGACCTTGAGGATGAAGTTTATATGGAGCAACCACCTATTTTTGTTGCTCAGGGGGAGGCCTTATATATCATTAGTACCGGTCACTTTATGGTTTAAAGCAGTCTTCTCAAGTCTGGTTTGGTAAGTTCAACACAGTTATCCAGAAGTTTGGCATGACTTGTAGTAAAGCTGATCACTTTGTGTTTTATCGGCATTCTGCTTCAAATCTCTGTATTTATATGGCCGTATTTATCTGGCCGTTTATGTTGACGATATTGTTTTTACCGACAATGATCGGGATGGTATTACTATGTTGAAGCAACATCTCTTTCAGCACTTTCAGACTAAGGATCTGGGCAGATTAAAGTATTTTTTAGGTATTGAGGCCGCTCAATCTAGCTCAGGTATTGTGATCTCACAATGAAACTATGCCTTAGACATTCTTGAGGAGACAGGAACGACAAGTTGTAGACCTGTTGACACTCCGATGGATCCGAATTCTAAACTTCTGTAAGGACGGGGGGGCCTCTTAGCGATCCTGCAAGATATAAGCGATTGGTTGGTAAATTAAATTACCTCACATTGACTAGACCTGATATTTCTTTTCCTGTGAGTGTTGTGAGTCAGTTTATGGATCTCCCTGTGATAGTCATGGGATGCAATTGTCCGCATTCTTCGGCATATAAAATCAGCTCCAGGCAAAAGATTATTGTTTGAGGATCGAAGCCAAGAGCAGATCGTTGGATACTCAGATGCTGATTGGACAAGATTACCTTCTGATAGACGTTCCACGTCTGCATATTGTGTCTTAGTAAGAGGTAATTTGGTGTCTTGGAAGAACAGGAAACGAAATGTGGTTGCTCGGTCTACTGCAGAAGCAGAATATCAAGCAATGGCTATGGCGACATGTGAGCTAATTTGGATTAAACAGTTGCTCAAGGAGTTGAAATTTGGTAAGATCAGCCAGATGGAACTTGTGTGTCATAATCAAGCTGTTCTTCATATTGCATCAAATTCAATGTTCCACGAGAGAACTAAACATATTGAGATTAACTGTCACTTTGTCAGAGATACTCTCAGGAGAAATTGCTACAAAGTTTGTGAAGTCGAATGATCAACTTGCAGATATTTTCACCAAGTCCCTCACTGGTCCTCGTATTAGTTACATATGTAACAAGCTCAGTACATATGAATTGTATGCACCAACCTGAGGGGGAGTGTTATAATAATTATGTGAATATATGTAATTAGTCCTAATCCCGTATGTAATAAGAGTAGGTTATGTATTATGTATACTTATAGATAGGACTCATTATAACATAGTTAATACATCAATAATATTTTTTCCGAGTATTATTTCTCACATTTCTAATCCTATAAATATTAGTAGTCGTTATCTTAGTTTTTGCATATTTTGAGATTAACAAACATCATTTTTTGATAAGGTGAGATTAATAAACATCATTGTGAGGCTGGAACCCTATTTGTTCGGAATGAACCTTTGGGTTACTATCAAGCCACAGTAATTTTTCCTTCTTCAATTTGCATCTTTGGTTCTTTTTTATCGTTCTTTATCGGTGATTGGTTTTGATACACCAATTGTTTTTTTAGACATACAGATAGGACAGTAAAATTGGAATTGCCCGAATGACATTATTAATCAATTTATTTTCAATTATTCCGCTTGTTATAACCTGAATCATATCACATTGTGTTCTATTGCCAAATTCATGAGTTCTAAGAGATTATACATCTGCCGGGACAACTCCTCCATGAGATAATCATCCTTGTTTTACACACCTATAGACAACTCTTTCGGTGTATTGGAAGTTTACATGATCAAACCATCTCAAGTCCTGTCATTTATCTTCTGACATATGTGATAAGTTTTAAACTTATCTAATATTGTAACACCAATGTCTAACTGCTGGCGATCCTACCCAGTATGGGAATTGGATATTTAGTAAATTAGGAAGGGTGAACAGAAACGCTTGTTGGGAAAGCGGAGAAAGACTACAAAAGAGATTTGCTTGGTGCTGATTTAGCTCTACTAGACCAGATGCAACTTCCCAGGCATCCAATACACTAACTTCTGGACTTAAACGACATTCCCTTAAGGATACATTAGTGTCTTTTTAGTGAAGGATTTTTTTATGCTCGAAACATGGGTTCTAGAATTTTTCCACTAATGGGTTTACTTGTACTAGAAAAAGAAGAGTCCTGTTGAAGGATTTGTATCAGAGAACTAGTCGATATATGTTCCCTAGTGACACCCCACAATGGATTCTAATTTACAAAATCGCATGTTTATGTTTACGGTACACATGGCGTTTTTAATTTTTAAATTTTTTTTTTTGGTGTGTGTGGAGAGAATCACTCAGAGCGGGGATCAACACATGGCGTTTTTCATTTTTCATTTTTTTTTTGTGTGTGGAGAGAATCACTCAGCGCGGGGATCACGGAATGATTGGTCCACCAGAAAAGGAATAAATGTTAAATTCAATTTTGCTTCATTTTCATTCACTCGATTCATTTTAAGACATTATATATTCTTTTATCTGCATCTCAACAGCACTAATCTTGTTGATTTGTTAGCCTTAGAGATCCAACATTCACTCAGATGTAACATTACCGGTTTCCAACAGTTCTATAAAACTTGCCTTTCACATTGGTCGGTATCCTCGTATCGCAGGGCACTCTCATAGCCTTCTTTCATTTCAACTGTCATTTTTTCAATTCTATCATTCTATCCTCTCTCTTAGAAAGCTGAGACTAGGCATTTTAAATTTCTGTACGTAAGCACCGCAAACACATCTATGGTTCAATTTTTTGGTTGACTATCTCACTGGTTTCCTCAATTATAGCACAAAATGATTTGCAAACACCATACACCATGAAATTTCATCTCATATGCTATTGGTCAACTCATCCATAACTAAGTGTAAAGGAGTACAGACACAAGGCTAATCCCTAGTGTAAACCCATGGCAATTCTTTTAAAGAATGATGCATGGTTATAGAAAACTCTTTTGTATCCCCTCCCACTGTCTTACGACTCTTTCCTAAATATCATTTAAGGCACTTATATTATTTGATATGAAATCCATTCTTCTCCCTTACCCACCAACTCACTAAAGCTATTTTTGCACTCTACCGTACTCTTTATCCACGTGAAGATGTTGCTTCGTCTCTTTAAAAATTTCCTTCAGTTATCTTAGCAGAAATATAAAACTCAGTTGTAGATCTATTAGGCACAAATCCAAAATAATCTTTTGTCACCTGCGGGAATGTCCCAAGTCTAAGCTCTATCACTTTTTCCTGGTATGACTCATAGGTTCAATACCACAATTGTTATATACCAGAATCAAGAAACTCTTTACTTGTTTAGCATGTCTTCTCTCCTAATAACATTGAAAAGCTTAGTAAGACAAAATGACACAAAGCGATAACAATCAAAAGCAAAGGAAGCATGCATCAAGTGTCGTGAACCAAAGTATGATCGAACATAAAATTACCTTGAATGAGAAGTTACTAAAAGAATAGTTGATGGAAGAGCCTGACTCAAATTCTGCAAGACCACCACACTCATCAACCTGTTCAGCGATGCATTGAAGTTAAACACACACACCAACAAAAATATCCAGATTCCCAAATAAACCTTAAATACGTTGGTCGTAAACATACCAGTTCATCATGACGATTACTTAAACAACTGCTACTACCGCTAACACTACCATTGTCGCTAGAATCCTCAAATTCACTGGCTGCGCATACGCGTTCATCTGAAGGATTCCAAGAGAAGCGACTGGTGAAGTAACTTGTATCCAGTGCACTTTCTGAAGCAGGCACAAACGCAGCCTGAGAAACATACAACCATTGGTGCAACAGCGATTAGCTTAAGAGGGACATCATTGATCTATCAGATACTATACATACAGCAAAAATGAAATAGAGATTGCAGTCAAACCTTCTGTCTAGCAAGTGTGTCCCAGTTAATATCCCTAAAAAAGGGGTGCTGCTTCACCTGCATGAGAATTATATTTGTTTCCAGACAAATTCCAAACATTTAGACTTCTAAAGAATGAATAGAACTAGGTTCATATCAATGTTGATAGAAAACGAATGTCACCTCTGAGGCTCCTCCGGCTCCAAGTCTCTGGTTAGGATCTTCTGTTAGTAACCTGAAATTGACAATGACAGCAGCCTGAAATTGAGAAACGGATAAGATATAGTTCTATGATACATCTGTTAGACAGAGAAGAAAGTCATGTTTAATTTTATATTTTTGATATGTATTTGTGTTTAATTTGAGAAGAGAGTCATGTTTTATTTTTCTATTTTTTTTATAGGTAACTGTGCTTAATGTTATTAGAGCTTGGTCATCCTAATTCAAAGAACTAAGACATAGACAAGGCTAGTAAAATCTGAGTAAATGCACATGAGGATAATAGAATTAACTCCACTAGATAATAGTATTGGGATGAAATGGGCACAAATAGAGCCAAATGGATCCAGCGGATTCACGTAGCCGACCAAAACCTGTTTTGGATTAGGCATAGTTGATTCATTGAACTCCATATCAAATAGTAGGTTCGAAACCCCCAACTCATTCTCATTTGGCAGAAAAGATCTACTTAGTGATATGACTGGTCAAAGTTATTCTTTCTGCAATGACACTTTTTTCCTGTCCTGAGAAAAGGATTTGTTAATATTAAAGAGTACCCAGAGAGAGAAGTGTCCACCTTCGGGAGTCGCCGAAGTGCATCCACGCACATGAAAACATCAAGGTGGAAAATAAATAAGCTAAAAGCATTTGAAATTTGCTATAGTGTCACAACCGTGTTCAGACAATTTACAAATAAAATTTTTAATATATTTTTTGGATAAGGTCAGGTAAAATAAATCTTTTAATAAAAATATTAGTGTTAGTAGTCAAAACCAATTTAATGATCCAGTGCCTCTCGGAAGTCCATAAAACTGATTACTCACATAGGAAAATAACATCTCATAATTCACGCATGCTTCTGCCCAGAAACAAGAGAAGGTCAAAAAAAATACTAACAGCTAAGAAGCAAGATTACATTGGGATTCAAAAGATCAGCCAGAAAGATTCTCTTACCGGTCAATCAGATCATGTGCCTCAAAACTCATTTCCTCAGGAACTCCAGGCCAAGGTATATTACAATTGAGAATATTGTCGAATATTTTCTAGATAAGAAAAGGTTAATACAAAATTTAAAAGTGCATCAGCATAATATATCCAAAAAAATATAGAAACCGCTAAAAGAGTGCTACTGTCAGCAATTAACTGTTTATATACCAAGTTCGGAATTTGAGAGTTACATTCACTTTTGCATTCTATAATTAACGTCTAAAATTGTTAAGTGTAATCAATAAAGACTCTTAAAAGAAATATGAAAAGAAGACAGCAAGTTATTCGACAAGAGAAAGTATTCCATCAAATAATCTCCATAACAACAACGAATTAAAATATGAGATTCAGATTCGCTAATGGAAATAATAATCCAATAAGAAGGTAACTAACTAATGGTATTTGCTTGCGAGCTAATTGTTTATTGATTTAAGAAAGCAAAAGAATATAAAGTGGCCAAATGGTTATCAGAAAAGAATAAAGCAGTCAAATTTAACTTTTTCTGGTAAGTAATAATATAACTTGACGACAGGGCAGCCCGGTGCATTAAGCTCTCGCTATGCGCGGGGTCCGGAGCAGGGCCGGACCACAAGGGTCTATTGTACGTAGCCTTACCCTGCATTTCTGCAAGAGGCTGTTTCCACGGCTCGAACCCGTGACCTCCTGGTCACATGACAACAACTTTATCGGGTACGCCAAAGTTCCCCTTCCAGATTTCAAAAAATTGTCATGAGCATAACAAGGATTTATTTAGTTGATCCCAATGAGTTTCGGGGTGGGTGAGGCATAGCTTATTGATTGGTAACTCATATCATGAAATAGCAGTTCACAATACCTATAAGTGATATTAGAAATAGATCCATAAACATTTAGCAACAAAATCCATATAATTTACTGGGACTTCCTTTTTGCTCTTTAGTTTTATTATTAAACTCATTTAATAAACAACAACGACGACTACGCCTCAATCCCAAACAAGTTGGCGTCGGCTATATAAATCCTCACTGCTTCATTTAAGCTCAACTCATATTATCACTCATACCAAATAAATTAAAAGTGAACAAGTGTATGTATATGTGTGTGTGTGTGTGTGTGTGTGTGTATGTATATATATATATATATATATATATATATATATATATATATATATATCTCTCTACCTCGCCAGGTAGAGGTAAGGTCTGCGTATACACTACCCTCCCCACACCCTACTTGTGGGATTATACTGGGTATGTTATTGTATATATATATATATATATATATATATATATATATAAAATAGAAGTTCTCTAACAAATCTAAAACCTATTCCCAACTAGTAGATATCACCGATATGGATCTTTTTCTTCCATTGTGTCCTATATTTACTTAAGTTTGCATTGATTCCAAGAATTTTTCTATTAAACTCATTTATTTTTTAGAAGGTAAAAAAAAACTTTTTAACACTAAACAATACTTTTCTTTTCCACGTACCCTAACCTCCAACACTCCAACCCAGCAACACCTATTGTCTTTCCTCCTTGGGTGACTCGAAGTCCCAACCCTCACTCGTCAACTCTAAAAAATGCTAAGTAAATTAGTTATCATCATGTAAGACATATTTACTCAAAATAAATGCAGCTTAAAGTCTGGATAACACGCAAAAAACTATAAATAAAATCAGAAAAGATGAAGAGTCAATGTGAGGGCAAAGAATGTCCCAAGTGCTACAATTGTGAAAGAAAAAGCGAAAACACAAAAACATGCTACTTTCTTTAAAATGAAGATCTAAGTTGCTTCTCATAAATACATTTAGGTCCTATTTGGTTTAATCTTTTTCACCTGATTTTATGATTAAATCAGTTCTATTAATTAAATCGGTAATCATTTGAAGAAGTCGTTTTCTTTTTACTATATCCACATATTTCTCTAATACAGATGGTTAGTATGAAATCAGTTATTTAATGCATGTTGAAGCAATTAAAATCGGTTTCATATGCCAAGTGAAACAAGCTGTTAGGAGATGACTATATTTCCACCAGATAGAAACTAGCATTATTTCAGGTATTCCATTATTCCAACCTAATAGCTCCAATTTTAGTGGGATGTCCCCAAAAGGACATTTCAAAGTATTCTACAGACTATGCCATCTCTTCCCACAATTGAAAAAATTGCTTAGGCAATATAGAGAAAGATTTGAACATAACGTAAAGCATAAAGAATAATAGTTGTTCATTCTTTTATATAAACAGAAACACTGATCAACGAAATACATTCATAATGTCACATGGGAAAATAAACAATAAACACAATTTTACAAAATATTAACCTGAGGGTGCTCTGCATTAAAAGGTGGAATGCCAACAATCAACTCAAAGAGGATAACACCCACAGACCACCAATCAGCCGTGAAACCTGCAAAAAGAATTAAGCTGTGGTAATGTGACACCCTAGGCGAATCCCACATCGACAAAACACAGGAAAGATGCTGGATATATAAGTAGACATGCCTTAGACCTTAGTGACGTGTTTTAAAGTCGTGGGGGCCTAGGCCCAAAGCGGACAATACCACTAATGGGTTGGGCTGTTACATATGGTATCAAAGCCACTCCGCGTGCAACCTTGAACGGTGGTGGGGCAAACCTAAGCGAGGACACTGAGTCCCTTAGAGGGGGTGTATGTGACACCCTAGGCGAATCCCACATCGACAAAATACGGGAGAGATGCTGGGTATATAAGTAGACATGCATTAGACCTTAGTGACGCGTTTTAAAGTCGTGCGGGCCTAGGCCCAAAGAGGACAATATCACTAGTGGATTAGGTTGTTACAGGTAACCACTTAACCAGAAACATAATGGCACCAAAGAAGAATGTTATCACATCCAACTAGTTTTCTTCCAGGTTAAAGATAAATCTAAACCACAAAGATATGACAATTTCAACGGAGGCTTAATACGAAGATTTGAATATCTCTAAACCAAGCAACAATTTCGACAACTGAGATTCATCATCTTCCATCATGGATGACAACAGGATGATATATATCTGATTGCTTCATCTGCCACTTCTCAAAAGATAAATCAGTAGTTCATTGTCGTTGATGGCAGAGAACAACAAATAAGAGAAATACATACCATGCCCTGTTCCTAGAAGGATTTCGGGTGCCAAATAGTCTGGTGTGCCAACAGCAGAACGTTTCCCGCGCCTCTCCTGCTGATGCTCAGGTGCCCATAACTGAGATTCATCATCTTCCATCATGGATGCTCCACTGACTGCAGGACCAGACAAGTCATCTGTGCTATTGATAAGACCAACTTTAGAAAGCCCAAAGTCCGTCAACTGTAAACAATAGCACCATTATAGCTAACTCATCAGCAAGAAGACTGCACGCTTAAACATGATAATGAACTTCAAACCAGAAACCACAAAAGAAACAGGTCTATCAGGAACCTTTGCATTTTAGCTTGACTACTATTAAGATCTATAGGCAAAAGAGCAGAATAATAGAAATTCAACCTCACTAAGAAAAATAACTTAATGCAGTTCAAGCAAGTTTATACAAAGATGAGCTGATTTTTAACAATGGCAAACATTTGTACATCAATTGACAAGACCTGCTTACATCAGCAAAAACTATGAAATTACACTTCAGTGATTTGCGCTTGAGAAGGGATAATTAACATAAGCATACTCGACCCAAGCTCAACAACAACAAACCCAGTGTAATCCCACAAGTAGGGGGTCTGGGGAGGGTAGTGCGTACGCAGCCTTACCCCTACCTTGTACAGGTAGAGAGGTTGTTTCCGGTAGACCCTTGGCTCCAAACAAGCGACCCAAGCTCAAAAAGGAAACAAAAAATATAACGATGGGAGGACAATACGAGTACGGAAAAAAAAAAAAAAAGGCTGAATTATATAACCCCCCAAAGAACTGTAGAAACAACTTGACTTAAACCCTATGGACTAAAGGGTATATTACTTCATTAAAACCCTCAATTGCTTTTATTTATTAGAAGAATTATCACGTTAGATTCCATTAAAGAACCTAAGAGTGCTTTGGCAAACAGATCTGTGGTTACATAGCATTTCAGAGTAAGCTGTTACACTTACTATGCAAATAGTCATGCCCATGGCGACAGACTATATTGAACCAATATATGTTTATCGTGTTTCACTGAATGACGTGTCCATAACTTTTAACTCGATTAAACAGTTGCCTTAAATATTTTATATTCCAAACCTAGGCCTTTATTTGGTCAAGATTGAAATGCATAGAAGAATTACCAACTTGATGTGACAAGCCTGGCCCAAGTCCACTCATGAAATTCCCCAGTTTCAATACTATGAATTACAGGTTGACATTCACATACATCCCTGACACGCTGGCAAGCTACACAGTTAACAACATGGATACCAAGCAATTTTTGATAGCCGATAAATCCCGAAAACAAGTAGGTGCACGGTCGAAACTTGGTAGATATTAGCTCCGCCCCTTTGCCCTTCTTCACTTAAATACCAGACTTTGTCCATGCTGGGTTTGAACTCATGACGTGCGCCTAACCCACACATCGCTCGTCGTACTCTTACCCCTGAACCAAAGCCCGGGGGGAGGGGGTGGTGGTTTGCAACATGGATACCAAACATGCACTTGCTAAGATAGAAAGAAACAAGCTGGAGGATCTAAGAGAATTGTCTTCAAACCAATAAAGTGGGAATACAAGTCCAGTTAAAACAGTAATATAACTCCATTTCACTCTCAATCAATTGCACCTCAATCCCAAACTAGTCGTGCCTATATGATTCCTCTATAACCATTCTGCTTTATCGTGGCCCATTTTACTATTTGTCTTCTAAGAAAAATTAAGGGGTTCTACTCGAAGTGCTTTTAAGTCTCACACTCATTCCTACACTGATATACAAGTCTCCAACCAAACTATAAAGGCTCCTCGGAAACACGAAAAACTGACGTGTAGCAACACCTAAACCTTAGTCTCAACTTATTGGTATCACCAATATAGATTCTGTGCTTTCATTATGCTCAGTTCTTAGCTAAATCCGAATTGACAGCACTTATAAAGGTAAAATATAAGATAAACAATACCTTGATATGACCATCATGAGCAATCAACAAATTGTCTGGCTTTAAATCACGATGAACCACTTGCAAAGAGTGCAGATATTCCAGAGCAAGCACCTGATCAGCTCCGAGTATCAGATTTATGTTTAACCATGTTGTGCACGATGTTTGTAAGGGAGATATAAATACTCACTACTTCAGCAATATATACACGAGCAACATCTTCATCCAAGCAACCAAGATTCCTCAACAATGAATACAGGTCCCCCCCATTCAGGTATTCCATCACAAGGTACAAGTTTTCACGGCAAGTAAATGAGTAGAAGAAGCGAACCTAATACGTAAAAAATTAGTAAAACAGTTTATCATGTCTAGAAGTAAAAGCTTTCTCAGTTCACCATGCTCACCACAAAGGGATTGCGAACCGATATTAAAATATCACGTTCCGCCAAGATACTCTCAACGGCATTTTTGCGTATCATATCTGCCTTTTTCAAAACCTGTAGACTAAACATGTAAGTTGGACAGCCACAATAAACATCCTTTTCTGACACATAAAATTAACACTTGTGCAATTAAGATATTGAGTATAAGGCTAAGAAGAGGTGGGATCACAAAAGCAGTATACTCTACCACCAGCACCCATGGAGGGCCAAGATCTTTCTCACCTTGAGTTGAGCAAAAATTTCATGTATGCTCAAAAAAGTATAAAGCGCAAATAAGGCATAAAACCAAATTCAATTGAATGAGACAGTAACTGATGCAGGAAAGCTGAATGGTTCTCAACCTAAATCTTGGTTCCACAGACCAGAAGCTTCTGAGAAGAAAAAATAATATCATCAGAGAAACCAACAGACATGCCGACAACACATATCCAGCAGAATACAAATGGGAGACCTCAGTTAAACGATGAAGAAATCACACATCCCCTGCTCAAGACCTTGAAAAGATATAGATGTGCAGACGCCTTTTTGATAGGAAACTGAAGCACACATACATACATCATAAAGTTAACTATGCAACTCCCTGGAATTTCCAAAAGGCAATTGGGTAATGAATTTAAAATGGTTTTTTTAATATACTGAAATATGTATTCTTTTGGTTCTAAATGTTCTCTCGCCAATCTCTTTCCTTTCCTCTTCCTGTGGTTATAGCGTTCCCAAGTGATGAAGAACATCTTGCCGTTGTTACATAATCCTTCCAGATACATCCCCAAATTCATCATAAATTCCTCTTCTAGAGACGGCAAAATGCATATGAAAACAACTTGATGACATGGAGTTCTTGTTTCAGTTGTCTCTTGGCTGGGGTTTAGGGAGACAAAGTTTTAGAGGTGCTTGCTCACATATCAGATGAAAATCATCTTAAGAGAAAGGAAAACACGACAGAGGGTTGATCAACACAAAAATAAATAAAAGAAAATAGAAGGCTCACGAGAGTTGATCAACAAAAAAAGAAACTCCTATAGCAAACTGTCAGTAATACCTTAATTGCAAAGAAATCTCCAGTTGCTCTCTTTTTCGCCAAGAAAACACGGCCAAATGCACCACGACTAATTGGTTTTATTATCTCGAAGTCATCTATAGAGGTACGGTCTTTCGAATGAATAGGGCTGGTTCTCAAGCTACGCACAACATCATCTTCCAAGGGAGCATCTTCATCAATGACAGTGCTAGTGATATCAACCTTGTCATCATCAACTAGTTCGCATAGTTGCAAATACTTCTCCCTGAAGTAGAAAGACAAAAGTATTATTCCTTCCTTTTATTTCCTCCGTAGTCACCGCCTGATGTCACAATTCTTACAATTTATCTTTTTCTCGGAAAGCACCAGCAGGGTTAAATCACAAGCAAGAAACTAAATTACCTTATCAGCTTCTCTATGCGGGTTCCAAATGTTTCCACTGTAAGTGCATCCAACTTTCTGCGTTCCGTCACAACTTTCAGATCTTCAAGGCAAGAGAGCAAATAGGACAGAGACTGATCATCATCTAAAGGCGTATTTGCCACACATCGAGCAATATCTGCCAGTTCATTCATCTGCAACATAAAAAATTATAACATCAAAATGTCAAAATTCAGAATTCCTGAAAATATGGAAGCAGGTTATTTAAAGAAGTCAATACCAAATATACTACACTAACACGAGCAACTGTAGGATATAAGATAAATATTACTGAAGCTTTACAGTGAGACAGGGAAATATCATTATAAACTCTATTTCAATCAATATGTTGCAAGAAACACAAGGTTCTCAAACTTCAAATGGAGCAACTCCAAAGAATAAGACAGAAAATAAGGCTCAAATCAGAACTGAAAATGCTAATCATATTTCCACTTTAATAACAATTAAGCAATTACATATAATAAACCAGTGAAAGATATATACAAGTCCATGCAGCCGTTGAGCGCTGCAAAACAAATTCTTACCTTGATCACCAAAAAAATAACGAAATTAAAAAGTAGGTAGTAGAAATGTATTGGCAGCTACCTGAGGGAGATCGTCATGCTCAGAGAAACCACCTTTACCTGCCAATAACAGGTCTATCTGACTGGTCCTTGGTGTCTGCAAGGGGGACCTAGGGGTCATGCTGCCTGCAGATGATGTTGTCATTCCTTGATCTGACTTTGGTCCAAAGCGGGTTTTACAAGACATAGTGGGTAAACCTTTAAGTTCATCCATGAACATAGAGTTATCTGCTTCAGGAAAAGAGTCCAGCATGTCTTCTGAACCTCTGCGTGACCAATCACTAAGTTTTGGAGAGAAAGGTTCAGATTCCTCGGTTACACTAGAGTTTGATATTTTTGCGACATCTGGACTTCCAACAGTTGGCTGGAAGTCTTTCTGTGAAAATGACTCCATGAGCTTCTCAAGAGTATCTGCAATTCTAATCAAGCGCTCATTGACACTAAGACCCTTTTGATCACAACGATCAGCAATAGCACAAATTCTGGAGTGGTCTTCCACATGCAAAGTGGGAACCTCCTCCTCACAAATGCGACAAATTATTGAACTTTCATCTGATACACTTGGTTGATCACCCCAGTAGCCCCAAGAAACTTTATACTGGTGCTTGGAAGGAATTGAAGAGTGTGCATGAGAATCTTTAGCAGAAAGAAGCTGAGGATGCTTGGCAGCAGCTAGATCTACATCAGGAGTTCCTCTTTTGTTCATAAATAGCTTTGAAGGTTCAATATTGCCTTCAATTGTGTCCTTGGTTGGAGAAGCTTGTTTGGGACTTTTTACTGCTGGAGTTGGAAATTTCTTCCAGGATGCCATTTGATCTCCCCTTCCACCAGGAGACTCCAAATGTTTTGGATTTTCCGCTTGCAAGGCCTGAGAGTCTCCTTGCTGTACAGCCTGATCTCTCTTCCACTCTAACCCATGTTGTTCCTGACTATAAAATTTTCTTGGGGCCGGCACCTTTGGGAATTGCATAGGGCCAGACATCTTACTATTTCTTCCCATGCCTGGAGGAATGCGTTTTTCCACAGGCTGCAACGATTGACGAAGTTGAAATACAGGTTCATCCTCAGCAAATGCACTTTCCTTGTGGAATTGAAGCAATCGTGTACACCTTGTAAGTATAAAAAGCATCCTAGTATGCAGCTGCTTCAGTGTACCCATTGGAAGTTCCTGGCGTCTGTCATCCAGGTCCTGAACAATCCCCTCACATTGAAGCCAAAATTCCCCTGGTGATGTCATTGCACAGCTCCGAGCCAAAACCAGCAAATCTTCAATCGTTTCCTGCCATTCTGGATGGGTTTCTGCATTTTTTTCCAGAACTCCAACCAGATCTGCCGCGAAAATACGCAGATCAGAGTCCACTTCCTCCTTTGCTTTGTCGAACTTTGCTCTAATCATGGTTAAGACCTCCTTTTAAAATTGCAAGAAATGGGTTATAGTTGAAACCAATATTAAGATCATTCATTACTAACTTAAAGAACCAAGCACAAAAGATTACATTACCTCCAAATTGTTTAAACCTCGAGGCTTCCAGAATGGATAAGGCCGTACGCCTTTGGAATTAAGTTCATGGGAGAAACTTTTTATATCTGCAGGAAACCTTTTCCTAGGTGCACTGGTTACCCGCAGTATAGCTTGAAAGCGGGGTGATTCGGACTCCTTTGGATTATCACATACATAAGATGTCTACAAAGCACATTTTCATTAGACTACGGGTAACACTACAGCAAGACAACTAATGCAATAGGTATTCATTAAACCTTTTTACCTTCAATTCGGGAGTAGATACATCTATGCCTCTGAGACCTCCAGAATGGCCCCAAGATGAATTGAATTGCCCTATCACAACAATGCAATAAGCAAATGAAAATACTTACTCATCATGAACCCCGCAAAATCTATAGTCAATAGGGGAATAAGGATATGAAATTTTGGATCATGACCTCATGTAAAGTTTCTGAGCTCTCAGATGATGTCCACCATTATCCAGATAAGTCTAATAACAAATTAGCTCTCAATTTTTTTTTCAAGGACATGACTCCTGATAGGAAGGTATAGAGGTCGAGCATTAGGGCTGTAGGTTAAGGGGTAGTCGAGCGTTTTTCCTCTTTGCACCAGCTAATCTGATAGTGTTTTGTCTAGGACTGCTAGCGGGTTATGTTGTGTTTCATACTTTTGCATAGTATTTGTGCTATTGCTTTCCCATTTATTTGCTGTCTCTCACGTTGTTGATATTATTTTTCTGGTTTTTGTTGTTGTTACAGATCTATTGTCTCTGAGCCGAGGGTCTCCCGGAAACAGCCTCTCTACCCCTCCGGGTAGGGGTAAGGTCTGCGTACACTCTACTCTCCCCAAATCCCACCGGTGGTATGCTACTGGGTTGTTGTTGTTGTTGTTGTTATTAGATGGTTTCTATAATTAATTACGCTAGTGAATTGTCAGCAAGCAACAACACCTTTCCCAGTAGGAGAAAAATGAAAGGACAGAAAGAGAACTTTTTGACTAGAATTTACATAATACATAAAGCTGTGAGCAGTCTAGAATTTGATCCCTTATATAGCAACTAAGGATAATGAACATGCTATCAAATTCTGTCTTCCGAATGCATTATTGTCAATCTTTTCCCTATCTTAATCTGTCGCAGGATAAATGGACACCAAAATTAAAGCAACCAAAAAAGGGAGCAGGGTGGCATAAGGTTTAATTACCCAATGTAGTGAAAAAGTAATTGTACAATATCTTGTGAACTAAAAAACATGGGAGAACCAGCTGCATTTCCTTAGTCTAATGCCTATTTTCTTTCCTCAATGTTCCTGCACTACGTACATAATGTGTTTAGCAAACCAGCTAATTTCGTACTCATGAACCCTTTATTTAGCCTATGCGCATTAATGAGAGAGCTCTTATGTCCTATGACAACAGCTAGACCTTTTTTATCAGTAAGCAAGAGATTTCATTGCTATAAATCCTAGCAGGATTACATAATGCCTCATTTATACCGCTTCAGCTGTAGTGCTACTATTTTTTAGCAATGTGGTTGGCCAAGAAACATGTTGATTCCCGAAATGGCTCAGTTTTGTAATGTGAGTCATTATATGAGTCTAAATTTGTCACTAAATCTGTATTTTAGTTAAGGGGCGTCTCTTCAAGTTTTTTGCTACAAAATTCAACTGAATTGGAATGGCCAGAAGATTCTAACCTGCTCCAGAAGATGATTCACCGCTCTGCAGCCTTGATGGGCCTGGTATATGTGGGCTTCTCTCCCTCAATGGAGCATTCTCGGGAGACCCCAATACTGACTTCTTCTCATCCTTCTTCCCTATACTTTTCATTCCCGAACCAGAACTCAATGACGGCCCATCACCGACAGTCTTAGACAAGTTGCTGGAACCTAAAGCATTTCCTTTCTCTCTACTACTACTCCCATATCCAAAAAAGCTCTCCTGCGGCAACGGCCCTGATCGTGTTTTAATTTTATTCAAGCCCAACGATGACGCCATTATCGGTGACAACGGAAAAGAAGCAGTAGCCCCAGCAGTTTCTTTAGTAGTTTCCGTTAACCCTCCTTTCTTCAAATTGAACGTTGCCGCCGTTTCTTTTTTAACTTCCACACTACTTGGGCTTTCTTTGCCTTTATTAGTAGCATCCTTATCCTTTTTCTTCTTATCTTTGAAGCTGCTAGCAAAACTTGACAAGGAAGTAGGTGTACTTGGAGAGTTGTCCTTAGACTTGCCTTTCTTCTTATCGGATCGGACCGGAGAGTTGGAGTTAGACCCACTGGATCTCGGACTGTTGTAGGATCCATCTGGACTTGAGGTTTCCGGTTTCTTCGATGAGAAAAATCGACCTTTGAACACCATCTTAGTAACTGATTTTGATCGCTAGGGTTTTTTCCCCTTTTTTGGGACTACTTCTCTTCTTCTTCAGCTATAATTTTTGAAGTGAATGAATCACAGCCCCGGCAAGCATCGAAGATGAATGCAGGGGCTGTGATGTTGGACTAAAGCATGAATGAGTGAAGATGCGGAGTTTGGACTGAACTCTCCGTTTTTTTTTCTTTCTTCCTTTTGTGTCTTCTTTCGGAAAAGAAGGAGCGGATTACTGGGCGGGATGTTAGGGGGCGAGGATGTGATGGATAAAGAAGTGGGGTTGAATTTGAAGGAGACCAAGAAAAGACAAGACACTTTGACAGTTGTGGAAGTTTCTTATTTTTTGTAGTTTTTTGAGTTGGAGTTTCCTTATACTTACATCTAAAATAGAAATATTAAAGAAAACAATGGATATATTTATTTATTTATATGGATAAGGTTGAAAGTAGTCAAATGGTTAGATACGGAGAAAGATGTTTATTTATTATGATCGTGATTATTTTTACTATCTAATTTTAATATACTAACTTCTTATAATTTATTAAGCACCCATGTATATCATACTTTTTATATTTATATAATATAATGTTCAAAAGTTTTTAAAATTTTATTTTATTTAATTAACTAAATCAAAATATTGATGTGATGTTCTATATTTTTAATCGGAAAAAGGGCCAAATATACCCTTTACTTTCATATATTGTCTACATTTAATCTCTGTTATATTATCGGGCCAAATTTACCCATATCGTTATACTATCGGGCCAAATTTACCCATACATTTATACTATCGGGTCAAATTTACCCCTATAATCAGCAAACTTTTAAAAATACCCCTTGATCTGTTAAGTAATTCAAAATCTCCCAAATTCCTTTTATTTAAATCACTTGTTGTTCTTCTTGGTCCACTATTTTAAAAATAATTGGCATTTACCTGCTTTCTGAATTAGAGAAAAAAATATGAGAAAAAATATTAAATAATAATACCGAATAAACAAAGTATAGTAAATTAAAAAATCTAAATTAGGTAGCTTTTCTAAATTCTAAAATATTTACAACATCCCAATTTAAATGAATTCGTTGCACCAAATGTATGCAAGCTTTGCAAGTATTAGTGATTGAAGTTGAAGTTCCTCGGAGACTTTACATTGTCTAATTCAACTTTGCTTTAATTAAATGCCTACACATTTTGCACTCTTAAGTTAGTCGATCGAACTCTATACTAACCAGGTAATGACAAATATATTTGAATATACATGTACATACGTGATGATCATCTGCATAAAATACACAATAAATAAACCCACTAAATTCTACGATGTGTATATGATTGAAAAATAAATAAAATTTTAAACCAATTTTATTTATTACAAAAAGATAAATGGGTGCATGTCACGACCCAGAATTTGCACCGTCGGGACCGTGATGGCGCCTAACATTTCACTTGCTAGGCAAGCCAACGTTAGAGAATCATTTAATCCAATCCTTATTCCATTCAGTAAATAACAACAATTAACTAAGATGAAATATAGTGAGTGCAAAATAATATAAAGACTGCATTTAATTACTACTGCCCGGATCTGGAGTCACAAATTCACGAGCATTCTAGAATTTACTACAAGTAATAGTCTAAGAGAAACACGACTGTTTGAATGAAAGAAACAGTAAAACAAAAAAGATAGACGGGGACTTTAAGGTCTGTGAACGCCGACATATCTACCTTGAGTCTCCGTATAGCGGGTCCAACAGCAAAAACCTCGATCAACCCGAGCCGGTACTAAAATCTGTACAGAAAGTGCAGAGTACAGTATCAGTACAACTGACCCCGTGTACTGGTAAGTGTCGAGCCTAACCTCGACGAACTAGTGACGAGGCTAAGGCAATGCACCTACAAATCAACATGTATAATTTAACAGTGTATATCCAAATAACAATAATGAAGAGCTAGGCAGGAAATATCGGGAAGGGGAAACATGCTGGGGGAAATACGAGATAAAGAACTACATCTGAATGATAACTGGAACAACCAATATACTATGAATCAACAGGAATCACGAATATAGTAAAGGAAAAATGCACGGCATCACCCTTCGTGCTTTTACTCTCAACCTCACCATAAAAATCAATAGAAATGGCACGGCATCACCCTTCGTGCATTAACTCTTATATCATGGCACAGCATCACCCTTCGAGAATTAACACTCACAATATGGCACGACATTACCCTTCGTGCTTTTACACTCACAATATGGCACGGCATCACCCTTCGTGCATTAACACTCTCCCTTACCATAATACAATGAACAATTAACAACAGAGAGATAGAATAACAAGTACAAGCCTTACTTCAGCATTTGGTTCCACAATATCAATCTCAACTTCGAAATAAATACTCAATTATCACCAGAAGATCCGTAAACATGATAAGAACGATTAATTTAACATTAGTCTAAACACGTAGCAATTAGGCATGAGAAATAGACAATATATGAAAAACAGGAGAAACATGAAAAATAGGTAAATTGGCGGCGCATAAGCACTCGTCACCTCACATATACGCTGCTCACATGAATTTCACATAGCAATTAATCTGAGATTCCTAATTTTCTCAAGTCAGGGTTAACCAAGACACTTACCTCGCTCCGAAGGCCACTTAATACTTAATCACAACTTTTCCTCTAGAATTTACCTCCAAACCACTCGTATCTATTCAAAAATGACTCAATAATATCAAATGTTGCTAAAGGAATCAATTACATTGCATAAATTTAGATTTTCCCAAATTTTCCTCCAAAAAGTTAAAATCGACCCCGTGCCCGCTCGGTCAAAACTCGAGGTTCGGACCAAAATTTACTTACCCATTCACCCCGAGCCCGGATATATAATTGGTTTTGGAATCCGACCTCAATTTGAGGTCTGAATCCCCAAATTTCCGAAATCCCTAGTTTCTACCCAAAACCCCTAATTCTACCATGAAAACTCTAGATTTTAGGTTGAAAATTCATGAAATATAATGGGTGATCGAAAGAAAATGGTTTAGAATTATTTACCAACACTTTGGGGAAGAAACTATCTCTTGAAAATAGCCTCTAGCCCGTTTGGTTCTTGAAAATGTGAAAAAATGGCTAAATCCCGTTTTTGATTCTGTTTTAAGTGCTGGGGCGACAGTGTTCATCGCGTTCGCGTGAACACTGTCGCGTTCGCGAAGAGCAGCCTCCTAAGGACTTACGCGATCGCGGGAGGCTTTACGCATTCACAGGTTTAGCCCGCCTTACCTTCGCATTCGCGAGACAGGGCTCGCGTTCGCATAGAGTTTCCTAGGTCCCCTGCCCAGCCTAGCTAAAGCTGCGCGTTCGCGTTCGACGGGTCGCGTTCGCGTCGAGCAACTCCCCCCAATGCTCCGTGTTCACGACCATGATCTCGCATTCACATAGAGTAAAATCCTCCCCAGTCCAGGTTCCCCTTCGCGATCGCGAAGCACAACAAATGAGATACCAGATACAGCATAGACACACCAGATTTTCTAAGTCTAAAACATCCTGTAGCCTATCTGAAACTCACCCGAGCCCTCGGGGCTCCATACCAAATATGCATACAAGTCTAAAAATATCATACGGACTTGCTCGCGCGATCAAATCGCCAAAATAACATCTAAAACTACGAATTTAGCACCAAATCAAATGAAATTCTCAAGAACACTTTAAAATTTTTATCTTCACAACCGGACGTCCGAATCACGTCAAACCAACTCTGTTTCTCACCAAATTCCACAGATAAGTCATAAATATTATATTGGACCTATACAGGGTTCTAGAACCAAAATACGGACCTGGTATCAATAAGGCCAAACATCAACCAATTCTAAAAAATAATTAAATTTTTAGACTTTTAATTTTCATCAAAAATTCATAACTCGAGCTAGGGACCTCCGAATTCGATTTCGGGTACACGCCCAAGTCTCATATTCGATGCGGACCCACCGGGACCGTCAAAATATGGATCCGGACCCGTTTACTAAAAATATTGACCGAAGTCAACTCAACTGAAGTTTTAAGGCAAAAATTCTTATTTTCATCAATTTTCAACATAAAAGCTTTCCTGAAATACGTCCGGACTGCACACGCAAATTGAGAAGGGCAAAAAAAATGAGATTTTTAAGGCTTAAGAGCGCAGAATCAAGTTCTAAAACATGAGATGACCTTTTGGGTCATCACATTGCATTGGTAATAAAAAGAATTATGAATAATTTGTATAGTCTAATAACTTTAGCATTCACATCAATAGTAATTTTTGAAATTAAAATAGTAGACCAAGAAGAACAACAAGTGATTTAAATAAAAGGAATTTGGGAGATTTTGGATTACTTAACAGATCAAGGGGTATTTTTAAAAGTTTACTGATTGTAAGGATAAATTTGGCCAATAGTATAACAGTAGGGGTAAATTTGGCCCGATAGTATAATGGAGGTTAAATGCAGACAATATACAAAAGTAGAGGGGTATATTTGGCCATTTTCCCCTTTTAATCTAAAACAGATTATTCCATCTGTATGTTTTTCAATGTTTTAAAAGGCGGAGGCGTGAGACGAGGCGTAAGCCCTGAGACATGAGGCGTAAGTCCCACAGATCTTTAAATTTTACTAATTTCAAAAATTTTAAGATAATATAAAATAAAAAATAATTATAAAAATTACTTTAAAATCACAAAATTATAATAAATAATCTATTTAAAAGATTTATAAATTATAATTCAACTATGAATAATACGAAAAGCATGACATATATCATAATATGCAAATTAGATACAACGTTGTTACAACTCAAACATCAAAAGTAATGTATTCGATACGAAATCTTATATGTATCTCTTAGGGAGTAATAAATCTTGAAAAAATTTTGATATTATAATTTGATTTTTTTTAAATACTCCTTTTATTTAATATGCTTTCTATTTAAAAGATATTTTATATAAAAACATAATTCACAATTTAAATATGATTCTCTAGCATCATTTAGTTTCAACAAGTTAACAAAGTGACACATAATTCACCATACAATACTATGATAACAAATTATTTGTAAATCGTTAATAGCTAATACTGAGCTATTAAATTAATAAGTATTGTATCTCGTAAACGTGAAAAAAATAATATTTAGGAAAATAATTATAAAAAAAATTATGGACTATTATATAATAAAGATATAACAAAAGTTAATAAATAAATATTTTTTAAAAGAAAGATTTATTTAAAATTTACTATTATGGCAGTCTTAGTGGATAACGTGCAATAATATTTATTTCAATTATGACATAAAATACTCTCAACTTAATGATTTATGATTAAGAAAAAAGTAATTTTGAATAGTCAACGATTTATTAAGAAAATTTGAGGATTTACAAGGTTAGTTACACACAATTGCATAAAGTTCTATTTGACGAGCCTAGTACACCGGGCGTTGGGCGTGTACGGGGCGTAAGCCCCGACGGGCAAGGCGTAAGTCTCACGGAACTAAGCCCCACACATAAGCCCAAGGGCGTTTTACGAGTGCTCCGCCCTGAGGCGAGTCCCAATTCTGCCTTTTAAAAACAGAGGTTTTTCTAGCTAGGAAGGATGACGATGTTACTTTAATAGAATGTATAGGCCAAATCTGGAGACACCACCAAATCAAGAAAGAAAAAGAAGATCAAGCAAAATTGAATTGAGCGTGAATGAAGAGAAAAAAGTTAAGCAAAATAGGCTTATGCTAGCAAAATTGAATCAAGCTGAATTGAATTCTAGCTCTAGTTTACTTTTTCAATTAGTGAAGTATTAGTTGAGTGAGACGTTTAAAGGGAGATAAAGATACTTCGGCAAATAAGCTATTAAATCTATATTTTTTAATGGATCATGCAGAAACTTCAACTAGTATTATGGACCAGAGGAAAGAGTGTAAGTTTGAAACGAGTTTCCTTAAAGGAACTCTAGAAAGATGTTTTCCCTTCTCATGCAAACTACTCATCATGCCCATAATCTCTCACCCACTACACCAAACAATACAGATCTCCCGAACTCCATCTTATGCATATCGACCTACCACCTCCCACTGTTACAAATCCTACATTCCTACGTACCTTAATTTCTAACACACAACATTCTTCTTGTCCAACTACTTATCAATCAATCCACAGTGACATCGACCTTTCAGATGAAACTGCAAAAAATGATAACTCGGATGCTTTCATCCCTTTATCAACTTTGGATAAATCTCATCTATATTTCCCTTGGAAGTTTTCCATTATAGTCAAGGTTTTTGGCAAAAAAGTAGGGCACCAATTACTTAAATATAAACTCACAATATTACGGAGACCTTCTGAGGAACTACCACTAATTGATATAGGCTCAGATTTTTTTTTTATAAAATTTAAACAAGAGGCCAGCATGCACAAAGCTCTACTTGGAGGGCCATGGTTTTCTTTAATCATTTTCTCTCCGTCCGCATGTGGGAGCCTAAATTTAATGCTTCTCATGCATCCTTAACCTACTAAGCTCTCTGGGTCAGGTTACCCGAATTGCCCACTGAATTCTATGACCTAGACATCCTATAATGTGTGAGAAATAAACTTGGTCAACTACTCAAGGTGGACACATGCACCTCTGCAACCACCAGGGGTAGGTATGCCCGCATATGCATTGAAGTTCCCCTAGAAATACCCCTTAAAACACATGTCAACATTGACTCGCACAAACAAGTTCTTCTTTATGAAGGACTTAACTTAGTGTGTACGAAATGTGGTCGATTTGGCCACCCAACTTGGAACTGCAAATACACTACCACCACGCCCCTCTCTCCCCTGCATGTACCAAATGATATATATCCATCGCCACCACAAACACTCAACAACACTGGCGATGTTTGGCACACAGTTACCTTCCCAAAAAAACAAAATAGCAACGTAAAACGCATGCAAATCCTTCCCTAATCACAAAGCAAGGCCACCAGGAACATCAGAGGACGGCGCTATACAAGAAGGCGGCTTTCTTCACTCCCACACGGGATTCTTGTATGTTTCCTAACCCTAGCGAACCTAGACGACCATTTTAGCTCTAAATTGGACATTAATGGTCCATCACTAATGGACACCACCACCTCACTGAATAACCAAGCGGCCCAACCAAACGATCATAACCCACAACCTACTAACAAGGGCAAAAGTCCAATTCACGCTAACACTAAGCTGACCAACCCATACACTTCCCAAAGTCCTTATACTACTTATTATACAGTACAAGTAGCCCATAAAGCTATAGTATCGGTCCCTTTCACAACAGACACGGAGCCTTGCCCCACAACTCCACGTCAACCACATTTAATAAAACCTAGCCACGTACAACCAATCACTGTATTATGCAATGACACCTCAAAAGCTTCTCCACATTTACCACTAGACCCTAACGTCGCCGTCCTGCATGTCACAGTAAACGACCCAATTACCATGCCTATCGACTCTACGATACCACTCCCAGTAGAATATAATGATGAACAACCATGTGAAATATTTCTCCAAGACCCACAAACTACTACTAACACGCAAGGTATGCTTTTACCTGCAACACCACAATCCCCATTATTACATATACATCCACACCAAGCTACTCCTCCTTTTTCATCTGCTTCAACCACCATACAAGAGCCTACTACATACACACCCAGGCAAACAACATGCAGTATCCCAACCATCCATACACCCCACAAAATACCAAATTGAGAGACACTGTCAGATCAAACAACTAACACTTCCACCTGCCTAGACTCACCATGGACGACCCTCATCATCCACGTTCGACTCCGCCACTGGTATACACCTCCCAAGTACACCCAATGGATCAACCACTCAATCATGGCTGGAGATGGGTCTGTAGGGTTATGCACTAACATTCACCATGGAACTATACAACCAAGAAGTGATCCTCCTAGTGCAAAATCCGATACACCTAGCGGAGATAGTCACAGAGGAAATGCGACTGGGATAGAAGCCTATGACCAAAGTCAATGGTACACCACTCACACCCTTCTCCTAATCGATCACAATCGCCCATCCTCTTCCCAGAATCATCCATGGAACTATGCCATGCACCCACCAATTCAACCAATGAGCCCCACAATCAATCTACTACCTTTCTATCCTCCACACCACTCGGGGCCCATCTATGCACCATGGTTTCAACCACTGGATTCATTCAACCCAGAGATACTATATCCATCACCAACCAGTCCTTACGACCCACTAACACCAATGAACAGTCCACCACCAACCCCACCTCCATCTCCCAATGCATTGGACGACCAAACACAACAGGAGATAGCAGAGATAATGGCAGAACTAAGGGAAACAAGGACGTAATTTCTTTGGCTCAAGGGAATATATCTCTACAATCAACAATACGCAAAAAAATTCACACTCAAATGCCCGCCAAAAATGCTAATATTCAGTCTAAATTTCCGGGAAACTGTTTGTCACGAAGCGGGGAAGTATTCCATGGTTATAATTCCGACACTTCGTGAGATACCCAATGTAAGGGTACAGACACAGGAAGCCCCATCAGCTCCATAGCTGCCACTTCCTAACCCACTCACTATGGAACCTCCATCACGCCCTATCGTGAATATGATCATTTGGAATTACCGGGGGGCACACACTGAGGAATTTAGACGTCAGTTTAGAGCACTACTGGATAATCATAGGCATGTTCTAGCGGTTCTTCTAGAAACTCACATGCTGGATCATTCCACCATTAGAGATGATTTTCATTACACTAACATGTCATAAGTACCAGCCAATGGTCTATCATGGGGTCTAGTAGTTTTCTGGAACAACAATTTCATCACTGTAGAGAAGCTCACTATGTGTGAATTTCTTTGAACAAGAAATTCACTGTATGGTTCAGGTATGGACTAATCCTTCTAAATGGTTATTTTCAACTATTTATACAAATACTTGTTATAAGGTTCGTAGCTTATTAAAATCTTTGCATCAATCCATGGCTAATCAGAGGTGATTTTAATAATGGCATCGCTGCCTCAGAAAAACTTGGGGGGGGGGGCGCCCTACCAATAATAAATGGGCAGACTCATTAACAAATTGTATTAACTACTGTAATTTATTAAACCTAGGCTTTAAAGGAGCCGTTACACATGGACCAACAAAAGGAAGCCATGTTATACCATCTTAGAAAGACTAGACCATACATTTGCTAACTATGGTTGGCTAAATCTTTTTCCAAATGCAACGATCCGTCATCTACCTCGAACATATTCTGATCATTGTCCTCTATTAATTACTCTAGAACCGCCCAAACCTCAAACACAAAAACTTTTTAGGTTTGAAATAATTTGGACAACTCATCCGGATTTTAATAACTTAGTACAACAAAGTTGGAATCCACATCAAAACTTACTAGATGCCACTAAGTCATTCACTAATAATGTTACTTCCTGGAACAAGTACTCGTTTAGGAATATCTTTATTCGAAAAAAGAAATTACTAGCAAGACTTAGCGGTTTACAAGCTTCTATCCACTACCTTACAAGCTCCTTTCTTCAACATCTAGAATTAGAGCTTACAAATGAATATAATAACATTCTACGTATGGAAGAGGATTTTTGGAAGCTTAAATCACGAATCACTTGGCTTAATCAAGGCGACGCAAATACAAAAATTTTCCATATGTCCACAATTCATAGGCGTAGACGTAACATGATTACTGCTCTAAAAGACTCCATAAGTAACTGGTGCTACAACCAAAGCGAAGTATATAATACAATCATAAATTACTACCAAGAGCTTTTCACCACCACTCACTCTCAATCCTCAACACTTTATCCAGATGCTCAATCACAAAGCTTGAGCTTAGAGGAATACAATTCACTTCAGTGCCCTTTCCAAGATATAGAATTCACACAAGCTTTACACTCTTTTAAACCTCTTAAAGCACCTGGACCGGATGGATTATACCCATTCTTCTATCAGCATTATTGGAATATAGTTGGTAATACTGTCAAATCTTTTTGCCATATGGTTGTAACGACCCGACTTGTCGTTTTAAGAATTAACGCCCCATTCAATGACTTAAGGTCCTAGGCAACTTCATAATATGTATTATGACCCGCAGGTGTGGTCGAGTTTGATTTTTTGAAGATTTAGAATTTAATTAAAAGAAAAATTCTCATTATGAAGCTTAAATGGAAAGAATTGACCAAAGAGTTGACTTTTGAACAAACGACCCCGGAATAGAATTTTGATGATGTCAATATCTTCGTATGGTGATTTTGTACTTAGGCGCGTGTTCAGATTTGGATTTTGAAGTCCGTAAGACAATTCAACGCGTTTTGGCGAAAGTTGGAAAATAGACGATTTTCGGAAAGTTCGATCGAAGGTTGAATTTTTGATAACGAGGTTGGAATCTGATTCTGGAAATTGGAATGGGTCCATTATGTCACTTATGACTTGTGTGCAAAATTTGAGGTCAATCGAACTCGATTCGATAGGTTTCGGTATCGAATGTTGAAGTTGGAAATTTCATAATAGACTAAGGTTTCAAGTGAGTTCACACAATATCTAACTTTAAACGATCATGTCTCTCTTGATATGAAGAGTTATATGGTGTATTACCTATCAAAATAAAGAAAGGTCTATGTGTCTAGTTTCCAACGCTTCAAACCGTTCATCATTCGGATATTCCTACAAGAAGTTATGACCAAATTACCAAAGGCTAGAAAAATACAATTCTACGACCAATTCCGCGATCACAAAATCATTATGCGATCGCAAAACTGCTTCTGTGACCACAAAACTGGTTGCAGAATGGACCAGAAGAGCCTGGTTCTGGGCACCAATTTTGCGATCAATTTTGCGGCCCGCATACCCATTCTGCGGTCCATTATGCGACCGCAAACCTGCTTTTCGAGGGTTAATTTTTTTATTTTCATAACCCGATCCCATTTTGATAAATAGGCTTTGGGGCTTATTTTGGGGTATTTTTCTGAGGGTTTTAGAGAGAGGTAAGAGCATTTTAGAGAGATAAGGAGGGAACTTAATATTCTAATCATCCAATCTTCAAGAATCAAGGAATCTAATCACAAGATCTTCATCAAAGAGGTAAGATTCAACCCCTAGTCTTCAATTTCGAGTTTGGGGTAAAAGATTGGTAATTGAGAGTATGATTCTTGGGTGTAAGAGTATTATGTATATATGATTGTACCAATAAGGTTTGTAGGAAGATTGTTGAGATGAAATAAGTAAAGATTGTGTTGTGGAATGAAAGAAATCTTATACAAGACTTTGAGGATTTGTATTTTTCGGTTGTACTTGTTTTTGATGATTGAGTTATTTTAAATAAAAGAAAAATTTCTAGTATGTTTAATTTAATAAATTCTATATCCAAATCAGTAGTTTAGCTGATGCTTTATTTTAATAGAAATGTCATTTTTCCTCACTCAAACGATTTCTAAAATAAACTTATCTTTTTGTTGATTTCTTACTTGAATTAAAGATTTTTAACCTTACTTTATTGAAAATAAATTGATCATGCGGATCTTATGTACATTGATATTTTGGTACGTGAGTTGTCCGTGCAGTTATGAAAATAATATGGGCATGAGGTGCCGGAGAAAAATATGATGATTTTATTATTGACACGTGAGTTGTCAATGTAATGGTGATAGAAATATGGGCATGAGGTGCCGTAAAAAATATGAAAGTGGGCTGAGACCCGTAATTTTTATGATTGTGAAATAAGGTGTCACATGGTGACTTTTACTTGAAAATATATTTATTGAAAAGAATTATATTTGAAAGATAATTATTCAAAAGAAGTATATTCGAAAGATATTTATCTTAAAGAATAATATGTGAAGGATTTATATTTGAAGGACTTGACTTGTTGATTGTATTTGTGTTCCTTATTCGCCTGAGTAATAATTATGATGTTCTTATTGCCTTGTTGTTATATCACTGGTTCAGTTTGTTGTTATCATTGCTAGTTATTTTTCAGTACTATTGTATACTGCTATATTGTACAAGTTATTTGACTAGTGAGTGTCTTGACTGTACCTCATCTCTACTCCACTGAGGTTAGTCTTGATACTTACTGGGTACCGACCGTGGTGTACTCATACTACACTTCTGCACATTTTTGTGCAGATCCAGGTATTAGAGGTATCGGACCTGGATAGAGTTAGAGTGTGATCGCAAGGATTCACGGTAGAGCTGCTTGGTCGTCGCAGTCCCTTGGAGTCAGTTCATTTCATTGTACTGTTAATTTTTAATCAAACAGTATTGAGTATTCAATCATTGAGATTATTTCATGTATTATGTTAGAGTTCGTGACTCAGTACTACCATTTTTGGGAGGTTGTTATAATTATTTCCATTGTTGGTTTCGTTTATAAAAAAAAAATGGCTTCGAAATGTAATGAAAATCGGCTTACCTAGTCTTAGAGAGTAGGTGCCATCACGACGCTTGTGGTGGGATTTTGGATCATGATAAGTTGGTATCAAAGCTCTAGGTTCATAGGTTCTACGAGTCACGAACAAGTCTAGTAGAGTCTTGCGGATCGGTACGGAGACGTCTGTACTTATCTTCGAGAGGCTACAGAACTGTAAGGAAATTTCACTTCTTTCATTCCTTATCGTGCGGCATTTATTCAGCTTGAAGCATATATCTTATGTTCTTTTGCATCCACTCGTGTATGAAATTGCGCACTCGGTATCAACTATGCGCCATAAGTTCGTGATACTATAGAGGGGTTATAAGGGGCCCAGGGTTGCTCAATCATTATTACAACGTGTCGTCCAGATCGAGGATGCGGAAGTATTGAGAGATCATTCAATTGTGCATATTGAGGTGCAGCAGGTTCTGACATCTGGTTGATAAGTATGATATTAATAAGGTTTAATTAATTGCCTAATCATTACAATTGTGGTAGGGTCATGGGGTGGATGTAGATCTGAAATAGTTGGTGGTATTAGAGACTATGTAGTTCGTATGGGATTTCTATTTAGCTAAGGGTACATACGCAACAAAGGCACTGGAGGAAGTGAGTTTAACTATCACGAGGATGACATGCGCCAAATAAATGGCTTGAGGTGTCTTCTGACCGGTGTCTTACGAGCGATGAAGGTTAGTATTGTGGATCATCAGAATGTGTCCTATGGTTTCGCACCAAGTGAGGGAGTCCACTATCAACGATCAGATTGCGGGGTCATGTGTTATATGAGTTTTGGCCTGAGATGTATTTATGTTGTATTGAAAGGTTCTCTGAAACTTGCATATGATTAAGAGCTGAGATTTGCATGGGATGATGCTGGGACTTGCGGTATTCCCGCGTCGTTAATAATTCTACATTTCAGTATCAACAGGGTCATGGAAACAATTCCAGAATACTCGAGGTGTTCCAGTAAGTTCTTTTAATGCACCACTAGCACGGGGTTCCTATAATGGTTATTCCAGTTGTTCTGCACAGACTCAATGTGAGCACTCGAACCCGTAGAAGGGTTGTTATGAGTGTGGTGATACTAGACACATCAAGAGAAATTGTCCCAGACTTGGGAGGGGTGGATTTCATCATAACACTCCAACTACAAGCTTCATTCCAGTTAATACTTCATGTGCACAGTCAGTTAGAGGTGGAGGACAGACGGGTAGTGGGCGCCTAAGAGGTGGAGGCCCGACTCATTGTTATAAATGCTATGATTTGGTTGAGGCCGATACACCAGATGGTGTCGTTACGGTTATGATCCTGATTTGTTATAAAAAGGATATTTTCCCTTAATTTGATTTGGATCCGAATATTGAGGTGAATCCTCCTATTATGCTCTGCTTAAGGGTAAGCTTCGAAATTTTGTGAACCACTCACATGTGTATCCCTGTTGGGAGGTTTGATGATGTTATCATATGTCTATCATTTTTATTTTGTACATCATTTAGTGCTATAAGTCCAAATGTGACTTTTTATTTCTCACTACTGTGAGTTTTGATGTGATTTCGGAACAATTGATTTCAATTTTATGAATTATATGCCCTACCAGTATGAGGGTTCATTATATGTTGTGAAAATTGTTTATGAAATATATTGAAAAGATGAAAGAAAGGAAATTGAAAATTTCAGTTGGCTCAATGTGCAAAATACTTGTGATTCGGAGTTGAGGATGAGATCCTCACATTTTTATATGATGTGAAATATTTAAACCGGGCTACAAGCCGCGGTGGAAGCTATGTAAGGACGAGGTCCTTGTGGTGAAATGTTTACAAGTTTAAAATTCTCCCTTTGTGAAATTTAATTGTACAATAATATTAATAGGGAGTCATGCCTGTTAGGCTTATCTGATAAATCTTGTATATTGTTCTCTGCATATTCAGCCATTTTCGTGTTGTAAACATTGAGTTTTAACCTATGAGATGAGTGCCCCGGTGACGTTAAATGTGACTCATCAATCTGAGTAAGCAATCATGAGGTCTTCATGCCTCACATTCTGTTGTTAGTGTTGTAAAAATTTGAAATGAGGTAGTAGTTAATATGAGATTAATTGACGATGCTGGAATTAATTATGAACAACTTTTAAGACCAGAGATGTGGTGATGAGCATACATATGATGTGCTTCATGTCCTGATATCATTATGATAATACAGTGCTTGTAATGCTGAGATTGGTGTTATTGATATATACCTTGTGGTATTTTATTGTGTTGTGGATGTGTTGTTAGGAGTGGTTTTGGTATTACTCTGGCAGGTGGATAGGCCCAATTACAGGGGGGACTCTGCCGAAATTTCTGAAAAATTTGGGAGGTAGTAAAATTTGGAGGATTGAGATTTGCAAAGGAAGAGATAAATATGTTATGTGTTTGAGGGCGAATGATCCTAAGCGGGGAAGAATGTAGCAACCCGGAAAATATTTTTTTTTGGTACTTCAACACTATCAAGAAAGTTGATGTGTGCGTAGGCACGAGTTACTATAGCCAGTTGAGACTAATACCGTGTGTCGAAGTGAAAATCAAGCCTTTTGGAAATGATTGGAGAGTTAGGGAATTTGCTTTAAAGCTTATAAGAATGAAGAAAAGAAATAATCTCAATTGAGATGGTGTTATCGGACCCGTGTTAAATTGCGGGAACATAGAATCACCCACAAATATGTATGTAAGAATACACTCAGTAATTTAAAGTCCTCAGAAAGATTCTTAGCACATTCGAGGACGAACGTATATTTAAGAGGTGGAGAATGTAACAACCCAGCTTGTTGTTTTAAGAATTAACGCCCCATTCAATGACTTAAGGTCCCGAGCAACTTCATAATATGTATTATGACCCGCGGGTGTGGTCGAGTTTAATTTTTGGAAGACTTAGAATTTAATTGAAAGAAAAATTCTCATTATGAAGCTTAAATGGAAAAAATTGACCAAAGAGTTGACTTTTGAGCAAACGACCCCGAAATAGAATTTTGATGATGTCAATATCTTCGTATGGTGATTTTGGACTTAGGCGCGTGTTCGGATTTGGATTTGGAAGTCCATAGGACAATTCGACGCGTTTTGACGAAAGTTGGAAAATAGACGATTTTCGAAAAGTTCGATCGAAGGTTGAATTTTTGATAACGAGGTCGGAATCTGATTCTGGAAATTGGAATAGGTCCGTTATGTCACTTATGACTTGTGTGCAAAATTTGAGGTCAATCAGACCCGATTCGATAGGTTTCAGCATCGAATGTTAAAGTTGGAAATTTCATAATAGACTAAGGTTTCAAGTGAGTTATGACCAAATTACCAAAGGCTGGAAAAATGCAATTCTACCACCAATTTTGCGATCGCAAAATCATTATGCAATCGCAAAACTGCTTCTGCGACCGCAAAACTGGTCGCAGAATGGATCAGAAGAGCCCAATTCTGGGCACCGATTTTGCGATCAATTTTGCGGCCCGCATACCCATTATGTGGTCCATTATGCGACCGTAGACCTGCTTTTCGAGGGTTAATTTTTCTATTTTCATTACCCTATCCCATTTTGATAAATAGGCTTTGGGGCTTATTTTGGGGTGTTTTTCTGAGGGTTTTAGAGAGAGGTAAGAGCATTTTAGAGAGAGAAGGAGGGAACCTAAAATTCTAATCATCCAATCTTCAAGAATCAAGGAAGCTAATCACAAGATCTTCATCAAAGAGGTAAGATTCAACCCCTAGTCTTCAATTTCGAGTTTGGGGTAAAAGATTGGTGATTGGGAGTATGATTCTTGGGTGTAAGAGTATTATGTATATATGATTGTACCAATAAGGTTTGTAGGAAGATTGTTGAGATCAAATAAGTAAAGATTGTGTTGTGGAATGAAAGAAATCTTGTAGAAGAACCTTGTAACCAAATTTGCACACATAGTGTTTGATAAAATGCTCAAATGAGCTGAAACCATGAAAATTTTCCTAATTATGGTTCACTTTTGTTATGCTTCTAAATAGATTGAAGTTGCTAGAATTTTCGGAACCTCGTAGTAATGTAAGGAAGGCTCAAGAAAGATTGGAGCCGTCCGGAGGTCAATTCAAGCAAGAAGGCGATTTTGGAATATCGGCTTAACTTCAAAAAATTAAGTGTCTTACTTAACCTCGAGTGGGGGAATTTCCCCTTAGGCATTGAGTCTTATGTGCAAATTGTGTTATTGAAAACCATGTACGCGAGGTGATGAGTACGTACTTGTTTTATATGTGCGAATTTCATTGATTAAAAATCCTTAGATGCCCTTATGTATTAAATTGGAAATTATTGGCACTTATTAAATCCTCTATTTGTCATGCCTAGATCCTTGTTTGTTGAAATTGTTTCTATATGATGATTTGGTGTGATTGCCACCTTGAATTTATGTGAAATATATTTTGTTAAGATTTTGTACACATTATGGTCGAGCCATGGGCTCCTTATTGTGGAAAATGATGTATTGTTGATTTCTGTTGCAAGTTGTGATATGTGAGCACTTGATATGCAGTTGTTAAAATCATATTTAATTTGGGACTACGAAACGGTATTCTGGGAGATCCCCCTGCCCTGCACATTTACTTTGGGACTACGGAATGGTATTCTGGGATATTCCACTGCACATTTACTTTGGGACTACAGAACGGTATTCCGGGAGATTCCCCTGCACATTTACTTTGGGACTACGGAACGGTATTCCGGGAGATTCCCCTGCACATTTACTTTGGGACTACGGAACAGTATTCCGGGAGATTCTCCTACATATTTACTTTTGGGACTACGAGGCGGTATCTCGGAAGATTCCCCCTGTCTTGCATATTTACTTTTGGGACTACGAGGCGGTACTTCGGGAGTGCCCTTTTGTTGATATTTTCTACGGATGCACTTGCCTTTGGTTATTTTGTTTTTCCATAATTTGTAAATTCTTGTGTTTTCCGTGATGTATTATTTGACTTAATATTAAGTGTTTTGTATTTCTTGATGTATTGTGTTGACCTTGACTTTTTCGTACAAGACTTTGAGGATTTGTATTTTTCGGTTGTGCTTGTTTTTGATGATTGAGTTATTTTAAATAAATGAAAAATTTCTAGTATGTTTAATTTAATAAATTCTATATCCAAATCAGTAGTTTAGCTGATGCTTTATTTTAATGAAAATGTCATTTTTCCTCACTCAAATAATTTCTAAAATAAACTTATCTTTTTTGTTGATTTCTTACTTTAATTAAAGATTTTTAACCTTACTTTATTGAAAATAAATTGATCATGCGGATCTTATATATATTGATATTTTGGTACGTGAGTTGTCCGTGCAGTTATGAAAATAATATGGGCATGAGGTGTTGTCGTGATGGCGCCTATCGTGGAACTAGGCAAGCCGACTCATTTTCAAAACAAACCTATATTTTCATTTCAAAGAAAATTACAAGGTTATTTAACATAAAACTTCCATTTAAAGAGTTCAAATCAAAGAAAAACAGAAGTGCGAAAAAGAAAAGCCCGACATCGGGGTGTCACTAGTCATGAGCATCTACTGCAATCTGTCTAGCAACATCAAGGCTAACTCAGCCTGGAAAAATAACTAAATATAACTAGAGGAAGATAAGAGGGAGAAGAGCAGGGGCTGCGATCGCCAAACAGCTACCTTGCTATCTCCAAGAAAAATTTGCAACCAGAACACTCAATAACCGTTACCGTGTCCAGCTACACCTGAATCTGCACACAAGGTGCAGGGAGTAACGTGAGTATGCCAAATCAGTAAGTAACAACAATAAATAAAGACTGAGCAGTAGTGAAGAGCAATAAAGCATATAACGTTCATATCAGGAAATCTCAGTAAAATACCACATGCTTTTAAAAATCAGGATTTGAATCAAATATCTCGTTTAAACCCAGTTTCAGTAAAAATTATTTAAAGACATTTTTCCAACAATTTTTCAAACAAAGGCTCAATACAAAGGTGAGCAAAAATGGTGAAATCATAAACAGCCCCTCGGGCAAAACATCACTCATATACAGCCCCTCGGGCAAACCTCACACTCATTCGTGCCACTCGGGCATACCTCACAATCACTCTTGCCACTCGGGCATACCTCACAATCACTCATGCCTCCCAGTCACTCAGCACTCGGCACTCGCACTCAGTAGGTACCTGCACTCACTGGGGGTGTGTACAGACTCCGGAGGGGCTCCTTCAGCCCAAGCGCTATAATCTGCACGGATAACTCACGTGTTGCACGGATAACTCACGTGCTATAATAATAAAGTATGCTGCAGGCGGGCAGCACCGATCCACACTCATCCTCACAATTAGGCCCTCGGCCGATATCAAACATAAATATGCTGCAGGCGGGCAGCCCCGATCCACACTCATCCTCACAAATCAGGCCCTCGGCCTCACTCAGTCATAAATATGCTATAGGCGGGCAGCCCCGATCCACACTTATCCTCACAAATCAGGCCCTCGGCCTCACTCAATCATAAACCTCTCAAGCCACTCGGGCATTTCAGTAAAACAGGGCATTCAACCCAAAACATTTATATGCATCAAAATAGAATCATAAAACCGAGTTATGCGGTAAACAAGTATAAACATGACTGAGTATAGATTTTCAATCGAAAACAATGAGGATGGTAAGAAAAAACCCCTAAGGGTCCAAACAGTATTGGCGCAAGGCCCAAACATGGCATTCAGCCCAATTTACAGAAATCCTTTCTAAAACATATAAGTATCAAATGGTTTCAACAAAGTATGCAACTTTACAGTTGCTACGGGACGGACCAAGTCATAAGTCCCCAACAGTGCACGCCCCTACGCCCGTCACCTAGCATGTGCGTCACTAAAAATAGTAGAATGATACAAAATTCGGGGTTTCGTACCCTCAGGACTAGATTTACAATCGTTACTTACCTCAAACCGGTCAAATATCTAACCTGCAATGATCTTGCCTCTGGACTCTACCTCCAAATACTCCGAATCTATTCACAATCAGTACAATACCATCAATACGCGCTAATGGAATGAATTCCACAAGAAAAACTACAAAATTAGACCAAAACCCAAAATTGGCTCAAACCCGGCCCCCGGGCCCACATCTCAAAATCTGACAAAATTCACAAAACTAGAAAGCTCATTCACTCACGAGTCTAACCATACCAAATTCATCAAAATCCGACATCGTTTGGCCCTTCAAATCCTTAAATTACTCTCCAAATATTCCAAGCCCTAACCCCTCATTTTCACTAATTACCATGATTAAACAACGAAAAATCACTATATATACAAGTATTAGGGCTCAAGTAACTTACCTCAATGAAATACCATTGATTCCCTCTTCAAATCTCTCCCAAAAGCTCCAAAAACCGAATAGAAATGGTGGAAATGAACCAAATTCGCGAAAGGTTCTATTTATGGTTTCTGCCCAGGTTTTTCGCACCTGCGGCCATTTTTTCGCACCCGCGCGACCACACTTGCGGTCAAAGAAGCCGCACCTATGCAACTCACTTAATCACCCAGCTTACGTACCTGCGGACACCTTCCTCGCACCTGCGGACTCGCATCTGCGGTCCGAGGTGCGCATCTGCGAAACCAAACTCCTCATCTCCGCATCTGCGCTCAAGGCCTCGCACCTGCGGGTTCGCAGATGCGGCCAATTCTTCGCACCTACATTCCCAGCCTTGGCCCAGCGTCGCCCGCACCTGCGCACTCCCCAAGCGCACCAGCGGCCTCGCACCTGCGACCCTTTCTTCCGCAGGTGTGGAAATAGCAGAAGCAGCAGCCCCATCTGCAAAGTCCAACTTCTACAAATCCGTTAACCACCCTGAATCACCCCGAGGCCCTCGGGACCTCAACCAAAAATACCAACAAGTCATATATCAGCATACAAACTTAGTCGAACCTTCGAATCACTCAAAACAACATCCAAACACCAAATTACCCTCAGATTCAAGCCTAAGAACTTCTAAATTTTCAAATTCGGCAACCGATGCCGAAACCAACCAAACCACGTCCGAATGACCTCAAATTTTGCAAACACGTCACAAATGACACTACGAACCTACTCCAACTTTTGGAATTCCATTCCAACCCCTATATCAAATTTTCCACTGCCGACCGAAATTGCCAAATTTCAAATTTTGCCAATTCAAGGCTAATTCAACCACGGACTTCCAAATCACATTCCGGACGCACTCCTAATTCCAAAATCACCTAACGGAGCTAACGAAACCATCAAAATTCCAATCCGAGGTCAAATGCTAAAGAGTCAAATTTTGGTCAACTCTCCCAATTCAAAGCTTCAACAATGAATATCTTTCTTCCAATTCGATTCCGAAATACCTGCGACCCAAAACCAAAGATTTACACAAGTCAAAGCACATCATACGAAGCTACTCATGCCCTCAAACAACCGAACGAAGTGCAAATGTTCAAAACGACCGGTCGGGTCGTTACATGAGGTGTCGGAGAAAAATATGATGATTTTATTATTGACACGTGAGTTGTCGGTGTGATGGTGATAGAAATATGGGCATGAGGTGCCGTATAAAATATGAAAGTGGGTTGAGACCCATAAATTTTATGATTATGAAATGAGGTGTCACATGGTGACTTTTACTTAAAAATATATTTATTGAAAAGAATTATATTTAAAAGATAATTATTCAAAAGAAGTATATTCGAAAGATATTTATCTTAAAGAATAATATGTGAAGGATTTATATTTGAAGGACTTGACTTGTTGATTGTACTGACTTGTTGATTGTACTTGTGTTCCTTATTCGCCTTAGTAATAATTATGATGTTCTTATTGCCTTGTTGATATATCACTGGTTGAGTTTGTTGTTATCATTGCTAGTTGTTTTTCAGTACTATTGTATACTGCTATATTATACAGGTTATTTGACTAGTGAGTGTCTTGACTGTACCTCGTCTCTACTCTACTGAGGTTAGTCTTGATACTTACTGGGTACCGACCGTGGTGTACTCATACTACACTTCTGCACATTTTTGTGCAGAGCCAGGTATTGGAGGTATCAGACCTGGATAGAGTTAGAGTGTGATCGCAAGGATTTAAGGTAGAGTTGCTTGGTCATCGCAGTCCCTTGGAGTCAGTTCATTTCATTGTACTGTTAATTTTTAATCAAACAATATTGAGTATTCGATCATTGAGATCATTTCATATATTATGTTAGAGTTCATGATTCAGTACTACCATTCTTGGGAGGTTGTTATAATTATTTCCGTTGTTGGTTTCGTTTATAAAAAAAAATGGCTTCGAAATGTAATGGAAATCGGCTTACCTAGTCTTAGAGACTAGGTGCCATCACGACGCTTGTGGTGGGATTTTTGGTCGTGACAATGGTATTTCAGGATTATTCAATACCAGCAAATATAAATTCTACACACTTATGCCTAATACTTAAGCTAACCAACGCATGCTCCACAGTGCAATATAGGCCAATAAGCTTGTGTAATACTATTTATAAACTAATTACAATTTTTTTTGCAAATCGGATAAAGCCTCTCCTAACTAATCTTATTAGCCGACCTCAATCTAGTTTTCAAAAAGGGAAATTAGCCTCAGATAATGTCATCATTGTCCAAGAAATTTTACACAAATTCTCAAGCCAAAAAGGAAAAAAAAATAGCAATATGATACTTAAAATATATCTAGAGAAAGCTATTGACCGACTTGAATGGTCCTTCATAAGACATACTTTGCAGTATTTTTCCTTTCCACATTCTTCAACCTGATCATGTCATGTATCACATCTGTATCAATATCCATACTTGTAACGACCCGACCGGTCGTTTTGAGATCTAGTGCGTCGTTCGACAGTTTGAGGCCACGTGCAGCTTTACTTCAGGCATTATGACTTGTACGCGTGGTCGAAATTGAAATTTCAGAAGTTCAGAGTTGATTTGGAAAGAAAATTCTCATTTCGAAAGCTTTAAGTTGGAAGAATTATCTAAGATTGGATTTTAGAGTAAACGACCTCGGAATCGGGATCTGAAGGCTTCAGCAGGTTCGTATGATGATTTCGGACTTGGATGTATGTTCGGATCGGGTTTTGGATGCCCCGGGAGCGTTTCGGCATCTATTGTGAAAGTTAGCATTTTGGAAGAATTCCATAAATTTGGGTTTAAGTACATTTCGATGTTATCGATGTACGTTTGTGTGATGACCCAAAATGTCATCTTTAAATTTAATAATTAATTCTGTGTTCTAAGACCTCGAAAAACACTATTTATTATTACTCGATTTGCGTGCGCAGTCCGTAAAATTTTTTGGAAAGTTTTAATGCAAAAAATGAATTAAAATGTGAATTAGAGCTTTAAAACTCAACTAAGTTGACCTTGGTCAACATTTTTAGCAAACGGACTCGGATCAGTGTTTTGATGGTTTCGGTAGGTCCGTATCGTGATTTGGGACTTAGACGCATGCCCGGAATCAAATTCCGAGGTCCCTAGCCTGAGATATGGAATTTTAAAGAAAAATTAAAAGTTTAAATTCAAATAGTGACCGGATGTCGAATTATGTGCAAACGACCTCAGAATAGAATTTTGATGATTCCAACAACTCCGTATGGTGATTTCGGACTTAGGAGCGTGATCGTAATTTTATTTGGAAGTCCGTAGTGAAATTAGGCTTGAAATGGCTAAAATAGGAATGTAAGTTTGGAAGTTTGACCGGGGAGTTGACTTTTTGATATCGGGGTTGGAATCTAGTTTTGAAAATTTTAACAGCTCCATTATGTCATTTATGACTTGTGTACAAAATTTGAGGTCAATCGGAGTTGATTTGATAGGTTTCGCATCGAATGTAGAAGTTGGAAATTCTTAAGATTTATTAAGCTTGAATCTATGTGTGATTCATGTTTTTAGTGTTGTTGGATGTGATTTGAAGACTCGACTAAGTTCGTATGATGATTTAGGACTTGTTGGTATTTTCGGACGGGGTCCCGAGTACCCCGAGTGCGATCCGGATAGAAATCGGATCAAATTTTGGACTTAGGCAAATTCTGAAATTTGCAGCTTCTGGTGTCATCGCACCTGCGGAGGGACTGACTGCAGGTGCGAACTCGCACAAGCGAGCTGTGGCTCGCAGAAGCAGACGAAGGGCTGCCATGTTAGAGCCGCAGATGCGGCTCATGTTGCGCAAAAGCGCTTGCGCAGAAGCGAGAGGAAGGGCACATTTTCAACACGGTTTTGTGCGATTTTTCAGAGAGAATTCACGGGAGAACTTGAGGTAAGTCACATGTGATCATTGTTAGTCAATTATATTGAATTATCATTGAATATTTCGAATAGATTACATGTTTCTGAGGTAGAATTAGAGGATTTGGGCCCAGGGATTTCAAAATGAGAATTTGAGATTTGGAGGTCAAGTTTATGTTGGATTTTTGTAAAAATTGTATGGTTGGACTCGTAGTTGAACGGGCGTTCATATTTTGTAACTTTCACTATATTCTGAGACGTGGGCCCCACGGGCTATTTTTGAGTTAATTTCGGATTTTATTAAAAAATATAGTATTTTCTTATGGAATTGATTCTATAATTTTTGTTGACTGTATTGAATTAATTATGACTAGATACGAGTCGATCGGAATCGGAAAATCAAGGAAAAAGTATGCTACTTGGTTAAATTGGAGCAAGTCGAGGTAAGTGACTTGTCTAACCTTGTGTGGGGGAAATTTCCCCTAGAATTGATATTAATGTGATTATTGAAATGTGTTGAAAGTCATGTACATGAGGTGACGAGTGTATACACGGACTAAACGTGAAAGATTATATTTTTAAATTGTGTAAATCATTGTTGCGCATTTATTAAATTATTTTATCTTGTTATATTCTTTATCATTGATCTGAGATATATACCTTAAATTTGTTTGACCTTTTCCTGCTAATTGTTATACCTGTTTAGTTGAAACTTGGTTTCTTTTATTCTGTGCATTATTTGAAGGGTGATTTTCTTTAAATTAAACATTATGAATATGAAGTATTTGACATTTTAAATTTGATATTGAAACAACGTATTAAAGATTTTGAAATATTAATTTCCTGAATTATTTATTCTTGAATATTTTGTAAGATTTTTATACTCATTGTGATAGAGCCGTGGGATATTTATTGTGAAAAAATATTGTTGTTGAATTATTTTGGCAAGTTACATTATTTGAGCACTTGAGGTGCAAATTGTGATATATTGTGATATTGATATGCATGCGGTGGTATAAGGTCTGGGTATTGAAATGCATGCGGAGAGATAAGGGTGGCTTGATACGCGTGGCTAGTAGGGGGAACTACTAGAAGTCATGCGGTGTGATAAGGATGGCTAAAACACGGGATGCTATTTCGGGAAAAATATTTTCTTTCAAATAAATTCTGAAGGCTCCCGCAGTGAAATAAGGAAATGAGATATTGTGAATTTGTTTATGATTTGGGACTACGAGGCGGTACCTCGAGAGTGCCCTTGTTGATATCGATTTATGGCCGCAGTTGCCTTGATTATTTGTTGTGATTTTCTTAAAGTTGAAAGGAAATTCAGTTTTATTTCCATGAGATATTATTTGAAATTCTGTTTTGTTTCCACGAGATATTATTTGCCATTATTTTGCTTAATTAAATGGTGACACACTACTTGATTCATTTCCAATGTCATTTTATTTTACTATATTGTTAAACATTTTATCATGCCATTATTATATTCTAGTAGGGCCTCACCCGACCTCGTCACTACTCTACCGAGGTTAGGCTTGGCAGTTACCGGGTACCGCTGTGGTGTACTCATACTATGCTTCTGCACATCTTTTTGTGCAGATCCAGGTACATCTTACCAGTCTAGACGTCAGTGAGTTACATACACACGGAGACTTCGAGGTATATCTGTTAGCGTCCGCAGACTCCGGAGTTCCCTTCTATCATTTTTATATTGCTTCCTTATTTTTCTTTAGACCTTGATATATAGAGACATTGAGAATAAATTTTTAGAAGCTTGTAACTTATTTCTACCTGGTTTTGGGAGTTGTAATTATTTGAATTGTAGTTTATTTATTTAAGATATATATGATTATTCCGCATTGATAGGCTTACCTAATCTTAGAAACTAGGTGCCATCACGACCTCCTATGGAGGGAATTTGGGGTCGTGACAAGTTGGTATCAGAGCACTAGGTTCATAGGTGTTATGAGTCACAAGCATGTTTAGTAGAGTCTTGCAGATCGCTACGGAGACGTCTGTACTTATCTTCGAGAGGCTATGGAACTGTTAGGAAATATTCACTTCTTTGATTCCTTATCGTGCGCCTTTGTTGATTTCAAAGTTCTAAACACTTGTCTTTGTATTCTCTCATAGATGGTGAGGACACGCACAACTGGATCTGATGATCAGACACCCGCGCCCCTTGTTGGAGCTGCAAGAGGCCGGGGACGGGGCAGAGGCCGAGGAAGACCACGTGGTGCAGCCAAAGCACCTGCACGAGCTGTTGCACCAGAGCCACCAGTAGCTCCAGTTGGAGAGTAGGCACCTAAGGCGCCTATTACTACTCCTGCACTTCAGGAGACTCTAGCCCAGGTTTTGAGCATGTTTGGCACTTTAGCTCATGCAGGATTAATTCCACTTGCTCCTGCCACATCTCAGGCTGGGGGAGGAGCGCAGACTCCCACCGCCCGTACTCCAGAGCCACGAGCCCAATTTGATTATGCCCCAGAGGTTATACCAGTGCAGCCAGTTGTCCCAGTTCGGCCTGAGATTAGGACAATAGTTTCAGAGGGGGAGCACCTCAGGCTCGAGAGGTATAAGAAGTACCACCCTCCCACTTTCAGCGGTTTAGCTTCAGAGGATGCTCATGGTTTTCTGGAAGAATGTCACTGTATCCTTCGTACTATGGGTATTGTGGATTCCAGTGGGGTTTCTTTCACGATATTTTAATTTAGAGAAGCAGCCTACCAGTGGTGCGGGCATTGGATAGTCCGGCTGAGGCAACTTTAGTTACTTGGACTCAATTTTCAGATATGTTCTTAAGGGAGTATGTTCCTCAGAGTCTAAGAGATGCATGGCACGCAGAGTTTGAGCAGCTGCGCCAGGGTTCTATGACCGTGTCAGAATATGCAGTCCGATTCAGTGATTTGGCTAGGCATGTACCAGCCTCAGTTGCCACTGTTCGAGAGCGGGTTTGCAGATTTATTAAGGGTCTTCACCCTAGTATCAGATACAGTATGGCCCGAGAGCTAGAGATGGACATCATATACCAATAGGTGGTGTCAATTGCTAGGACATTGGAAGGTATGCGGACTCGGGAGAGGGAAGAAAGGGAAGCTAAGAGACCCCGAGATTCTGGCACATATAATAATTCTCGTGCCCCAGTTGCAGCCCGTCATGGTAGAGGTTATGTGAGCCGTCCTATTCATTCAGCACTTCCAGCTTCCAGTGGTATTCCGACTACTCCCACACCTCAGGCTCCATATTATGCACCACCAGTGTCTTATGTACCTCCTGTACGGGGTGCTTTCAGTGGGCAGTCTAGTCGATCAGGCGCAAGCCAGTCCCAACAGCCACGTCCTCCGAGGGCTTGTTTTGAGTGTGGTGACACTCGTCATATTATGAGAGATTGCCCCAGATTTAGGAGGGGTGCACCTCCACAGATTTCTCAGGCCCCACCTATTCCACAGGGTCTTCAGGTTACTCAGGCCATGATTACTGCACTAGTTGCCACTCCACCTGCATAGCCAGCTAGAGGTGGAGGTCGGGCAGGTAGAGGTCGCCCTAGAGGGGGAGACCATGCCAGATATTCTGCCCTTCCTGCTAGGACAGATGCCATTGTATCCGATTCTGTTATCACAGGTATTATTCTGGTCTATCATAGAGATGCATCCGTCTTATTTGATCCAAGCTCCACTTACTCTTATGTGTCATCTTATTTTGCCTTGTATTTGGGCATATCACGTGATTCCTTGAGTTCTTCTGTTTATGTATCTACACCCCTGGGTGAATATATTATTATGGACCGTGTATATCGGTCGTGTTTAATTATTATCAGTGGTTTTGAGACCAGAGCTGATTTATTATTGCTCAGTATGGTGGATTTCGATATTATTTTGGGCATGGACTGGTTGTCGCCATATCACGCTATTCTTGATTGTTACGCTAAGATGGTGACGTTGGCTATGCCAGGTCTACCATGGCTAGAGTTGAGAGGTACCTCGAATCACGTTCCTAGCAGTGTTGTTTCATTTCTTAAAACTCAACGAATAGTTAAGAAGGGGTGTGATGCGTATCTGGCCTATGTAAGAGATGTTAGTATTGATACTCCTACCGTGGATTCAGTTCCTATAGTAAGGGATTTTCCCGATGTATTTCCAGCGGATCTTCCGGGTATGCCACCCGACAGGGATATTGATTTTGGCATTGATTTGTTACCGGGCACTCAGCCCATTTCTATTCCACCATAGCGTATGGCCCCGACAGAGTTGAAAGAATTAAAAGAACAGTTACAGGAATTTCTTGATAAGGGTTTCATTCGGCCTAGTGTATCGCCTTGGGGTGCTCCTGTCTTATTTGTGAAGAAGAAGGATGGTTCTATGCGGATGCGTATTGATTACCGCCAGCTGAACAAGGTTACCGTGAAGAACAGGTATTCATTGCCACATATTGATGACCTATTTGATCAGCTTCAGGGTGCTAGAGTATTCTCTAAGATTGACTTACGTTCAAGCTATCATCAATTGAAGATTCGGGATATCCGAAGACTGCTTTCAGGGCTCGGTATGGTCATTACGAGTTCCTTGTGATGTCCTTTGGGCTGACCAACGCCCCAACAATATTTATGCACTTAATGAATAGTATATTTCAGCCCTATCTTGATTCTTTCACCATTGTGTTTATTGACGACATTTTGGTGTATTCTTGGAGTCGGGAAGATCATGAACAACACCTGAGGACTGTGCTTCAGATTTTGAGAGAAAATAAGTTATATGCAAAATTCTCAAAGTGTGAATTCTGGATTGATTCGGTGGGATTTTTGGGTCATATAGTTTCATGCGAGGGGATCAAGGTAGATCCGAAGAAGATTGAAGCAGTGCAGAATTGGTCCAGACCATCCTCAGTTATGGAAATCCGGAGTTTTCTTGGTTTGGCAGGGTATTATCGCCGATTTGTAAAGGGTTTCTCTTCTATTGCTGCATCTATGACCAAATTAACCCAGAAGGGTGCTCCGTTTAGGTGGACCGATGAATGTGAGGAGAGCTTTCAAAAGCTCAAGACAGTTTTGACTACAGCCCCCAGTATTGGTATTACCTACAGGTACAGTGTCTTATACTGTGTATTATGATGCGTCGCGTATTGGTCTCGGCGCAATGTTGATGCAAGATAGTAGGGTGATTGCCTACGTGTCCAGACAGTTAAAAGGTGCATGTGAAGAATTATCCTGTACATGACCTGGAGTTAGCAGCTATTGTTCATGCCTTAAAACATTGGCGGCATTATTTGTACGGTATTCATTGTGAGGTCTACACCGATCACCGGAGTCTACAACATCTGTTTAAATAGAAGGATCTTAATTTGTGGCAGCGGAGATGGTTGGAGTTGCTTAAGGATTATGATATCACCATTCTCTATCATCCTGGGAAGGCCAATGTAGTGGCCGATGCCTTGAGTCGTAAGGCGGAGAGTTTGGGCAGCTTAGCATATTTACCGGTAGCAGAGAGGCCTTTAGCCTTAGATGTTCATGCCTTAGCCAACCAGTATGTCAGGTTGGATGTTTCCGAGCCGAGTTTTGGCTTGTGTGGTTTCTCAATCTTCTCTTTATGATCATATCAGGGAGCGTCAGTATGATGACCCTCATTTGCTTGTCCTTAAGGATACAGTTCAGCACGGTGATGCCAAGGAAGTCACTATTGGAGATGATGGTGTACTACGGATGTAGGGCATGCTATGTGTACCCAATGTAGATGGCTTGCGTGAGTTGATTCTCCAGGAGGCTCATAGTTCGCGGTACTCCATTCATCTGGGTGCTGCAAAGATGTATCAGGACTTGAGACAGCACTATTGGTGGAGTCGGATGAAGAAAGACATAGTGGGATATGTATCTCGGTGTCTAAATTGTCAACAGGTGAAATATGAGCATCATCGACCGGGTGGATTACTTCAGAAGTTAGATATTCCAGGATGGAAATGGGAGCGGATCACTATGGATTTCGTTGTTGGACTCCTACGAACTCAGCGGAAGTTTGATGCAGTTTGGGTGATTGTGGATAGGCTGACCAAATCAGCTCATTTCATTCAGGTGATTACTACTTGCTCTTCAGAGCAGCTGGCTCAGGTATATATTCGCAAGATTGTCAGACTTCATGGTGTACCGGTATCTATCATTTATGACCGGGGTACACAGTTTACCTCACGGTTTTGGAGGGCAGTACAGCGTGAGTTGGGTACTCGGGTAGAGTTGAGTACAACATTTCACCCTCAGACGGACGGGCAGTCCGAACGCACTATTCAGATATTGGAGGATATGCTTCGTGCGTGTGTGATAGATTTTAGAGGTGCTTGGGATCAATTCTTACCACTTGCGGAGTTTGATTACAACAACAGTTATCAGTCAAGCATTCAGATGGCTCCGTATGAGGCCTTGTATGGTAGGCAGTGCCGATCTCCAGTGGGTTGGTTCGAACCGGGCGAGGCTAGACTATTGGGTATAGACTTGGTTCAGGATGCCTTGGAAAAGGTTACGTTGATTCAGTATCGACTTCGTACAGCCCAATCTAGACAGAAGAGTTATGCAGATCGGAGGTTCGTGATGTTGCATTCATGGTTGGTGAGCGGGTATTGCTCTGGGTTTCGCCTATGAAGGGTGTAATGAGGTTCGGGAAGAAGGGCAAGTTGAGCCCTAGGTATATTGGTCCTTTTGAGATTCTTGAGAGAGTTGGAGAGGTGACTTACAAACTTGCACTACCACCTACTCTCTCTGCGGTTCATCCGGTATTCCATGTTTCCATGCTTCGGAAATATCTCGGCGATCCATCTCAAGTGTTAGACTTCAGTTCGGTTCAGTTGGACAAGGATCTATCTTATGTTGAGGAACCAGTGGCTATTTTGGATAGGGAGGTTCGAATGCTGAGGTCAAAGAACATTGCTTCCGTGAAGGTTCCGTGGAGGGGGGTCATCCGGACGAAGAGGCGACTTGGGAGACCGAGCATGATATGTGCAGCTGTTATCCACACTTATTCACCAGCTGAGGTATTTCTTCTAACTCCGTTCGAGGATGAACTTTTGTTTTAGAGGTGGAGAATGTGATGACCCAAAATGGCATCTTTAAATTTAATAATTAATTCTGTGTTCTAAGACCTCGAAAAGCACTATTTATCATTACTTGACTTGCGTGCGCAGTCCGTAAAATTTTTCAGAAAGTTTTTATGCGAAAAATGAATTAAAATGTGAATTAGAGCTTTAAAATACAACCGAATTGACCTTGGTCAACATTTTTAGCAAACAGACTCGGATCAGTGTTTTGACAGTTTTGGTAGGTCCGTATCGTGATTTGGGACTTGGACGCATGCGCGAAATCAAATTCCGAGGTCCCTAGCCCGAGATATGAAATTTTGAAGAAAAATTAAAAGTTGACCAGATGTCGAATTATGTGCAAACGACCCCGGAATAGAATTTTGATGATTCCAACAGCTCCGTATGGTGATTTCGGACTTAGGAACGTGATCAGAATTTTATTTGAAATTCCGTAGTGAAATTAGGCTTGAAATGGCTAAAATAGGAATGTAAGTTTGGAAGTTTGACCGGGGAGTTGACTTTTTGATATCGGGGTCGGAATCTAATTTTGAAAATTTTATATTTTTAAATTGTGTAGATCATTGTTGCGCATTTATTAATTATTTTATTTTGTTATATTCTTCATCATTGATCTGAGATATATACCTTAAATTTGTTTGACCTTTTCCTGCTAATTGTTATACCTGTTTAGTTGAAACTTGGTTTCTTTTATTCTGTGAATTATTTGAAGGGTGATTTTCTTTAAATTAAACATTATGAATATGAAGTATTTGACATTTTAAATTTGATATTGAAACAACGTATTAAAGATTTTAAAATATTAATTTCCTGAATTATTTATTCTTGAATATTTTGTAAGATTTTTATACTCATTGTGATGGAGCTGTGGGCTCTTTATTGTGGAAAAATATTGTTGTTGAATTATTTTGGCAAGTTACATTATTTGAGCACTTGAGGTGCAAATTGTGATATATTGTGATATTGATACGCATGCGGTGATATAAGGTCTGGGTATTGAAACGCATGCAGTGAGATAAGGGTGGCTTGATACGCGTGGCTAGTAGGGGGAACTACTATAAGTCATGTGGTGTGATAAGGATGGCTAAAATGCGGGATGCTATTTCGAAAAAAATATTTTCCTTCAAATAAATTGTGAAGGCTCCCGCGGTGAGATAAAGAAATGAGATATTGTGAATTTGTTTATGATTTGGGACTACGAGGCGGTACCTCGAGAGTGCCCTTGTTGATATTGATTTTTGGCCGCAGTTGCCTTGATTATTTGTTGTGATTTTCTTAAAGTTGAAAGGAAATTCGGTTTTGTTTTCACGAGATATTATTTGAAATTTTGTTTTGTTTCCACGAGATATTATTTGCCATTATTTTGCTTAATTAAATGGTGACACACTACTTGATTCATTTCCAATGTCATTTTATTTTACTATATTGTTAAATATTTTACCATGCCATTATTATATTCCAGTAGGGCCTCACCTGACCTCGTCACTACTCTACCGAGGTTAGGCTTGGCACTTACTGGGTACCGCTGTGGTGTACTCATACTACTCTTCTGTACATCTTTTTGTGCAGATCCACGTACATCTTACCAGTCTAGATGTCAGTGAGTTACCTGCACACGGAGACTTCGAGGTATATCTGCCAGCGTCCGCAGACTCCGGAGTCCCCTTCTATCATTTTTATGTTGCTTCCTTATTTTTATTTAGACCTTGATACATAGAGACATTGAGAATAAATTTTTAGAAGCTTGTGACTTATTTCTACCTGATTTTGGGAGTTGGAATTATTTGAATTGCAGTTTATTTATTTCAGATATATATGATTATTCCGCATTGATAGGCTTACCTAATCTTAGAGACTAGGTGCCATCATGACCTCCTACAGAGGGAATTTGGGGTCGTGACAGTTTGGAATTTCGAGTCTGGGAATAGCTTTGTATGGTGATTCCGGTATTGGGAGCGCGTCCGTAAGTGGATTTGGAGGTCCGTAGGTCATTTTGGAGTCATTTAGCTAAAGTTAGAAATTTGAAGGTTTTTGAGAAGTTTGACCGGGAGTGGACTTTTTGATATCGGGGTCGGATTCCGATTTCGGAAGTTGGAGTAGGTCCGTAATGTCAATTATGACTTGTGTGCAAAATTTGGGGTCAATCGGACATGATTTGATAGGTTTCGGCATCGAATGTAGAAGTTAAAATTCTAAATTTCATTAAGCTTGGAATGGGGTACGATTCATGAATTCGACGTTTTTTGATGTGATTTGAAGGCCCGACTAAGTTCATAACGTGTTTTGGGACGTGTTGGTATATTTGGTTGAGGTCCCGAGGGCCTCGGGTGGATTCCGGAAGGTTAACGGATCAATTTTTGGACTTAAGAATTTTTGAAGCTTAATGCTTCTGGTGTAATCGCACCTGCGTGACTTTGGCCGCAGGTGCGAGATCGCGGGTGTGGCGAATTGCTCACAGAAGCGAGAAGGGACTGGAGCTGGGGGAGCTGCAGAAGCGGAATGGAGAAGCGCACCTGCGTGTGCGCATGCGCGAGGCAGCCACCGCTGGTGCGTAATATTTGCGCAGATGCGCATAGCAGGTCGCACCTGCGAAGCTCGCAGAAGCGAAGAACTTCCACAGGCGCGAGATTTGGCTGGGCATTGAGGACCACAAGAGCGTAACTTGGACCGCACCTGCAGAGCCGCAGGAGCGGCTATTGGACCGCATGTGCGAAGGTCGGGCTGGGCAGAATGCTTTTAAGCGGGGTTTTGGCCATTTTTCTCCCATTTTCATTTGGTTTGGGCGATTTTAAAGAGCTTCAAGAGGAGAGTTTTAGCAAGAAACTGAAGGTAAGTGATCCCCCCTTGTTATTAAGTTAAATACTTGGTTTATATATGGAGTTAAACATGGAAATTAATATAAATTGTGGGGTTTTGGTAGAAGACGTAGAATTCGGTATTTTTTGATTTTGACTACGAAATTGGGCATGGAATTGAGAATAAACTATATATTTGAGTTCTTGAGGTTATGGGTAAAGTTATCTTCGAATTTGTTTTGAATCCGGGCACGTGGGCCCGATGGTGATTCTTATCGACTTTTCGATCGGGGTTAGAAATTGCTTTAAATTGGATTATAATGAGTATTCGAGTGTATATTAATGGGTTTGCATAATTATTGGCTAGTTTCGTAGCGTTGTGCATCGATTCAAGTGGTTTGTAGGGCTTGGAAGCCGGTTATGAAACTAAGGAGCGAGGTAAGTCTCCTTTCTAACCTTATAAGAGGGAGTTAACCCCATATGTGAAATAAAATAATATATGCTTCTAATTGTGGGGTGGGGGCTAATTGTGGGGGGGCTACATACGCACGAGGTGACGAGAGTCCATACGTAGCTACTAGTTATGCCTATGTCCGGGTAGTCTAGGTTTACATCATGCCTTGTTAACGTTGCTGTCGATTTATGTTATTGTTTGCCTTGAGAAGAAACAAGATTGAGGTTGAGTAATGATTGTCTTGAAAGAATGAAAATTTGAAGAAATTAAGATTTAAAAGGTTTCATTTGAACTTCATAATTTCGAAAAGAATTGAGGAATATTATAATAGCTTAAGAAATCTATGTGTAACCGCATCGCATGTATGATTCGCGAGCAGGGTAATTTCTTTAAAAAGCTTCAAAGTTGAATTTCGCTTATTTTGAAAAGAATCAAGAAAGAAATATGATTTAACTGTTAAACTTATATTTGTCCGCGTCGCAGGTATGATTCGCGAGCGGGGTATTAACTTAAATTTATATTTGACCACGTCGCATGTATGATTCGCGAGCGGGGACCGCGTCGTATGTATGATTCGCGAGCGAGGAAATTTATAGATGTATCTATGGTTCACGCTATTCGACCCTCTGGCAGTGCATAGTTAGATATTATGTTGTATCAGGCCGTACGACCTCGGCATGATTTGTGCATGACTTAATTGATTGTTTGGAATTATTGATAATTGATATGGCCTCATTGGCTGGAGATATAAATTGTTAAAAGATGAAGATAAATTTGAAAATCCCCTATTAACAAGAGAATTATTTACCTGTCTCATGTTATTGTGTTTACCGTTGCCTCATAAAAATCAATAATTTATCATATCACTGGTATATTGAATATAGCCCATAGTAAGTGTCTGAGTCGACCCCTCGTCACTACTTCTTCGAGGTTAGGCGGGATACTTACTAGGTACGCGTTGATTTACGTACTCATGCTACACTTGCTGCACACTTTTGTGCAGGTACACATATGTTTAGCGGCTTTATGGGTGTAGAGGCGCGATTATGGTAGGGACTTAGGTGAGCTGCATTATTTACGACGATTCGCAGCCAACAGAGTCTCCCTTAGAGTATTGTATTGTCTTTTCCTGTCCAATTTGTATTCCGGACAGCTGTTGTATTTTTACATTCCTAGTTAATGCTCATGCACTTGTGACACCGAATTTTGGGAGGATTATGGGTTGTGCTGTATTGGAAAATTTTAAAGATATTATTATTTATTTTTGTAAACTTCATCTTTTACGATTTAAATTGAAGGAAAAATATGATTTCAAAAGTAACAAAATGAGAACCCAATTAAGTATTTATCGTTGGCTTGCCTGACAGTGGAATCCGGTGCCATCACGACCTTTATGGATTTTGGGTCGTGACAACATGGTATCAGAGCACTAGGTTCGCTTAGGTCTCACAAGTCATGAGCGAGTCTAGTAGAGTCTTGCGGATCGGTACGGAGACGTCTGTACTTATCTTCGAGATGCTAAAGGGTTGTTAGGAACACTTCCCTTCTTGATTCTCATCGTGCGATTTGATTCCTTTGAGGCTTATGCCTTCATTTCTTTCCCATTTAATCTTATGCGACGTGAAGCGCTGGTTATAAATTGGGAATTGAGGAATTGTAATGGTACCACAGATGTGGTGCGGGATGTTTCTCCCTGCGTAGTTGATTGGGCTATTGTCGTCGCCTTGTGGAAGGATATTCTGTCATTTGAGCTCAATAGCTGTACTTCTAAGAGCTTTGAGGCTATGTATAGGTTGCTATGATGCTCATGAGTTGTTATCACACAATATTGATGTGATGGTAGGATGCTTGCCTATGTCTCGGAGCAGTGAATGACTTAAAAGGAGGTTTACTCAGTGCATGATTTAGAGATTTAGTATTTTACTTCCGATGAAGGAGAGGCAATCGAACTAAGGATGTTCAAACTTGGGTTGATGGAGTAGCGGGGCTCGATATTTTCGAGCGTGGTGGAATCTTCGCCTGTGATGTGACGTCATCGTCCTTGATTGGTTATAATGTGTTAAGTTTGCCGGTGTTATGGTTTCCTTCAATTTGCCTTGGGGTAGAGTATTATAAATGGTGCCTGGAAAGCGGCTGTCTGAGGTCGCATTGTGCAGTGGTTCAGGATCAAATCGGCATTTTCTGGTATTGATGGCTCGAGAAAGGTGATTTTCGGAAAGGTTTAAAGTTGGTAGCGATCTATCGGTTCAAGTGCACCAGAGGTATATTTTGATTTAAGGAAACAACTGGGCAACGAAGGATGAGGAAGGACATGTGGGATGTGTCTTGTGGTGGTTAAATTCCTAGAAGGCCAAGTGCGAGAAACATAAGTCGAGTAGTTGCTTAAAGGAGAGGGTTTGACCAAAGTGGGAGAGTGGCAGAGTAGCATGTGGGTTCTCTGATAGGATAGCTACACACCTTGAGGAATGTTTAGAGTGATTTGGGAATTATGGTGGACGGTGATTGGGTCTACAGACTTAATTTGAAATATTGGCTATTATACGGTGGGAGATTGGATATAACCGAAAGAAGTTGCTTGATATGAAGAAGGTTACAACATGACTTAAGATTGGAATGTATTGTCGCACCTTTAGTTGACATCCATGGGGAGTGAACGGACTGGTGCAGCTGGTGGACGAGCTCGGACTCAGGATGGTCTACTGATTTTCGTAGTAATTATAACCAGTGCAGCGACGTTGGAATATGTCGGCATGTAATTTCCATAGGTGGGTTATCTCATATGAACAGGTTAGCGGTCGCGTGGTGTTGACGAAGCTTCTGCGGAGGATTCTACTGGCTACCCGGTAAGAGATTGAATATGTAATTGTGGCTAGTGGTTCGGAGTGTTCATTAAAGGTTAATAGAAGGATTTCGAGGAATTTGGCGGGTCGATTGTGCAAGATCATGTCAATAGGAGATAAGGAACCTAGGTGGGTTCCAGGGTCATGCGATGGTAGCTTCAGGCTAAGTGGGAGAGCCCCAGCGTCTATGATTGGATTGTGTAATTATCAACTAGTGCGATTTCTGGTTATCAGTGTATTAATGGGTCATTATGACTAAGGGAAGAGAACATCAGCAGTAATTTGAGCAAAGGATTTGAGGAATATGTGCTATATTTGGCCTTATCGATTCGTGTTCAGGTTTGGGGAAGACTCAGAGTTTATGTTTCGTGTAGATGTGATGTACAAGGAAGATGATTCAGCCAGGTGCTTCTTTGAGAGGGTGCTCATGTGCTAGCGGAGCCTTGGAGTTGATTATATTCGGGACCAAGTCATAATGGGTGACTCTCAATAACGGTCCTAGTAGATTCAAAGTTAAGGTGTGGTGTCTAAGGATTTCGAGTCCATGGTATGGTTAAATATCTAGCTTTTGCAGCGGATATTGATAAATGAGCTGTTGTTATTTCTAAGGAAGATCCAGAGTAAATTAGGAGAAGTCAGGTTTTGGTTAGCAATGGTTGAATTGGCATGATGATGGCAATGATCAATTCCTTCAGCGTGTTGAGTTGTGCATGTGATTTGTAGTGGTACATGCGAGGTTTGACGGCCGCCGTAATTGATTTTCTTTGGGGGCATTCGAGCTTTCTGGCATGTTAGGTGTAGACAGATCCCTGAAGGATTGTGGTGGTTTAGACCACTACTTGAGGTTGGTATTTTCTGCAGATATGGGGATTCAGTCGCGAGTTGAGATGGTTCTCTTGGAATGAGTTAAGTAAAAGGTTTCTATGTGGTGAAGTGTTTACCCTATTGGTAGTTCAGGAGCTAAGATGAAATTCTTGTACTCTTGTGCATTGGCATGACTAAGTGCAGGGATCGGCATGGGATTTGGAAGTTGAGGATCAAGGTTGCAGTTTGGTGTCGACAAGAATGTCAAGAGCTCGAATGAGCGGGAAAGGATTTAGATGGTTAGAGTAAGCTGGTATTGTCTTTGGTGTCACCTGAGATCGGTGCCTAGTGTGAAGAGGCTTTGCATACTGAATGCAGATTCTTAAGTTTGCTTTACAGCGCTTGGTGTGGCCGGTAGTATGAATGTACTGACTTGTTACCTGGTACGGAAGGTCATAGGAGCATATCCCACGGGAATATTGTATAAGTGTGATATGTAGTCACTTGATTGATTAAAGAATGGAAACCAAGTATGAAGATTTTGGTAATATCGCTAATTGGGAATCTATGCCTGGAGGGCGCTCGGTTCACTTGGTGGTAGACTGTGGAAGTTTGTTCCGGTTATGATGGCTGTCCTTATGTGTTATGGGAAAGAGGGGTTATTATGGACCCTTGAAAGGTTATTGGCCTAGTACGGTGCGATCAGAATCGTCTTGAGGTCTGTGGATGGATTTAAAAGTGAATATGGGCTCTATATCAGGTCAGATGTGTTCATTTCGGCATAACGCTCCTTATGGAGGAGTATTCGGACGTTGGATGTTGTTTCGTTGTCGGCTATTTCATGTAGTACTATATTGTGCCATGTAAGTTGTGAAACATCTTGGTAAATTTCCTATGTGTTGAGGTTCCGCGTAGCGATGGTATTATGTGAGCGGGATGGCTCTCGAGATTCAGATCATATATCACACCTTAGTTGTGCTTGAGTTGTGTAGCGTATGGCGATGTCTGTCCTCCCAGGGATGGTATTATGCACTTAGCGTGCCTGTGACCTATATTCTGGTATTTTGTAGGTATGAGCATTTTAGCTCGGTAACTAATTCCTTACAGGTTATTATGTGTGAATCAGGTGGCATGCCGCCACAGGTATGTTGTTTGGATCGGGTTGCATACCGCAATAGTGTGATGTTGAGTACAGTCCCCTGTATTCTATTTTGTGTGTTTTGTTTCCCATTTTCTGAGGAAGGTTCGTAATACCTTTTCGGTTGTCTAGTTAGTTACATGGGTTGAGTAGTTCTTTCCAGAGTTCGTTTTCCTTATGTATCACATTCAAGTTTGTAGCTTATTTGCACATTGTGGCATCACATGAGACTTTTGGCAGTGACTGAGGTGGCTTATTCTGAACAGCTTATAATGGGAGAGACGATATTATTGGACATGGGGTCAGTGTGATCAGATCGGTATGAGGCATAGTTAAAGAGTAAGTATCGGTATTCAGTCCAGAATGAGGTAATGGTTCTTGTCAAAGGGAGAAACTCAATGAATGGTTGACTCGGCAGTTGGTTGTAAATTTCTATGCACCTTTTTCGCTGCGACAGCATTTCAAGAGTTGGAACCAGACTTATATATGTCATGAGGTGCATGGTGAGCATGAGGTTCGTGGAATTTCGGCTATTGTTATCAGAGGATGTTATTATGGTCATGTGAATGTTGCGGTGCATGGTGTGAATTCGGCAAAGGTATGCAGTCGTGTTCTAGTACGGTGTTGGAATTTGGCTCTAAGGCTAGTTTGACTAAACACAAGGGGAATCTTCAGATTTGCTCGAGCCAGTGTGCTCAACTGAGTTGTGGTAGCACAGGTAGGTGCATGAGGTGTTAAGCAGTGATTTCAGACAACTCCAGAACAGTTCTTAGCACGTTCAAGGACGAACGTATGTTTAAGTGGGAGAGAATGTAACGACCCAATCGGTCATTTTGAGCTCTAGCGTGTCGTTCAGCGGTTTGAGACCATGAGTAGCTTCACTTCAGGTATTATGACTTGTACGCGTGGTCAGAATTGAAATTTCGGAAGTTCAAAGTTGATTTGGAATGAAAATTCTTATTTCGAAAGCTTTAAGTTGGAAGAGTTTTCTTCACTTTTAATAAAATCAATTTGAAAATCAAAACTAGATAATAATGCTTGCCATCTGGCAAAAATCTGTTTTGAAATGAGGTTTTTAACATCTTTTTGTAAAATCTCTTTAGCTGATTTGCAATCAACTCTTAATAAAAATTCTTTATTTATTAAATCGTCTTGAAACTTTATAATACATAGTACTATATACAAAATCTCTTTTTTGACTGTACTATAATTTTTCTGAGCCGAATTCCAGATTTCGGAAGTGAAACGAACTAATTGTTCTGAAGAGTTTGAAGAGATTCATTGTTTGAGAATACCAACGTACCCTTCATCAGAAGCGTCGGTTTCAACTATCATGATTGCCTCAGGATCAGGAATACCTAGACAAGGAAGTTTTTGAACAATAGATTTGACTCTTTTGATAGTGTCAGTTTGTTCTTGACTCCATGGGACTGGATTCTTTCTGAGACGACTGTATAGTGGTTCACAGATTTTCCTAATATCAGGAATGAAGTCTGCTACATAATTAAGGCTTCCTAAGAACCTTTATAATTGTGTTTTATCTAAGATTTCATCAGGGAATTTAGATGAGAACTCAATGGCTCTACAGATTGGTTTATAGGTGCCTTGGTATAGGTCATATCCTAAGAATCTAATAGTTGTTTGGAACAATTTAATCTTCTTAGCACTCACCACTAATCCATTATGTTTTACGACTTTAAAGAACGTATTTAAATGTTTAAAGTGAGAGTCTATATCTTCAGAAAATATTAAAACGTCATCAATGTAAACAATTGACATATTACTATATGGATTGAATATGTTGTTCATAATGTTTTGAAATTCTGATGGGGCATTTTTTAACCCGAAAGGCATAATATTCCATTCATATTGTCCAAATGGGACATTGAAAGTAGTTTTATATTTATCTTTTTCGCTAATTTGGATTTGCCAGAATCCTGACTTCATATCAAATTTGCTGTAGATATTGGCTTTATAAGTTCTTTTTAATAAATCTATTTTATTAGGTATCGGGTACCTAATCCATTGTAGGACCTTGTTTAATGGTTTATAATTAATAACAAGTCTGGGAGTTCCTCTTTCTTTTTCTGCGCTTTTGTTAACGTAGAAAGCTGCACAACTCCAAGGTGATTTAGATGGTCTTATTATCTTCTTTTTAAAGAGATCTTTAATTTAATTTTTACAAACTTCCATGAGTTCATGATACAATAAAGAAAAGCTATTCGCTATTCTTGAACAAAATGAAAACAACACATCATCGTCATCATCATATGAAAGCTATTCTGACAGTGACGATGAAATGATAAACATGGCATATAGCTCAGACAGTAGCAGTAGTTCTAAAGTAGACAACTGTAACTGCACTGGTGCAATATGTGTGTGCGGACAAAATTCTATTAAAGTCCTTACTAACGACTCTAAAGAAGTCTTATTTGATATCATTAATCACATAGATGATGAAGATATTAAAACAAAATACTTAAAAGAATTAAAAAAATATCATCATTAATCAGAAAGAAAATCATCATAAAATAGAACCCTTTAATATGAAAGAGGTCATGAATAGATTTTCAATCAAAGACGATAAACCCACTATTCAACATCTCCAAACAGAATTGAAATCTGTAAAAAATGAAATAAAAATGGTTAAGCTTCGACTTGAGAAAATAGAAATGGAAAATCTTACAAGAGAAGTATTACAAGCAGCCAATAAGAAAGAAACAATTGGTGAATATTTCACAGAAGATGATAATTCAAAGAATAATGAAGAATCAATTAGTGGAACAGCTGTGGAAAAAATTACTAAATTACGAGCCCATAGTTATCATATTCTTATTACCTTAAAGGTAAAAGATATTACAATAAATAAATTAGCATTATTAGACTCAGGTGCAGATAGAAACTACATAATGGAAGGAATAATACCAACCAAGTATTTTGAGAATACTGGGCTTGATGTATCAATGTTTGCTAAGACTTCCAAGAGTCTCTTTTTTAATTCTGCTTGTGAACTGGTAGATCCACTTCTGCTGGCTGGTTTGGGTTTCTTTATTTCTCTTGATTCAGGAACCCATCCTTTGATTTTTGGTAATTTAACTAAATATTGAATCCGTTCGATCTGTTCAATTTCGAACGTCTAACTAATTATAAATGAAATTCTTTTTGCAAAATAATATTTGTAGATTTTAATATGATCTAGTAAAATAGAGATTTTCTGTTCTTTCTGGAATCTCTCAAAATGAATATGGAAGCTCCGAGGCACTGATTGCTCTGTTCCTCCAAATGTTTTTCACCAGTCATAGAACCATCTTGGTATGACTGATTTTGCTGCTTGTTCGCTATATTTTATGAACCATGTGTGTAAACCAGGGCGTAGATAAATAAAGTTATACCAAGCGTCCATGTAATCTTTAAAATTATATGTTTGGGGTCTGAATTGTACAGAGAGCACTATCGGGGTGTGCAAATGATCCATTCCCCATTCAAAAGGGCTTATAATTTTGTTAATGGTAAATTTAGAATACCTAGTACTATCAGGGTCTTTGTCATCTCTAAGGGTATGCTCAAAAGTGATTGATCATGTATCTGTAAGAATAAATTCGTAATACCTCCTTGATTTTAGGGGGTCACTGGTTTCAACATAGTTTCTGTTGGTGTAATAGGGTCTTATTAAATCTTGGTTATCAAAGTTTTCGTAACCTTTGTCTACTGCTAACACTTTAATTGGTGCCTTGGAGATTATTTCAAATGTTTCTTTTTCCTGAGAAACTGGTTTTTTACCTTCCTTTTTGGATGGTGTCTCTGGCTTGACTGCTTGTGCGAATGACTCTGGGGTCTTCATTGCGTAATCTGAACTGGTCAGTATCTTACCAGTTTGGCTTATCGAAGCTTTCGAAGAAGCTTATTGGAACGGTCCTTCTATCTTTGGGATAGTACCAAGGACTGTCATTGTTGCTGGTTTATTTGTGGTGGGAACTCTCGTAGGGGTTACCATTATATTTATAGGTGATCTCACGGGTAAAGGTGGGTAGTAATCTGCAAGTGTAGAGTACCTATTCTCTCTTTTTGGTGAGGCCCTGAAGGGACCCTTCTGATTTGGTCTCATTTTTCCCTGTAGGAATTCTCTGGTTAGAAAGTCGGGTAAAGAGTTTTCTTCACCTTTAATAAAATCAATTTGAAAATCAAAACTAGATAATAATGCTTGCCATCTGACAAAAATCTGTTTTGAAATGAGGTTTTTAACATCTTTTTGTAAAATCTCTTTAGCTGATTTGTAATCAACTCTTAATAAAAATTCTTTATTTATTAAATCGTCTTGAAACTTTGTAATACATAGTACTATAGACAAAATCTTTTTTTGACTGTACTATAATTTTTCTGAGCCGAATTCCAGATTCCGGAAGTGAAACGAACTAATTGTTCTGAAGAGTTTGAAGAGGTTCGTTGTTTGAGAATACCATCGTAGCCTTCATCAGAAGCGTCAGTTTCAACTATCATGAATGCCTCAGGATTAGGAATACCTAGACAAGGAAGTTTTTGAACAATAGATTTAACTCTTTTGACAGTGTCAGTTTGTTCTTGACTCCATGGGACTGGATTCTTTCTGAGACGTCTGTATAGTGGTTCACAGATTTTCCTAATATCAGGAATGAAGTCTGCTACATAATTAAGGCTTCCTAAAAACCTTTGTAATTGTGTTTTATCTAAGATTTCATCAGAGAATTTAGATGAGAACTCAATGGCTCTACAGATTGGTTTATAGGTGCCTTGATATAGGTCATGTCCTAAGAATCTAATAGTTGTTTGGAACAACTTAATCTTCTTAGCACTCACCACTAATCCATTATGTTTTACGACTTTAAAGAGCGTATTTAAATGTTTAAAGTGAGAGTCTATATCTTCAGAAAATATTAAAACGTCATCAATGTAAATAATTGACATATTACTATATGGATTGAATATGTTGTTCATAATGTTTTGAAATTCTGATGGGGCATTTTTTAACCCGAAAAGCATAACATTCCATTCATATTGTCCAAATGGGATATTGAAAGCAGTTTTATATTTATCTTTTTTGCTAATTTGGATTTGCTAGAATCCTGACTTCATATCAAATTTGCTGTAGATATTGGCTTTATAAGTTCTTTTTAATAAATCTCTTTTATTAGGTATCGGGTACCTAATCCATTGTAGGACCTTGTTTAATAGTTTATAATTAATAACAAGTCTGGGAGCTCCTCTTTCTTTTTCTGCGCTTTTGTTAACGTAGAAAGCTGCACAGCTCCAAGATGATTTAGATGGTCTTATTATCTTCTTTTTAAGGAGATCATTAATTTCATTTTTACAAACTTTCATGAGTTCATGATTCATTTGAATAGGCCTAACCTTAGTGGGTATGGCTTGTTCAGTGAATTCATTTATATAAGGAAGTTCGACTACATGCCTTTTTCTTTCCCAGAAGGCATTGGGTAATTCTGAACAAACTTTATGTTCGAGTTTTTCTTGGAAATTTTTAATATTTTCCTCCATTCCCGGGGTTTTTAAAGTTTGTTCAATTTTGTGAACTTTTATATCATTTTTTAAATAGTTTACCTGATTTGAAAGCAGGTTTATTTTAAAAATAGTTTTTGATTTGAGGAAATAACTTTCCTCTTTGGAGATGGAATTAAGATAAGGGAATTTTATTTCCTTTTCTAGTATTGTGGTGCAAATAGCTTCTAAATTATCGTGATACGGTTTAATCTGTGTTATAAAGGGTATTCCTAGGATAATTTCTTCATTAATATCCCTGGTTACCGCAAAATCATTTATAAAGCAGATTCCATCATTACAAATGTGGGCTTTTGATAATTTATAATCTATTTTTAATTTTTCTCCTGTGGCGGAATATAATTTTGTAGTACTTTTTTCAAAATACTTGGTTGGTATTATTCCTTCCATTATGCAGTTTCTATCTGCACCTGAGTCTAATAATGCTAATTTATTATCGTAATATCTTTTACCTTTAAGGTAATAGGAATATGGTAACTATGGGCTCTTACTTTAGTAATTTTGCCACAGCTGTTCCACTAATTGATTCTTCATCATTCTTTGAATTATCATCTTCTGTGAAATATTCACCAATTGTTTCTTTCTTATTGGCTGCTTGTAATACTTCTCTTGTAAGATTTTTCATTTCTATTTTGTCAAGTCTAAGCTTAACTATTTTTATTTCATCTTTTACAAATTTCAATTCTGTTTGGAAATGTTGAATAGTGGGTTTATCGTCTTTGATTGAAAATCTATTCATGACCTCTTTCATATTAAAGGGTTCTATTTTATGATGATTTCCTTTCTGATTAATGATGATATTTTTTAATTCTTTTAAGTATTTTGTTTTAATATCTTCATCATCTATGTGATTAATGATGTCAAATAAGACTTCTTTAGAGTCTTTAGTAAGGACTTTAATAGAATTTTGTCCGCACACACATATTGCACAGTGCAGTTACAATTGTCTTCTTTGGAACTACTGCTACTGTCTGAGCTATATGCCATGTTTATCATTTCATCGTCACTGTCAGAATAGCTTTCATCTGATGATGACGATGATGTGCTGTTTTCATTTTGTTCAAGAATAGCGAATAGCTTTTCTTTAATGTTTTCATCAATTTCTAAGGTATTAACCTTTTTCTTTTTCTTGTTGGTGACTGGGCATTCATTTGCTCTATGTCCTGTCTTTCCACATGACCAACATTTGTCACCATGTTCTTTTTTAGAACGTCTTCTGAATCTTCTCTTTTAAGGAGTTCCTTCTTTCTTTTCTTTACGCTTATGGCTTCTTTTGGATTTTTCAGAAGATTTTTTATGTTGTTTTGCTCTTTTAGATGGAGCAGCAATTGTTTTAAATCCGAAGTCTTGACAGAAGCTTCCTAATTCTGTTTTGGATTGGAGTCTGTCTTTTTTAATAAGACTTTTAAGTTTTAGCTCTGTACATAAGTCAAGACCTGTTACATTAATAAAACTGATTAAATCTCCATATGTAAGATTGTCATAAGGGATTTGACCGTTAAATCTATCTTTGATTTTTGTTCTTACCTTTTCGACAAATAATCTTGGTAAACAGCTGATAAATCTTTCTTTCCAGAAAGCACTACCGCATTCTTCTCTAATCATTATATTTTCTATAAACTTATCTTTATACCATCTAAAATCTGTTAATTTTGGACAGTTAAGATTATTGAGAAGTTCTAAACTCATGTCTTGGAAAAGTTTTGGTTCTTCAATGAAGTGTTTAGCAATACAGTAGATTAAAGTTGCAGAAACATCTTCTCTAGCTTCTTGTTCTGCAACTTGCATTCCTGATTCAGTTTTTATTACAGTTGCAATTGTAGTGGCTCCTAGAATTTGATTTCTATTTTCTTCTGTAAGATAATTATCCCACCAATTTTTTAACATTCCAGTAAATTCTGAAATTATTAATGTTGCGGCATATTTATCTGAAGCTCTTTTCATTTTATAAGTAGTTACTGCAATACCTACTTCATGTAATTTTATATTTTTAAAAGAAGAATGATTTTTCATTTTTAGAAAACTTTTCAAAGTTTTATCAGTATTTGAGAGATATACTATCTTTAAGGTGTAAGTCTACTTTCTCTGTTATCCTATCATGTAATATTAATCTTAATAGTTCTATAATGTTCCTAACTATATAGTGTCTACTATTTATCTTCTTCTTCACTAATGATCTTTTTCTTAAGTTATCTTGGTAGTGTTCTTAGTTCTAAGTTATCTTGGAGGTTGGGGATTAAACGTGTTAACTGTGTCCTGTCTCTCGCGGCACTCCCTAGCCTATGGACGACGGCAACTGACGACAGTTTAATAAGGTTTAATCAACATCCTACAAGGATCCCTCACACTATGAACATAAAACAGTGACCTCACACTTAGAGAATAAGGTATGAAGTTTTAAAGAAGATGAACAGTAAACCTATGCAGAAATGAACAGTATAGAAGTACTCAAGATTTATAACATGAACATGATAACAAGATTTCGACAAACCCTAAAGACAATATAAGAGGTTTAACCTCTCATACTCAACATGGCTCTGATACAATTAAGAGGATCATAAGTTTTATCTTTAAAACAGATAAAATAAGTGCGGAATTAAAATAGTAAGACAGAAATACTTTCTTGTTAAAAGCTTTATTCAAACATAAGCGAACATTTTTATAGAGGGGAGAGAAAAGATAGGGAAAAATCTTAGGAAATATTTCGGATGGATTCTATTACAATTTTGGAAGTCTTATATGGACTTCAGATTTCTGTTGAGTTAATCTCAACCGTCTAAGTGGACGATCTCAGTTAGGCCGTCTGCTGCTTTTTTGAAGAGGCAGGTACTGTTTTTGTCTTCTTGTGGTTGTCGTTGTCAGGTGACTCCTTCTTTTTTGAAGAGTCGTTTGTCTTTGTCTGGAGAGTCATTGTCTTCAGATGCTATTCTTCTTCTGCATAGGCACGGTAGGCTTGGGCTATAACGTGTGGGTCCTCCATGTCCCCATTGTCTTGGTTCTCCGTTGAGGAGGATGCTTGTAACGACCCGGCCGGTCGTTTCGAGAGTTATAACCCTATTTTCCCCATTTCTACTTCTATTTGTGTTATTCAGCTATATTATGTTATATCGGGTTAGTTGGTTTGGGTCCGGAAGGAACTCGGAGTGAATTGAGACACTTAGTCTCTTAAGTAGAAACTTAAGTTGGAAAAGTCAACCGGATGTTGACCTATATGTAAACAATCTCGGATTTGAATTCTGATGGTTCCGTTAGCTCGGTTAGGTGATTTTGGACGTAGGAGTGCATCCGAAATGTGATTTGGAGGTCCGTGGTAGAATTAGGCTTGAATTGGCAAAATTGGAAATTTGACGATTTCAGTCGGTAGTGAAAAATTTGATATCGGGGTCGGAATGAAATTTCAGAAGTTGGAGTAGGTTCGTAGTGTCATTTGTGATATGTGTGCAAAATTTGAGGTTATTCGTACGTGGTTTGGTTGGTTTCGGCATCGGTTGCCGAATTTGGAAATTAGAAGTTCTTAGGCTTGAATCCGAGGGTAATTTGGTATTTGGATGTTGTTTTGAGTGATTCGAAGGTTCGACTAAGTTAGTATGCTGGTATATGACTTGTTGGTATTTTTGGTTGAGGTCCCGAGGGCGTCGGGGTGATTCCGGGTGGTTAACAGATTTGTTGAAGTTGGACTTTGCAGCTGGAGCTGCTGCTTCTGCTATTTCCACACCTGCGAAAGAAAGGGTCGCAGGTGCGAGGCCGCTGGTGTGCGTGGGTAGTGCGCAGGTCCGGGAGATGCTGGGCCAAGGCTGGGAAAACAGGTGTGAAGAATTGGCCACATCTGCGAGCCCGCAGGTGCGAGGCTTTGAGCGCAGATGCGGAGATGAGAAGTTTGGACTGGTTTCGCAGATGCGCATCTGGGACCGCAGATGCGAGTCCGCAGGTGCGAGGAAGGGGTCCGCTGGTACGGAATCTGGGTGATTAAGTGAGTTGTGCAGGTGAGGCTTCTTGGACCGCAAGTGCGGTCGTGCGGGTGCGAGAAAATGGCCGCAGGTGCGAAAAACCTGGGCAGAAACCATAAATAGAACCCTTCGCGAATTTTGGTCATTCTTCACAATTTCAACTCGGTTTTTGGAGTTTTTGGGAGAGGTTTGAAGAGGGAATGAAGGGGATTTCATTGAGGTAATTTACTTGAGCCCTACCACTTATATATATGGTGATTTCCTGTTGTTTTAATCATGGTAATTTGTGAAAATGAGGGGTTATGGCTTGGAATATTTGGAGAGTAATTTAAGGATTTGAAGGACCAAACGATGTCGGATTTTGATGAATTTGGTATGGTTAGACTCGTGAGTGAATGAGCTTTCTAGTTTTGGGAATTTTGTTGGATTTTGAGACGTGGGCTCGAGGGCCGGGTTTGAGCCAATTTCGGGTTTTGGTCTAATTTTGTAGTTTTTTTCTTGTGGAATTCATTCCATTAGTGCGTATTGATGGTATTGTACTGATTGTGAATAGATTCGGAGCATTTGGAGGCCGAGTGCAGAGACAAGATCATTACGGGTTAGAGATTTGACCGGTTTGAGGTAAGTAACGATTGTAAATCTGGTCCTGAGGGTATGAAACCCCGGATTTTGTATCATTCTACCATTTTTAGTGACGCACATGCTAGGTGACGAGCGTGTGGGCATGCACTGTTAGGGAATTGTGACTTGGTCCGTCCCGTAGCAACTGTAAAGTTGCGTACTTTGTTGAAACCATTTGATACTTATATGTTTTAGAAAGAATTTCTGTAAATTGGGCTGAATGCCATGTATGGGCCTTGCACCAATGCTGTTTGGACCCTTAGGGGCTGTTTCTTACCATCCTCTCATTGTTTTCGATTGAAAATCTATACTCAATCATGTTTATACTTGTTTACCGCATAATTCAGTTTTATGAATCTATTTTGATGCATATAAATGTTTTGGGCCGAATGCCCTATTTTACTAAAATGCCCGAGTGGCTTGAGATACTTATGACTGAGTAAGGCCAAGGGCCTGATTTGTGAGGATGAGTGTGGATCGGGGCTGCCCGCCTGCAGCATACTTATGACTGAGTGAGGCAGAGGGCCTGATTGGTGAGGATGAGTGTGGTTCCCGCCTGCAACATACTTTATTATTATCGCACGTGAGTTGTCTGTGCAGATTATAGCGCTTGGGCTGAAGGAGCCCCTCTGGAGTCTGTACACACCCCCAGTAAGCGCAGGTACCTACTGAGTGCGAGTGCCAAGTGTCGAGTGTTGAGTGACTGGGAGGCATGAGTGATTGTGAGGTATGCCCGAGTGGCAAGAGTGATTGTGAGGTATGCCCGAGTGGCACGAGTGACTGTGAGGTTTGCCCGAGGGGCTGTATATGAGTGATGTTTTGCCCGAGGGGCTGTTTTTGATTTCATCATTTTTGCTCACTTTTTCATTGAGCCTTCGTTTGAAAAAATTGTTGGAAAAATATCTTTAAATGATTTTTACTGGAACTGGGTTTAAACGAGAAGTTTGATTCAAATCCTAATTTTAAAAGCATATGGTATTTTACTGAGATTTCCTGATATGAACGTTATATGATTTATTGCTCGTCACTACTGCTTAGTCTTTATTTATTGTTGTTACTTACTGAGTTGGCGTACTCACATTACTCCCTGCACCTTGTGTGCAGATTCAGGTATAGCTGGATACGGTAGCGGTTATTGAGTGTTCTGATTGCAGATTTTCTTGGAGATAGCAAGGTAGCTGTTTGGCGATCATAGCCCTTGATCTTCTCCCTCTTATCTTCCTCTAATTGTATTTAGCTATTTTTCAGGCTGAGTTAGCCTTGATATTGTTAGACAGATTGTAGCAGATGCTCATGACTAGTGACACCCCGATGTTGGGCTTTTCTTTTCCGTACTTCTATTTTTTTCTTTGATTTGAACTCTTTTAATGGAGGTTTTATGTCAAATAACCTTGAAATTATCTTTAAAATGAAAATATCGGTTTGTTTTGGAAATGAGTCGTCTCGCCTAGTTCCACGATAGGCGCCATCACGACAGGGGTTAGTTTTGGGTCGTGACATTACTAATAGCTTCAGAAGTTTCTTTGGAATTTTGTAATAGATTCTCGAGTTTTTCCTTTTTACCAGGGAAATCTTCTTTTGCTCTTAAAGCAGTGTATTTTTTTTCAATAGAACTTAATTTTTTTTATCAAATTATGAAGTTCTATAGTTTTATTATTTTTACTAGTACTAGCCTGATTAAAAGTAGTCTCCGGTTTAGAGATTGTTAACTTTGTTTTAAGTTTTTCTTCGATTTGTTCCAGAAGCTTATCTGTAATATCGAATTTTTTTTCTAATTCGGAAAACTTCTCTTTAGAATATTCTGGAAGTTTTATTATTGGATGTGTTTCGATTTTAGAGGTTGTTATGGATCTTGTGGGGATTCCTAATTTATTAGTATCCTTTAATTGATTTGAAACTACATGTAATAAGTTATTAGTATAATTATTTTGCACAATAATTTTATTAATATCTTTGTTAGTTGGTCCACTATCTGTGTGAACACTTTCTCTTTTAAAAGGGGAAGCTGTGATTACTTCACTTTGAACTTGTATTAGAATTTCTTCTAAGGGTGGATTAATGACTTTTATTATACCTTTGTTTTTGGTATACCATTTATTAACTAACATTTGAAGAGATTCTTTTTGATTTAGAATCTGTCCTGTTATTTCAAACCATTTAAAGAATTTAATATCACATTTGATTCTTTTTAAATCCTTAATCCATTTATCTTTAAAAGATAATCTTTGTTTTAAAGAATAGGTATTTACGTACCATTTTCTATTAATGATGTTGTTGGGATGTAACTACTGAGCATCTAGACTTTTCCAATCAATTTCAAAGTCATCGGCTCGGATTACTGTTAATTTGATCAACTGTCTCTGTAGCTGAGCTTTTTGGAGTAGCTACAAAGGGTCTATTTTGATAAATAACTTTGGGAACAGTTTTATTAAAGTCTACTCCCTTAAGTTTTGTATTAATTTCTTCAATTAATTCTTCATCACTTTTATTATCCTTAGAGGAAGTAGGTCTAGTGAAGGACATTCTTCTGCTGGAAGAAGTTTCACTAGCTAAACCTGGACTTAAAAACTTTAAGTCTATGGCTCCAGAACGATATTGAATGACTTGTTCAATGTATGAACTTTCAGGTTCATATTTTGGTTGGGTGATGGCGTTAAAACTCCATTCATCTTTTGAAAGAATTTCATCCCACTGAATCATTCCAGGGACGAAGGTATTACTATGTTCTTGGTTTGCTTCCATGAGCATAGTAACTCCTTTATTACTTTCGATTTTAGCTTTTGGGGCTAAAGTTGTTCTCATTAGTCTGTAATATACTCTATATATTACAGCTATTTCTCTTGTATTAACTTTGCTATTCATGTTTTTAGTTTTTATATTAAGAGTTAATGTATCCAAAACATTCTGGTCATTTATGTCAACTGAAAAGTTTGGATAACAATTAAAGTATACCGGGCCTTGGGCTAGGTTACTTTGCAGAACTCCTAATAATGAATCATCAAAGTCAAGAAGTCTGTCATCTCTTAGTAAGAGACAGAGGGGGGTGTCCTAATCTATATAACGGTTTGATTGCCACTTGTACTAATCCGATTTGAAGGAAATTGAATTTCTTTCTGTATTGTTGAATATCTTGTGCAACTAATAACTTGATTGTTTCTATCGAGTTATTGATGGCAATAGTTGATTCACAAGTTTTGATGTTATAATTTTTTATAAAATCAAACTTACCAATATGATATATAGTACTATAGGATTCTCTCGGAATACTCCAATTTTGTAAATCATTTTCAATTTTGGCAATATTTGTTACTGCGGGAGATTGGTTTATATCATTTAAAATATTACTTTTATTCATCTTAATAATGGGTTGTGCACCTTTTGATGCAAATTTTTACTGCTTTTAAATTAACTAAAATATTTTTTCTTCGAGTTTTATAACTACTCAAAATTTGTTGATAATATTTTATTTCTTCAGAAATTTCTAATGTAGTTTATTTTCTAGGTTTAATAAAAATAAGTTCTTTATAAACCTAAATATTATAATCAGCACAGAATATCTTTCAGTCAAGTTTTCTTAAACATTTTAAAAGCAACCACTTTCCTTTATTAAGTAATTTTATATTTTTAAAAGAAGGATGATTTTTCATTTTTAGAAAACTTTTCAAAGTTTTATCAGTATTTGAGAGATATACTATCTTTAAGGTGTAAGTCTACTTTCTCTGTTATCCTATCATGTAATATTAATCTTAATAGTTCTATAGTGTTCCTTAACTGTATAGTGTCTACTATTTATCTTCTTCTTCACTATTGATCTTTTTCTTAAGTTATCTTGGTAGTGTTCTCAGTTCTAAGTTATCTTGGGGGTTGGGGATTAAACGTGTTAACTGTGTCCTGTCTCTCGCGGCACTCCCTAGCCTATGGACGATGGCAACTGACGGCAGTTTAATAAGGTTTAATCGACATCGTACAAGGATCCCTCTCACTATGAACATGGAACAGTGACCTCACACTCAGAGAATAAAATCTGAAGCTTTAAAGAAGATGAACAGTAAACCTATGCAAAATTGAACAGTATAGAAGTACTCAAGAATTATAACATGAATATGATAACAAGATTTCGACGAACCCTAAAGACAATATAAGAGGTTTAGCCTCTCATACTCAACATGGCTCTGATACCATTAAGAGGATCATAAGTTTTATCAGTAAAACAGATAAAATAAGTGCGGAATTAAAATAGTAAGACAGAAAAACTTACTTGTTAAAAGCTTTATTCAAACATAAGAGAACATTTTTACAGAGGGGAGAGAAAAGATAGGGAAAAATCTTAGGAAGTTTTTCGGATTGATTCTATTACAATTTTGGAAGTCTTATATAGACTTCAAATTTCTGTTGAGTTAATCTCAACCGTCTAAATGGACGATCTCAGTTTGCTGTCTGTTGCTTTACTGAAAGGTCGTCTGCTGCTTTTTTGAAGAGACATGTACTGTTTTTGTCTTCTTGTGGTTGTCGTTGTCAGGTGACTCCTTCTTTTTTTGAAGAGTCGTTTGTCTTTCTCTGGAGAGTCATTGTCTTCGGATGCTATTCTTCTTCTTCATAGGCACGGTAGGCTTGGGCTATACCGTGTGGGTCCTCCATGTCCCCATTGTCTTGGTTCTCTGTTGAGGAGGATGCAGATATTGTGTCTAAAATAGCTGTAACGACCTTGCCGGTCGTTTTGAGAACTTAAGTCTTGTTCGGCAGCATAAGACCTTGAGCAGCTTCATAATATGTGTATTTACTTGCGTACGTTGTTGAATTCAGTTACCGGATTATTCCGGGTGATTTGGGACACTTAGTCCCTAAAACATAAGCTTAAGTCTTAGGATTTTGACCGTAGTCAGAACTATGGGAAGACGACTCCAGAATGGAGTTCCGTCGGTTACATTAGCTTTGTTGGGTGATTTTGGACTTAGGAGCATATACGGACTGTAAATTCGAGGTTTGTAGCTGATTTAGGCTTGAAATAGCGAAAGTTAAATTTTTGGAGATTTGGACCGGAAGTGGACTTTTTGATATTGGGGTGGGAATGCGATTCCGAGAGTTAGAACAACTCCGTTATGTTATTTGGGGCTTTCTTACAAAATTTGACGTCATTCCGGGTTGATTTGATAGGTTTCGGCACGAGTTTTAGAAGTTAAAAGATTTGAAATTTATAAGTTTGATTCATGGTGCGATTTGTGGTTTCGACGTTGTTTGATGTGACTTTAAGGCTCGACTAAGTTCGTATGGTGTATTAGGATTGGTTGGTATGTTTGGTTGAGGTCCCGAGGGCCTCGGGTGAGTTTTGGGTGCTTAACGGATTAAAAGTTTGATTTGTGTTACTGCTAAGTCTTCAGGCTTCTGGTATTTTCACACCTGCGAAGAAAAAACCGCAGGTGCGAGAGCACATGTGCGGAGAGGCAAGCACAGAAGAGGAAAAATGGAGGAGTTCCAGGGGCCGCGGGTGCAAGAAAAATTCCGCATCTGCGATGCCCACATATGCGAAGATTGAGGCGCAGGTGCGAGAAGAGCTGGACTTGACAGTCTCCGCAGGTGCGAGAAGAGCTGGACTTGACAGTCTCCGCAGGTGCGGAGAAATTGTGCGCATCCGCGGCTCCGCATAAGCGGATTTTTGGCGCGCAGAAGCGAGAGGAAGCGCAAGTGCGGTTGGACATGCGCACTTGTGGTCGCGCAGATGCGGCTATTTATGCGCAGGTGCGGTCACGCCTGGGCAGAAAAGAGAAATCCGAGGTTTGGTTTCATTCTTCGTTTTTGGACTTGAGAGCTCGGAATTTGGCAATTTTTTGAGGGTTTTTCAGAGAAAACTTTGGGGTAATGATTCCTAACTCGTTTTTGTTGTTTTCCATTAATCCATAGTTATTTTCTCCATTTAGTTTCGGGTTTGGATTGAAAATTTAGGAAAAATGGGAAGAAGTTCTTCAACTAAGAGTTTTGAGTTTTGATTGGGATTTAGACATCGGATTTGGATAATTTTGGTACGAGTGAACTCGCGAGTGAATGGGTGTTCGTATTTTGTGACTTTTACCCGATTCCGAGACGTGGGCCCGGGTCGACTTTTTAGGGCGAATTTCAAAATTTTTATTAAATATTGATTTCATTGATTAGATAAGTTTATTATTGTTGTATTCATGTTATGCAATTGTGTTTGGCTAGATTTGGGCCATTCAGAGTCGGATAATTGAGGAAAGGACATTCTTACGGACTGCTTGAGCTTGGTTCGAGGTAAGTATCTAGCCTAACCTTGTGTGGGGGATTTTCCCCTTAGGATTTGAGTCTTCTATGTTGATTTGTAGTCCATGCCCGCGAGGTGACGAGTGCGTGCTCGGACTTATTTGTGAAAAGTTGGCCTTTTATTAAGTTCCTATTTACTAGTTTCACCTCTACATGCTTTAATTAGAATTAATTCCTTTCAGGATTCACTCTTATTGCCTATTGGACTCTTATTTGACTTACTGAAGATTCTTTTTACCTCCTCTATTGTCATGCTATCTTTTCATAACTGCTTATCTTTATTTGAAATTATTATTATATCATCTTATAATTTGTTTAGTCTTAATTGAGGTTATGATTATTTTTCTGCTGTTATCCTTAATTGAATTGTTGAATATCTTTCGTACTTTTCTCAACCTTAAAAGAAGTTTAGATATCCTATATCTTAGTCGACTTGTTTTATTTGGCATTATTGGATTCGTGTTAGCTTCCCTGTTGTTGAAGTGTATATTGTGGGATTCGTTGCTATACCTTAGTTTTCCCTTTGTTGAGTTATTCGCTTTACGCCTAGCATTTCAGACTGTGGTTATTCCTTGTGATTTTGTAACGACCCAAAACTAATCCCTGTCGTGATGGCGCCTATCGTGGAACTAGGCAAGCCGACTCATTTCCAAAACAAATCGATATTTTCATTTTAAAGATAATTTCAATGTTATTTGACATAAAACCTCCATTAGAAGAGTTCATATCAAAGAAAAAAAATAGAAGTGCGGAAAAGAAAAGCCCGACATCGGGGTGTCACTAGTCATGAGTATCTGCTACAATCTGTCTAATGATATCAAGGCTAACTCAGCCTGGAAAAATAGTTAAATACAACTAGAGGAAGATAAGATGGAGAAGAGCAGGGGCTGCGATCGCCAAACAGCTACCTTGCTATCTCCAAGAAAATCTATAACCAGAACACTCAATAAGTGTTACCGTATCCAGCTACACCTGAATCTGCACACAAGGTGCAGGGAGTAACGTGAGTATGCCAACTCAGTAAGTAACAACAATAAATAAAGACTGAGCAGTAGTGACGAGCAATAAAGCATATACCGTTCATATCAGGAAATCTCAGTAAAATACTGCATGCTTTTAAAAATCAGGATTTGAATCAAATTATCTAGTTTAAACCCAGTTCTAGTAAAAATCATTTAAAGACATTTTTTTTCCAACAGTTTTTCAAACAAAGGCTCAATGCAAATGTGAGCAAAAATGATGAAATCATAAACAACCCCTCAGGCAAAACATCACTCATATACAGCCCCTCGGGCATTGGCGCAGGGCCCAAACATGGCATTCAACCCAATTTACAGAAATGCTTTCTAAAACATATAAGTATCAAATGGTTTCAATAAAGTATGCAACTTTACAATTGCTACGGGACGAACCAAGTCACAATTCCCGAAAAGTGCACGCCCACACGCCTGTCACCTAGCATGTGCATCACTAAAAATAGTAGAATGATACAAAATCCGGGGTTTCATACCCTCAGGACCAGATTTACAATCGTTACTTACCTCAAAACGTGAAACTTTTTACTCTGCTATGCCTTTGCCTCGCAAATCGGCCTCTGAATGCCTCGAATCTAGTCACAAATAATTCGTTTCAGTCAATAAAATTTATTGGAAGTAATTCCATAAGAAAATATTAATTTTTCATGAAAATCTGAAATTTAGCTCAAAAATTGCCTGTGAGGCCCACGTCTCGGAACCCGACGAAAGTTACAAAATCCGAAAGCCCATTCAACCACGAGTCTACCCATACCAATTTTACCAAAATCCGACCTCAACTCGACCCTCAAATCTACAAATCTTATTTCCAAATTTCTAAGTTTCAATCTTCGATTTACACCTCAAAATCATATAATCTAGTCGGATTATTCGATGATAATTCAATATTATGTAGTAGAAATGATCACAAGGGACTTACCTCAAGCTTTCCTTGAAAATATATCAAAAATCGCCTCTCCTCAAGCTCTAATTTGTCAAAAATGATAAATGGGACGAAATCCTTGTTTTTATAATTCTGCCCAGACAACCTCGGTTCTGCCTCGATCTTGGCCTTCGATCGAGGTCCTCGATCCTGGTCCTTGATCCTGGCCCTCGATCCTGGTTCTCGATCCTAGGCCTTCGATCATGTCTTCGACCCGGCCTTCGACCGTGACCCTCGACCCTGGGCTCGATCATGGCTTCGATCGTGGCCCTCGACTCTGGGCTCGATCATGGCTTCGATCGTGGCCCTCGACCCTGGGCTCGATTCTGAGAGATTTCTGGGCTCGAATCTAGCAGAAGAAATTTCCAACAGAAGGAAAGTGCAGCAGCTGTTGTAGTTTAATTTTTGATCCGTTAATCATTCGAAACTCACCCGAGGCCCTCGGGACCTCAGCCAAATATACCAACAAGTCCTAAAACATCATACGAACTTAGTTGAATCCTCAAATCACCTCCAAACAACGCTAAAACCATGAATTATGCCCTAATTCAAGCCTAATGAACTTTAAAATTTCTAATTTCTACAATCAACTCCGGAACCTATCAAATCACGTCCGATTGACCTCAAATTTTGCACACAAGTCCTAAATGACATAAAAGAGGTATTCCAATTTTCAGAATCGGATTCCGACCCCGATATCAAAAAGTCAACCCCCCGGTCAAACTTCTCAAAAATAAAACTTCCGGCATTTCAAGCCTAATTCCTCTACGGACTTCCAAATAATATTCCGGACACGCTCCTAAGCCCAAAATCACCATACGGAGCTATTGGAATCATCAAAATTCAAATCCGAGGTCGTTTACACATAGGTCCATATCCGGTCCACTTTTCTAACTTAAAAATTTCAATTATGAGACTAAGTGTCTCATTTCACTCCGAGTTCCTTCCGGACTCAAACCAACTAACCCGATATAACATAATATAGCTGAATAACACAAAAAGAAGTAGGAATGGGGAAAACGGGGTTATAACTCTCGAAACGACCGGCCAGGTCGTTACATCCTCCCCTCTTAAACATCCGTTCGTCCTCGAACGGGTCTAGAAACATACCTGGAGTCTCGAATAGGCGTGGATATCTGCTCCGCATCTCCCGCTCGGTCTCCCAGGTGGCCTCCTCCACAGGCTGACCTCTCCATTGCACCTTCACTGAAGCTATATCCTTTGACCTCAACCTTCGAACCTGCCGATCCAAAATAGCCAGCGGCTCCACATCATAAGTCATATCACCCTCCAACTGAACTGTGCTGAAATCCAAAACATGGGACGGATCTCCAATATACTTTCGGAGCATGGAAACATGAAACACTGGATGCACACTTGACAAGCTGGGTGGCAAGGTAAGCTTATAAGCCACCTCCCTTATTCTCTGAAGCACCTCAAAAGGCCCAATGAACCGGGGGCTCAACTTGCCCCTCTTCCCAAACCTCATAACACCCTTCATGGGTGATACCTTCAGCAAAACCTTCTCCCCAACCATAAAATACACATCACGGACCTTCCTATCCACATAGCTCTTTTGCATAGATTGCGCTGTGCGAAGCCGCTTCCGAATCAATTTCACCTTATCTAATGCGTCCTCAACCAAGTCTGCACCTAAGAGCCTAGCCTCACCCGGCTCAAACTATCCAACTGGAGATCTACATCTCCTCCCATACAAAGCCTCGTACGGAGCCATCTGAATGCTCGACTGATAACTGTTGTTATATGCAAACTCCGCGAGTGGCAGAAACTGGTCCCATGAACCCCCAAAGTCAATGACACAAGCACGCAACATGTCCTCCAATATCTGAATAGTGCGCTTGGACTGCCCATCCATCTGAGGGTGAAAAGTTGTGCTCAACTCAACCTGAGTACCCAACTCTCTCTGCATGGCCCTCCAAAACTACGATGTGAACTGAGTACCCCTATCTGAAATGATGGAAATTGGGACACCATGCAGGCGAACGATCTCTTGGATGTAAACCTCAGCCAACCGCTCTGAAGAGTAAGTAGTACCAACTGGAATGAAGTGCGCAGACTTGGTCAGCAGATCCACAATAACCCAAATAGCATCGAACTTCCTCGAAGTCTGTGGGAGCCCAACTACAAAGTCCATAGTGATCCGCTCCCACTTCCACTCTGGGATCTCTAATATCTGAAGCAAGCCACCCGGTCTCTGATGCTCATACTTAACCTGCTAACAGTTTAGACACCGAGCCACAAACCCAACTATATCCTTCTTCATCCGCCTCCACCAATAGTGCTGCCGCAAATCCTGGTACATCTTTGCGGCACCCAGATGGATGGAATACCGCGAGCTGTGGGCCTCCTCAAGAATCAGCTCTCGAAGCCCATCTACATTAGGCACACATATCCGTCCCTGCATTCTCAGCACACCGTCATCACCTCTCCGAACCCTGTCCCAAAGAACAAGCAAGTGAGGGTCATCATACTGACGCTCCCTGATACGGTCATAAAAAGAAGACCTAGAGACCATACAAGCCAATACCCGACTAGGCTACGAAATATCCAATCTGACAAGCTGTCCTGCTAAGGTCTGAACATCTAATGCCAAAGGTCTCTCTGCTGCTGGAAGATATGCTAAACTCCTTAAACTCTCTGCCCGGCGACTCAAAGCATCGGCCACCACATTGACCTTCCCCGAATGGTACAAAATAGTGATATCATAGTCCTTAAGAAGCTCCAACCATCTCCGCTGACGCAAATTAAGATCCTTCTGCTTTAACAGATACTGCAGACTCTGGTGATCAGTATAGATCTCACAATGAACCCCATACAAATAATGATGCCAAATCTTTAAGGCGTGAACAATGGCTGCTAACTCAAGATCATGAACAGGATAGTTCTTCTCATGGGTCTTCAATTGGCGCGAGGCATAGGCAATTACCCTAGCCTCCTGCATCAAAACACAACCAATGCCTATCCTCGAGGCATCACAATACACGGTGTAAGAACCTGAAGTTGATGGCAGAACTAACACTGGAGCTGTGGGCAAAGCAGTCTTGAGCTTCTGAAAGCTCTCCTCATATTCATCCGAACACCTGAATGGAGCACCCTTTTGGGTCAATTTGGTCAAGGGCGATGCAATAGATGAAAATCCCTCCACAAAGCGACTATAGTAACCTGCCAAACCAAGAAAGCTCCTAATCTCCGTGGCTAAGGACGGTCTAGGCCAACTCTGCACCGCCTCTATCTTCTTTGGATCTACCTGAATACCCTCACTGGACACCACGTGCCCCAAGAATGCTACTGAACTGAGCCAAAACTCGTATTTGGAGAACTTTGCATAAAGCTTCTCCTCCCTCAATCTCTGTAATATAATCTTCAAATGTTGAGCGTGCTCCTCCTCGCTACGAGAGTACACCAGGATGTCATCAATGGATACAACAATGAATGAGTCCAAATAGGGATGGAATACACTGTTCATCAAATGCATGAACGCTGCTGGGGCATTGGTCAGCCCAAAAGATATCACCAAGAACTCATAATGGCCATATCGGGTCGTGAAAGCTGTCTTGAGAATATCTGAATCCTGAATCTTCAGCTGGTGATAACCGGACCTCAAATCAATATTGGAGAACACCCTCGCTCCCTGAAGCTGGTCGAATAAATCATCAATGCGAGGTAAAGGATACTTGTTATTGACAATGACCTTGTTCAACTGCCTGTAATCAATACACATTCTCATGGAACCATCCTTCTTCTTCACAAATAGAACCGGTGCACCCCAAGTTTGACATACTAGGCCGAATAAACCCCTTATCAAGGAGTTCCTGAAGCTGTTCTTTCAATTCCTTCAACTCCGCCAGTGCCATACAATACGGTGGAATAGAAATGGGCTGAGTGCCCGGCACCAAATCAATACCAAAGTCAATATCCCTGTTAGGAGGCATGTCCGGTAGGTTTGTAGGAAATATATCCGGAAAATCACGTACCACCGGAACAGAATCAATGACAGGAGTATCTGCACTAACATCCCTCACAAAAGCCAAATAAGATAGCAACCCTTCTCAACCATGCGCTGAGCCTTCAAATATGAAATCACCCTACTTGGTACATAATCTACAGAACCGCTCCACTCAACCCTCAGAATTCCCGACATAGCCAACGTCACCATCTTAGCGATACAATCTAGAACATCATGACATGGAGATAACCAATCCATACCCAATATCACATCAAAGTCAACCATACTGAGAAACAATAGATCTATTCGGGTCTCCAGACCCCCAATAGTCACCACACATGACCGATATACGCGGTCCACAATAATATTGCCCACATGAGTAGATACATGTACGGATGAAACTAAGGACTCACGGGGCATATCCAGAAAATAGGTGAAATACGAGGAAACATATGAATACATGGAACTAGGGTCAAATAATACTGAGGCATATCTGTTGTAAACTGAGACAATACCTGTAATCACAGCATCTGAAGCAATAACATCTGGTTTGGCAGGGAGAGCATAGAAACGGGCCTGACCACCCCTGATCTGCCTCCTCCTCTAGGGCGACCCCTAGCTGACTGACCTCCACCCTGAGCTGACTGGGCGGGTGGTGAGGTAACTGGTGCTGTAGTCAGAGGCTGACTCCTTTGCTTAGATAGACCTCTGTGATGACGAGGACACTGCCTCCACATATGCCCCAGCTCCCCACACTCAAAACAACTCCCTGATGCTGGCGGCGGAAACTGAAGGGAACCCCTAGCACCGTGATGACTGGTAGAAGAACCTGGCATGGAAGAGCCCTGAACAGGTGGAGCACGGGACAAACTCTGAACTGGAAGGGAACTAAGTGATGAGTGGCCCTGATGAGAAGTGTGAGAACCATGGCCAGATGATGTACCCCGATGAAATGGCCGAGCTGACTGAGCCTGTCTGAAATGACGACCTCTACCGTGCTGGAACTGACCCCCAAAAGGAGCACCGCTAAATCCACCCTGACCACGAGGCCTCTTGGCCTCCCGCTCAACCCTCTCCTGATCGCGAACCATCTCAATCTGCCGAGCAATGTCGACAACCTCATCAAAGGTAGCACCCGAAACTCGCTCCCTGGTCATGAGCAACTGTAGCTGATAAGTGAGGCCATCAATAAACCTCATGATCCTCTCTCTGTCCGTGGGAACCAACCAGATAGCATGACGGGCCAACTCGGAGAACCGCATCTCATACTGCATCACAAACATATTACCCTGGCGGAGCCACTCAAACTATCTACACAGCTCCTCTCTGCGAGATCGAGGCACGAACTTCTCCAAAAAGACCACAGAGAACTACTGCCAGTAAGGGGTGCTACGCCAACAGGCCTACGCCTCTCGTAAGTCTCCCACCATCTGAGTGTAGCCCCAGAAAACTGAAAGATAGTGAATGAGACCCCACAAGTCTCCAAAATACCAGTAGTACAGAGTATCCTCTGACACCTATCCAAAAAGTCCTGAGCATCCTCTCTCTCTGTGCCACTGAAAAGTGGTGGCTGAAGTCTCCCAAACCAGGCATAACAGGAACCACATAATCCTGAGCGACAGCAATCGGCTGGGCTGGTGGTAGCTCTAGTGTCTGAAGTCCCTGAATAACCTGCTCGGGTGTGCGAGCAACGGGAGTCTGAGTGCCTCCCCTGGCCTGAGAAGTGGTTGCGGCCGTCGAAATAGAGACCGCCTGAGCAAGGCCAGTACACGCTATCAGAATCTGAGCTAGGGCCTCCTGAAGGCCTGGAACCACAATAGGCACAGGTGGTGCCTGAGCTGGTGCATCAACAACTGGAACTTGATCCTCATCTGGGACAACCGGTGGATCTGTAGGTACTGCCCCAACTGCTGTACGGGCTGCACCTCTGCCCCTACCACGGCCTCTACCGCGGCCTCGGCCTCTCACGGCCCTGGTTGGCGGTACTGGTAGCTGGCCCTCCTGACCGGTAGCACGAGTCCTCACCATCTGTGAGAGAAGGGAACAACAAATGTTTAGTTACTAGAATCAACAGATTCGCATGACAAGAATTCAAGAATGTGGAGTTTTCTAAAGGTTCTGCAGCCTCTCGAAGATAAGTACAGACGTCTCCATACCGATCCGCAAGACTCTACTAAACCCGCTCATGACTCGTGAGACCTATGTAGCCTAGGCTCTGATACTAATCTGTCACGACCCAAAACTAATCCCTGTCGTGATGGCGCCTATTGGGGAACTAGGCAAGCTGACTCATTTCCAAAACAAATCGATATTTTCATTTTAAAGATAATTTCAAGGTTATTTTACATAAAACCTCCATTAAAAGAGTTCATATCAAAGAAAAAAATAGAAGTGCGAAAAAGAAAAGCCCGACATCGGGGTGTCACTAGTCATGAGCATCTGCTACAATCTGTCTAACAATATCAAGGCTAACTCATCCTGGAAAAATAGCTAAATACAACTAGAGGAAGATAAGATGGAGAAGAGCACGGGCTGCGAACGCCAAATAGCTACCTTGCTATCTCCAAGAAAATCGGCAACTAGAACACTCAATAACCGCTACCGTATCCAGCTACACCTAAATCTGCACACAAGGTGCAGGGAGTAATGTGAGTATGCCAACTCAGTAATTAACAACAATAAATAAAGACTGAGCATTAGTGATGAGCAATAAAGCATATAACGTTCATATCAGGAAATATTAGTAAAATACCACAGGCTTATAAAAATCAGGATTTGAATCAAATTATCTAGTTTAAACCCAATTCCAGTAAAAATCATTTAAAGACATTTTTTTCCCAACAGTTTTTCAAATAAAGGCTCAATGCAAAGGTGAGAAAAATGATGAAATTATAAACAGCCCCTCGGGCAAAACATCACTCATATACAGCCCCTCGGGCAAACCTCACAGTCACACGTGCCACTCGGGCATACCTCACAATCACTCATGCCTCCCACTCACCAAGCACTCGGCACTCGGCACTCGCACTCAGTAGGTATCTGCGCTCACTGGGGGTGTGTACAGACTCCGGAGGGACTCCTTCAGCCCAAGCGCTATAATCTGCACGGACAACTTACGTGCTATAATAATAAAGTATGCTGCAGACGGGCAGCCCCGATCCACACTCATCCTCACAATCAGGCCCTCGGTCGATATCAAACATAAATATGCTGCAGGCGGGCAGCCCCGATCCACACTCATCCTCACAAATCAGGCCCTCGGCCTCACTCAGTCATAAACCTCTCAAGCCATTCGGGCATTTTAGTAAAATAGGGCATTCGGCCCTAAACATTTATATGCATCAAAATAAAGTCAAGAAATTGAGTTATGCGATAAACAAGTATAAACATGACTAAGTATAGATTTTCAATCGAAAACAATGAGAGGATGGTAAGAAACAGCCCCTAAGGCAAGAAACAGCCCCTAAGGGTCCAAACAGCATTGGCATAAGGCCCAAACATGACATTCAACCCAATTTACGGAAATTCTTTCTAAAACATATAAGTATCAAATGGTTTCAACAAACTATGCAACTTTACAGTTGCTACGGGACGAACCAAGTCACAATTCCCCAACAGTGCACGCCCATACGCCCGTGACCTAGCATGTGCGTCACTAAAAATAGTAGAATGATACAAAATCTGGGGTTTCATACCCTCAGGACCAGATTTACAATCGTTACTTACCTCAAAACGTGAAACTTTTTACTCTGCTATGCCTTTGCCTCACAAACAGGCCTTTGAATGTCTCGAATCTAGTCACAAATAATTCGTTTCAGTCAATAAAATTTATTGGAAGTAATTCCATAAGAAAATACTAATTTTCATGAAAATATGAAATTTAGCTAAAAAATCGCCTGTGGGGCCCACGCCTCGGAACCCGACGAAAGTTACAAAATCCAAAAGCCCATTAACCACGAGTCTACCCATACCCATTTTACCAAAATCTGACCTCAACTCGACCCTCAAATCTACAAATCTTATTTCCAAATGTCTAAGTTCCAATCTCCGATTTACACCTCAAAATCTTATAATCTAGTCAGATTATTCGATGATAATTCAATATTATGGAGTAGAAATGATCACAAGGGACTTACCTCAAGTTTTCCTTGAAAATATATCAAAAATAGCCTCTCCTCAAGCTCCAATTTGTCAAAAATGGCAAATGGGACGAAGTCCCTGTTTTTATAATTCTGCCCAGACAACCTCGGTTCTGCCTCGATCTTGGCCTTCGATCGAGGTCCTCGATCCTGGCCCTTGATACTGGTTCTTGATCCTAGGTCTTCGATCATGTCTTCGACCCGGCCTTCGACCGTGACCCTCGACCCTAGGCTCGATCATGGCTTCGAACGTGGCCCTCGACTCTGGGCTCGATCATGGCTTCGATTGTGGCCCTCGACTCTGGGCTCAATCATGGCTTCGATCGTGGCCCTCAACCCTGTGCTCGATCTGGGCTCGATTCTGAGAGATTTCTGGGCTCGAATCTGGCAGAAGAAATTTCCAATAGAAGGAAATTGCAGCAGTTGTTGTAGTTCAATTTTTGATCCGTTAACCATCTGAAACTCACCCGAGGCCCTCGGGACCTCAGTCAAATATACCAACAAGTCCTAAAACATCATACAAACTTAGTTGAATCCTCAAATCACCTCAAACAACGCTAAAATCATGAATTATGCCCCAATTCAAGCCTAATGAACTTTGAAATTTCTAATTTCTACAAACAACTCCGGAACCTATCAAATCACGTCCGATTGACCTCAAATTTTGCACACAAGTGCTAAATGACATAACAAAGGTATTCCAATTTTCAGAATCAGATTCCGACCCCGATATCAAAAAGTCAACCCCCGGTTAAACTTCTCAAAAATAAAACTTTCGGCATTTCAAGCCTAATTCCTCTACGGACTTCCAAATAATATTCCGGACACGCTCCTAAGCCCAAAATCACCATACGGAGCTATTGAAACCATCAAAATTCAAATCTGAGGTCGTTTACACATAGGTCCATATCCGGTCCACTTTTCTAACTTAAAATTTTCAATTATGAGACTAAGTGTCTCATTTCACTCCGAGTTCCTTCCGGACTCGAACCAACTAAACCAATATAACATAATATAGCTGAATAAAACAAAAAGAAGTAGGAATGGGGAAAATGGGGTTATAACTCTCGAAACGACCGGCCGAGTCATTGCAGATTTGGTCCCATATTTTCCTGTGATTTAAAAGTTCTTGAGTTGATTTACTTGTCGTACTTTGTATTATTGCCATTTTTGTTGTATTTGTTGTGGTTATGTAGGAGGTTTCTGCCGTGCGGTTGTTATTATTGTGATGCACGAGGTTTCTGCCGTGCGGTTGTTATTTTGGGATGGCATGAGATTTCTGCCGTGCTATTATTGCTATTGATATTTGCACATGCGGCATGAAAAGGTGGGATATATATATGTGTGGGTTACGCATGTGGCGAGAGAAGGTGGGAGCATTATTATGCATGTGCGGCGAGACAAGGCGGGCATTTATGTTACTATTGCATACGTGGCGAGACAAGGTGGGCTGTGTCAGGGATTGATTTGTGACGATTTGTGTCCTGGGGGCATTCTTGTTGTTGATATTTGTGAAGTGGTATACATACCTATATGAGCTTTATCTTGTGAAAGCTGTGAGAAAATATTTTACGTGTTGTCCGTTCTTTTTCCTTATACTTATTTGCTTATATGGACTATGGTAGGACACTTGCACAAGCATACACGTAGTTAAGCACTTTTATCGGATAAGAGGTGTTCTTGATATTGTTGAGTATAGATGCTCACCCTTGTTTACTTGCCTTTGGCATGTGAGTCGTCAGTGCGGTTATGAGATGTTATGAGGGCACAGGATGCTAAGTGTTAGAGTTCAGGTATTGAGACCCGTGAGTTGTGATTTGTCCGGGGTTCGATACCTCGTGGAGTTGTTGACTAAAACTTGGTGTAAAAGTGATTGTAATTACTGAGTTATTACTTGTCCTTGCTGTATTCGTGATTCCGGATTTAGGTTGTGTTCCATTCACTTTGTCTGCGTCATTTTCATGATATTCCATTGATACTTGTTATTTCTTGCTTTAATGCTATTACTATATTGCGAGCCATATTGCATAGTCTTTATGTAGACATCATACTTCTGTTATTAATGTACTTATATCTGTTTAGTTTATTAGACCAGTGGGTGTCTTGACTGTTCCTCGTCACTACTCCTCTGAGGTTAGTCTTGATACTTACTGGGCACCGCTGTGGTGTGATCATGCTACTCTTCTGTACATTTTTGTGCAGATCCAGGTACTTGTTCGTTAGCTAGCTGTGTGGACTGTTGCTGTGGAGACTCAAGGTAAACCTGCTGCTGTGTTCGCAGGCTTCGGAGTCACCTTCCAATTTTCATTTTGCACTGTTTATTCTTATTTCTGGACAGTTGTATTTAGAAGTTTTCTAGCAAACACTCTGTAGAGCTTATGACTTGTACTGCCGGTTTTGGGAATTTTAAGAGATTCTATTTAAATAATGTTGTTGTTTTAATTATTGTTAGGCTTACCTAGTCCATAAGACTAGGTGCCATCACGATACCCAACGAAGGGAAAATTAGGTTGTGACAAGTTGGTATCAGAGCTCTAGGTTCATAGGTGCTACGAGTCATAAGCGAGTTCAGTAGAGTCTTGCGGATCGGTACGGAGACGTCTGTACTTATCTTCGAGAGGCTACGGAACAATAATTGCACTTCTTTCATTCCTATCGTGCGAGCTTATTGATCTCGGAGTTTGAACTTTTATCATTCCATTCTCTCACAGATGGTGAGGACATGAGCTGCAGTTATCGACGACGCTGCTCCCGGAGCAGGTATCGCTAGGGGTAGAGGCATAGGTTGACGAGGAGTACGTGCCGCAGCCAGAGCACCTACCAGAGCAGCAGTTGAGGAGCCGCCAGTAGTTCCAGTTGGGGAGCAAGTGCCGGAGGCGCCTGTTGTTACCCCCGGACTTCAGGAGACCTTAGCACAATTTCTGAGTATGTTTGGTGCATTGGTTTAGGCGGGGTTGATTTCGGTTCTACCAGCTACTTCACATACCGGGGGAGGAACCCAGACTCCCGCAGCCCACACCCCAGAGCAGCGAGTTCATGTTGGGCAGGTTCCAAGTGTCGTGGCGACACAACCTGTGGTTCTAGTTCAGCCCGTGGTCAGGGCAGCAACATCTGAGGAAGAGCATCTTAAACTTGCAAGGTTTAAGAAATATGACCCTCCTACATTTAGTGGTTTGGCTTCAGAGAGTGCATAGGGTTTTCTGGAGGAGTGTCACCGCATTCTCCGTACTCTGGGCATTATGGAGACGAGCGAGGTTGCTTTTACTACGTTCCATCTTAGGTGAGTGGCCTACCGGTGGTGGCGGGCATATGAGTTGGGTAGCCCAGCCGAGTTAGCTTCACTTACATGGGTTCAGTTTTCAGAGATGTTCCTGAGAGAGTTTGTACCTCAGTCCCTTCGAGATGCATGGCGCGCAGAGTTTGAGAAGCTGCGCCAGGGCACTATGTCAGTGTCAGAGTATGCCGTGAGATTCAGTGATTTGGCCAGGCATGCACCTGCTTTGGTCGCCACAGTTAGAGAGCGTGTCCGTAGATTCATTGAGGGACTCAGACTTGATATTCGGTTCAGCATGGCTCGGGAGTTAGAGTTAGATGTTTCGTTTCAACAGGTGGTAGGGATCGCTCACCGAGTTGAAGACATGTGGGACCAGGAGAGAGAAGATAGTCGAGGCCATGAGAGAGTGTACATGAGAGATTAGGAGAGAGAGGATAGGGAGGTGAGGAGGCCTCATAGACTGGAGAGATCTACTGGTCCTTATTTTGGAGGCAGGGTACGACATGGTAGAGGTTATGTGGGTCAGCCAGTTCAGTTTGCACTTCAGGCTTCGCACAGTGCTTCAGGTGCTCATGGGTCTCAGAGTACCCGTACCACACAGTTCCCACAGCCACGTCAGCAGAGAGGTTGCTTCGAGTGTGGAGATACCAGCTACAAGGTGAGAGATTGTCCTAGACTCCGGACAGGTGTGTCACAACGGAGTATTCAGTCGAGTAAAGGGCGCCCAAGAGGGGAAGGCCCAACCCGTTGATGTGTTTCATATAGTAGGCTTGAGGCCACTACGCCAGATGATGTCATACAGGTATGCTTTTGATTTGTTATAGAGGGGCACCATTCGTATTTTGATTCGGTTCTGCTTATCGGGGCGGGTTCCCGTATTTATTGTCCCACCTATGGGTGAGTTCATGACTTAGTATTATGTTAGATGTTTACCCCGTTGGGAGTTTCTATGAGTGATAGCCGTGTCTATCATTTATTTCTATTAATTATTGAAAGTTACGAGACTATAAGTGAATTCAAGTTGTCCATTATGGTAGGTTTGATGTGATTCCTGAGTAAATTTGGTTATAATTTGTGATTTGATACTCTATCGGGGTGAGAATTTAGCAAGTGTTTAGATTTTATTGGCAGAATTGAGGTAGTGGAAGATTTCTATTGCTATGATGTGTATTCGATTTGTGATTCAGAGTTGAGGGCGAAACCCTCGCGATTCCATGTGATTTGATATGTTTGAGTCGGGCTGTGTGCCGCAGTGGAAGGCTATACCAGGATGAGATCCTTATGATTTGTTCATGTACTTTGATTTTTCCTTTTGAATTGATTCATAGTATGATACTGTTAGAGAGTTGTGTATGTCGGGCATGTTTGATATTTCCCTTATGTGTTTCTCTTTACATATTCAGTCATTTTCATTCTGTGCTTCTCGAGTTTTAACTTGCAGGGTGTGTGCCCGGTGGTGTTAGTTGTGACTTGTTGATTCGGGTGTATAGTTAAGAGGTCTTCGTGTTTTCTTGCATCGTTGTCAGTGTTGTGGAGGTTTGAACAAGGTTCTAACGGATATGAGGCTAATTGCCGGTGATGGTTTTTGATTACGGGCAGCTATTGTGATCAGAAATGTTATTATGGGCCTATGTGTGGTGTGTCTTGTTGTGTGGTCATACCTTGTGGGTGTAGGCATGAGTTGTTACAGCTGGTTGAGACTGATACCGGTTATGGATTTAGAATCAGGTCTTTTGAAGATAAATGAAAGGTGAGAGTTTTGACTCTAAGGCTTATCGGTGTTGGCAAAAAGGATGAATTACAGTTGGGATGGTGTCATCAGGCTTATGTAGATTGGGGTGACGTGGAGTCGCCCGCGGGTGTATGTTGGATATGTACTTTCAGTGAATTTGAAAACTTCGAGGCGATTCTTAGCACGTTCGAGGACGAACGTTTGTTTAAGAGGGGAAGGATGTAACGATCCGGCCGGTCGTTTTGAGAACTTAAGTCTCGTTCGGTGGCATAAGACCCTGAGCAGCTTCATATTATGTGTGTTGACTTGCGTGGATGGCTAAATTCAGTTACCGGATGATTCAGAGCGATTTAGGACACTTAGTCCCTAAAACGGAAGCTTAAGTCTTAGGATTTTGACCGTAGTCGGATCTATGTGAAGACGACTCCAGAATGGAGTTCCGTTGGTTCCATTAGCTCCGTTGGGTGATTTTAGACTTAGGAGCGTGTCCGTACTATAAATCCGAGGTCTGTAGCTGATTTAGGTTTGAAATGGCGAAAGTCAATTTTTTGGAGATTTGGACAAGAAGTGGACTTTTTGATATTGGGGTGGGAATGCGATTCTGAGAGTTAGAACAACTCCGTTATGTTATTTGGGGCTTTCTTGCAAAATTTGACGTCATTCCGGGTTGATTTGATAGGTTTCGGCACGAGTTTTAGAAGTTGAAAGATTTGAAATTTATAAGTTTGATTCATGGTGTGATTCGTGGTTTCGACATTGTTTGATGTGACTTTAAGGCTCGACTAAGTTCGTATGGTGTATTAGGATTGGTTGGTATGTTTGGTTGAGGTCCCGAGGGCCTCGGGTGAGTTTTGGGTGCTTAACGGATTAAAAGTTTGATTTGTGTTACTGCTAAGTCTTCAGGCTTCTGGTATTTTCGCACCTACGAAGAAGAGACCGCGGGTGCGAGAGCGCACTTGCGGAGAGGCAAGCGCAAAAGCGGAAAAATGGAGGAGTACCAGGGGCTGCAGGTGCGAGGAAAATTCTGCATCTGCGATGCCCGCAGATGCGAAGATTGAGGCGCAGGTACGAAAAGAGCTGGACTTGACAGTCTCCGCAGGTGCGGAGAAATTGTGCGCATCAGTGGCTCCGCGAAAGCGGATTTTTGGCGCGTAGAAGCGAGAGGAAGCGCAGGTGCGATTGGATATGCACACTTGCGGTCGCGCAAATGCGGCTATTTATGCGCAGGTGCGGTCAGGCCTGGGCAGAAAAGAGAAATCCGAGGGTTTGGTTTCATTCTTCATTTTTGGACTTGAGAGCTCGGAATTTGGAGATTTGTCAAGGGTTTTTCAAAGGAAACTTTGGGGTAATGATTCCTAACTCATTTTTTGTTGTTTTCCATTAATCCATAGTTGTTTTCTCCATTTAGTTTCGGGTTTGGATTGAAAATTTAGGAAAAATGGGAAGAAGTTCTTCAACTAAGAGTTTTGAGTTTTGATTGGGATTTAGACATCGGATTTGGATAATTTTGATACGAGTGAACTCGCGAGTGAATGGGTGTTCGTATTTTATGACTTTTACCCGATTCCGAGACGTGGGCCCGGGTCGACTTTTTAGGGCGAATTTCAGAATTTTTATTAAATATTGATTTCATTGATTAGATAAGTTTATTATTGTGTATTCATGTTATGCAATTGTGTTTGGCTAGATTTGGGCCATTCAGAGTCGGATAATTGAGGAAATGACATTCTTACGGACTGTTTGAGCTTGGTTCGAGGTAAGTATCTAGCCTAACCTTGTGTGGGGGATTTTCCCCTTAGGATTTGAGTCTTCTATGTTGATTTGTAGTCCATGCACGCGAGGTGACGAGTGCGTGCTCGGACTTATTTGTAAAAAGTTGGCCTTTTATTAAGTTCCTATTTACTAGTTTCACCTCTACATGCTTTAATTAGAATTAATTTCTTTCAGGATTCACTCTTATTGCCTATTGGACTCTTATTTGACCTAACTGAAGATTCTTTTTACCTCCTCTATTGTCATGCTATCTTTTCATAACTGCTTATCTTTATTTGAAATTATTATTATATCATCTTATAATTTGTTTAGTCTTAATTGAGGTTATGATTATTTTTCCGCTGTTATCCTTAATTGAATTGTTGAATATCTTTCGTAATTTTCTCAACCTTAAAAGAAGTTTAGATATCCTATATCTTAGTCGACTTGTTTTATTTGGCATTACTGGATTCGTGTTAGCTTCCCTGTTGTTGAAGTGTATATTATGGGATCCGTTGCTACACCTTAGTTTTCCCTTTGTTGAGTTATTCGCTTTACGCCTAAAATTTCAGACTGTGGTTATTCCTTGTGATTTTGTCACACATTTTCCTGTGATTTAAAAGTTCTTGAGTTGATTTACTTGTCGTACTTTGTATTATTGCCATTGTTGTTTTATTTGTTGTGGTGATGCACGAGGTTTCTTCCGTGCGGTTGTTATTATTGTGATGCACGAGGTTTCTGCCGTGCGGTTGTTGTTATGGGGTGGCACGAGGTTTCTGCCGTGCTATTGTTACTATTGATATTTGCACATGCGGCGTGACAAGGTGGGATATATATATATATGTGTGGGTTGCGCATGTAGCGAGACAAGGTGGGAACATTATTATACACATGTGGCAAGATAAGGCGAGCATTTATGTTACTATTGCACACGTGGTGAGACAAGGTGGGCTGTGTCAGGGATTGATTTGTGATGATTTTTGGCCTGGGGGCATTCTTTTTGTTGATATTTGTGAAGTGGTATACATACCTATGTGAGCTTTATGTTGTGAAAGCTGTGAGAAAATATTCTACGTGTTGTCCATTCTTTTTCCTTATGCTTATTAGCTGATATGGACTATGGTAGGACACTTGCACAAGCATACACGTAATTAAGCACTCTTATCGGATAAGAGGTGTTCTTGATATTGTTGAGTATAGATGCTCACCCTTGTTTACTTGCCTTCTATGTGAGAATTGCTCTATTGGCACGACATCCTACGGAGGGAATTTTAGGTCGTGACAACTGGTTTCCGAGCTCTAGGTTCATAGGTGTCATGAGTCACAAACAGGTTTAGTAGAGTCTTGCGGATCGGTACGGAGACGTCTGTACTTATCTTCGAGAGGCTATGGAACTTATAGGAAATATTCACTTTTTTGACTCTCTATCATGCGACATTGATTTAGCTTGAAACATATATCTTATATTCCTTTGTATCCACTCGTGTATGACATTGCACACTCGGTATCAGTTATGCGTCGATGGTTCCTGATGCCGTAGATGGACTATGAGGGAGCCAGAGATGCTCAAACATTGCCTCAACGTGTGGTTCCGACTGAAGATACAGGCGTATTGAGAGATCACCTAGTGAATCATGCGGGGGTGCAACGGACGTTGGCGTCTGGTTGATTTATACAAGCTGTGAAGGTTATTATTGTTGATCATATGATGTTATGACCTATGACTTCGTGTCGTGTGGGGGGAGTCCACTACCAATGGGTGGATTGCGGGGTCATGTGTTATATCAGTTTTTGCCTGAAATGTATATATGTGGTACTGAAAGGTTCCCTAAAATTTACACATGTTTAAGACTTGAGATTTTGTAGAGGATAAGGTTGGGACTTGCGGTATGTCCGCTTCCTTAATAATCCTATACTTTAATACCAAAAGAGTTATAGAAACAACTCTAAATTTGTAGAAGGTCTACTCAGCGTGGACGTCACTGTTGCGGATTTTGGGGTGCTTCGGAGGAAGTACACTTGTTGAAGAGAGTCTGGACTATGTGGTTCGTGATAAGATTTGTCTGTATGGAGCTCTACTTTTGTGATCGTTGTGTATAAATAGGGGTAAGGGTTACCCTAAATAAGAATCGAAGAGTATGTTAAGAAATTTGTCAGCTCAATAGTGTTGAGTCAGCATAACAAAAGAAGAAATTTGCCTTTGGAGAGATAATTCTCCACCAGTGTTCGTGGCAAGCCTATGAAGAGGGCAGACCAACCAATGCAACACCGCCCACTTGGCTCAGTTCTCAGAAACGCTTTTGAAAGAGTTTATTTCCCGGACTCTCCGTAATGCGTGGCGCATAGGGTTTGAACGGTTGCGTCAGGTCACCATTGATGGTGTCAGAATATGCCATCAAGTTCAATAAGTTAGCCCCTCATACTCCTACTTTGCTTCCTACAGCCAGAGGGCGAGTCCACAGACTCATTAAAGGACTCAATTATGATTGTAAAATTTTGTACGACTCGGGAGCTACAAGCTGATACTTCATTTCTGCTAATTATACAAATTACCAAGATATTAGAATGTGTTCGGGGTGAGGAAAAAGGAAACTAAGGAGACCAAGACGTCTCGAGGTTCTGGGGGATTCAGTGGATTCTACTCTGCAAGTATAAATCATTATGGCGGGGGCTCGAGCAATCGGCCAGCCCAGTCCGCGCATCGGATTACTCGGGGTGCTCTAGTAAGTTCTTTTAATGCACCACCGACATGAGTTCCTACAATGGTTATTCCAGTTATCTGGCACAGACTCAATATGAGCATACTAACCCGCAAAGGGGTTGTTATGAATACGGTGATACTAGGCACATCATGAGAAAATTGTCCCAAATTTGGGAGAGACTTATTTCATCAAAGCACTCAGGCTACGTGCCCCATTGCAGTTACTACACCACGCAAACGACCAGTTAGGGGTGGAGGGCAGACGGGTAGAAGGCATCCTAGAGGTGGAGACCCAGCCGTTGTTATATTTGTTTTATGGTATGGCGGAGGTCGCTACATTAGTTGATGTCATTACACGTACGACCTTGATATAATATAAAGGAATAATTTCCTTAACTTGATTTAGTTCTGAGTATCGAGACGAGTCCTCATATTATGCTCCACTTATGAGTGAGTTTCATAATTCTATAATCTACTTATGTGTTTACTCCTGTTGGGAGATTCCATGGAGATAACTACGCCTATCATTCCATGTTGGTCACTAATAAGACCTGTGAGGCTAAATGTGGTTTTCTGTTACTCATTTTGGTAAGTTTTGATGTAATTTACGGATAATTAATTACAAATTGTGAATTATATGCCCTATCGGTGTGGGGTTCATTATGTGTTGTGATTTTCTTTTTTAACGGAAATTATTTAGAAGGAGCAAATGAAAAGTTTCGATTGGCACGATGTGCATATTACTTGTGATTCAGAACCGAGGACGAGATCCTCACATTTTAATATAAACTGATATGTTTAAACGAGGGCTACGAGCTGTGGTGGAAGTTATATAAGGACGAGATCCTTGTGAGGAAAATTCTTGTGTTTAAGTTCTCCCTTGTGAATTTTAATTTGTACTATAGTACTAATAGGGAGTCATGCCTGTTAGGCTTATTTGAAAATTCTATATGAAATTCTCTATGCATACTTGCCAATTTTGTGTTGTAATTATTGAGTTTTAACCTACGAGGTAGGTTCCCACCCAGTTGACGTTAAATGTGACTCATTAATTCGGGTAAATAATTATGAGGTCTTCATGCCTTGTATCTCGTTATCAGTATTGTGAAGGTTTAAAATGAGATTTTTGTTAACATGAAGTTAATTGACAATTTTATAATTGATTATGAACAACTATTAAGACCAGATTGACCCAGAAGGGTGCTCCGTTCATATGGGCCGAGGAATGTGAGGAGAGCTTCCAAAAGCTCAAGACAACTGTGACTACAACCCCAATGTTGGTATTACCTATAGGTTCAGGATCTTATATTGTGTATTGTGATGCGTCGCATATTGACCTCGGTGCAGTGTTGATGCAAGATGGTAGGGTGATTGCCTACGCGTCCAGACAATTAAAGGTCCATGAGAAGAATTATCCTGTACACAACCTTGAGTTAGCAGCTATTGTTCATTCCTTAAAGATTTGGCGGCATTATTTGTACGGTGTCCATTGCGAGGTCTACACCGATCAGCAAAGTCTACAACATCTATTTAAATAGAAGGATCTTAATTTGCGGCAGCGGAGATGGTTGGAGTTGCTTAAGGATTATGATATCACCATTCTCTATCATTTTGGGAAGGCTAATGTAGTGGCCAATGCCTTGAGTCGTAAGGCAGAGAGTTTGAGCAGCTTAACATATTTACCGGTAGCAGAGAGGCATTTAGCCTTGGATGTTCAGTCCTTGGCCAACCAGTTTGTTAGAATGGATGTTTACGAGTCGAGCCGAGTTTTGGCTTGTGTGGTTTCTCAGTCTTCTCTTTATGACCGTATCAGGGAACGTCAGTATGATGACCCCCATCTTCTTGTCCTTAAGGACACAGTTCAGCATGGCGATGCCAAGGAAGTCACTATTGGAGATGAAGATGTATTACGGATGCAAGGCAGGCTATGTGTGCCAAATATAGATGGTTTGTGCGACTTGATTTTCCAGGAGGCTCACAGTTCGCGGTACTCCATTCATCCGTGTACTGCAAAGATGTATCAAGACTTGATACAACACTATTGGTGGAGGCAGATGAAGAAAGACATAGTGGAATATGTAGCTCGGTACCTAAATTGACAGCAGGTGAAATATAAGCATCAACGACCGGGTGGATTGCTTCAGAAGTTGGAAAATCCAGAATGAAAATGGGAGCGAATAACTATGGATTTCATTGTTGGGCTCCCACGAACTCGGAGAAAGTTTGATGCAGTTTGGGTGATTGTGGATAGATTGACCAAGTCAGCTCATTTCATTCCTGTGATTACTACTTACTCTTCAGAGCAGCTGGCTCAGGTATATATTTGCGAGATTGTCAGACTTTACGGTGTACCGATATCTATCATCTCTGACCGGGGTACACAGTTTACCTTACGGTTTTGGAGGGCTGTACATCGAGAGTTAGGTACTCGTGTAGAGTTGAGTACAACATTTCACCCTCAGACGGACGGGAAGTTCGAATGCACTATTCAGATACTAGAGGATATGCTTTGTGCGTGTGTGATAGATTTGGGGGGTGCTTGGGATCGGTTCTTACCACTTGCGGAGTTTGCTTATAACAACAGTTACCAGTCAAGCATTCAGATGGCTCCGTATGAGGCCTTGTATGGTAGGCGGTGCCGGTCCCCAGTGGATTGGTTCAAACCGGGCGAGGCTAGGCTATTGGGTACAGACTTGGTTCAGGATGCCTTGGAAAAGGTTAAGTTGATTCATTTGTGAGGATGAATGTGGATCGGGGCTTCCCTCCTGCAGCGTACTTTATTATTATCGCACGTGAATTGTCCGTGCAGATTATAGCGTTTGGGATGAAGGATCTCCTCCGGAGTCTGTACACACCCCCAGTGAGCACAGGTACCTACTGAGTGCGAGTGCCGAGTGCTGAGTGATTGTGAGGTATGCCCGAGTGGCAAGAGTGATTGTGAGGTATGCCCGAGTGGCAAGAGTGACTGTGAGGTTTGCCCGAGGGGCTGTTTATGATTTCATCATTTTTACTCACATTTGCATTGAGCCTTTGTTTGAAAAACTGTTGGAAAAATGTCTTTAAAATGATTTTTACTGGAACTGGGTTTAAACGAGATGTTTGATTCAAATCCTGATTTTTAAGAGCATGTGGTATTTTGCTGAGATTTCCTGATATGAACGTTACATGCTTTATTGCTCGTCACTACTGCTCAGTCTTTATTTATTGTTGTTACTTACTGAGTTGGCATACTCACGTTACTCCCTGCACCTTGTGTGCAGATTCAGGTGTAGCTGGACACGGTAGCTGTTATTGAGTGTTTTGGTTACAGTTTTTTCTTGGAGATAGTAAGGAAGCTGTTTGGCGATCGCAACCCCTGCTCTTCTCCCTCTTATCTTCCTCTAGTTGTATTTAGCTATTTTCCAGGCTAAGTTAGCCTTGGTATTGTTAGACAGATTATAGTAGATGCTCATGACTAGTGACACCCCGATGTCGGGCTTTTCTTTTCCGCACTTCTGTTTTTATTTGATTTGAACTCTTTAAATGGAGGTTTTTACCTTGAAATTATCTTTGAAATGAAAATATCATTTTGTTTTGGAAATGAGTCGGCTTGCCTAGTTCCACGATAGGCGCCATCGCGACAGGGTTAGTTTTGGGTCGTGACAATTGGTCGTGCGGGTCCAGGTATTTATACCATAGCGCGTGAGTTGTCCGCGTAGCACGTTAGTTGACCGTGCAGATACAGGTATTGCTATTGATTGAGTGAGTCCGAAGGCCTGGTTGTGAGGATATTAATACCATAGTACGTGAGTTATCCCGTAGCACGTGAGTTGACTGTGCGGGTCCTGGTATTGATACCATAGCGCGTGAGTTGTCCGCGTAGCACGTGAGTTGACCGTGCGGATCTAGGTATTGATATAATGGCACGTGAGTTGTCCGTGCTTAGCGCTTGGGCTTTGGGAGCCCCTCCGGAGTCTGTACACACCCCCAATGAGCGCAGAGAGTTGAGTGTTTTGAGTATTGAGTGCTGAGTGCGAGTGATGAGTGATGGAGTGACATTGCTGTGAGGTTGTGTTTATTTGTGTTGTTGCTGCATTTATCTGTTAAACTTCTTTGTGGCATTTACAGAGTTATGGAATTTACCTATTTATTTCTATTTATATTTAAATTGTAAAAATAAATAATTGGACTGTTTTACTTAGCTCGTCACTATTGCTCAGTTCCTTAGTTATTTCTGTTACTTGCTGAGGTGGTTGTACTCATGCTACACCCTGCACTTTATGTGCAGATTCAGGTGAGTTAGAGCGCGGCGATCGTTGAGTTCAGGCCGGGTATCTATTGAGATTGCAAGGTAGATGCTAGCGTCCGTAGGACCTTGTTACTCCTTTTATCATTTCTTCTTTTGGATTGTATTGACAGTTAGACAGTTTCATTTCTTAGTTCATAGATTTAGACGCTCATGACTTAGTGACACCCCGATGTTTGGGGCTCGTTTCCGTATTTTCTATAATTATATTTAGAGTTGATTTAGTTTATGAAAAATTCAAATATTGAAATGTTTTATTAAATTCTTATAATCGGTTTAGTAGAAATATTTTGGAAAGTAGGCTTGCCTTGTAACACGATAGGTGCCATCACGACCACGGTTAGATTTTGGGTCATGACAAGTTGGTATCAGAGCGCTAGGTTACATAGGTCTCACAAGTCATGAGCAGGTTTAGTAGAGTCTTGCGGTTCGGTACGGAGACGTCTGTACTTATCTTCGAGAGGCTGCAGAACCTTTAGGAAAACTTCACATTCTTGAATTCTTTTCGTGCGGTATTGATTCAGCTTGAAGTGTAACTATTTGATTTCCTTCCACGCATTTGTATGCAAACATGAGCGCTCAGTATCAATTGTGCATCGACGGCTTGTGATTCCCTGGATGATGGCGAGATGTAAATTTTTATGCGTTGATGTTGGGCCAGTCTGGGGGACATGAGGTTGGTTTTTGACTATAGCTTGAGCACTGAGGTGTTGATTGTGTGAGCACGTGCTTGTGGTACTTTTGGAGATATTTAAGAGAGTATTCAGCGGCTTATGAACCTTAGGGCGGTGTGGTTTTATGCTTGGGTCTCGTGTGGTGAGTCTGGGTTGAGGATTATGGCGTTATGGCGGGGCAAAGTATCAATTTGAAGGTAATTCAGAAGGGACTCGGGTAGATAGGACAACTCGGTAGTAGGTTGGATCGGCATGGTAATGTGTATGATTAGTTCTTTGGGTGTGTATGAGGTAATGAGTTCTATAGGTGTTTTGTGACAATGTCCTTGGGTTTTTGGTGGCCTGTGTAGCTTGGTTGAGTTAGAAGGATTCAGTCCTGACGGATTAGTTTTGAGCCATTGGGGTTCTCTGGCAGTTGGACGACCCAATTACAGAGGAAACTCTGCCAAAATGTTTACGAATTTGTAAAGAAAGCCAACTTTTAAGGGCCATAAGTAAGTTGAAATTTTGGAAAGGAAGTATGAGATTGATGTAGTCATGAGTTCCTATGTATAATGGTTGGAGGTATAAGGATAACTCTATTCTTAGAAGTGACTTGTGAAACATTCGAGGATGAATATTCTTAAGTGGGGGAGAATGTAACACCCCGAAAAATTTTGAAGTACTTAAGCGCTATTAAGAAAGTCGATGTGCACTAATTATATTATTTTGTATGAAGACGAGGTCTATTAATGGAATGGATAATAAGTGTACGAGTCATATTATAAGTGATGTGGGGTCTAGGGAGAGCCCTCAGTGCAAGTCAAGTTGAGAATTTCATGATAGACTAAAGTTGCAAATGAGTACGCACAAGACCAAACTTTAGACGAGCATATATACAAATATATAAGGAGTTATGTGGTGGATGACCTATAAAATTAAGGTTATTTGAGTATAGTTTCTAACGCTTCAAACCGTTTGTCATTTGGACATTCCTACAAGAAGTTATGATCAAATTACCAAAGGCTGGCGGAGGAGCCTGCGGATGCGAAGCATCCGAGGCCGCGTCCGAAAGAGAGGCTGGCAGTGAAGTTCTGCCATAGCGTCCAGGTCCGCATCCGACCTTCAAAGAGGAGTGAAGTGGGGATGCGAAGCATCTCCGAAACCCAGAAATCTGGGCCTATAAATACAAGGTCGGGTAAAGAGGGTATTTTGTGTATTTGGGGGTTAGGGTTCTTGAAGTGAAGGGGCGATTTTGAACTCAAGTCAAGTCCAATCAATCAAGGTAAGTTGTTAATGATGTTTTGGGTTGATTATCACTCAATATACATGAGTTCTAACATCATTTTTACATCCAAATACAAGATTTCATCATCAAATCCTCAAGAACACAAAAATCACCAAAGTTGTGATTTTTCAAGATTGATCTACTAGAGGTAATTCCAATGCTTCAAACTCATTTATTATGAGTAGTTAGAAGTATTTGAAGCATTTGTTACAAGTTTTAATTGTTGAAAGATTGGATTATAAAACTCTAGTTCATGGCATGAATAGTACTTTTGAGAAAATAAGAGAGAAGGTGAATGGTAATCTTGGCGATGAAATTTATGAATACAATGAACCTATGGGATTTGTTACTAATATTGGTCCCAATGGATGTTGATATTGTAGATTGAAGTTGCTTAGTATAGTAGATCGTTATATTATCATTAAGGGGTGAATTTCAGTTTCGGATCGTTGGCATTGAATTGAGGAGACAAGAAGGCATTCAGAGATGGATACGCACGGAGTGGAAATTTTCTGAGTATTGATTAGCTTGCTCGACGTTGGGTTCATCTTGTTGAGGTAAGTAACAATTTTAACTCTGGCTTTGAGGGTATAAACCCGAAGATTTGACATCACGTGAGGCTGTGAGGCCTAATGGTTATTATCTGTGGTTATGTGTTTATTGTTGTTGAACTTGTTTGTCTTCATGTTAGAGATCATGCTTAGGCTTTATTCATGCTCACATTATTTGTACTCAATCCTAGAAATGATTGTACATGTTTACCTCAGTCTCTATTATTTGATAATATGCGGTGATACTTGATGTGGGCTGTGTTCCCTTATTTTTTTGGTGATGATGAGGCTAGTGAGGTACATGATTGAGTGAGGCCGAGGGCCTGGTTGTGAGGATATTAATACAATAGCGCGTGAGTTATTCGCGTAGCACGTGAGTTGACCGTGCAGATCCAGGTATTGATATTGATTGACTGAGCCCGAGGGCCTGGTTGTGAGAATATTAATACCATAGAGCGTGAGTTGTCCGCGTAGCACGTGAGTTGACCGTGCGGGTCCAGGTATTTATACCATAGCGCGTGAGTTGTCCGCATAGCACGTGAGTTGACCGTGCAGATCCAGGTATTGATATTGATTGAGGGAGTCTCAGGGCCTGGTTGTGAGGATATTAATACAATAGCGCGTGAGTTGTCCGTGTAGCATGTGAGTTGACCGTGCGGGTCTAGGTATTGATACCATAGCGCGTGAGTTGTTCGCGTAGCACGTGAGTTGACCATGCGGATCCAGGTATTGATATAATGGCACGTGAGTTGTCCGTGCTTAGCGCTTGGGCTTTGGGAGCCCCTCCGGAGTCTGTACACACCCCCAGTGAGCGCAGAGTGTTGAGTGTTTTGAGTATTGAGTGCTGAGTGCGAGTGATGAGTGATGGAGTGACACTGCTGTGAGGTTGTATTTATTTGTGTTGTTGCTGCATTTATCTATTAAACTTCTTTGTGGCATTTACAGAGTTATGGAATTTACCTATTTATTTTTGTTTATTTTTAAATTGTGAAAATAAATAATTGGACTGTTTTACTTAGCTCATCACTATTGCTCAGTTCCTTAGTTATTTTTGTTACTTGCTGAGGTGGTTGTACTCATGCTACACCCTGCACTTTATGTGCAGATTCAGGTGAGTTAGAGCGCGGCGATCGTTGAGTTCAGGCCGGGTATCTATTATGATTGCAAGGTAGCTGCTAGCGTTCGCAGGACCTTGTTACTCCTTTTATCATTTCTTCTTTTGGATTGTATTGACAGTTAGACAGTTTCATTTCTTAGTTCATAGATTTAGACGCTCATGACTTAGTGACACCCCGATGTTTGGGGCTCGTTTTCGTATTTTCTATAATTATATTTAGAGTTGATTTAGTTTATGAAAAATTCACATATTGAAATGTTTTATTAAATTCTTATAATCGGTTTAGTAGAAATATTTTGGAAAGTAGGCTTGCCTTGTAACACGATAGGTTTCATCATGACCATAGTTAGATTTTGGGTCGTGACAGTTTCGGCACGAGTTTTAGAAGTTGAAAGATTTAAAATTTATAAGTTCAATTCATAGTGTGATTCGTGGTTTCGACGTTGTTTGATGTGACTTTAAGGCTCGACAAAGTTCGTATGGTGTATTAGGATTGGTTGTTATGTTTGGTTGAGGTCCCGGGGGCCTTGGGTGAATTTCGGGTGCTTAATGGATTAAACGTTTGATTTGTGTTACTGTTGAGTCTTTAGGCTTCTGGTATTTTCACACCTGCGAAGAAGAGACCGCAGGTGCGAGAGCGCACGTGCGGAGAGGCAAGCGCAAAATTGGAAAAATGGAGGAGTGCTAGGGGTCGCAGGTGCGAGGAAAAATTCCGCATCTGCGATGCCCGCAGATGCGAAGATTGAGGCACATGAGCGAGAAGTGCTGGACTCGACAGACTCCGCAGGTGCGGAGAAATTATGCGCATCAGCGGCTCCGCAGAAGCGAATTTTTGGCGCGCAGAAGCGAGAGAAAGCGCAAGTGCAGTTTGACATGCGCACCTGCGGTCGCGCAGATGTGGCTAATTATGCGCAGGTGTGGTCACGCCTGAGCAGAAAAGAGAAATTTGAGGGTTTGGTTTCATTTTTCATTTTTGGACTTGAGAGCTCGGAATTTGGCAATTTTTCGAGGGTTTTTCTGAGGGAACTTTGGGGTATTGATTCCTAACTCGTTTTTGGTTGTTTTCCATTAATCCATAGTTGTTTTCTCCATTTAGTTTCGGATTTTTGGGGTTGAAATTGGGAAAAATTGGAAGAACTTCTTCAATAAAGATTTTGAGTTTTGAAAGGGAATTTGTGGTCGGATTTGAGTAATTCTTATATGGTTGGACTCGTGAGTGAATGGGTGTTCGTATTTTGTGATTTTTACCTGATTCCAAGATGTGGGCCCGGGTCGACTTTTAGGGCAAATTTCGGAATTTTTATTAAATATTGATTTCATTGATTATATAAGTTTTTTATTGTTATAATCATGTTATGCAATTATGTTTGGTTAGATTTAGGCCATTCAGAGTCGGATAATTGAGGAAAGGACATTCTTACGGACTGTTTGAGCTTGGTTCGAGGTAAGTATCTGGCCTAACCTTGTGTGGGGGATTTCTCCCTTTGGATTTGAGTCTTCTATGTTGATTGTAGCCCGTGTGCACGAGGTGACGAGTGCGTGCACAGACTTATTTGTGGAAAGTTGGCCTTTTAGCGTTCTTAGGTCCTTGTATTCATTGAATATGCAGTTGTTCTTGTTATGATTATATATCTTAATTAAAAGATTCATATCTACCTGCTTAATTAGAATAAATTACTTCATGATCTACTATTATCGTTACTTGATTCATATGTGCCTTAATTGAAACTGTTATCTCTTTTATAGCCATGCTATCTTTTCATAACTGCTTATCTTTATTTGAAATTTATATTATTTCATCCTATAGTTATTCACTCTTAATTGAGGTTATGATTATTTTTCCGCTGTCATCCTTAATTGAATTGTTGAATATCCTTCGTAATTTCCTCAACCTTAAAAGAAGTAGACATCTTATATCTTGGTCGACTTGTTTTAGTTGGCATTACTGGATTCGTGTTAGCTTCCCTGTTGTTGAAGTGTATATTGTGAGATTCGTTGCTACACCTTAGTTTTCCCTTTGTGGAGCTATTCGCTTTACGCCTACCATTTCAGACTGTGGTTATTCCTTGTGATTTGGTCCCACATTTTCCTGTGATTTAAAAGTTCTTGAGTTGATTTACTTGTCGTACTTTGTATTATTGCCATTGTTGTTGTTGTATTTGTTGTGGTGAGGCACGAGATTTCTGCCATGCGGTTGTTATTATTGTGATGCAGCGGTTGTTGTTATGGGGTTGCACGAGGTTTCTGCCTTGCTATTGTTACTATTGATATTTGCACATGCGTCATGACAAGGTGGGATATATATATATATGTGTGGGTTGTGCATGTTGCGAGACAAGGTGGGAACATTATTATGCATGTGTGCTGAGACAAGGCGGGCATTTATGTTACTATTGCATACGTGGCGAGACAAGGTGGGATGTGTCAGGGATTGATTTGTAATGATTTATGGCCTGGGGGAATTCTTGTTGTTAATATTTGTGTAGTGGTATACGTACCTGTATGAGTTTGATCTTGTGAAAGCTGTGAGAAAATATTCTACGTGTTGTCCGTTCTTCTTCTTCCTTATGCTTATTTGCTGGTATGGACTATGTTAGGACACTTGCACAAGCATACACGTAGTTAAGCACTCTTATCGGATAAGAGGTGTCCTTGATATTGTTGAGCATAGATGCTCACCCTTGTTTACTTGCCTTCTATGTGAGAATGACTCTATAGACACGTGAGTCGTTAGTATGGTTATTAGGTGTTATGAGGGCACATGATGGCAAGTGTTAGGGTTCTGGTATTGAGACCCGTGAGTTTTAAATTGTCCGAGGTTCAGTACCTCGTGAAGTTGTTGACTAAAACCTGATGTAAAAGTGGTTGTAATTACTGAGTTATTACTTGTCCTTGCTGTATTCGTGATTCCGGATTTAGGTTGTGTTCCATTCACTTTGTCTGCGTCATTTTCATGATATTTCGCTGATACTTGTTGTTTCTTGCTTTGATGCCATTACTATATTGTGAGCCATATTGCATAGTCTTTATGTAGACATCATACTTCTGTTATTCATGTACTTATATCTGTTCAGTTTATTAGACCAGTGGTTGTCTTGACTGTTCCTCGTCACTACTCCATCGAGGTTAGTCTTGATACTTACTGGGCACTGCTGTGGTGTGCTCATGCTACTCTTCTGCACATTTTTGTGCAGATCCAGGTACTTGTTCGTTAGCTAGCTGTGTGGACTGTTGCTGTGGAGACTCAAGGTAAACCTGCTGCTGCGTTCGCAGGCTTCGGAGTCACCTTCCATGTTTTGTTTTGCATTGTTTATTCTTATTTCTGGACAGTTGTATTTAGAAGTTTTCTAGCAAATACTCTGTAGAGCTTATGACTTGTACTACCGGTTTTGGGATTTTAAGAGATTCTATTTAAATAATGTTGTTGTTTTAATTATTGTTAGGCTTACCTAGTCCCTAAGACTAGGTGCCATCATGATACCCAACTGAGGGAAAATTGGGTCGTGACAAGTTAGTATCAGAGCTCTAGATTCATAGGTGCTACGAGTCATAAGCGAGTTTGGGTATAGTCTTGCGGATCGGTACGGAGATGTCTGTACTTATCTTTGAGAGGCTACAGAACTTTTAGGACAATCTCACTTCTTTCATTCCTATCGTGCTAGCTTATTGATCTCGGAGTTTGAATTTTTATCATTCCATTCTCTCACAGATGGTGAGGACATGAGCTACAGTTATAGACGACACTGCTCTTGGAGCAGATATCGCTAGGGGCAGAGACAGAGGTCGATGAGGAGTACGTGTTGCAGCTAGAGCACCTACCAGAGCAGCAGTTGAGGAGCCGCCAATAGTTCCAGTTGGAGAGCAGGTACTGGAGGTGCCTGTTGTTACCCCCGGACTTTTGGAGACCTTAGCACAGCTCCTGAGTATGTTTGGTGCATTGGCTCAGGCGGGGTTAATTTCGGTTGCACCATCTACTTCACATACCGGGGGAGGAACCCAGACTGTCGCAGCCCACACCCCAGAGCAGCGAGTTCATATTGGGTATGTTCCAGGTGTCGTGGCAACACAACCTGTGGTTCCAGTTCAGCCCGTGGTTAGGGCAGCAGTATCTGAGGAAGAGCAGCTTAGACTTGCAAGGTTCAAGAAATATGACCCTCCTACATTTAGTGGTTTGGCTTCAGAGAGTGCACAGGGTTTTTTGGAGGAGTGTCACCGCGTTCTCCGTACTATGGGTATTGTGGAGATGAGCGGGGTTGCTTTTACTACGTTCCAGCTCAGGGGACGGCTTACCAGTGGTGGCGGGCATATGAGTTGGGTAGCCCAACCGAGTTAGCTTCCCTTACATGGGTTCAGTTTTCAGAGATGTTCCTGAGAGAGTTTGTACCTCAGTCCTTTCGAGATGCATGGCACGCGGAGTTTGAGAAACTACACCAGGGCACTATGTCAGTGTCAGAGTATGCCGTGAGATTCAACGATTTGGCCAGGCATGCACCTGCTTTGGTCGCCACAGTTAGAGAGCGTGTCCGTAGATTCATTGAGGGACTCAGACATGATATTCGGTTCAGCATGGCTCGGGAGTTAGAGTCGGATGTTTCGTTTCAGCAAGTGGTAGGGATCACTCGCCGAGTAGAGGGCATGTGGGACCAGGAGAGAGAAGATAGTCGAGGCCACGAGAGAGAGTACAGGCGAGATCAGGAGAGAGAGGACAGGGAGGTGAGGAGGCCTTGTAGACCAGAGAGATCTACTGGTCCTTATTTTGGAGGTAGGGTACGACATGGTAGAGGTTTTATGGGTCAGCCAGTTCAGTTTGCACTTCAGGTGCTCATAGGTCTCAAAGTATCCGTATCGCACAGTTCCCACAACCACATCAGCAGAGAGGTTGCTTCGAGTGTGGGGATATTATCCACAGGGTGAGAGATTGTCCTAGACTCCGGATAGGTGTGTCACAGCGGAGTATTCAGGCGAGTAGAGGGTGCCCAAGAGGGGAAGGCCCGACCCGTTGATGTGATTCATATATTAGGCTTGAGGCCACTACGCCAGATGATGTAATACATGTATGCTTTTGATTTGTTATAGAGGGGCACCATTCGTGTTTTGATTCGGTCCTGCTTATCGGGGCGAGTTCCCCTACTTGTGGTCCCACCTATGGGTGAGTTTATGACTTAGTATTATGTTTATATGTTTACCCCGTTAGGAGATTCTATGAGTGATAGCCGTGTCTATTATTTGTTTCTATCCATTATTGAAAGTTATGAGACTATAAGTGAATTCATGTTGTCCATTATGGCAGGTTTGATGTGATTCCTGAGTAAATAGGTTATAATTTGCGATTTGATACTCTACCGGGGTGAGAATTTAACAAGTTTTGAGATTTTATTGGCAGAATTGAGTTAGTGGAGGATTTCCATTGGTATGATGTGTATTCGATTTGTGATTCTGAGTGGAGGACGAGACCCTCGCGGCTCCATGTGATTTGATATGTTTGAGCTGGGCTGCGTGCCGCGGTGGAGGGTGATACCAGGATGAGACCCTTATGATTTGTTCATGTACTTTGATTTTTCCTTTTGAATTGATTCGTAGTAGGGTATTGTTAGAAAGTTGCGCCTGTCGGGCTTGTTTGATATTTATCTTATGTGTTTCCCTTTACATACTTAGTCCATTTCGTTTTGTGTTTCTTGAGTTTTGGCTGGCGGGGTGTGTGCCCGATTGTGTTAGTTGTGATTTCTCAAATTAGGTGTATAGTTACGAGGTCTTCATGTTTCTTGCATCATTATCAGCGTTGTGGAGGTTTGAAACAGGTTGCTAATGGATATGGGTCTAATTGCCGGTGCTAGTTTTAATTTCGGGCAGCTATTGTGATCAGGAATGTTATAATGGGCCTATGTGTGGCGTTTTGTTATGTGGTCGTACCTTGTGGGTATAGGCATGAGTTGTTACAGCTGGTTGAGACTGTTATCGGTTATGGATTTAGAATCAGGTCTTTTGAAGACAAATGAAAGGTGAGAATTTTGACTCTAAGGCTTATCGGTATTGGCTGAAAGGATGAATTACAGTTGGGATGGTGTCGTCACGCTTATGTGGATTGGGGTGACGTGGAGTCGCCCCGGGGAGTGTGTTGGATATGTACCTTCAGTGATTTGAAGACTTCGAGTTGATTCTTAGCTCGTTTGAGGACGAACGTTTGTTTAAGAGGGGAAGGATGTAACGACCCGGCCGGTCATTTCGAGAATTTAAGTTCCGTCCGGCGGCATAAGGCCTTGAGCAACTTCATATTATGTGTATTTACTTGCGTGCGTGGTTGAATTTAGTTACCGGATGATTCAGAATGATTTGAGACACTTAGTCCCTAAAACGGAAGCTTAAGTCTTAAGATTTTGACCGTAGTCGGAACCATGTGAAGACGACTCCGGAATGGAGTTTCGCCAGTTCCAATAGCTTTGTTGGGTGATTTTGGACTTAGGAGCGTGTCCGGACTGTAAATCTGAGGTCTGTAGCTGAATTAGGCTTGAAATGGCGAAAGTCAAATTTTTGGAGATTTGGACCAGAAGTGGACTTTTTGATATCGGGGTCGGAATGAAATTCCGAGAGTTGGAACAGCTCCGTTATGTTATTTGGGACTTGCTTGCAAAATTTGACGTCATTCCGGGTTGATTTGATAGGTTTCGGCACGAGTTTTAGAAGTTGAAAGATTTGAAATTTATAAGTTCGATTCATGGTGCGATTCATGGTTTCGACGTTGTTTGATGTGACTTTAAGGCTTGACTAAGTTCGTATGGTGTATTAGGATTGGTTGGTATGTTTGGTTGAGGTCCCGTGGGCCTCGGGTGAATTTCGGGTGCTTAACGGATTAAAAGTTTGATTTGTGTTACTGCTAAGTCTTCAGGCTTCTTGTATTTTTGCACCTGCGAAGAAGAGACTGCAGGTGCGAGAGCGCACGTGCGGAGAGGCAAGCGCAGAAGCGGAAAAATGGAGGAGTGCCAGGGGTCGTAGGTGCGAGGAAAAATTCTGCATCGGCGATGCCCGCAGATGCGAAGATTGAGGCGCATGTGCGAGAAGTGCTGGACTCGACAGACTCCGCAAGTGCGGAGAAATTGTGCGCATCAGCGGCTCCGCAGAAGCGGATTTTTGGCGCGCAGAAGCGAGAGGAAGCGCAGGTGCGGTTTGACATGCGCACCTGCGGTCGCGCAGATGCGGCTAATTATGCGCAGGTGCGGTCACGCCTCGGCAGAAAAGAGAAATCCGAGGGTTTGGTTTCATTTTTCGTTTTTGGACTTGAGAGCTCGGAATTTGGCAATTTTTCGAGGGTTTTTTAGAGGGAACTTTGGGGTAATGATTCCTAACTCATTTTTGGTTGTTTTCCATTAATCCATAGTTGTTTTCTCCATTTAGTTTCGGATTTTTGGGGTTGAAATTGAGAAAAATTGGAAAAACTTCTTCAATAAAGATTTTGAGTTTTGAAAGGGAATTTGTGGTCGGATTTGAGTAATTCTTATATGGTTGGACTCATGAGTGAATGGGTGTTCATATTTTGTGATTTTTACCCGTTTCCGAGACGTGGGCTCGGGTTGACTTTTAGTGCGAATTTTGGAATTTTTATTAAATATTGATTTCATTGATAAGATAAGTTTATTATTGTTGTAACCATGTTATGCAATTATGTTTGGTTAGATTTAGGCCATTCAGAGTCAGATAATTGAGGAAAGGACATTCTTACGGACTGTTTGAGCTTGGTTCGAGGTAAGTATCTGGCCTAACCTTGTGTGAGGGATTTCCCCCTTAGGCTTTGAGTCTTCTATGTTGATTGTAGCCCGTGTGCACGAGGTGACGAGTGCGTGCACAGACTTATTTGTGGAAAGTTGGCCTTTTAGCGTTCTTAGGTCCTTGTATTCATTGAATATGCAGTTGTTCTTGTTATGATTATATATCTTAATTAAAAGATTCACATCTACCTGCTTAATTAGAATACATTGCTTCATGATCTACTATTATCGTTACTTGATTCATATGTGCCTTAATTAAAACTGTTATCTCTTTTATAGCCATGCTATCTTTTCATAACTGCTTATCTTTATTTGAAATTTATATTATTTCATCCTATAATTATTCAGTCTTAATTGAGGTTATGATTATTTTTCCGCTGTCATCCTTAATTGAATTGTTGAATATCCTTCGTAATTTCCTCAACCTTAAAAGAAGTAGATATCTTATATCTTAGTCGACTTGGTTTATTTGGCATTACTGGATTCGTATTAGCTTCCCTGTTGTTGAAGTGTATATTGTGAGATTCGTTGCTACACCTTAGTTTTCCCTTTGTTGAGCTATTCGCTTTACGCCTAGCATTTCAGACCGTGGTTATTTCTTGTGATTTGGTCCCACATTTTCCTATGATTTAAAAGTTCTTGAGTTGATTTACTTGTCGTACTTTGTATTATTGCCATTGTTGTTATTGTATTTGTTGTGGTAAGGCACGAGGTTTCTGCCGTGCGGTTGTTATTATTGTGATGCACGGGGTTTCTGCCGTGCGGTTGTTGTTATGGGGTTGCACGAGGTTTCTGCCGTGCTATTGTTACTATTGATATTTGCACATGCGGCATGACAAGGTGGGATATATATATGTATGGGTTGCGCATGTGGAGAGATAAGGTGGGAACATTATTATGCACGTGTACCGAGACATGGCGGGCATTTATGTTACTATTGCACACGTGGCGAGACAAAGTGGGTTGTGTCAGGGATTGATTTGTGATGATTTATGGCCTGGGGGCATTCTTGTTGTTGATATTTGTGTAGTGGTATACGTACCTGTATGAGCTTGATCTTGTGAAAGCTGTGAGAAAATCTTCTACGTGTTGTCTGTTCTTCTTCTTCCTTATGCTTATTTGCTAGTATGGACTATGTTAGGACACTTGCACAAGCTTACACGTAGTTAAGCACTCTTATCGGATAAGAGGTGTCCTTGATATTGTTGAGCATAGATGCTCACCCTTGTTTACTTGCCTTCTATGTGAGAATGACTCTATTGACACGTGAGTCGTCAGTATGGTTATGAGGTGTTATGAGGGCACAGGATGCCAAGTTTTAGGGTTCAGGTATTGAGACCCGTGAGTTGTAAATTGTCCGAGGTTTGGTACCTCATGGAGTTGTTGACTAAAACCTGATGTAAAAGCGGTTGTAATTACTGAGTTATTACTTGTCCTTGCTGTATTCGTGATTCCGGATTTAGGTTGTGTTCCATTCACTTTGTCTGCGTCATTTTCATGATATTCTGCTGATACTTGTTGTTTCTTGCTTTGATGGCATTACTATATTGTGAGCCACATTGTATAGTCTTTATGTAGACATCATACTTCTGTTATTCATGTACTTATATCTGTTCAGTTTATTAGACCAGTGGGTGTCTTGACTGTTCCTCGTCACTACTCCACCGAGGTTAGTCTTGATACTTACTGGGCACCGCTGTGGTGTGCTCATGCTACTCTTCTTCACATTTTTGTGCAGATCCAGGTACTTGTTCGTTAGCTAGTTGTGTGGACTGTTGCTGTGGAGACTCAAGGTAAACCTGCTGCTGCGTTCGCAGGCTTTAAAATCACCTTCTAGTTTTCGTTTTGCACTGTTTATTCTTATTTCTGGACAGTTGTATTTAGAAGTTTTCTAGAAAACACTCTGTAGAGCTTATGACTTGTACTACCGGTTTTGGGATTTTAAGAGATTCTATTTAAATAATGTTGTTGTTTTAATTATTGTTAGGCTTACCTAGTTCCTAAGACTAGGTGGCATCACTATACCCAACGGAGAAAAAATTGGGTCATGACAAATAACTTATTACATCTAGTTTCAAATCAATTAAAGGATACTAATAAATTAGGAATCCCCACAAGATCCATAACAACCTCTAAAATCGAAACACATCCAATTATAAAACTTCCAGAATATTCTAAAGAGAAGTTTCCCGAATTAGAAGAAAAATTTGATTTTACAGATAAGCTTCTGGAACAAATCGAAGAAAAACGTAAAACAAAGTTAACAATCTCTAAACGGGAGACTACTTTTAATCAGGCTAGTACTAGTAAAAATAATAAAACTATAGAACTTCATAATTTAATAAAAAAATTAAGTTCTATTGAAAAAGAATATACTGTTTTAAGAGCAGAAGAAGATTTCCCTGGTAAAAAGAAAAAACTCGAGAATCTATTACAAAATTCCAAAGAAACTTCTGAAGCTATTAGTAAAATAGAAACAGTCTCCACAATCAAATCCATTGATTCTGAAATCAATAGAATTACTAATGATCCAAGACATTCTAATAAGAAGAATTACTATGGAAGAGCATCTTTCCCAGATGTTCAATTTGAAGAAGATATCTATTTAACTAGTTCTAGTCATGGAGGAACTGGAATCACAGAATGGAACATAGATGGATTAGCAGAAAGCCAAATCTATAAAAAATTACATGAAGTAGGTATTACAGTAACTACTTATAAAATGAAAAGAGCTTCAGATAAATATGCTGCAACATTAATAATTTCAGGATTTACTGGAATGTTAAAAAACTGGTGGGATAATTATCTTACACTCGGAGCCACTACAATTGCAACTGTAATAAAAACTGAATCAGCAATGCAAGTTGCAGAACAAGAATCTAGAGAAGATGTTTCTGCAACTTTAATCTACTGTATTGCTAAACACTTCATTGGAGAACCAAAACCTTTCCAAGACAGGAGTTTAGAACTTCTCAATAATCTTAACTGTCCAAAATTAACAGGTTTTAGATGGTATAAAGATATATTTATAGAAAAGGTAATGATTAGAGAAGACTACGGTAGTGCTTTCTGGAAAGAAAGATTTATCAGCGGTTTACCAAGATTATTTGCCGAAAAGGTAAGAACAAAAATCAAAGATAGATTTAACGGTCAAATCCCTTATGACAATCTTACATATGGAGATTTAATCAGTTTTATTAATGTAACAGGTCTTGACTTATGTACAGACCTAAGACTTAAAAGTCTTATTAAAAAAGACAGACTCCAATCCAAAACAGAATTAGGAAGCTTCTGTCAAGACTTCGAATTTAAAACAATTGCTGCTCCATCTAAAAGAGCAAAACAACATAAAAAATCTTCTAAAAAATCCAAAAGACGCCATAAGCGTAAAGAAAAGAAAGAAGGAACTCCTAAAAAGAGAAGATTCAGAAGACGTTCTAAAAAAGAACATGGTGACAAATGTTGGTCATGTAGAAAGACAGGGCAAAGAGCAAATGAATGCCCAGTCACCAACAAGAAAAAGAAAAAGGTTAATACCTTAGAAATTGATGAAAACATTAAAGAAAAGCTATTCGCTATTCTTGAACAAAATGAAAACAACACATCATCGTTATCATCAGATGAAAGCTATTCTGACAGTGACGATGAAATGATAAACATGGCATATAGCTCAGACAATAGCAGTAGTTTTAAAGAAGACAACTGTAACAGCACTGGTGCAATATGTGTGTGCGGACAAAATTCTATTAAAGTCCTTACTAACGACTCTAAAGAAGTCTTATTTGACATCATTAATCACATAGATGATTGTGATGACCCAAAATGTCTTCTTTAAATTTAATAATTAATTTTGTATTCTAAGACCTTGAAAAGCACTATTTATCATTTCCCGACTTACGTGCGCAGTCCGTAACATTTTCCGGAAAGTTTTCAGGTGAAAAATGAATTAAAATATGAATTAGAGCTTTAAAACTCAACTGAGTTGACTTTGGTCAACGTTTTGAGAAAACAGACTCAGATTAGTGTTTTGACTGTTCCGGTAGGTCCGTATCGTGATTTGGGACTTAGGCATATGCCCGGAATCAAATTTCGAGGTCCCTAGCCCGAGATATAGAATTTTGATGAAAATTAAAAGTTTAAGTTCAAATAGTGACCGGATGTCAAATTATGTGCAAATGACCTCAGAATAGAACTTTGATGATTCCAACAGCTCCGTATGGTGATTTTGGACTTAGGAGCGTGATCGAAATTTTATTTGGAAATTCGTAGTGGAATTAGGCTTGAAATGCCAGAAGTTGATTTTTTGGGAAGTTTGACCGGGGGTTGACTTTTTGATATCGAGGTCGGAATCCGATTCTGGAAATTGGAATAGGTCTGTTATGTCATTTATGACTTGTGTGAAAAATCTGAAGTCATTTCGAATTGATTTGATGTGTTTCGGCACAAGATATAGAATTTGAAAGTTCAAAGTTCATAGATTTTGATTTGAGATGCGATTCGTCGTTTTGATGTTGTTTGATGTGCTTTGAAGCCTCGACTAAGTTCGTATGGTATTTTGGGACGTTTTGGAATAATTGGTTAAAGTCCCAAGAGTTTCGGGTGGATTTCGGAAGGTAAACGGAATGAATTTCAAACAAAAAGGGTTGCTGGAAATTTGCAGAAATTTCGCCAGAAATTTGCAGAAATTTCACCAGAAATTTGTGGTGCGTGGAGGCAATATTGGAAGCTTATATCTAGTAATTCATAATGAATCGGAACATTATCAAAACATAAAAGTTGTAGTCATTTGATTCTAGTTTCCAGAAAGTTAAACCATTCATTATTTGGACATTTGTACAGAAAGTTATGATTGATTGAATGAAGGATGATAGAGCAGTTTTGCCAGAAATTCTGATACGTGGAGCCGACTTTGGAAGCTTATATCTCGCAATTCATAAGTAATCGGAAAATTTGCAAAACATGAAAGTTGTAGTCATTTGATTCTAGTTTCCATAAAGTTAAACAATTCATCATTTGGACATTTTACATAAAGTTATGATCGATTGAAGGAAGGCTGGTAGAGCAGTTTCTGGTGGACTTTTAGTAATGGAAAATGGACTTTTAGTGACGGAAAATGGACTTTTAATGATGGATGGGCAGAAACTTAAGGACCAAAAGTGGTCATTTTCTTCATTTCGTTTTGGATTTTTGAAGCACGGTTCTTGGGTGATTTTTACGTGATTTTCACGAGAAAACATTGGAGTAAGTGTTCCTTATCCTATATTGTTTATATTTCATTATTCCATACTCATTTACATCATGAATCTGTGAATTTATGGAAGAAAAATCAATAGCGAAAATTTATGATTTGGAGGTCGAGTTGTTATCGAAATTTGATAAAATTGGTATGGGTGGACTCGTAATTGAATGGTTTGTCGGATTTTGTAAGTTTTGTCGGATTCCGAGATGTGGGCCCCACTGGCAAATTTTGAGATAATTTCGAATTTTATTGAAAAAATAATATTTTCTTATGAAATTGATTACTATAATTTTTGTTGATTGTTTCGAATTAATTATGACTAGATAAGTCGGAAAAATCGAGAAAAAAGCATAATACTTGGTTAAATTGGCGCAAGTCGAGGTAAGTGACTTGTCTAACCTTGTGTGGGGGAAATTCCCCTAGGATTGATAATTGTAATGTGTGAAAAGTCGTGTACACGAGGTGACGAGTGTGTACACAGAGGCTAAATGTGAAAGATTATGTTTTAAATTGTGTAGATCACTGTTGCGCATTAATTAAATTATTTCATTTTGTTATATTCTTCATTATTGATTTAATGTTTATATTTTTAAATTTGCTTGACCTTTTCCTGCTAATTATTTTATCTGTTTAGTTGGAACTTGGTTTCTTTTATTCTGTGCATTATTTGAAGGTTGATTTTCTTTAAATTAAATATTATTAATATTAAGTATTTGACATTTTTAAACTTGATATTGAAGCAAACTATTAAAGATTTTGAAATATTATTTTCCTGAATTATTTACTCCTGAATATTTTTGTAAGATTTTCGTACTCATTGTGATGGAGCAGTGACCTCTTTATTGTGGAAAAATATTATTGTTGAATTATTTTGACATCTGCCGTGAGCTCTTTATTGTGAAAAAATATTATTGTTGAATTATTTTGACATGAGCCGTGAGCTCTTTATTGTGGAAAAATATTATTGTTGAATTATTTTGGCAAGTTAAATTATTTGAGCACTTGAGGTGCAAATTGTGATATATTGTGATATTGATACGCATGCTGTGGTATAAGGTCTCGGTATTGAAACGCATGCGGTGAGATAAGGGTGGCTTGATACGCATGGCTAGTAGGGGAAACTACTAGAAGTCATGCGGTGTGATAAAGATGGCTAAAACGCGGGATGCTATTTCGAGAAAAATATTTTCTTTCAAATAAATTGTGAAGGCTCCCGCGGTGAGATAAGGAAATGAGATATTGTGAATTTGTTTATGATTTGGGACTACGAGGCGGTACCTTTGGAGTGCCCTTGTTGATATTGATTTATGGTCGCAGTTGCCTTTGATTATTGTTGTGATTTTCTTAAAGTTGAAAAGAATTATGTTTTGTTTCCACGAGGTATTTATTTGCCATTATTTGATGTAATTAAATGTGACATACTACTTGATTCATTTCCATTGTCTTTTTATCTTATAATATTGTTTAAACATTTTACCATGCCATTATTTATTCTCCAGTAGGGCCTGACCTGACCTCGTCACTACTCTACCGAGGTTAGGCTTGGCACTTACTGGGTACCGCTGTGGTGTACTCATACTACGCTTCTGCACATCTTTTTGTGCAGATCCAGGTACATCTTATCAGACCACACATCAGTAAACTAGCTGTACGAGGAGACTTCGAGGTATATCTGCCAGCGTCCGCAGACTCCGGAGTCCCCTTCTGTCTTACTATGTTGTCTTCCTTATTTACTTTAGACTCTGATGTATAGAGACATAGAGAATAAATTCTTAGAAGCTTGTGACTTATTTCTACCGGGTTTTGGGAGTTGAAATTGTAGTTTATTTATTTCAAATATTTATTATTATTCCGTATTGATAGGCTTACCTAGTCTTAGAGACTAGGTGCCATCACGATATCCTACAGAGGGAATTTGGGGTCGTGACAAGTTGGTATCAGAGCTCTAGGTTCATAGGTGTCATGAGTCGCAAGCAGGTTTAGTAGAATCTTGTGGATCGGTACGGAGACGTCTGTACTTATTTTTGAGAGGCTATGGAACTGTTAGGAAATATTCACTTCTTTGACTCCTTATCGTGCGACATTGATTTAGCTTGAAACATATATCTTATATTCCTTTGTATCCACTCATGTATGACATTTTGCACTCGGTATCAGTTGTGCGTCGACGGTTCGTGATGCCGTAGATGGACTATGAGGGAGCCAGAGTTGCTTAAACATTGCCTCAACGTGTGGTTCCGACTAAAGATGTGGGCGTATTGAGAGATCACCTAGTGAATCATGTGGGGGTGCAATGGACGTTGGCGTCTGGTTGATTTATACAAGCTGTGAAGGTTATTATTGTGGATCATCAGACGTTGTGACTTATGACTTCGCATCGAGTGGGGGGAGTCCACTACCAATGGGTGGATTGTGGGATCATGTATTATATCAGTTTTGGCCTAAAATGTATATATGTGGTACTGAAAGGTTCCCTAAAATTTACACATGTTTAATATCTGAGATTTTGTAGAGGATAAGGTTGGGACTTGAGGTATGACCGCCTCTTTAATAATCCTATACTTCAATACCAAAGGAGTTATAGAAACAACTCTAAATTTGTAGAAGGTCTACTCAGCGTGGACGTCACTATTGCGGATTTTGGGGTGCTTCGGAGGAAGTACACTTGTTGACGAGAGTCTGGACTATGTGGTTCGTGACAAGATTTATCTGTATGGAGCTCTACTTTTGTGATCGTTGTGTATAAATAGGGGTAAGGGTTACCCCAAAGAAGAATCAAAGAGTATGTTAAGAAATTGGTCAGCTCAACAGTGTTGAGTCAGCATAACAAAAGAAGAAATTTGCCTTGGGAGAGATAATTCTCCACCAGTGTTCGTGGCAAGCCTATGAAGAGGGCAAACCAGCCAATGCAACACCGCCCACTTGGCTCAGTTCTCAGAAATGCTTTTGAAAGAGTTTGTTTCCCGGACTCTCCGTAATGCGTGGCACATAGGGTTTGAACGGTTGCGTCATGTCACCATTGACGGTGTCAGAATATGCCATCAAGTTCAATAAGTTAGCACATCATACTCATACTTTGCTTCCTACAGCCAGAGAGCGAGTCCACAGACTCATTAAAGAACTCAATTATGATCGTAAAATTTTGTACGACTAGGGAGCTACAAGCTGATACTTCATTTCTGGTAGTTGTACAAATTACCGTGATATTAGAATTTGTTCGGTGTGAGGAAAAAGGAAACTAAGGTGACCAATACGTCTCGATGTTCTGGGGGATTCAGTGGATTCTACTCTGCAAGTATAAATCATTATGGCGGGGGCTCGGGCAGTCGGCCTGCCCAGTCCGTATATCGGATTAATCGGGGTGCTCCAGTAAGTTCTTTTAATGCACCACCGACATGAGTTCCTACAATGGTTATTCCAGTTATCTGGCACAGATTCAATATGAGCAGCCTAACCCGCAAAGGGGTTGTTATGAATACGGTGATACTAGGCACATCATGAGAAAATTGTCCCAAACATGGGAGAGACTTATTTCATCAAAGCACTCAGGCTACGTGCCCCATTGTAGTTACTACACCACCCACACGACCAGTTAGGGGTGGAGGACAGACGGGTAGAAGGTGTCCTAGAGGTGGAGACCCAGCCGTTGATATATTTGTTTTATGGTATAGCGGAGGTCGCTAAATCAGTTGGTGTCATTACATGTACGACCTTGAAATAATATAAAGGAATAATTTCCTTAACTTGATTCGGTTCTGAGTATCGAGACGAGTCCTCCTATTGTGCTCCACTTATGAGTGAGTTTCATAATTCTATAATCTACTTATGTGTTTACTCCTGTTAGGAGATTCCATGGAGATAACTACGCCTATCATTCCTTGTTGGTCACTTATAAGACCTGTGAGGAGTAATGTGTTTTTCTGTTACTCATTTCGGTAAGTTTTGATGTAATTTACGAATAATTAATTACAAATTGTGAATTATATGCCCTACCGGTATGAGGTTCATTATGTATTGTGATTTTATTTTTAAACAGAAATTATTTAGAAGGAGCAAATGAAAAGTTTCAATTGGCACGATGTGCATATTACCTGTGATTCAGAACTGAGGACGAGATCCTCACATTTTTATATAAGTTGATATGTTTAAATCGGGCTACGAGCTGCGGTGGAAGTTATATAAGGACGAGATCCCTGTGAGGAAAATATTTGTGTTTAAGTTCTCCCTTGTGAAATTAAATTTGTACTATAGTACTAATAGGGAGTCATGCCTGTTAGGCTTATTTGATAATTCTATATGAAATTCTCTGTGTTGTTGTAATTATTGAGTTTTAACCTACGAGGTAGGTTCCCGCCTAGGTGACGTTAAATGTGACTCATTAATTCGGGTAAATAATTATGAGGTCTTCATGCCTCGTATCTCGTTATCAGTAATGTGAAGGTTTAAAACAAGATTTTTGTTAACATGAAGTTATTTGACGATTTTGTAATTGATTATGAAAAACTATTAAGACCAGATTGACCCAGAAGGGTGCTCTGTTCATATGGGCCGAGGAATGTGAGGAGAGCTTCCAAAAGCTCAAGACAGCTTTGACTACAACTCGAATGTTGGTATTACCTACAGGTTCAGGGTCTTATACTATGTATTGTGACGCGTCGTGTATTGGTCTCGGTGCGATGCTGATGCAAGAAGGTAGGGTGATTGCCTACGCGTCCAGACAGTTAAAGGTACATGAGAAAAAAGTTTTGGTCCACGGCCTTGAGTTAGCAGCTATTGTTCGTGCCTTGAAGAATTTGGCGGCATTATTTGTACGGTGTCCATTGTGAGGTCTACACTGATCACCGAAGTCTACAACATCTGTTTAAACAGAAGGATATTAATTTGCGGCAGCAGAGATGGTTGGAGTTGCTTAAGGATTATGATATCACCATTCTCTATCATCCTGGGAAGGCCAATGTAGTGACCGATGCCTTGAGTCGTAAGGCGGAGAGTTTGGGCAGCTTAGCATATTTACCGGTAGCAGAGAGGCCTTTGGCCTTGGATATTCAGGCCTTGGCCAACCAGTTTGTCAAATTGGATGTTTCCGAGCCGAGTCAAGTTTTGGCTTGTGTGGTTTCTTAGTCTTCTCTTTATGATCGTATTAGGGAGCGTCAGTATGATGAACCCCATTTGCTTATCCTTAAGGACACAGTTCAGCACGACGATGACAAGGAAGTCACTATTGGAGATGAAGATGTATTACGGATGCAGGGCAGGCTATGTGTGCCAAATGTAGATGGTTTACGCGACTTGATTTTCCAGGAGGCTCACAATTCGCGGTACTCCATTCATCCGGGTGCTGCAAAGATGTATCAAGACTTGAGACAACACTATTGGTGGAGGCGGATGAAGAAAGACATAGTGGAATATGTAGCTCTGTGCCTAAATTGTCAGTAGGTGAAATATGAGCATCAACGATCGGGTGAATTGCTTCAGAAGTTGGAAATTCCATAATGGAAATGGGAGCGGATCACTATGGATTTCAATGTTGGGCTCCCACGGACTCGGAGGAAGTTCGATGCAGTTTGGGTGATTGTGGATAGATTGACCAAGTCAACTCATTTCATTCATGTGATTACTACTTACTCTTCAGAGCAGTTGGCTTAGGTATATATTCGCGAGATTGTCAGACTTCACGGTGTACCGGTATATATCATCTTTGACCGGGGTACACAGTTTACCTCACGGTTTTGGAGGGCTGTACATCGAGAGTTGGGTACTCGTGTGGAGTTGAGTACAACATTTCCCCCTCAGACGGACGGGCAGTCCAAACGCACTATTCAGATACTGGAGGATATGCTTCGTGCGTGTGTGATAGATTTTGGGGGTACTTGGGATCAGTCCTTACCACTTGCGTAGTTTGCTTACAACAACATTTGACAGTCAAGCTTTCAGATGGCTCCGTACGAGGCCTTGAATGGTAGGCGGTGCCGGTCCCCAGTGGGTTGGTTCGAACCGGACGAGGCTAGGCTATTGAGTACAAACTTGGTTCAGGATGCCTTGGAAAAGGTTAAGTTAATTCAGGATTGACTTCGTACAACCCAATCTAGACAGAAGAGTTATGCGAATCGGAAGGTTTGTGTTGTTGCATTCATGGTTGGTAAGCGGGTATTGCTCCGGGTTTCGCCTATGAAGGGTGTGATGAGGTTCGAGAAGAAGGGCAATTTGAGCCCTAGGTATATTGGTCCTTTGAGATTTTTGAGAGATTTGGAGAGGTGGCTTACAAACTTGCACTACCACCTGGTCTCTCTGCGGTTCATCCAGTATTTCATGTTTCCATGCTTCGAAAATATCAGAGCGATCCGTCTCATGTGTTAGACTTCAGTTCGGTTCAGTTGGACAAGGATCTATCTTATGTTGAGTAACCAATGGCTATTTTGGATAGGCATGTTTGAAAGGTGAGGTCAAAGAACATTGCTTCCGTGAAGGTTCAGTGGAGGGGTCATCCGGTCGAGGAGGCGACTTGGGAGGCCGAGCATGATATGCACAGCTGTTATCCACACTTATTCACCAGTTTAGGTACTTTTTCTAACTCCGTTCGAGGACGAACGTTTGTTTTAGAGGTGGAGAGTGTGATGACCCAAAATGTCATCTTTAAATTTAATAATTAATATTGTATTCTAAGACCTCAAAAAGCACCATTTATCATTCCTCGACTTGCGTGCGCAGTTCGTAAAATTTTCTAGAAAGTTTTCAGGTGAAAAATGAATTAAAATGTGAATTAGAGCTTCAAAATTCAATTGAGTTGACTTTGGTCAATATTTTGATCAAACAGACTCGGATAAGTGTTTTCACAGTTCCGGTAGGTCCGTATCGTGATTTGGGACTAGGCGTATGCCCGGAATCAAATTCCGAGGTCCCTAGCCCGAGATATAGAATTTTGATGAAAAATTAAAAGTTTAAGTTCAAATAGTGACCGGATGTCAAATTATGTGCAAACGACCCCAGAATAGAATTTTGATGATTCCAACAGCTCCGTATGGTGATTTTGGACTTAGAAGCGTAATCAGAATTTTATTTGGAAATTCGTAGTGGAATTAGGCTTGAAATGCCAAAAGTTGATTTTTTGGGAAGTTTGACCGGGGGGTTGACTTTTTGATATCGAGGTCGGAATTCGATTTTGGAAATTGGAATAGGTCTGTTATGTCATTTATGACTTGTATGCAAAATTTGAAGTCATTCCAAATTGATTTGATGTGTTTCGGCACAAGATATAGAATTTGAAAGTTCAAAGTTCATAGATTTTGATTTGAGGTGCGATTCGTTGTTTTGCTGTTGTTTGATGTGGTTTGAAGCCTCGACTAAGTTTGTATGGTATTTTGGGACATGTTGGAATAATTGGTTAAGGTTCCGAGGGTCTCGGGTGGATTTCGGAAGGTAAACGGAATGAATTTCGGACAAAGAGGGTCGCTGGAAATTTGCACTAATTTTGCCAGAAATTTGCAGAAACTTCGCCAGAAATTTATGGTGTGTGGAGCCAACTTTGGAAGCTTATATCTCATAATTCATAAGGAATCGGAATATTGTCAAAATATTTGTAGTCGTTTGATTCTAGTTTCCAGAAAGTTAAACCATTCATTATTTGGACATTTGTACAGAAAGTTATGTTGGATTGAATGAAGGCTGGTAGAGCAGTATCGCCAGAAATTCTGATGCGTGGAGCCAACTTTGGAAGCTTATATCTCGCAATTCATAAGGATTATGAACATTTTAAAAACATGAAAATTGTAGTCGTTTGATTCTAGTTTCCAGAAAGTTTAACCATTCATCATTTGGACATTGGTACATAAAGTTATGATCGATTGAAGGAAGGCTGGTAGAGCAGTTTCTAGTGGACTTTTAGTGACGGAAAATGGACTTTTAGTGACGGATGGGCAGAAACTTAAGGACCAAAAATGGTCATTTCCTTCATTTCGTTTTGGATTTTTGGAGCACGGTTCTTGGGCGATTTTCACGGGAAAGTATTGGGGTAAGTGTTCCTTATCCTATATTGCTAATATTTCATGATTCCATACTCATTTACATCATGAATCCGTGAATTTATGGAAGAAAAATCAAGATTTTTACAAAATCTTTCAAAAACAAAAATTTAAGATTTGGAGGTCGAGTTGTTATCGGAATTTGATAAAATTGGTATGGGTAGACTCGTAATTGAATGGGTTGTCGGATTTTGTAAGTTTCGCCGGATTCCGAGATATGGGCCCCACTGGCAACTTTTGAGCTAATTTCGGATTTTATTGAAAAATATAATATTTTCTTATGAAATTGATTACTATAATTTTTGTTGACTGTATCGAATTAATTATGATTAGATACGAGTCGATCGGAGTCGGAAAAATCGAGGAAAAAGCATAATACTTGGTTAAATTGGAGCAAGTTGAGGTAAGTGACTTGTCTAACCTTGTATGGGGGAAACTTCCCTAGGATTGATAATTGTAATGTGTGAAAAGTCGTGTACACGAGGTGACGAGTGTGTGCACGGGCTAAATATGAAAGATTATGTTTTAAATTGTGTAGATCACTATTGCGCATTAATTAAATTATTTTATTTTGTTATATTCTTCATTATTGATTTAATGTTTATATTTTTAAATTTGCTTGACCTTTTCCTGCTAATTATTTTATCTGTTTAGTTGGAACTTGGTTTCTTTTATTCTGTGCATTATTTGAAGGTGGATTTTCTTTAAATTAAATATTATTAATATGAAGTATTTGACATTTTTAAACTTGATATTGAAGCAATGTATTAAAGATTTTGAAATATTATTTTTCTGAATTATTTACTCCTGAATATTTTTGTAAGATTTTCGTACTCATTGTGATGGAGCAGTGAGCTCTTTATTGTGGAAAAATATTATTGTTGAATTATTTTGACATGAGCCGTGAGCTCTTTATTGTGAAAAAATATTATTGTTGAATTATTTTGACATGAGCCGTGAGCTCTTTATTGTGGAAAAATATTATTCATGATTTACTTTGGCATGAGCCGTGAGCTCTTTATTGTGGAAAAATATTGTTGTTGAATTATTTTGGCAAGTTAAATTATTTGAGCACTTGAGGTGCAAATTGTGATATATTGTGATATTGATACGCATGCGGTGGTATAAGGTTTGGGTATTGAAACGCATGCGGTGAGATAAGGGTGGCTTGATACGCGTGGCAAGTAGGGGGAACTACTAGAAGTCATGCGGTGTGATAAGGATGGCTAAAACGCGGGATGCTATTTCGGAAAAAATATTTTCTTTCAAATAAATTGTGAAGGATCCCGCGGTGAGATAAGGAAATGAGATATTGTGAATTTTTTTTTATGATTTGGGACTACGAGGCGGTACCTCGGGAGTGCCCTTGTTGATATTGATTTATGGCCGCATTTGCCTTTGATTATTGTTGTGATTTTCTTAAAGTTGGAAAGAGTTCTGTTTTGTTTCCACGAGGTATTTATTTTCCATTATTTGATGTAATTAAATATGACACACTACTCGATTCATTTAAATTGTCATTTTATCTTATAATATTATTTAAACATTTTACCATGCCATTATTTATTCTCCAGTAGGGCCTGACCTGACCTCGTCACTACTCTACCGAGGTTAGGTTTGGCACTTATTGGGTACCGTTGTGGTGTACTCATACTACGCTTCTGCACATCTTTTTGTGCAGATCCAGGTACATCTTATTAGACCACGCATTAGTAAACTAGCTGTACGAGGAGACTTCGAGATATATCTGCCAGCGTCCGCAGACTCCAGAGTCCCCTTCTATCTTACTATGTTGTCTTCCTTATTTGCTTTAGACTTTGATGTATAGAGACATAGAGAATAAATTCTTAGAAGCTTGTGACTTATTTCTACCGGGTTTCGGGAGTTGAAATTGTAATTTATTTATTTCAGATATTTAATATTATTCCGTATTGATAGGCTTACCTAGTCTTACAGACTAGGTGCCATGCATTTTTCTTTACTGTATTCACTATTCCTGTTGATTCATGGTATATTGACTGCTCTGGTGATCATTCTGTTGTAGTTCTTTATCTTGTATTCCCCTCAGTATGTCTCCCCTCCCGACATTTCCTGTTTAGTTCTTGATTCCTGTTATTTGTGTATACACTGTTAAATTATACAGGTTGATTGTAGGTGCCTTGCCTTAGCCTCGCCACTCCTTCGTCGAGGTTAGGCTCGACACTTACCAGTACATGGGGTCGGTTGTAATGATGCTACACTCTGCACTTTCTGTGCATATTTTGATACCGGCTCAGGTTGATCGAGATTTGCTATTGGTTCGCGGTCCGGAGACTCAAGGTAGATCTGTCGGCTTTCACAGACCTTGAAGTCCCCGTCTATCTTTTTATGTCCTACTGTTTTCTTTCATTCAGACAGTTGTATTTCTTTCAGACTATTACTTGTAGTAAATTCTAGAATGCTCGTGAATTGTGACTCCAGATCCGTGTGGTAGAAATTAATATAGTTTTATGATATTCCGCACTTATTATATTTCATTTTAGTTAATTATTGTTATTTACTGAATGGAAATAAGGAATTGGTTTAATGATTCTCTAACGTTGGCTTGCCTGGCAAGTGAAATGTTAGGCGCCATCACGGTCCCGTCGGTGGGAAATTTCGGGTCGTGACACTTCTCTAATCATTACCTTTTCTATAAACATATCTTTATACCATCTAAAATCTGTTAATTTTGGACAGTTAAGATTATTGAGAAGTTCTAAACTCCTGTCTTGGAAAAGTTTTGGTTCTCCAATGAAGTGTTTAGCAATACAATAGATTAAAGTTGCAGAAACATCTTCTCTAGCTTCTTGTTCTGCAACTTGCATTCCTGATTCAGTTTTTATTACAGTTGCAATTGTAGTGGCTCTTAGAATTTGATTTCTATTTTCTTCTGTAAGATAATTATCCCACCAATTTTTTAACATTCCAGTAAATCCTGAAATTATTAATGTTGCGGCATATTTATCTGAAGCTCTTTTCATTTTATAAGTAGTTACTGCAATACCTACTTCAAGTAATATTTTATAGATTTGGCTTTCTGCTAATCCATCTATGTTCCATTCTGTGATTCCAGTTCCTTCATGACTAGAACTAGTTAAATAGATATCTTCTTCAAATTGAACATCTGGGAAAGATGCTCTTCCATAGTAATTCTTCTTATTAGAATGTCTTGGATCATTAGTAATTCTATTGATTTCAGAATCAACGGATTTGATTGTGGAGACTGTTTCTATTTTACTAATAGCTTCAGAAGTTTCTTTGGAATTTTGTAATAGATTCTCGAGTTTTTCCTTTTTACCAGGAAGATCTTCTTTTGCTCTTAAAGCAGTGTATTCTTTTTCAATAGAACTTAAGTTTTTTTTATTAAATTATGAAGTTCTATAGTTTTATTATTTTTACTAGTACTAGCCTGATTAAAAGTAGTCTCCGGTTTAGAGATTGTTAACTTTGTGTCACGACCCAAACTAACCTCTGTCGTGATGGCGCCTATCGTGGAACTAGGCAAGACGACTCATTTCCAAAACAAACTGATATTTTCATTTCAAAGATAATTTCAAGATTATTTAACATAAAACCTCCATTTAAAGAGTTCCAATTAAAGAAAAATAGAAGTGCGGAAAATAAAAGCCCGACATCGGGGTGTCACTAGTCATGAGCATATACTACAATCTGTCTAACAATATCAAGGCTAACTCAGCCCGGAAAATAGCTAAATATAACTAGAGGAAGATAAGTGGGAGAAGAGCAGGGGCTGCGATCGCCAAACAACTACCTTTCTATCTCCAAGAAAATTTGCAACCAGAATACTCAATAACCGCTACCATGTCTAGCTACACCTGGATCTGCACACAAGGTGCAGGGAGTAACGTGAGCACGCCAACTCAGTAAGTAACAACAATAAATAAAGACTAAACAGTAGTGACGAGCAATAAAGCATATAACGTTCATACCCGGAAATCTCAGTAAAGTAAAACATGTTTTAAAAATTAGTGTTTGAATCAAATCATCTCGTTTAAACCCAGTTCCAGTAAAAATCATTTAAAGACATTTTTTTTCCAACTGTTTTTCAAACAAAGGCTCAATGCAAAAGTGAGCAAAAATGATGAAATCATAAACAGCCCCTCGGGCAAAACATCACTCATATACAGCCCCTCGGGAAAACCTCACAGTCACTCGTGCCACTCGGGCATACCTCACAATCACTCTTGCCACTCGGGCATACCTCACAATTTCTCTTGCCACTCGGGCATACCTCACAATCACTCTTGCCTCCCAGTCACTCAGCACTCGGCACTCGCACTCAGTAGGTACCTGCACTCACTGGGGGTGTGTACAGACTCCGGAGGGGCTCCTTCAACCCAAGCGCTATAATTTGCACGGACAACTCACGTGCGATAATAATAAAGTATGCTGCAGGCGGGCAGCCTCTATCCTTACTCATCCGCACAAATCAGGCCCTCGGTCTCACTCAGTCATAAAGTATGCTGCAGGCGGGCAGCCCCGATCCACACTCATCCTCACAAATCAGGCCACTCGGGCATTTCAGTAAAACAGGGCATTCGTCCCAAAACATTTATATGCATCAAAATAGAGTCATAAAACTGAGTTATGCAGTAAACAAGTATAAACATGACTGAGTATAGATTTTCAATCAAAAACAGTGAGAGGATAGTAAGAAACAACCCCTAAAGGTCCAAACATCATTGGCGCAAGGCCTAAACATTGCATTCAGCCCCATTTACAGAAAATCTTTCTAAAACATATAAGTATCAATGGTTTCAATAAAGTATGCAACTTTACAGTTGCTACGGGACGAATCAAGTCACAAATCCCCAACAGTGCACGCCCACACGCCCGTCACCTAGCATGTGCGTTATTAAAAATAGTAGAATGATACAAAATCCAAGGTTTCATACCCTCAGGACTAGATTTACAATCGTTACTTACCTCAAACCGGTCAAATCTCTAACCCGCAATGATCTTGCCTTTGGACTCGGCCTCCAAATGCTCCGAATCTATTCATAATCAGTACAATACCATCAATACCCGCTAATAGAATGAATTCCACAAGAAAAACTACAAAATTAGACCAAAACCCGAAATTGGCTCAAACCCGACCCCCAGGCCCACGTCTCGAAATCCGACAAAATTCACAAAACAAGAAAGCTCATTCACTCACGAGTATAACCATACCAAATTCATCAAAATCCGACATCGTTTGGTCCTTCAAATCCTTAAATTACTCTCCAGAAATTCCAAGCCCTAATCCCTCATTTTCACAAATTACCATGATTAAAACAATGGGAAATCACCATATAAACAAGTATTAGGTCTTAAGTAACTTACCTCAATGAAATCCCCTTGATTCCCTCTTCAAACCTCTCCCAAAAGCTCAAAAAACCGAGTTGATATTGTGAAGAATGACCAAAATTCGCGAAGGGTTCTATTTACGGTTTCTGCCCAGGTTTTTCGCACCTGCGACCATTTTCTCGCACCCGCGCGACCGCACCTGCGGTCCAAGAAGCTGCACCTGCGCAACTTACTTAATCACCCAGATTCCGCACCTGCGGACCCCTTCCTCGCACCTGCGGACTCGCATTTGCGGTCCCAGGTGCGCATCTGCGAAACCAGTCCAAACTTCTCATCTCCGCATCTACGCTCAAAGCCTCGCACCTGCGGGCTCGCAGATGCGGAAAATTCGTCACACCTGCGTTCCCAGGGTTGGCCCAGCATCTCCCGCACCTGCGCACTCCCCACGCGCATTAGCGGCCTCGCAGCTGCGACCCTTTCTTCCGCAGGTGCGGAAATAGCAGAAGCAGCAGCTCCAGCTGCAATTTCCAACTTCAACAAATCCGTTAACCACCCGGAATCACCCCGAGGCCCTCGGGACCTCAACCAAAAATACCAAGAAGTCATATATCAACATACCAACTTAGTCAAATCTTCGAATCACTCAAAACAACATCAAATCATCAAATAACCATCGGATTCAAGCCTAAGAACTTCTAAATTTCAAATTCGGCAACCGATGCCAAAACCAACCAAACCACGTCCGAATGACCTTAATTTTTGCACACACATCAAAAATGACACTACGAATGTTTTCCAACTTCCGGAATTCCATTCCGACCCCGATATTAAATTTTGCATTGCCGACTGAAATCGTCAAATTTCCAATTTCGCCAATTCAAGCCTAATTCTACCACAAACCTCCAAATCACATTCCAGACACACTCATAAGTCCAAAATCACCTAACGGAGCGAGCGGAACATCATAATTCAAATCCGAGATTGTTTACACATAGGTCAACATCCGATTGACTTTTCCAACTTAAGTTTCTTCTTAAGAGACTAAGTGTCTCAATTCACTCCGAGTTCCTTCCGGACCCAAACCAACTAACCCGATATAACATAATATAGCTGAATAAAACAAAAAGAAGTAGAAATGGGAAAAATGGGGTTATAACTCTCGAAACGACCGGCCGGGTCGTTACATCCTCCCCCTCTTAATCATCCGTTCGTCCTCGAACGGGTCTAGAAACATACCTGGAGTCTCGAATAGGCGTGGATATCTGCTCTGCATCTCCCGTTCAGTCTCCCAGGTGGCCTCCTCCACAGGCTGACCTCTCCATTGCACCTTCACTGAAGCTATATCCTTTGACCTCAACCTTCGAACCTGCCGATCCAAAATAGCCACCGGCTCCACATCGTAAGTCATATCATCCTCCAAATGAACCGTGCTGAAATCCAAAACATTGGACGGATCTCCAATATACTTCGGGAGCATGGAAACATGAAACACTGGATGCACACTCGACAATCTGGGTGGCAAGGCAAGCTTATAAGCCACCTCTCCTATCCTCTGAAGCACCTCAAAAGGCCTAATGAACTGGGGGCTCAACTTGCCCCTCTTCCCAAACCTCATAACACCCTTGACGTGTGATACCTTCAGCAAAACCTTCACCCCAACAATAAAAGACACATCACAGACCTTCCTATATGCGTAGCTCTTCTGCCTGGACTGCGCCGTGCGAAGCCGCTTCTGAATCAATTTCACCTTATCTAATACATCCTGGACCAAGTCTGTACCTAAGAGCCTAGCCTCACCTGGCTCAAACCAACCAACCAGAGATCTACATCTCCTCCCATACAAAGCCTCGTACGGAGCCATCAGAATGCTCGACTGATAACTATTGTTATATGTAAACTCCGTGAGTGGCAAAAACTGGTACCATGAACCCCCAAAGTCAATGACACAAGCACGCAACATGTCCTCCAATATCTGAATAGGTCGCTCGGACTGCCCGTCCATCTGAGGGTGAAAAGCTGTGCTTAACTCAACCCCAGTACCCAACTCTCGCTGAACGACCCTCCAAAACTGCGATGTGAACTGAGTACCCCTATTTGAAATGATGGAAACTGGGACACCATGCAGGCGAACAATCTCTCGGATGTAAATCTCAGCCAATCGCTCTGAAGAGTAAGTAGTACCAACTGGAATGAAGTGCGCGGACTTGGTCAGCCGATCCACAATAACCCAAATAGCGTCGAACTTCCTCGAAGTCCGTGGAAGCCCAACTACAAAGTCCATAGTGATTTGCTCCCACTTCCACTTTGGGATCTCTAACCTCTGAAGCAAGCCACCCGATCTCTGACGCTCATACTTAACTTGCTGACAGTTTAGACACCGAGCCACAAACCCAACTATATCCTTCTTCATCCGCCTCCACTAATAGTGCTGCCTCAAATTCCGGTACATCTTCGCGGCACCCGGATGGATGGAATATCGCGAGCTGTGGGCCTCCTCAAGAATCAGCTCTCGAAGCCCATCTACATTAGGCACACAAATCCGGCCATGCATTCTCAGCACGCCGTCATCACCAATAGTCACATCCCTAGCATCCCTCTTCGAACCCTGTCCTGAAGAACGAGCAAGTGAGGGTCATCATACTGACGCTCCCTGATACGGTCATAAAGAGAAGACCTGGAGACCACACAAGCCAATACCCGACAAGGCTCCAAAATATCCAATCTGACAAGCTAGCCTGCCAAGGTCTGAACATCTAATGCCAAAGGTTTCTCTGCTGCTAGAAGATATGCTAAACTCCCTAAACTCTCTGCCCGGCGACTCAAAGCATCGGCCACCACATTGGCCTTCCCTGGATGGTACAAAATAGTGATATCATAGTCCATAAGAAGCTCCAACCATCTCCGCTGATGCAAATTAAGATCCTTCTGCTTTAACAGATACTGTAGACTCCGGTGATCAGTATAGATCTCACAATGAACCCCATACAAATAATGATGCCAAATCTTCAAGGCGTGAACAATGGCTGCTAACTCAAGATCATGGACAGGATAGTTCTTCTCACGGGTCTTCAACTGGCGCGAGGCATAGGCGATCACCCTACCCTCCTACATCAAAAAACAACTAATGCCTATCTCCAAGGCATCACAATACACGGTGTAATAACCTGAAACTGATGGCAGAACAAATATTGGAGTTGTGGTCAAAGCAGTCTTGAGCTTCTGAAAGCTCTTCTCACATTCATCCGACCACCTGAATAGAGCACCCTTTTGGGTCAATTTGGTCTAGGGCGATGGAATAGATGAAAATCCCTCCACAAAGCGACGGTAATAACCCGCCAAACTAAGAAAGCTCCTAATCTCCGTGGCTGAGGACGGTCTAGGTCAACTCTGTATCGCCTCTATCTTCTTCGGATCCACCTGAATACCCTCGTTGGACACCACGTGCCCCAAGAATGCTACTGAACTGAGCCAAAACTCATATTTGGAGAACTTTGCATAAAGCTTCTCCTCCCTCAATCTCTGTAATGCAATCTTCAAATGCTGCGCGTGCTCCTCTTGGCTACGAGAGTACACCAGGATGTCATCAATGAATACAACGACGAATGAGTCCAAATAGGGCTGGAATACACTATTCATCAAATTCTTGAACGCTGCTGGGGCATTGGTCAGCCCAAAAGACATCACCAAGAACTCATAATGGACATATCAGGTTCTGAAAGCTATCTTGAGAATATCTGAATCCCGAATCTTCAGTTGGTGATAACTGGACCTCAAATCAATCTTGGAGAACACCCTCACTCCCTGAAGCTGGTCGAATAAATAATCAATACGAGGCAAAGGATACTTGTTCTTGACTGTGACTTTGTTCAACTGCTTGTAATCAATACACATTCTCATGGAACCATCCTTCTTTTTCACAAATAGAACCGGTGCACCCCAAGGTGACACACTAGGCCGAATAAACCACTTATCCAGGAGTTCCTGAAGTTGTTCTTTTAATTCCTTCAACTCCGTCAGTGCCATACGATACGGTGGAATAGAAATGGGCTGAGTGCCCGACACCAAATCAATACCAAAGTCAATATCCCAGTTAGGCAGCATGCCTGGTAGGTCTGCAGGAAACATATCCAGAAAATCACGTACCACCGGAACAGAATCAATGACAGGAGTATTTGTACTAACATCCCTCACAAAAGCCAAATAAGATAGGCAACCCTTCTCAACCATGCACTGAGCCGTCAAATATGAAATCACCCTACTTGGTTCATAATCTACAGAACCGCTCCACTCAACCCTCGGAATTCCCGGCATAGCAAACGTCACCGTCTTAGTGTGACGATCTAGAACAGCATGACATGGAGATAACCAATCCATACCCAATATCACATCAAAGTCAACTATACTGAGCAACAATAGATCCACTCGGGTCTCCAGACACCCAATAGTCACCACACATGATCGATATATGCGGTCCACAATAATAGTATCGCCCACAAGAGTAGATACATGTACAGATGAAACTAAGGACTCACGGGGCATATCCAGAAAATGGGCGAAATATGAGTAAACATATGAATACGTTGAACCGGGGTCAAATAATATTGAGGCATCTCTGTGGCAAACTGAGACAATACTTGTAATCACAGCATCTGAAGCAATAGCATCTGGTATGGCAGGGAGAGCATAGAAAAGGGCCTGACCACCCACTGATCTACCTCCCCCTCTAGGGCGACCCCTAGCTGACTGACCTCCACCCCGAGCTGACTGGGTGGGTGGTGAGGTAGCTGGTGATGTAGTCGGAGGCTGACTCCTTTGCTAAGATAGACCTCCATGACAACGAGGACACTGACTCCACATATGCCAAAGCTCTCAACACTCAAAATAATTCCATGGTGCTGGCGGCGGAAACTGAAGGGAACCCCTAGTACCGGGGATGACTGATAAAAGAACCTGGCATGGAAGAGCCATGAACAGGTGGAGCACGGGACGAACTCTGAACTGGAAGGGAACTAAGTGATGAGTGGCTCTGATGAGAACTGTGAGAACTATGGCCAGATGATGCACCCCGATGAAATGGCCGAGCTGACTGAGCCTGTCTAAAATGATGACCTCTACCGTGATGGAACTGACCCCCAAAAGGAACACCGCTGAATCCACCCTGACCACGAGGCCTCTTGGCCTCCCGCTCAACCCTCTCCTGACTGCGAACCATCTCAATCTGCAGAGCAATGTCGACAACCTCATCAAAGGTAGTACCTGAAACCCGCTCCCTGGTCATGAGCAACTGTAGCTGATAAGTGAGGCCATCAATAAACTTCATGATCCTCTCTCTGTCCGTGGGAACCAACCAGATAACATGACGGGCGAACTCGGAGAACCGCATCTCATACTGCGTCGTAGACATATCACCCTGGCACAGCCGCTCAAACTGTCTACGCAGCTCCTCTCTGCGGGATCGAGGCACGAACTTCTCCAGAAAGACCACGGAGAACTGCTGCCAAGTAAGGAATGCTGCGCCAATAGGCCTGCGCCTCTCGTAAGTCTCCCACCATCTGAGTGCAGCCACAGAAAACTGAAAGGTAGTGAATGAGACCCCACAAGTCTCCAAAATACCAGCAGTACGGAGTATCCTCTGACTCCTGTCCAAAAAGTTCTTAGCATCTTCTCTCTTTGTGCCACTGAAAGGTGGTGGCTGAAGTCTCCCAAACCTCTCCAACCTACGCTGATCATCCTCAGGCATAGTAGGAACCACATAATCCTGAGCAACAGCAACCGGCTGGGCTGGTGGTGCCTCTGGTGTCTGAAGTCCCTGAATAACCTGCTCGGGTATGCGAGCGACAAGAGTCTGAGTGCCTCCCCAGGCATGAGAAGCGGCTGCGGCCGTCAAAATAGAGACCGCCTGAGCAAGGCCAGTACACGCTGTCAGAATCTGAGCTAGGGCCTCCTGAAGGCCTGGAATCACAATAGGCACAGGTGGTGCCTGAGCTAGTGCATCAACAATTGGAACTTGATCCTAATCTGGGACAACCGGTGGATCTGTAGGTACTGCCCCAACTACTGTACGGGCTGCACCTTTGCCCCTACCACGACCTCTACCACAGCCTCGGCCTCTCGTGGCCCTGGCTGGTGGTACTGGTGGCTATCCCTCCTGACCGGTAGTACGAGTCCTCACCATCTATGAGAGAATGAAATAATAGATGTTTAGTTACTATAATCAACAGATTCGCACGACAAGAATTCAAGAATGTGGAGTTTCCTAAAGGTTCTGCAGCCTCTCGAAGATAAGTACAGACGTCTCCATACCGATCCCAAGACTCTACTAAACCCGCTCATGACTCGTGAGACCTACGTAACCTATGCTCTGATACCAATCTGCCATGACCCAAACTAACCTCTGTCATGATGGCGCCTATCGTGGAACTAGGAAAGCCGACTAATTTCCAAAACAAACCGATACGTTCATTTCAAAGATAATTTCAAGGTTATTTAACATAAAACCTCCATTTAAAGAGTTCCAATTAAAGAAAAACAGAAGTGCGGAAAAGAAAAGCCCGACATTGGGGTGTCACTAGTCATGAGCATATACTACAATCGGTCTAACAATAACTAGGGTAACTCAGCCCGAAAAATAGCTAAATACAACTAGAGGAAGATAAGAGGGAGAAGAACAGGCGCTGCGATCTCCAAAAAACTACCTTGCTATCTCCAAGAAAATCTACACCCAAAACACTCAATAACCGCTACCATGTCCAGCTACACCTGGATCTGCACACAAGGTGCAGGGAGTAACGTGAGTATGCCAACTTAGTAAGTAAAAACAATAAATAAATACTGAGCAGTAGTGACGAGCAATAAAGCATATAAAGTTCATATCAGGAAATCTCAGTAAAGTACAACATGTTTTAAAAATCAGTGTTTGAATCAAATCATCTCGTTTAAACCCAGTTCCAGTAAAAATCATATAAAGACATTTTTTTCCAACAGTTTTTCAAACAAAGGCTCAATGCAAAGGTGAGCAAAAATGATAAAATCATAAACAGCTCCTCGGGCAAAACATCACGCATATACAGCCCCTCGGGCAAACCTCACAGTCACTCGTGCCACTCGGGCATACCTCAATATCACTCTTGCCATTCGGGTATACCTCACAATCACTCTTTCTACTCGGGCATACCTCACAATCACTCTTGCCTCCCAGTCACTCAGCACTCGGCACTCGTACTCAGTAGGTACCTGTGCTCACTGGGGGTGTGTATAGACTCCGGAGGGGCTCCTTCAGCCCAAGCGCTATAATCTGCACGGACATCTCACGTGCGATAATAATAAAGTATGTTGCAGGCGGGCAGCCCCGATCTACTCTCATCCTCATAAATCAGGCCCTCGGCCTCACTCAATCATAAAGTATACTGCAGGCGGGCAGCCCCGATCCACACTTATCCTCACAAATCAGGCCACTCGGGGATTTCAGTAAAATAGGGCATTCGGCCCAAAATATTTATATGCATCAAAATAGAGTCATAAAACTGAGTTATGCGGTAAACAAGTATAAACATGACTAAGTATAGATTTTCAATCGAAAACAGTGAGAGGATGGTAAGAAATAGCCCCTAAGGGTCCAAACAGCATTGGCGCAAGGCCCAAACATTGCATTCAACCCCATTTACAGAAAAGTTTTCTAAAACATATAAGTATCAATGGTTTCAACAAAGTATGCAACTTTACAGTTGCTACGGGACGAACGAAGTCACAAATCCCCAACAATGGACGCCCACACGCCCATCACCTAGCATGTGCGTCACTAAAAATAGTAGAATGATACAAAATCCAGGGTTTTATACCCTCAGGACTAGATTTACAATCGTTACTTACCTCAAACTGGTCAAATCTCTAACCCGCAATGATCTTGCCTCTGGAATCGGCCTCCAAATGCTCCAAATCTATTCACAATCAGTACAATACCATCAATACGCGCTAATGGAATGAATTCCACAAGAAAAACTACAAAATTAGACCAAAACCCGAAATTGTTTCAAACCCGACCCCCGGGCCCACGTCTCAAAATGTGACAAAATTCACAAAACAAGAAAGTTCATTCACTCATGAGTCTAACTATACCAAATTCATCAAAATCCGACATTGTTGGGTCCTTCAAATCCTTAAATTACTCTCCAAAAATTCCCAGCCCTAACCCCTCATTTTCACAAATTACCATGATTAAAACAACTGGAAATCACCATATATACAAGTATTAGGGCTTAAGTAACTTACCTCAATGAAATCCCCTTGATTCCCTCTTCAAACCTCTCCCAAAAGCTCAAAAAACCGAGTTGAAATTGTGAAGAATGACCAAATTTCGCGAAGGGTTCTATTTACGATTTCTACCCAGGTTTTTCGCACCTGCGACCATTTTCTCGCACCCGCGCGATCGCACATGCGGTCCAAGAAGCCGCACCTGCACAACGTACTAAATCACCCAAATTTCACACCCGCAGACCCCTTCCTCGCACCTGCGGACTCGCATTTGCAGTCCCAGGTGCGCATCTGCGAAACCAGTCCAAACTTCTCATCTCCGCATCTACGCTCAAAGCCTCGCACCTGCGGGCTCGCAGATGCGGCCAATTCTTCGCACCTGCGTTCCCAGGGTTGGCCCATTATCTCCCGCACCTACGCACTCCCCTCGCGCATTAGCGGCCTCGCAGCTGCGACCCTTTCTTCCGCAGGTGCGGAAATAGCAGAAGCAGCAGCTCCAGCTACAATTTCCAACTTCAACAAATCCGTTAACCACCCGGAATCACCCCGAGGCCCTCGGGACCTCAACCAAAAATACCAACAAGTCATATATCAACATGCCAACTTAGTCGAACCTTTGAATTACTCAAAACAACATCAAATCATCAAATTACCATCGGATTCAAGCCTAAGAACTTCTAAATTTCCAAATTCGGCAACCGATGCCAAAACCAACCAAACCACGTCCGAATGACCTCAAATTTTGCACAAACTTCCCAAATGACACTACGAACCTATTCTGACTTTCGGAATTCCATTCCGACCCCGATATCAAATTTTTCACTGCCGACTGAAATCGTCAAATTTCCAATTTCGCCAACTCAAGCCTAATTTTACCACGGACCTCCAAATCACAATTATGACGCACTCATAAGTCCAAAATCACCTAACGGAGCTAGGGGAACCATCAGAATTCAAATCCAAGATCGTTTACACATCGGTCAATATCCGGTTGACTTTTCCAACTTAAGTTTCTACTTAAGAGACTAAGTGTCTTAATTCACTCCGAGTTCCTTTCGACTCGAACCAACTAACCCGATATAACATAATATAGCTGAATAACACAAAAAGAAGAAGAAATGGGGAAAATTGGGTTATAATTCTCGAAACGACCGGCCGGGTCGTTACACTTTGTTTTAAATTTTTCTTCTATTTGTTCTAGATGCTTATCTGTAAAATCAAAATTTTCTTCTAATTCGGGAAACTTCTCTTTAGAATATTCTGGAAGTTTTATTATTGGATGTGTTTCGATTTTAGAGGTTGTTATGGATCTTGTGGAGATTCCTAATTTATTAGTATCCTTTAATTGATTTGAAACTACATGTAATTGTCACAACCCAAAACTAACCCCTGTCGTGATGGCGCCTATCGTGGAACTAGGCAAGCCGACTCATTTCCAAAACAAAATGATATTTTCATTTCAAAGATAATTTCAAGGCTATTTAACATAAAACCTCCATTTAAAGAGTTCAAATCAAAGAAGAACAGAAGTGCGGAAAAGAAAAGCCCGACATCGGGGTGTCACTAGTCATAAACATATACTACAATATATCTAATAATATCAAGGCTATCTCAGCCCGGAAAATAGCTAAATACAACTAGAGGAAGATAAGAGGGAGAAGAGCAGGGGCTGCGATCGCCAAACAGCTACCTTGCTATCTCCAAGAAAATCTGCAACCAGAACACTCAATAACTGCTACCGTGTCTAGCTACACCTGGATCTGCACATGAGGTGCAGGGAGTAACGTGAGTATGCCAACTCAGTAAGTAACAACAATAAATAAAGACTGAGTAGTAGTGACGAGCAATAAAACATATAACGTTCATACCAGGAAATCTCAGTAAAATACCACATGCTTTTAAAAATCAGGATTTGAATCAAACATCTCGTTTAAACCCAGTTCTAGTAAAAATCATTTAAAGACATTTTTCCAACAGTTTTTCAACCAAAGGCTCAATGCAAAGGTGAGCAAAATGATGAAATCATAAACAACCCCTCGGGCAAAACATCACTCATATACAGCCCCTCGGGAAAACCTCACAGTCAGTCGTGCCACCTGGGCATACCTCACAATCACTCTTGCCACTCGGGCATACCTCACAATCACTCTTGCGACTCGGGCATACCTTACAATCACTCTTGCCTCCCAGTCACTCAGCACTCGTCACTCGTCACTCGCACTCAATAACCTGCGCTCACTGGGGGTGTGTACAAACTCCGGAGGGGCTCTTTCAGCCCAAGCGCTATAATCTGCACGGACAACTCACGTGCGATAATAATAAAGTATGCTGCAGGAGGGCAACCCCGATCCACACTCATCCTCACCAATCAGGCCCTCGGCCTCACTCAGTCACAAGTATGCTACAGGCGGGCAGCCCCGATCCACACTCATCCTCACCAATCAGGCCCTCGGCCTCACTCAGTCACAAGTATGCTGCAGGCAGGCAGCCCCGATCCACACTCATCCTCACAAATCAAGCCACTCGGGCATTTCAGTAAAACAAGGCATTTGGCCCAAAACATTTATATGCATCAAAATAGAGTCATAAAACTGAGTTATGTAGTAAACAAGTATAAACATGACTGAGTATAAATTTTCAATCGAAAACAGTGAGAGGATCATATGAAATAGCCCCTAAGGGTCCAAACAGCATTGGCGCAAGGCCCAAACATGGCATTCAGCCCAATTTACAGAAATTTTTTCTAAATCATATAAGTATTAATGGTTTCAACAAAGTATGCAACTTTACAGTTTCTACGGGGCGGACCAAGTCACAAATCCCCAACAGTGCACGCCCACACGCCCGTCACCTAGCATGTGCGTCACTTCAAAATAATAGAATAATACGAAATTCGGGGTTTCATACCCTCAGGACTAGATTTACAATCGTTACTTACCTCAAACCGGTCAAATCTCTAACCCGCAATGCTCTTGCCACTGGACTCTGCCTCCAAATGCTCCAAATCTATTCACAATCAGCATAATACCATCAATATACGCTAATGGAATGAATTCCACAAGAAAAGCTTCAAAATTAGACCAAAATCCGAAATTGGCTCAAACATCGCCTGTGGGGCCCATGTCTCAAAACCCGACAAAAGTTACAAAATCCAAAAGCCCATCCAACCAAGAGTCTACCCATACCAATTTTACCAAAATTCGACCTCAACTCGACCCTTAAATCTACAAATCTTATTTCCAAATTTCTAAGTTTCAATCTCTGATTTACACCTTAAAATCATGTAATCTAGTCGGATTACTCGATGATAATTCAATATTATGGAGTAGAAATGATCACAAGGGACTTACCTCAAGTTTTCCTTGAAAAATATATCAAAAATCGCCTCTCCCCAAGCTCCAATTGGTCAAAAATGGCAAATGGGACGAAGTCCCTGTTTTATAATTCTGCCCAGACATCCTCGGTTCTGCCTCGATCTTGGCCCTCGATCTTGGCCTTCGATCGGGGTCCTCGATCCTGCCCCTCGATCCTGGTTCACGATCCTGGCCCTCAATTATGTCTTCGACTGTGACCCTCGACCGTGGGCTCGATCATGCCTTCGATCGTGGCCCTCGACTCTAGGCTCGATCATGCCTTCGATCGTGGCCCTCGACTCTGGGCTCGATCATGGCTTCGATCGTGGCCCTCGACCCTGAGCTCGATCTGGACTTCGATCATGGCCCTCGACTCTGGGCTCGATCATTGCTTCCATCATGGCTTCGATCATGGCCCTCGACCCTGAGCTCGATCTGGGCTTGATTTCTGGGCAGAAGCAATTTCCAACAGAAGGAAATTGCAGCAGCTGTTCTAGTTCAATTTTTGATCCGTTAACCATCCGAAACTCACCCGAGGCCCTCAGGACCTCAACCAAATATACCAACAAGTCCTAAAGCATCATACGAACTTAATCGAATCCTCAAATCACCTCAAACAACACTAAAATAATGAATTACACCCCAATTCAAGCCTAATGAACGTTGGAATTTCTAATTTCTACAAGCAACTCCGGAACCTATCAAATCACGTCCGATTGACCTCAAATTTTGCACACAAGTCCTAAATGGCATAACAAAGGTATTCAAATTTTCAGAATCGGATTCCGACCCCGATATCAAAAAGTCAACCCCCCGGTCAAACTTCTCAAAAATAAAACTTTCGGCATTTCAAACCTAATTCCTCTACGGACTTCCAAATAATATTCCGGACATGCTCCTAAGTCCAAAATCACCATACGGAGCTATTGGAATCATCAAAATTCAAATCAGAGGTTGTTTACATATAGGTCCATATCCGGTCCACTTTTCTAACTTAAATTTTTCAATTATGAGACTAAGTGTCTCATTTCACTCCGAGTTCCTTCCGGACTCGAACCAACTAACCCGATATAACATAATATAGCTGAATAACACAAAAAGAAGTAGGAATGGGGAAAACAGGGTTATAACTCTCAAAACGACCGGCCGGGTCGTTACATCCTCCCCCTCTTAAACATCTGTTCGTCCTCGAACGGGTCTAGAAACATACCTGGAGTCTCGAATAGGCGTGGATATCTGCTCCGCATCTCCCGCTTGGTCTCCCAAGTGGCCTCCTCCACAGGCTAACCTCTCCATTGCACCTTCACTAAAGCTATATCCTTTGACCTCAACCTTCGAACCTGCCGATCCAAAATAGCCACCGGCTCCACATCATAAGTCATATCACCCTCTAACTGAACCGTGCTGAAATCCAAAACATGGGACGGATCTCCAATATACTTCCAGAGCATGGAAACATGAAACACTGGATGCACACTAGACAAGCTGGGTGGCAAGGCAAGCTTATAAGCCACATCTCCTATCCTCTGAAGCACCTCAAAAGGCCCAATGAACCGGGGGCTCAACTTGCCCCTCTTCCCAAACCTCATAACACCCTCCATGGGTGATACCTTCAGCAAAACCTTCCCCCTACCCATCAAAGACACATCACGGACCTTCCTATCTGCGTAGCTCTTTTGCCTAGACTGCGTCGTGCGAAGCCGCTCCTGAATCAATTTCACCTTATCTAATGCGTCCTGGACCAAGTTTGTAACTAGGAGCCTAGACTCACCCGGCTCAAACCATCCAACCGGAGATCTACACCTCCTCCCATATAAAGCCTCATAGGGAGCCATCTGAATACTCGACTGATAACTGTTATTAAATGCAAACTCCGCGAGTGACCGAAACTGGTCCCACGAACCCCCAAAGTCAATGACACAAGCACGCAACATGTCCTCCAATATTTGAATAATGCGCTCGGACTGCCCGTCCATCTGATGGTGAAAAGCTGTGCTTCATTCAACCTGAGTACCCAACTCTCGCTGCACGGCCCTCCAAAACTGCGATGTGAACTGAGTACCCCTATCTGAAATGATGGAAACTGGGACACCATACAGGCGAACGATCTCTTGGATGTAAATTTCAGCCAACCGCTCTGAAGAGTAAGTAGTACCAAATGGAATGAAGTGCGTGGACTTGGTCAGCCAATCCACAATAACCCAAATAGTGTCGAACTTCCTCGAAGTCTGTGGGAGCCCAACTACAAAGTCCATAGTGATCCGCTCCCACTTCCACTCTGGGATCTCTAACCTCTGAAGCAAGCCACCCATTCTCTGATGCTCATACTTAACATTCTGACAGTTTAGACACCGAGCCACAGACCTAACTATATCCTTCTTCATCCGCCTCCACCAATAGTGCTGCCTCAAATCCTAGTACATCTTCACGGCACCTGGATGGATGGAATACCGCGAGCTGTGGGTCTCCTCAAGAATCAGCTCTCAAAGCCCATCTATATTAGGCACACATATCCGGCCCTGCATTCTCAGCACCCCATTATCACCAATAGTCACATCCCTAGCATCACCTCTCTGAACCCTGTCCTGAAGAACGAGCAAGTGAGGGTCATCATACTGACGCTCCCTGATACGGTCATAAAGAGAAGACCTGGAGACCACACAAGCCAATACCCGACTAGGCTCCGAAATATCCAATCTGACAAGCTGGCCTGCCAAGTTCTGAACATCTAATGCCAATGGTCTCTCTGCTGCTGGAAGATATGCTAAACTCCCCAAACTCTCTGCCCGGCGACTCAAGGCATCGGCCACCACATTGGCCTTCCCCGGATGGTACAAGATACTGATATCATAGTCCTTAAGAAGCTCCAACCATCTCCGTTGATGCAAATTAAAATCCTTCTGCTTTAACAGATACTGCAGACTCCAGTGATCAGTATAGATCTCACAATGAACCCCATAAATATAATGACGCCAAATCTTCAAGGCGTGAACAATGGGTGCTAACTCAAGGTCATGGATAAGATAGTTCTTCTCATGGGTCTTCAACTGGCGCGAGGCATAGGCAATCACCCTACCCTCCTGCATCAAAACACAACCAATGCCTATCCTCGAGGCATCACAATACACAACGTAAGAACCTGAAGCTGATGGCAAAACTAACACTTGAGTTGTGGTCAAAGCAGTCTTGAGTGTTACAACCCACATTCGCGTACCTTAGATCACGTCGTAAGTTAGTCGACGTAAATCGAAGAAGATATTATCTTTGAGATGATAAGAAGTTAATCCTATTGGTCTTAAACGATACAAGGGTTTATAAGAGTGGTTAACAAGTATTTGAAGTTAAACGAATCAAGGATGTTGTAACCCATATTTTCGGGTAACACTAGAGGTGATTAATTGTACCAAGAGGTCATGTTTTAATGTATTTGAATCATATAATATCCATATCATAAGTCTTGAAGTCAAGCGAGTTATGAAACAAAAGTCGATAAAAGTTGTCGCAACTTACGTTTATAATTTTACTTAAACTTTAGGTCAAATGTTACTACATTTTTCTCCCAATGTAATTGGAATTATGGGGTGATATACCTATCAAATTGAATATCTATGAGTCTAGTTTCCAACACATTAAACCGTTCGTCGATACGATCTCGGAATAGAGAGATATTCACGTTTTCGCGAGAGTGCGCCAAACAGCTCTCTATGGGGCCCACATAGGCGGTTTAAGACATATGGATATATATATGATACCTCAACCCCGTTTTAAGTCATTATTTTTCAGTATATTCAGACCTTAGAACCCTAAAAACAGTCTCTCAAGGTTCTCTCATGATCCAAGACCCAAACAAAGGGCAAACAACACAAATCAAATGTCGGGAATCCCGTGGCGCTAGTAAGTTTCTTGTTCTTCTTGTTGTTGCTGATTTTTGTGTTGTTCCAGCTCGTGTGGGAGGTTGTTTTAAGTGTTTTATGTTCTGTAAATACACCTTAAAGTTTTTAATATCAACCCTAGGTGATTTCAAGTCTTCTAAAGTAATTCTAGTGCCGAAAAACCCGAATTAATTGCTAGTTTCGCTTCCTTGTTCTTGTGGCAGAATTGGAGGGATATTTCGTGGAAAATTAAGGCCGAATTGGAGTTTTTCTTTCTGTTTAAAGGTAAGGAACCTCTTACTCTATATATATATATTTAAGATTATCCAAGTTGCGGCTAAGTCGTTGAAGCTAGAACTTGTGAAATATATATCGAAAGGCTTGGTAGTAATGTTGTTGGTTGGTGGACTGTTTTGGAGGATCAATATGATTATTAATGATGTTGTTTGGGCTGTTTGGTGATTGTATTGACTTGTGGGAAGTCATATAAATAGGGAAGGTGCTGTCCGTTTCATCGTAAAATAGGTTGCGGTCGATACATAATAGTTACGATGCTTAAACGATAATGATAGTGTCATTTGTCTTATTGTAGACTAAGGAGTCATGACATTTGCATAGCTTGAGGTTGGGCAGTATATACAAGGTATGTGAGTCTATCCCCTTCATTCTTTTGCATGACTCCGATTGTACATAATTTAATGAACGAGCTCCCAAAGATACTCTACTCTTAGAAGCTAGCAGTACTTACATTGCTGCCCTTCTTATGAAACGATTGATATTGATGTTACTTCTCTTATTCTTATATTATCAATGTTGTTGGTAGTTCCTGATTCTTATAAGATTCTTGATGAAGAGTTAATCCTAATAACGTGTACGAAGGATACCGACCTTACGTCACTCCGAAAGGTTCAAAATGTGATTCCAATGAGTCCAGCATGCATCATATATATGTATCTATTTTACTCTACCGAGCCGCGCTATAGTCGGCCGGGTATGGCACATATTGTGCAACCACTGATCAGTTGGGTTTTACCGAGCTCCACGTGGCCGGGTACGGATTCTACCGAGCCCTATGATGGCCGGGTACGTTTTACCGAGCCTATTACGGCCGGGTACGATATGATGATGGTGATGCCCACAAAGACGTATGTTTTAAAAGTTTATGTATATATATGTATGTATCATGTATTTCATGTCAGTAGCCCTCAGAGGTACCCAGATGTCACAGGTTGTATATTCTCTATCCCGGTTTACATTACTGTTCTTACTTATGCTTTCCTGCCTCACATACTCAGTACTTTATTCGTACTGACGTCCTTTTTATTTGTGGACGCTGCATGTCATGCTACATGTCCTGATAGACAGGTAGATGCAGCTCCCCCACCACAGTAGGCTGTCCAGTTCAGCGGTTATTGGCGAGATCCCTTCTCCGGATTTGCCGTGGTCTTGGTATGCATTTTTGTTATAGACATTATGGGTATGTCGAGGCCCTGTTCCGACAATGTTGTAGCATTTATGTTCCTTTAGAGGCTCATAGACAGGTGTCGACTTATGTATGGTTTAGAATGCCTTGTCGGCTGATTTTTGTTGTATAGTCTTTCATGGCAGCATGGTAGCTTGTACCTTATATATAGTTTCTTGACAGTCTTGTCGTCCCATGTTATGTATGTTCATGACATTATCTTTCATTGTTGGATGTTCATGATCCACGTCTACTATTTATATTGATCTTGTCGGCCCTTAAAGATAATAAGGAAGGTTAGATAAAATGTACGTTGGTGCTCGGCAAGTATGGCCCGGGTGCTAGTCATGACCCTCCAGTTGGGTCGTGACATTGAGCTTCTGAAAGCTCTCCTCACATTCATCCGACCACCTAAATGGAGCACCCTTTTGGGTCAATTTGATCAAGAGCGATGCAATAGATGAAAATCCCTCCACAAAGCGATGGTAGTAACCCACCGAACCAAGAAAGCTCTTAATCTCCGTGGCTGAGAACGGTCTGGGCCAACTCTACACCGCCTCTATCTTCTTCGGATCCACCTGAATACCCTCACTGGACACCATGCGCCCCAAGAATTCTACTAAACTGAGCCAAAACTCACATTTAGAGAACTTTGCATAAAGCTTCTCCTCCCTCAATCTCTGCAATACAACCCCCAAATGCTGAGAGTGCTCTCCCTGGCTACGAGAGTACACCGGGATGTCGTCAATGAATACAACGATGAATGAGTCCAAATAGGGCTGGAATACACTGTTCATCAGATGCATGAACGCTGCTGGGGCATTGGTCAGCCCAAAAGACATCACCAAAAACTCATAATGGCGATATCGGGTTCTGAAGGCTGTCTTGAGAATATCTAAATCCCGAATCTTCAGCTGGTGATAACCGAACCTCAAATCAATCTTGGAGAACACCCTCGCTCCCTGAAGCTGGTCGAATAAATCATCAATACGAGGCAAAGGATACTTGTTCTTAACTGTGACCTTGTTCAACTGCCTGTAATCAATACACATTCTCATGGAACCATCCTTCTTTTTCACAAATAAAACCGGTGCACCCCAAGGTGACACACTAGGCCGAATAAACCCCTTATCAAGGAGTCCCTGGAGCTATTCTTTCAATTCCTTCAACTCCGCCGGTGCCATATGATACGGTGGAATAGAAATGGGCTGGGTGCCCAGCACCAAATCAATGCCAAAGTCAATATCTCTGTCAGGTGGCATGCCCGGTAGGTCTGCAGGAAACACATTCGGAAAATCACGTACCACCAGAACAGAATAAATGACAGGAGTCTCTGCACTAACATCCCTCACAAAAGCCAAATAAGATAGGCAACCCTTCTCAACCATGTGATGAGCCTTCAAATATGAAATCACCCTACTTGGTACATAATTTACAGAACCGCTCCACTCAAACCTCGAAATTCCTGGCATAGCCAACGTCACCATCTTAGCATGACAATCTAGAATAGCATGACATGGAGATAACCAATCCATACCCAATATCACATCAAAGTCAACCATACTAAGCAACAATAGATCTACTCGGGTCTCCAGACCCCCAATAGTCACCACACATGACTAATATACGCAGTCCACAATAATAGTATCGCCTGCAGGAGTAGATACATGTACAGATGAAACTAAGGACTCACGGTGCCTATCCAGAAAATGGGCGAAATACGAGGAAACATATGAATACGTGAAACTAGGGTCAAATAATACTGAGGCATCTCTGTGGAAAACTGAGACAATACCTGTAATCACAGCATCTGAAGCAATAGCATCTGGTCTGGCAGGGAGAGCATAGAAACGGGCATGACCACCCCCTGATCTGCCTCCCTCTCTAGGGCGACCCCCAGCTGACTGACCTCTACCCCGAGCTGACTGAGTGAATGGTGAGGTAGTTGGTGCTATAGTCGGAGGCTGACTCCTTTGCTGAGATAGATCTCCATGATGACGAGGAAACTGCCTCCACATATGCCCAAGCTCTCCACACTCAAAACAACTCCCTGGTGCTGGCGGCGGAAACTGAAGGGAACCACTAGCACCAGGATGACTGGTAGAAGAACCTGGCATGGAAGAGCCCTAAACAGGTAGAGAACGGGATGAACTCTGAACTGGAAGGGCACTAAGTGATGAGTGGCCCTGATGAGAACTGTGAGAACTATGGCCAGATGATGTACCCCGATGAAATGGCCGAGCTGACTGAGCCTGTCTGAAATGTCGATCTCTACCGTATTGGAACTGACCCCCAAAAGGAGCACCGCTGAATCCACCCTGACCACGAGGCCTCTTGGCCTCCCTCTCAACCCTCTCCTGACTGCGAACCATCTCAATCTGCCGAGCAATGTCGACAACCTCATCAAAGGTAGCACCTGAAACCCACTCCCCGGTCATGAGCAACTGTAGCTGATAAGTGAGGCCATCAATAAACCTCATGATCCTCTCTCTGTCCGTGGGAACCAACCTGATAGCATGACAGGCCAACTCGAAGAACCGCATCTCATACTACGTCACAGACATATCACCTTGGCATAGCCGCTCAAACTGTCTACGCAGCTCCTCTCTGCGGGATCGAGGCACGAACTTCTCTAAAAAGACCACGGAGAACTGCTGCCAAGTAAGGGGTGCTGCGCCAACAGGCCTACACCTCTCGTAAGTCTCCCACCATCTGAGTGCAACCCCAGAAAACTGAAAGGTAGTGAATGAGACCCCACAAGTCTCCAAAATACCAGCAGTACGGAGTATCCTCTGACACCTGTCCAAAAAGTCTTGAGCATCCTCTCTCTGTGTGCCACTGAAAGGTGGTGGCTGAAGTCTCCCAAACCTCTCCAACCTACGCTGATCATCCTCAGGCATAGTAGGAACCACATAATCCTGAGCAACAACAACCGGCTGGGCTGGTGGTGCCTCTGGTGTCTGAAGTCCCTGAATAACCTGCTCGGGTGTGCGAGCGACGGGAGTCTGAGTGCCTCCCCTGGCCTGAGAAGTGGTTGCGGCAGTCGAAATAGAGACCGGCTGAGCAAGGCCAGTACACGCTGTCAGAATCTGAGCTAGGGCGTCCTGAAGGCCTGGAATCACGATAGGCACAGGTGGTGCTTGAACTGGTGCATCAATAACTGGAACTTGGTTCTGATCTGGGACAACCGGTGGATCTGTAGGTACTGCCCCAACTATTGTACGGGATGCACCTCTTCCCCTTACACGACCTCTACCGCGGCCTCGGCCTTTCACGGCCCTGGATGGTGGTACTGGTAGCTGGCCCTCCTGACCGGTAGCATGAGTCCTCACCATCTGTGAGAGAATGAAACAATAGGTGTTTAGTTACTAGAATCAATAGATTCGCACGACAAAAATTCAAGAATGTGAAGTTTCCTAAAGGTTCTGCAACCTCCTGAAGATAAGTACAGACGTCTCCATACCGATCCGCAAGACTCTACTAAACCCGCTCATGACTTGTGAGACCTATGTAACCTAGTCTCTGATGCCAATTTGTCACGACCCAAAACTAACCCCAGTCGTGATGGCGCCTATCGTGAAGCTAGGCAAGCCGACTCATTTTCAAAACAAAATGATATTTTCATTTCAAAGATAATTTTAAGGTTATTTAACATAAAACCTCCATTTAAAGAGTTCAAATCAAAGAAGAACAGAAGTGCGGAAAATAAAAGTCCGACATCGGGGTGTCACTAGTCATGAGCATATACTACAATCTGTCTAACAATAAATAGGGTAACTCAGCGCGAAAAATAGCTAAATACAACTAGAGGAAGATAAGAGGGAGAAGAGCAGGGGCTGCGATCGCCAAATAGCTACCTTGCTATCTCCAAGAAAATCTACAACCAGAACACTCACTAACCGCTACCATGTCCAGCTACACCTGGATCTGCACACAAGGTGCAGGGAGTAATGTAAGTACGCCAACTCAGTAAGTAACAACAATAAATAAAGACTGAGCAGTAGTGACGAACAATAAAGCATATAACGTTCATATCAGGAAATCTCAGTAAAATACCACATGCTTTTAAAAATCAGGATTTGAATCAAACATCTCGTTTAGACCCAGTTCCAGTAAAAATCATTTAAAGACATTTTTCCAACAGTTTTTCAACCAAAGGCTCAATGCAAAGGTAAGCAAAATGATGAAATCAGAAACAGCCCCTCGGGCAAAACATCACTCATATACAGCTCCTCAGGCAAACCTCACAGTCAGTCGTGCCACTCGGGCATACCTCACAATCACTCTTGCCACTCGGACATACCTCACAATCACTCTTGCCACTCGGGCATACCTCACAATCATTCTTGCCTCCCAGTCACTCAGTACTCGGCACTCGCACTCAGTAGGTACCTGCGCTCACTGGGGGTGTGTACAGACTCCGAAGGGGCTCCTTCAGCCCAAGCGCTATAATCTGCACGGACAACTCACGTGCGATAATAATAAAGTATGTTGCAGGCGGGCATCCCCGATCCACACTCATCCTCACCAATCAGGCCCTCGACATCACACAGTCACAAGTATGCTGCAGGCGGGCAGCTCCGATCCACACTCATCCTCACCAATCAGGCCCTCGGCCTCACTCAGTCACAAGTATGCTGCAGGCGGGCAGCCCCGATCCACACTCATCCTCACAAATCAAGCCACTCGGGCATTTCAGTAAAACAGGGCATTTGGCCCAAAATATTTATATGCATCAAAATAGAGTCATAAAACTGAGTTATGCAATAAACAAGTATAAACATGACTGAGTATAGATTTTCAATCGAAAATAGTGAGAGGATGATACGAAATAGCCCCTAAGGGTCCAAACAGCATTGGCGTAAGGCCCAAACATGGCATTCAGCCCAATTTACAGAAAATCTTTCTAAATCATACAAGTATCAATGATTTCAACAAAGTATACAACTTTACAGTTGCTACGGGGCGGACCAAGTCACAAATCCCCAACAGTGCACGCCCACACGCCCATCACCTAGCATGTGTGTCACTTCAAAATAATAGAATGATACGAAATTCGGGGTTTCATACCCTCAGGACTAGATTTACAATCGTTACTTACCTCAAACCAGTCAAATCTCTACCCCGCAATGCTCTTGCCTCTGGACTCTGCCTCCAAATTCTCCAAATCTATTCACAATCAGTATAATACCATCAATATACGCTAATGGAATGAATTCCACAAGAAAAGCTTCAAAATTAAACCAAAACCCGAAATTGGCTCAAAATTGCCTGTGGGGCCCACGTCTCGGAACCCGACAAAAGTTACAAAATCCAAAAGTCCATCCAACCACGAGTCTACCCATACCAATTTTACAAAAATCCGACCTCAACTCGACCCTCAAATCTACAAATCTTATTTCCAAATTTCTAAGTTTCAATCTCTGATTTACAGCTCAAAATCATGTAATCTAGTCGGATTACTCGATGATAATTCAATATTATGGAGTAGAAATGATCACAAGGGACTTACCTCAAGTTTTTCTTGAAAATATATCAAAAATCGCCTCTCCTCAAGTCCCAAATCACGATACGGAGTTACCGAAACTGTCAAAACTCCGATCCGGGTCCGTTTGCTAAAAATGTTGACTAAGGTCAACTCACTTGAATTTTAAAGCTCTATTTCCCATTTTAATCCATTTTTCACATAAAAACTTTCCGAAAAATTGTACGGACTGCGCACGCAAGTCGAGGAATGATAAATGGTGCTTTTCGAGGTCTTAGAACACAGAATTATTTATTAAATTTAAAGATGACATTTTGGGTCATCACATTCTCCACCTCTAAAACAAACGTTCGTCCTCGAACGGAGTTAGAAAGAAGTACCAGAGCTTTTGAATAAGTGTGGATATTTACTCCGCATGTCTGACTCGGACTCCCAGTTAGATGCCTCTACCGACTGACCTCTCCATTGCACTCGAACTGAAGGATAACTCTTTGACCTCAACTGTCGGGCCTGCCAGGCTAGAATATCCACCGGCTCCTCCTCGTAAGTCAAATCTTTGTCCAATTGGAGTGAGATGAAATCAAACACATGGGACGGATCACCATGATATTTTCGGAGCATAGACACATGGAACACCAGTTGAACCACTGATAAACTAGGTGGTAATGCAAGCCTATAGGCTACTTCGCCCACCCTTTCAAGAATTCCAAAGGGTCCGATATACCTAGGGCTCAACTTACCCTTCTTCCCGAACCACATTACACCTTTCATAGGTAAAACCCGGAGCAATATTCTTTTTCCAACCATGAATGCAATATCACGAACTTTTTGATCGGCATAACTCTTTTGCCTAGACTGAGTTGTGCGAAGTCGATCCTGAATAATGTTGACCTTATCCAAGGCATCCTATACCAAATCGGTACCCAACAACCGAGCCTCTCCCGGTTCAAACCAACCAACTAGCGATTGGCATCGCCTTCCGTATAATGCCTCATATGGAGCCATCTGAATGCTCGACTGGTAGCTATTATTATAAGCAAACTCTGCAAGTGGCAAGAAATGATCCCAAAAATCTACAAAGTCTATAACACAAGCGCGGAGCATATCTTCCAATATCTGAATAATGCGCTCTGACTGTCCGTCTGTCGGTGGATGAAATGTTGTACTCAACTCCACCCGCGTGCCTAACTCATGCTGTACAGCCCTCCAGAAATGTGAGGTAAACTGCGTACCTCGATCCAAAATAATAGACACGGGCACACCGTGAAGGCGGACAATCTCACGAATGTAATTTTCAGCTAACCTCTCTGAATAATAGGCAACTACCACTGGAATGAAATGTGCTGACTTGGTCAACCTGTCCACAATGACCAAAACTGCATCAAATTTTTCTCTGAGTCCGTGGGAGCCCAACAATAAATCCATAGTGATACGCTCCAACTTCCACTCAGGAATTTATAACTTCTGAAGTAAACCACCAGGTCTTTGATGCTCGTACTTAACTTGCTAACAATTCAGACACCGAGCTACATATGCAACTATATCCTTTTTCATTCTACTCCACCAATAATGTTGCCGCAAATCTTGATACATTTTGGCGGTACCTGGATGAATAGAATACCTGGAACTGTGTGCTTCTTCAAGAATTAATTCACGAAGCCCATCCACATTAGGAACACAAATACGGCCCTGCATTCGTAGAACACCATCTTCCCCTACAGCAACCTCTTCGGCATCACCGTGCCACACCGTGTCCTTAAGGACAAGTAAATGAGGATCATTATACTGCCTCTCTCTAATGCGCTCATATAAAGAAGACCAAGCGACTGTGCAAGCTAGAACCCGGCTGGGTTCTGAAACATCTAACCTCACGAACTGATTAGCCAAAGTTTGAACATCTGTAGCTAAGGGTCTCTCACCAACCAGAATATACGCAAGACTACCCATACTCACAGCCTTTCTACTCAAGGCATCGGCCACCATATTGGCCTTTTCGGGGTGATACAAAATGGTGATATCATAGTCTTTCAACAACTCCATCCATTTCACTGCCTCAGAGTAAGATCCTATTGTTTGAACAGATACTGGAGGCTACGATGATCAGTAAATACCTCACACGAGACACCGTAGAGGTAATGCCTCCAAATCTTCAGCGCATGAACAATGGCTGCCAATTCTACGTCATGAACAGGATAATTCTTCTCGTAAACTTTCAACTGCCGCGACGCATATGCAATTAACTTGCCATCTTGCATTAATACTGCACCAAGCCCAATGTGAGATGCGTCACAATATACCGTATACGATCCTGAACCTGTGAGTAATACCAATGTTGGCGCCGTAGTCAAAGCGGTCTTGAGCTTCTGAAAGCTCAACTCACACTCATCTGACCATCTGAATGGAACACCCTTCTGGGTTAGTCTGGTCAAGGAGCTTGCTATAGATGAAAACCCTTCCACGAACCGACGATAATAACCTGCCAAACCCAGGAAACTTCGAATCTCTGTAACCGAAGTAGGTATAGGCCAATTCTGAATAGCCTTAATCTTCTTAGGATCCACCTTTATGCCTTCTGCCGATACAACATGTCCCAAAAAGGTAACTGAGTCTAACCAAAACTCGCATTTTGAAAATTTGGCATATAAGTAATTATTCTTCAAGGTGTGAAGCACACTTCGAAGATGCTGCTCATGCTCCTCTCGACTACTGGAGTAAATCAAGATATCATCAATGAATACAACCACAAAAGAATCCAAATAAGGCTTGAACACTCGATTCATCAAATCCATAAATGCTGCTGGAGCATTTGTCAACCCAAATGACATCACTAGGAACTCGTAATGCCCGTACCGAGTCTGAAAAGCTGTCTTAGGGACATCAGACGCCCTAATCTTCAACTGATGGTAACCAGATCTCAAATCAATCTTCGAAAATACCTTGGCACCCTGAAGTTGATCAAATAAGTCATCAATTCTTGGCAACAGATATTTGTTCTTAATAGTTGTTCATGAGCAATTACCGAACTGCAAATTAACCTCATGTAAAAAAAAAATCTCGTTGCAAACCTTCACAATACTGATAACAAGATGCGAGGCATGAAGACCTCATAATTATTTACCCGAATTAACGAGTAACATTTAACGCCACCTGGGCGAGCACCTACTTCGTAGGTTAAAATTCAATAATTACAAACACGAATTTTGGCAAATGTGCACAGAGAATTTCATACAAGAATTCTCAAATAAGCCTAACAAGCATGACTCCCTATTAGTACTATAGTACAAATTTAATTTCACAAGGGAGAGCTTAAACACAAGAATTTTCATCACAAGGATCTCGTCCTTATATAACTTCCACTGCAGCTCGTAGCCCGGTTTAAACATATCAATTTATTTTCCTTTAAAAAGGGAGGATCTCATCCTCAGTTCTGAATCACAAGTAATATGCATATCGTGCCAATCGAAAATTTTCATTTTTCTCCTTTTAAATAATTTCGGTTACACAAAATCACAACAAATAATGAACCTCACACCGATAGGGCATATAATTCATAATTTGTAATTAATTATCCATAAATCACATCAAAGCTTACCGAAATGAGTAACAGAAAGCGACATTTAGCCTTACAGCTCTTATTAGTGACCAACATGGAATGATATGCGTAGTTATCTCCATAGAATCTCCCAACAGAAGTAAACACATAAGTAGATTATAGAATTACGAAGCTTTTACATACGTGGGGCACAATAAGATGAATCGTCTTGGCACTCAGAATCGAATCAAGTTAAGGAAATTATTCCTATATTTTAAATTGAGGTCGTACCCATAACGAAACCACCTGATGTAACGACCTTCGCCATACCATAAAACAAATATAACAACGACTGGGTCTCCACCTCTAGGACGCCTTCTACCTGCTTGTCCTCTACCTCTAACGGTCTGACCTCCACCTCTAGGTACCTGACCCCTGGCATAAGTACCCCTGCCTCTAGACGAGGAACCACCGAAACCACCGAACTGACGAGCCCTCTTATCAGACCTCTGTCCTCTCCCCTGTGCAAGTACCATCTCGATCTTTCTCGCGACATTAGCAGTCGCCTAAAAAGAAATCTCACTCCTAGTCTCCTTGGCCATCTTAAGTTTGATAGGATGAGTGAGTCCCTCCATAAACCTCCTTAGTTTCTCTCCCTCAGTAGGTAGTAAAAGGAGAGCATGACCGGTAAAATCCACTAAACGGGACTCATACTGAGCAGCAGTCATACTGCCCTGCTGTAGACGTTCAAATTGCTTTCGGTAATCCTCCCTCAATGTGATAGGAAGGAACTTCTCCAAAAATAGCTGAGAGAACTGCTCCCAGGTAAGTGCAGGCGATCCAACTGGTCTAGTCAATGTATAATCCCTCCACCACCTCATGGCGGAACCCCTCATCTGAAATGCAGCAAAATCAACCCCATTGGTCTCAACTATACCCATGTTCCGTAGCACCTCATGGCAGCGTTCTAGATACTCCTGTGGGTCCTCGGAAGGGGTACCACTAAAGTGAACTAGAAAGAGCTTGGTAAACTTATCCAGTCTCAATAAAGCCTCAAAGACATGGCAGCCTATCACTGGTATGTGCCGCAACAACTGGCTGAACTACCCCAACTAGCAGGGCTGCTGGAGTGGCTATGAACCTTCTGGGACCTGAACTGGTCCAATTGGTAAATTTTGAACTGCAACCTCCTCCTGAAGATCCACCTAAGGTTCTACAACAGGTGCGGATGCTCGAGCTCGACCTCGGCCTTTGGCACGACTTTGTCCTCGGCCTTTGCCCCTAATCGTAGCTGTCACTGGGGGCTCTGGCTCCTGTCCAGTTATAGACGCAGTGCGTGTTCTCGCCATTTGCGAGAGGACAAGAATAGAAGAGTTCAATCGTCAATGATAGAAATAAATCACACGACAGAGTAGAATAGAAGTGAAACTTGTTCCTACACTTCATAGCCTCTAGAAGATAAGCACAGACATCTCCGTACCAATCCTTCAAACTCTACTAAGCTTGCTCGTGACTCGTGAGACCTATGTAACCTAGGGCTCTGATACCAGCTGTCACGACCCGAAATTCCCACCTTCGGACCATGATGGTGCCTAACATTTCACTTACTAAATAAGCCAACGTTAGAATAATATTATCCATTTTAAAAACAATTTTAAATTTATTAATAACAAGGAAACAAATACGGAAGCAAAGTTTGAAATATAGTGAAATAATCCATCAAGCAACGGTGTCTAAATACCATCCTAGAATTGGTGTCACAAGTGCACGAGCTTCTAGAATAAATACAAATAAAGGTCTGAATAAAATAAAGTTGTCTAGAAATAAACACACAACCAAAGTAAAATAAACGGGGACTTCAGAACTGCGGATGCCATGCAATTATAACTCAAGTCTCCTCTGAATAACTGAAATCTGAGCAAAACTATGGTACGCCGCTGGGACCAACTCCAAAATCTGCACAAGAAGTGCAGAGTGTAGTATTAGTACAACCGGCCCCATGTACTGGTAAGTGCTGAGCCTAACCTCGACGAAGTAGTGATGAGGCTAAGGCGGGCCACTTACATTACCTGTATGCAATATTAGAAACAACAACAATAATAGAAATAAATCAAGTAACTCATTTATAATAATCGAAGCCAACTCAGTAGTCATAATCAATTATCATTTCCATCAATTCAGTTGCAGCGTGCAACCCGCTCTCACAATATATTCATTTTAACAAGTCTGTTGCGGCGTGCAACCCGATCCTCCAATATTGACTTTTAATAAGTCTGTTGCGGCGTGCAACCCAATCCTCCAATATTGACTTTTAATAAGTCTGTTGCGGCGTGCAACCCAATCCTCCAATATTGACTTTTAATAAGTCTGTTGCGGCGTGCAACCCGATCTCACAATATATTCATTTTAACAAGTCTGTTGCGGCGTGCAACCCGATCCTCCGATATTGACTTTTAATAAGTTTGTTGCGGCGTGCAACCCGATCCTCCAATATTGACTTTTAATAAATCTGTTGCGGCGTGCAAGCCGATCCTCCAATATTGACTTTTAATAAGTCTGTTGCGGCGTGCAACCCGATCCTCCAATATTGACTTTTAATAAGTCTGTTGCGGCGTACAACCCGATCATCCATTATTGACTTTTAATAAGTCTGTTGCGGCGTGCAACCTGATCCTCCAATATATTCATTATAATCAATCATGTTGCGGCGTGCAACCCACTCCTCCAACATTTTCATTTACCAATTCTTATAGAAGAAATTTTCCCAATAAATGTAACAATTAATATAAAATTACAAGACAACAAGCATACAATAATTATGGTTTAATTATGAAGCAAACAATGACAAATAGCAAATTATTATGGAAATGAGGGAGAAAATAGGCAGTTTAATATTTAATATGCTAAATGTCAAATAACAATTAAGGCACATAATTCAAATAGCATGTAACAATTAATGCAGGAATTCAAGAATTTATATTTGCAAAGAATAAGTGAGAAACAATTATTATAATAATTAATTTATGATTAAAAATAATTTATGATTTTTCAAGTAAGCAGACAAACAATTAATTTGACGACGTATAGACACTCGTCACCTCGCCTATACGTCGTTTACATGCAATTCACATAACAAAAAATTTAAGGGTTCTATTCCCTCAAGTCAAGGTTAACCCCGACACTTACCTCGCTTTGCAAATTCCAATCAATTATTCAACCACAGCTTTTCCTTTTAAATTTGCCTCCGAAAGCTTCAAATCTATTCACAAATAATTCAATATATTCAATACTAATCATAGGAATTAATTCCATATGAATTTATAATTTTTTCGGATAAAAATCCGAAATTCATTAAAATATTCGGCAGTGGGACCCACGTCTCAAATCTCGAAAAACTCACGAAATCCGAACATCCATTCTGATACGAGTTCAACCATACAAAATTTGTCCAATTCCGATATCAAATGGACCTTCAAATCTTAATTTTTTATTTTTGGAAAGTTTTACAAAAATTCCAATTTCTTCCATCTAAATCCGAAATAAATGATGAATATAGACATGGATTTGTGAAATATAATCAATTTATGATAAAGAACACTTACCCAGTTCAAAGTCGTGAAAATTCCCTTTGAAATCGCCCAAATCCGAGACTTAAAACTCAAAAATGAGTAAAAATGTGCTAAGACCCGATTTTATGTATTCTGCCCAGCATTTTCGCATTTGCGGGCTATATTTTCACACCTGCGGTCTCGCATTTGCGAGACAAAGCTTACATTTGCGAAATGGGGCTGCCAGACGAGGTTCCGCACCTGCGGACAAAATGTTGCAGCTGTGACGTCCGCTTCTGCGCAAAAGGGTCGCACCTGCGAAGACCGCATCTGTGATCGAAGTCTCGCTTCTGCGAGCTTGCACCTGCGGTCAAAATTCCGCAGGTGGGATTACACCAGAACTCAAAATTTCAGATTTTGCTTAAGTCCAATTCTTGTTCCGATTTCGATTCGTTTCACTCTCAGGGTACTCGGGACCCCGCTTGAATATACCAACAAGTCCCGTAACATAATACGAACTGACTCGGGGTCTAAAATCACGTCAAACAACACTGAAATTACAATTCACACCCCGATTCGAACTTTGAGTTTTAAACTTTTAATTTGTAAATCTCATGCCAAAACATATTAAATAAATCCGGAATGACTTCAAATTTGGCACACAAGTCATAAATGACATAACGGAGCTGTTCAAATTTCCAGAATCGTATTCCGGCTCCGATATTAAAAAGTCAACCCCGGGGTCAAACTTGAAACATTTAGCCTTTAAATTGCTAGTTCCGTTAAATGGTCATAACTTGAGCTACGGACCTCTAAATTAGATTCCGGACATACGCCCAAGTCCCAAATCACGATACGGAGTTATCGGAACTGTCAAAATACCGATCCGGATCCGTTTGCTAAACATGTTGACTAAAGTCAACTCACTTGAATTTTAAAGCTCTATTTCCCATTTTAATTCATTTTTCACATAAAAACTTTCCGAAAAATTGTACGGACTGTGCACGCAAGTCTAGAAATGATAAATGGTGCTTTTCGAGGTCTTAGAACACAGAATTACTTATTAAATTTATAGATGACATTTTGGGTCATCACAACTATGTGTGTGAACCAGGGCGTAGGTAAATAAAGTTATACCAAGCGTCCATGTAATCTTTGAAATTATATGTTTGGGGTCTGAATTGTACAGAGAGCACTATCGGGGTGTGCAAATGATCCATTCCCCATTCAAAAGGGCTTATAATTTTGTTAATGGTAAATTTAGAATACCTAATACTGTTAGGATCTTTGTCATCTCTAAGGGTATGCTCAAAAGTGACTGATCCTGTATCTGTAAGAATAAATTCGTAATACCTACTTGATTTTAGGGGGTTACTGGTTTCAACATAGTTTCTGTTGGTGTAACAGGGTCTTATTAAATCTTGTTTATCAAAGTTTTCGTAACCTTTGTGTAGTGCTACCATTTTAATTGGTGCCTTGGAGATTATTTCAAATGTTTCTTTTTCCTGAGAAACTGGTTTTTTACCTTCCTTTTTGGATGGTGTCTCTGGCTTGACTGCTTGTGCGAATGACTCTGGGGTCTTCATTATGTAATCTGAACTGGTCAGTATCTTACCAGTTTGGCTTGTCGAAGCTTTGGAAGAAGCTTGTTGGAACGGTCCTTCTATCTTTAAGATAGCACCAAGGACACTCATTTTTACTGGTTTATTTGTGGTGGGAACTCTCGGAGGGGTTACCATTATATATATAGGTGGTCTCACGGGTAAAGGTGGGCAGTAATCTACAAGTGCAGAGTACCTATTCTCTCTTATTGGTGAGGCCCTGAAGGGACCCTTCTGATTTGGTCTCATTTTTTCCCTATAGGAATTCTCTGGTTAGAAAGTCGGGTAAAGAGTTTTCTTCACCTTTAATAAAATCAATTTGAAAATCAAAACTAGATAATAATGCTTGCCATCTGGCAAAAATCTGTTTTGAAATGAGGTTTTTAACATCTTTTTGTAAAATCTCTTTAGCTGATTTGCAGTAAACTCTTAATAAAAATTCTTTATTTATTAAATCGTCTTGAAACTTTGTAATACATAGTACTATAGACAAAATCTCTTTTTTGACTGTACTATAATTTTTCTGAGCCGAATTCTAGATTCCGGAAGTGAAACGAACTAAGTGTTCTGAAGAGTTTGAAGAGATTCGTTGTTTGAGAATACCACCATACCCTTCATCAGAAGCGTCGGTTTCAACTATCATGAATGCCATAGGATTCGGAATACCTAGACAAGGAAGTTTTTGAATAATAGAGTCAGTTTGTTCTTGACTCCATGGGACCAGATTCTTTCTGAGACGTCTGTATAGTGGTTCACAGATTTTCCTAATATCACGAATGAAGTCTGCTACATAATTAAGGCTTCCTAAGAACCTTTGTAATTGTGTTTTATCTAAGATTTCATCAGGGAATTTAGATGAGAACTCAATGGCTCTATAGATTGGTTTATCGATGCCTTGGTATAGGTCATGTCCCAAGAATCTAATAGTTGTTTGGAATAACTTAATCTTCTTAGCACTCACCACTAATCCATTATGTTTTACAACTTTAAAGAACGTTTTTAAATGTTTAAAGTGAGAGTCTATATTTTCAGAAAATATTAAAACGTCATCAATGTAAACAATTGACATATTACTGTATGGATTGAATATGTTGTTCATAATGTTTTGAAATGCTGATGGGGCATTTTTTAACCCGAAAGGCATAACATTCCATTCATATTGTCCAAATGGGACATTGAAAGCAGTTTTGTATTTATCTTTCTCGCTAATTTGGATTTGCCAGAATCCTGACTTCATATCAAATTTGCTGTAGATATTGGCTTCATAAGTTCTTTTTAATAAATCTCTTTTATTAGGTATCGGGCACCTAATCCATTGTAGGACCTTGTTTAATGGTTTATAATTAATAACAAGTTTGGGAGCTCCTCTTTCTTTTCAAAATTTGTAACTCTAATGATTTACATGGCTCTGATACCATTAAGAGGATCATAAGTTTTATCTTTAAAACAGATAAAATAAGTGTGGAATTAAAATAGTAAGACAGAAATACTTACTTGTTAAAAGCTTTATTCAAACATAAGAGAAATTTTTATAGAGGGGGGAGAAAAGATAGGGAAAAATCTTAGGAAATTTTTCGGATGGATTCTATTACAATTTTTGGAAGTCTTATATAGACTTCAGATTTCTGTTGAGTTAATCTCAATCGTATAAATGGACGATCTCAGTTTGCTGTCTGTTGCTTTACTGAAAGGTCGTCTGCTACTTTTTTGAAGAGGCAGGTACTGTTTTTGTCTTCTTGTGGTTGTCATTGTCAGGTGACGGCTTCTTTTTTGAAGAGTCGTTTGTCTTTGTCTGGAGAATTATTGTCTTCAGATGCCATTCTTCTTCTGCATAGGCACGATAGGCTTGGAGTATACCGTGTGGGTCCTCCATGTCCCCATTGTCTTGGTTCTCCGTTGAGGAGGATGCTGTTACTGTGTCTAACATAGCCTGTACTTCTACTGGGCTTGCTGTATCAATGTTTTCTAAGACTTCCAAGAGTCTCTTTTTTAATTCTGCTTGTGAACTGGTAGATCTACTTCTGCTAGCTGGTTTGGGTTTCTTTATTTCTCTTGATTCAGGAACCTATCCTTTGATTTTTGGTAATTTAACTAAATATTGAATCCTTTCGATCTGTTCAATTTCGAACGTCCAACTAATTATAAATAAAATTATTGTGCAAAATAATTTTTTTAATATCTTTGTTAGTTGGTCTACTATCTGTGTGAACACTTTCTCTTTTTAAAGGGGAAGTTGTGGTTACTTCACTTTGAACTGGTATTAGAATTTCTTCTAAAGGTGGATTAATGACTTCTATTATACCTTTGTTTTTGGTATACCATTTATTAACTAACATTTGAAGAGATTCTTTTTGATTTGGAATCTGTCCTGTTATTTCAAACCATTTAAAGAATTCAATATCACATTTGATTCTTTTTACTATATATCACATTCTTTAAATGGTTTGAAATAACAGGACAAATTCCAAATCAAAAAGAATCTCTTCAAATGTTAGTTAATAAATGGTATACCAAAAATAAAGGTATAATAGAAGCCATTAATCCACCCTTAGAAGAAATTCTAATGCCAGCTCAAAGTAAAGTAATCACAGCTTCCCCTTTTAAAAGAGAAAGTGTTCACACAGATAGTGGACCAACTAACAAAGATATTAATAAAATTATTGTGCAAAATAATTACACTAATAACTTATTGCATGTAGTTTCAAATCAATTAAAGGATACTAATAAATTAGGAATCCCCACAAGATCCATAACAACCTCTAAAATCGAAACACATCCAATAATAAAACTTCCAGAATATTCTAAAGAGAAGTTTCACGAATTAGAAGAAAAATTCGATTTTACAGATAAGCTTCTAGAACAAATAGAAGAAAAACTTTAAACAAAGATAACAATCTCTAAACCGGAGGCTACTTTTAATCAGGCTAGTACTAGTAAGAATAATAAAACTATAGAACTTCATAATTTAATAAACAAATTAAGTTCTATTGAAAAAGAATACACTGCTTTAAGAGCAAAAGAATATTTCCCTGGTAAAAAGGAAAAACTCGAGAATCTATTACAAAATTCCAAAGAAACTTCTGAAGCTATTAGTGAAATAGAAACAGTCTCCACAATCAAATCCATTGATTCTGAAATCAATAGAATTACTAATGATCCAAGACATTCTAATAAGAAGAATTACAATGGAAGAGCATCTTTCCCAGATGTTCAATTTGAAGAAGATATCTATTTAACTAGTTCTAGTCATGAAGGAACTGGAATCACAAAATGGAACATAGATGGATTAGCAGAAAGCCAAATCTATAAAAAATTACATGAAGTAGGTATTGCAGTAACTACTTATAAAATGAAAAGAGCTTCAGATAAATATGCCGCAACATTAATAATTTCAGGATTTACTGGAATGTTAAAAAACTGGTGGGATAGTTATCTTACATAAGAAAATAGAAATCAAATTCTAGGAGCCACTACAATTGAAACTGTAATAAAAACTGAATCAGGAATGCAAGTTGCAGAACAAGAAGCTAGAGAAGATGTTTCTGCAACTTTAATCTACTGTATTGCTAAACACTTCATTGGAGAACCAAAACTTTTCCAAGACAGGAGTTTAGAACTTCTCAATAATCTTAACTGTCCAAAATTAACAGATTTTAGATGGTATAAAGATATGTTTATAGAAAAGGTAATGATTAGAGAAGACTGCGGTAGTGCTTTCTGGAAAGAAAGATTTATCAGCAGTTTATAGAAAAGGTAACAGGTCTTGACTTATGTAAAGACCTAAAAGTTAAAAGTCTTATTAAAAAATACAGACCCCAATCCAAAACAGAATTAGGAAGCTTTTGTCAAGACTTCATCTTTAAAACAATTGCTTCTCCATCTAAAAGTGCAAAACAACATAAAAAATCTTCTGAAAAATCCAAAAGACGCCATAAGCGTAAAGAAAAGAAAGAAGGAACTCCTAAAAAGAGAAGATTCAGAAGACGTTCTAAAAAAGAACATGTTGACAAATGTTGGTCATGTGGAAAGACAGGGCATAGAGCAAATGAATGCCCAGTCACCAACAAGAAAAAGAAAAAGGTTAATACCTTAGAAATTGATGAAAACATTAAAGAAAAGCTATTCGCTATTCTTGAACAAAATGAAAATAGCACATCATCGTCATCATCAGATGAAAGCTATTCTGACAGTGACGATGAAATGCTAAACATGGCATATAGCTCAGACAGTAGCAGTAGTTCTAAAGAAGACAACTGTAACTACACTGGTGCAATATGTGTATGCGGACAAAATTCTATTAAAGTCCTTACTAACGACTCTAAAGAAGTCTTATTTGATATCATTAATCACATAGATGATGAAGATATTAAAACAAAATACTTAAAAGAATAAAAAAATATCATCATTAATCAGAAAGAAAATTATCATAAAATAGAACCCTTTAATATGAAAGAGGTCATGAATAGATTTTCAATCAAAGACGATAAACCCACTATTCAACATCTCCAAACAGAATTGAAATCTGTAAAAGATGAAATAAAAATGGTTAAGCTTAGACTTGACAAAATAGAAATGGAAAATCTTACAAGAGAAGTATTACAAGCAGCCAATAAGAAAGAAATAATTGGTGAATACTTCACAGAAGATGATAATTCAAAGAATGATGAAGAATCAATTAGTGGAACAGCTGTGGCAAAAATTACTAAAGTAAGAGCCCACAGTTATCATATTCCTATTACCTTAAAGGTAAAAGATATTATGATAAATAAATTAGCATTATTAGACTCAGATGCAGATAGAAACTGCATAATGGAAGGAATAATACCAACCAAGTATTTTGAAAAAAGTACTACAAAATTATATTCCGCCACAGAAGAAAAATTAAAAATAGATTATAAATTATCAAAAGCCCACATTTGTAATGATGGAATCTGCTTTATAAATGATTTTGCGGTAACCATGGATATTAATGAAGAAATTATCCTAGGAATACCCTTTATAACACAGATTAAACCTTATCACGATAATTAGAAGCTATTTTCACCACAATACTAGGAAAGGAAATAAAATTCCCTTATCTTAATTCCATCTCCAAAGAGGAAAGTGATTCCCTCAAATCCAAGACTATTTTTAAAATAAACCTGCTTTCAAATCAGGTAAACTATTTTAAAAACAATATAAAAGTTCACAAAATTGAACAAACTTTAAAAACCCCGGGAATGGAGGAAAAGATTAAAATTTTCCAAGAAAAACTCGAACTTGAAGTTTGTTCAGAATTACCCAACACCTTCTGGGAAAGAAAAAGGCATGTAGTCTAACTTCCTTATATAAATGTGTCATGACCCAATTTTCCCTCCGTTGGGTATCGTGATGGCACCTAGTCTTAGGGACTAGGTAAGCCTAACAATAATTAAAACAACAACATTATTTAAATAGAATCTCTTAAAAGTCCCAAAACCGGTAGTACAAATCATAAGCTCTACAGAGTGTTTGCTAGAAAACTTCTAAATACAACTGTCTAGAAATAAGAATAAACAGTGCAAAACGAAAACTGGAAGGTGACTCCGAAGCCTGCGAACGAAGCAGCAGGTTTACCTTGAGTCTCCATAGCAATAGTCCACACAGCTAGCTAACGAACAAGTACCTGGATCTACACAAAAATGTGCAGAAGAGTAGAATAAGCACACCACAGCGGTGCCCAGTAAGTATCAAGACTAACCTCGGTGGAGTAGTGACGAGGAACAATCAAGACACCACTGGTCTAATAAACTGAACAGATATAAGTACATGAATAACAGAAGTATGATGTCTACATAAAGACTATGCAATATGGCTCACAATACAGTAATGGCATTAAAGCAAGAAACAACAAGTATCAGCGAAATATCATGAAAATGACGCAGACAAAGTGAATGGAACACAACCTAAATCCGGAATCACGAATACAGCAATGACAAGTAATAACTAAGTAATTACAACCGCTTTTACATCAGGTTTTAGTCAACAACTCCATGAGGTACCGAACCTCTGACAAATTCACAACTCACGGGTCTCAACACCTGAACCCTAACACTTGGCATCCTGTGCCCTCATAACACCTCATAACCACATTGACGACTCACGTGCCAATAGAGCCATTCTCACATAGAAGGCAAGTAAACAAGGGTAAGCATCTATGCTCAACAATATCAAGAACACCTCTTATCCAATAAGAGTGCTTAACTACGTGTATGCTTATACAAGTGTCGTAACATAGTCCATACCAGCAAATAAGCGTAAGGAAGAAGAAGAACGGACAACACGTAGAATATTTTCTCACAGCTTTCACAAGATCAAGCTCACATAGGTACGTATAACACTACACAAATATCATCAACAAGAATGCCCCCAGGCCATAAATCATCAGATATCAATCCCTGACACAGCCCACCTTGTCTCGCCACGTGTGCAATAGTAACATAAATGCCCGCCTTGTCTCACCACACGTGCATAATAATATTCCCACCTTGTCTTGCCACATGCACAACCCATAAATATATATACATATCCCGCCTTGTCACGCCGCATGTGCAAATATCAATGGTAACAATAGCACGGCAGTGCCTCGTGCAACCCCATAGTAACAACTGCACGGCAGAAACCTCATGCATCACAATAATAACAACCGCATGGCAGAAACCTCATGCCTCACAATAATAACAACCGCACGGCGGAAACCTCATGCATCACCACAACAAGTACCATATCAACAATGAAAATAATACAAAGTACGACAAGTAAATCAACTCAAGAACTTTAATTCACAAAGAAACGGTAGAACCAATTCACAAGGAATAACCACAATAAAGAATGCTAGGCGTAAAGAGAACAGCTCAACAAAGGAAAAACTAATGTGTAGCAACGATCCCACAATTTACACTTCAACAATAGGGAAGCTAACACGCATCAAATAATTCCAAATAAAATAAGTCAACTAAGATATAGGATATCTAAACCTCTTTTAAGGTTGAGGAATTACTAAGGATTTTAAACAATTTAATTATGGATAAGCAGCGGAAAGATAATCATAACCTCAATTAAGATTGAACAAATTATAAGATGATATAATAATAATTTCAAATAAAGATAAGAAGTTATGAAAAGATAGCATGACAATAGAGGAGGTGAAATCTTCAGTTAAGTCACATAAGAGTCAAATAGGCAATAAGAGTGAATCCTAAAAGCAATTAATTCTAATTAAAGCATGTAGAGGTGAAACTAGTAAATAGGAACTCAATCATATCAAGAACAACTTCATACTCACTGAATATAAGGACATAAGAATCCTAAAAGGCTAACTTTTCACAAATAAGTCCGAGCACGCACTCGTCACCTCGCGTGCATGGACTACAATCAACATAGAAGACTCAATCCTAAGGGAAAAATCCCCCACACAAGGTTAGGTAAGATACTTACCTCGAACCAAGCTCAAACAGTCCGTAAGAATGCCCTTTCCTCAATTATCCGACTCTGAATGGTCCAAATCTAACCAAACACAATTGCATATCATGAATACAACGATAATAGACTCATCTAATTAATGAAATCAATATTTTAACAAAAATTCTAAAATTTGCCCTAAAAAGTCGACCTGAGCTCACATCTCGGATTTACAGTCCGGACACGCTCCTAAGTCCAAAATCACCCAACAGAGCTAATGGAACCGACGGAACTCCATTCCGGAGTCGTCTTCACATAGTTCCGACTACGGTCAAAATCCTAAGACTTAAGCTTCCGTTTTAGGGACTAAGTGTCCCAAATCACTCTGAATCATCCAGTAACTGAATTCAATCACGCACACAAGTCAATACATATAATATGAAGCTGCTCAGGGCCTTATGCCGCCGAACGAGACTTAAGTTCTCAAAACAACCGGCCAGGTAGTTACAAAATGAATTCACTGAACAAGCCATACCCACTAAGGCTAGGCCTATTAAAATGAATCATGAACTCATGCAAGTTTGTAAAAATGAAATTAATGATCTCCTTAAAAAGAAGATAATAAGACCATCTAAATCACCTTGGAGATGTGCAGCTTTCTACGTTAACAACGGCGCAGAAAAAGAAAGAGGAGCTCCCAGACTTGTTATTAATTATAAACCATTAAAAAAGGTCCTACAATGGATTAGGTACCCGATACCTAATAAAAGAGATTTATTAAAAAAAACTTATAAAGCCAATATCTACAGCAAATTTGACATGAAGTCAGGATTCTAGCAAATTCAAATTAGCGAAAAAGATAAATATAAAACTGCTTTCAATGTCCCATTTGGACAATATGAATGTAATGTTATGCCTTTTGGGTTAAAAAATGCCCCATCAGAATTTCAAAACATTATGAACAACATATTCAATCCATACAGTAATATGTCAATTGTTTACATTGATGATGTTTTAATATTTTCTGAAGATATAGATTTTCACTTTAAACATTTAAATATGTTCTTTAAAGTCGTAAAACATAATGGATTAGTGGTGAGTGCTAAGAAGATTTAGTTGTTCCAAACAACTATTAGATTCTTAGGACATGACTTATACCAAGGCACCTGTAAACCAATCTGTAGAGCCATTGAGTTCTCATCTAAATTCCCTGATGAAATCTTAGATAAAACACAATTACAAAGGTTCTTAGGAAGCCTTAATTATGTAGCAGACTTCATTACTAATATTAGGAAAATCTGTGAACCACTATACAGACGTCTCAGAAAGAATCCAGTCCCATGGAGTCAAGAAAAAACTGACACTGTCAAAAGAGTCAAATCTATTGTTCAAAAACTTCCTTGTCTAGGTATTCCTAATCCTGAGGCATTCATGATAGTTGAAACTGACGCTTCTGATGAAGGGTACGGTGGTATTCTCAAACAACGAATCTCTTCAAACTCTTCAGAACACTTAGTTCGTTTCACTTCCGGAATCTAGAATTCAGCTCAGAAAAATTATAGTACAGTCAAAAAAGAGATTTTGTCTATAGTACTATGTATTACAAAGTTTCAAGACGATTTAATAAATAAAGAATTTTTATTAAGAGTTTACTGCAAATCAGCTAAAGAGATTTTACAAAAAGATGTTAAAAACCTCATTTCAAAACAGATTTTTGCCAGATGGCAAGCATTATTATCTAGTTTTGATTTTCAAATTGATTTTATTAAAGGTGAAGAAAACTCTTTACCCGACTTTCTAACCATAGAATTCCTACAGGAAAAAAATGAGACCAAATCAGAAGGGTCCCTTCAGGGCCTCACCAAAAAGAGAGAATAGGTACTTTGCACTTGTAGATTACTGCCCACCTTTACCCGTGAGACCACCTATAAATATAATGGTAACCCCTCTGAGAGTTTCCACCACAAATAAACCAGCAACAATGACAGTCCTTGGTACTATCCCAAAGATAGAAGGACCGTTCCAACAAGATTCTTCAAAAGCTTCGACAAGCCAAACTGGTAAGATACTGACCAGTTCAGATTACGCAATGAATACCCAAGAGTCATTCGCATAAGCAGTCAAGCTAGAGACACCATCCAAAAAGGAAGGTAAAAAACCAGTTTCTCAGGAAAAAGAAATATTTGAAATAATCTCCAAGACACCAATTAAAGTGGTAGCACTAGACAAAGGTTACAAAAACTTTGATAAACAAGATTTAATAAGAACCTGTTACACCAACAGAAACTATGTTGAAACCAGTGACCCCCTAAAATCAAGGACGTATTACGAATTTATTCTTACAGATATAGGATCAGTCACTTTTGAGCATAACTTTAGAGATGACAAAGACCCTGACAGCATTAGGTATTCTAAATTTACCATTAACAAAATTATAAGTCCTTTTGAATGGGGAATGGATCATTTGCACACCCCGATAGTGCTCTCTATACAATTCAGACCCCAAATATATAATTTCAAAGATTACATGGACGCTTGGTATAAATTTATTTACCTACGCCCTGGTTCACACACATGGTTCGTAAAATATAGCGAACAAGCAGCAAAATCAGTCATACCAAGATGGTTCTATGACATTATAACCCCGGTCGGGACCCGGTCCGCGAACCGCCCGCTTCTCCTCTAATCCTGACCAATGATCAACGGCCCCTAGCCATTCCCCCGTTTTAATTAACTACCCATCACCCAAACCCTAACCCCATTTCCTAAACCCGCCGCCCCTAAACTCTCTCATCTCTCTTATTCTCTGATTAAACCCTAGCCGTCGTAACCCTTAATCCTCTCTGATCGACTCAAACATGGAATCAATCCATGATCTACTTACCTATTTTGTGATACTCTATCATTATACGCATGTTTATGGTGTTACTTAGTTCCTGCCATGTGTTACTTAGTTCTTGCCCTATTTTTGGCAAGAACTACTTCTCAAGAACGGACCGATTTACTTTGATTATGTGAGGATCTGGACGATCTTTCGTCTATATGCATGTTATATTGAACGATTCTTGCATTATTTGTTCGATTCAAGTCGTCAGTCCCAACTAAGGTTTGAGACTTTCCTTCTTTTTTTTCCTTTACTGATTTTTCGATTTATTGATCCTTTTCCGTGTTTGACTATTCTTTTTCCTATTTTCTACTTTATTTTGCCCTAAATCTGACTCTAAATAATTTTTGGTACGATATTTTCCTTATTCTCTGTTTAATCTTCTATATTCATTTATTTTTAGTATTATTTGCGTGATAGTTGTTATTTCCGGTTGATTTACTGAACCCCTTTGTTCACGCCCTAAAAATAATCGATTTTAATTGACTCTAGTATATCTTTCCTTATTTGTGTTTGAATAATTTATTTTACATGTTTACTTGGTTGATTTCTACACTATATAAACCCCTCCCCTAAAACCCCTTGAAGAGACCTCGGAATCTCCTAATCACTGCTATTATTCTCATTATTCTCCTCCTTTCACTTACTCATTCACTCTGTTACACTCGAATATTTTGTGAAATTCTGGGCCGGCTGAAAGCCAAGACTATTAAATGACCTATTTCGGTGCAAGCACTGCCCGGAGCCCTTCTCGAGGCTCTTGTGAACTCTGAAGCATCAGAGATCTGGGGTTCTTGCTATTAAGCTCTTTACTATCCTTCTGTTCGTATAATTTTTGCTACTGGTTAGTGCTTTAACCCCTGTAATGTTAATTTTCTTTCTTTCCTTCTGCATACTTATATGTGTTTGAATTATATGAGTACAATTTAGTTTGTGAATCCCTGATATAGCACTATTATGATAATGCTCGATAATCTTTTGTCATCCTATGATAGTTGAATGCCTGAGATAGTTTACTGCTTTGTCCTTAATTTGTGTTAGGATGGTCTGCACTTCTATGTTGGTTCTTTGTTTTCTTCTTGAATCAGTCCTGTATCTCTAGCATCTGAATATATTTCAGTTTTGAGTTTCAATGCGTGCCTATTTTGATCTAAATGTGACTGTTGCGGCCATATGTTGTTAGTTATAGAGTTTCTTCATACCTTGCTTTGGATACTACTACAACTCTATGGAAATCTCCCTCTATGAATCATTTAGTGCTGAGTTTTGTGTCTGATTGATTGTTCTTTGTGTACTAGCCACAACTATATAGAACACTGCTTTAAGGTTCACTCTAAAACATGTTTTCCTTAGCATCACTTAGTATGTTAAGATAAACATTCATTTCTGCCTCAACTATGATCTTGCTCCCATGCTAATATGTGTTTCCAGTCTGTTTTTAATGTCTTACCTCTTCAGCGTTTATCACAATGTCTAAATACTGATTAGTATGACCCTAAGATGCATGCTTAGCTTAATCTAAACTTCTTAGGTCTCAATTGGTTTAATGTCATGAATGATAATCTATGTATATCTTACAAACTTGTTGCTTCCCCAATTTCTTTCAATATGAGACTATCTATGTGGTGCTTTGCTGTCTTGCTGAACCTACTGGCCTGCTTGATTAGTTGCTCTGTATGCTTAACTTGGTATAGTACTTAATTTCTATCCCTCTATCATTATCCACCTCCTTATTTATCATTCGTGCTATTCTGAATTCTCATTCTTAGCCGACTGAAAGCCAAGGCTATCTAGGTTTTGTTGTCGACCTCCCTAGTGTGAGTACTTCTCGGGGTCCAATTGAGACTCTTGTGAACTCTGACACACTAGGGTTTGGTTCTTAGTCACTCCCTCAACCTCCAAAACTATTCCTACTATTCCATTTCCCCATGTCATGTACTGTGTGTCTGAATTTGGTAGTTTAAAGTGGCGCAACACTTGGTGTTGTGGTTAAGTAAATTGGTTTGGATCCTTCTATGGACTCTTGAGTCATGTATTGAACGCGACTCTCTGTTGAAGGCCTGGGTATGTTGTAGGAGATGTTGAAGGCCCAGGCAATGCTGGGTAATTATTTGAGCCTACTATGGGTCTGTTCACTGTTATGTAACATTGCTATTTTACTCACTATTAGGCATGTAATAATCTTTGCATAAATAATTGGGGTTGATAGTAAAAGGGAATGGGGTAGATTTAATATTCATATGCGATGGTAGATAACATGCCTATAGGACTTAATGTATTTGCTATATGTGTCGTTCACTCTCTATATATACTATTAGAAATCATGCCATTAGAAAAATCACACACTCACACAACTTTTATGCTATCAAAGCATAAGTGCTTTATTTATCCCATGTCTACTGCTATGTGTCGCTAGACAGTATGCCTATAGGAAATAAATGCCAATAATTGTCCTTCAATTTGCATAACTATACCATGTTCATTAGATATCATGCCTATAGGATTTTAATTATTTAATTCGCTATTGCACCTAGAAAACATGCCTATAGGAGCTAAATATAAAAATCGGTTTCAATCGCCAATCTTTAGAAATCCTGCCTATAAGGTATTACTACTCGCTCTAAAGTGCTGATACTAGACTCTTCAAACGTTGTTTACTGCTTAGCCACGCCACTATTAGAAAGCATGAGCAAATTCTGAGCATTTCCAATATTTTTTACTGTCCCTTACTGTGTAAACCACTTAGAGATCATGCTATAGGTTTTATTAACTTACAATTTATAATCTCAATAAACAACTTAGCAGTATCAGATAATCTCAAACTGGTAATTTAGAAATCATAGGTATAAAGTGGCACCCTGCATCTAAAACTATTTGCACATTTAGATCAGATCATATAGAAACCATGTCTATAGAGCTTAATGACTTCAATCTTCCTCAATTCTGAATCTGTCTAATGCCTAACGTAAAAATATGTTTGCGTGCATTTATTGTCTAACTGCGGAGGCTAACTTGAGCTTTTTAACTGTCCTTAAGTGCAATCCTATTTATTTTGAATTGTCGCCTAGTTTTAACATTTTTGAGCGCCTAAGTCAAGTCTAGAACCACCCAAAAAATAGAGGTCCAAATTCCTCATGGGCCATAGGCATGGGACGGGTAGCGCACGCATAAGGCACGATTTAGAATCAACTAGTACGTTTTAGGTAATAACGTAAAGATAGTAATCGGGTAGCAGGAGATGATAGTCTGTGCCCGCTGAATAATACGAGTAACACCCCATCTTGAGGGAGTTATGAAGTATTATTTATGTTGCACGGGGTGATCCTTTAGGCTAAAAAATTTAGGACGCCCCATCTTATTCCCTTTTTATATTTGAATCAAGTGTTTGTATTTCCTCAAAGCCTTTTAATAATAAAATTTCTCAAACTTCTTGCTTTCTCTGTCTTTATTTATCCCACTAATTCATATAATTCAAGTTCAACTGAGACTCGCAGTTGTGGACCTCGAAGAGTGCCTAATACCTTCTCTTCGAGGTAATTTCGAGCCCTTACCCGATCTCTGGTGATGCAAACTAGTCAAACCTGAGTCATATGCGAATAGGTGCCCTAAAGCACCTTAAACCGTTAGGTGACGACTCTCCTCTTTTAATGCCCCATTTAAAAGAGTTGTCACATGTCGAAACCCGATTTTTGAGAGAGAAAAATGGGGGCGTGACAGGTATAGTGGTTGTGGTCTGGGATGGTCGAGAGAGGTCATGTCCTCGGGGAGGGGGAGGGGGAGTGAGGCGGGAATAGGGTAGGGGTTAGGGGGCGGGTCGGGAGGTATGGGAGGTAAGGGGAACAGGGGTGCCTATAGGTTGAGAATTGGGTCATGGGACGTAGGTACATTGACGGGTAAGTATATAGAGTTGGCGAAGATCCTTCGGAAGAGGAGTGTCAATATTGCGTGTGTCCAGGATACGATGTGGGTAGGGTCGAGGGCGAGGGACGCATACGGGTATAAACTTTGGTACTCCGGAGTCCAGAAGGGTAAGAATGGAGTGGGTATCTTGGTGGATAGGGAACTTACAGAGTCTATGGTTGAGGTTAGACGAGTGAATGATAGATTGATGACTATCAAGTTGGTGGTTAGAGAGTGCACCTTAAACGTAGTTAGCGCTTACGCACCACATGCGGGCATGGATGAGGAGGTTAAATGGCGCTTCTGGGAGGGGTTAGATGAGATTGTGCGCCAGGTTCCGCCTGCTGAGAGGCTATTCATAGGAGGGGATTTCAATGGTCATATTGGATGGTCCGCAGGTGGTTACAGTGAGGTGCATGGAGGCTTCAGTTATGGGGAGAGGAACGGAGGAGGCACCTCACTGTTGGACTTCGCTAAGGCTTTTGGGTTGGTGATTCCGAACTCTAGCTTTCAAAAGAGGGACGAGTATTTGGTTACTTTTCAAAATACGGTGGCGAAGACTCAGATTGACTATCTCCTCTTCATGAGGTGTGATAGAGGGCTGTGCAAGGATTGCAAGGTTATTCCGGGTGAGATTCTTGCGACGCAGCATAGGCTCTTGGTGATGGACGTTGGTATTATATTAAAGAGGAACAAAAGGTATGTCTGAGGAAGACCGAGAATCAGGTGGGGATCCTTGACTAAGGATAAAGCCCAAGAGTTGGAGGGGCGGTTATAGGCTATGGGAGCCTGGATGAGCAGTGGTGACGCGAGCATTATGTGGTCGACGACTGCAGACGGTATAAGGGAGGCTGCGAGAAAGGTGTTAGGGGTCTCGAAGGACGTCTTTGTTAGGCACAAAGGAGATTGGTGGTGGAATGAAATGGTCCAAGGTAAAGTGGAAGAGAAGACGACGTACCTGAAGTTAGTAGGGAGCACAGGTGAGGAGGAGAGGCGAACGTGCATGGAGAGGTATAAGGTAGCTAGGAAGGAAGCTAAGCCGGCGGTCACGGAGGCTAAGACTGCGGCTTATGGTCGTATATACGAGGAACTGGGGGGAAAATGTGGGGAGAAGAAGTTATTCCAGTTGGCCAAGATGAGAGAGAGGAGGGCTTGGGATTTGGATCAAGTGAGATGCATCAATGACGACGATGGTGGAGTATTGATGGAAGATGCCCAGATTAAGAGGAGATGGCAGACTTACTTTCATAAACTTCTGAATGAAGAAGGGGGTGGGGATATTGTGCTAGGTAAACTGGAGCATTTCGAGAGTCATCGTGACTTTGGGTACTGCGGGCGCATCGAGGTTGAGGAGGTCGTGGGGCTATGCATAAGATAAGTAGGGGCAGAGCGACCGGGCCAGACAAAATTTCGGTTAAATTTTGGAAGTGTGTGGGTAGAGCAGGTTTGGAGTGGCTGACTGGGTTGTTTAATGTTATTTATAGGGCGAAGAAGATACCTGATGAGTGGAGATAGAGTACGGTGGTTCCGTTGTATAAGAACAAAAGTGATATCCAAAGTTGTAACAATTATAGGGGTATCAAATTACTGAGCCATACTATGAAAGTTTGGGAGAAGGTGATTGAAGCGAGGGTAAGAATGACGATGTCTATATCCGAAAACCAGTTCGGATTTATACCGGGTCGTTCTACTACAGAAGCTATACACCTTGTTAGGAGGTTGGTGGAACAGTACAGAGAGAGGAAGAAGGATCTGCACATAGTATTTATTGACCTTGAGAAAGCGTATGACAAGGTTCCTAGAGAAGTTCTATAGAGATGCTTGGAGGCAAAAGGTGTGTCGGATGCCTACATTAGGGTGATTAAGGACATGTATAATGGGGCTAAGACTCGGGTTAGGACAGTAGAAGGAGACTCTGAGTATTTTTCGGTTGTTATGAGGTTACATCAAGGTTCTACGCTCAGTCTGTTCTTATTTGCCCTTGTGATAGACGCGTTAACATACCATATTCAAGGGGAATTTACATGGTGTATGCTATTCGTTGATGTCATAGTTCTCATTGATGAGTCCCGAGCCGGTGTTAACGAGAGGCCGGAGGTTTGGAGACAGGCTCTTGAGTCTAAGGGTTTCAAGCTGAACAGGACGAAGACGGAATACATGGAGTGTAAGTTCAGCGCTGAGCCGAGGGAAGTGGGCGTGGATGTGAGGCTTGAATCACAGGTCATCCCAAGTAGAGGCAGTTTCAAGTACCTCGGGTCAACTATCCAAGAGGGAGGGGAGATTGACGAGGATGTCACACACCGTATTGGGGTGGGATGGATGAAGTGGAGGTTAGCATCTGGAGTCCTGTGTGACAAGAGAGTGCCACTGATATTCAAAGGTAAGTTCTATAAAGCGGTGGTTAGACCGACCATGATGTATGGGGCTGAGTGTTGGTCTGTTAAGAACTCACATATCCAGAAGATGAAAGTAGCAGAAATGAGGATGTTGAGGTGGATGTGCAGGCACACTAGGATGGATAAGATTAGGAATGATGATATCCAGGAAAAGGTGGGCGAGGCTCCCATTGATGACAAGATGCGGGAAGCGAGGCTTAGATGGTTCAGGCATGTACAGAGGAGAAGCCCAGATGCTCCAGTAAGGAGGTGTGAGCGGCTGGCTGTAGAGGGCACGAGAAAAGGTAGATGGCGGCCTAAGAAGTATTAGAGAGAGGTGATCAGGCAGGACATGGCTAGGCTTCAGATTTCCGAGGACATGACCCTTGATAGGAAGCTGTGGAGGTCGAGTATTAGGGTTGTAGGTTAGGAGATAATTGAGTCTAGCCTTACTTCATACCTTTGTGAGACTAGTCTGGTAGGACTTTTGTCTAAGATAGCTAGTGGTAATGTTGTGTCTTACTACTCTTTCATTTCTCATAGTGCCGGGTCTATTTACTGGCTATCGCTTTTGCTTTACATCTATCTTCTGATTTTCATGTTGTTGTTATTTTCCCTATAATCTCTGTGGTGGTACTGACATTGTCTCCTTTTGTCTTCTTGAACCGAGGGTCTTTCAGAAACAGCCTCTCTACTCCATCGGGGTAGAGGTAAGGTCTGCGTACACACTACTCTCCCCAGACCCCACTAGTGGGATTTTACTGGGTCATTGTTGTTGTTGTTTATTATTTTATATGTTACTTTATTATTTTATATGTTATTTTACTATTTTATATATTTTTTTATTAATTTATATGTTAGTTTCTTATTTTATATATTTGTTTTTTATTTTATATGTTAGTTTATTATTTTATATGTTTGTTTTCTTACTCATTCATTTTTTAGTATAATAGAATTAAATAATTAATTTTCATAACTATACATGCTTTAATTATTAAATATTCATATAAAAATACTTAGTTCGACAAATATTGTTGTTTTTTAATGTTATTTTCTTACGTTTGTTGACTAGAATTCGAGAGAGTTTTTGTTTGAACTATCATCTTTTTCAGATATTTTTGAGGCTAACAGATAATTAAATGATTAATTTCAATAACTACAAAGATACTATGCAAAAGGGCACTACATTTTACTACACTAAAGGGCACTACACTAAAGGACACTACACTAAAATTACGGGCACAACATAATACTATAGGAAACTAAACAACATTAAAGTCACATATTAATATATGTACAACAATAACATCTAAATAAGATTAATTATTCCTAAAATAATAATTTATCTATTTTACTAATCTTTTTATGAATAATTAATCTAATCAGGATAAAAAATAACAAATTAATTTAATTACAAAACAATCACGAAAATACATATACCACAGTAAAAAATAACTAATTACCATTTTTTATAACTTAAAACATTAATTATTCATAAAATAGCAATTTCTCTATGTTACTAATTTATTTAGCACACTAATAATATAATTCGGATAAAAATAATAAATTAATTAAATCGCAAAATAATCATGAATTAACATAGAACACAGTAAAAAGTAACTAATAGGCATTTTTTATACATGAGTTTTAACAAAAAATAAGTCGGAATACCTCGATTTTAATATTTTTGAAAGTTGAATATTTGATGATTTGGAACCGAAACGAGCAACCTACTATGCGATAACGCCTTAGATACGATGTTAGCTTGCTACAATACCGAGAATCTATATTTTTTGTGGGACCGGTGGATTCCAACCGAGATTTTTTCGTTAAAAATGGGGGGACCGCTGCTGGAATAAAAAAGGGGAAAGGGGGAGTCGCGTATGTGGGGAAGGAAGGAGAAGGCACGCTTTTTATATAGGTATAGCGCGCAATATATATATATGCGCGGTATATATGTGCGCTATACCTTCCCGCTCATTTTAAGTTCAAATATAGCGTAGACAAACGTATCGTTAAGGTATAGTGCGATGAATAACCGCGTTATATATAAAATAGTGTCCTGTCCTTTTTTTTATCTATTATGGTCACTAAATTCCAAAAGAAAATCACAATTAGGTTTCGGAACCATAATAATAGATTGAAAACATGCTGAGACAAAATCCCACAAAATGGAATGGAGCTGGTCCCCTAGTAAAAGGACGAATCGAACTATGTACTTAACTACTTATGAGTGATTTCTCAGATTGAGTTAAATCAGTCCGGAATTCAGGGCATCCATGTGCTATTTTGTCCGTCACATACCAATTGAAGTTTCCCTTCCTTTTTTTTTTTTAAAAAAAAATAGCCTTTTAAATACCAATTGAAGTTTTCACCAAGCAAAATTTGTCAAAGAGCTGTGCCCACAAATATAAGTAGTACTTTGTGGGCGTTTGGACATAAGAATATTAAAATTTCAATATATATATATATATATATATATATATATATATATATATATATATAACGTGAAAATGGTATTTGAAAATTAGATTTGTGTTTGGACATGAATATAATTTTGGGTTATTTTTGAATTTTTGTGAGTGATCTGAGTAAAAATTTTGAAAAATAGTTTTTTGGAGTTTTTTAAATTTTTAAAAAATTTCAAAATTTATTTTTATATGAAAATTAAAAAATTTATGGCCAAACACTGATTTCGAAAAAAAATAAAAAAAAATCGAAAAAAAGTAAAAAAATTGCTATGTCCATAAGGGCTCTTACTTGATTTTGATAGCAGATGCTTCCCCCCTCATGTAAGGACGGCTTAATTTGGACTATTTTTTTGTCTGCAAATATCGCAACTTTTTGGGAAAGCAAAAGCAAAGAAGCATATAGTGAAACTTAAGTCCAAAAATCTCATGTATATGAATTCCATACACTTAATTTTAGATGGTAAGCATCCTTCATTTCCAACCAAGAGCTTATGAGTTCGAGTCACCCCAAGAGCAAGGTGGAGAGTTCTTTGAGGAAAGGATGCCGATGGTCTATTGAAAACAGCCTATCTATCCAGAGTAGGGATAAGGTCTACGTACACACTACCCTCCTAGTGAAATTATATTGGGTTGTTGTTGTAATGTTTACCTCAGAACTAACGGAGTATTTTTTGTTTTCCATGGTTTTCTTAATCAAGAACATATAAATTTGCCACATATTAATTGATTTTTTTTTTCCCAAGACAAAGTGGTTTTTGTTGAAGATGAATAAATCCCACAATTACGTCTGCCGGGGCTTCAAGATTGATTTACCCAAGCCTTACAACCTGTCACCGTTAATATTAGTCGCCGTCAGCTTCAACCAAACATTAAGCATAGGAAGTATTGTTTTGGAATTATATCTTTCCTAAGTGTGGCTATAAACATAAGGTCTAAAGTTTAATTGCTAAAACTCAGAGGGGTGATTCTTGAAATAACTGAAAGTAAATAACTTTTCAGTTGGATGTAAAGTGACAAAAGGAAAGAACTTTCAGTAAATAGTCCTCCCTCTGCATAAGAAAATAACTTTTTTCGTCAAACACAAACTAAAAAGGGGATATTAAACGAAATTATAATTCCTCCGAAAATTCTATTTTTTTTCAAAAAGAAGAAAGCATTTGCATTCATCATAACTAAGTAAGCTTAATGGATTCAGACATGTTAAGTTTTCAGATTACATATATATTATAAAGATCGTGTAGTTCCACAATTTTAATACCATTATATTTTGGAATTTATGCTAGATTATTGATTACTATTAAAGTCTATGAATATTACAATCCTTACATAACCAATCGCTAACATCAATTTCTTTCCGTCACATTACACTTAACTCGTCTTTACAATGTAGTTTCACAATCAAGCTTTTCAATTTGCAAAGCAGAAATAACAGAAGAATTCATAACAATTGCAACCATTCTAGACAAACAAAAAAATAAGATGTAAAATGGAAACATTGAAATACAAAGTAGTGACTATTTGTGAGCCCACTCGTAATATTTAAGAAGTCAACTGCTGAAATGGTTCGCGAAGAACGAGAGCTGGTTTTATTGGGCTGCTGATACAATCCCAATCCCAATTGTGGGAGATCTGATTGTACTGGTCCATTCTCATATAGTCCAAACCAAACTTGGGATGTTGTCATACAGTCCAGCCCAATATTGAGGAGTCTGATTATGTTGGGATGGCATAATATATAGCCCAACCTAATCTTTAGTAAATTATGATGTAAGTTTTTTTGGAAAAATGACATTGTATAGTCGCTCTCAAAATAATAATTGAGAGGATGTAAATAGTTTCAACCACGGGTTAAAAGTGATATTTGTCCAAAGTTGTATGGAGTGACCAGTTTCTACCATGCTATTTAAGCTACTAGCTTTAGTGTACGTGCGTTGCACGTGTGTTTCGCGTCAATCGGTATAAAATATATACAAGAAAAAAAAAATTATTGCATACATTGAAAAAATATTTTCTTAACATACAAAGATGATGAATTTAGTTGAATTAGTTATATAATAGTTGTAATTATAATATCTTGTTAAATAAGATATAAATATGTTATGTTGGTATATCTCGCCTAACATCTTTTTGAAATACAAGTAATACAAAATTGACTATCAATTTGACCAACGAGGCAATGACAGTATTATATTGCATAAATAAAAATTAAAGAAAAAGTATAAGCTTTTTAAAATAATTGATATTGATAGATTCGTTATATTTACATACTTAAAAATTACTTCAAAAGTACTATAGTCACATTATTTAAAAATCTAAATATTTAGAAGGCATATAAAAAATTACGATCAAAGAAAAATTCGTTTGACTATCAAAATTCGAATACTGCCATATAAATGGGGGCCGGAGGGAGTATGTATTATGTTTTAAGGAAATAGTACATGATTGAAGGATAAGAGGACATGTCAACGCTAAAGGATATGTTCATCCATAAATAATTACATGAGTTATAATTCTTTGTTATAATGAAAAATTAATGTTAAATATAATTTTATAAAAAAAAAGTAAGGATGGTTCATTTCTTACATAAAATTAACATGAACCTCGGCACTTTTTAAGAAGAAATTAGGTTGTATTCAAAGTAAAAAAATAACATATTAAAAATTTAAAAATTAAATACAACAGGGTTAAGAAAAGACTAATAAATTTTTGTTTGATAAGGAGCAATGTTCTCAAAAATTCCCATGTCAAAAGTAGTTAATTAGAATTTCCTTTTTAATAAATTATTTACACTTTATTTACAATTCTATTACTTGTTTAGCTTAAATTAGAATTTCCTTTTTATTAAAAATATTTTTTTTCTTTTATTTAGCTTAAATTTTAGGAAATGAACAAAATCTAATTATTTTTTGAAGGGACCTATACACAAATAGTCGGTTATATTCATTGTTTACTTTTTCTAGCTATAAACATAGATTATACATTGAATATACATTATTATACATATATAATACATAAATTATGCATATATTATACCTTCATCGGCTATTTTTAGTTTAAATGGTTGGGTGAGCGGATATTTGGGTTAATTCTTCTTTATTGAAAACATATTTTTCCCATTTATTTATGTATGAATTTTAGGAATGCATGCTTTTATTTTCTTTTATTTGCGTGAGGAATTTAGAAGTGTTCTATTTTTCTTTTAACTTGTTTGAATTTTTGTTTTACTTGTCGTAAGTATATTTCATAGGATTAGACAAAGTTGTAATTATACTCGGTATATGTCCAAGCAAAGTAGGCATAGTGTGTTAACTTGTATTAACATTGCTCATAATAATATTTCAGTTCGTATATAATCTTTAATCTCTTTTTATAGGAAACAACGTAAATGATAAGTTGGAACGTGATTTCCGAATAAGCTTTTTCAACTTAACTTCAAATACTATTTTTTTTCTTCTTCAAATATCACCAAATTATATTCAACATCAATTTCCAAACTAAATATGCTTTAGTTTTATCTATTATTCATCGTAAAATAACAATATTTTATATGTTGTTTTGAAGAAATAGTACATAACTGAGAGATAACAAGATCTGTTATATTACAATGATATATGTTTATCCATAAATAATTATTTTTGAGTTATAATATTCTTAAATTAGAAGACAAATTCACATTAGAATAATTTTAAGTAAGGATGGTTCTTCTCTTACATGAAATTAAATGAACTTGACACTTTCCAAGAACGAATTAAATTGTGTTCAAGATAAAAATATAATACTTACAATTAATGATGTAAATAAAAAGAGATAAAGACTTATATTAAATGCCTAATCCAAACAACTTGTACAAAATTTATACATTAAGTCGGAAATGAAAGCATCAAATCCAATGCATGAAACAAAAACTTATATGTTTACAAAAGACTTTTGAAAAGCTGGTACAAAAGTTTTTAAGAAAAAGAGTACAGTCATTCAATTAAGAACACCAAAATAAAAATGTATTAATTGAACATGTGAATGCAAAATTTAACTATTAATACAGATATATTGATTCAATTCAACTACTAATACAAAAGAATTTTGCTCAAAGAAAGAGAACATGAGAATCCTTAATTTGGTGATCAAAATTTTAAGTACTCAGGTATATAATTTGAAATAGAAAAGAATTTATATGAGATAAAATTGCGTATAGTTATAGTTATATATATATATATTAAAGGATTCCTAAACCGAAAAGGTGTGCAAAGTGCTCGATGTTACCTATTATTTTTATAAAGAATTAATCTATCAAAATTTTCGTAACTGAAAAGATCCCCCTAAACCTAAAGAGAATCTAAAATTCCTAACCAAAACTTTTCTAGTTTTAATTGAAAGTGTAAGGAGAAATTTAATACTCCACAAAACTTTCCTAGTACGAAAATTTCCTACTTTTAGTTGAAATTATTTGAAATTCCATAATTAAAGGAATTGAAAATTTTAAGTTTTATATATTAGAAAAATAATTAATGAGCTTAATAGTTATTAATGAGCTTAAATATTAGAAAAATAATGAAATGACTATTTTATCCAATGTGAACTCTATTTTAAAAGGACAAAAAAAGTTAACGACATTTCGTTAATGGCCTTCGCGCTTTTAATATAATATAGATATTCAGTTTTTTCAAAGTATTTAATTTGCTTTGCATAGCTTTGGTTTTTAGAATATAATTCATTTTTTGGTCTTCGTCAATTCTAATTTCTACCTATTCTTTCTACACTAATGTTGTAACTCCTCTTTACAAATGCAACCCTTATCCCTTTTATAAACCAAGTTTATACATAGGCTATGCCAACTTTAGGCGTAGTCAAGAGTTGGAGACTACCAACCTTTACTTCATACTTAAATGTTTGAAGTTTGAATTGCACATATCTTGATGGAAACTAAGGGTCTATCAAATTTTATAAATAACTTGGTTCTCTATCAGTTCTCACAGTACGCATCAGTAACTAAAGAGCATAACGATATTTACGTGGAAAACTCTCAGCTCACGGGATTAAAAATCACAAACTACACTGATAGGATTTCAACTTCACTAACTGAGCAAACTTTAGATTATAACCTATTGTAATTTAGGAATTAAACTCTTAATGCCTCACTTACTCACAATAACTATATTGTAAGCCTCTTTGTAATAACTCTATTTCAAAGCTAACCACTTGACTAACTCTAGTAAAAACAATCACAAGGATAATTGTTCAAAAGTAGTCCTATGAATGTTTTTGAAAAGTTGTATAGGAATTACAATTTAATAACACAAGACAAAGACACAACAATACTAAAGGACACACGATATAATCAATGATGGGATCTCGTCCTTTGTTCTGTTGCTGCTTTATTCTTCAATGCCTCAGGGAGAATAGGGGCGGCTGCACACTTGAGAAAATTTAATATTTAGGTTATGCAAATGTGTGTTGAAATCCTTTGCCTGAGAGAATAGGGGTAACTGCACAATTTAGAGAATTCAATATTCAGGGTTTACAAGTGTGTGTTGAAATTCCTTGCCTAATGTTGATAATATATGAGTGAAGTCATCAAAGATGATGCAAGGGAGTGTCCGATACACAGTACGCTTCAACGGTATTGATATACTATTGCGAGTAAAGTGCATCAGCTTTAATAATTGTAGAGTTGACTTGTACTAAGGGTGGCAAGTGGGCCGGTCCACGCCCGGGACCGGCCCGGGACCTCGGGCCAAACAGGCTAAACGGACCAGGACCGTTTGGCCCGGTTTTAGCGGTTCTGGGCCGGTCTCGTGGGCCGGTCCTATGATTTGGGCCGGTCAGCCCCGAACCGTTTAGCCCGCAAGGGAACGGGACCGGCCTGGTCCCTTAACGTGCCAAACGGTCCCAACGACTATTTTTAAAATTAAAAAAAAATATATTTTTTTTTTTAAATATAGCCGTTGGGCTGTCAAAAATAGCCGTTGACTATTTATAAAATAGCCATTTAACCCCCCAACTTTGTTTTAATCCCAAACTTTTTATAATTATACTTTTTCCCTATTTTCAACTATAAATACTCCATCATTCTTTTATTTTTTCTTACAAAATCATCAATCTATCACAATCTCTCTCTAATTTTCTTCTATAATTGCTACTATTGCTTACTTTATTGTTATAATTTGTGAAACAATTGTGAAGTTGGTGAATTGAAGTCTTTAACGATAATCAATTTCCAACAAGTTGTTCGTCAATTCGGTAAACTCATTCCAACTCTTAAGTTTTAATATTATAATTTTTGTTTGTGTTTATTTATTTTCTATTACTTTATTAATTAAGATGGCTTCCTTAAAAAACTTTTTGATAAAAATAAAGAAAAATCCAAGAGTGACGAATGTAGTGCTCAATCTGTTCCTCCCCACTGCCTCGGGCTCCCCGAACCAAACTCCATATACATCCTACACCTGCTATTCTTGATAGCGATAATAGTTTATTACAATTTACTGAAAGTCAATTTTGCCATAATATTAGATCTGGTGAACAATTAGACCATGAATTAATGAATGCTCTTTATTCTAATCCAACTATTGATGAAAATGATGACGAAGAAATAGATTTTGATTAAACTCAACCGGATGATGATACACCAACTAGTCATGCTCCTGATGTTAACCCAACTAGTAGTAACCCTGTTAATCCAAATGATGCCCCATTTGATACTCCTGTTACTACCCCTACTTTTTCTAGACAACCTAGCAAACAGACGGAAACATCTCCCGTTTGGCCATTTTTTACTCAACTAATTCCAGAAAATAAGGCTAAGTGTAAAACTTGTGGCACAGAGTTAGTTTTTAAATATTTTGGATCGCGCGGGGGAGGGGGGAGGGGGGGAGACGGGAACTTTGGCTAGACACATAATGAAACACCCTCAAGATAAAGTGAGATATCTTCGTCTGAAAGCTTTGGCCGAGGGGCAAAGTCTACCTACTCCTAGTCAGGTTGACCTTAGTACCGGTTCAAATCAATTTCAACCGGGAATTAATACTGTTACTAGTGGTATTTTATATTATGATCCAAAAAAAGATCGGAAAGAATTGGCAAAAATGGTAACTGTTATGTATTTACCCTATAGTTTTTCTTCTGATCCTAACTTTGTGCATTATATTAGAAATTATTTTAATCCTACTTATAAAGGTTTTCATCGCACAACCGTAAAGAGCGATATTTATAAATATAAACATGAATATGAACAATATTTGCGCTATTTATTTACTCATATAAATTATCGTGTTGCTATTACAACTGATATTGGTAGAAGTGGTAACGACTGTGATTACCTTGTTGTTGCCAGTCATTGGATTGATGAGGATTGGATAATGCAAAAGCGCATTATTTCTTATAGAATAATTAATTCATGTCACACAGGGCAGTTTATTGCTAGCACAGTCACACGGTTCCTTTAATCTTTTGGAATGGTGGAATGACAAAGAAAAATACTTTCCGGTTCTTTCAAGGATGGCCCGAGACATTTTAACTATTCAAGCTTCAACAGTGGCATCAGAGAGCGCTTTCAGTCAAGCAAGACTTCAACTCGGTGATTATAGAGCGTCTATGAGGGAGAGTTTGGAAAAATCAGTACTTTTCAGAGATTGGATCCGGTCGGAAAGAAAAAATTTTGGACTTGCTGAATCACAACCAGATGAATACGAAGCTTACGAAGAAATGCTAGCTGAATATGCGGAGGATGTTGCATCGCCCGGAAGTGGCGATGACCAAGCAACTTTTCTGCCCACCACCAACGGAAATTCCTCCGGACCTTGATAGATTTATGAAGTTTGTAAGAGATACCATGTTACTTGTATGAACAAAAATTAGTATGTATTATGTAACTTATATTTTGGCACATCTTGATTAGTTTCTTTTTCTTCTCAATGGTGGTATTAGCAGCTTGTTGTGCTCATTCCATAGGGGGATGAAGACTAAGAAAGATATTGCCATATTTTTTAATGCTATAATAAAATTACAAGGCATATCTCTTTACAATATTTTTGTCTTTAGACTTAGATATTATTTTTAACAACCTTTTGTCTTTAGACTAATATATAAACTATACTATACTATATATACATCTTATATATAGTATATAAGCTGTATATATAGCTTATCGAATATAACTTTTATATATATATACACATCTTATATCGATATACTATATATACATCTTATATATATATTATATATATATATATATATATATATTATATACATTTAATATATATACTATACTCTATATATACATCTTATATATAGTATATAAGATGTATATATAGTTTATCGAATATAGCTTATATATATATATACATCTTATATCGATATACTATATATACATCTTATATACTATATATATTCGATATTAAATATTGAATATTAAAATTTAGGATGTTAAATAAAATTTAGGTCACAATTCTATAATAAAATTTACAAAGCATTGCGTTAGATATTTTTTTAACATCCTTTTGTCTCTAATATCTATTTAATTTTTTTTTTTAAAAAATATATATGTTGGGCCCACTTAGCCCGTTTAGCCCGCGGGCCGGGACCGTTTAGCCCGGGACCAAACGGTCCCGGTCCATACAAAAGCCTGTTTAGACCGCTTAATTTGGGACCGGCCCAGGACCGTTTGGACCGGCCCACTTGGCCCGTTTAGGCTCGGGACTGACCCACTTGCCAGCCCTAACTTGTACTGTGACCGGAAGAACTAATCCTTATCTGTTCTCTTATCTGATTTCATTGAGAATTGAACCAGACATTTGACTAGTTGCTCTTAACTCTGAAGAACCAATTGTATCAGGTTCCCTATATGTTCTCTCATGAAGTTTGACAAATTATCAAAACAAAAGACAAATAGCTTATCAAATCTTAAGTTAAGCTTTGGTAAGCACAATTTTAGACTCGTGTTTTAAGTTTTGAAATTCAAACTTTCGAATTTAAAGTTGATTTTGAAGCCACTAAACTTCAGTTACTCTTTATATAGAGGTCCTCCAAAGCCGTGTGAGTGAATGTCCGCGAGATAAATGATATGGACATTCAAGTTTTAAATTAGATCTTCACATATATTATACATCATATATGAGGACGATTTGAAGAAGCTATAAATTGACAAGATAAATCTAAAATCATATAGAAAAGAGTCGTTGAAAAGTTTGCAATATCACATAATAAACACATATTTAACAAAAACAATAGAACATATGGCAACAAATGACCCATATAACAATACCAATTACTTTGAATTAACGTTTAACTGTTGTTAGTATACTTACATTTTGCTTGGCGTTTGTAATAAGTCAGTCATTTTTGCTAAAGAAATTCTTGATTGTATAACGATAAGCGTGATATTCATAGAATATTCAATTTTTTAAAGTAAAACCTTCACTTTGCCTTATAGCACGTTTATTTAGTATTACAATGAAAATACCTTTAATTTATATCTATATATATATACTATATTGAAAGCACAAAGGCCCTTAGCGAAATATCGTTCGCTTTTTTTACTCTTTAAAATAGAGATCACACTGGATAAAATAGTCATTTGCTTATTTTTCTGCTATTAAAAAAATAGTCATTTAATTAATTCCCTAACATTTAGGAGTTTGTATAATAAATTTTTTCCTTATTTGAACTGTATTAACTATTCTGATATTTAGAACTTTAAAATCATTAATATTTTACCTTATATAAATTTTACACTTAAATTATTTATAAATAATAAATAAAATAAATAAAGGAGAGAATAAGAACATTAAAGAAAGAGGAAGTGAGTTTGGCTTAGGATAACATGGAGTGGTCCAATTTTTTAACCTTTATACGTTCTGATTTATATGAAACTCTTCTATATTAGAATATTTTAAAATATATAGAAGTCTATTCCACTAATAATAGTATTCTATATTATAATTTTAGTTTTCAAAGCTTTTAAATTAGCAATTACAATTATTTGGAATATTGAGCCGAAATCAATAACAAACTCCAAAATTATCAATTATTCCAACAAAATAATTTATGAGATCTTTTAACTTCTCTAGATTGTATTAAATTTAGCTGAATATAAGCGAGTTTCTTGACTATAATTATGGCTTCTAAAAGGGCATTTCAATTGCAGACTTTATTTATGATATAAAGTGATTCTTAAATTTTTTAGATTTACAAAGAATTTAATTTACTTCTTTGGAACATGTCATGCATGAATGATTTTTCACCTAATTTTTTTACTATTTGAGAAAGAATTCTTATCGAATAAAAATATAATTGTAATTAAATACCTAAAATTTGGTATGAGCTAGCTAATTAATATTATTTAAATATTAATCTCACTTAAATAATGATACTTTCAAATTAAATAAACACTTCCTATTCTAAGTTTCTAACTTCAGTTATTCTTTGAAATGCATTTTAGGTTGAATATTGAGTATTTTCGTGGAGCAGTTTTATTTTTTTATTAGTTATATACGACCAACATTCATTATTTTTAAGGACTTATATTTTTATTTTATAACTCAAAGATAAATTTTAAATAAATTTTCATTGAGTTAGGTACACGCGCAAAGCGCGTACTAATTGGCTCGCAGATGCGAGCTCCCAAAAGCGAGCATGGCAAGCGCAGAAGCGGACGAGGGGCTGGTGAGGCATTGGTCGCAGGTGCAGACGGGTGGTCCGCATAAGCGGCGTCGCACCTGCGAAGGTTTGATTGCAAAAGCGGAAATGAGGGGGCCAAGCGGCTTCGCAGAAGCAGACAACTTCTCGCATAAGCGAGTCCGCAGAAGCAGACTTCTTGTCCGCAGAAAGGATGAAGCCGCAGAAGCGAAGGAATTCAAGTATCTGCGAGACCGCAGATGTGGCTAACAATTTCGTAGAAGCGGAAACCCCTGGACAGTACAAAAATAGAGGGGTTCCGAATTTTTGCCATTTTTGGGCAATTCAAGCTCGGGCTGGGCGATTTTGAGCGAGGTTTTCATGGGAATTCTTGAGGTAAATTACTTGTGATCATTTCTACTCCATAATATTGAATTATCATCTAATAATCCGACTAGATTACATATTTTAGAGGTGTAAATCGGAGAGTTGAACTTAGGGATTTGAAAATAAGATTTGAAGATTTGGAGGTCTAGTTTAGGTCGGATTTTGGTAAAATTGGTATAGTTAGACTCGTGGTTGAATGGGCTTTCGGATTTTATAACTTTTGTTGGGTTCCAAGACATGGGCCCCAAGGACAAATTTTGAGTTAAAATTTCGGATTTTGTTAGAAAAATTATATTTTCATATATAATTTGTATTGATTGAATCGAATTAATTATGACTAGATTCGAGCTGATCGGAGTCGGAAAATCGAGAGAAAGACATTCTACTTGACTGATTGAGCGTGATTCGAGGTAAGTGACTTGTCTAACCCTGTGTTGGTGAAATTTCCATAGGATTTGATACTGTTGTAACATTTTGTGATATGTGAGCGCCGTGTACGCGAGGAGACGAGTGCGTACACGGGCTAAATTTGGAAATATCGGTTCTTGCTGAGTAATCTTTTTTTAAATTCTTTAACTGAGTTGCCTTAGTATATGTTGTGATCATGATTAGCCTAGTATCACATGTCTACGTGCCTTAACTCTTATTTGCAATATGTGCAACATGCTTAGCTGAATTACCTGCTTTCCTCGATTTGATTTAAATATTTAACTGTAAGATTTCTTGCTGAAAATTTGTTGTTCCTGTGATTACCTACTGCATATTTACTTTTGGGAGTACGAGGCGGTTCCTCAGGAGATCCCCCTGTACTGCATATTTACTTTTGGGACTACGAGGCGGTTTCTCGGGAGATCCCCATGTACTGCATATTTACTTTTGGGACTATGAGGCGGTTCATCGGGAGATCCCCTGTACTGCATATTTACTTTTGGGACTATGAGGCAGTTCCTAGGGAGATCCCCATATACTGTATATTTACTTTTGGGGTTACGAGGCGGTACCTCGGGAGCGCCCATGTTGTTTACCTCTAATTGTTGTGTTATCTTTCTGTAAATTTCATTTATTTCTCAGTCACTTCATTACCCTATTATAAATTTTTGCCTTATTTTCTATTATTTTCAGTAGGGCCTGACCTGATCTTATCACTACTCTACCGAGGTTAGGTTTGGCACTTATTGGGTACCGTTGTGGTGTACTCATACTACGTTTCTGCACATCTTTTTGTGTAGATCCAGGTATTTTCTATCAAACCAGGTATCAGTGAACTAGCTGTACACGGAGACTTCAAGGTACATCTGCCAGCGTCCGCAGACCTCAGAGTCCCCCTCTATCCTTATTATGTTGTTTTCCTGATTTCTCTTTAGACTCTGATGTATTGAAACACTTAGAATAAATTCTTAGAAGCTTGTGAATTATATCTACGGGTTTTGGGAGTTGAAATTATTGGAATGTAGTTTTATATTTATTTCATATGTTGAGAATTTGGCTTCAATTTCATTTTATGTATTTCTGCAAAATTTGTTAGGCTTACATAGTCTTATAGACTAGGTGCCATCATGACATCCTACGGAGGGTGAATTTGGGGTCGTGACAAGTTTGTATCAAAGCTCTAGGTTCATAGGTGTTATGAGTCACAAGCAGGTTTAGTAGAGTCTTGCGGATCGGTACGGAGACGTCTGTACTTATTTTCGGGACGCTATGGAACTGTTAGGAAAATGTTACTTCTTTGATTCCTTATTGTGCGCATTGTTGACGTCGAAATTCTAAACTCTTGTCTTTCTATTCTCTCACAGATAGTGAGGACACGCATAATTGGATCCGATGATCAGACACCCACGCCCCATGTTGGAGACGTAAGAGAACGGGGTCGGGGCAGAGGCCGAGGTAGACCACATGATGCAGCCAGAACACCTGCACGAGCTACAGCAGCAGAGCCACCAGTAGCTCCAGTTAGAGGGCAGACACCTGAGACGCCTGTTACTACCCCTGTACTTCAGGAGACTCTTCCCTAGTTTTTGAGCATGTTTGGTACTCTAGCTCAGGTACAGTTAATTCCACTTGCTTTTGCCACATCTCAGGATGGGGGAGGAGCACAAAAATCCACCACCCGTACCCCAGAGCCACAGGCCTAGGTTGACCATGCTCCCGAGGTTATACCAGTGCAGCCAGTTGTCCCAGTTCAGCCCGAGGCTAGGGCAGCAGTTTCGGAGAGGGAGCAACTCAGGATTGAGAGGTACAAGAAGTACCACCCTCCCACTTTCAGCGGTTTAGCTTCAGAGGATGCCCAGGGTTTTCTTACGGAATATCACTGCATCCTTCATACTATGGGTATTGTGGATTCTAGTAGGGTTTCTTTCATGGCATTCCAGCTTAGAGGAGCGACCTACCACTGGTGGCGGGCATACGAGTTGGATAGTCCGGCTGAGGTAGCTTCACTCACTTGGACTCAGTTTTCAAATATGTTCTTGATGGAGTATGTTCCTTTGAGTCTTAGAGATTCATGGCGCGCAGAGTTTGAGCAGTTACGCCAGGGTTCTATAACTGTGTCATAATATGCGGTCTGATTCAGCGATTTGTCTAGGCATGCACCAGCCTTGGTTGCTACTGTTCGAAAGTGGGTTGGTCAATTTTTTGAGGGCTCCACCCTAGTATCAGATTCAGTATGGCACGATAGTTGGAAATGGACATCGCATGCCAGCAGGTGGTGTATATTGCTAAGAGATTGGAGGATATGCGAATCCAGGAGAGAGAAGAGAGGGAAGCTAAGAGACCCCGAGATTCTGGCACGTATAACATTTCTCGTGCCCCATCTACAGCTAGTCAGGGTAGGGGTTATGGGAGTCGTCCTGTTCATTCAGCACTTCCAGCCGCCAGTAGTACTCCGGCCATTCCTAGGCCCCAGGATTCTTATTATGCACCGCTAGTGTCTAGTGTACCTCATGTACGGGGTACTTCCAGTGTTCAGTCCAGTAGATCAGTCCCGAGCCAGTCACAACAAACACGTCCTCCGAGAGCTTATTTTCAGTGTGGTGACACTCATCATATGGTTAGGGATTGCCCCAGATTCAGGAGGGGTGCACCTCCACATATTTCGCAGGCCCCACATATTCCACAGGGCCCTCAGGCTTCTTAGGTCATGATCACTGCACCAGTTGCTACTCCACCTGCACAACCAGCTAGAGGTGGAGGTCGGACAGGTAGAGGTCGCCCTATAGGGGGAGGCCAAGCCAGATATTTTGCCCTTCCTGCTTGGACGGAGGCAGTTGCATCCGATTCTATTATCACAGGTATTGTTCATGTCTGTCATAGAGATGCATCAGTCTTATTTGATCCAGGCTCCACTTATTCTTATGTGTCATCTTATTTTGCCCCGTATTTGGGCGTATCCAGTGATTCTTTGAGTTCTTCTATTTATGTATCTACACCCGTAGGTGAATCTATTATTGTTGACCGCGTGTATCGGTTGTGTTTGATTATTATCACTGGTTTTGAGACTAGAGCTGATTTATTATTGCTTAGTATGGTGGGTTTTTATATTATTTTGGGCATGGACTGGTTGTCACTCTATCACGCTATCCTTGATTGTCACGCCAAGATGGTGACGGTGGCTATGCCAGGTCTACCGCGACTAGAGTGGAGAGGTACCTTGGATCATGTTCCTAGCAGGGTTGTTTCATTTCTTAAGGCTCAACGAATGGTTGAGAAGGGGTGTGATGCGTATCTGGCCTATGTGAGAGATGTTAGTGTTGATACTCCTACCGTGGAGTCAGTTCCTGTAGTAAGGGATTTTTCTGATGTATTTTCCGCGGATCTTCCGGGTATGCCACCCGACAGGGATATTGACTTTGGCATTGATTTATTACCGGGCACTCAGCCCATTTCTATTCCACCGTATCGTATGGCCACGGCAGAGTTGAACGAATTAAAAGAGCAATTACAGGAGTTTCTTGATAAGGGCTTCTTTAGATTGTATTAAATTTAGCTGAATATAAGCGAGTTTCTTGACTATAATTATGACTTCTAAAAGGGCATTTCAATTGCAGACTTTATTTATGATATAAAGTGATTCTTAAATTTTTTAGATTTACAAAGAATTTAATTTACTTCTTTGGAACATGTCATGCATGAATGATTTTTCACCTAATATTTTTACGATTTGAGAAAGAATTCTTATCGAATAAAAATATAATTGCAATTAAATACCTAAAATTTGGTATGAGCTAGCTAATTAATATTATTTAAATATTAATCTCACTTAAATAATGATACTTTCAAATTAAATAAACACTTCCTATTCTAAGTTTCTAACTTCAGTTATTCTTTGAAATGCATTTTAGGTTGAATATTGAGTATTTTCGTGGAGCAGTTTTATTTTTTATTAGTTATATACGACCAACATTCATTATTTTTAAGAACTTATATTTTTATTTTATAACTCAAAGATAAATTTTAAATAAATTTTCATTGAGTTAGGTACACGCGCAAAGCGCGTACTAACATTAGTAGAGTAAAATGAACAAATAGCAAAACTGACTAATTTGAGGTTAAAGCTTAGTCCCGTTTAATGATTTCGAAACTTTCAGTGCGTCGTTCATATGAAAACTAATGTCAAAATCATGAGTTGTAAATTGTAGCTCCACAAGACATGTTTTTATTATTTTAAAAAAATCAAATGAGATGTGATGCATCAACCAACAAGAGGGGCAAAAAACAGACGAGAATCACATTATATAGGAGGGTTAAACAGTGAAAACCAAAAAAGTTGTGGGATTAAACAGTGAAAACCAGAAAAGTTGTGGGATTAAATAAACAGAGAAAAGTAAAGAAAAGGAAATCATTTTCACACAGAGGAACATGGACTTTTTTGATCCACTCTTCCATCAAGAAAGGTATGATTGCATAGTGTGCCCCCAATTTTAACCCCACCCCCACCCCCCACCCCCCACCCCCACCACACACACACACCAAATTTTGCAGGACCAGTACTGATGCACAAGAATTACACTGTAAACCCAACAATACTTTCAGGGTGATGTACTGTACCCTTACCCCTTTCTGCTTATCCTCAAACTATTTGTTATAGCTTCCTACATTCCCCAGAGAATTGAATCCCTAATTAGGAACAAATGTTGGATCCGGCGAGTGATTTGGTACCACCACCTTCTTCTCCCACAATTTCATCAGTTTCTTCTTCTGATCTCGACACTGAGGTAACTACTTATTGCTTATTCACTTCCCTAACTGCATATTGTGTATGTGAAATGTGTTTGAAGTTTACGGTTAGGTTTTACCGTGTGACCAGTCTACAGGTTCATTTTTTCATGATCGGAGTATAACTTTAGGGACGCTTATGGGAGTTACATTCCAGGCGATCACGTTTAGAGCTCCATCAATGACTCAGAACCGCCAATCGAACGTTGAGAGCTCCGTCGGCGCGGGGAGTTCTCGGAAGAACAGGAAGTCGAAGAAGAGTAGGGTGGCAGCGGTGGCCGCGGCGGCGGAAGAGGAGGAGCGCCGGAATTGCCGACGGCGGAGGTGGTGGAGGCTATGCAGAGACGAATGCGACTCCAAACCTGCTTCGCTCGGGGAGTATCTCGAAGTCGAGCGGAGGTTGGGAGACGGAGCGATTGACAGCGGCGCGGCCGCCGCTGCGGCGGCGGAGCTTGAAGGTGTTATCATTGACACCCAGCCGACAAACGGAAGGACGTTATTCGCCGACGGGAGAGTTCTGCCGCCGGTAGAAGCTGAGGAAGAATCGTCGTCGGCGGGAGCTTTGGGGTTGTGTAGATTTTCTGTGGCGTCGCTCTCCGGAATCTGTAGCCGTGGTGCTGGCTGCGTTGGATAAGCATAAGATGAACTTATCTTTAAATTTTATTAATGAGTTTAAACTTTGTCATTAATATAGTCATTAAGAAGATGCAGAAACTCAGAGAATCAGAAAAGAATACAGTAAAATCGTCCTTATTAGCCACTGTCATTTATTCGCGTTCTCTCTTTATATTGTCATGATATTTATTTGGATTTATTCTACTAAAGTAAAGGCTAGTTTCGGACCTAGTATTTGTTCCTATCTCTTTTGGAGGGATGCGAGAAACTGGGCTAAGAAAAAGGATGAACCTATTTGACAAATTACACGAAACAATTTATATACAACTTTTCTTGAGTATAATGTTGAGAGATAGTTTAAAAAGGAAAATATAATTAGTGGTGATTTAGCTAGTCTATTTTAATTTGTTTGAGATTGCAGCGGAGTTATTATTGTGTACTCGTATTACTTCTTCTTGATCTTGCCTGCCTTTCTTGCCCTCGTTTTGAATGCTAGTATATTACAATGTTGAGGAACATAGACGAAGTCATTATTTGAAGTTTATAGGTTCGAAAATTTAATCTGTTTAAGTTATTGGGTTCTAAATTAATAAATTAGATATATTCAATTAATTTTTTAAGATAAATATATAATTTGATCAAAAGCTACTAGGTCCGGTGTTTGAGTTCTAGCTCCACCCCGCTTGAGGAAATACCCTTTAATGGTTATAAGTCACCAGCTGGCAATAGATCACTGTTGAAGCTAAAGTTATGATCAGACGCATAATAAACACCAATGTCTAAAACAGCAAGCAAACTGGCCTGTTCATCCATCTTCATTCCAAACAAAGGCGAACATCTCCATTGAGTGACTCCACTTCGACAAATTCTTTCGCAGCAGCTTGAACTGAACCGGGGCTATCAACGTGAACGAGAGAAAAACAAAGCCCATTACTCGATCAGGGGATCTAAGCCACAGTGTGCAGGCAAGAGAAGTTGCCCGTGAGCAGGGAGGAGTGCGGGACGAACTTGCAAAAGCTTTTACAAGTAAGCACTGCCAGATTTGAGGCAGTATGCTAAAATCTGATAAAATGAAATTCATGTGTAACAACTAACAATATCTATTTCTATTTCTATTTCCTATACTATAAGTGAGAATAAGAGCCCGTTTGAATTTTTGTTTATTTTTGTCATTTTAGCTTAAAAATAAGTGCTTAAAAGCACTTTTTTATTTTATCCAAACAGTACAAAATAACTTAAAATCACTTAAAATAAGTCAATCCAAGCGGGCTCTAGGTAGGTAGCTGACGGTCATGCTTGATTCTCAGGGTATTTCTGTAATTTTACAAAAAACTAGCAACGTTATTGGCTAAGAAAGGGCATTACTGTAGCTGCCAAGTAAAATTTTATGTGCCTTGACCAAATTACCCATTTCTCCCCCGGTAGCTTCCTTGCCTAACTTTGTACCCCCTCATGTTCCCACGTGTTCCCACCTTCACCCAATCGTTTGTGTGTATAATTTTAGCAGTTCCTAACATCATGGGCGTATCTAGGGAGAATTCCATGGGCACGTGAACTCATGCTTCCCACCCTAAATAATGTATAGTAATGTTATATTTTTTTTAAATAATATTTAAATATATGTGTGTGCACTCATGCTCAAAATATTATATGATGTGATGGTTATTGAGTGCACCTCTTTACGTGAGGTTGTGAGTTCAAATCCTATGTCAATCTTATTATTTTTTTTATTTTTTTTTTCTAGAAGTACACACCCATGGGAGATGGGCGTGTCTTGTGTTATTTTTTGCGTATTATTTAAGTACTTTTTCTTTTTATTTCTTTTTTTATTTGGTTAATTCTTTCAAAATTTTCACACATTGAAATTCCTATTCTTCTTTTGTCGCTGTAAAATCTTATATGATTAAACAAAATGTGTATATTAAAACTAGTAGCAGTGTATGATATAGCATATAGTCAATGGGTTCAAGTGATCTCAATATTTTCAACATGGAAAATATATATAGATGTAAGAAAATTACAATTTAAAAAATAAAAATTTGAACTTATAATTCCAAAAGTGCAATGGATATGCAATCTTAAGAACTAAAGGTTTAACCAGTAGAATTTTTATTTTGGATCCAGCTCTTCTTAATAGTGCACCAATCCTGGTAAAATCCCGGATCTGCCTCTGCCTAACATGCAATTTGTTTGAATGGCAAAGGGCCAAATATACCCCTGTACTTTCGAAAATGGTCTAAGAATACCCCTCGTTATACTATTGGGTCATTTATACCCCTCCCGTCATACTTTTTGAACAAATATATACTTATTTTGGATGGAGTGCCACGTGGCAGCACCATATGAAAATGACACATTTTTTTTTTACCCAATCCGTTTTAAAATTCAGTTTTTTTAAAGCATATATTTTGTAAAAACTGAATTTTTTTTGTTATAAAAACTAGAAGAAAAAAAAAAAGAATTTGCAAAATATATATTTTTAAGTTTTTTTAAAGTATTATTTTTGTAAAAACTGAAAACAAAATAATATTTTTTTGTAAAAACTGGAAAAAAAAACTCTCCTAAAGCAGTGGACTACATATGCATTAGTTTAAAAAAAGAAAATAATTTGCAAAATCTTTTTTTTTCTTCAGTTTTTACAAAAAAAATACTTTAAAAAACTTAAAAATATATATATTGCAAATTCCTTTTTTTCTTTCAGTTTTACAAAATATATATTTCTCAGTTTTTACAAAAAAATATTTTTCTAAAAGTTTTTACAAAAAAATACTTTAAAAAATTGAAAAAAATTAAAAATATATATTTTGTAAATTTCTTTTTTCTAGTTTTTACAACAAAAAAATCCAGGTTTTACAAAATATATGCTTTAAAAAAAATTAAAAAAACTGAATTTTAAAACGGGTCGGTGGTGGGTTTTTTAAAACGGATCGGGTAAAAAAAAGAAATTGGTCGTTTTCATCTTGTGCTACCACGTGGCACTCCATCCAAAATAAGGGTATAGTTGTTCCAAAGTATGACGGGAGGGGTATAGATGACCCAATAGTATAACTAGGGGTATTCTTAGATCATTTTTGAAAGCACAAGGGTATATTTGGCCCTTTGCCGTTGTTTGAATCTATGTGTGGCAAAAGTTTTAAAAATTAATTGAAGTTTTAACTCTACCCAAACATTTTTGGTGTGTGCATTCTTTAGAAAATTATGACATGTAATTTGTTTGAATTTTTGTGTGTAGAACTAAACTATAAAAATTAGTTGAATTTTTCTAACAAGTTTTTGCAGAATAACTATAACGGAGGAAACCAATTTTAGTACAGTTTATACGTAAAGTATTTTGGACTTAACCATATTAAATTATATTTAACTTACTTATTGTTATTAATAATTTGATATTGAAGGATCCTATATAGTTTAAATTTATGACTTTATCATTTGACATTTAATTATTTACGACATTTATGATCGGTACTAATTAAGAAGGCATTTTTTTAAACCATATTTGGTACTTTTGACAAGGGAAAAAAACATTATGCAATACAAATATTATATTTCAGTTTAGTACAATATATTTATTCCAAAAGCAAAATTATTCTCTTTCAATTGTTTGTGAGTAAAAATAGGATGAACTAGGATACAATAATAATATGAAAAATTGAATTGATAGATGGGCATAGTTATAAAGAATTACTAAGCCTTTTGGTAAGAATTTTTAGACATATGGACAAACACAAATGACCATATGTGATTAGGCTCTAAAGAGGACAACAACATGTTAGGATAATCATGGATTTTATATCAAATGCACGAATTTAAGATTGAGTAATTTGTGAAATGCTCAATGATTATGTAGCCCATTCTTTTCCAATTTATAGTCAGGTATTGGATAAGCCATCGCTATAAAAGAATGATCGTATCACTTATCTAGGAGGATAATTATACCACTTACTTAGGAAGATAAATATAATACTATAACAATATAGATTATATAATTATTTGCATTGTTGCGAGAACTCCTCCCAGGTAAGTGCAGGCAATCCAGCTGGTCTGGTCAATCTATAATCTCTCCACCACCTCTTGGCGGAACCCGTCATCTGAAATACAGCAAAATCGATCCCATTGGTCTCAACTATACCCATGTTCCACAGCACCTCATGGCAACGGTCAAGATAATCCTGTGGGTCCTCAGAAGGTGTACCACTGAAGTGAATTGGAAAGAGCTTAGTAAACTTATCCAGTCTCAATAAGGCCTCAGAAGACATGGCGGGCCTATTACCGGTCTGTGCCGCAACAACTAGCTGAACTACCCCAACTGGCGGGATTGCTGGGGTATTATTATTATAATAACGGGAATAATAATAATAATAATAATAATAATAACAGGAATAGTAATAAGACCAGTAAATAATTTTAATAATTGAAATCAATTTAGCAGTCACAATCCCTCAACTTGTTTTCATTGCGGCGTACAACCCCATCCCCCAATATAGACTTTTAAATAAGTCTGTCGCGGCGTGCAACCTGATCCCCCAATATAGACTTTTAAATAAGTCTGTTGCGGCGTGCAACCCGATCCCCCAATATAGACTTTTAAATAAGTATATTGCGACGTGCAACCCGATCCCTCAATATAGACTTTTAAATAAGTTTGTTGCCGCGTGCAACCCGATCCCCCAATATAGACTTTTAAATAAGTCTGTTGCGGTGTGCTACCCGATCCCCCAATATATTTTAACAACTCATAATTGTAATAAACATTACTCCAATAAATACCACGTTCAATGAGATTAAACATCAAGGCACACAATAATTATAATTTATTTATGAAACAAACAACGATAATTAGCAATTTATTTGTGGAATTCAGGGAGAAAATAAGCACTTTAATATTTAATATGTTAAATGTCAAATAGCAATTAAGACACATAAGTCAAATAAGCATGTAACAATTATTGCAGGAATTCAAGAATTATTTGACAAGGAATATGAGTGAAACAATTATTATAACGATTAATTCGTGTCTTAAAATAATTTAAGATATTTAAATAATTAAGCAAATAATTAATTTGACAAAGTATAGGCACCCATCACCTTACCTATACATCGTTACACATGAAATATAAATAGCAAATAATTCAAGGATTTTATTCCCTCAAGTCAAGATTAACCACGACACTTACCTCTCTTTGCAACCAAATTTCAAGAATCCAATAAACCTTTGCCTCGTGAATTCGTGTCCGAAATCTTCAAATCTAGTCATAAATAATTCAATATACTCAATACAAATCGTAAAAATTAATTTCATATGAATTTATAAATTTTTCGGATAAAAATTTGAAATTCATTTTAAAAATCAACAGTGGAACTCATGTCTCGAATCCCGGAAAAACTCAAGAAATTCGAACACCCGTTCCGATACGAGTTCAATCATACAAAAATTATTGAATTCCGACATTGGATTGGCTTTCAAATCTTCATTTTATATTTTTGGAAGATTTTATTAAAAAAATCTGAATTTTCTTCCATAAATTCACGAATTTATGATATAAATGAGTATGGAATCATGAAATATAATCAATATAGGATAAGGAACACTTACCCCAATATTTTTCCGCAAAAATTGCCCAACAATCGCCTTACCCGAGCTCAAAATCTTGAATAATGAAAAATGGGATGAAATCCCATTTCTAGAACTTAAGTTCTGCTGTCCAGGAATTTCTTCATCGCGTTCACGATAGCACCCTCGCGTTCGCGAAGCACATTTTTGTGGTGCCCCAGATTTCTTCTTCGCGAACGCGATGCCTTACCAAACTTGGCCTTCGCGAACGCGGTCTCCCCTACACGAACGCGAAGGCTTATCGCATGGTGCCCGGCCAGGCCTCGCCCTTCTACGCGAACGCGAACGCTCCAACGCTTCCGCGACACTACCTCTACCCCTTCGCGAACGCGGTCCCCTCTTCGCGAACGCGAAGAGTAAATTTCGCTTGCCTCCAGTTCCTCAGAAAAATTCCAGCAGAGTTTCAAGTCCAAAATTCAACCCGTTAACCATCTAAAACTCACCCGAGGCCCCGAGACCTCAACCAAATACACTGCTAAGTCCTAAAATATCATACGAACTTAGTCGAAACCTCAAATTACATCAAACAACACTAAAAACACGAATCACACATAGATTCAAGCCTAATGAACTTTGAAACTTTCGATTTCTACAAACGATATCGGAACCTATCAAATCAAGTCTGATTGACCTCAAATTTTGCACACAAGTCATAAATGACATAACGGACCTATGAAAATTTTTAGAACTCGAATCCGATCCCGATATCAATAAAAATCAACTTGTGGTCAAACTTTAAAATCTTTAAGCCTTTAGGCTTCTAGTTTTTGCCAACTTCCGATAATTCAAGTTAGGGACCTCCAAATGGAATTACGAGCATACACCCAAGTCCCAAATCACGATACGGACCTACCAGAATTGTTAAAATACTGATCCGAGTCTGTTTACTCAAAATATTGAATAAAGTCAACTCAGTTGAGTTTTAAGGCTGTATTTCACATTTTAATCAATTTTTCATATAACAACTTTCCGAAAAATTATACAAACTGTGCACACAAGTCGAGAAAATTATATTTCTATACTTCTTCCATTTCAAAAAGATTATCTTGGTTTGACTTGGCACAACTTTTAATAAAAAGGAAAGACTTTTGAAAAATATGGTCTTATATAAGCCATAACATTTGTGTGGCTGTAACGCTTTTGAAACTTGTAGTCTCAAACCTGTTATAGTATTTGTATGGCTATAAATGAATCCTATTAAGGAAATATTGAAAGGTACCAATTTTTTTTGAAATTGACTAATAAGTGTCAATCTTTTTGAAACACAGAAAGTACATTATATGGTTATATAAAAATATAATTTTTTCATAGTTTTTGAGTTAATTAAAACAAATATTTCTTTCCTTCATAATAAAGTAAAATTTATGTAACTTCAGCATATATATATATATATATATATATATATATATATATGGCACTATATGGTGTCTTACCAGTAACATTGAGGTTTTCATGCACTTCCCTATGATCGAAAATACGTTTTACTTTAGCTAAATTAATTTGGCAAAAATAATTATGGCTTTGAAAAATCAAGAAGGCATTAATTAACATATTCCCAAAACTATCCTTGATCTAATAAATGATCTACAAAATATGAGAATATTTAAAGAGTAATTTAGAAGATATAAAGGATAATGCTATTAAATGATTCTCTTAATAGGTGTGTCAAAAACTTAGAAGCACTTATTTTGAACTAGAGATAGCATCAACTAAGAAACTATCCATAACTATTTTAAAAATTTGATATTATAAGTAAAATTTTATATTACAAATATAAATAAATTAAGAAGAAAATTTACACATACTAATTCATACAACCTAAACATAGTGTTATTGGACCCATGCACAACATGGGCTATCCCTTGCTAGTATTATTTACAAAACGGACAAGGCCTAAAAAATGCCACTCAACTAACAAAAATGGCATGTCTATGCCATCCGTTAAAAGGTCACTATTTCCATACAACTACCGTTATACTTTTGGCCTATTTATACCATTGTCTACTAACAGTTCCATTTTCTGATTTTTAAATAATAAAAATTAATTTTTCGACCCCATCTTTGACACGTGTCTTTATATTACTAGTTCTTCTTTACTTCACCTACATTTCTTTTAACCCTGATTATGTATAATTAACGATGCCCAACCCGATAAAAATCCAACCATCTTTTAACTCAACCCCTAATTCCTTCACTGTCATCTCTTTCTTCAAACAAACCCCTTTCTCAAAAATCCCTCTTTAGTTTTATTAGGGTTTCGAACGGAAGGTAGGCTATTGTCGACGGTGGGTTCAAAATTTGACTTTGTCGGAAGATTGATATAACTTATCAAGGTTAGTAGCATATTTAAATATGGAAAAACTTATTTAATTTGGTGGGTGAGGTTTAATATGGTGGATGTAGATTCTGTCCATATGGGGATGGCTGCGCATGTGGGGTTACTTATTTTAGTTGAATTAAATGTAGTGTAAATCATTGTTTATTCTATGAAGTTTCATCCTTTTATGATTTTGTTCTTTTCTATTTTGGTCCCCAAAATAATTGTCTTTTCTAGGGTTTTGTTATTCTTGTATTTTTTAATTGCCGATGTGTAATGCTGATTTAGTCGCTCAATTTTTGTTTTGTTTTCCTTTTGCATGTGAACTTTATTGAAGCAAGACCGACACATTAGATGTGTATTTCAACTATGGGGGTAAATGTGTAATTTTACTAGAGTTATTGTATAGTAAGAAGCTGGTTCATATGTGGAATAGGTTTGACCCGAATTAGTTGTCTTATAAAGATTTATGTGAAGAGTTCACAAAAGAGTTAGGGTTTACTGAAGTGAAACAACTTTTAGTTGTTGGGCCGTTGGGTAGGTTCTATATAATTAATGGAGATGATGGTATCAGGGCATTACAGTGTCTTATATGTTTGGAGTTCAAAATTATAAACTTGTTTGTTGTAGATGAGTTAGATTTGACTGTACATACTTAAAGTATTCTGCATCATACTGAAACATATCATGTAGATATTAAAGCAGTATCTGAAAATGAACATGTTATTGGGGATTGTGATTTTGATGTTGATGCTCCATCTGATGTTGATTATGATTCTGAAGGACTTGAGATATTAGCAAACAAAGGAGGAGGGTAGTGAGTGATAGGTTGGAGAATTTTAAGGAGTTGGATAAGGGTATGACATTTAAGGATATTGTGGAAGCTGGAAGGGTAGTGAACTATTATGCAATTGCTAATCGGTATGGCTTGAAGATTGAAAAAACAAATCCTACTAGGGCTAGATACGTTTGTGATGTCGGATGCCCTTTAGAATGTTTTATCTCAAGGGATAAAAAGACTAATGAGTTTAGTATCAAAAACTTGAAAGCAGTCCATAATTGTAATCCTTGTTTTAAAAACCCAAGGACTGATGCTAAGAAATTAGTACAATACTTTAAGACTAAATTACAAAATAATCCCAAGTACACTATTAAGGATATGAGAGGGAAATTAAAGACTGATTTTAAGCTTAATGTGAAAAAATTTAAGCTTAAAAGGGCTAGGGTTATGGCCCTTGAGAAGTTAGATAGGAGTTTCAAGGATGAATATAACAAGCTACAAAAGTGGATTGAAACCACTTATTGGTTTGGATGGTACTTTCTTGAAGGGAAAATGGTCATGAGACAGGATTTTATGAACCAGTTATATCCACTTGCTTGGGCAGTTATTGACAAGGAAACAAGCAGGACCTAGAGTTGGTTTGTTGAGCTTTTGAAACGGTCTTTGGACCTAAATAATTGGGCTGGAGTGATATTTATATCAGACATGCAAAATGTACCGAATTTCACTTCTGAAATTTCAATTCTATTTTTTCTATTTTGGTTGTTATAATCCTGCCTTTTCTTTTTGTCAATGTCTTCTGATTTCTTTAGCTTTTGGTTGATGTAATTCTGTTTTTTCTTTGTCAACATCACAGGGATTATTATGTTGTAAGCAATGTACATCCTGGTGCTCATCACAGGTATTGTGCTAGACACATTGAAGCCAACTGGTTAAAAAATAGAGGAGTGTGGAGATGAGGAAGTTGATGTGGTGGTGTGCTTGGAGTACTTATGAAGAAGAGTTTAAAGATCAATTGTTGAAGCTTGGGGGGATGTCAAAGGATGCTGCAAGGGACTTGATCAATTATCCAGGGAGAATATACAAATGATTGAAAGCTACTCTTGTTGAAACACAAGAGTATAAGCTACTGTTGAAAGCTTCCATGGATTAAGTTTTTGTAATGTTCAATTATGCAGCTAGACTGTTGAAAGCTACTCTTTTTGTAATGTTCAATTATGCAGCTAGACTATTGTAATGTTCAATTATGCAGCTAGACTGTTCAAATATGGTGAGTTAAGATATTGTTTGTTAGTATTATGTATTTTGAATACAGTTGATGTGAGACATCTTATTTAAATGTCAACTATGAACAGTTTGGTTTAGCTTCTATTTCATGTGTCAACTATGATCAGTTTGGTTTAGCTTCTATTTCTGTATGATTAGTTTGGTTTAGCTTCTACTTTTGTATGATCAGTTTGGTTTAACTATGATCAGTTAAGATCAGTTTGGTTTAGATGGGAGTGCGTATGATCAGTTTGGTTTAGCTATGATCAGTTAAGATCAGTTTGGTTTAGCTTCTACTTCGTATGATGAGTTTGGTTTAAATGTCAGAGATGTATTCATATTGGACTGTTATATGTTGTATTGAGGTTTCGAAGTCAGTTACTGGAGACAAGTTCAAAATGAGCATGTCCTGAAGCAGACTGTCCTAGAACTAACAAAGCAATGCTCATAACATGGACTATTACGAGCACAACCAAACTAAAGACTGAAGCCAGTCCTGAGGAGAAAATTCTTCTTTTGTTACATGAAGTCAAAATTACATAGCAAAAAAATATACTTAACAAAAGACCAAACTATAAAATTCTAAGCAGTGATCAGAATATGGATCATTTCACATCCCATGCTGTCATGAACATAATAAGGCAAGCAAACAACAAAATCAACAAATTCAACTGCCTGAATACTTTACCCTTCAACTCCACAATCTTCGAGGTATCCTTAACCGCATACGTTTCAAGTGCATATAATCTGTCACGCCCCGACCTCGGGGAACGCGACCGGCGCTCAATAGAGTTACCTCAGTCGAGCAAGCATGCACAGTGCCGTCTACCCAATCCACCCACACATAAAGAGAAGAATATATTTCATTAATAAATCAATAAGACTCATGTGAACAACACCGGTTCATTTTCATTAGTTACGTCATTAACAAGTCTTCAAAACAGTACGTTGTACAATCATAGTTAAAGTGGAACAGATGATACCATTATAACATTTTTAGTTTAACTTTCCCAAAATAGGTACAACCCACACTATGTCTACGGAGCCTCTAATAGGAACAGAAGAGGGTTATGACAATGCCGGCAACAAGGCCCCGACTATATCGCAAAATGTTATGTACAAAGGATAGAAGATACAAGACCCCGAAGTGAAGTGGGGCTCACCAAATCTGCTGAGGAGAGGGTGTGCTACTATCACTGATCAATACCACCTGCATCCATTAAAGATGCAGCGCCCCCGACAAAAGGGACGTTAGTACATATGGGAAGTACTAGTATGTAAAACTAAACACCCTTTCAATAGAACGAGCAACAGTAAACGGAGAATAAACATGATATCAATAAGAGACTCAAACGGTGTCAAAGTGCCACATTAGGGGAAACGTAAATTTCACGTAAGTTTTGGTAATTTAAGTTGGGAGATCTTTAGCACCGATATACCACCATGTTTTAATACGGAGTCCGATCTCAGTCCGACTGGCTAAACCGTCTTACCCCGAGACATACACTCACAATACCACCATGTGCGCAGCATGGCGTCCGATCTCACCACAATGTCGTGTGGGTCGACATTACATCACATCTAGCTAACAATAATCTCATCCCATTTAAGGGAAAAATATTTCATCACATTAACACGGGGATTTACCCCTTAACACTCCTACACGGGCACTTGTAGTTTTGGGGTTAGGTTGTTCCGACCTACCCTTCCTCGGTGACTAATCGATATTCCCAAAGCATTTGTTATTAAAAGTATTTACCACTCAATTCATATTCTTTTACATATCATTCATTTTCTTGACATCATTGGCCATAACGCAATATCATTCTTGGCACATTGGTGGTACTTCATAATTCAGCTCATTATTCCATTTCCAATTGTTATCATAAATAATCAACAACAAGACCTTTCGACATTAAGGCTTTAATCACATACTTGAGCAAATCAGGGTCTTAGGAACATATGACTTCTTACACAATTGACATGGTAACTTTCATAAGAATTCACGCTTTCAAATCGTAACATAGTAACACACAACCCATACTTAAACCAAATCCTCAACATTAACTTAACATGACAAGAACCTTTGGATTACACATTGAACACATAATTATTTCGACACAAGGCTTATTTGACAGAAATTCAATTTATAAAGGGCATCACGAGACCTACAAGGACATTGTGGGATTCAATTCTAAGAGAAGAGTTTAGCCAATATACCTTACTTGAGCTTTCTTAAATTTTAAAATATTCCGGAAATCTTAACAACTTCAATATATTTTAGAAATGTAATAAATTGAACCAAAATTAGGAAGATACTCATGGTTCTACCTTCTTTGAGCATTTCATCAAATACTTGGTGTGCATTAAGGTTTGAAGACCCTTTCATAGAGGACCCATCATCCCTAACCCAATTTTTTTTATTTTAGCTCAACAATCTCCCTACATCCCTTGATAATACCTAAGTTACTCGGACTCTTCACTTTTAGTGCCGCACCCGTGTCGACACGACATGGGTGTGGGTATGGGTGTGGGATCCGTGTCGGATCTGGTCAACCGATTTTGGGTATTTTGACCAAAATCAATGGAGAACTTTGGGACAGATACTATAATTTTTGAAAACAAATTAAAAGCTAGAGTGATATGGAAGAAAATGGAATACCTTGTATATATAAATTTCTATGTCAGTCCTTTTCCTTTTATCTCCTTCTAAAATTCTACTCTTGTTCAATATTTTCTCCTTCTCGGAATACCTTATAAGTTTTTCACATGTCTCATAATTTATACATATTTTTATAACTCTATTTTTAAATAATTGAATTATTTTTAGCCGAATCCCCGCACCCGTATCCGTACTTGGATCCATACCCCCGAATCTTTAAATTTAGATCATGAAAGATCTGACCTCTAGATCTGCACCCGTATCGGACACCCGCACCCGAGTCCGAGCAACTTAGGATAATACATGCATGTAAAATAAACAACTCCCATACCCAAATATTATCTTACCAATTACCCATTCATAGTTAAATTTCGAAATTTAGGTTTAGAGTGTAGAATTTTACCTCGAGGATGAAGACCTAGTGTGCTTTCCTTGATAATCTTCTAAGATTTGAGTAAGAATTGAGGAACAATTGGTTGAGGAACTCTCTCCCTCTCTAGAGCACTTTCTTTCTCTAAAAATATCAAGTTTTTGCTCAAAAGATGGTACACATTGTCTATTTAACGAAGCAGGGTCGGGTTATAAAAACCCAAAAAATGAAGCTACGGAATAGGATCTGCGGACGCATATGCGACAACATAATGCATCTGCGGTCCGTGAAATGGACCGCGAAATGAATCTCTGGAACTCGACAACTTTGCCTGGGTTTGCGGTCACTATGCGGCCCGCAGACTTGTTCTGCGGTCGCATAATGAACCACAGAATAGTTCTGCGGTCGTATAGTCGACCGCAGAATGACACCCAAACCTGCCCAGCCTCACTCTGCGTCCATTCTGCGGCCCGCAGAGTGATTCTTCGATCGCATAATGGACCGCAGAAACGCTTTTATCTGTCAAAAATTTTCTTTAACTCATTAGCGTACTGTTCAACCCAAAAAAAGTCCGTACCGCAACGAGCTTGCAAGCCGCAAAGAATTTATACAATCCTCAAACACATAAGCCTACTTCGGCACCGTGAAACCTTAAATTACCTTGCAAGATTTTACGGGCCTTACACAATCTTTCCCTCAACTATGTTATCGTTTCAGTATCAATAACAGCAGAAGCTTCAAAATCAGCTATCTTCTTCATCAACCTATTTCTTTCAATTTCAAAAGCTTCCAATTTTCTCCTTTGACTGCTAGTGACGATTACAGCTCGCAGGGAAAACTCAACATCATCCCATTCCCAATACTCACACCCTTGTTTCTGCCAAACAATTGCACAATAAAATCACCGATTATGTCTCAATAAAACATTATACCTTAAAAAAATAGAATGCATAATGTAAATTATACTTACTTCAGGCAATGGGCATGTGTAAAAACGTCTCCCACAATTCATAGGAGTCGTCGCCGTAAAATGATGCGCTACAAATCCACAACAATACTTCCTCTTTGAGTCAATTGAGCCGCTCGACCCAGCAGACATTTTGAAGAGTTAACACGAAAAAGGTACTATGAAGATGAATCGTAATTGAACAATAGACGTAAACCCTATTAAGAATTTCCGAATGATAATGGAGAAATTGAATTTTAGATTTTGTAGAGGGTTGCTGATTTGGGGGGTGTTCATCGAGCTAGGGTTTAGTTTTGGGTTAAAAGTGGTTGGATTTGATCGGGTTGGGTATGGTTAATTATACATAACCATGGTTAATAGAAATATAGGTCAAGTAAAAAAGAACCAGTGATATAAAGACACGTGGCAAAGGTGGGTCGAAAAATTAATTCTTATTATTTAAAAAATAGAAAATGGAACCGTCAGTAGACAGTGGCATAAATAGGCCAAAAGTATAACTTTAGTGACATGAAAATAGGGATCTTTTAACGGATGGAATAGATAGACCATTTTTGTTAGTTTTTTGTTAGTTGAGTGCATTTTTAGGGCTTTTCCGTCTACAAAACCTTCAAGCTGAAATTGCAAAATAAATAAATAAACTTATCAGTTGGCTGCATAACATTTCCTGAATATTTCATTCCGTGTTTTAGTTAGTCAATTCTTGAGTTCAAGATAGTAAAGTAATAACATAACCTATTATTTGAGCTTGCGCATCTGATGCCCCAAATGTTAAGATATTCCTACATTCTCTACTCTTTTGCATTATTATCCCACTCTAGACTCTAGTATATGGGGTCCGAAATGATCTTATTCCAGTACATCTTGTTCAATCAGATCATATCAAGATTAGTCTTCAAGATTGCAAAAAATTTCAGATGAGGACAAAAACAAGAATGGATTTTAGCTACCTCGTTTCTGTTATCCAGTTTGTCTTCTACTCTTCTTTAGGATTGGAACTTTGACTGAGAACGATATCATATGAACCAGTCACGTGAATAGTTCATGTATCTCATCATGTGGCTTGTGGAAAGGAATAGCCAGCCCAACAAATCTTGCTGGGGGCCTTGCCATGTTGAATGCAGACCTTTGCTCTTCGTTAAATGAGCTTTGTCTCCTTTCAACTTTGGGCAAGTTACCGGGAGAAATTCAAATATAGCTAGATTTATCAGTAGTAATTTAAAAATAGTCATAATTTTAAAAATAATCGAAATTTAGCCATTTTTTGTATAAAGATAAATTTGAACGAAAACACTATTCAAAATCCGAAAAATAATTCCAGCATAATATACCGGAGTTCCAGTATAATATACCGGTCCAGCATAATATGCTGGAAGTTCATACACAAGTGCTCCAATCTCTAGTATATTATGCTGGACCGGTCCGTGTTACAGCAAAATAGTGACTATTTTTCAATAATTTTGTAAACGCTGACTATTTTTGAATTACTAGTCCGAAAACTGGCTAGCCTGTACTATTTTTATCAAGTTATTCTGTCAAACAAAAATAATTATATTTAATAATTAAATATAGTATATATTTTATCATTTTTTATTTTGAGGACGGCTACGTAGTGTACTTTTCCCTTCCACCAGCAATCAACAACTTTTCGAATCTCTACGAATTTATTTATTTGGGTGGAATTGATGCCATTGCTCAAAAGTTCCCACATTCACTACAAGAAGCTAGGTAAGAGAGAGTAAAATACAATCTCAAAATTAATGCTCATAGGTGATAGGACCTCTGTTGTTCTGTGCTTACCTCGGATGGGTGAATGGTGTCAGGTTATTTTGATTTTATAAATTAGACATTGCTAAGATTCGATGAAAACGAGGTCAATGTCTGAATATGTAAGAAGTAATAAAACATAATACAAATTATTTATATTTTAATTAATCACATGTTATGAGAAATGAGTTTGATAGAGTTAAAATATGTAAGCATAAATTAAAGACTAAAAATATGTATTTTATTTGCTTATTAATTGGCATAGTGCACTATTCAATGGAAGGGTATGATTAAGGAAAGATAAACTAGTGTATTTTGTTTACTTCTCCAATGTAACTGGTGAACTGCTTATGATTTATTTTCTGAAGTTTAGTACATTTGGAAGTGAATAAAAAAAATGAACAATTTGAAAAGATTGACGTGTAAGGGTATTTAACATACTTATTAATCAATGTATACTTTACTTCTTCACTTCTTCTAATTCCTTACCAAACAAGATATATATATTCCTTTTATAGTTCGTGGAAACGCAAAAAATATTAGGACACCAATAATGACGTTTGAAATCTAATTTAAGAAGCTAGATTAGAATAACAACTTAGAGGGCCGTTTGGCCATAAAAAGATTCTTTTTTCCGAAATTTTTTTTATTTTTTTTTCGAAATCAGTGTTTGGTCATAAATTTTTTTATTTTCACTTAAAGATGAATTTCGATTTTTTTTGAAAATTTTAAAAACTCCAAAAGTTATTTTTCAAAATTCACTTCAGATCACTCGCAAAAATTGAAAAATATCCCAAAATTATATTTATGTCCAAATATAATTCTAATTTTCACATAATTTTTTTTTTACTTTTTCCATAAATTTTTCAATTCTTATGTCCAAACGCCCACTTAATATCTAATCATTCTGCCAGCCAAAAACAGAAGTTTAATTTTGCTCCATTTAGGACATACTTCAGAAGTACAATGTCCCGTGTCTCGTTTAATGCAAGTGGATCCAAATAATGCAGAAGCTTATGCTCTTAAGCCGTCGTACAAAAATTCAAGTTAATCGATGTAATACAGTTTGTCAGTTTCTGTGCATGTGGGCATCAAAACACGGAAACATCAATTTTCAGGGTACAAGTACAACACATCAAAACGTAGAAACTGTAGTATTAAAATAAAGAGGTTGGCCGTCGGTGGCGAGGGTAGAGTTAGGCCAAAGAAGTACCGGGGAGAAGTTATTAGGCAAGACTTGGTGTTACTTTAGCTCACTAAGGATATGATCCTTGATAGAAAGGTGTGTAAGTCGACAATTAGGGTAGAAGGTTAGTATGTAGTCGAGTGTGTGTCTTCCTCATACTAGTAGCAGCAGTTTTTCAGCCTTGTATTTCGATCATTGACAACCTTGATTACTAAATATTTTCTTATTATATTGTTGTTCATAATGCTTGTTCTCTTATTATACTCTTATGGTTACTGTTTGTTTTATTATTATCTTGATGTTGGTATTACTTGTTGTTACTACTTTCTTTTTCTTTCCTTGAGCCGAGTGTCTATCGGAAACAACATCTCTACCTTCAAGATAGGGATAAGGTTTGCGTACACACTACCCTCTCCAGACCACACTCTTGGATTATACTGGGTGTGTTGTTGTTGTTATTATAAAATAAAGACTGTAAAATAAATAAATCAAAGATAACTATAAAAAAACTAATATATTATTCAACTTTAAATTGATGTACAAATGAATCATTTTGGCGACATATTTATAAAAGAAAGGAAATTGCTACGAGGATTTTCAGAAAGTTGTTGCAAGGTTTTCTGAAAACTGCTTGTACTGCATACATGAGCTACTTTTTAACTGTTTCCATGAGCTATTTGCAACCTGCTTGATTCAGAAACAAGACTTTTGTTAGGCTACTTGTAAGATGTGTGCATGAGTTGCTTGTAAAACTGCCTGCATAAGCTACTTACGAGCTATTTATTTGATTGCAAACTTCTTGGAGTATGTATACGAGTAAAGTCGGGCTCATGGTACACCCCGATCTCTAACAAAATAAGCCATAATTGAGACATGATGACGGGGGACCGAAATCGAGGCAAAAGTCTCATCGAGTCAGAATCCGGGGGGCATGACTCCTGCCCTCGAGAATATCGAGGTCATGGTTCGTAATCGGTCTTATCCTTGAATGACTTCGAAGGACATTGTCGGGCAATCGAGCACGGCCAACGGAAAGCCGTAATATCCGTGACTGATCGGATATCACGACGAGGATCTCAAGAACGTATCGGTGATGAACCGACAATCTAGTAATCCGAGGATTTTTTACCTTTTATAGAGTTGTACCTAAAGTAGGACTCCCTACTATATAAAGGGGGTCTGATAATTCATGAAGGACATTGTAACACGCATACCAAAATAATATATCGTTATTTTCTCGGTCACTAGCTCTTTTTCTTTATCATTGGTGCCGGCTGTGGTGAGCCCGGCTCGAGGGTGACCATTTCACTAAGGTTGGAACTATCATACTCGTGTGGTTTGAATTTATTTTATCTTTGTTTGTTCAAAAGTAACTTAATTTATCGCTTTGTATCAAATTAATCCGCGTATCCTTAAAACTACTTATAAATTTAATTGTTATCACATTATGAGGGTAAACAGTTTGGCGCCCACCGTGGGGCTAAGGATAATAGTGGTTATTTGATACAAACTTCTATAACACACCATATTTTACACTTGTTCTTTGAAGTGTCTCTAATTTCACGCCAAAGTTCAAAATGTCGAAATCCCGGTCAACCCCTCTAAACGTAGATGCTGAATCTAGCCACCATGGAGAGAATAACAATGTAGTGCCCGGTAACGAGCCCCCCCTCCCCTCCCCCCGATCTCGGCGGAGTTCCTGCCGTGGACTCGATCGACGCTAGCTCGCATGTGGCCATCAATGCAATTTTGCCTATCGATCCAGAGAACAGCGTCCGCAGGGAAGTCCGATCGATCGCCCAGAATACGCACAATGGTGAAGGTAACGGGATCAATTTACGGGTGATCTTCAAAATGTTACAGGCTCAACAGGCAGCGATTGCGTAGATGCAGAACCAAAGTCGCGCACCAAGTAGAATTGAGCCCAAGCCATCTCGGGAAGTTACCCGCAGTATTCAACCGATCACGAGGAGGCCGAATGAAAATGAATTAGAGACTAACCCCGAGATCATAAAGATGCTCGAGGAGCTGACAAAATGGATAGAATCGGGAGAGAAGAAAATCGAAGCCAATGACAAAAATATGGAAACCTACAATTCCAAGGTCGACCAAATCCCAGGAGCACCACCGATATTAAATAGCCTAGATTCCAAGAAGTTTGTTCTAAAACCTTTTCCTCCGAGCGCAGCTCCGAAACGATCCCTAAGAAGTTCCGGATGCCCGAGATTCCTAAGTATAACAGAACGACAGACCAACATTAGCATGTGACCTCCTACACATGCGCCATCAAAGGTAATGACTTGGAGGATGATGAGATCGAGTTTGTACTGCTGAAAATGTTCGGGGAAACTCTGTCCAAGGGAGTTATGATATGGTATCACAACCTACCTCCTAATTCTTGACTCGTTTGCTTTGCTTGCAGATTCCTTTGTAAAAGCACACGTTGGGGCTATCAAGGTCGAGACCAAGAAGTGAGAACTTTTTAAAGTGAAACAGAGGGATAATGAGATGCTCAGGGAATTAGTGTTCCGGTTTCAAATGGAACAGATGGACTTGCCTCCGATTGCGGATGATTGGGCCGTTCAAGCCTTCACCCAGGGACTCTATGCTCGAAGTTCGTTGGCTTTACAGCAGTTGAAACAAAATCCGGTAGAATATTCGGTTGTCACTTGGGCTGATGTACATAACCGGTATCAATCAAAAATCAGGATCGAAGACTATCAACTTGGGGCCCCTTCCGGGTCCGTTTATCCCGTTGGAGCCGTCGACAGAGTCAAGAGAGACGTTGACCGTGAACTAAGATCAAACAAGGATCGGTATCAACCATACAATGGAGACCGAAGAGGTAGTGGGTTCGGGCGAAACTCTATGAGAATTGAAAGGAGGAGTGATCGAGGTCAAAACAACCGGGACTCGTGAGCAAAAACAGTTTCAACAGGCCCATCGGGCCTAAGGAAGCGCCAAGGCTATTGGAGTACAACTTTAACATCGCCGCCGCCGCCTTCGTATCTGCCATTAGACACATCAAAGATACCAAATGGCCTCAACCTCTATAGTCTGATCCAGCCCAAATGGATCCTAATCTAATGTACAAATATCATGGCCCTCACGTCCACATAACAGAGGATTGCCGACAATTAAGAGAGGAAGTAGCCCGGTTATTCAACAACGGACATCTGAGAGAGTTCCTGAGCGATCAAGCGAAGAATCATTTTAGGAATAAAGATTCTAATAAATAGATCGAGCAGGAAGAACCTTATCACATCATTAACATGATCGTCGGTAGGGTCGACGTCCCCCATGGGCCGATGCTAAAGCGCACCAAAGTATCCATCACAAGGGAGAAATGGACCAGGGATTACGTGCCGGATGTGACCTTGTCTTTCAGCGTCGAGGATGCCGAAGGGATCGTTCGGACCCACAATGATGCATTGGTAATATCTATACTCATAAATAAATCTCGAGTTAAGCGTGTGCTATTTGATCCAGGTAGCTCAGCCAACATCATCAGATCGAGGGTCGTAGAATAGCTCGGTCTAGAAGATCTAATCGTGCATGCAGTCTGAGTTCTAAACGGATTCAACATGGCGTGTGAAACCACTAAATGGGAGATAACATTACCAGTGAATGTCGTCGAGACCATTCATGAAGCCCAATTCTATGTAATCGAAGGAGATATTTTACAATGCTCTGTTCGGGAGGCCATGGATCCACAACATGAGGGCAGTACACTCGACTTTGCACCAAGTGTTGAAATTTCAGACGCTAGGAGGGATTAAAACGATCTACGGAAAATAACTAGACGCAAAGAAAATGTTCGCGGTCGAAGAGGCGACCTCGATATCCGCACTTATAATGACAAAAGGTCCAGGTTCGGTCATCAAGGAAGAAGTCAAATAGCAATTACAAACACCGGCCCCAACTCAACCGGAGAAGCAAGGGATTGATGGAGACGATGACTACGGGGTTCCCGGGTCTTTTATAGTCCCCGAAGACTTCGACGCCACTAAATCGACGGTCGAAGAGCTGGAACATGTCATATTGATCGAGCATTTGCCCGATCGAAAGGTATACTTGGGCACGGGGATTGTTTCGCTTGTAGCTAACATAGATTTTTTCGCTTATATCATTCAATTTCTTATAGCTAACATAGATTGTTTCGCTTGGTCCTACCTTGATATGACAGGGATCCGCCAGAAACAACCACTCACAAGCTGAGCGTGGACCCGAAGTTTCATCCAGTCAAACAGAAAATGAGACTTTAGTCCGAAGTCAAGCATGCATTCATCAAAGACGATATATATAAACTCCTAAAAATAGGATCCATTCGGGAGGTTAAATACCCGGATTGGTTAGCAAAGTAGTGGTAGTCCCTAAAAAAGGGAATAAATTAATAATGTGTGTGGACTATAAAGATTTGAATAAGGCATGCCCCAAGGACTCTTTCCCTTTGCCCAACATCGATCGCATGATCGATGCGACGACCGACCACGAGATCCTCAGTTTTCTCGACGCCTATTCCGGGTACAATCAAATTCGGATGGACACGAACGATTAGGAAAAATCATCATTCATCACTAAGTACGGTACCTACTGCTATAACGTAATGTCATTCGGACTAAAACATGCCGGTGCCACCTACCAATGCCTAGTAAATCGAATGTTCAAAGAACAAATAGGAAAATCAATGGAGGTTTACATTGACGACATGTTAGTTAAGTCCCTACGAGCAGTGGACCATTTAAAACATTTGTAGGAAACCTTCAACATATTGAAGAAGTACAACATGAAGCTGAATACGGAGAAATGCATATTCGGAGTCGAATCTGGGAAATTTCTCGGATTCATGGTGTCCAACCGGGGGATCGAGATCAACCCTGATAAAATCAAGGCCATATAAGACATTATCGTAGTGGACAACGGCAAGGCCGTACAAAGGTTAACCGGGCGCATAGTCACTTTGGATCGATTCATCTAGAGATCCTCCGACTAGAGCCATCGGTTCTTCTCACTATTGAAGAAGAAGAACAACTTCTCATGGATTCCGGAGTGCCAACAAGCCTTGGAGGAACTCAAACGGTACCTCTCTAGCCCGCCATTGCTTAACACTCCGAAAACAGGCGAACAGTTATACCTGTACTTAGAAGTATCCGAAGTAGCGGTAAGTGGAGTCCTGGTCCGGGAAGAGAAAGGTACGCAATTTCTAATATACTATGTTAGCAGGACTCTACGTGAGGCCAAAACTAGGTATCCTCACCTAGAAAAATTGGCACTCGCTTTGCTAAGCGCCTCAAGAAAGCAAAAACCGTACTTTTAATGCCACCCCATATATGTTGTAACTACTTACCTATTGAGAAACATAATGCATAAACCCGAGCTCTCCGGACGATTGACCAAATGGGCAGTTGAGATCAGCGAGTTCGATATCGAATATCAGCCCCGGACCACCATCAAGTCTCAAATTTTGGCAAATTTCGTGGCCGACTTTACACCGGCCCTAATACCCGAGGTCGAAAGAGAGTTGCTTTTGAACTCGAGGACTTTTTCGGGAATCTGGACCCTCTTTATGTACGGCGCCTCAAATGCAAAGGGGTCCAAAATTGGCATTGTATTGAAACCACCAACAGGTAATATAGTTAGACAATCTATTAGGACTGTAAAATTGAGTAAAAATGACGCCGAGTATGAGGCCATGATTGCAGGTCTTGAACTGGCCAAAAGCTTAGGGGCAGAGGTGATCGAAGCTAAGTGCGAGTCCCTTCTTGTGGTGAACCAAGTTAATGGGACATTCGAAGTCAGAGTGGAACAAATGCAAAGATACCTGGATAAACTATAGGTAATGTTACATAGGTTCAAGGAGCGGACTCTACAACATGTACCTCGGGATCAAAATAGCGAGGACACTGCCCTTGCTAACTTGGGATCGTCGGTCGACGACGATGAGTTCAACTCGGGGGCAGTCGTACAACTCATGAGATCGGTAGTGGAAGAAGGTCACGTAGAGATAAACTCAACAAGCCTAACTTAGGACTAGAGAAACACATATATAGAGTATCTGAAGACCGAAAAATTGTCCTTGGGCCCTAAGAAATCGAGGACTCTGCATACGAGGCGGCCCGGTTCAACTTGTCCGAAGACGGTACCCTGTTCCGGAGAACATTCAATGGCCCACTCGTAATATGTCTAGGACTAGGAGACACCGAGTATGTTCTGAGGGAAGCCCACAAAGGCAATTGTGGAAATCATTCGGGCGCTGAATCATTAGTTCGAAAAATAATTAGAGCCGGCTACTACTGGATCGACATGGAAAAGGACGTGAAGGAGTAGTACGAAAATGCGATGGGTGTCAAAGGCATGCCCCGATGACTCAGCAGCCTGGGGCGCTGCTATATTCGGTCTTGTCACTAGGGGTGTGCATATTTTCGCTAGAACCGAAGAAACCGATTGAACCGAAAATATTTTTATTTCGGTTTCGGTTATTCGGTTTTTTCGATCGGTTTCGATTTAAAATTTTAAAATTTCAGTTTTTCGGTTCGATTTTCGGTTATTAATTTATTTAGTTTGGTTAACCGAAAAACCGAATTATTAGCATATATATTTTTTAAGTTATATATAGGCTAAGCCCATAGGTAATACATTAATACTATCAGGTCCAATCCATCAAAGATCCAACCCAATTAAGTAAGTCTATCAACTTCCCAATCTTAAAGACTTTCACTGTATTAAAACTTCCATAGCATATATGATAGTATACCGGGAGGATTTCACACAGAGTTTTAATTTACACTATGTTTGAATTTTATGATCCATAATAATGTGCAAAGTTTAGTCTATTTTTTTTTAATAAACACAATATTTCCAAGAAGTCCGAAGTTTTGAAAAAAACCAACAAATTTGTCAGTCCTATTATTACATAGAAGGAGCCCAATATGATAATGTTCAAACCGAAAACCGATTCGAAATAAACCTAACTGAAATTAGAAAATCGAACTAAACAGAACTTATTTCATTTCGGTTTCAGTTATTACTTTTACAAAATCGAAAACCAAATAACCGAACCGAATTTCTTCAAACCGAACCGAACTGACCGAACGCCCACCCCTACTTGTCACCCTGGTCGTTCATGAAATGGGGGATGGACATTGTCGACCCTCTTCTACGGGCACCAGCTAAGGCTCAATTTATATTATTTATGACTAACTATTTTTCTAAATAGGAGAAAGAAGTCATTGATTTCATTTGGGACCACATATTGGTTCGGAATGCCGGCCGAGATCGTGTGCGACAATGGGAAGCAGCTCATCGGCAGCAAAGTAAGCAAGATTTTTGAAGACCATAAGGTCAAAAGGATCCTATCAAAACCCTATCACCCTAGTGGGAATGGGTAGGCGGAGTCCACGAATAAAACCATACTCCAAAACCTCAAAAAGAGATTGACCGACGCCAAAGGAAAATGGAAAGATATCTTGTCCGAAGTCCTATGGGCATACCGTACAACCTCAGAGGTCCAGTACCGAGGCCACCCCATTCTCGTTAGTTTACGATGACGAAGCTCTAATATCGGTCGAAGTGGGAGATCCGAGTCTCAGGTTCCGCTATGTGACCGAAAAGTCAAATGATGAGGCCATGAATACAAGCGTGGAACTGTTAGATGAAAGGCGTGAAGCTGCCCTTATCCGGTTGGCCGCTAAAATACAACGGATCAAGAGGTATTACAATTGAAGAGCCAACCTTCAACACTTAAATGTCGGGGACTTAGTGTTAAGGAAGCACCCAGAACCCTAACGAAGGGAAGCTTGGGTCGAACTAGGAAGGTCCGTATCAGATTATCGACATCACTAGAAAAGGATCATACAAACTCGGAGCAATGAATGGTGAGAGACTACCGAACAACTGGAACATAACTCACTTGAAACAATACTACTGCTAAGGTATGACCACATTTATTTCTTTTATTTATTTACATTTTGGACTAACACTTGCAGGTGACCGTCAAAGAACGATATAATTGTTAGGCGTGAAAGCATGCATTGCACTATTTTTTTCTTGAACCGGTTTTATCCCAAATGAATTTTTCGATAAGGTTTTTAATGAGGTAATAGTGGACCGGGATAACTTAGAATCGAAGACCGGTTATGAACCGGTGTCAAGGATCACATCAACAGTATCTGAGGCTTCTCTATGATCGGCCTCGAACACTGGGGGGCATCACCTCCGAATAATGATTTTAGCAAGGAAAGAAACTTTGTGCTTAAATAGTGTAGGCTCGATCTATAGGATTTACTGTAAGGGCCAAACAGTCAAATGAACCGTGTCCAACATAGACCACCCGAGCCTTTACACAAAGCTTGTACACATGTGTAATCTTGTATATTATACACAGAAATGAGAGGAAGTTTCTGCCTTGCAGATAAATATTTTGTCCCTTAAAATTTTTATTTTTTTTCTTTCTTAAATTTGGTCCCCTAAAGACGTCGAGCCCAAGGGCCACCTCACTCGGGGACTGCCGCCCAAGGCAGGTTCGGACGGCCCGAGATAACGAAGCACGGGGGCAAAAAGTTTATTAGGCAGTGCCCGAACTTTAAAGGCTACGGCCATCCCCATCCGGGGACGATTGTCTTGGGTAAGTCTGGACGACTAGGGGTAACAAGTCCGCTGGGAAATACCCAAACTAGAAAGGCTATGACCGTCATAGAATGGCTCGTAGACGTTTGGGACCCATAACCAAATTATAAGGCCTTCAAAATTTCTAAACTAGTTTAAAAGGCTACCCTCGGTAAATTGTAATCTAAAATATTCTAAGTACTTTGGGGAAAGCTTTCGGTCATACCAAGCCCCCCAAAGTCTTAAGCAAAATAATATCGAGAACAAGGCATGTTCGAATCTCCGAACAAGACCTAATTATTACGTGCTAAGGCATTCGATATCTTTACGATCATAAAGAAAAGACCGAAAGGAAACATGCTTAAAAACTGTGGAAGGGAAAATGAGCCTTGTGTGTGTGTGTGTGTGTGTGTGTATATATATATATATATATATATACACACACACACACACACACAAGGCTCATTTTCCCTTCCACAGTTTTTAAGATATATATATATATATATATATATATAAAGATCTTTACAAAGGTAAAACGGCGTAAACAAAAAGTACAAAGGTGCAAAAATAATGAGAAATCTACGAGGCACATAAACAGTCTGGTCTTCGCCGGAGCCCGCCTCATCACTGGGACCATCGGGGTCTTCTTCGCCCCCGGATCCGCCCGAACCCTCAGAGACTTCTTCGTCCTCGGGATACGCCAACTTCTTGGCCTCGGCCTCGAGCCCTTTAGCACTTTCGATCTCGGTCGATAAATCAAAACCTCGATCATGAACCTCCTCGAGGGCCTCCCTTCGGGACTACTACTTCACATATTCGACAATGTCTTTCAGGCGGTCCTGGGCTTCCTCGGCATCGGATTTGTACTAGGATACCATCTCATCGACATCGGCCTTGGTTATTTCATCCACCGACTTGGCCGTTTTAAGCTCCTTAGCGAGGGTCTCTTGATCGGCAACAACCGAACTCAGCTGAGATTGAAGCTCCTCAATTTTCTGGGACCGTGCCTCAGCCTTCTCCCTCGTCGCTTGAAGTTGGGCCTCCGTCGAGAATAATTTCACTCGGGCAGTCTCCTTTTCCGAGGCCAAGTAGTCCATCTTAACTTTCCACTCTTCGGCCTCGACATTGATTACATCCATCTTGGCCCGGAGTTGGTTGATTCGATCAATATTATGTTGGGCTTGCGGGTTCTCACCATTAGTTACCGTGTCTAGCTCATCGTCACTAACTTCAAAGATTTTTGCCTGTTCAACTAGGTCGCGTGTTCTTTCCGAGCCGCGTTTAACTAAGCTCGAAGGCTCTTAGCCTTTCCTTCATATTGCTCGCTGAGAAGTTTGTACGTGTATCTCTTCTCAGCAAGCTCTTTGACTTCGGCCTCGAGTTGGTTTAGATCATCCCGATACCGAAGGAAGGTTTCGTAGTGAAGCACCGAGGCCTGCAAATATGAGAAGAGATATTAGGATCGTCAAAAACTAAAGTTGTAAAATAAAAAAGTTTGGTAACACCTTACCCGATTCAGCGCCTGTTGTGCTTCGTTGAACAGGCATGAGGCATCCACCTCATTCATTTTATCCCGGTCTTCATCGGTTACCAAGCACCGGAGGTAGCTAGCTACCCCGAGTGGGGCAAAAATAACCCGGATGTCCTCCTAAATGGTGATCATGATTGACCGCTTTCGGCTAGGATCCGTACTCGAGGCCGAGAACCGGTTGACCAACCTCGGGCCCGAGTGCTGCCCGCCAACCTCCGATGATGGAATTTTCCTCGGCACTTCTAAATCACCCAATCTGGTTAAGTCCTCCAGGGCGGACGAGTCTACGCCATCAAAGAAATGACGAAAGGTATCGTCCACTCCGTGGGCCCCCTCGTTCGATTGCTCCTTCGTCGTTCGGGCTTCGTCGAACACTAAGTCTGCGAACGAAGGCGATCCCATAATGTATATCACACCGGGCGTGGCGGAGGCGGCATCTCGATAGTTCTCGGCCCCTCACTACAGTATCGGCCTCGCGAACCTGAGAGGGGTTAGCCTCCATCGTTTCCTCCTCGGTTACCGCCCGTTCTTCAGGGACTAATGGCTCTTGGGCCACTAAAAGTTCGTTCTCTTCAGGTTCGTCCCTGTGCTGTAGGAGTGAGTCAGAGCCAAGCATTCGGTAGATGGAGATTTCTTTTGACTGGCGAACCAACCTCCTTCTCGGTTTCTTTTTCTCTGAGCTTGGGGAGCTCGGAGCCCTCCTCCTTTTCCTCTCTCCGGCCTGCCCCGGAGCAGGAGACTCAACAAGCAAGTCCTCGCCACCGACTGGAGGCCTAAGCTCGATATCCTTAGCCAAGCCTGCAAAAACAAGTAAAGAAAATAAGGACTTGATATTAAAAGAAGAAGCCTAACACAACCTACTCGGGAAAGAAGTCTCATCATGGGAATGGGCCTCCCAACGACCCTTCGAGAGTTTGCGCCACGAGCGCTCGTAGTAGGGCATCTGTGAAATGATACCCTCAACCTATTCCTTAAGTCGAGGGACAGCATTTGGGACCCAAACGACGTCTGTACCACCACGAATACCAATAAGGAAAAGAGAAGTAAACATAAAATCAACATTCGAAAGAAAGTTCTATTTACGTGACGTATTCCACTTCTCGGGGAATGGCCTGCATTCAGCCGGAATCAAGTCCGAAGTCCTCACTCGAATAAAGCGGCCTTGCCGGCCTCGATCCCGGTCCTCATCGATACTTAAGAATAGGGTTTTACTGGCCCCGCGCACAATCTTTATCAGCCCCCCTCAGAATATTCGGGGACTGTACAAATGGAGTAGGTGATCCATAGTGAACCAACAAGAGTCAATTTTGTTCACAAAAAACCGAAGGAGGATCACAATCCTCCACAGTGAAGGATGAATTTGGCAGAGGCATACCTCGTATCTCTTATAGAAATCTATAATGACCGGGTCCACTGGTCTCAATGTAAAGGGATAAGTGTAAACACTCAGATATTCCTCGACATGAGTGGTAATGGCTTCCTGAGGGTCGGGGACCATTATGTTTTTATCGGCCCAGTTGCAGTCTTTTCGGACCAGGGAGGACCTCTTCGGTAATCGAGCAAATGTATCTCGAGAACTCCTCACACCGATCTTGTACGGAGGAAGGTTTTTAACCTTGAAATCGTCGTTAATCGAGCATCCCCCGGGGATGAACATTTTCAATGGGGGTTCGGGTACTGGTTCATCATCGGCCACGCCCGGAGCGGTCTCCTCGACCTCAGTGGCCGGTCGCGAAGTAGAATGAGTTTCTTTCTGGGGAACGATTTTGGAAGTCTTTGCCATTCCTTTAGAAAGTAAAAATGGAGGAAAATCTCGAAAAAATGAAGAAATAAAGGAAGTTGAGGGATTAGACTTGTTGGCTTGAGAAGAAGACTGGTAATTTTTTTTTGCAAAAGGACCTTGAGTAACAGGGGTGAAAGTGCTAAAGAGTATTGAAATCGTAAGGGTACGAGGGTAAAAACGTTTGATGTAAAGTGAAAATGAACAAAGGACGAGGTATTTATAGTAGTTGACGTTTCACGTCCAGGGACAGCCAACCAACGGCCGACATGCATTTAATGCCATTATGACGTGATTGACGAGACGTTTCAGGTTTTTTGTCGTTTCTGCCATGACGTGTCGAAGTAGGAATCGAAAGCTTATGTCGTTTTCCGTTATTTACTCTCCGAGAAATAAGGGGACTATCTATATACGGGTAAAACAAAGCTCATGGTGCACCCCGTCCTCCGACAAGATAAGCCAGGCTCGAGACATGGTGGTAAGGGACCGAAATCAAGCTAAAAGTCCCACCGAGCTAGAATCCGAGGGCATGACACCTGCCCTCGAGAATGTCGAGGTCATGGTTCCAGAATCGGTCCTAGCCTCGAACGATTTCGAAAAATATTGTCGGACAATCAAGCAAGCCAACAGAAGGCCAAAACATCCGTGACTGGCCGATATCACGGCGGGGATCTCGGCACGTATCGATAAGGAACCGACAATCAGTTAATTAGAAGATTTTTTTACCTTTTATAGAATTGTACCTAAAGTAGGACTCCCTACTATATAAATGGGGTCTGATAATTCATGAAGGACATTGTAACACGCATACCAAAGTAATATATCGTTATTTGCTGTGTCACTAGCTCTCTCTCTTTTTCATTGGTGCCGGCCGTGGTGAGCCCGACTTGAGGGTGACTATTTCACTAAGAGTGGAACTATCCTACTCGTGTGATTTGAATTTATTTTATCTTTGTTTGTTCAAAAGTAACTTAATTTATCATTTTATATCAAATTAATCCGCGTATCCTTAAAATACTTACAAATTTAATTGTTATCCGATTTTGAAAATAAACATGCTTGATGAGATATAAGACTTTTGTAAGGCTACTTGTAAGATGGAGTTGCTTGTAAAACTGCATGCATAAGCTATTTGCGAGCTATTTATTTGATTGCAAACTTCTTGGAGTAATAATAGACATTCACAATTTAGGTTATTAACATCAATTTTCATGGTACAAAATTGTGAGTTCGATCAAGCATAAACAAGAGTGGGTTGCTCTAGTGGTGAGCACCCTCCACTTCCAACCAAGAGGTTGTGATTTCGAGTCACCCCAAGAGTAAGATGGAGAGTTCTTGGAGGGCTTGAGCCGAGAGTCTATCGGAAACAACCTCTCTATTCCAGAGTAGGGGTAAGGTCTGCGTATAAACTACCCCCTCTAAATCCCACTAATGTAATTCAGAAGAAATTTCCTGTGATTGACCACATAGAAATTGGGACGACGTGTGCTGGATATTTAAATTCTTCCTCCGTTTCAGTTTATGTGAACCTATTTCTTTTTTGGTCCGTTCTAAAAAGAATGATCCCTTTCTAATTTTAGAAATAATTTAGCTTAGACCTCCAATTCTATCCTTAATGAGAAGTTTTTATAACTACACAAATAATCCGGGCCTCTTTTTGAATTGCTTAGGATCATAAATTTTTAAATTTTTATTTTTTTTAAACTCCGTATCCGATCAAACAGGTTAGGGAAGAAGTACTACATTATAGTTGCGTTGGACTTGACTCTTGAGGATTATGTCCGATAAACGCGTAATGGTCCCACTCCAGCACGCCACGTGTCTTCCAGCAAATTGCTTCGCTAACCCACACCCCCACCGGTCTAAACCCAATCATTAACTCAAAACCGCCCCCCTCCCAAAAAGTCATTCATTCTCACACAGACACACACACACAACAGCCATGGCCGTTTCTCTGCTCTCGATTCCTCCAAAACCCCCTTTTTCTCATTAATTCAAATCACCGGAACCCTAATTTTGAGATGGTGCTTGTAACCGGAGATAGATACTTAGATTCACTTGTAAAATTCGTCGAAAACAATGTGGAATCATTGATCGAAGGGACTTTGGTGCTTAAATTGAATCCAATTGGGCTTCATTACGTGCACTCTAGGCTCGAAGCCTTATTGGAGCTTGAGAGTCTTCTTTCAGGAGCCCCTGTAGATTATTTGCGTGCTTACGTGTCCGATTTAGGTGACCACCGTGCGCTCGAGAAGCTTCGCCGGATTCTTCGCCTTCTTACATCGCTTAAGGTTGTCTCTGTGCTGCCGCCTCCTGCCCGGGACCCGACGCCGTTGTCTCTTTTGCCGTTTGGTAGACTTAAAGTTTTGGAACTTAGAGGATGTGATCTGTCAACTTCTGCGGCTAGAGGACTATTGGAATTAAGGCACACTTTAGAGAAATTAATATGTCATAATTCAACTGTGAGTTTATATATTTTCTTGTGAATTGAATTACACGTGCTATATATTTTTCTTTGTTAAGCATATTGACCGTGTGATTGATTGGATTAATTTCAGGATGCTCTTAGGCATATATTTGCTAGTAGAATTGCTGATATAAAGAATTCTCCACACTGGAATAAGCTGTCATTTATTTCATGTGCTCGTAATGGCTTGGTACTGATGGATGAGTCATTGCAACTTCTTCCTGCTGTTGAAACTCTTGATTTGAGCAGAAATAAGTTTGCCAAAGTGGATAATCTGCGCAAATGCACCAAGTTGAAGCATCTGGATCTGGGGTTTAATCACCTGAGAAATGTTGCATCCTTTATTGAGGTAAATATGGCATAAAGATTTTGATGCAATAATGTTTTATTGTCTGTTCGAAGAACAATATTTGCTATGAGTATGAAAAGAAGTTCACGTCTTGTTGGTCATTACTATTATAGAACTTCTTAAGTTTTGGAATCGTGCCTGACCAATGCTTACCAATGCTTCGAGCTTCTAGAATCCAATGGAATCTTCATAAAGTCAAGCAGTATGAGTGTTACGATGACCAATCAGTTCATAGCCTCTCGAGCACAACCCATATTCATGCAAAGAATGGTGATTGAGGATCCAATCAGAGTTAATGAAATTTGGAGCAGTCATGAATACTTGCACTATCAACTCTAAATGACGTGGTAAAATTGCATTTGTGGCAATTATCTGACTAGTTACCTGAAACTCCATGCTCCTCATTGCTGGAGTGAAGATAAAGGATAGGAGAAAAGGCTTAGCTAAATCAATAAACAACAACAACAAACCCAGTGCAATCCCACACAGTGGGGTCTGGTAACTAAATCAATAGTGTTCAAAAACTTTCTACTTTAGCTGTGATGAAGGATAGTAAGTCACTGGAGTATAGTCTCAAAGATCTTTTTTTCTGCCAAGTTGGTCTTATATCCATTTGCTCGGAGGGTTCGAAGTCGTAAGAGGCGCAAAGTAATATTTAGTCATAAATTAGCTGGTCTTAAAAGCCTCTCATGAAGTACTATTTGCTATTTATCCTGTGCTAATTCTACAATGTTGATAGACGTGACATAATTTTTGTTGTTCCAGCACACTTTCTGTACTGTTGCGTGAAGTCTATACACGTATGAAGTACATGGGACAATGCTTACAACATATTGGTTTATAGAGGTTTTGTAAATGCAGGTCTCATGTCACATTGTTAAGCTTGTGTTGAGGAACAATGCTCTAACAACATTGCGTGGAATTGAAAATTTGAAGTCACTTCAAGGGCTTGATATTTCATACAATATAATCTCCAATTTCTTAGAGATGGAAATTCTTGATGGCCTGTCATCTCTTCAAAGCTTGTGGCTAGAGGGGAATCCTCTGTGCTATGCTCGTTGGTATAGAGCTCAAGTGTTCAGTTTCTTTTCAAATCCAGAGAAGGTGAGTTGTCCGTTTGAAATCTTTTATGTATCAATATCACTTGTCTGTTTCTGTTACTAAATTTTCTTTTTGTCCATCCTCTGCTCAGAGGTTTACAGAGGAATCTGCCTCTTCATCTAACTTTTACTCTTCGGACTTGCCCATTTTTTTTCTTCCATGATTGCACACTACAGATGGAGCTAGATGAAAAGAAAATCTGTACAAGTGAGTTATGGCAGCGGCAAATTATCATTGCCAGCAGGCAAAAGCGGCCTGCTAGCTTTGGATTTTATTCACCGGCAAGAGATGGGGCCAAAATAGAAGGAAGTATTAATACAAAAAGGGTCAGTAACTCCTTAGGTTCTCATTTCTAATTTGCTTTACTATACCCATCAGCAATTCTGAGTTCATCTTGATATACCTATTGCAGAAGAAGCTCTCACGTGTTGCTAGTATCGAGACGGAAGAACAGAATACTTCTATTTGTTCTGATATAGAATCTGTGTCTCTTGATATCGACAACCAAAGCAAGGAGGAGAATGCCCTTTCTGATGAGGAAGCTGAAATAGTTGAGTTGATGAACCGTATCGAGAATATGAAGAAGGAAAGATCTGATGTATGGCTGCAGGAGTTCAAAGATTGGATAAATGACTCTTCTGACAATTTTGTTGGTCTTGCTAGAGGCAAAGAGACTGTTTCCAGTAACCACAGAGATGACGAACTTAAGACACAGACTAGAGAAAAACAGCTCGGAGAGACCTCAAAATATTTATCCGACTCTATGCTGGCTTCTAGAGATGACAGCAGCACAAATATACTAGAATCTGACAACTCATTTGCAGAGATGTCTGCTAATATCAATATGCTTCAGTACCCCAACCAAATTGGTGAAGCAGCTTCCAAAATCTTCCGCAATAACACAGGAGAGTCCGTTGAGATTACTAGAAGCCGAATTCAGGATAGTTTTAGACCTATAAATAATGAAGTGCTTCTACATCCAACTACGATGCTCCCACAATCTGGATCCTTCTCAATTCAAAGACGTGTTAAAATGAGTGCCAAGATCAATATTCCACCACTTACTGATACTGATAATATTTTGGATTCTCAATCATCCTTGGCTAGCACAGGATCACCTCCTCATTACAAGGAGGATATCCTGCATCGACGCCAAAACTTGGAAGAAGAATTCCTGCAGCTGTCTGCTGAGTCCTTCTCAGTTGCATCTTCTGATAGTGATACGAGCTGCAGTGATGATGACTACCCTGAATTGACCTCAATGTCCCTGGTTGATCAATCTCCTATCAACAACTTCTCAGAGAGGACTGTGGATAGCCGCTCACCAGTTCATCTGCATATGGATGTATCCCATGAAAAATTGTATCCAATAAGAATAAATTGTAGACTCCCAACAAGTTTAGGCGTTGAAGGAAACTCTAACTGCATGATGGTCAGAGCATCAGATGCTTCCTCCTCGCAAGGGCATTTTTCTACCGACAGACAAGGTGTTGAAAGTGAACAAGTTATGACGCAGGACGTCAATTGGTTGGAGAAGAAAAAGCGTCGGAGGAAACCTGCTAGGAGAATAATCTCATTGTGCGAGGAAAATGAAGATGATGAGACAGCAGAAGCCAAAAAATTAGATGTAGATATAAATGGTTTTCGAGAAGGTGTGGGGATTGAAGCACAGTTTACTTCAGAGAGAGCTTCCTGCCAAAGTGCGATGAGAATAACCCTTGATAGTTGTGGCAGGCAAATTCATGCCAAGAGCAACCCATCATTATGGGCGCCGGAAAATCTAATTAAGAATTATTTTAGCAAAAAGGCTGCAGAATCTGGAGTTGATGAATCTTGTCAGAGATACATTATATGCAACTGTTTTCTAGAGGAAAGATCTCAGTGCATTGAAAGGTAGATGTAACATTCCTGAAATCTTTAATCTAACTGGAATAGAGCTTTGTGGACAGCAGACATTTAAATTGTCTACTATGTGAACTTCTGATAAATGGTGATGAGCTTGTCAGTTAACTGTTGGCAATTTTGGGAGGCAACTCTAATTTCTACTATATATATATATATATATATATATAAACTTTTTTTTTTTTTTGCTCTTTTCCCTGTGTCTTAGGATTATTTTAGTTTTCCTCTCTGAATTCTGGTGTTCAAATAATCAGCTTGCACATCTTGTTCCTTCAAAATTATGTATCAACATATTAACCTAAGCTTGAATCCCTTGTAGCTGCCACTGCTCTAAAACCCTTCTTTGTCAGTTTTCACACCCTCGCCTAAGAATGCTCGGCTATCTCATTGCAATGTGAAGTGGTTCGTGGATTGGAGACAGTGGTTTCCAGGATTCATGGCATTTTTAAGGGTGTGAAGGATGTTCCTAAGTTTGCAGGATGTGACAGAGGGTTATAAAAGCTGGTGAACCTATTTATGGGAGTTCAATTCTGTTGCCTTGCCCGCAAAAGGGCTAAATGGAATTCTTTAACTCCTGTTGAAGGTTAAATATACTAATTTCTGTAAAGGAAGGAAAATCTTAAATAAGTTTATGAATCAAGCACAAGTGTAGTTGGCTCTTTTAACTGGACTAAGTTGAAAGAAGCTCAGTGATAAAATTATTGCAACTTGCATTTATGTAAAACAGAAAAAAAAGAGAAAATATTGGAACTTTTGAGACATCTTGATTCATATCTTAAATGAAATGATTATTGATTCATCAGGAAACAATTGGTCTCGGTGGAAAGAGTTTTCTAAAGTATGTCATGCATGGGAAGGAAGTCTCAAAAGTAAAACTAGATAGATATTGCATGAAGAAGCTACAATTATTTTGGTCCATGCAGGATGATAATATTATCTAAAGTTTGAGTGTGTTTTTGCTAAATATCATGGGATGCCTAGATATAATCTTCCAGTGTTTTCTGCCATGTGGGAATTGACTCTAGTTTGGCTAAAACATATCATATGCCTCAATGAGATCATCTAGAGATTGTTTCTCTGTGGTGTAGTTTTTTTTAGGCACTGCCATGCATATACTTTTGCAAGCCTTAGTTATTTCAGCTACTGTTTTCTTCCCAAATTATTTACTGTGTCCTACTGAACCTACAGTGAAGTTGCTGTCACCTTGAGCAGCGAGCATAAGTTACATGTGCTACTCCTTGAAAACTCATGTGATGGGTCAGGTTAGCTTTACTGTGGTATGAACTTTTTGCAAGATGTGAAGTTTTTGTTCTTTCTGTTTATACTTTTGAGACTCAAATGATTCTGCATACTTACAAGCATTATTTATCTGTTGGCTTTTAGAAGGTTCAAGCTTTAAATTAGTTGGTTGTCATGGTGTTGAACAGAAGAGAAAGATTTTTGTAGGTTTGGGGCTCCACATTATAAGGTTTGTGGGTTCTGTTTCACTTCCTTTTGTTTTGCTTGCCTCGTACTTTTCCAAAGACCTTATTGTGTTCCATTTTTCTTTTAAGTAGACTGTGCTTCGAATGTGAAACAACCTACATCTTTGTGACCAGAAGCATAGACATTTCCAGAGAACTTTTATCTATATTGGTGTCTGCTGATTCACGTATGGTGGAAAATAATTTTTCTCTGCAAAGGTGATCTATCTAGGCTCTGTACGTCTAAATTGGTTATGTGACAACTTTCAAGTTTTGTGCTGTCTACTTTGATTTCCACTTCATCATGTGCTGGTTTTGGAAATTTGAATGACAGTTTGGAGCAGGTTCAGGCTGATCTGTTTGAAAGGCATGTTTGTGGAGGTTTAAAGATGAGCATCCTTCAGTATGCAATGGTGATGTTCTGGTGCAACAGTTCTAAAGGTATTTCTAGTTGCTCTTGCAGTTTTCTATATGGTTCATCCATATACTGATGCAGTCGAACATGGACAGAGAGTTGTCCTTATAGCTTCAGTGCTGATGTCAAGAAAAAGTGAATAGCCATATTGTTTGATGAATAGGTTACGCTCTTGTTCTGTTAGAAGTTCATCATTGAGATGTTGCTGCTTCTGTTGTACAAAGCTAAAAGTGTTTTTAGTTAGTAAGGCTTTCTTGGTGTAAAGAAAGGGTGGCCCGTTTGCAAGCATTTCTGTTTCGTTTCGTTATAACTTCAAATACTTTTTACTTTATCCAAAGAAGTTTTTACTTGATTGGCAGCGGAAATAAGATGGCCGTAAGTAGCATCAACATGAAAGAAAAAGAACTGTGTTATGAAACATGAAACTTAGTTAGGTAGGCAGCAAAAGTCCATTATTTAGCTTAAACAGATGATCTATGCTGCCTCGTCCCCTCCATGGTACAGAAAAATAACACTCTTTTTACTCCTAAGCCGTGCATCTATTTTTGGGAGCAGAAATAGCATCCTTTTTGTTGTTCTCTCTTTATGTCTCCTTTGATAGCGTAGGTAATTTGGTTTCAGTTCTTTTTTCCATTTTTCCTGTTTCCTCCTTTTTCGGTTGTGGGTTGGGGGGTTGGGGAGATTTGGAGGTTGTTGGACGAGGAAACAATTGTCCATCTTGCGTTGGAGTACATAATTACTGGTCGACATAAATGTGATTTTCTTAGGTTGATAACACGTCTGCAGTGAATTTTCTACTGGATGTAGGTTTGTTGGTTATAATGAAACTTCTTTGTCATTGACAGAGGATCCATGGCTGGGGAGATCACTATTTGTGCTTGAAAGGCATTTGCTTCTGTGCATGGAAGACGTAACCCTAATTGGGTCCCTTTCGGAGAGTGTATCTTGCTCTTCCTACTTCTCGTTGGACTCTTGTTGTCCCATTGTCGGCGTGTCTGAAGTGGTAATTATTTTGTTTATGAACATTTGTTTCTATCAATCTAGCAGCAGCATCCCCATCCCCATCCCCCCCCCCCCCCATTAATATAAGTCGGTTTTACTAGCATGCTCGTGTACACTGAATTTTGCATCAATGCCATCCATCCTGATGAGAAATGTAGAAAGGAAAATCTTTTCGGATACCTTGATAAAAATTATATTTTGGAATACAAGAAATCAGATTTTGTTTGGTGTAAAGAAACAAAGCTGATGAGATGGATTTCCTTTAACTTTCAGGTAATTGAAATGACAGACTGCTATTGTGTGACCCTGACTTTGGGAGGTGTCATGTCAGAGTTCCCTCTTACATTGAAGGAGGGCAAGGTAGTCGAGGATACGAAGCTCGTAAAGAGAAAACCTGTCTTGGGTCCCCAGAAATGGAAGCTCAAGTGGTTTTCAGAAGAAAGTCTCTTCAACTTTTTGGCTTTATTGAAAGCATTACATGGTGAAGCAACCACAAATCCCCTTGTATATCGCCATTCGACGAAGTAGAATCTGTTTTTCTTTTTTCGGGCTTCTGTTTTATATTCATTTCATTCTTTGGGTCTGGTCTACTCTTCCCGTTCCCCCTGTCAGTGTTATCTTTGCTTTCCTTATTTTTCTTTTTTCCAGTGGATGTGTTTCCCATAGGTCTTCCATTCTTTGATTTATTGTGTAGGCAGTGAAATTTGTGTATAAAGTGTACGGAAAGAATCAGTGTATGAATGTCAATTTGCTTTGGTTGTTTAGTTCACTTGAAACTTTTACAAGGTTGAGTTTTACGTGGGAGTAAATAGATTTTCGGTTTGACCTAGTTTTTAATCTGTACGAACTACCACATGCACAAAAGAGCAATTGCTTTCCTTTTGGATCATAATTTTATTGTCCTAAGTCAGTTCGGACGGCAAGCTAGTGAATGCCCAAATCAGCAATCTCCTTCCGTTGGAATAGGTTTTTTGCCAAATAGTTTCTTTGTGAATAATTCATTTGAACTTTTCTCCATCATATGGAATGCTAACTATGATCAGTAACTTGGTCATAAAAAATGCGAAGGGTTCACGTGCATTACGTTAGATACATTGTCATAAGCAGAAGTTCCTTCTGTAGTTCAGATAAAACTCTCCTCCAGAGACAGAGAAAATGCCTTTGGGCTATGAAAGAACAAATATCAAACAATTTTTATCTGGCATGCACATGTTAGCTAACAAAACCTGAGAATACTACAAAAAGGGCACTTATTGGGTTGTACCATTTAAAAATGGATTGCTTTCGCCTGTAGAATTTAGGAGTAAAAGTATCCAATAGCAGCTTTTCATTCCTTAGAAATGGTCTATGTGATGAAGCTAATCTGCTATAGCAGCATTGCCCTCACAGACTAGTTGCTCTAACGTTGCCAAATACACTCAAAGGAAACAGCTCAACGATTCACTATCTCCGGCTTTTCTTTGACTTTAGCCTCTTAAAAGCCATAAAAGTTACTGCAGCTGATAGAGAATACCTTGCAAAAATTTAAAAAGAAAACATCAGGAAAACGCAAAGAGAACAAATTAAAAGAGGAAATCCAAATCATTCACTATTCTTTTTGTTTAGAGGGCTGTCCCCTAATTTATTCAAGTCTGCAACACGGATCAAGCAAACATTCCCCTTTCCCTCTATTGCCAGTAGAGTCAACAACAGCAGCACTGAAGTTTTCTAGGTATCATCCAATTGAATTCTATACTGATTATAAGCCAGAAACTTCTAAATAATGAGTTGTAGTAGTTTTGTAACATCATAAATATTAATGAATCTATTTCATGCATGTGGAAGTCTAGTATAAACAAGAAATGATGCCAGCTAAATATACTTTATCGTAACAGAAAATTAACTTTCTCACTCTTCAGGAATCCAATATTAGCTCATCGAAACGTGATAAGAAAAAAGATTTGACAGATGGAAGTTGGCAAAAGGAAACAAAATATACTAGTGAGATGAAATTTTTATACTTTTGAGTTGCGATGAAAGTATTAGCATTAGACATAGACAAGAGGCAGCCTCAATAAGATGAGAGGAAAGACCAATATATCAGTGGCAAAAAACTCAGAAGCATGTATTAGAACATATATTGAACAGGGAATACCATGTCAATGTATAGTTAAGATGCTGTTGCGGCATTACAGAACTTCGAACCAATGTGTTTGTATCCTTTGGAAGTGGATAGGGATTGCTTGGGTCGACATTATCATTGATGTCTTCAATGTAGAGTGTGTTCTCAGGGAGTCCACAAGCACGGGCAATGGCTGGAACATCAACGTAGAACCACTGGAACGAACTGGGATCATTTGCTGGAACAAATATACTGGGCTTCTCACTTCCTCTAACAACTCCAATCACTTCTGTGGGCTTAACAGTTGGAACTTGATCCTGTTGATTGAATGCACTGCCATCAGGTGTCATGTTCAGATTATACATGGTTTTAACCAGGAATTACGCAAGGAAAGAGAACAACCTCTTCTACTTTCTTCTTTTTTGATCCAAACATCCACCAGGAGCTCTTTGCACTCTCTTGAGACGGGGGCGCAATACTTGAAGGCTGGTCATCAGCCCCAGCCACTTCCAAAGACTTGTCTCTCCAATTCCGTGGGACCCATCCCCTATTGACAAGAATTGGTGACTGCACACTGAAAAGAATTTGACACGATTAGACAGATTTAGCCACTAACTTCTTTGCCAGACATGAAAATTTGTGCTTCCATAGCTGTGCCCTTCTCTTTCCAAAATTTTCTTCAAGAATTTTCCCCCATTTGGTGGGGTGGGTGTTGGGGGGCTAACTGTGTGATGCATAATTTATTTTATCTATGTAAAAGTTAAATCAGGGAAAACATACACCATATGCCTACTCAAAGAAATTACAACTTAATTAAAGAAAGGAGGAACTTCTTCATTTAAAAGGAACGAAGGAACTTTGTTAGATTCTACATGTCCTAACAGGGCTATTGTTCGATTTTTGAGCAGTTACAAACTTTGAGAAATTTTTATACAAAGATGCGTCTGCTATGATTTCCCTACAAAAGTTCATCGTAATTCTTTTTCTATTATCTGCTCAAATAAAATTCCGGGGTAGCTTCAGCCTTATACGGGAACACAAAGAAGTGCCAAAAGTGGAAGGAGTATGAGGATGGAGCGGCCTTTGCTCAAAGAAATAGGGCAAGGAGAGTCAATAATTAACATTTCCAGACAACCAGAAGGTCAAAAGTTTGATAATGGAGAATTTCAGGATGGGATCACATCTCATCGAGTTTCGCTATATCTGCACTAGAGGACCAACATTAAGATAGGATATGTAATTCGTGAACTATATAACAACAAGAGAAGATATCGGAAGGAAAAAAATCATAGCGCAATAAATTTGATGTGATTTTCCTAAAAGGATCAATAATCCAAATGAAAAGGTGCCAAAAAGGTAAAGCAAACAGAAATATTGATCTTGGGGATATCTCGATGATCGTATGATGGTTGGTCTAATGCATACAAAGGTAAGGAGAGTAAAGAAGGTAGTAGATGGTGTAAGAATTAGATCAACAACACTCTAGAAACCGAGACATTAATCAATCAATAAATCCACTCACCTCAATCCTAATCAAATCCCAAGAGCACTGAAGTAAATTAAAAAAAGAGTAACCAAATTTCACTGAACCATGAGATGCAATAAGAAAGCTGATCGGCCGTAATATTGTATTGCAGTTGAGTTGATACATACATAGGTGAGTAAAGTGGAATTATGGGGGGTAAACACTTGACTAAGTCCTAAACAGATAAAAAGAAAAAAGATGCACCAGAGTAAAAAGAAGTAAAGGAACTAAATGCTTGTTTTTCATGCACCAGACTTGGAAGAAGTAAAGGAACTAATGAAATTAATAATATAAAAGTAAGGGAACTAAATTCTTGTAAATGAGAAAGCTATTTTCAAGACTATATAAACGACAATATTGATTCTTTTACGTGCAGCCAAGTACATCACCCAAATCTTTTTATGCTCTCTGTAATAACCCAAGATCGTAACTCAGTGACATCTCAACTGCTAATTCAGTATTAAGTAACTTCCTTTTAACATGTATAGCAGGTGACTAGATGTAGCCTAAATCCTGTTTAACCTTCACCAAGATGATTAACGAAGTTTGAGCAAGAAATACATAGCCGAAACAACTAATGCACAAAACAATGCCAAAATTAATCTACTTTGCATACACGTACCTCTTAGGATCATTTTCCAAAGGCAGGAGAGGAGTAATAACATAATAGCCATTTTCAGTCACTCCTGAAATGCTTCTGGAGCGGGGCCCTATAAAAATGGACCTTTTCTCATCAAACACTCCACTACAAAGTACCCTGCGGAACTCCAAAGCATCCACATTTTCACTAGAAGGGGAAACCTCATTGCAGTTTAGAGGATCCATTCGCAATCTATTTTGTCTATACTCAAGCATTTCAATCTGCAAATAGTGATTGGTGTTACAATTTCTTTCTCAAGCAATCTTGCATTCAATAAACAGGCAAATTAACTGAAACTATATGAACAAATCACACTCCAGAACTTAGACACAGTGATTGATCAAACCAAGCAACAGAATGTATCCATCTGAAATAAATTGCATCAACAGCACTTTTTAACACGCTTCTTTTATTATTATTTTAAAATCTTTTTGGATGACTGTACGGACCAGCTTATGCACACCTCGGGTACCTGCTGCCTCACAAAAGCACACATGTATTGGGGTAACTGTGCCGACCATTGCTTAGACAGATGGAGAAACCACCTAGTGTTTTTTGCCTCACCAATTTCAACACACAATATATTGCATCATAGGGAAATGAGAATTCTTCTACAATACCAAAATAAATGATATTTTTTGGAAATTACTAAGATTTAACCTTTTCTTGCCTTCTGATGATTTGCCACGTGCCAAGGCCAAAGGTGATAACCCCAGGTACGAAAAGCAGTAACTTTGACAATCTTGAAGGTCCATTTTTCTCTGAGGAATTCAAAAAAAAAATGTAGTAATTCAGATCACCTGAATTCAGCAACGAGAAAGGAAAAAAAAAAGCAAAAAAATACAAAAGAAGAAATTCACGTAAAACCCAAATAAAGAAAAATATTTACTTTGACAAGAAGAGAGAAGAGGGTGAGACCTGACGGTTGAGTTTCAGGGGCAGAGATGGCTGCAGCTGACGTGGCGGCGGAGCAGAACCGAAGTTGCAATTCTCGTGTAGTGTCACCACTTCGCCGGAGAAGATTTCTGGTTAGGGCTTTAGAGATGGAAGCTGCCATGATCCTACTGAAGCTACCATTCAAAATGTCGTCGTTTTGATTAAAATTCGATTAAGTTTATGGGCGAATATGAAAATTACTTTAACACTTCGAGGTTTTTTTTGGTAATTCACTAAAATATTGAGATGAGACCAAAAGGCCCTCATTCTCCTGACGGGCTACTAGCCCAATACCGAGTAAAACTAGGGCTCCTTTTGCTTCACTTTACTTCACCGTTTATAAAATCTCGGATCCTTCTCATCTTCAAAATAATCTGCCGCCGCGCCGCCTATAGTCTCCATTCTTTTAGTCGGAAAATGGTCGGATGCATGTAAATTATGTCTATTTTATATGTTAATTTTTTGTTATTTTATAGGTTATAGAAAAAGGCAATCAGAATTCGTCACTGGTGCGCTTTGAACAAAGAGTAGCGCAATCAGCCCTTTTAGTTGCCGATAACGTGCCGTTGCGGCGCGAGTTTATATGCTTGCATGTGTCGTTCTTAATTACGGCTTGTGCACTAATAAGCTCGTACATTTCATTGTTTTATTTACATTTTTACATTCAGATTGTTCATATGCTTTATTCGTCCCTCACTTTCCAACTGATTCGTTTCACTTCTGAGCTAGACGCAAAAAAAAAAATTAAAAAAAATCCAGTTTCTTTTGGTTGATGATTTATGTTAGCTATTTTATTAGTAGTTCTTTTCACTTTAATTTTACAAAATAGGAGACTAATTTACTCTATTTTTGTAATGTCATTTACCTTCATCATTGCTGGAAAATCTTTTTTACCTTCATCATTGATATTGTATAAAAATTATAATTTGCAAAATTTTATTAGAGCAATTTTATTTAAGTTTATTATCTCCGCAAATAAATAAATAAGAGGGAAACAATGTGGCTTAGGGGTGGTCAATGAAATGGGTAGTTGATTTCTTCCATGTAATTTTGGTTTTTGGTGGACAATAGTTATTGGTACTGTGCTGCTGAGAAGAGGTACGTGGAATAGTCAGGCAACCGTTATTCAAACAGAAAATTAATAATACACGTCTGAAGATTGAAGAGTTAGCTATGATACGAAATGGTATACTTTGCTCTTCAACTGTAACTGGTTACTAATTCAATTAATTAATTGGAATAAATGTAGTCACCGTAAAATTTTTACCTTGCTCAACAATACAGGAATCTACTCTCTTCTGCTATTTTGAGGGCTTAAATCACCTTTTCTAACTCCAAGAAAAAGAGGGTTGTCTAATATATTTTTTTTATTAGTTGATACCTCAAGCGAATTTTAAGAACCAAAATGGAGCATGAAGCTTTACTATGAATTGCTTCCCAATCGGTGGTGGTTCATTTAGGTCTGATCCTAGCCCTTACAGTTGAATGGGGTTTGTTGAAGCATCTGGGCTTGCCGATAATCTCCTATTAGAGACTTTAATATTTCTGACTTTATACCTGAAATGCTTTGCTGAGGTGGTGAGAGAATATAGAATTATGCATTAAAACCGAACCGAAATCGTTAATGGATTACTCAATTTTTTTATCGGATAAACCGTTAATCCATTAAGAATTTTTATATTACACTTTTACCACTATGTATATAAGATGCAAGTCGCAAAATTGTAACATAGAATGATAGAACTGTCTGATGTCTGTAGCTAATGGCAGTCGTTTTTGGCTTCTCATGAATTATGAGTGGACATGAATTGAATTCCTCTCTGGGCTATAGTATTACCTTTGTGGATAACAATGCTAATGGTATTGATTGTTCAAAAACTAACAGAGAAAGTTTAAACTATGCATTTGGCTGTTTGGTATTGCTTGTTCAAAAATTTCTATTTGGTTTAGCCGATAAACCGCTCGATAATCGTTAATCCGATATCAATACGCCAATTGTCTTATTAGATGGCTAGCGGTTACTACGTTTATAAGCTGGATAATTGATAAGCCGAATCGTTAAGCGTAATTATTCGTTGAATAAGCAACCCTAATTCCATGTAAATATTTGACTTATATGCAAGTTGTTGGTCTGCCTGATGGACACAGAGACAGTAAATAAGCTCCAATCTTTAGATCATAAAAATGAAAAAAATTGGGCTTGGCTTAACTTAACTAGACTCGATATTTTTCCCTGGTTTAAATTCCTTTTCTTGATGTTGGGATTTAGGATGAGAATATTTCAGATTATCTTGACTTTAGGCACAACTTAATTAGGTTGTCATATGATGCCAACTACGACTGTAGTATTTTGGTTTGACAAGTATCATGTTTGCACCAGTACAGAGGTTTATTGAGGCACGCAAAAGTGCTCTACGAAGTAACAAATAGTTACAAAGAAGTCAATTCATAAAATCGTTAAAGTTGATTGTGAAATTTTATTTATTCGTACGTACAGCACAAGGGGAAGGGGATCTAATTTGATAACCACGTTATTTTGTGAGAAATCTCTAGTATTTTGAAATTGTTTATCTCTTGACATAACGGGTCATTTTATTAACCGCTAGCATGAAAAATGAAAATAGGTATTCCATGTAAAGATAAACAAGTTATTATAAAATAAAGACCATTATCTTCTTATTCATCACAACCTGATAAACAAGTAGTAACTAGTGAAATGTGCACACTCCAAACAATGTTCTTAAGTCTATTTATATTGTTAATTGAAACCAAAAGGAGTAGCAATTAAACAAAGATCATTCTTTCTTCTGGCAGTTACTCCATCTGTTTCAGTCATGTCGAAACTATCTGAACTTATTCCAGGAGGAGTCTTCCAATCGAAGTGATAAAGCAATTGAGCTAAAGGATGTCCTACATTAACTAAACCGAATAATAATCCTGGACACATTCTTCGTCCTGCACCAAACGGAATAAATTCAAAGTGATTTCCTTTGAAATCAATAGAATTATTCTCAAATCTCTCAGGTATAAAACTTTCTGAATCATGCCAATATCTAGTATCTCTTCCAATGGCCCAAGCATTCACTAGGACTCTAGTTTTGATAGGTATTGTGTATTGTTCAATTTTTGTTTCTTCTCTGCATTCTCTTGGGAGTAATAGAGGAATAGGAGGGTGCAACCTTAATGTTTCTTTAATCACTAATTTTAGATACTTCAACTCTTCTATATCAGAATCCTCAAATGTTCTCTTTCCTTTTAGGACTTCTCTAACTTCAAGTTGTGCTTTAGCCATAACACTTGGATTTCTTATCATTTCAGCCAATGCCCAAATAATTGTTGTAGATGAGGTTTCTGCTCCCGCTAAGAACATGTCCTGCATGTAAAGAAAATTATTAAGATATATACAATTTCTAACGTTTCAATACTGTACTCTAACATAAATATTAACTTCAATGTTTAAATACTATAAATAATAAAATGAAATATCTCATATGGCATTAGACTTACGAAAATAACACCTTTGATATTCTTATTTGTGATTGGAGTTCCCAATTCGCCACTCTCCATGACTCGTAGTAGAACATCTATCAAATCTTCACCTCCAGACTCACCATTGCCCTTCTTACCAATTGTTCGATTATTCCGATGCTCATTAATGATATTCTCCAAAATTACATCTATTTTTGTGTGAACTTTCAACATTTTGGACTTCAATCCACTGATCTCGTGAAGCCATTTTCGGGAAGGGAACAAATCAGCCAAGTCAAATCCACCAGCTAATAATGTTACGTCTTTCACCAACATTATCAACTTATCTTGATCATGAATCACTTTCCCGAAAGCTGATCTACAAGTTACAGAACTTGTAAACCAAAACATTTTGTCTGATAAGTTGATCAATGAGTCATCAGGAGTTGAATTAATCGATGAAATGAGACTTGACATCTCTTCTTGTCGAATTGAATTAAATGACTTGACCATCTTTGCACTAAGAAGTTCCAGGACACACACTTTGCGCATATTTCTCCAGTATTCACCATATGGACAAGTTCCAATGTCTGTATAATTGTAGAAAATAATATCTCCAGACATAAATTCAGGCCTAGTAGCAAAGCGAAGGTCTTGAGTTTTCATAATTTCTTTTGCCATCTCAGGTGAAGATACAACAATAATCGATATTTCGCCAAGACATAAGTGAAAGATCGGTCCATATCTTTGCGATAGACTTCTGAGAGTATGATGTATTGGAAGGCGACCATTCATTAATTGGTGCAAGTTCCCGATTAAAGGTAGACTCCATGGCCCTGGAGGCAATCTTTTGGTAACGATTCTTGAATTCTTCCGTATCAGAACAAATCGAAAGATGAAAGAAAGGAATATCAAGAGTGAAATGAAAATGAAAGGGAAGTGTTGTGTCTCCATATATCTGAGAAAGGAAATGATCTTATATATATGATATTATGGAAATACATGCTTCATGTTTATATAGTAAGGAAATGCTTGAAGAGGAAAGCTTAGTAAATTTCTTTTTTTAGAAGCTCAATATTTTATTGAACTGATAAGAAAATGGGCACTCATTAATATCCACAGAAACTCAATGCCAGGAGTTGTATCAGTGACAAGATTTGATGTAAGCGAAGAATATTGCGACAGTGGGCGAGAGAGGGACAATTTTGAATTATGGAATAGATATTGTCAAAATGTGTGTGCCATGAATTTTCTGCTACAATAGTTGTCTTTGTTATCTAGTACACGTACGTAGTACTATGTTTTGACTGATTCATACATAGTTTCAAGATTGTTACGCAGCTAATTGACCTCCACCATTGACTTTTATTCGGTGTGTTTTGTTTTTCATTTGGTCCTATTTGCGCTTTAGCTATTTAGCAAACATGTCTCATCTAACTCGTTCATAATTTGTTTATCAGAATTGGGTCAAATAAAAACAAAACAAAACACAGCTAAATATCATATACACGACATTATAAACTAGAACAGTGAAATGATTGAGGCATTGTCTTTCACTTCAATCTATTTGCGGAGATTTAACTGTGGGGTTGTTGTTAAGAGTTAACCTCCCCTAATTGTTGGTGGCTGAATACATACAAGATACCTAAAGTTATCACAATTTTTCATTTAGATATTTCGGGTTGTTTGGCCATATAAATATTCCTTTTTTTTTCAAAAAAAAAATTAACCTTTTTTCGGAAGTAGTGTTTGGCCATGAAAATATTAAATTTCACGTGAAGTTAAATTTCAAAATATTTCGGAATTTGAGAAACTTCCAAAAGTTATTTTTCAAAATTTTCACTTCAAAGAACTCACAAAAATTCTAAAACAACTCCAGATTGTATTCATGTCCAAACACAACTATAATTTTCAAATACTATTTTCTACTTGGAAATGTTTTTTTTTTTTTTCCGAAATTTCACAATTCTTATGTCCAAACTGTCAGAATTTGGACTATGCGTTAATTGATTATAGCCTGAAAGGATAGTGACGTGGCCCAAGTGGTGGATAAATAAAAGGCCTAATATAACTACTATGTGTGTGTAAAAGTTACATGGGGTGCCCTATTTGGTTGCCCCTTTTTAACTTATACCCGTTTTATTTTTCCGTTTGCATCCGTACCCATTTTTTATTAAAAGCATTTTAAAAAGAAGATTTTGCCATTCTTTAATAAAAGACTATTGACAAAGCTGTAGACTATAGGGCAAAACTTTAGCATGTTTTGGTATGAAATTTTAGCAAATGAACTAAATAACTTCAGCATGCATAAGAAAAAACTAATTAAAAAATTACATACTGCAAGACAAAAATTTAAGCATATTTAGTCTGAAATTTTAGCAAATGAATTAAAAAACTTCAACTTGTTTAAACTGAAGTTTTGGATAAAACTCATGACAAAATTTCAGCATGTTTTGGTATGAAATTTTAGCAAATGTACTAAATAACTTCAGCATGCATTAGCAAAAACTCATTAGAAAATTACATACTGCAAGACAAAAACTTAAGCATGTTTAGTCTGAAGTTTTAGCAAATGAACTAAAAAACTTAAGCATGTTTAGTATGAAGTTTTAGCAAATGAACTAAATAATTTAAGCATGTCTAGTATGAAATTTTAGCAAATGAACTAAAAAACTTAAGCATGTTTAGTTTGAAATTTTAGCAAATGAACTAAATAATTTCAACATGTTTAGTCTGAAATTTTAGCAAATGAACTAAATAATATCAGCATGTATTAGCAAAAACTTATTAAAAAATTATATACTACAAGATAAAAATTTAAGCATGTTTAGTCTGAACTTTTAGCAAATGAACTAAATAACTTAAGCATGTTTAGTCTGAAATTTTAGCAAATTAACTAAAAATTTTAAGCATGTTTAGTCTGAAATTTTAGCAAATGAACTAAATAACTTGAGCATGTTTAGTCTGAAGTTTTAGCAAACGAACTAAAAAACTTAAGCATGTTTAGTCTGAAGTTGTAGCAAATGAACTAAATAACTTCAACATGTTTAGACTTAAATTTCGGATAAAACTCATGGCAAAACTGTAGACTGCATGATAAATAAATTCATCATGCATTAGCATGAAGTTTTAGCTTCAACTAAAGGTGTTTAACGGGTGGGCCGGGCTGGGCCGGGTTGAGAAAAAAAGGTGACCGGCCGGTTTCCAATCTGGGCCGGTTACCGATTTTTTCAAACCAGGCTTAACGGGTCCGGGTACATCCGGGTAAAAAATGAACCGGAACGGTTATGGGTCCAAGGGGCCGGGCCGGGTTAATGTTATTATTATTATTTATTTTTTTTGTATTTTGTATAACTATCGTAATTTATATTAATATAAAGTAAAAAATATAAAACAAAAAAATAATCTTATAAAAAAAATATTTGAATAAAAGGATGCAAAGGCTTTAAAATCTTTATATTTGAAATTTTGAATATTTCATTAAGAATTTAAGATAATAGAATACAATGAAGATAGAAAAAAAATTGTACTTATAATTTGCAAGTACTTTTTTTATTTCAAACTTACAAATTAAAGTTTACATTTAACAACAAGTAAATTAACGAAAAAGAGTAAATTCAAAGGTTTTGCATTGCCGTAGTAAGTTCTTGATAATCAATATGAACTTCTTGGCCATCTTCTGGAGTGTTAAATTCAGATGGGTTACCATGTGTTAATATATCTCCAAGTTCCTCGTCTTCTGGTCTATCAACATCTTCACGTCCCTGATTTCTTCGTTCCGATCTAATCCAATCTCTGAAACATACTTAAAACTTCCAAAGCATTGCTTCCCAATGAGTGACGGGTGTCTCCAAGTTGTTGTCTTGCTTGACTAAATGCACTCTCTGATGCCACCATCCCAACGGTGAAAATTCCTTTGTGCGAGGCTCTTTTTGCTTTTGCAAGTAGAATTGAAGTTCATCAATGTTCCTGCTATTGGTTTGAGTGGTAGGAAATGTAGACCAAATATTAAAACCATTAAGACCTTCATCATCATCCATAGTAGTAGAAGTGGTACAATGCGTAGTGGGATTAACATTGCCTACATTAAGAGCAGCATCATCAACTATATTTTTATAATAATTATATAATTGTTGTAAATAATCATTTAGCTTGTTCATACAACAATATATATTTGGGGTTTCAGTTGGTCCAATCTCCATATAAGTATATAAAGCATTGATTAATTGGTGACAATCAGACATCTTAATAGAATGATTTAAAACAGCACCAATTTAGTAAATCGGAGGAATTGAAAAGAAATATTTTTTAAATTTTGCTTGCATTTTTTCAACAACATCCTTATATTTTTCTTTCTTCTTAAATTTAGAGAGTAGAAAAAAAATTTCAGCTATATGTACTAAAGCCATAGTAACAGTTGGGTAATATGCTCAAGAAAACTCAACAGTAGCTGTATAAAATTTATGTAAAAATTTAACAACATCATTAATGGCCTCCCAAGTAGTAGTTGTTAACATACAGTTTGGATCAGTACAATGCGCATTAGCAACTTCAGTTATTGACAATCTATATTTGCAGCAACATTTTAAAAATAAGTATGTATAATTCCATCTAGTAACAATTTCGTCTGGTATGAATCTGGGGTTAAGGTTATGTTCGGTACACTTATTCTTAAATTTCCTAATTCTAGATTGTCTATTATTTCCTTGAATAACACCAACTGCTCTTCTAACATGAGTAATCTCAGTTGAAAATAAATCAAGGCCACTTTTAACAATTAAATTATAAACATGACATGCACACCTAACATGAAAAATTTCGTCAAGTGGTGGTTGCAAATGCAGTCTTAATATTGAAATTGCGGCATTATTGTTAGAAGCATTATCAAAAGATATACATAATACTTTTTTCTTAAGATTATAAAATTCAACAACTTCACAAATAGTAGTACTTTTAAACATAGCAGTATGACTTTGATCTTCATCATATTTAAAAGCGATAATACGTATTTGTATACAATAATTATTATCTATCTAATTACATGTAATTGTCAAATAATCATTTCCATTAACAGCATGGCCAATATCAGAAGTTAGAGAAACTCTACAAGGAAGGTGGTCAAACAAATAACGTATGTATGTTTGATATTGTCCATGAAATCTAAAGATATCAGATCTACAAATACTTACAGGGATAATTTTAAATAAAGGATTATAAATCCTTTGAATATACATAATAAGATATGATGAAGAAGCAAAAGAAAAAGGTAGACAACCTAAAGCAATCATTTTTGCTAACTCCTCACGATCCTTCATTTTATCATATTTCATAAGTCCTCCAATACTAGGGTTTAGAGTTTCTTGATTTTCATCTAAATTAGAGCCCCATTTTATAGGATGAGTAATTCTCATATGTCTACTAATTATCCCAGTCCCCCCTAATTGTCCTCCAGTCTTATGTTTAAAATCATCTTTACAAAGTTTGTACCTAACTCTATCAATATTCTCTATTTCGTCAAAACATTTCCAAACCTTACTTCTTTTTCTCCGATTAGTAGCCGGGGCCACAGGTGGTCTACTAATAGCACCACGACCACCACCCCTGCTACCAACTCCAACACTACTAGGTGTAAGTGGTGTCTCATCTTCAATTTCTAATTCATTATCTTCTATACCGAAATCTTCCTGTAATTGTTCATAATCTATATTATTATCAGATAATGTTTCAGAAACATATGTAGAGTCATTTAAATTACTACCAGATGTTGAAGTAGTACCTCCTTTTCTATTTTTTCGATTACCCCGATTAGCTACCTTATTACAAACTCTTTTTGCAGCATTAAACATATTGTGAAAATTTAACTACTAGCAAAAATTAAATATGAAAATAAAATAGTAAATAAGAGAAAGAGTTGGAGGGAGTGCACCGAATTCAGCAATAAATTGAACACTTGATAATTTTACAACTCCAATGTTACCACGAAGAAACGTCAATTGTTCAAAGTTTGAAGTTCAATTGTTCAATTGTTCAAACTTCAAATAATAAATAATACGATAAATTAAATTCCAAAAAAAATAAGAGCCAAATAGTTGATTGCACTTTAGGTAAAGAATGGGAGAATGATAATTGAGAATATGAGTTTGAGAAATGAGAGATAAGTGAAGAAATGAAGAGGGGTGGGGGTGGGGTGGGGGTGGTTGTATTTATAGTTTTTCAAAGGGCTAAATTAGTAATTACTAAAGGTGCTTTTTTAAAAAATTGCTCAAAAAGGACTATTTTGCAATCAACCTGTTGGGCAACAGCCAAATTGAAGCTAACCGTTGCCAACGATCATATCACATTAAAAAAAAAATAATTCAGATTTATAGCCGTTGAACTGGTCCGGACCGGGCCGGTTAACCGGTTCAACAGTATTTTTTGTTGATCGGGTTTGACTGGTCCGGTTAATCGAATTTTTTTTTAAACGGACCAACCCCCTAACCCATCCCACTCGGTCCCCTAACTACCGGTCCGGGCCTGTCCAGAAACGGATCAACCCGGCCCGTTAAACATGTATAGGTTCAACATAAAACAACTTCATGCTACATTAGTATGAAGTTTTAGCTTCAAGGTGAGAGGAGAGGAGGAGATCTCACGCGATTAATGCGTGATGCAGGTTTTATATCTTTTGTCACGGGTATAATTGTCATATTATTACGGATTTTTTGTCAGCTAACTATCAAATCAATAATTTTTAAAAATAGGGTACATGTTAAATGTGGCACAAATATAGGGTACGGGCTGCAAATCCCCATATGTGTTTAAGTGAGGCACAATAACAATTGGTCTGTGATGGGTAGACACTCTTTATAAATAGAGGCTAACCCCTTTCCATTTCTATTAGAAAACCCTAGCGTATTCTGCCTCTTGAATACGTGGTAAAGGTAAACGTCCCATCAGTCAAGTTTTTCGGGCTGTGAGAGTGCGTAACTAGTGGATCGTGGAAGTTGGTTTCAGACTTAATCAACGTTTGTTATCGCTGCTGAATTTATGGAGTTTAACGGTACGCTTCTTTAGACTCTAACTCAAGATTATGATTTTATATCTGTATAATTGTGTCTTAATCTCTGCTATGGCTGCGATTTAATTATCTTATAGTTGGTATTAGAGCCACGTTAGAGATTAAGATCGTTGTTTAATCCAGTGGCGGACCCATGTGATGGCTAGCGGGTTCAACTGAACCCGTTTCGCCAAAAAATAATATTGTGTATATATATAAATTAGAATTAAAGCTGTGTAAATTTTGTATAAATATTTATTTGAACTCACTTGACAACTACTATTTTACGACTAAAGTTATGTACTTTTAAAATTGAACCCGCTTGCACAAAATTTTGGGCCCGCCGCCGATTTAATCTTGAGTAAGAAATTTGTATTTGTATCTGTTGTCCGGTACTTTGTTGCGGCTGTGCGAAATCTGGTTCAGATTTGTCGAAATAAATTGACCACGCTGTTGGGTCACCGAAAGTAGATTGAATGTTATATCTGTTTGACGTGACGATTGAGTTGTGGTTTGAACATCACCATTTTATCAATTTAACTTTAATTTTAATTTTAAAAAAAATACCTGATTGTTTTGAGTTTGAGGTGAGCGGCGGAGGCTGTTTGTTGGTTCTCAATGTTGCTGCTTGTAATCGTTAAAACCTAGTGTATGTGAGAATCAGTTTGTACATTTCAGCTATTTAGGAAATTATGCTTTCTTGTTCAACCTTTTATTTATTTAATAAATAAGTACAATCCACATGTACAATAAAAAGGTAGAATAATCATGTTAGTGGAGAAGTATGATTTGGATTCCTTAAGCTAAAGTGCTAAACAAAGGTACCTTCAATGTTACTGTAACCAGTGCGGTTCATTTGGATCGGATATTCGAAATCCGAACTAATTCGCTCAATTTCGAATTTCGGATAATCGGATCAGATTCGAATTGGTATAATTGTAATCCGATCCGAAATCCGAAATTATTATGGCATGTATAAATATTAAACTTTAATTTCGGATAATCAGTACTTCATTTACATATTCCTCCAAGTTATTACCTTTACAATGGATTTAGCTATATTGGCACTATAGTACTCTCATAATTGCATAAACATGAATTTTTTTTACTGTATTACCTCTTTTGCAAAGAAAATATACATATGAGTTTGCAACTTTGAGGCATAATAATCCGATCCGAAATCCGAAAATCCGATCCGATCCAAACTTTAAAATCTAATCCGATCCGATATTAATTCGGATCGATTTCAAATTGCATTTTGTAGAATCCAAAATCCGAAATCCGAATCTGAAATGTGCTAAATCCGATCCGATCCGATTCATGCACAACCCTAACTGTAACCTTTGCAATTTGGCTACCAACGAAATACTATGTCTCAATTGCCGGTGCTTTTGATTTTTAAATCACCGAGTGAAATTAATAAATAGAAGAGTTTAAATATATGGGTGGTTTATCACATGTATTAACTTGTATAACTAAGAAACTATGATTAATAAATAGCGTCACCAAAGTGGTCTATTTATTTGGAGTCACTGAAACGTTCTTAATATTATATACATGTGAGATCATTTACTACATGGATTGAGAATTATGATTAATAGATAGTTTCTACCAAAGTGATCTATTTATTTGAGTCATTGAAATATTCTTAATGCACTATGTCTAAATTGTCTTTTACAAGTGTACATTAGTGTTGGAGGTTTACCTTTTGATACTAGTGACGCTAAATTAATTAATGAGAATAGGTATTATGTTTTTCACCTAAAGGAGGTACATAATATCTTGAATTCTCATGTGTATAAATAAGGATAATTTGTTACAAGAGGAGATTTTGTGTCTCTTACCTAAAGGAAGGACACAATCTTTGTCTTGTACTCTTGGATAATATGGGGAGGAGGTTTTGTATCTCTTGCCTAAAGGTGAGGATGCAATGAATGCCTTGAACTCTTTTTGTTTAATAAAGAGGAGACAATTGCATCGTCCACCCAAAGGAGGGGTGCAATAGATGTCTTTAACTCTTTTGATTTATGCATTCATGCACATGGTTTCACTAAATTTTGTGTTGTTTGCTTATACAACTGTTAACAACATGACTACTTAGTTGATCATTGAAACTTTGACTAGTAGCAACTACAAGAAGTGGAAACAGGATGTTGAAATAATGTTAGGTCTGATGGACCTGAACTTTGCATTGACTGAACAGAAACCTGTTGAAAGTTGAAACTACAACTACTAGTATTGTTGATGAAAAGGCTAAGTATGAGAAATGGATGAAGGCTAACAAATTAAGCCTTATGATCATGAAGAGATCCATTTCTGATCACATAGAAGGTGCAATTAAGGATAATGGAAATGCAAAGGATTTCTTGAGTGCCATTGGACAGAAATTCCCAGAATCAGACAAAGCTGAGATAGGTATCCTAATTGATTCCCTATCTACCATAAAGTATGACCTTGTAGGTAGTGTCAGTGATCATATTATGAAATTGGTTAATATTGCTACCAAACTAAATAATTTAGTTATAATCATTACCGATGACTTTCTTGTTCACCAATTCCTAAGATCCTTTCCCGAGCAGTTTAACTAGCTTAAGACAACCTATAATGCACAAAAAGATAAGTGGAGTGTTGATGAACTTATTACTATTTGTGTGGTAGAGAAAGGGAGGATCCAAAAGGAGAAAGTTGAGGGCGTAGTGGACCTTGTTAGTTCGTCTAGATCAGGTGATTATCCCTCTTATAAAAGAAAATGTGGACCCAAATTTCATAAAAAGAAACATCGTCAGTCTCATCATCCATATGGTAATAGTGGTCATACTAATATGCTTGGTGTTAACTAAGGTCAGTCTCATAATCCTCTTGGTCCTCAAGCTGTAATTAAGAAATAAATAAAGTGTTGGGATTGCAAACAAGTAGGTCATAAGAAAGTTGGTTGTCATCTGAAAAATAAACCAAGTAATCTTTTGACTTTTGTCTGCTTTGAAACTAGTTTTGTTCATGTTCCTTTAAATTCCTGATAGTTCGTTGCTAAGGTACCAAACCTCCCATCTGATTGTAGTATTAAAAATGTTAGAAATGAAGTAGTGATCCCATCTGATTGTAGTATTGAAATTGTTAGAAATGAAGTAGTGATCCCATCTGATTGTAGTATTGAAATTGTTAGAAATGAAGTAGTGTGTAACTAACACATTAGTTGCCACCTAATGAAAATTGACTAAGAGTCACTTCTCCAAGAGGTGGCTTGCTGCCACGTGGGAGTGGGGGTAGGAGTGGGAAATTTAATCTTTATCCACTTATTAGGTAGTTAGGTAATATCCCGATACCCGGTAATTAACCAATTACCCGCATAATTGAGAATTGTCTCAAATTACTTAAAATTCGATCTATTTTTGATACAATTTATACATCATCCTATCATGGTCATATTGTACCTTGTATGGTGCTAGTCCATAAATATCGAGTATTATAGCTCGGACCGTATATTATCCCTAATCGGTAACCTTCAATGAAACTCATTTTCTTTAATTCGTGTACCCCTTATCCTTCATGGCACTTACTTATCGCTTGTTATAAATAGCATAAATATGCTAACTTCAAGATAATCTCATCCCCGAGTCTATGTCAATTAATTGAAGACGAAACTTTAACGTACGAGAAACGCGAGATGTAACAGTTTTCTTCATATCTTTTTGTATAGAGCTCCGTTTAAGTGATCCAAGACTTTCTGGAAATCTATTTCATAGGTCTATAACTCTTATTCAGGAACCAAAATCTAGTTTTGCCTGTATTTACCCAAAAAGGAATCATAAAGTACAGGGCAGGTGCTGCCCATATTTCTAGTTTTAAAAATATTTTTTGTAGTACTGTTAGTAATTTTAGCATAACTGTTTATAAGAAACTGATATTGGGGTGATTCAAGATGTTCTGAAATGATAAGACATATATCTACAACTGTAATGATAGACCATACAGTCTAGTTTGTCATTTATCATCTTCAAAACTGAGTCACAACACAAGACAGTGATACTGTCCAGAATTTATGTTTCAAAAATTTTGGGTAATTTGCACCAATATCATGTTTAATTTGACATGTTAAATCACTGAAATTATATAGATTTTTGATTATGTATTTAAGGTATATATACCCTTGTAAATTCTAAGGGGAAGTGTTTGAGAAAGTGGAAGGATTTGGTTTGTCTATGGCGTAGACGATTCGAACGTCCTCAAGTTGTGGTTAAACTGTTTTGTGGTAAAACACCAAGGTTTGTGTATAAACTTTATACTATTTTTACTTGCTAGAATATTTTGAAATAACCTGATATTTTGTTTTTCTTGTCTTCAATTTATATCGTTGTATTCGTGTTATATCAAGTATTGTAAGATATTCGCTAAATCGCCCACTCGTACGGACTTGCTTGATCATTTTGCATTTTTGTTGGGACTTTGTCCTTCCTGTGGAAGTGACTTTGTCACTCATCTTGGCATGATTCTTGATTTGGATCTTTTTCCATCTTGACTTTGGATTTGTAGTTCGTCTTAAATTATGGAACTTGTTCGTGTTAAGTACGAACTAGGAAGCCATTTTTAATATGGTTCTTGATTCTCTTGACTATTGGGTTTTGACCCTACTTGATTTGGGGCTTTGGTCCATCTTGATATCTGATTATACTTAGTGTGATGGCATGACATACATATTGGGCGAAAAATAGATATTTGGCGAAAAATGGATACTTGGATTGATAGTATACGCTTTCTTGACTCTTGAACATTGTTATTGATATTTGGAAACACTTCATGGTTTGATATTTGATACTTTTGATATATTTGTTCACTTATTTTAAATTATGTTAAAGTTGAGCTACCTATGACTGAAAAGGGGAATTGGAGAATTTAATGGCTCCAAGCCCAAAGTTTATACACCACTAAACTTTATGCTTAGCGATAGTTGTTTTCTATCGTATGTAATATACAAGATGAAATTTGAAGATGGCCTTATGAAGTAGTCTTTTTGGGAGCACTTATAGAGATCACATTTGCATATGCACCATGTTTTTGTATAGTTTTGGGACATGTACATGATATATATGTCACACTTATGTATGTTATTTGGAGGCTTGTTGGATCTTAAGACCAAAATCTTGTAACTTGAATTTGGTAACTTATTTTACTATTTTAGGGTGTGTTAATAACTCAAGTCTTGTAATAGGCTGAATTTACACTTTGTCTTGTAAATATGTACAAAGGAGAAAACTAGTTTTCCTTTTTATACCCGATAGTTTAAAATTTATGTACAATACAAACTTGCAGTGATGTTGAATGAAAGTATAATTTTGTTAGGAAGTTGCTTTAACGTGTTGATTATTCAAGAAGAGTTATATCACCTTATGTTGATATTTTGACATTGTATTTCATTTAAAAAAAAATAAAATTATGAAGGGTATTTTTAAAAATAAAAATATTGCACTTTGGACCTCATGGCATGAGCCTATTTTCACTACTAAATTAATTTGAATATTTTTTAATTAATATCTTCTTAATGTTGTAAGTAGTATATTAGATTTGTTTCATAAGTAGATCTGTCTTGAAAACTCCCTTTGAACTATGGACAACCCGAAAATCTAGCTTGAATCATTTTCACATTTGGGGATGTCCAGCTGAAGTTCATATTTATTCGCCCACAAAAAAGAAAACTGATCCTAAAACTACCAGTTGTTTCTTTATATGCTATCTTGATCACTCTAAAGGTTTTAGGTTTTTCTGTCCTGGGCATGGCATTAGAATCATTGAGTCTATTAATGCAAAATTTCTTGAGCATAGTGTTTGTGATTGTGATTGTGATTGTGGAAAGGAAATTGTATTGAAAGAGAAGGAAGTCATTGTCCCTTTACCTGTTGTACATAAAAAGGCGGTAAACCAACCTATTCATGTGGGGGAGAATCAAGGGAACAATTACGCTGATCTCATGGTCCCTGAGCAAAACGAACACAATGAACCACTCCGTAGGTCACAATGAGAAAGAAGATCTGCTATCTCTAATGATTTTATCGTATATGTGACTGAAAATCTTAGTGATTGTAGCGACCGGGATGATCGTTTTGAGTGTATTAGCCCCGACCCCCTATTTATTACTTTCTTTGTGTTATATTGTGGCTACATGACTTGTTGGGAGGTTTGGTTTTTGGTTCCGGAGTGAAATGGGACACATAGTCCCTAGATTGGAAGTTTAAGTCGTAGGAGTTTACCGTAGTTTGACTTGAGTGAAAACAACTCTGGAATGAAGTTTTGTCAGTTCCAATAGCTCTGTATGGTGATTTTGGTCCTATGAGCGTGTCCGAATGTTGATTTGGAGGTTCGTAGGTCATTTCGGCGTAAATTGGCGAAAGTTGAAAGATTTTTGGAAAGTTTGACTTATAGTGGACTTTTTGATATCGGGGTCGGACTTCCATTACAGAAGTTGGAATAGGTTCATAATATCGTTTAGCACTTGTATGCAAAATTTGAGGTCAATCGGACGTGCTTTGATAAGTTTCGGCATCGGATGTGAAAGTTAGAAGTTCAAAAGTTCATTAGGCTTGAATCGATGCACAATTCATGGTTTTAGCGTTATTTGATGTGATTTGAAGGCTCGACTAAGTTTGTATGATATTCTAGGACTTGTTGGTATTTTTAGTTGAGGTCCCAAGGGCCTCGGGTGTGATTCATATCGTGATCGGATCACATTTTGGACTTGTGCAATTGCTGAAGCTCCCAGCTTCTAGTGTCATCGCACCTGCAGTGGGATTGGCCGTAGGTGCTGACTCGTATTAGTGAGCTTTGATTGGCAGATGCGAATCTGGCCTTGCCCAGCAGTGGTCGCAGAAGTGGGAAAATTATCCATAGAGGCTCCTTCGCTTCTGCGATGGCAGGTGCGAAAGTAGTCGCAGGTGCGACATTGCATCCGCAGAAGCGAAACCCCTAGACTTAAGTGTTTTCCACACCTGTGATGGTTTTTTTGCAGGTGCGATGTCACATAAGCGCTTTTTGGGCCGCAGATGCGGAAAGTGCTGGGCAGAGAGGTTATAATTGAGGGTTCCATGATTTTCTTCATTTTGAACGTTTCAAGCTCAGGATTAGGCAATTTTTGAGAGGAATTGCGAAGGGATTCTTGAGGTAAGTCACTTGTGGTTATTTTTACTCAATAAGTATGTTTCCTCATTGATTTTTCCACCTAGATTGTGTGGTTTTGAGGTGTAATTTTGGAGTTTGAGGCTAGGGATTTGGAGAGATTAAATTGGGGATTTGAGTGACGGTTTAGTGTCGGATTTTGATAAATTCGGTATGGTTGGACTCGTGGTTGAATGGGCTTCCGGATTGTTTTGACTTTTGTTGGGTTCCGAGACGGGGTCTCGGGTCGACTTTGTGGAGTGATTTTTCAATTCTTAGCTAAAATAAATATTTCATTATTTAAACTAGTTTCCTGTAGTTGTATTTATAGTATGAAATTATTTTGGCTATATTCGAGTCGTTCGGAGTTGGAAAATCGAGGGAAAGGCCTTCTAATTGATTGATTGAGCGCGGTTTGAGGTAAGTGACTTATCTAACCTTGTGTAGGGGAAATTCCTCTTAGAATTTGATAGTTTGGTGATAATTTGTGATATGTGAAGGCTGTGTACGCAAGGTGACGAGTGCGTACACGAGCTAAATATTAAAATTCTGATTTTTGCTACGTAGTTCCTTTTCATGCCTTAATTGAGTTACTTTAGCACGTTATAGTCATCATGTTTAGCCTAATTTCACATGTCTACCTGTCTTATCTCCTATTTGTAACTTGTATCACATGTTTAGTTGAATTACTTGCTCTTCTTGATTTCCGTATTCATTACTTAACTATGGAAATTCTTTCCTTGAAATTGCTATCCTTGGAATATTGTTTATTCAGTTGTTGTGTTTGGCTTTCGTGTTATTGTTAAGGTGATTGTTTGGTTGTTTGCACGAGATTTCTGTCATGTTGTTGTTATTATTGCACGAGGTTTCTGCCGTGCAGTTGTTATTGTTTGCATGAGGTTTCTGTCATGCGGTTATTATTGTTGCACGAGGTTTCTACTGTGCCGTTGTGATTATTGATACACATACGGTGGTATAAGGTACATGTGTTGAAACGCATGCGGTGAGATAAGGTGGGCTTGATACGCGTGGCTAGTAGGGGAACTACTAGAAGCCATGTGGTGTGGTAAGGTGAGCTAAAATGCGGGTTGCTATTTCGGAAAAATAATTTTCAAAGACCAAATATAAAGGCTCCCGCGGTGATATAAGGAAAGACTGTGAGATATTTTACTTTTGGGACTATGAGGTGGTACCTCGGGAGTTCCCCTGTTGATTTCATCTATTTGCTGTATTGTTTGTTGTTGCTTTCCTTAACTTGTAAGATTCTTGCTTCCTTTCGTGTTGTATTTGTCTTTTTTTCTTCCTTTCGTGCTGTTACCTTTCGTAAATTCTTATTGTTTCACTTCTCTGTCGTTTTATCATATCATTATATCTTCTGCCTTGTTTCTTATTATTTTCAGTAGGTCCCTGACTTGACCTCGTCACTACTCTATCGAGGTTAGGCTTGGCACTTACTGGGTACCGTTGTGGTGTACTCATACTATGTTTCTGCACATGTTTTGTGCAGATCTAGGTACATCTTATCAGCCTCGGTGTTAGTGTGTGGAGTGACTTGCTTATCAAAGACTTCAAGGTACACCTGCCCACGTCCGCAGGCCTCAGAGTCCCCTTCTATCCCGTTCTTTTCTTATTTCTTTACATTTTGATAGACAATGATGTATAAGATTGTTCGGTACTGTATCTAGAGCTTGTGACTTATATCTTACCAGGTTTTGGGATTGTACGTATGGAGTTTTGGTAGATTCTATTTATTAAAATGTTGGGAAGTTCCAGTTTTAATCTCTTATTTAATGTTTCTGCATATTGTTAGGCTTACCTAGTCTTAGAGACTATATGCCGTCACGATATCCTATAGAGGAAATTTGGGGTCGTGACAGTGATACTGTTGAGTTGACTGGTCTTTTATCATATGCTCAAGTTATTTCCTCTCCATATGTTGATAAATGAGGTGAGGCAATGGAAGACGAAATGCGCTCCAAGAAACACAATAGAGTGTGGGAGTTAGTTGAATTGCTTATAGGTTTTAAGCCTATTGGTTGCAAATGGGTGTTTAAAACTAAAAGAGATTCCAAGGGAAATATAGACCATTATAAAGCAAGGTTGGTTGCTAAGGGTTACACTCAGAAAGAAGGTATTGATTATGAAGAAATATTTTCTCCTATTTCATCTAAGGATGCATTTATAGTCGTGATGGCTCTTGTGGCTCATTTTGATTTAGAGTTGCACCAGATGGATTTTAAAACTGCTTTCCAAAATGGGAGTGTGCTTGAAGAAGTTTACATGGTTCAACCTGAAGGGTTTAAAGAAGCTGGTAAAGAAAATCTAGTGTGCAAGCTTAGCAAATCCATATATAGGCTTAAACAAGCCTCCAGGCAGTGGTACATGAAATTCGATGAAATTATTACAAAATTTGGATTTGTGGAAAATAAGCTTGATGAATGTGTTTAACTCAAAATAGCTAATGCCAATTTTATTATTATGGTTCTCTATGTTGATGACATTCTCCTTGCCACAAATCATTTGGGCTTGATGAATGAGACCAAGCAATTTTTTCTAGGTTTTTAAATATGAATGATCTTAGAGAAGCCTCTTTTGTTCCTGGGATAGAAATTAAAAGAGATAGGTCACGTGGTTTGTTGGGTTTACCACAACATTCTTATATTGAAAGTGTTCTTAAAACTTTCAATATGCAAGACTGTAGACCTGGTATTGCACCTGTTGTAAAAGGGGACAAACTTAATAAGGATCAATGTCTGATAAATGATGTTGAAAAGAGAACTATGAAAGATGTGCCATATGAAAGTGTTGTTGGCTGCTTGATGTATATACAGGTTTGTACAAGGCCTGATATATCATTTGTTATTAATATGTTGGGAAGATTTTCTTCTAATCCTGGGTAGGCACATTGGGTGGCTGCAAAGAAAGTGATGAGATATCTATAACGTACCAAAAACTTAATGCTTGTGTACAAAAAGGTTGATGATCTAGACCTGCTGGTATATTCAGATTCTAATTTTGCAGGTTGTCAAGACACTATGAAATCAACTTCTCGGTATATTTTTATGTTGGCTGGGGGAGCCGTTTCTTGGAAAAGTGATAAACAAAGTATCACTGCTACATCCACAATGGAAGCTGAGTTTATTGCTTGTTTTGAGACTGCTTTTGTCATGCCCCGAACCTGGACCTAGACGTAACATGACACTCGGTGCCTGACTATATGTGACTAAGCGAACCAACTGGCTGACTGAATCAACATGTGATATCATAACATACTAAATGCTGAAAATAAACTAACACACGCTGATATACTGAAAGTCTGAATGATATAAATCAAGTGCGAAAATACTAACATAAGTCTGAAACGTATCTGTAGCCAACATTGCTTAACATGAAAAGCTTGTGACTCTGTCTAACTGTTACTTTAGTCTATGAAGCCTCTAATGAAGTACTGAAACACTGACTGTCTATAAATACTTAAAGATTCTAAAGTACTGATAATGCCCCGAAAGAACTGGGGCTCACCAAATAGATAGTACGAGAATCATAACCCTCTGAATCGTCAACCTGTAAATCATTGCCTGATGCAGGCCCCGGGCAAAAGGGACGTCAGTATATTTAAATTGCACTGGTATGTAAAGCAACTGAAAAAAAGATCTGTAAATGATAAAACTGAAACTGAGCTGATAATAGAGAACTGATAACTGAAATGATAATTGCTGAAACTAAAATTGCATTGATAACTGATAACTAGTAACTGAAATGATAACTGATAACTGAACAAAGGAAGAAAGGATATGAATACTCCCTTCTCTGAATGATGAACAACTTGTTTATCTGAATAAACTACGGCCTCGGGCCCAATATATATGTGCATAAGCTACTGCCTCAAGCCCAAGTATATGTATACATAACGATGGCCTTAGGCTCAAAAAAATACATAAAGCATAAACTACGGCCTCAGACCCAAATATACATAAAGCATAAACTACGGCCTCAGGCCCAAGTATGCATAAAGCATATAAACTATAGCCTCAGGCCCAATACAGGTGTTCAACATTCAGGGATTTAAATTCAGGAACTGAGAATCATACTGTAATATGTGATGCTAAAATACTGAATCATATTGAGTTACATGATACAGGAATACTGAATAGGACTAGACTAAGACATGTATTCTTGAACTGATTATGAAAACTGAAACTTCAATTGTTTATGACATGCTGAGTAATCTAGACTGAAACTCATGGGCATCAAACCCAAGTCTATATTGATTACGTACTGAGCTCACAATGTTCAGAATGAAAGTCATGAACGAGTTGTGAAGCTCGATAATAGAAGTTCTGCAACAATTTAAGGAACTAGGCTTAACTATATTTCTGAGATAATTTGTAACGTCGTAAAAGAAACGTAGTGCAGGGAGAATTATTAACATTCCCAAACATAGAGAGTTAGCCTCACATACCTTAACTTCCTTCTCTTGAGCGTAAAACAACATTGACTAACCCTTTCATCTTTAATCTATATCAATACAAGTCAAAGGGATTCCATATTAGCAATAATACTCATGTTTTGGCCACTTAGGAATTTTATCAAACACTTGGTGGGTATAAAGCTTCATTGCCCTCATTAATGGTGTTTCTACACCCAACAATCCATTCTCTTTCTCCTAGATAAATTCTAAAATCTCAAATTGTTATAATCAATATCATTCTTCATCACCCATAAGATAAACAACACCCTTGACCAATAATCAATAATCAACAACCCAAACCTATAATCGTTCGTGCTTTTCTATCAAATCCATCAACTCATATCTCATTAGCTTAGAGTCTATAATCAAGTAGAGGGTGAAGATATTATCTTTTTGATGTTCAATCCTCTTGAATTCGAGTTCTAGGGTTTCGTCTCTCAAAATTGATGTCTCAATTAAATATCTAATGATTTGAAGGGTTTACCCATGTTAATAAGGTGTTGAAGAATTGAAATTAACTTAGAATCACCATTAGAACTTACCTTGGATGAGGAGGGACCTTTGAAGAGTAAGGTTCTTGAGAGATTTCCTTTCTCAAGCAAGTTTTTGTGTTTTGGGGTGTGGGGGACGAAGTGGGGCTTTTAAAATGACTCCCGGGGTGCTCTCCCGCACATCTGAAGGCCCAAACAGGCAATTGGATGTGCATCAGGGCAGTAGCACTGCCATAAGTGCACGGCCATGCAGAACCATCTAGGCGCACACCTGGTCCAGTAAAATGCACATAACTATTTGCACAGAGATCTGTTCGGGCTCCACTATATATAGTTGGAAAGATAATTCAAAGTTCTACAACTTTTATGTTTTATGTCTTCCCAAGTTTCCAACGAAAGTTTACTAAACCCTTCTAGAATACAGTTCTTCCATAGACTTAGTCGATTTTATTGAATCTTATGTACCTCACTCTCCGTCTTGATTCCAAAACAACTATTTTCACCCATACTCATCCCGATAGGACTTCATATGTCTAAGATGTCACAGTAATACTCATTTAACACATCCACACCTAGTCTAAATTTACGGAGTGTTACATTATCCCTCCTCCCCCCCTCCCCCCCATGGGATCATTCGTCCTCGAATGATTGTTCTGACTGTAACTACGACTAACTCTGGACCTTAAACGGGTCTGGTGGAAACATGTACTTTCATGAACACTTGCATGCTAAACTATATGAATACATGATTATTGAACTGCTGAGATACTGAACTGAATAACTACTGCATTGAGTGAATATTGAGCTGACTGAATACTGAAAGACATGGAGATTATAATATAAGGTCTAAATGAAATGTTAGGTACCTTAAATATTTCTCTGAAACACCCTTCAGCTATCATAGCATATCACAAGCCTCACAGGGCATCATAATGCGCATAACATGAAACATATTCGTGAATACTGGTTTGTCATGGATACATGAATACTGAACTAACATGGATATAAGATTATTGAATTGGCACAAATATTTGAGTACTGAATTGACATCAATATCTGAGTACTAAGCTGGCATGAATGTTTGAGTACTGGACTGGAATGAGTATCTAAGTACTGAAAACTTGAATGTCATAACATGACACATGAAGTACTGGGTGTATAACCTCTAATTCTGGTGGCAACTCCAACTCGTAAGCTGTTTGTCCGATCTTTTGTAGGATCATATACGACATGATATATCTGGGATCGAGCTTTCCTTTCTTCCCAAATCTTATAACACCTTTCAAATGCCAAACTTTTAGAAACACCCAATCATTAACTTGAAACTTTAGGTCTCTATGTCGCACGTCTGAATAGGACTTTTGGAGACTATGTGCCGTTTTCGAATGCTCTTGAATCAAATTCACTTTCTCCACAGCCTAATAGACCAAATTTGGACCTAAAAACTCTGTTTTAACCAATTGGCGATCTACACCTTCGCCCATACAGAGTCTCGTACGGTGCCATCTTGATACTACAATGGAAACTGTTATTATGAGCAAACTCAATGAATGGTATGTGATCATCCCAATTACCTTTAACATCAAGGACATATCCTCAAGTGTCTGAATAATGCGCTCTGCCTGTCCATCTTTCTGAGGATGAAAAACTTATGCCTAATCCTTTTTGAAATAACTTCTAAAAGTTCGATGTAAACTGAGCACCACAATATAAAACTATGGACAACGGAGACCCATGCACTCTGACAATTTCCTGAATATATAACTTGGCATAATCTTCTGCTAAATTTGTGGTCTTTACTGGTAAGAAGTGCGCTGACTTGGTAAGTCGATCTATAATTAATCAATCAAATCATGATTCCAAAATAAGCGAGACAATCTTGTTATAAAGTCCATATTTACCATCTCCACTCAAGAATATCTGTAAAATGTGGTAAAATACTTGGTTTTCTGCTTCTCGACTTTCATTTGTTGAAAATTCGGGCATTTGGCCACAAAGTTTGCGACATTCTTTTTTATGTCGTTCCATCAATGAATCTCCTTAAGATCATGATACATATTTTTGGAACCTGGGTGAATAGAATACCTGGAATTGTGGGCTTCTGACATAATTCGCTCTCTAAGCCCATCTGCATCTGGAACATACAGTCCGTCTTGGTGCCTCAAAGTACCATCATCTCCCCCTTGTTCAAAGTCCATCATCTTATGCTTGTGTATCCCCTATTTTAGTTGCAACAAGTAGGGTCATCAAACTATTTCTCCTTCACTTCGGCTGCTAAGAAGGATTAAGTCCCTTTTCTGGACAATAAGTCCACCATCTTCGGTGTCCGAAAGTCGAAATCTTCGCTTGGCTAAGTGGTGAACTTCTTTTACCATAGTTCTCTTGTCTGCCTCAATCATGAGCTATACTTCTCGTACTTAATTTTTTTTAAGGTACTTCCTGAAAACACTTATAGTATTGTTGCGAGCTAAGTCTTTGATCAGTACTCTGAAATTAGAGTCTCGCACAATGGCACTACCCTCGTGATACATAATTGGGCATGATTTTATAGTTTTTATATCTCATGATAACTATGTGGGTTTCAAATCTCCAACTAGACTTACTAACAATTATCACATCTCCCCCTTATACCGAAGGTTAAGGTCTTGTACTATCGGATCATTTTCTTTTGTTAGAATCTGAACAACTTTCCTTATCTTCTACAATTCCTTGCACTTTATGTAATTGACGACTCATATTCCGACTTACTTCTGAGCAATATTTCTTACTAGGAAAAACTAAATTACTTACATAAATAGAAAGCTAATGTATTCACAACTATCATATACAATTTTAACGATTTAACTCTGCTCACTCTGTCAATCTTGGGGAAACCTCTTTTCGATAACTCTTAAAGGTTATTCTTATGTAGTTTGCATTCTTAGTGCTAGCTGATTTCTTTTCCTTCCACTGTCACTGTACTTCGGATTTAACTTAAAATCTTTGGGTTATAACAAACATTTCTGACTCCTAGGTTTTTCCCTTAGGCTCTTTTCTGTTCAAAACTATAGTGATGAATTCTACACCCGCTGCGATTAAATTCTTAACCTGTTACACCATGGGGTCTAACATATGAACTATCATCATCTAACCTGTGGCTCCATTTACAAGAATTAAAAATGAAATTATTTCATGAGGTAAAACACATATGGATACATTACAATACATAAACTTCTCCTTCAGAGTATACCATGATTTGATAAATCACTTCATGCACTGTCCGGTGAGTCTTGGGTCTTAATTCAGACCTAAAATATGCGAAGCTTTTGCTATAATTAATGTTACTTACATTTTCTTTTATCACCCGTAGGCATCATTGTATACTCACAAGTCACCTTTATTTGGATACATTGAAAATTGGAGATCTGGTAACTGAATAACTGAATACTAGCATACTAAATAACCATAAACCTGCTAATCGAAAGACTGTACAGCTGGTAACTGAGGTAAACTGGTAACCATAAAACATGATATCTTCTTTTGTACTTTCTGATAATGTTATGCTCTAATTTGTACTACTATCCATTGCATCCTTTTAAGTCTCATTTGTTATCAACCTATATTCCAAGATTATACCCCAATGGGCAATCATCTCTCTAGGACCTTGGGTTTTTTTTTCTGCCCGTCGCTTGGGCATTCGATACGTCTGGAATTCGATAGGAAGAGAAGGTTACCTATTGCTTTAAGCTTCATGACACGACTAGAGTAGAAAAAAATGAGACAATCCTGAATGTCTTGGTAGTTAACCGTTTATATGTGTGGCCATCACACACATATAAAGGAAACTCCACTAGACACGGCTTCATAGACTCCCTAGGACACTTGAACCTTGTGCTCTGATACCAAGCTTTGTCATACACCGAACCTGGGCCTGGACGTAACACGACACCCGGTGCCTAACTACATGTGACCGAGCGAACTAACTGGCTGGCTGAATCAACATGTGATATCATAACATACTGAATAAAGAAAATAAACTAACACATACTGATATACTGAAAGTCTTAGTGATATAAATCCAGTGCGAAAATAATAACATAAGTCTGAAACGTATATGTAGCCAACATTGCTTAACATAAAAAGCCTGTGACTCTATCTAATTGTTACTCTAGTCTATGAAGCCTCTAATGAAGTACTGAAACACTGAATGTCTGTAAATACTGAAAGACTCTAAAGTAATGATAATGCCCTGAAAGAACTAGGTGTAAGGCCTGTAAAATTTTGCCAAGGAATTTAAGGTTTTGTGGTGCCGATGTAGGCTAATGGGTTTGAGGATTGTAGAAAACGAGCCACGGTACGAACTTTTTGGGTTGAAGAATGCACTGAAGTGTTGATGGAAATGTTTAGCAGAAGAAGGCGATTCTGCGGTCAATTTTGCGATCGCTGAACTGTTTTGCGGACCGATAAGCATCACAGAGTGGAACACAAAATGGGCAATTTTTGAAAAACAATTCTGCTAGCCACATAATGGTTCTGCTGGCCGCAAAACCATTCTGCTGGCCGCAAAACCGTTCTGCTGGCCGCATAATCATTATGTTGGCCGCATAAAAATTCTGCTGCCCATATATCCATTCTGCTGGCCACATAATCTATTCTACTGCCCACATAACAATTCTGCTACCACATAATTGCACCACATAATTGACTTCGGGGGTCATTTTTGGAAATTTTCTTATCCGACCCTATTTTGATATAAGGCCTTAGGGGGTCATTTTGAAGGCAAAAATATGATATTTTTATAGAGAAGTGGGAGTGTTCTAGAGAGAGAGGAGGAAACCCTAAGCTAATTGTTCATCAATCTCTGCTCAAGACTTAGAGAATTCAGAAGGAAAACTGAAAAGGTCTTCATCTAAGAGGTAAAATTCTAACCCTAGTCTTCAATTTTGAGTTTGGGCAGAAGATGGGAGATTAGGAGTGCGATTCTTGGGTATGAGAGTTATTATTTAAGCATGCATGTAAATATAAGCATGGTGGGAAGGTAATTGAGCTAATATGAGTAAACTCTTGGTATTGAATGGTTTATGGAGTGAAGAAAATCTTGTAGAAGAACCTTATGGTCAAGTTTGCACATCTAGTGTTTGATAAAATGCCCAAATGAGCTGAAACCGTGAATATCTTTCTAATTTATGTTCAATTCTGTTATGTCTCAAAATAGATTGGGATTGCTAGGATTTCCAGAACATTGTAGTAACTTAAGGAAAGCTCAAGCAAGGTATGTTGGCTAAACTACTCTCTTAGAATTGAATTCCATGATGTTCCCGTAAGTTTCAAGTATGGTTAGCTCAAGTTCCTTATTCCTGTGTTCCGAGTTGTTCCCAATTAATTCGATTATCTCGAGTAAGCAAAGTGTCGAGAATTATATATTCAAAATGTGTTCCGAATATTCCTATCACATTATGTTATCCTTTGGGAATGTGTTCAAGAATGATATGTGTATTAAAATGTTATGGCTTTGAGTCGTGTTTCAAATGAAAGTCCATTATGCTTAACTTGGAAAGAATACTCCATGCGTCTAAAACTTCTATTGCTCATATGTGTACTTAAGGCCTTGATTTCGAATGCTCATATTATTGATAATCTATAAAGATGCTTGAAAGTGAAAGAAGTGAGTTAGAGATATAAAGTGTGGCCACCGTGCCAAGAATGAAAGTTATACTTGTGGCCAATGGTGCCATAAATGAAATGATATGATAAAGGTTAAGAAATGAGCCTTGATTCAACTGTTCCAAATTGACTTCGAAAATAGATTTGCCTAAAAGTTTATGTACTCAAGTCGTGCCCAAATGTGGTTGTTTCAACTAATGATATGCTTTGTAAGTATTTCTAACGTGTTTTGAGCTCTTATATATTCATGAGTTGAAATTGTGTATTGCCCTTTTGGGGAAAAGTATTTCAAGAATAAATGATGTGTTACTTGTTTATGATTTTAACTTGTGCTTCGATTGCCAATCATTTTACTCAATTTCTTGGAAAGAAATCCATTGTGTTTAAAGTCTTCATTACTAATAAACCTAAATTTGTGATTTTTGGAGTATTCTATTTGTTGATATTTATGATGATGATCCATGAAAGGAAAAAATTTAAAGTGTGGAATGTGAAATACGGTCATTCTGCCATGAATGAAGAATCATATGTATGGCCAAGAGAGCCAATAAAATAATGATGTTGTAAGTGGTTGAAAGTGCCAATAAGACTATAAATGGTGTGAAAGGTTATGAGGTAAATGCAATTGTATTTCTGTTTCCCTTGTATTAAAATCAAAAATGTTTTTTTTCGGGAGTATCGTTAGTCACCGAGGAAGGATAGGTTGACATAACCTAACCCGGGAATAAACCTCCACTCGCATAGATTGGGGTGAGGCGGCAGGGCCGCTTTGTGTAGAGATTGTGATTGTGAATACACCTCCACCCACATATATTGGGGTGAGGTGGCATGGCCGCTTTGTGTAGGGGTTGTGATTGTGAATACACCTCCACCCGCATACATTGGGGTGAGACGACAAGGCCGCTTTGTGTATGGATTGTGATTGTGAATACACCTCCACCCGCACACATTGGGGTAAGGCGGCAGAGCCGCTTTGTGTAGATAGTTTGGTATTGAAATTACACCTCCAACCGCACACATTGGAGTGAGATGGCAGGGTTGCTTGTGTAGAGAATGTGGTATTGAAATTACACCTCCACCCGCACACATTGGGGTAAGGCGGCGGGGCCGCTTTGTGTAGAGGTTGTTACAAGGGATCTCCCAACCAAAAATCATGTTACTATCGTGTTTTGAAAATTGTTATATTTTAACTTGGCATTTGGATATCATTGATAGTTTCTTGCTATATCCATGGCTTTTTTTTTTCTTATATTGGCATTCTATTTTGAAAGAGGACATTTAGCTTTACATACTAGTACTATTCCACATGTACTAACGTTCATTTTGCCGGGGGCGCTGCATCTTCAATGGATGTAGGTGGTTCATCAGCGGGCAACTTTAGTCCTCGTTAGCAGTCACTATCTATTCAACAGGTTTTTGGTGAGCCCTACTCTGTTCCGGGCTTTATGTCATTTGACGTTGTATTTTGTGCTTTAAGGTATAGCCGGGGACTTATCGCCGACACTTACATTCTTCACTTCTGTTGTACTTAGAGGCTCCGTAGACAGGTTGTGGGTGGTGTTTTATGCTGGGAATTAAACTAGTAAGTATTGGTATCTGGGGAAAACATATTTTTCATAATATCTATAAACTTGTAATATTTTGGAAATCATAAACGAATATCCTTTAGAAATGGAAAAAATTGTGGAACACTTGACTCTTCTCATGTCTATCACTTGTACTGATTCTTATGTAGTTAATGTGCAAGGTTGGGTAGAAGACATCTAGTTTGCTTGCTTAACCAGGATATCACGGTTGAGCGCCGGTCGCGCTCCCCGAGGTCAAGGCGTGACAAACTTGGTATCAGAGCCTAAGGTTTTAAAGTGTCCTAAGATGTCTCCGAGCACATAACATAGAAATCACACTTGGAAAGGGTGGACAATTAGCTAGAGAAGCGGATGAGATAGGAGCAGAGTCGTGAAAAGAGCTAAAAGCATTCTCTACATACGAAAGCACCAAGTACATTTGCTTATGAAAAAAGAGCAGCTTATTCTGTAACAGATTTTTACCCTCCCTTCGGGAAGTAAGAGCAATTTTCCCTTGCCTTGAGCCAGTTCCAGTCATGAGATGATTTTTCCTTACTCTTTTCATTCACAATCTCTCTCTGCTCACAGCTCTCCCTGTGGGTCGAGCCTCCTTTTCAGTCGCCCTTTACAACTAAGTCAGTTGAGCTCTTTTGGCTCCTAGACCAGCTGTGATCTTTCCTCCTGTTGGTTTGCTTACTTAAATATATGCATCCTTAGAGTCAGTCCCCTTTTTTTGGAGAAAAATTCCAAGCCGGTAAGCAAGACAACGCAAGTCAACGTGGGAAAAAGCTCTCGATGGCCATAGACCTGAATGGTTGGAGTGTGCAGGATCACTCCTGAAACTTTCTTCCTTTATATAAGGAATCCTCTTGGTTGGTCGAAGCTAGAAGACAGCTGAACGAACTGCTACGTGTCTAGTGGAGTCCTTCTTATACGTGTGTTGTCGACCACATCTATAATTAGGAGGCTACTTGGACATTTAGTCATGTCTCCCTTATTTGATACTCCAGGTCGTGCGATAGAGGTCAAGATAGGAAGCTAATTTCCTCGGCATGTCTCATTTTCCAGATTAGTAAACCACAAATTCGAGGCAGCGAGGAGGGATTGAAAGAACTAATTACTAAGGGAAGTGTTATTGTCCCTATTAATGTTACCGTGACACAAGATCATGTGGTGAGAGCATGTAAGAAACGAAAGAGGGTTGTTTGTACCAATAAGCCGGAATGTTTGATTTGTAAGAAGCGCCACTTGGGGACGTGTTGGATGACTATTGAAATATGTTATAGTTGTGAAAAAAGGGGACACAAGAAGAACAAATTCCCTGGTTGGGTACACCCATCACGATCTGCCCGATATGCGGTATGGAACATTTGGCGTCGTGTTGATACTCAGGAGAGTGTTAGGGGTGGCAGGCTTGGGAAATTCCAAAGGCCCACATAACAAACCGGTACAGAGATTGTTACTCCCGCCATGGAGGCTTGGAGGAAGTATAAGGGGATGCTTATGATGTATGCAAAAGGGTAAATATCAGGTCAGTGGGGCGAGGCAGTTTAATGGACCTCATCTCCGTTGCGTGAAATGTAGGAGATGTCATTCGAGGGTATGTCAATAAGGTACTAATGTGTGTTATGGATGTGGAGTCGAGGGGCATCACTTAAGGTACTACTCTGACAACCTAAAAGCACCAAGTAAGTCACTCTTTATTACATCATTATGAACACCGCATAATTTTCCTTGTAGTATATGTACATCCATATTGAAAAGCGTCCATAAACATGGTCTTAACAAGACGATGAATCGCAAAACATTGCTTGTACTTACTTTCTGAATGAGATGCATTATTCATGAAGCCTCTTTATCACAAATTCTCTTATTTACAACCTCTTGTGGGATTGAGCTCTATAATTATGTATTTAAATTGAGTTATAACTCTAGGCTAATATTTCCCACTTGTTCCCTAAATTCTCAATAAGGGACTATACCTCATGAATTCTTACAGAACCTTTTTATTCAGATGGATAACATCTGCTCACTGGTGCTTATGCATGCACCGTCATAAAGTTTACCTACGTGGTATCATATCTAATGTAAGGCAGCCTAGTGCTGAGATCCTTGTTGAGCCATTCTTTCTCTCTTCGGTGTACGTGGCTCCTATGGTTTGAACAGTCACTCTACTCCTTTGTGAATATTTTCATGAAACCTTTTCACTGTCTAGTAACATGAGAATATATCTGAGCACCTATCATATGTGTACATGTTAATTGAAAGGGGTCACTTGTCCGCATAAAGTTTCTCTGAAACTTGGACTCACAAATTCGTCGTAGGAATATCTATTGTTCGCCCATTTCAGTATGACTTTCATGTTCACCTAGATCATGCCTCAGTGAGTAACTCACTTTGTTCCTGGTATTGTAGTTGACCATGAATTGTCCTATTATTACAACGTGAGAGTTATCATGGCAGAAACATGTCTAGCTCATAGCAAAGCGTTCATTCTCTCTAACCAAAACATGGTTTCATCCCAATGTTAATATGTCCTATCTACATGGTTTCACTTGTGTGTGGTTGAAAGTTAAGTAGCCTTACCACGACCTTTCCCTCCCAACTTCAGGTGGATGTTTAAAAGTTCTAGCACATATCATGAGCATATTCATTTGAAAGACAAGTTTGTCGTATCTTTAGTCCTCTCATATAGGATCAACTATCGGGAAAAGGGTTAAGTTGTCAGAATAATAATAGTCTCTCAAGTGTGTAACATCTGTTTCAACCTCATAAGCTTGTGGCATAGATTCCTTGTGTCAAATATTGTTAAGATCATAACGCAACTTCATATATCTCGAAACCCCATTATTCCTCTTTGTATTAAATCTATGGGGGTTGAAGTTTCAAACATGTCAAAAAAATAAGCATCATTCAATGATCAAACGCATTGGGTAGGAACCTTTATGGTCATATTCATGCTAGCACATCTTAGAATAATTGATGAAGGGCCGCCAAAGGATTAATTTGAGTGTTTGGCGTAGAAATTTATAGTTGAAGAAAGTGAACGGGTTATTCTCAAGATTTTCTCTATGAATATATTGGGTGAATTGTTAAGGAAGATAAAGTAGGTGTAGTTCACATTAGGCCTTATGGAACCCTGAAGGAAATAGGCCAAACTATGAGTATAATGTTTCCCCATCATTGTCCTCCATGTACCTGGTGTTTCATGTGTCTATGTCTAAGAAGGTAGTTGGAAATCCTTTGTCAATCGTGCCAATGGGAGCTATTGAAGGTAAAGTTAATGGCTAATTGACTTATGAGAGGTACCTAATTGTCATCCTTTTTAGACAAGTCCAGGAGTTGAGATTGCCTTAATCAAGTGCTATGGCACAGTCTATGAGTTGAGAAGGTCACCTTGAAGGCCGAAAGTATTGTGGAAAGAAAATATTTTCACTTTTTTGTATAGCAAATGGTTGTTATTCATAAGGTACTTTCTATGTGTTACGATTTAAAAAAAAAGTGTAGTTCATGTCCAGATATGACTTCTTTTAATGTATTGCCCTTGGTGTTGAGATTAGTATTGTCGATATATATTATGATGCTTTGATGATTTATGGATGTATTGTTAGGGTGGTTTTGGTGATTCTCTGGCAGGTGGATAGGCCCAATTACATGGGAAACTCTGGCGAAATTTCTGAGAAATTTGGGAGTTACTCAAAATTTGGGAGCTTTAGTTGTGTGAGAAAAGAGATAAGTTATGTTAAGTGTTTGGGGCGGACTCTACTTCTCATTCGAGGACGAATGATCCTAAGCGGGGGATAATATAAGGCCCCGTAAAATTTCGCCAAGGAATTTAAGGTTTCGTGGTGCCGAGGTAGGCTAATGGGTTTGAGAATTGTAGAAAAAGAGCCACTGTACAAACTGTTTGGGTTGAAGAATGCACTGAAGTGTTGATGGGAATATTTGGCAGAAGAAGGCGATTCTGCGGTCAATTTGGCGACCGTAGAACTGTTCCGCGGACTGATAAGCATCACAGAGTGGAACACAAAATGGGCAATTTTTGAAAAATAATTATGCTGGCCGCATAATGGTTATGCTGGCCGCATAATGGTTATGCTGGCCGCATAATCATTATGCTAGCCGCACAAAAATTCTGTTGCCCACATATCCATTCTGCTGGCCACATAATCAATTTTGCTGCACACATGACGATTCTGCTTTCCACATAACGATTCCACTACAACAATAATTACACAACATAATTGACTTCGGGGTCATTTTTGAAAAATTTCTTATCCGACCCTATTTTGATATAAGGCCTTAAGGGGTAATTTTGAAGGCAAAAATCTGATATTTTTAGAGAGAAGTGAAAGTATTCTAGAGAGAGATAAGGAAACCCTAGGCTAATTGTTCATCAATCCTTTCTCAAGACTTGGAGAATTCACAAGGAAAACTCAAAAGGTCTTCATCTAAGAGGTAAAATTCTTACCCTAGTCTTCAATTTCGAGTTTGGGCAGAAGATGGAAGATTGGGAGTGTGATTATTGGGTATGAGAGTTATTATTTATGCATGCATGTAAATATAAGCACGGTGGAACGAAATTGAGCTAATATTAATAAACTCTTGGTATTGAATGGGTTATGGAGTGAAGGAAATCTTGTAGAAGAACCTTGTGGTCAAATTTGCACACCTAGTGTTTGATAAAATGCCCAAATGAGTTGAAACCATGAATATCTTTCTAATTTGTGTTCAATTCTATTATGTCTCAAAATAGATTGGGATTGTTAAGATTTTCGGAATATTGTAGTAACTTAAGGAAAGCTCAAGCAAGGTATGTTGGCTAAACTACTCTCTTAGACTTGAATTCTATGATGTTCCCGTAAGTTTCAAGTATGGTTGGCTCAAGTTCCTTATTCCCGTGTTTCGAGTTGTTCCCAATAAATTCGATTATCCCGAGTAAGTAAAGTGTCGAGAATTATGTATTCAAAATATGTTCCGAATGTTCCTATCACATTATGTAATCCTTCGGGAATGTGTTCAAGAATGATATGTGTATTAAAATGTTATGGCTTTGAGTCGTTTTTCAAATGAAAGTCCATTATTCTTAACTTGAAAAGAATACTCCATGCATCTAAAACTCCTATTGCTCATATGTTTACTTAAGGCCTTGATTTCGAATGCTCATTGGGGTGAGGCGGCAGAGCCGATTTGTGTAGGGGTTGTGATTGTGAATACACCTCCACCCGCATACATTGGGGTAAGGTGGCAGGGCCGCTTTGTGTAGGGATTGTGATTGTGAATACACCTCCACTCGCACACATTGGGGTGAGGTGGTAGAGCCGCTTTGTGTAGAGAATGTGGTATTCAAATTACACCTCCACTCACACACATTGGGGTAAGGCGGCAGTGCCGCTTTGTGTAGAGAGTGTGGTATTGAAATTACACCTCCACTCGCACACATTGGGTTGAGGAGGTGGGGCCGCTTTATGTAGAAGCTGTTACAAGGGATCTCCCAACAAAAAATCATGTTACTATATTGTTTTGAAAACTGTTATGTTTTAACTTGGCATTTGGATAACATTGATCGTTGCTTGTTGTTTCCATATTTTTTTTATATTGGCATTCTATTTTGAAATAAGAGATTTTGCTTTACACAATAGTACTATTCCACATGTACTAACGTCCCTTTTGCCGGGGGCGCTGCATATTCAATGGATACGGGTGGTTCATCAGCGGGCAACTTTGGTCCTCATTAGCAGTCACTCTCTATTCAACAGGTTTTTGATGAGCCATACTCTATTCCGGGCTTTATGTCATTTGACGTTGTATTTTGTGCTTTGAGGTATTGGTGGGGCCTTGTCGTTAGCACTTCCATTCTTCACTTTTATTGTACTTAGAGGCTCCATAGACAGGTTATGGGTGGGGTTTGATGTTGGGAATTAAACTAGTAAGTTGGTATCTAGGGCAAACATGTTTTTCATCATATCTATAAATTTGTAATATTTTGGAAATCATAAACGAATATCCTTTAGTAATGAAAAAGATTGTGGAACACTTGACTCTTCTCATGTCTATCACTTGTACTGATTCTTATGTAGTTAATGGGCAAGGTTGGGTAAAAGGCATCTAGCAGGATTTCTTAACCGGGGTATCTCAGTTGAGCGCTGGTCGTGCTCCCCGAGGTCAGGGCGTGACACTGGGGCTCACCAAATAGCTGGTACGAGAATCATAGCGCTCTGAATCGTCAACCTGTAAATCATTGCCTGCATCGTGAGATGTAAGCCCCTGGCAAAAGGGACGTCAGTATATTTGAATTGCACTGGTATGTAAAGCAACTGAAAGAAAGAACTGTAAATGCTAAAACTAAAACTGAGCTGATAATAGAGAACTGATAACTGAAATGATAACTGCTGAAACTTAAATTGCATTGATAAATGATAACTAAAAACTGAAATGATAACTGATAACTGATAACTGAACAAAGGAAATAAGGAAATGAATACTCCCTCTTCTGAATGATGAACAACTTGTTTATCTGAATAAACTACGGCCTCGGGCCCTATATATATGTGCACAAGCTACGACCTCAGGCCCAAGTATACGTATATATAACTGTAACAACTCGACCTGTCGTTTTAAGAATTTATGCCTCGTTCAGTGACTAAAGATCATGAGAAGCTTCGTAATATGCATTATTATCCGCGAGTGTGGTCGAGTTCAGTTTTCAGAAGATGTGAAATTAAATTGAAAGAACAATTCTTATTTAGAAGCTTAAATGGAAAGAGTTGACCGGAGAGTTGACTTTTGAGCAAACGGCCCCGGAATGGAATTTCTATGATGACAATATCTTTGTACGATGATTTCGTACTTAGGCATATGTTCGGATTTGGATTTGGAAGTCTATAGGACAATTCGACGTATTTTGGCGAAAGTTGGAAAATAGAAGATTTTGGAAAGTACGACCGAAGGTTGAAATTTTTGATAATGAGGTCTTATTTTGATTACGGAAATTGGAATAGCTCCATTACGTCATTTATGACTTGTGTAGAAAATTTGAAGTCATTCCGGATTGATTTAATACGTTTCGGCGCAAACTATAGAAGTTGGAAGATTTGAAAACTCATAATTCGGTTCGATGCGAGATTCGTAATTTCGGTGTTGTTTGGCATGGTTCAAAGCCTCCACTAAGTTCGTATTGTATTTTGGGATATATTGGTATACTTGGTTAAAGTCCTGAGGGCCTCAGGTGGATTTCGTAAGGTTAACGGAGCAATTTGGACTTGAAGGAAGCTGCTAGAAAATGGCAGCAACTGTTGGAATCGCACCTGTGCAATTTTGGGCGCAGTTGCGACATCGCAGAAGCGTTACAATCATCACAGAAGCGACTGGAAAAGGATTTGGGCAGTTCTGGGCTTCAATCGCAGCAGCGGAGCAGTGGATCGCACCTGCAACATCGCAGGTGCGATTTTGGCAGCGCAGTAGCGAGCTCCATCGCAGAAGCGCAACACTGGACGCACCTGCGGTTGCGCAGAAGAGAGGCCAGTGTCCGCAGGTGCGAGCCTTCACATGGGCAGTGCACTTCGTAGAAGCGATGATGGTATCGCAAAAGCGACTTCACGGATGCAAAAATGCTGTCCGCAAATGCGAAATCTGGGTAGAACTTAAAGACCCAAAAATGGTCATTTTGCCATTTCGTTTTGGAATTTTTGGAGCTCGGTTCTTGGGCGATTTTGCGGATTTCTTCATGATTTCAACTCAAGTATGTGTCCTATACCCGAAAGTGTTTATATTTCATAAATCCATGGTTATAATTATCGTTTAATTCGGATTTAAATGGAAGAAATCAAGATTTTTGCAAAATCTTCCAAAAACGAAAATTTAAGATTTGGAGGTCGAGTTTTTATCGGAAATTGATAAAATTGGTATGGTTGAACTTGTATAGGAATGGGTGTTTTGATTTCATGAAATTTATGTCGGGTTCCGAGAGGCGGGCCCCTCATTGACTTTTGTTGACTTTTTAGAATAAATTCCTAAGTCGACGTTTTATTATCCGGAATTATTTTCGATGAATTTTAATAAAGTTATACAATTAATTTGGATAGATTGGAGCCGTCCGGAGGTCAATTTATGTGAGAAAGCTATTTTGGAATATCGCCCTAACGTCAAAAAGATAAGTATCTTGCCTTACCTTGAGTGAGGGAATTACCCCTTAGGCATCGAGTCTTATGTGCCATTTGTGAAATGTGAAAAGCCGTGTACGCGAGGTGACGAGTACGTACTCGGGATTATATGTGCAAAATTTATTCGGTTAAAGTCTTAGGCATATTGTGTAGTAAATTGGATAATTGTTGGCATTTATTAAATCATCTATTTGTCATGCCTCAATTCTCGTTTGTTGAATTTATTTTTATATGACAATTTGATGTGATTATTACTTGTATATTTATGTGAATTCCGTGAGTTTGGTGATTTGATATTTCCTAGAAATAATTATATTATGGATTTTCCATCTGCCAATAATTAATGAAATAAGTTTAAACCGAGGCGTTAATATAATTATCAAGAATTTGGATTAATGAAGGCGTTGCCCTATACTGAATATATTCCATCTCTGTTGTTGTTTTGAGGTTTTATACAATTGTGTGAGCCTTGGGCTATTTGTTGTGAAATTAATTGATTTTGTTATATCTTTGGAATTAGTTGTGGCCATTGGGCAAATTCTGATATGAATTGATTTTGTTATGTTGTCATGATAATATTTTGTGTAAATTGTTGTGTTATTTGAATTAATATTTTGAGGATATAAGAGTGGCATTTCACTGTTGATATTATGTGGGTATAAGGGTGATATTTCACTGTTGTTATATGAGTTGAGATATTATCTGGGCGGAGCGATAAAGGTGGCTATTGGAGAGATATGGGTGACTATAGGAGCGATAAAGGTGGTTATTGATATTGTCAGGGCGGAGGGATAAGAGAGACTATTATAAGAGTGATAAGGGTGGCTATTGTCAGGGATGATACGTGATGATGTGGAGTTATTGTGTTGGTAATTTTCATGTGATGTTGTGATTTTCCTTGTGTTTATTTGTATATCTTATGCAATTTGTCTTGTTGTTGGTAAATTGATAATAGTCTGATCTATATTGAAATTGGGAGCCTGTGGCTATTGCCAGGCGGATTATGAAATGAAATATGGGCACGAGGTGTCATGGTTAATAATGATGATATTGGCACGTGGACTGTCCGTGCAGTTGTGATATGAAATATGGGCACGAGGTGCCGTAAGTAAATGATGATGATATTGGCACGTGAGTTGTCCGTGCGATTGTGATAAAAAAAATTGGCACGAGGTGTCGTGAAAATATGAAAGTGGACTGAGACCCGTATTTTATGCTTTTTAAATATTGTGTCACAGGGTGACGTTTATTAGAGAGATATTTATTTGAAAGAATTATTCGAAAGATATTTATTTGAAAGAATTATTCGAAAGATATTTATTTGAAAGAATTATATTTGAAAGATATTTATTTGAATGAATTATATTTGAAAGAGATTTATTTAAAAGAGTTATATTTGAAAGATATTTATTTGAAGGGAGTATATTCGAAATATATTTATTGAAAAGTATTATATCCTGAAAATTATTATTGAAAAAACATATAGGCGAAAGATTTATATTTGAAGGACTTGATTAATTGGTTGTACTTGTATGCCTTATTTGTTGAGCAATATTTATGGTGTTCTTGTTGCCCTGCTGTGGATATCACTGGTTGATTATTGTTGCCATCATTGTTATTTATCTCCTATTATTTTTGTATACTATATTGCACATGTTATTAGACTAGTGAGTGTCTTGACTGTACCTCATCACTACTCCACTGAGGTTAGTCTTGATACTTACTGGGTACCGACTGTGGTGTACTTATACTACACTTCTGCATATTTTTATGCAGAGCCAGGTATTGGAGATATCGGATTCGGACAAAGTTAGAGTGTGATCGCATTAAGGTAGAGTTGCTTGGTCATCGCAGTCCCTTGGAGTCTTTCTATTTTTATTGTACTGTTAATTTCTTATTCGAACAGTATTTAGTATTCGATCCTTGAGATCATTTTATGTATTCAGTTAGAGTTTGTGACTCAGTATTACCAGTATTAGGAGGTTGTTTGTAATTATTTCCGCTGTTAGTTACTATTTAAAAATAATGGCTTGAATTGTTGTTATAGTCGGCTTACCTAGTCTTAGAGACTAAGTGCCATCACGACGCCTGTGGTGGGATTTTGGGTCATGACAATAACTATGGCCTTAGGACCAAAAATGCATAAAGCATAAACTATGGTCTTAAGGCTAAGTGGGGGAGTCTGCTATCGACGAGTTGATTGCACGGTTATGGGTCGTATTAGTTTCGATTCGGGGTATACCGATGAATCAGTTATGACTTGCAGAGGTAGAGATCGAGGATGACTCGGGTAAAGGAATTTCTGGACACAAGTTGTATTACACTTTATGGTTATAGGAGGACCATAAAATAATTGAGTGGTTATTCACAGAGAATGTAGTGTACATGGAGCGGGAATTTGCTCAGTTGTGTAGGAGCGTAGGTTACTCTTTATTCCCTTGGGTGTTGGTGTGCTAATGGGGCACAGGTCGTTTCGGTCCATTTTGCTGGTTAATTCGAGATTTGAGTAGAGTGGATGACTCTCGAGAATGGTTCCAATGGATTTAAGATTTACAAATATGGCTAGAAAACTGGGAGTTGCATTGAACGGTGTTGAGACTCGTGGCATCTTATATCATTGTGAATTATGTATTTCAGTATCAAGAAGGTGAAGGAAAAAGTTTTAGGTTCACATAAAGTCTCTTCGGAGTAAGCATTTTTGGTTGTGGAACCTTTGGGATACATAAAAAGGGAATTAGGTGACTTATAAGCCTTAGGGCGGCATGATTCTATGCTAAAGTTCGTGGGGTAAGTTTTAGTTAAGGATAGTAGCGTTCTAACAAGGAAAAAGTAGCAATTTGAAGGCAATTTAGAAACAACTTGTAGAAATAGGACAGCTAGGTTATGTGCGAATGGATTTCAAAGTGTTCATGATGGGTTCTACCATGGTTTGAACCAGATATTTTCTACCGATGTACGAAACATGTTGTGTGTTATGATTTCCTCTTAGAAAGAAGCAAGAAAGAGGTTTCTGACTAATAAGGTATGCAATTTTCTAGTGACTCAGAGTTGATAATGGAATTCTTATGCTTGTCACATGATAGCATAATAGATGTGGTGTGTTGTGCGGGAATAGGATTTACATGTACAAGGTCACAGTTCAGTTTTGAAGGGAAGGACATAAATTCTTAGGCAGCATGAACGGTTTCCGATGACCAGGTAAATGATATTACTATCTGGTATAGCTTGATGAGAGTGTACATTTCAGAAGGGGCAGTGTGTTTTGATTTATGGGTACTTCGCTGGTATTGTGGAACTCTCCTGGTTGATCGACTGCTGATATTCAAATTTTTTCCAGGTGGCACGGAAGAATTTTTAAAGTATTTCTCGTGGGATGATTATGTATGAGAGAGGTGTTAAGCATTCAGGCGGTTGAGGTGGAATCAAATATGGTGATTCATGTGTTCTATGGAATTGGAGATTAGGAGCTCTCAGGAGCAGATTGTTTCATGGTTGTGGACTGTGAAGTTGTGGCCGGAGCTAGCCAGATGATAGAAGGTGTTATGATTCCGTCATTGTGGACTTTCAGAGGTTGTTTATCTATTGTTGGATGACCATAGTTTATTTATGGCCCATTGGTAGGCCCAACTAGGATGTGTATTCTACACCGAGCCAGATTGATTGGCTCTATGCTGATATTGTTGAAGGATGTGCCATTCGGTTGATGTGAAGCTTAATAGTGTTCTGAAATGATCTTTGAGTTACTCTTCTATGCTACGAGGAGTTGTGATTCGTTGGTTATATACACATATGGTGCGGTTCTATTGTGGCCTTATAGCAGAATTTAAGCGAGAATAGTATTGGATATTGCTTGGTTGATCACGTATTGGTTATGTTCTTTCGGGTTTTATGTGGCATGGTGTCGTTTGCTTCTCCGTGGTTATGGTAATGCACTTTGGGTACTTGATGTCGAATTGCGCATGGTTATTGATTTTAGCAGGGTGGCTTGAGGTGTTTCATATGGACCAGTATTTAGATAGGGCCGCGTATTGCAACAGAGTTATGTGGAAATATGATCCCTCATGTAAGATTCATGTGTTATGGCTCTGCGGTGTGTGATGGGTTCTTAGCATTGCGTCGGGGTGGTACTCGTCGAGCTTGCGGAACGGTTCTCCTGTTTGGGTCATTGTTACGATTGGGTACATTTGGAATATTGCTATCTGGTGCACGGATTGCACGGGTTGTGGATTTATATTGTATTGATGTGTCATGTCACTATAGTGGTCGTGTTGGATGAGACGAGGTCATTGGGCCTAGAATGGATGCTATCAGATTTAATTATGGTATAATTGGGAGGATAATATCGGAAGTCGGCTTTGACCTGTTGGTCTAATGAATGGTTATGAATTCGGTGTGTTTCTTTCATCATCGGCAGTGTACGAAGGTTTTAGAACGAGGTTTTGTCTGATATGAGGTTCATTACCAGCACTGGGTTGATTTGAGTCGATACTGTGATTTGAAATCATTGCTTTCTAGCATTCGAGCTATGCGGTATTTGAATTTGAGTATTTGAGTTATGGTTACGGCTTTTGGTACAACTTGTTCAGATTTATACGGTATGTAGATGCGAACCTCTGATCTTATAGGAAATTTCGGATGTTGGAAATTTGATTCGAAGGCTTGTGGGCTAGGTTGAATTGAGAAATTTCAGTTATGTTGTGCTATCAGACCTGTATGGGATAGGGTGACGTGGGATCACCCCCGGGTATGTGCATGGGAAAGTTACACAGCCATTTCTTGGCTTTTGTAACAACTCTCAGCACGTTCGAGGATGAACGTATGTTTAAGTGGGGGAGGATGTAACGACCCGGCCGGTCGTTTCGGGAGTTATAGACTCATTTCCCCCATTTCTGTTTCCTTTATTCTCTTAAGCTATATTATGATATACCGGGTTAGTTGGTTCGGGCCCGGAGTAGTTTCGGAGTGGAATGAGACACTTAGTCTCTTATTTAGAATCTTAAGTTGGAAAAGTCGACCGGATGTTGACCTATGTGTAAACGATCTCGAATTTGAATTCCGATGGTTCCGTTAGCTCCGTTAGGTGATTTTGGACTTAGGAGCGCGTCCGGAATGTGATTTGGAGGTCCGTGGTAGAATTAGACTTGAATTGGTGAAATTGGAAATTTAGAAGTTCTTAGGCTTGAATATGAGGGTAATTTGATGATTTGATGTTGTTTTGAGTGATTTGAAGGTTCGACTAAGTTTGTATGTTGATATATGACTTGTTGGTATTTTTAGTTGAGGTCCCGAGGGCCTCGGGGTGATTCCGGATGGTTAACGGATTTGTCGAAGCTGGAAAATGCAGCTGAAGCTGCTGCTACTGCTATTTTTGCATCTGCGGAAGAAAGAGTCGCAGGTGCGAGGCCGCTGGTGCATTTGGGGAAGCAGCAGATGCGGAAATGGAAGGCCAAGGCTGGGAACGCAGGTGCGAGGCCTTGAGCGCAGATGCGGAAAGGAATAGTTGGGCCGGTTCCGTAGAAGCGGTAATGTTACGCAGGTGCGGAACCTGGGGTCGCAGGTGCGAAATTGAGGGCTTAAGTGGTTCTCGCAGGTGCGAGGATTCGACCGCAGGTGCGGTTCCGCAGGAGTGGACATATGGCCGCAGGTGCGACTGTGCTGGGCAGAAAAGCCCCAGCTCGTGTGTTTTGTCTTCATTTTTCATTTTTGGATTTGAGAAACTCGGGAGAGAGGCAATTTTTTGAAGGTTTTCAAGGAGCAACATTGGGGTAAGTGATTCTAACCCATAATGGTATATATTTCGTGAATCTATGGCCTTGTTCATCATTAATTAGTTGGATTTTGGAGTGAAAGTAGGGGGTTAGGGCTTGGAATTGTTAAGAGTATAATTTAAGGATTTGAAGGACCAAACGATGTCGGATTTTGACGAATTTGGTATGGTTAGATTCATGAGTGAATGAGCTTTCTAGTTTTGTAAATATTGTCGAATTTCGAAACGTGGGCTCGAGGGCCGGGTTTGAGCCAATTTCGGGTTTTGGTCTAATTTTGTAGCTTTCCCATTGGAATTCATTCCATTAGCGTATATTGATGGTATTGTACTGATTGTGAATAGGTTTGGAGCATTTGGAGGCCGAGTCCAGAGGCAAGAGCATTGCGGGGTAGAGATTTGACCGGTTTGAGGTAAGTAACGATTGTAAATCTAGTCCTGAGGGTACGAAACCCCGGATTTTGTATCATTCTACTATTTTTAGTGACGCACATGCTAGGTGACGGGCGTGTGGGCATGCACTGTTGGGGATTGTGACTTGGTTTATCCCGTAGCAACTGTAAAGTTGCATACTTTGTTGAAATTATATGATACTTATATGTTTTAGAAAGAGTTTCTGTAAATTGGGCTGAATGCCATGTTTGGGCCTTGCGCCAGTGCTGTTTTGGACCCTTAGGGTTTATTTCTTACTATCCTCTCATGGTTTTCGATTGAAAAATCTATACTCAGTCATGTTTATACTTGTTTACCACATAACTCAGTTTTATGACTCTATTTTGATGCATATATATGTTTTGGGCCGAATGCCCTATTTTACTGAAATGCCCGAGGGGCTTGAGAGGTTTATGACTGAGTGAGGCCGAGGGCCTGATTTGTGAGGATATTTATGAGATTGGGTTGCATGCCGCAACATGTTGATATCGGTCGAGGGCTTGATTGTGAGGATGAGTGTGGATCGAGGCTACCCGCATGCAACATACTTTATTATTATAGCACGTGAGTTGTCCGTGCAGCACGTGAGTTATCCGTGCTCAGATTATAGCGCTTGGGCACGTGAGTTATCTGTACATACCCCTAGTGAGCGCAGGTACCTACTGAGTGCGAGTGCCGAGTGTTGAGTGACTGGGAGGCATGAGTGATTATGAGGTATGCCCGAGTGGCAAGAGTGATGGTGAGGTATGCCCGAGTGACACGAGTGAATGCGAGGTTTGCCCGAGTGGCTGTATATGAGTGATGTTTTGCCCGAGGGGCTGTCTATGATCTCATCATTTTTGCTCACCTTTGCATTTTTTCTCTGTTTGAAAACTGTTAAAAAATATCTTTAAATGATTTTTACTGGAACTGGGTTTAAACAAGATATTTTGATTTAAACCTTGATTTTAAAAGCATGTGGTATTTTACTGAGATTTCGTGATATGAACGTTATATGCTTTATTGCTCGTCACTACTGCTAAGTCTTTATTTATTGTTGTTCCTTACTGAGTTGGCGTACTCAGTTACTCCCTACACCTTGTGTGCAGATCCAGGTGTAGCTGGACACGGTAGCGGTTGTTGATTATTTTGGTTGCAGATTTTCTCGGGGATAGCAAGGTAGCTGCTTGGCGACCGCAGCCCCTGCTCTTCTCCCTCTTATCTTCCTCTAGTTGTAATTAACTATTTTCCAGGTTGAGTTAGCCTTGATATTGTTAGACAGATTGTAGTAGATGCTCATGACTAGTGACACCCCGATGTCGGGCTTTTCCTTCCGCACTTTTATTTTGATTTGAACTCCTTTGCGAAGGTTTTTATGTTAAATAGCACTGAAATTATCTTTGAAATGAAAATATAAGTTTGTTTTGGAAATGAGTCGGCTTGCCTAGTTCCACGATAGGCGCCATCACGATAGGAGTTTGTTTGGGTCGTGACAGATTGGTATCATAGCCTAGGTTACATAGGTCTCACGAGTCATGAGCGGGTTTAGTAGAGTCTTGTGGATCGGTACGGAGACGTTTGTACTTATCTTCGAGAGGCTGTAGAACTCTTAGGAAAATTTCACTTTCTTGTATTCTATCGTGCAAAATTGATTCAGCTTGAAACATAACTCTTTGAATTCCTTCCACGTATTCGTATGCGCCCATGAGCACTCGGTATCAGTTGTGCATCGCCGGCTTGTGATTCTATGAACGAGGTTCGAGATGTGTATTATGTGTTTTGGTGATGGGCTAGTCTGTAGGACTTGAGGTTGGGTTTAAACCATAGTTTTGGCTCGGTAACTTCAGCTGTAACCTGTACATTTGGACACATATGTCCGGTAATGCCCTATGAGTGGAATTCGTGGCTCGATGAGCGGTGGAATGGCTTTGTGATGATTATGACATAACTGCGGGATGTGTTAAGACGATTTGAATGTGACGAGAAGTGTTTCCTTGAAATGTAAAGGAAGGCTATTGGGCGCTTGATTTTTGTTTTGATGTGACGTACGGTCTCGAGTGTGAATGTTTTGAAGGATTTTTCACGTTGTTAAATTTTGGGGCAAATTAAATTCTCATGTCTTGTCAATGAGTTTGGACTCAAGAAAAGTAAGTGATTGTGTAGTAATTGTGGTTGCAAATGGGTATCTTTGATGTTGATGGCTCGAGAAAGATGATCTTCGAAGAGACTTAGAGTCGGTAACATTTTATTGGTTCAGGTGCGACAGAGATACATTTCGATTTGATGCAGCAGTTGTCTAGCAAAGTATGAGGGAAGACATGACGGGAAGTGTTTCGCGGAGGTTGAAGTACTAGCAGGTCAAGTAGGAGAAGTAGAGGTTGAGAAGTTTCTTAAATGAGATGATTTAACCAAAGTTAGAGTGGCAGATTAGCATATGAATTCACTAGTAGGGTAGTCGTGCGCCTTGACAAAGTGTAGAATGGTTTGGAACCGTGTTAGTATGTGAATCGTCCTGCAGACTCTATTTGGAGTGATGATTAGTGTACAAAGGAAAATTAAATATGGCAGAAAGGAGTGTGTTTGAAATGCATAGAGGCGTGAAGATCTGATTATCGTGGCAGGTGCAATATGACTTGAGTTCGGAAGGTATTGTTGACGTACAGTTGATGTCAATAGTGAAAGTGCAGACTTATACAAATGGTGGGCAAGCATGAGCTCAGGAGAATTTACGGATTTAGTGGTCGTTGCACTCAGTGCAGTGTCATTGGAAGATGTCGGTAAGGAATTCCACATGTGGGTTATCTCCTGTGTGCAGCCAGCGGTGGCGTGATGTTGATAAAGCTTTTATGAGGAATATTACTTGCTACCCGGTAGGAGGTCGTGTGTGTGATTTTGGCTGGAGATTTAGAATGTTCATGAAAGGTTTAATAAAAGACTTCGAGAAGTCTGGCAGGTTAAAAGTGCGAGACCTTGGTAATTGAGAAGGAGAAATCCTAACGGGTTCTAATTTTATATAATTGCAGCTTAAGGCTAAGTGGGAGAGTCTGCTATCGACGAGTTGATTGCACGGTTATGGGTTGTATTAGTTTTGGTTCGGGGTATACCGGTGAATCAGTTATGACTTGCATAGGTCGAGATCGAGGATGACTCGGGTAAAGGAATTTCTGGACACAAGTTGTATTACACTCTATGGTTATAGGAGGACCATAAAATAATTGAGTGGTTATTCACAGAGAATGTAGTGTACATGGAGCAGGAATTTGCTCGTTTGTGTAGGAGTGTGGGTTACTCTTTATTCCCTTGGTTGTTGGTGTGCTAATGGGGCACAGGTCCTTTCGGCCCGTTTGGTCGGTTAATTTGAGATTTAAGTAGAGTGGATGACTCTCAAGAATGGTTCCAATGGATTCAAGATTTATAAATATGACTAGAAAACTGGGAGTTGCATTGAACGGTGTTGAGACTCGTGGCATCTTATATCATTGTGAATTATGCATTTCAGTATCAAGAAGGTGAAGGAAAATGTTTTAGGTTCACATAAAGTCTCTTCGGAGTAAGCATTTTTGGTTGTGGAACCTTTGGGATACATAAAAAGGTTATTCGGCGGCTTATAAACCTTAGGGCGGCGTGATTCTATGCTAGAGTTCGTGGGGTAAGTTTTAGTTAAGGATAGTAGTGTTCTAACAAGGAAAAAGTAGCAATTTGAAGGCAATTTAGAAAGAACTTGGAGAAATAGGACAGCTTGGTTATGTGCGAATGGATTTCAAAGTGTTCATGATGGGTTCTACCATGGTTTGAACCGAATATTTTCTACCGATGTAAGAAACTTGTTGTGTGTTATGATTTTCTCCTAGAAAGAAGCAAGAAAGAGGTTTCTGACTAATAAGGTATGCAATTTGCTAGTGACTCAGAGTTGATAATTGAATTCTTATGCTTGTCACATGATGGCATAATAAATGTGGTGTGTTGTGCGGGAATAGGATTTACATGTACAAGGTCACAGTTCAGTTTTGAAGGGAAGGACATAAATTCTTAGGCAGCATGAACGGTTTTCGATGACTAGGTAAATGATATTACTATATGGTAAATCTTGATGAGTAGTGTACATTTCAGAAGGGACAATGTGTTTTGATTTAAGGGTACTTCGCTGGTATTGCGGCACTCTCCTGGTTGATCGACTGCTGATATTCAAAATTTTGCCAGGTGGCACGGAAGAATTTTTAAAATATTTCTCGTGGGATGATTGTATATGAGAGAGGTGTTAAGCATTCAGGTAGTTGAGGTGGAGTCAAATATGGTGATTCATGTGTTCTATGGAATTGGAGATTGGGAGCTCTCAGGAGCAGATTGTTTCATGGTTGTGGACTGTGAAGTTGTGGCCAAAGCTAGCCAGATGATAGAAGGTGTTATGATTCCGTCATTGTGGACTTTCGGAGGTTGTTTATCTATTGGTGGCTGATCATAGTTGATTTGGGGCCCATTGGTAGGCCCAATTAGGATGTGTATTCTACTTCGAGCCGGATTGATTGGCTCCATGCTGATATTGTTGAAGGATGTGCCATTCGGTTGATGTGAAGCTTAATCGTGTTCTGAAATGATCTGTGAGTTACTCTTCTATGCTACAAAGAGTTGTGATTCGTTGGTTATATGCACATATGGTGCGGTTCTATTGTGGCCTTATAGCGGAATTTGTGCGAGAATTGTATTGGATATTGCTTGGCTGATGACGTATTGGTTATGTTCTTTCGGGTTTTATGTGGCATGGTGTCGTTTGCTTCTCCGTGGTTATGGTAATGTACTTTGGGTACTTGATGTCGAATTGCGCATGGTTATTGATTTTAGCAGGGTGGCTTGAGGTGTTTCATATGGACCAGTATTTGGATAGGGTCGCGTATTGCAATAGAGTTATGTGGAAATATAATCCCCCGTGTAAGATTCGTGTGTTATGGTTCTGCGATGTGTGATGGGTTCTTAGCATTGCGTCAGGGTGGTACTCGTTGATCTTGCGGAACGGTTCTCCTGTTTTGGTCATTGTTACGATTGGGTACATTTGGAATGTTGCTATCTGGTGCACGGATTGCACGGGTTGTGGCTTTAGAACCTTAAGTTGGAAAAGTCAACCGGATGTTGATCTATCTGTAAACGATCTCGGATTTGAATTATGATGGTTCTGTTAGCTCCGTTAGGTGATTTTGGACTTAGTAGCACGTCCGGAATGTGATTTGGAGGTCCGTGGTAGAATTAGGCTTGAATTGGCGAAATTGGAAATTTAAAAGTTCTTAGGCTTCAATCTGAGGGTAATTTGATGATTTGATGTTGTTTTGAGTGATTCGAAGGTTCCACTAAGTTTGTATGTTGATATATGACTTGTTGGTATTTTTGGTTGAGGTCCCGAGGGCCTCGGGGTGATTCCGGGTGGTTAACAGATTTGTCGAAGTTGGAAAATGCAGTTGAAGCTGCTGCTACTGCTATTTTTGCACCTGCGGAAGAAAGAGTCGTAGGTGCGAGGCCGCTGGTGCGTTTGGGGAAGCCGCAGATGCGGAAATGGAAGGCTAAGGCTGGGAACGCAAGTGCGAGGCCTTGAGCGCAGATGCGGAAAGGAATAGTTGGGCTGGTTCCGTAGAAGCGGAAATGTTACGCAGGTGCGCGCCCTCATGTGCGGAACCTGGGGTCGCAGGTGCAGAATTGAGGGCTTAAGTGGTTCTCGCAGGTGCGAGGATTTGACCGCAGGTGCGGTTCCGCATGAGCGGACATATGGCCGCAGGTGCGACTGTGCTAGGCAAAAAAGTCCCAGCTCATGTGTTTTGTCTTCATTTTTCATTTTTGGATTTGAGAAACTCGGGAGAGAGGCAATTCTTCGAAGGTTTTCAAGGAGCAACGTTGGGGTAAGTGATTCTAACCCATAATGGTATAAATTTCGTGAATCTATGACCTTGTTCATCATTAATTAGTAGGATTTTGGAGTGAAAGTAGGGGGTTAGGGCTTGGAATTTTTAAGAGTATAATTTAAGGATTTGAAGGACCAAACGATGTCGGATTTTGATGAATTTGGTATGGTTAGATTCATAAGTGAATGAGCTTTCTAGTTTTGTAAATATTGTCGAATTTCGAGACGTGGGCCCGGGGGCCGGGTTTGAGCCAATTTCGGGTTTTGGTCTAATTTTGTAGCTTTCCCATTGGAATTCATTCCATTAGCGTATATTGATGGTATTGTACTGATTGTGAATAGGTTTGGAGCATTTGGAGGCCGAGTCCAGAGGCAAGAGCATTGCGGGGTAGAGATTTGACTAGTTTGAGGTAAGTAACGATTGTAAATCTAGTCCTGAGGGTACGAAACCCCGGATTTTGTATCATTCTACTATTTTTAGTGACGCACATTCTAGGTGACGGGCGTGTGGGCGTGCACTGTTGGGGATTGTGACTTGGTTCGTCCCGTAGCAACTGTAAAGTTGCATACTTTGTTGAAACTATATGATACTTATATGTTTTAGAAAGAGTTTCTGTAAATTGGGCTGAATGCCATGTTTGGGCCTTGCGCCAGTGCTGTTTTGGACCCTTAGGGTTTTTTTCTTACTATCCTCTCATGGTTTTCAATTGAAAAATCTATAATCAGTCATGTTTATACTTGTTTACCGCATAACGCAGTTTTATGACTCTATTTTGATGCATATAAATGTTTTGGGCCGAATGCCCTGTTTTACTGAAATGCCTGAGGGGCTTGAGAGGTTTATGACTGAGTGAGGCCGATGGCCTAATTTGTGAGGATATTTATGAGATCGGGCTGCATGCCGCAACATGTTGATATTGGCCAAGGGCCTGATTGTGAGGATGAGTGTGGATCGGGACTACCCGCCTGCAGCATACATTATTATTATAGCATGTGAGTTGTCTGTGCAGCACGTGAGTTGTCCGTGCAGATTATAGCGCTTGGGCTGAAGGAGCCCCTCCGGAGTCTGTACACACCCCCAGTGAGCGCAGGTACCTACTGAGTGCGAGTGCCGAGTGCCGAGTGACTGGGAGGCATGAGTGATTGTGAGGTATGCCCGAGTGGCAAGAGTGATAGTGAGGTATGCCCGAGTAGCACGAGTGACTGTGAGGTTTGCCCGAGGGGCTGTATATGAGTGATGTTTTGCCCGAGGGGCTGTCTATGATCTCATCATTTTTGCTCACTTTTGCATTTTTTTCTCTGTTTGAAAACTGTTGAAAAATATCTTTATATGATTTTTACTGGAACTGGATTTAAACGAGATATTTTGATTCAAACCCTGATTTTAAAAGCATGTGGTATATTATTGAGATTTCCTGATATGAACATTATATGCTTTATTGCTCGTCACTACTGCTCAGTCTTTATTTATTGTTGTTACTTACTGAGTTGGCGTACTCATGTTACTCCCTACACCTTATGTGCAGATCCAGGTGTAGCTGGACACGGTAGCGGTTGTTGATTATTTTGGTTGTAGATTTTCTCGGGGATAGCAAGGTAGCTGCTTAGTGACCGCATCCACTTCGCTTCTCCCTCTTATCTTCCTCTAGTTGTAATTAGCTATTTTCCAGGCTGAGTTAGCTTGATATTGTTAGACATATTGTAGTAGATGCTCATGACTAGTGACACCCCGATGTCGGGCTTTTCCTTCCGCACTTTTGTTTTCATTTGAACTCCTTTGCGAAGTTTTTTATGTTAAATAGCACTGAAATTATCTTTGAAATGAAAATATAGGTTTGTTTTGGAAATGAGTCGGCTTGCCTAGTTTCACGATAGGCGCCATCACGACAGGGGTTTGTATGGGTCGTGACAGGTAATTTGTAATGTCGTAAAAGAAACGTAGTGCAGGGAGAATCATTAACATTCCCAAACATAGAGAGTTAGCCTCACATTCCTTAACTTCCTTCTCTTGAGCGTAAAAAAACATTCACCAACCCTTTCATCTTTAATCTATATCAATACAAGTCAAAAGGATTCCATATTAGCAATAATACTCATATTTTGGCCACTTAGGTATTTTATCAAACACTTGGTGGATATAAAGTTTCATAGCCCTCATTAATGGTGTTTCTACACTTAGCAACCCATTCTCTTTCTCCTAGATAAATTCTAAAATCTCAGATTGTTAAAATCAATATAATTCTTCATCACCCATAAGATAAACAACACCCTTAACCAATAATCAATAATCAACAACCCAAACCTATAATCGTTCATGCTTTTCTATCAAACCCATCAACTCATATCTCATGAACTTATAGTCTATAATCATTTATCCAATACTATAATCAAGTAGAGGGTGAAGATATTATCTTTTTGACGTTCAATCCTCGTGAATTCGAGTTCTAGGGTTTCGTCTCTCAAAACTGATGTCCCAATCGAATATCTAATTATTTGAAGGGTTTACCCATATTAATAAGGTGTTGAAGAATTGAAAAAAACTTAGAATCACCATTAGAACTTACCTCGGATGAGGAGGGACCTTTGAGGAGTTAGGTTCTTGAGAGCTTCCCTTTCTAAAGCAAGTTTTTGTGTTTTGGGGTGTGGGGGATGAAGTGGGGCTTTTAAAATGACTCCTGGGGGTGCTCTCCTGCATATCTAAAGGCACAACCACGCACTTGGATGTGCATCAAGGCAATAGCACTGCTACAAGTGCGTGGCCGCGCACAGACCATTTGGACGTGCACCCGGTCCAGTAAAATGCACATAACGTTTTGCAAAGAGATCCGTTCTGGCTCCACAATATATCATTGGAAATATAATTCAAAGGGATACAACGTTTATGTTTTGTGTTTTCCCAAATTCCCAACGAAATTTTATTAAATCCTTCTAGAAGACAGACCTTCCATAAACTTAGTCGATTTTATTGAATCTTATGCACCTCACTCTCCGTCTTGATTCCAAAACAACTATTTTCACCCATACTCATTCCGATAGGACTTCATATGTCTAAGATGTCACAGTAATACTCATTTAACACGTCCACACCTAGTCCGAATTTACGGAGTGTTACAGCTTCACATGCTATTTGGATGAAGAAGTTTCTTACTAAATTGCAAATTGTGAATTTTATATCTAAGTCGATGGACTATTTTCTGTGACAACAGTGCAATTGTGTTCTTCTCTAAGAATAACAAGAGAACAAGAGGCTCTAAGCATGTTAGCCTTAAGTTTCTTAAGGTTAGAGACATGGTAAAAGGAGGTGATATATGTATTGAGCATATTAGCACAGAATCTATGTTGGCAGATCCTTTGACTAAAGCTCTTAGGCATGTAATGTTTAATGAACATGCTCAAAATATGGGTATTTTGGAGTCTTTTGATGTTCTTTAGTCAGTGGGAGTTACTTTGTAATTGCTGACTGAGATATTGCTTTTAATATATTTTATTTTTATGCAAGCTTGTGTTATTAGATATTTGTTATGCTTATTGACTAACGTGATAATTCATTTATTTTTTATTTTCAATTGGATATTGCATAAACTTATGGTATCTTTGAGTTTTGCTGCTTGTTGTCTTGATTACCCCGGGTAAGGAACAAGGGAAACCTCTTGAGGTGATATGATTTTTGTGTCACTTGGAGGCTCCTGAGGTGATATGGTTATAAAATCACTTGGAGGATTGTTTCTTCCTAAGAGGTGTGGCTTTGTTCAACTTTGATTAGAAAGATAGCATGCTTAGCACAGATGTTTGATCCATGTTGATGGAAATTCTAGCACATGTGATCATAAAGAGAATTCATACCTTAAAATGGTGTGATGCCTGTTACGATTCATTGTTAGTGTTCTCCATTGAGACTGGATGGATTGTTAAATGGGTCATTCTATCTTTGTCTATGTGAGTATTGTGGCCACTATAGAGTTTAAAATCCTTTTTAAAAATGTTTTTTCTCAAAATTCAAAAGTTTTAAAATTGTTTTCTTGTCCTCAATTAACGTTGGCGTCCAAGTGGGAGAATGTTAGAATTTGGACTTGCGTTTATTGGTTATAGCCTGAAAGGATAATGACGTGGCCCAAATGGTGAGTAAATAAAATGCCTAATATTAAATATTATGTTTCTGGATATGTGAGGCCCAATAACAATTGGCATGTGATGGGGTGAAATTAAAAAATAGCCAGATTTACATGTGTTAATTAAACAATAGCCACAATTTCAGGATAATATACTCTAGTTCCAGTATAATTTACAAAGATAAATCTGAACGAAAATACTGTTCAAAATTCGGAAAATATTCTAGCATAATATACTGGAGTTCCAGGATAATATACTGTAGTTCCAGCATAATATGCTGGAAGTTCAAATGCAGGTGCTCCAATCTCCAGTTTATTGTGCTGGAACTTTCCGTGTGTCGTAGTCCAGCATAATATGCTGGAAGTTTATACATAGGTGCACCAATCTCCAGTATATTATGCTGGAACTTTTCGTGTTGCAAAAAATAGTGGCTATTTCTCAATGACATTGCAAACGCTAGCTATTTTTCAATTACCAGTCCGAAAATTGGTTAGCCCGTGCTATTTTTACCCTGTGATGGGTAGGCACTCTTTATAAATAGAGGCCAACCCCCTTTTCCTTTTCTATTAGAAAACCCTAGCGTATTTTACCTCTTGAATATGTAGTAAAGGTAGACGTCCTATCGGTCAAGTTCACCGGGATGCGAGAGCTCGTAGCTAGTGGATCGTGGAAGTTGGTTTCAGGCTTAATCGTCGTTTGTTGTCGTTGCTGAATTCATGGAGTTTAATGGTAAGCTTCTTTAGACTCTAACTCAAGATTATGATTTTATATATGTATAATTATGTCTTAATCTCTACTATGACTGCGATTTAATTATCTTACACAAACGAACACTTCAAGTATGTCTCATTCAATTGAAAACCCGGAGTAAATCCAAAGCGTACCAATAAGAAACATTTTATTGATATGGCTGATAGCTTAAATTGTAAACACCCGGAGTAAATCCAACGTGTACCAATAAGACACATATTTAAGCGCGTGAAAATACCAATTAAGAGGTTGATGTGGCTTAATCGAAGAGCTTCTCATTTTCTCGTTTCTTTGTTTAATTGGATTTGTTTTTGAAATACGGATAATTAAATGAGATGGCATGATTTAATTGGCTAATTTCACGTAAGGGCCTCTCACAAGCACGCGTTTGAGTTATTTTTAAGCTAGTGAAAAATGTATGTATGAGATCGAAATAGATTTTAGCCTTCATACGATTGATAGAGGTCAAAATATAATGGATCGAAATAAGGCTCTGTGTTGGGTTCCGAAGATGGAACAAACAAGCTTCGAGCCCGAGGGACCGATCAACGTCGAGCTCGATATCATTATCAAGCTCGAATCCAAATCGAACTATGATGGAAAGAAAAGTTATAGAACTTGTGATTCAGAGACCGACCCACATTGACCCCGAATCAATTCAAGGATCCGATTCAGAATCAAGCTCAAGTCGAGATCGAGAGCTCGAGTCAAGACCGAAAACTCGAGTCAATATCGAGCTCATAGACAAGAGCCGTTGCAATCCCACTAGAGGAGAGAATCTTGGCAGGAATTGTGGAAAAGCTGATTTATCATGGGTCTCCCACTATGTATTTTTAATTATATCTAAAGTAAGATCCCCCTACTATAAATGGATGATTATCATTTCTATAAGGGGCAAGTTTTTGCTTATATTGTAATTAAAGCACCAAATTCTCCTACAGTGAAGAATTGTTCTTTCAAGCTTCATAAATTAGTCCTAGTAATCATCTTCCTTACAACCTTGTCTACTTTGCATTCTTATCAATCCATACTTGATTTTCTATTTATCCTTACGATTTGTATTAAGTTATACCATATATCCTTATAACTACGTACAAATTCAACTCTATCTGTTTTTCGGGTAAACAGTTTGGCACCCACCGTGGGGCTAAGGATAATAGTGGTTATTTGATACGAATCTGCAAAAACACACCATTTTGCGCTTGTTTCCGAAAGCATTTCGGATTAGCAACAACTGACTATAATCAAATGGCCTTGCCTATCGACAATGAAGCCGGTCTTCAAGATGAGAACAACAACTTGACACCCAGTACCGGAAGACCACTTGTCAACGCCGTTGAAGCTCAAATAAAAGTGCCGATAGATATCAATACGCATGTGGCCATTGAGGCGAACCTACATCCTGAACCTGAGAATAGCATTCATGGTGGCACTCGGTCTGCAGTTCGAGATACCTATAACGTTGAGGAAAACGGCGTCAGCCTGCGCATGATTTTTGAAATGTTGCAAGCTCAACAGGCAGCAATAGCTCAGTTACAGAGCCAAACCCAACTACCAAGCAGACCGGAGCCCATTCCACTTCGAGAAATCAGCCAAAGAAAGGAGCCGGCCATAGTGAGGTCAAATGAGCAAGAATCGGGGAATACTTCCGAAATTGCTAAAATGCTCGAGGAGCTCACAAAGCGAGTCGAAGCCAACGATAAAAAAGTAGAAATGTATAACTCCAGTTTTGATCATATCCCGGGAGCTCCACCAATGATAAAAGGGTTGGATTCCAAAACATTCGTGCAAAAACCTTTTCCCTCGAGCGCAGCCCCAAAACCAATCCCCAAAAAATTCCGTATGCCCGAAATTCTCAAATATAATGGAACGACCGACCCCAACGAACACGTTACTTCTTACACGTATGCCATCAAGGGTAATGATTTAGAAGACAATGAAATCGAATATGTGTTGTTAAAACAAATCAGAGAGACCCTCTCGAAGGGAGCAACGATTTGGTATCACAACCTACCACCGAATTCCATCGACTCGTTTTCCATGTTAGCGGATTCTCTTGTAAAAGCACACGCCGGCGCCATAAAATTTGCAATAAGGAAATCTTCAAGGTAAGACAAAAGGATAACGAGATACTAAGGGAGTTCATATCTCGTTTTCAAATGGAACGGATGGATCTGCCACCAGTCACAGATGATTGGGCTGTTCAGGCTTTCACTCAAGGTTTAAACGAACGAAGTTCAATGGCTTCACGGCGGTTGAAGCATAACCTGATCGAATACCCAGCCATTACGTGGGCCGACATACACAATCAATATCAATCAAAAATTAGGGTCGAATATGATCAATTGGGGTCTGAACCCGCTGCTCGAAGGGATATTAATCGAGAACAAGGTCTGATCGGTGATCGACACCGACCGTATAATGGGAACCGCAGAATCAGTGAATCAAGATATAACCTCGGGCAAAATAACAAAAGAAGTGATCGAGGTCAAGGGTCACGGGGGCTGATGAATAGAAGTAGGTTCGACAGGCCTGCCGGATCTAAGGAAGCGCCTCGGTTATCGGAATATAACTTCAGCATCGATGCATCCGCCATTGTGTCAGCTATCGGACGCATCAAAGATACTGAATGGCCTCGACCCATGCAGACCAATCCTGCCCAGAGGAATCCTAATCAAATATGCGAATATCTTGGCACCCATGGCCACAGAACTGAAGATTGCAGGCAGCTAAGAGAAGAGGTAGCCGGGTTATTCAACAAAGGGCACCTTCGAGAATTTGTAAGTGATAGGGCAAAGAACCATTATAAAAATAGGGATTTCAGCAAGCAAAACAAACAAGAAGAACCACAACACGTCATTCACATGATCATCGACGGCGATACCCTTTAGGGACCGATGCTTAAACGCACTAAGACATCGATTGTGAGGGAAAAGTGATCTCGAACTCAAGATTACACACCCATAGGAACTTTGTCCTTCAATGATGAAGATACAGAAGGAGTCATACAACCTCATAACGATGCATTGGTAATATCCGTAATTATGAATAAAACTAAAGTTAAGCGTGTGTTGATTGATCCAGGTAGCTCGGCCAACATCATCAGATTGAAGGTCGTAGAACAACTCGGCCTATAGGACCAGATTGTACCCGCAACCCTGGTTCTAAAGGGATTCAATATGGCATGTGAAACCACCAAAGACAAATAATTATACCGATAAACGTGGTCGGGGCCATCCAGGAAACGAAGTTCCACGTGATCGAAGGTGACATGAGGTACAATGCCCTTTTTGGAAGGCCATCCACAACATGAGAGTTGTATCGTCGACCCTACACCAGGTCCTTAAATTCCCAACATCGAGGGGAGTTAAAACAATGTACGGAGAATAACCGGTCGCAAGAGAAATGTTTGTCGTTGATGAAACAAATCCAATATCCTCGCCTTCGCCAATAAAGGGTTCGGGCTCAAAAGGGGAACGAGATACCAAATAGCAATCATAGACATCGGCTTTAACCCGACCAGATAATCAGAAGATCGAAGAAGATGATGATCAGAGGATCCCTCGATCCTTCATGGTTCCCGATGATTCCGACGCTACCAAATCAACGATTGAGGAATTGGAGCAAGTCACACTAATCGAGCACTGGCCCGAACGGAAGGTATACCTGGGAACGGGGTTGACCCCCGAACTTAGCTTGGACCCTAGGTTCAGATCGGTGAAGCAAAATAGAAGACCCCAGTCCAAGGTAAAGCACATATTCATAAAATATGAGGTAATTAAACTCCTCAAGATAGGGTCCATTCGGGAGGTGAAATATCCCGAATGGTTAGCCAATGTAGTTGTAGTGCCTAAAAAAGGGAACAAACTTAGAATGTGTATAGACTATAAGGATTTGAATAAAGCATGTCCCAAAGATTCCTTTCCGCTGCCCAACATTGATCGCATGATCGATGCCACGGCCGGCCACAAGATCCTTACTTTTCTCGATGCCTATTCCGGGTATAATCAAATCCAAATAAACCCGGAAGACCAGGAAAAGACTTCATTTATCACCAAGTATGGAGCATATTGTTATAATGTGATGCCCTTCGGGCTAAAAAATGTAGGAGCTACTTATCAACGCCTAGTAAATAAAATGTTCGAGGAACAAATAGGTAAATCAATTGGAGTTTGTATTGATGACATGCTAGTTAAGTCTTTGCGCGTAGAGGACCATTTGACCCATTTGTAGGAGACATTCGAGATTTTAAGGAAATACAACATGAAGCTCAACCCCAAGAAATGTGCTTTCGGGGTCGGTTCGGGCAAGTTCCTCGGCTTCATGGTATCAAATTGAGGGATCGAGATTAACCCCGATAAAACTAAGGCCATCGAAGACATCACCATCGTCGACAGCGTAAAAGCCGTGCAGAGGTTAACGGGATAGATTGCAGCCTTAGGACTATTCATTTCGAGGTCGTCATATCGAAGTCACAAATTTTTCTCTCTACTAAAAAAGAAGAATGATCTCGCTTGGACCCCGGAATGCCAACAGGCGTTAGAGGAATTAAAACGATATCTATCAAGCCCACCACTGCTTCATACTCCAAAAACAGACGAAAAACTTTACTAGTACTTGGCAGTATCAAAAATCGCGGTAAGCGGTGTCCTTGTTCAAGAAGATCAAGGTACGCAATTTCCCATTTATTATATAAGTCGAATTTTAGGAGAAGCAGAAACTAGATACCCACACCTAGAATAATTGGCGCTTGCACTAATAAGCGCCTCTAGAAAGTTAAGACCGTACTTCCAATGTCACCTCATATGCGTATTAACCACTTACCCGCTTCGTAATATTTTGCACAAACCCGAACTATCAGGCCGACAGGCCAAATGGGCCGTCGAACTCAGTGGGTACGACATCGAATATCATCCTCATACGGCCATGAAGTCTAAAATTTTAGCGAACTTCGTGGCCGATTTCATGCCAACTCTCGTACCCAAAGTCGAAAAAGAAATCTTATTGAAATCGGGTACGTCATCGGGGATGTGGACCCTTTTTACGGACGAGGCTTCGAACATGAAGGGGTCCGTGCTAGGCATCATTTTAAATCCACCCACGGGTAACTCTATTAGGCAATCTATCAAAATTACTAGGTTGACTAACAATGAGGCCGAGTATGAGGCCATGATTGCAGGTCTCGAGCTAGCTAAAAGCTTGGGAGCAGAATTCATCGAAGCCAAGTGTGACTCTTTGCTGGTGGTAAATCAAGTAAACAAAACCTTCGAAGTTCGAGAAGATAGAATGCAAAGGTATTTGGACAAACTGCAGGTCACTTTGCACCATTTTAAAAATGGATATTACAGCACGTTCCACGAGAGCAAAATAGTGAGGCTGATGCACTTGCAAATTTAGGATCATCGGTCAAGGAAGGCGAGATAAGCTTGGGGACTGTCGTTCAACTCTTGAGATCCGTGATCGAAGAAGGTCATGCCGAGATAAATTCTACGAGTTTAACCTGGGATTGGAGGAATAAATATATTGAATACTTAAAGAGTGGAAAGCTCCCATCGGATCCTAAAACTTTGAGGGCCCTACGAGCCAAAGCTGCTCGATTCACATTAACTGCAGATGGAACGCTATATCGAAGGACATTCGATGGACCATTGGCGGTATGTTTAGGTACAGGAGACACCAATTACATCCTACGTGAGGTGCACGAGGGCACTTGTGGGAATCACTATGGTGCCGATTCATTTGTCCAAAAAATAATCAGGGCAGGGTACTATTGGATCGATATGGGCAAAGGCGCAAAGGAGTTTGTTCGAAAATGTGATAAATGTCAAAGGTTTGCACCAATGATCCATCGGCCCGGAGAGCAACTTTACTCAGTCTTATCCCCATGGCCATTCATGAAATTGGGAATGGATATCGTCGGCCCTCTATCATCGGCCCCAGGTAAATCTAAGTTCATTTTATTTTATGACTAACTATTTCTCTAAATGGGTTGAAGCACAGGCGTTCGTGAAAGTAAGAGATAAAGAGGTTATAGACTTTATCTGGGATCATATCGTATGTCGATTCAGGATACCGCCGAAATAGTGTGTGACAATGGGAAACGGTTTGTCGGCAGCAAAGTGACAAAATTTTCGAAGACCACAAAATAAAAAGGATATTATCAACACTGTATCACCCCAGTGGGAACGGACAGGCTGAATCAACGAACAAAACTATCATTCAAAACCTAAAGAAGAGGCTGAACGACGCTAAAGGAAAATGGAGAGAAATCCTACCCGAAGTCCTTTGGGCATATCGAACAACATCAAAATCCAGTACGGGGGCAAAACTGTTCTCCTTAGTATATGGCTCCGAAGCCTTGATACCAGTCGAAGTCGGGGAACCCAGTGCCAAATTTTCATATACAATAGAAGAATCAAATAACGAGGCTATGAAAACTTTCCTCGAATTATCGGATGAAAAACGAGAAGTTGCTCTCGTCCAATTGGCCGCCCAAAAGCAATGAATCGAAAGATACTATAATCGAAGAACCAAGCTCCATCATTTTAAACCCGGGGACTTGGTGCTAAGGAAAGTCACCCTCAATACCCGAAATCCAAACGAAGGAAAACTAGGACCAAACTGGGAAGGACCATATCAGGTTCTCGAAAACGTCGGAAAGGGATCATACAAACTCGGTATCATAAACGGCAAACAACTATCAAGCAATTGGAATATGTCGCACCTAAAATGATACTACTGCTAAGGTACGACCCTCCCATATTCGTTTACATTTCAAAATTAACCCCTGCAGGAGTCTGATCAGGAGCTAGGATGGATCCTTCAACACGAAGCCCTAGGTCTAAAAGCACGCGTTGCACTCTTTTTTTCTTAGACCGGTTTTATCCTAAATGGGTTTTTCGGCAAGGTTTTTAATGAGGTAACTAGTGATCGTGCTAAACTTAGAAACAATTCGACAGTATCCGAGGCCTCTTTACAATTGACCTCGAATACTGGGGGGCATTAACTCTAATATATCAAGTTCTGATGCAAGAAAGTTATTTTGTAACAACAGGGTTCAATAGGAAAAGTTGTAAGAGCCAAATGTTCAAAGCGAACCATGCTCATGTAATTGGCCCGAGCCCTGACGCAAAACATGAACACATGTATAATGACTTGCAAAGAAAGTTCTCTTCTTTACCGATATCTTATATCCAAGAAAAATTTCTCTATTTCGAGATTTATTATGCAAACAGGATCGAGTTCGAGCAAGCACTCACTCGAATATTTACTTCGAGTTCTAATCATTCACTCGACTACTAAGCCTACGGGCTACTTTTATTTCGAGTTCGAGCAAGCACACACTTGACCATTACTCCTACGGGTTATATTACTTCGAGCTCGAATCATTTACTTGACTACTAAGCCTACGAGCTACTTTTATTTCGAGTTCGATCAAACACTCACTCGACCATTATGCCTACGAGCTACATTACTCCGAGTTCGAATCATTCACTCGACTACTAAGCCTACGAGCTACTTTTATTTCGAGTTCGAGCAAACACTCACTCGACCATTATGCCTACGAGCTACATTACTTCGAGTTCGAATTATTCACTCGACTACTAAGCCTATGGGCTACTTTTATTTCGAGTTCCAGCAAGCACTCACTCGACCATTACGCCTACGGGCTGCATTACTTCGAGTTCGAATCATTCACTCGACTACTAAGACTACGGGCTACTCTTATTTCGAGTTCGAGCAAGCACTCACTCGACCATTATGCCTATGGGCTACATTACTTCGAGTTCGAACCATTCACTCGACTACTAAGCCTACGAGCTACTCTTATTTCGAGTTTGAGCAAGCACTCACTCGATCATTAAGCCTAAGGGCTACATCACCTCAAGTTTAAGTAAGCCCATGTTCAAACAATCACTCAACTCGACTACTAAGAATACGAGCTACCTTATTTCAAGTTTGAGTAAGCGCTCACTCGGTTATAAAGGCTACGAAGTCAAAATTTGATTAAGTTGACTAAATCCTTGTGAAAATATTCATAAGGCGTGAATAAAATCTTCACAAGACAAGAAACAGAATAGAAGTAAGTCGGCAAAAAGAGATATTTTTTTTTATACAAAACTGTTTACATGATGGATTACAACATAAAAATTAAGGACTAAGCTTCCTGGTTATCCCCAGAAGCGGTCTCTTCTCTATCAGGCTTCGCCCCCCCGATCTCGGACCCGCTCTTACTCCCATCATCATTATCATCATCATCATCATCATCATCATCATCATCGGAAACTAAGACTTCAGTATCGGTTTCGAGTTCTTTGGCCCTTTTTATCTCTTCAGCGAAGTCGAAACCTCGAGCATGGATCTCCTCGAGGGTCTCCCTCCGAGATCAGCACCTGGCAAGTTTAGCGACCCAATGTGCTCGAGTATCGGTGGTCTCGGCTGCCTCTCTCGCTTGGACTTGGGCAGCTTTAGCATCGGCCCGATAGACGGCCACGAGTGCATCCGCATCGGCCTTTGCCTTTTCGGTGTCAGATTCGGACTTGACAAGTTCAGAGGTCAACCGAGCCTCGAGCTCCTCTATTCTTCTTGCTTGGACCGAGCTTTTCTCCTTCATTTTTTGAAGTTGGTTTTCGGACGATGACAATTGGGTTCGAGCAGTTTCTATCTCTACAGCAAAGCGGTCCATTCCTTCTTTCCACTTCAAAGACTCCGCTCTTATCACATCGACTTCTTCACGGAGTTTTCCGATCATCTCAATTTTCTACTGCAGCTGTGAGACCGAAAAATTAGCCATCATTCCGGTATCGAGCCCATAGGCTTTTAAAAGCATTATTACCTGCTCGGATAGATCGATCTGATCTTGGTGAGCCCTAGCCAACTCATCTTGGAGGTTTTTTATTTCCTCTCCCCTTTGTCCTAAGAGGAGTTTTAAGGAGTTCCTCTCCTCCGTAACCTGTTGAAGCTCAGCCTCGTATCGACGCAGCTCGGTTCGGGACCGAGAACATGATTCTCGATGAACTGTCGCAGCCTTCAAAGAAAGAAGGAACAAATTCAAGAAAGAAAAGCAAACTTAAAGGTAACGCCATATAATTTAAGGCTTACCTGATTCAAAGCCTGCTGCACTCCGTGAAAAAGGTCCGATGTGTCACTTGTACCGGTAGTGTCTTCGACACCGATAAACATGTCATGAAAAGGATCCTCTCCATCATGAGTCCTATCTAATTCGAGGGCCCCCAAAGCTTGGGCTTCCCGAATCGCCCCTGCGGAAAAAGTAGGGAAGGTGGGCGAGTCTTCGGTTGCTACTGCCCCAAATGAATTACCTGGGGAATTCTCTTCGGTTCGAAAAGATTCGGGAAGATTCCCTTCAGGCTTATCCCCCATCCGTCGGCTTAGATATGAAGCATCTTCAATTTCCAGCAACTCGGGGACTCTGCCCGAATCTCTCTCCGATATATCCTCAGTTTGAGGCGGAGTCTTATGAACCACCATCGATCCAGCCGCCTGTGGAATGTCGATGGTCTTCTTTGTTCGGGCTGCCAGTGTAGACCCGTCATTCTTTTCTTCTTCTTCTTCTTCTTCTTCTTCTTCTTCTTCTTCTTCTTCTTCTTCTTCTTCTTCTTCTTCTTCTTCTTCTTCTTCTTCTTCTTCTTCTTCTTCTTCTTCCCTCAGACGCAGAACTGATTCCACAGTCAAAGGAATGATATTCTTGTTCGGCTTACGAGCCGTCCTCTTCTTTAGTTTTTGATCATCGAGGACGGGGGCTCTTTTCCTCTTATTATCTTTCACTGGCTTTGGGACAGAGGCTGAAGCCTCTTCCTCGACAGATGAGGACCTTAAAACCGCATCTTTGCCCACACCTGCATACGGAAAATTTTATTGAAGTGTGTGAAAAGTATTTGGATTACCAAAAGATACGAGAAAGGCGTTTACCGTGATTTTTGGCCTCCCATCGGCCCTTTGACAAGTTGCGCCATGAGCGCTCGATGTATGAGGAGGTCGAAACCAGATCACGTATCCAGTTCTTGAGATCGGGCACTGCGCCGGGAATCCAGGGAACCACTGCATCACAAAAGAGGAATATCGATGAGAAAAGAAATGAAAGAACAAAATAATAGGATATAACAACAGAATTACACTTACGCTTCATGTTCCACTCTTCGGGAAAAGGCATCTTCTCGGTCGGAATCAGGTCTGAAGTCCTTACTCAAACGAACCTGCCCATCCAGCCTCGATCCTTATCCTCGTCTATACTCGAGAACAGAACCTTGGTAGCTCGACATTGGAGTTTTATTAACCCTCATCGAAAAAGGCGAGGACGGTATAATCGGATAAGATGATCGAGGATGAAAGGCATCCCCTCGATTTTACTCACAAAATATCGGATCAAAATAACGATCCGCCAAAATAAATGACGTATCTGGCCTAGAGTTATTAGGTATTTATGACAAAAATCTATGATAACAGGGTCGAGGGCTCCTAACGTGAAAGGGAAAGTATACACGCTTAAGAACCCTCTCACGTGAGTAGTAATGTCCTCTTCAGGAGACAGCACTACCACTTCTTTGTTCTCTCAGTTACAATCTTTTTTTATCCGCTCGATGTGCTCCCGGGTTATCGAACAAATATATCTCGATATGGGCTCACATCGGCCAGGAACCGGCGAACCTTTATCAAGTTTGAAATCGGAGGTAAGAACACACGCCGCCAGAACACACTCCTCAAGACGTGGATCCACCAGTGTTTTGTCGGCGTCGGATTGGGAAGAAGAAGTTTTTTCCTTTTGGGGTACGGTTTTTGATATCTTCACCATTTTGATTTTAAAGAAGGTGACAAAGATTTGGTAATTTAGAAGAAGAATTTTGCAAAGAAGAATCGCAGATTTGCGAATGAGCTCAGAGAATACGAAAAAAAAACTTGAGAAATTTGGAAGAGTGAAGATTAAAAGTGGTAAATGATAAAAGGAAGGGTTATTTATAGGTTAAAGCAATGGCGGTTCAGTATCAGCGATGGCCGACCACCGTCTGACATGCATTAAATGCCTTGAAAGACTAAATCGACGGCACAACCATCACGTGCGTCATGGTCGAGCCCAATGTAAATGTCAGCTTATAATCCAATCGAGCCGTTGAAAAATCATATCGTTTCTCACCACATCCTTCCCGAGAAACGAGAGGACTATCTGTATACAGTCGAAATAGATTTCGGCCTTCATACGATTGATCGAGGTCAAAACATAATGGATCGAAGTAAGGCTCCGTGTTGGGTTCCGAAGATGGAACAAACAAGCTTCGAGCCCGAGGGACCGATCAACGTCGAGCTCGATATCATTATCAAGCTCGAATCCAAATCGAACTATGATGCAAAGAAAAGTTATCGAACTTGTGATTCAGAGACCGACCCACATTGACCCCGAATCAATTCAAGAATCTGAGTCAGAATCAAGCTTAAGTCGAGTCGAGAGCTCGAGTTAAGATCGAGAGCTCGAGTCAAAATCGAAAACTCGATTCAATATCGAGCTCACAGACAAGAGTCGTTGCAATCCCACTAGAGGAGAGAATCTTGGCAGGAATTGTGGAAAAACTGATTTATCATGGGTCTCCCACTATGTATTTTTAATTATATCTAAAGTAAGATCCCCTACTATAAATGGATGATTATCATTTCTGTAAGGGGCAAATTTTTGCTTATATTGTAATTCAAGCACCATATTCTCCTACAGTGAAGAATTATTCTTTCAAGCTTCATAAATTGATTCAACTTATTTAGTCCTAGTAATCATCTTCCTTACAACCTTGTCTATTTTGCATTCTTATCAATCCATACTTGATTTTTCTATTTATCCTTACGATTTGTATTAAGGTATACCATATATCCTTAGAACTACGTACAAATTCAACTCTATCCGTTTTTCGGTTAAACAATATATCTAATTAATATACTTTGGGTTTGATGTGTCTAAATGAAAAATAGTTACTATACCATTTTTAGGTGTTTACCTATGCATTCAGTATCAAACTGAACATGCAATTTGCAGCAGTTTGAAACCTCAGCTACCTTTAAAAACAAAAGGCGCTAACAATCAGAACATAGTACTATCATTTATCTTCGTCTTTCCCTCTCTATTTTTCTCTTTTCTTACAAAATACAAAACTCTTCTTTCTCACACTCTTTCCTCCATTTTGGCGATTTAGGGTTCAGAGAAGTTAACTTTCTCTCTCCTGATGAAATGGCAAGTTCTCTTCCCCCTTCTAATCTCCCGTACATATATGAGTACTTAACTAGAATTTTCGTTGTTTTAAAGTAATTTATCAGTACGATTTTGCGAGATTCACCTTGCGAAAGTACTTTGGTATGCGATTTCATGTTCCCTAAGTTTGATATGTTTCGAATACTTTCGATTTGTGTAATGTGATAAATCAAAGATAAAGAAACATACTTTCTTTATGTTTCTAACTATCAAAGATAAAGATCGAATTTCTTTATCTTCTTGGTTGCTCAGGAAAATGATACGATTCTTTCGTTTCTTTGGGGCCACTGGCTATCCACATTTGATTTTTCAATAGAAAGGTAGTAACCCTAGACCCTTGCCCCGAGAAATAAATTAAACCAATTTGAAAGATGATCTAGTGTAGTTGAAAGAACCTAAAGGAAGGGCTGATTTGCGGATAATTATAGCAAAACAATTTGAAAAAAAGTAGGTAAAGAATGAGAAGAATCTGAAATCTACTAAAATGCCTAACATTCTGGGACCACAAATAATAAATACGTCAACGTAGCTTTGTGGTTTATAGATCTCATAACAGTAAGCTTGCTATAGATGCTCATTTGCATAATAGGTGTTAAATCCCATAACAGTAAGCTTGCTATAGATGCTCATTTTCATAAGGTATGTATGTTGAAATGAAAAGTTGTGTTTCAACGATAGTATTGGAGAAGAAGCGTATAATATTTGAGTATCTCTCTGGCTGTATTACTTTTCTCGGACGAAACAGAACAACATGACTATGTGATGTGATGAAGTATTATTTGTAGATGTAATGAGAAAAAGAAAAACCTGAAAGAAGTATTATTGCGAAAAGTTTAATTTTGACATATTGGCCATTTTTTGCCGCTCACATGTAACATAATATGGATATACCACTAAAAGATGTATAAACAAGTTACTTTAAAATAAAAACCATTATCTTCTTATTCATCACTGTATGATAAACAGGTGGTAATAGGTGAAATTTGCAATTTTTTCTAACAGAATTCTTATGTCTATATCTATTGTTAAGAGAGACCAAAAGGAGTAACAATTAAACAAAGATCATCCTTTCTTCCGCCAGCTACCCCAATTGTTTCGGTCATATCTAAATTGTCTGGAGTTATCCCAGGAGGAGTCTTCCAGTCGTAGTGATAAAGCAATTGAGCTAAAGGATGTCCTACATTAACTAAACCGAATAATAATCCTGGACATATTCTTCGTCCTGCACCAAACGGAATAAATTCAAAGTGGTTTCCTTTGAAATCAATAGAATTATTCTCAAATCTCTCAGGTATAAAACTTTCCGGATTATGCCAATATTTAGACTCTCTTCCCATTGCCCATACATTCACCAGAACTCTAGTTTTGATAGGTATTGTATATTTGTCAATTTTTGTTTCTTCTCTGCATTCCCTAGGGAGTAATAGAGGAACAGGAGGGTGCAACCTTAATGTTTCTTTAATCACTAGGTTTAGATACTTCAACTCTTCTAGATCAATATCCTCAAATGTTCTCTTTCCTTTTAGGACTTCTCTAACTTCAAGTTGTGCTTTAGCCATAACACTTGGATTTCTTATCATTTCAGCCAACGCCCAAATAATTGTTGTAGATGAGGTTTCAGCTCCTGCTAAGAACATGTCCTGCATGTAAAGAAAACTATTAAGATATATACAATTTCTAACGTTTCAATATTGTACTCTAGCATAAATATTAACTTCAATGTTTAAATACTACTATAAAAAATAAAATGAAATGAAATATCTCATATGGCATTAGACTTACAAAAATAACACCTTTGATATTCTTCTTTGTGAGTGGAGTTCCCAATTCGCCACTCTCCATGACTCGAAGTAGAACATCGATCAAATCTTCACCTCCAGTCTCACCATTGCCCTTCTTACCGTTAGTTCGACTTTCCCGATGCTCATTAATGATATTCTCCAAAATTGCATCTACCTTTGTGTGAACCTTCAACATTTTGGACTTCAATCCAGTAATCTTGTGAAGCCACTTTCGGGAAGGGAACATATCAGCCAAGTCAAATCCTGCAGCTAATGATGCTATGTCCTTCACCAACATTATCAACTTATGTTGATCATGAATCACTTTCCCGAAAGCTGACCTACAAGTTACAGAACTTGTAAACCAAAACATTTTATCTGATAAGTTGATCAATGAGTCATCAGGCATGGAGTTAATGGATGAAATGAGACTTGACATCTCTGCTTGTCGAATTGAATTAAATGACTTGACCATCTTTGCACTAAGAAGTTCCACGATGCACACTTTGCGCATATTTCTCCAGTGATCACCATATGGACAAGTTATAATGTCTGTGTAGTTGTAGAAAATAATGTCTCCAGACATAAATTCAGGCCTAGTAGCAAAGCGAAGGTCTTGAGTTTTCATAATTTCTTTTGCCATCTCAGGTGAAGATACAACAATGATCGATATTTCTCCAAGACGTAAGTGAAAGATTGGCCCATATCTTCGCGATAGACTTCTGAAAGTATGATGTACTGGAAGGCGGCCATTCATTAATAGGTGCAAGTTCCCAATCAAAGGTAGACTCCATGGCCCTGGAGGCAATAGTTTGTTAAAGGTTTTTGATGCCTTCCATATCTGAAATAAACGAATGATGAAGGAAACGAATATCAAGACTGAAATGAAGATGAATGATAAGTGTTTTGCCTCCATTTCAGATAGAAAGGATCATATATTGTGCTATGGAGATACATTCTTCATGTTTATATAACAAGGGAATGTTTGATGAGGAAAGCTAGTATACTTTTTTCTCTTTTCTTGGAAACCTCCAATATTATGTTGAACTTATAAGAAAATAGGCACTCATTAATTTCCACAGAACCTGGTCGATTTTATGCAGGGGTTTTATTGGTGACAAAATTGATGTAAGAGAACCATGTGAAAGGTGGCAAGAGAGGGACTGACTGTTATGATTTATTGATATTGTCAACTGTCAAGATTGGTTTGCCATGAATTTTCTGCCATCATTGTCATCAACTTTGTTACTTAGTAGTACTAAGTTTTGTTTTTAATTGGTCTTGTTCTATTTTTAGCAGGTTGGAGGGGCTGTAGATTGATATTCAGTAGTACTATGTTTTGATTTTAGTTGGTCTTGTTCTATTTTTAGCAGGTTGGAGGGGCTGTAGATTGATATTCAGTAGTACTACGTTTTGATTTTAGTTGGTCTTGTTCTATTTTTAGCAGGTTGGAGGGGCTGTAGATTGATATTCAGTAGTACTATGTTTTGATTTAAGTTGGTCTTGTTCTGTTTTTAGCAGGTTAGAAGGTCTGTAGATTGATAATCAGTAGTACTATGTTTTTATTTTAGTTGGCCTTGTTCTATTTTTAGCAGGTTTGGGGGGGGGGGGGGGTGCTGTAGATTGATATTCAGTACTATGTTTTGATTTTAGTTGGTCTTGTTCTATTTTTAGCAGGTTGGAGGGGCTGTAGATTGATATTCAGTACTATGTTTTGATTTTAGTTGGTCTTGTTCTATTTTTAGTAGGTTAGAAGGTCTGTAGATTGACTGATGAATACAGTAGTTTCAAGAATGGTGTGCAATGAATTTACCGCCGCAATTTTGACTTTTATTTGGTGTTATTTGAGAATCAAATTATCCCACTTTCAAGACAAATTTGCAAGTAGATAACGTTAGCTCAAAGAGAATGTTATGCCTAAACTTAAATATAATAGATCTGATTGAATGTACTGTTATCAATCATAAGAAAAACAAATCAAAACACAACTACTAAACACCACATAAATCAGTCATTTTAAATTGGAAAAATTTTAGGTTATGTAAACTAGATTAGTGAAATGATTTTGAGGCACTGGCTTTCCCAATAAGCAAATTAGCCTTTCAATTCCAGAACAGTGTGTTCTGCTCCATCCTTAAAATGCTGACATTACTAAAATCATAAACGATGCAACGGCAACAAACCCTCCAAATTTGGAAGTCACACTAGCTGCATTTGCTGCTGGTGGACTTGCAGTCTTGTTACTCGAAGACGAATCTGAAAATACATATGTTCACTTATTAGAGGCCGTGTAATTTAACTGATTGAAAGTAGCTGATAAGAATCATAAATAGTCGGTGTATTTGGTACAAATGAAACGGAGAGGGAAAACGTTGGGAATACTTACTGTTCGAGGCTGAAGGAGCAGATGGGGCTGAACCAGGTGACGCAGCGGCTATAATTGAGATAAAACTCGTTAATTAGTTGCCAGAAAAATTAATGGAATCAATAGTGCAAAACAATGTTAGTCAGAATCGATGGAGTTAATGTCTACTATGCAATGAATAATTGTTTTAAGGATCAAATATCTCAAAGAAAAGGAATTACTTAATCCAAAATGAGATTCAATAATGACTATATAGAAGAAATTTAGGAAATTAGGAAAAAAGTACTGATACCCTGATTATATTACTGGACATCGAATTAACAAGATCAGGCAGCAAAATCTTTTTGATTAACATGGATCATCCGTCCATAGTGTTTTACTACATTATTAAAAACCACTCTCTCCATTATGTTCAAATTATATATTCTACAAAAATCTAAATTTTATATATATATCCACTCTTTTTCATATGTACTGTGAATTGTTTCATTCATTTTGCCCAAATTCAACACTTAAGATTTGTTAGGTTACTGACATTAGGGAAGTAATATCGCGACAGAATTCAATATATTCAATTGTTAATAATTCACGCATTACAATTCTTAAATTATAAAATCGGCATAACTTTGTACGCGAATTAAACAGGCCGGTCCTTAATGTATATTGAATCAAGTATGTCCGATGCACAAAGCATCCTCTATTGTGTTTGAGGAAGGGCTGCACCCCAATGTGTATGATGTAGTCAGTCTACCCTAATGCAAACATTAGTGATTGTTTCCACGTCTCGAACCCGTAACTTATAGGTCACATGAAGACAACTTTATCATCGCTCCAAGATTCCTTCAACTATGTCAGCATTCACTAAGGAAGAAAAAAAAAACATGCATCTATACAAAACTTGATTCAGAAAAAAAGTTGTTACGTACCATTTTTGCAAAGGGAAAGATCAGGTTTAGCACCACAAGCTTTTGCAAAACTCAAAGCTTCATCTTTGGTAACATTAAAACTCTTCATTAAATCAGCATTACCAAAAACAGTACAAAGACACTGCGCATCACTCGTAATAATTTCCTTCAATGGCACACAGCAAGTTGCTGGTGGATTTTTAGAATGTGATGTCAAAGCAGCTTGACATGGCATCAATTTTTTAACACATGGCATATCTAAAATACCACCATTTTCACCATTATCAGCAAATAATGCTCCTAATAGATTTTTATCAAGTTCAATACCATGGGATAAACCCACAAAAACCCATGAGAAAATTATAATAAAAGAGGAAGGAATAATTGATTTGGAATAAGCCATGGGTTCTTTGATCTCTCAAATTCAGAAGGAAAATGCCTAATAATTCTTTTCTGTTATGAATTTGTGATGATGAACAAGAAAGTGCATATATATAGGGGAATGTAACTGCTATTTTATTTAGGAACCGTATTTTTAGGCAGTTACAAAATCTTAATCATTCAATTCAAAAGTACTTTATTTGTATAACTACTTGCTAATTTGTTTAACCAAGTGTCTAGAATATTCCCTAATTTTCGTTATTAGTAGTGACCAGGTCATTATATTACTAAAGTTATGTACCCAAAATTTAGCTAATTCTCGATTTGGAATTGCTATTTTTTGACTTCAATTTATTGGCTACGAAGGGTTTAGAACTTCCATTGCTCGCCGCATAATAAGGCGCGACCGGACTTTTTAGAACTCAAATGAAAAAGATTTATTACAATAATTATACCTCATTTCCAAACTAGTTATATGAATACTCGCTGCTTCATTAAAGCTCAATTCATGTCAAAAAGAGCCGCATTTATTGATTATCAAATGCGGCATAAGAATAACTTTGGAGGAGAGACCCTGCCTTTTCATCCTATATAAGATAGCCTGGCATACCAAAATCCATAAATTTGAACTAGTATGACTTCCTATCTTTAATGTGAAAAAATTATTCAGAGTATAAGAGACAAGTAAATAGAAAGTGTCATTATGTTTCATAGAAGAAGGTGTTAGGCTTCTTATTGTTGATTCTGAAGACGGTAGTTGCCATCTATTCATGTTCATTGGTCATTTTTTCTAGACTGTCCCATGAGGTGTAGCCCGACTAATTCAGATTCGCATCGCATAATGCTCATTAAAGGAGGAAGGCTCTCTACCAAAAAAAATTCCATTCCCAAACTTGAACACAAGATCTCTTGTTAAAGTCAAAAGGATCCTATCCATCCCATCTCAACCTGGGTGGTATGGTGTTTACCATTCACCTGTTACAAAAGATGCAAGAGCATCGCATCCATTTCTTCAATGATCAGTCCGTGACCATTACTTTATCGAATCTGTTTCCCCTTTCAGTAGTGTCACAACCCCTTTTTAAGCAACACAAATGCAATAGTATGGAAACTTTCTTTACCTTGAAACACTCACCCAAAAGATGACTTTCCACTCAATGGCAGTAAAAAACAATATGTATATACATTTAATAATTAAGGAAACATTGTTCCAACATAACACAAAGTATATCAAATTTAGAATAGAGAGTAAAGACTTAAAGAATCACTACCAGCCAAACCTACTTACGAGCAACATAGTGAATAACTGAATATTGTCTAGTTCTGCAGACGCCATCACTTCCAGTAATCACAAATAAGCTAAACGTGTCAATAGCGGGTTACGGCATCAAGTTGGTAATGACACAGAAACATGTTTCACGCGTCTATAGTGAATTTTCTATCTTGAATGGCCCAGCTGTTCAATTTTTTCTTCTCCTTTATTAGAATTATTACTTAGCCTGGGCAAGGAGGATTAGTATGAGTTCAATCAAATTACACTCCCATGCTGAAGATTCTTTTCCCCCTGTCGAAACAGAAAATATGGTTATTGAGGAAAATATCAGATAACATTTCATACTCGCAAGGTATGATATACCAGGATCCGGAAAGTACTATAAGCATGAGAAATACATTACTAAAAGCATATACAGAAGTTACCAAACAGAAAATAAACATGCAATCATTGTATTATATTGTCAAAAGCTGTCACGGCCCAAACTCTAACCATGATCGTGATGGCGCCTATCGTGTTACAAGGCAAGCCTACTTCCCAAAATATTACTACTAAACCGATTATAATAATTTAATAAAACATTTCAACATTAAAATTTTTTCATAAACTAAATCAACTCTAAATATAATATAGAAAAATACGGAAACGAGCCTCAAACATCGGAGAGTCACTAAGTCATGAGCGTCTAAATCTATGAACTAAGAAATGAAACTGTCTAACTGACAAAACAATCCAAAAGAAGAAATGATAAAAAGAGTAACAAGGTCCTGCGGACGTTAGCAGCTACCTTGCAATCTCCACAGATAGCCGGCCTGAACTCAACGATCGTCGCACTCTAACTCACCTGAATCTGCACATAAAGTGCAGGGTGTAGCATGAGTACAACCACCTCAGAAAGTAACAGAAATAACTAAGGAACTGAGCAATAGTGACGAGCTAAGTAAAACAGTCCAATCATTTATTTTCACAATTTAAAAATAAACAGAAATAAACAGGTAAATTCCATAACTCGGTAGTGCCACAAAGAAGTTTAACAGATAAATGCAGCAACAACACAAATAAATACAACCTCACAACAGTGTCACTCCATCACTCATCACCCGGCACTCAACACTCAAAACACTCAACACGTTGCGCTCACTGGGGTGTGTACAGACTCCGGAGGGGCTCCCAAAGCCCAAGCGCTAAGCACGGATAACTCACGTGCCATCATATCAATACTTGGATCCGCACAGTCAACTCACGTGCTACGCGGACAACTCACGCGCTATGGTATCAATACCTGAACCCGCACGGTCAACTCACGTGCTATGCGGACAACTCACGCGCTATGGTATTAATATCCTCACAACCAGGCCATCGGCCTCACTCAATCATGTACCTCACTAGCCTCATCATCACCAACAAATAAGGGAACATAACCCACATCAAGTATCACTGCATATTAGCAAATAATAGAGACTGAAGTAAACAGGTACAATGATTTCTATAACTGAGTACAAATAATGTGAGCACGAATAAAGCTTAAGCATGATCTCTATCATGAAGGCAAACAAGTTCAACAACAATTAAACACATAACCACAGATAATAGTCATTAGACCTCACAGCCTCACGGGACGGACCAAGTCTCAATCCCTCACGGTGCACACCCACACGCTCGTCACCTAGCATGGGTATCACTTCCAAATAATCACGTGATGTCAAATCTCCGGGTTTATACCCTCAAAGTCAGAGTTAAAACTGTTACTTACCTTAACAGCATAAAACCCTACTCTAGGATGCCCTCGTCTCTGGACTCGATCACCAAATGCTTTGAATCTATACAAAATCAGTATAGTACCATCAATATACGCTAATGGAATGAATTCCACAAGAAAAACTATCAAATTATGCCAAAAATCCGAACCCGACCAAAACCCGACCCCCCGAGCCCACGTCTCGAAATCCGTCAAAAATGGCAGAATAATAAACCTTTCCTCTCCCGAGTCTAACCATACCAAATTCATCAAAATCCGACATCGTTTGGTTCTTCAAATCCTTAAATTACTCTCCAAAAATTCCAAGCCCTAACCCCTCATTTTCATTAATTACCATGATTAAACAACGGAAAATCACCATATATACATGTATTAGGGCTCAAGTAATTTACCTCAACGAAACCCCCTTGATTCCCTCTTCAAATCTCTCCCAAAAGCTCCAAAAACCGAATAGAAATGGTGAAGAATGCACCAAAATCGCGAAGGGTTCTATTTATGGTTTCTGCCCAGGTTTTTCGCACCTGCGGCCATTTTCTCGCACCTGCGCGACCGCACCTGCGGTCCAAGGAGTCGCACCTGCGCAACTCACTTAATTCCCTAACATCCGCACCTGCGGACACCTTTCTCGCACTTGCGGACTCGCATCTGCGGTCCCTCGTGCGTATCTGCGAAACCAGCCTAAAATCCTCATCTCCGCATCTGCGCTCAAGGCCTCGCACCTGTGGGCTAGCAGATGCGGCCAATTTTCGCACCTGCATTTCCAGCCTTAGCCCAGCGTCGTCCGTACCTGCGCACTCCCTACGCGCACCAGCGGCCTCGCACCTGCGAGGCTTTCTTCCGCAGGTGCAAAAATAGCAGTAGCAGCAGCTCCAGCTGCAAATTCCAACTTTGACAAATACGTTAACCACCCGGAATCACCCTGAGGCCCTCTGGACCTCAACCAAAAATACCAACAAGTCATATATCAACATACCAACTTAGTCGAACCTTCGAATCACTCAAAACAACATCAAATCATCAAATTACCCTCGGATTCAAGCCTAAGAACTTTTAAATTTCTAAATTCGGCAACCGATGCCGAAACCAACCAAACCACGTCCGAATGACCTCAAATTTTGCACACATATCACAAATGACACTACGAACCTACTCCAACTTCCGGAATTCCATTCCGACTCCGATATCAAATTTTCCAAGCCTAATTCTACCACGGACCTCCAAATCACATTCCGGACGCACTCCTAAGTCCAAAATCACCTAACGGAGCTAACAGAACCATCAAAATTCAAATCCGAGGTCGTTTAAACATAGATCCATATCCGGTCCACTTTTTTAACTTTTTTTATTTTAAATTATAAGACTAAGTGTCTCATTTCACTCCGAGTTCTCTCCGGACCCGAACTAACTAACCCGATAAGTCATAAACAATTGCAAGACATAAATTGAGTAGTAAATTAGGGAACGGGGTTATAATATTCAAAACGACTGGCCGGGTCATTACATTCTCCCCCTCTTAAACAAACGTTCATCCTCGAACGAGTCTAACAGAAGAACATACCTGAAATCACAGCATCTGAAGCAATAGCGTCTGGCCTGGCTGGGAGGGCATAGAAACGGGCCTGACCACCCCCTGATCTGCCTCCCCCTCTCGGGCGACTCATAGCTGACTAGGCTCCGTCCCTAGCTGGCTGAACTCCACCCCTAGCTGGCTGGGCGGTTGGTGGAGGAACTGGTGCTGGTGCCGTTGGCCGAGTACTCCGCTGCGGAGTCCCACCCAACAGCCTAGGGCAATATCTCGCAATGTGACCAAAATCCCTGCACTCAAAACAACCCCTCCTTTGACGAAACTGTTGCTCCTGATACCCAAAGGAATTACCCGATGATACCTTAGCGGGTGGGGCATAATGAGAACCCTGTGCTGGCAATGCACTGAATGATGACTAACTCTGCTGAAACTGGTCCTGCTGAAACTAACCTCCCTGAGGAGAACCACTAAAACCACCCTGACCACGAGGCCTCTTAGCCTCCCTCTCAGTCATCTCCTGACCTCGAACCATCTCAATCTGTCGAGCAATGTCGACAACCTCATCAAAGGTAACCCCAGATATTCTCTCCCTGGTCATAAGCAATCGAAGCTGAAAATCGAGGCCATCTATAATCCTCCTGGTCATCTCTCGGTCTGTGGGAACCAACCAGACCGCATGACGAGCTAACTCGGAGAATCACATCTCATGCTGTGTAATAGAAATTTCACCCTGGCGAAGCCACTCAAACTACCTGCGCAGCTCCTCTATGCGCGACTCAGGTACAAAATTCTCCAGAAAGAGAACAGAGAACTGCTGCCAAGTAAGGGGTGCTGCGCCAACAGGCCTACACCTCTCGTAAGTCTCCCACCATCTGAGTGCAGCCCCAGAAAACTGAAAGGTAGTGAATGAGACCCCATAAGTCGACAAAATACCAGTAGTACGGAGCATCCTCAGACACCTGTCCAAGAAGTCCTGAGTGTCCTCTCTCTCTGTACCACTAAAAGTTGGTGTCTGGAGTCTCCCAAACCTCTCCAACCAACACTGATCATCCTCAGGCATAGCAGGAACCATATAATCCTATGCATCTACAACCGGCTGGGCTGGTGGTGCCTCGGTATCTGAAGTCCCTGAATAACATGCTCGAGTGTGCGAGCGACGGGAGTCTGAGTGCCTCCCCCAGCCTGAGAAGTGGATCCGGCCGTCGAAATAGAGACCGCCTGAGCAAGGCCGGTACACGCTGCACCTCTGCCCTTACCATAGCCTTTACCGCAGTCTCGACCTCTTGCGGCCCGAACTGGTGGCTGACCCTCTTGATCGGTAGCACGAGTCCTCACCATCTGTGAGAGAATGAAATACAGATGTTTAGTTACTAGAATACACAGAACACACGATAAGCATCCAAGAATGTGAAATTTTCCTAAAGGTTCTTCAGCCTCTCGAAGATAAGTACAGACGTCTCCGTACCGATCCGCAAGACTCTACTAAACCCACTCATGACTTGTGAGACCTATGTAACCTAGATTCTGATACCAACTTGTCACGACCCAAAATCTAACCATGGTCGTGATAGTGCCTATCGTGTTACAAGGCAAGCCTACTTCCCAAAATATTACTACTAAACCGATTATAATAATTTAATAAAATATTTCAACATTTAATTTTTTTTCATAAACTAAATCAACTCTAAATATAATATAGAAAAATACGAAAATGAGCCCCAAACATCGGGGTGTCACTAAGTCATGAGCGTCTAAATCTATGAACTAAGAAATAAAACTGTCTAACTATCAATACAATCCAAAAGAAGAAATGATAAAAAGAGTAACAAGGTCCTGCGGACATTAGCAGCTACCTTGCAATCTCCACAGATAGCCGTCCTGAACTCAACAATCGTCGCGCTCTAACTCACCTGAATCTGCACATAAAGTGCAGGGTGTAGCATGAGTACAACCACCTCAACAAATAACAGAAATAACTAAGGAACTGAGCAATATTGACGAGCTAAGTAAAACCGTCCAATGATTTATTTTTACAATTTAAAAATAAACAGAAATAAACAGGTAAATTTCATAACTCAGTAAATGCCACAAAGAAGTTTAACAGATAAATGCAGCAACAACACAAATAAATACAACCTCACAGCAGTGTCATTCCATCACTCATCACTCGGCACTCGGCATTCAATACTCAAAACACTCAACACTCTGCGCTCACTGGGGGTATGTACAGACTCCGGAGGGGCTCCCAAAGCCCAAGCGCCAAGCACGGACAACTCACGCGCTATGGTATCAATACCTGGACCCGCATGGTCAACTCACGTGTTACGCGGATAACTCACGCGCTATGGTATTAATATCCTCACAACCAGGCCCTCGGTCTCACTCAATCATGTACCTCACTAGCCTCATCATCACCAACAAATAAGGGAACACAGCCCACATCAAGTATCACCGCTTATTAGCAAATAATAGAGATTGAGGTAAACAGGTACAATGATTTCTATGACTGAGTACAAATAATGTGAGCATAAATAAAGCCTAAGCATGATCTTTATCATGAAAGCAAACAAGTTCAACAATAATTAAATACATAACCACAGATAATAGCCATTAGGCCTCACAGCCTCACGGGATGGACCAATTCTTAATCCCTCACGGTGCACACCCACACGCTCGTCACCTAGCGTGGGTATCACTTCCAAACAATCACGTGATGTCAAATCTCCGGGTTTATACCCTCAAAGCCAGAGTTAAAACTGTTACTTACCTTAACAGCGTAAAATCCTACTCTGGGTTCCCTCGTCTCTGGACTCGGTCTCCAAATTCTCTGAATCTATTCACAATCAATACAATACCATTAATAAACGCTAATGGAAAGAATTTCACAAGAAAAACTATCAAATTATGACAAAAATCTGAACCCGACCAAAACCCGACCCCCGGGCCCACGTATCAAAATCCATCAAAAATTACAGAATAATAAGCCTTGTCCTCTCCCGAGTCTAACCATACCAAATTCATCAAAATCCGACATCGTTTGGTCCTTCAAATCCTTAAATTACTCTCCAAATATTCCAAACTCTAACCCCTCATTTTCACTAATTACCATGATTAAACAACGAAAAATCACCATATATACAAGTATTAGGGCTCAAGTAACTTACCTCAACGAAACCCCCTTGATTCCCTCTTCAAATCGCTCGTCACCTAGCATGGGTATCACTTCCAAACAATCACGTGATGTCAAATCTCCGGGTTTATACCCTCAAAGCCAGAGTTAAAACTGTTACTTACCTTAACAGCATAAAATCCTACTCTGGGTTCCCTCGTCTCTAGACTCGGTCTCCAAATTCTCTGAATCTATTCACAATCAGTACAATACCATTAATAAACGCTAATGGAAAGAATTCCACAAGAAAAACTATCAAATTATGCCAAAAATCTGAACCCGACCAAAACCTGACCCCCGGGCCCACGTATCGAAATCCATCAAAAATTGCAGAATAATAAGCCTTGTCCTCTCCCGAGTCTAACCATACCAAATTCATCAAAATCCGACATCGTTTGATCCTTCAAATCCTTAAATTACTCTCCAAATATTCCAAACTCTAACCCCTCATTTTCACTAATTACCATGATTAAACAACGAAAAATCACCATATATACAAGTATTAGGGCTCAAGTAACTTACCTCAATGAAACCCCCTTGATTCCCTCTTCAAATATCTCCCAAAAGCTCCAAAAACCGAATAGAAATGGTGAAGAATGCACCAAAATCGCGAAGGGTTCTATTTATGGTTTCTGCCCAGGTTTTTCGCACCTGCGGCCATTTTCTCGCACCTGCGTGACCGCACCTGCGGTCCAAGGAGTTGCACCTGCTCTACTCACTTAATTCTCTAACTTTCGCACCTGGGACACCTTTCTCGCATCTGCGGTCCCTGGTGCGCATCTGCTAAACCAGCCCAAAATCCTCAACTCCGCATCTGCGCTCAAGGCCTCACACCTGCGGGCTCGCAGATGCGGCCAATTCTTCGCACCTGCGTTCCCAGCCTTGGCCCAGCGTCGTCCGCACCTGCGCACTCCCCACGCGCACCAGCGGCCTCGCACCTTCTAGGCTTTCTTCCGCATGTGCGAAAATAGCAGTAGCAGCAGCTCCAGCTGCAAATTCCAACTTCAACAAATCTATTAACCACCCGGAATAACCCTGAGGCCCTCGGGACCTCTACCAAAAATACTAACAAGTCATATATCAACATACCAACTTAGTCGAACCACTCAAAACAACATAAAATCATCAAATTACCCTAGGATTCAAGCCTAAGAACTTTTAAATTTCTAAATTTGGCAACTTATGCCGAAACCAACCAAACCACGTCCGAATGACCTCAAATCTTTCACACACATCACAAATGACACTACGAACCGACTCCAACTTCCGGAATTCCATTCCGACCCCGATATCAAATTTTCCACTGCCGACCGATATCGCCAAATTTCCATTTTTGCCAATTCAAGCCTAATACTTCCAGGACCTCCAAATCACATTCCGGACACACTCCTAAGTCCAAAATCACCTAACGGAGCTAACAAAACGATATGAATTAAAATCCGAGGTCGTTTACATAAAGATCCATATCCGGTCCACTTTTTTAACTTTTTTTTTTAATTTTAAATTATAAGACTAAGTGTCTCATTTCACTCCGAGTTCTCTACGGACCCGAACTAACTAACCTGATAAGTCGTAAATCAATTGCAAGACATAAATTGAGCAATAAATGGGGGAACGGGGTTATAATATTCAAAACGACTAGTCGGGTCGTTACATTCTCCCCTCTTAAATAAACGTTCATCCTCGAACGAGTCTAACAGACGAACATACCTGAAATCACAACATCTGAAGCAATAGCGTCTGGCCTGGCTAGGAGGGCATAGAAACGGGCCTGACCACCCCCTGATCTGCCTCCCCCTCTCGGGCGACTCATATCTGACTAGGCTCCGCCCCTTGCTGGCTGAACTCCACCGCTAGCTGGTGGGGCGGTTGGTGGAGGAACTGGTGCTGGTGCCGTTGGCTGAGTACTTCGCTGCAGAGTCCCACCCAGCACTCGAAACAACCCATCCTTTGACGAAACTGTTGCTCCTGATGCCCAAAGGAATTACCCGATGATACCTGAGCGGGTGGGGCATAATGAGAACCCTGTGCTCGCAATGCACTGAATGATGACTAACTCTGCTGAAACTGGTCTTGCTGAAACTGACGTCCCTGAGGAGCACCACTGATACCACCCTGACCACGAGGCCTCTTAGCCTCCCTCTCAGTCATCTCCTGACCTCGAACCATCTCAATCTGTCGAGTAATGTCGACAACCTCATCAAAGGTAACCCCAGATACTCTCTCCCTGGTCATAAGCAATCGAAGCTGAAAATCGAGATCATCTATAATCCTCCTGGTCCTCTCTCGGTCTGTAGGAACCAACCAGACCGCCTGCGCAGCTCCTCTCTGCAGGACTCAGGTACAAACTTCTCCAGAAAGAGAACAGAGAACTACTGCCAAGTAAAGGGTGCTGCGCCAACAGGCCTACGCCTCTCGTAAGTCTCCCACCATCTTAGTGCAGCCCCAGAAAATTGAAAGGTAGTGAATGAGACCCCACAAGTCTTCAAAATACCAGCAGTACGGAGTATCCTCAAACACCTGTCCAAGAAGTCCTGAGCGTCCTCTCTCTCTGTACCACTAAAAGTTGGTGGCTGGAGTCTCCCAAACCTCTCCAACCTACGCTGATCATCCTCAGGCATAGCAGGAACCACATAATCCTATGCAGCTACAACCGGCTGGGTTGGTGGTGCCTCCGGTATCTGAAGTCCCTGAATAAAATGCTCGGGTGTGCGAGCGACGGGAGTCTGAGTGCCTCCCCCAGCATGAGAAATGGCTACGGCCGTCGAAATAGAGACCGCCTGAGCAAGGCCGGTACATGCTGTCAGAATATGAGCTAGGGCCTCCTCAGGGCCTGAAATCATAATAGGCACAGGTGGTGCCTGAGCTGGCGCATCTATAACTGGAACCTGGTCCTGATATGGGACAACCGGTAGATCTGCAGGTACTGCCCAGCTGCTGTACGGGCTGCACCTCTGCCCCTACCATGGCCTGTACCGCGGCCTCGACCTCTTGCGGCCCGAACTGGTGGCTGACCCTCTTGACCAGTAGCACTAGTCCTCACCATCTGTGAGAGAATATAATACAGATGTTTAGTTACTAGAATACACAGAACACACGACAAGAATCCAAGAATGTGAAATTTTCCTAAAGGTTCTGCAGCCTCTCGAAGATAAGTACAGACGTCTCCGTACCGATCCGCAAGACTCTACTAAACCCACTCATGACTTGTGAGACCTATGTAACCTAGGCTTTGATACCAACTTGTCACGACCCAAAATCTAACCATAGTCGTGATGGCGCCTATCGTGTTACAAGGCAAGCCTACTTCCCAAAATATTACTACTAAACCGATTATACTAATTTAATAAAATATTTCAACATTTAAATTTTTTTCATAATCCGAATCAACTCTAAATATAATATAGAAAAATACAGAAATGAGCCCGAAACATCGAGGTGTCACTAAGTCATGAGCGTCTAAATCTATTAACTAAGAAATGAAACTATCTAACTATCAATACAATCCAAAAGAAGAAATGATAAAAGGAGTAACAAGGTCCTACGGATGTTAGCAGCTACCTTGCAATCTCTACAGATAGCCGGCCTGAACTCAACGATCGCCGCGCTCTAACTCACCTGAATCTGCACATAAAGTACAGGGTGTAGCATGAGTACAACCACCTCAGCAAGTAACAGAAATAACTAAGGAACTGAGCAATAGTGACGAGCTAAGTAAAATAGTCCAATCATTTATTTTCATAATTGAAAAATAAACAAAAATAAGCAGGTAAATTCCATAACTCAGTAAATGCCACAAAGAAGTTTAACAGATAAATGCAGCAACAATACAAATAAATACAACCTCACAGCAGTGTCATTCCATCACTCATCACTCGGCACTCAATACTCAAAACACTCAACACTCTGCGCTCACTGGGGGTGTGTACAGACTCCGGAGGGGTTCCCAAAGTCCAAGCGCTAAGCACGGACAACTCACGTGCCATCATATCAATACCTGGATCCGCACAGTCAATTCATGTGCTATGCGAACAACTCACGCGCTGTGGTATCAATACCTGGACCCGCACGGTCAACTCACGTGTTACGCGGATAACTCACGCGCTATGGTATTAATATCCTCACAACCAGGCCCTCGGTCTCACTCAATCATGTACCTCACTAGCCTCATCATCACCAACAAATAAGGGAACACAGCCCACATCAAGTATCACCGCATATTAGCAAATAATAGAGATTGAGGTAAACAGGTACAATGATTTCTATGACTGAGTACAAATAATGTGAGCATGAATAAAGCCTAAGCATGATCTCTATCATGAAGGAAAACAAGTTCAACAATAATTAAACACATAACCACAGATAATAGCCATTAGGCCTCACAGCCTCACGGGACGGACCAAGTCTCAATCCCTCATGGTGCACAACCACACGCTCGTCACCTAGCGTGGGTATCACTTCCAAACAATCACGTGATGTCAAATCTCCGGGTTTATACCCTCAAAGCCATAGTTAAAACCGTTACTTACCTTAACAGTGTAAAATCCTACACTGGATGCCCTCGTCTCTGGATTCGGTCTCCAAATTCTCTGAATCTATTCACAATCAGTACAATACCATCAATATACGCTAATGGAATAAATTCCACAATAAAATCTATCAAATTATGCCAAAATCCGAAACCGACCAAAACCCGACCCCCGAGCCCATGTCTCGAAATCAATCAAAAATGGAAAAATAATAAACCTTGTCCTCTCCCGAGTCTAACCATACCAAATTCATCAAAATCCAACATCGTTTGGTCCTTCAAATCCTTAAATTACTCTCAAAATATTTCAAGCCCTAACCCCTCATTTTCAATAATTACCATGATTAAACAACGAAAAATCACCATATATACAAGTATTAGGGCTCAAGTAACTTACCTTAATGAAACACCCTTGATTCCCTCTTCACATCTCTCCCAAAAGCTCCAAAAACCGAATAGAAATGGTGAAGAATGCACCAAAATCGCGAAGGGTTCAATTTATGGTTTCTGCCCAGGTTTATCGCATCTGCGGCCATTTTCTCGCACCTGCGCGACCGCACCTGCGGTCCAAGGAGTCGCACCTGCGCAACTCACTTAATTCCCAAAATTTCGCACCTGGGGACACCTTTCTCGCATCTGCGGTCCCTAGTGCGCATCTGCGAAACCAGCCCAAAATCCTCATCTCCGCATCTGTGCTCAAGGCCTCGCACCTTCGGGCTCGCAGAACCGGCCAATTCTTCGCACCTGCGTTCCCAGCCTTGGCCCAGCGTCGTCCGCACCTGCGCACTCCCCACACGCACCAGCAGCCACGCACCTGCGAGGCTTTCTTCTGCATGTGCGAAAATAGCAGTAGCAGCAGCTCCAGTTGTAAATTCCAACTTCAACAAATCCGTTAACCACCCGGAATCACCCCGAGGCCCTCGGAACCTCAACCAAAAACACCAACAAGTCATATTTCAACATTCCAACTTAGTCGAACCTTCGAATCACTCAAAACAACATCAAATCATCAAATTACCCTCGGATTCAAGTCTAAGAACTTTTAAATTTCCAAATTCGACAACCGATGCCAAAACCAACCAAACCACGTCCGAATGACCTCAAATTTTGCATACACATCACAAATGACACTAGGAACCTACTCCAACTTCCGGAATTCCATTCCGACCCCGATATCAAATTTTTCAATGCCGACCGAAATCGCCAAATTTCCAATTTCGTCAATTCAAACCTAATTCTACCACGGACCTCCAAATCACATTCCGGACGCACTCCTAAGTTCAAAATCACCTAACGGAGCTAACTGAACCATCAGAAATCAAATCCGATGTCATTTACACATAGATCCATATCCGGTCTACTTTTCTAACTTTATTTTAAAAAAAAATTATAAGACTAGGTGTCTCATTTCACTCCAAGTTCTCTCCGGACCCGAACTAACTAACCCGATAAGTCATAAATCAATTACAAGACATAAATTGAGCAGTAAATAGAGGAACGAGGTTATAATATTCAAAACGACTGGCCGAGTCATTTCATTCTCCCCCTCTTAAACAAATGTTCATCCTCGAACGAGTCTAACAGAAGAACATACCTGAAATCACAGGATCTGAAGCAATAGCATCTGGCCTGGCTGGGAGGGCATAGAAACGGGCCTGACCACCCCCTGATCTTCCTCCCCCTCTCGGGCGACTCATAGCTGAATGGGCTCCGCCCCTATCTGACTGAACTCTACCCTTAACTGCTGGGCGGGTGGTAGAGGAACTGGTGCTGGTGTCGTTGGCCGAGTACTCCGCTGTGGAGTCCCACCCAACAGCCTAGGGCAATATCTCGCAATGTGACCAAAATCCCCGCACTCAAAACAACCACTCCTTTGACAAAACTGTTGCTCCTGATGCCCAAAAGAATTACCCGATGATACCCGAGCGGGTGGGGCATAATGAGAACCTTGTGCTGGCAATGCACCGAATGATGACTAACTCTGCTGAAACTGGTCCTGCTGAAACTGACCTCCCTGAGGAGCACCACTGACACCACCCTGACCACGAGGCCTCTTAGCCTCACTTTCAGTCATCTCCTGACCTCGAACCATCTCAATCTGTCGAGCAATATCGACAACCTCATCAAAGGTAACCCCAGATACTCTCTCCCTGGTCATAAGCATCGAAGCTGAAAATCGAGGCCATTTATAAACCTCCTGGTCCTCTCTCGGTCTGTGGGAACCAACCAGACCGCTTGACGAGCTAACTCGGAGAATCACATCTCATACTGTTTAACAGACATCTCACACTGTTCAAGCTGCTCAAACTGCCTGCGCAGCTCCTCTTTGCAGGACTTAGGTACAAACTTCTCCAGAAAGAGAACAGAGAACTGCTGCCAAGTAAGGGGTGCTGCGCCAACAGGCCTATGCCTCTCGTAAGTCTCCCACCATCTGAGTGCAGCCCTAGAAAACTGAAAGGTAGTGAATAAGACCCCACAAGTCTCCAAAATACCAGCAGTACGGAGTATCCTCTAACACTTGTCCAAGAAGTCCTGAGCGTCCTCTCTCTCTGTACCACTAAAGGGTGGTGGCTGGAGTCTCCCAAACCTCTCCAACATACGCTGATCATCCTCAGGCATAGCAGGACCCACATAATCCTGTGCAGCTACAATCGGCTGGGCTGGTGGTGCCTCTAGTTTCTAAAGTCCATGAATAACATTCTCGAGTGTGCGAGCGACGGGAGTCTGAGTGCCTCCCCCAGCTTGAGAAGTGGTTGCGGCCGTCGAAATAGAGACCGCCTGAGCAAGGCCGGTACACACTGTCAGAATCTGAGTTAGGGCCTCCTGAAGGCCTAGAATCATAATAGGCACAGGTGGTGCCTGAGTTGGCGCATCAACACTTGGAACCTGGTCCTGATCTGGGACAACCGGTAGATCTGCATGTACTGCCCTAGCTGCTGTACGGGCTGCACCTCTGCCCCTACCATGGCCTCTAACGCGGCCTCGACCTTTTGCGGCCCGAACTGGTGGCTGACCCTCTTGACCAGTAGCACAAGTCCTCACCATCTGTGAGAGAATGAAATACAGATGTTTAGTTATTAGAATACACATTACGCACGACAAGAATCCAAGAATGTGAAATTTTCCCAAAGGTTCTGCAGCCTCTCGAAGATAAGTACAGACGTCTCCGTACCGATCCGCAAGACTCTACTAAACCCAGATACTCTCTCCCTCGTCATAAGCAATCGAAGCTAAAAACCGAGGCCATCTATAAACCTCCTGGTCCTCTCTCGATCGTGGGAACCAACCAGACTGCATGACGAGCTAACTCGAAGAATCGCATCTCATACTGTGTAACAAACATTTCACCCTGGTGAAGCTACTCAAACTACCTGCACAGCTCCTCTCTGCGGGACTCAAGTACAAACTTCTCCAGAAAGAGAACAGAGAACTGTTGCCAAGTAAGGGGTGATGCGCCAACAGGCCTACGCCTCTCGTAAGTCTTCCACCATCTGAGTGCAGCCCCAGAAAACTGAAAGGTAGTGAATGAGACCCAACAAGTCTCCAAAATACCAGCAGTACGGAGTATCTTCCGACACCTGTCCAAAAAGTCCTGAGCGTCCTCTCTCTCTGTACCACTAAAGGTTGGTGGATGGAGACTCCCAAACCTCTCCAACCTACGCTGATCATCCTCAGGCATAGCAGGAACCACATAATCCTGTGCAGCTACAACCGGCTGGGCTGGTGGTGCCTCCAGTATCTGAAGTCCCTGAATAACATGCTCGGGTGTGCGAGCGACGGGAGTCTGAGTGCCTCCCCCAGCTTGAGAAGTGGTTGCGGCCGTCGAAATAGAGACTACCTAAGCAAGGCTGGTACACGCTGTCAGAATCTGAGCTAGGGCTTCCTGAAGGCCTGGAATCATAATAGGCTAATAGGCACAGGTGGTGCCTGAGCTGGCGCATCAACATCTGGAACTTGGTCCTGATCAGGGACAACCGGTAGATCTGCAGGTACTGCCCCAGCTGCTGTACGGGTTGCACCTTTGCCCCTACCACGGCCTCTATCGCGGCCTCGGCCTCCTGCGGCCCGAACTGGTGGCTGACCCTCTTGACCAGTAGCACGAGTCCTCACCATCTGTGAGAGAATGAAATACAGATGTTTAGTTACTAGAATACACAGAACGCATGACAAGAATCCAAGAATGTGAAATTTTCCTAAAGGTTCTGCAGCCTCTCGAAGATAAGTACAGACGTCTCCGTACTGATCCGCAAGACTCTACTAAACCCACTCATGACTCGTGAGACTTATGTAACCTAGGCTCTGATACCAACTTGTCATGACCCAAAATCTAACCATAGTCGTGATGGCGCCTATCGTGTTACAAGGCAAGCTTACTTCCCAAAATATTACTACTAAACCGATTATAATAATTTAATAAAACATTTCAACATTTAATTTTTTTCATAAACTAAATCAACTCTAAATATAAAATAGAAAAATACGGAAACAAGCCCCAAATATCGGGGTGTCACTAAGTCATGAGCGTCTAAATCTATGAACTAAGAAATGAAATTGTCTAACTATCAATACAATCCAAAAGAAGAAATGATAAAAGAAGTAACAAGGTCCTGCGGACGTTAGCAGCTACCTTGCAATTTCCACAGATAGCCGGCCTGAACTCAACGACCGCCGTGCTCTAACTCACCTGAATCTGCACATAAAGTGCAGGGTGTAGCATGAGTACAACCACCTCAGCAAATAACAGAAATAACTAAGGAACTGGGCAATAGTGACGAGCTAAGTAAAACAGTCCAACCATTTATTTTCATAATTTAAAAATAAACAGAAATAAACAGGTAAATTCCATAACTCAGTAAATGCCACAAAGAAATTTAACAGATAAATGTAGCAACAATACAAATAAATACAACCTCACAGCAGTGTCATTCCATCACTCATCACTCGGCACTCAATACTCAAAACACTCAACACTATGCGCTCACTGGGGGTGTGTAAAGTAAGGGTGCTCAAAACCGAACCGAAACCGAAAACCGAATCGAAACTGAAGCTTAATGGCTTATTGGTATCGGTTTAACGGTTTAACGGACGGGGAACAGATTGAAATTTTTTTATTAACGGCTTATCGATTTGGGGGCGGATTATTCAATTTTCTTAACGGATAATCCTTTAACCCGTTAAGAATATATATAATTTTTATTTTTATCCATATATATATATATATATATATTAAATAATCAAAATATATATATATTAAATAATCAAAAACCCTTCTTCCACTTCCAATAATCTATCTATTACTAATTTACTATTAGACATTTAGTTATAATTTACTATTCCAGTGAGTTACTATTAGATAATTTTGATGTCATGTGTTATACCCAGTGTTCTCTTCTATTTCTTCTGATAGTTATAAGTTGTTAATAGGCTCATCCCTAGAGATGATTCTACTGGGAAATACGCTGGAATGTAGCTCTATATTTCTTCTATTTAGCTCTCTTCTTAGGTGCCATATTCTATAGACTGGAATGTAGTCTGCTGAGCATAGAAATTTTATTTTGAGTCATATCGGTCAGCAAACAATCCGATAAACCGTCCGATAACCGCCCGATAAGAGCTAAACCGATACCAATCCACCCGATATCTTATCGGGTGGCTAGCGGATTAATACATTTAAAAGCCGATAACCGATAAGCCAAACCATTAAGAGTAAATAACCGCCCAATCCGCCCGATAAGCAGCCCGAGTGTAAAGACTCCGGAGGGGCTCCCAAAGCCCAAGCTCTAAGCAAGGACAACTCACGTGCCATCATATCAATACCTGGATCCGCACGGTCAACTCACATGCTACGCGAATAACTCACGCGCTATGGTATCAATACCTGGACCAACACGGTCAACTCACGTGCTACGCGGACAACTCACGTGCTATGGTATTAATATACTCACAACTAGGCTCTCGGCCTCACTCAATCATGTACCTCACTAGCCTCATCATCACCAACACATAAAGGAACACAGCCCATATCAAGTATCACCGCATATTAGCAAACAATAGAGATTAAGGTAAACAGGTACAATGATTTCTATGACTGAGTACAAATAATGTGAGCATGAATAAAGCCTAAGCATGATCTCTATCATGAAGGGAAACAAGTTCAACAACAATTAAACACATAACCACAGATAATAGCCATTAGACCTCACAGCCTCACGGGACGGACCAAGTCTCAATTCCTCGCTGTGCACACCCACACGCTCGTCACCTAGCGTGGGTATCACATCAAAACAATTACATGATGTCAAATCTCCGGGTTTATACACTCAAAGCCAGAGTTAAAACGGTTACTTACCTTAACAGCATAAAATCCTACTCTGGATGCCCTCGTCTCTGGGCTCGGTCTCCAAATGCTCTGAATCTATTCACAATCAGTACAATACCATCAATATACGCTAATGGAATGAATTCCATAAGAAAAACTATAAAATTATGCCAAAAATCCGAAACCGACCAAAACCCGACCCCCGGGCCCACGTCTCAAAATCCGTCAAAAATGGAAGAATAATAAACCTTGTCCTCTCCCGAGTCTAACCATACCAAATTCATCAAAATCCGACATCGTTTGGTCCTTCAAATCCTTAAATTACTCTCCAAAAATTTCAAGCCCTAACCCCTCATTTTCACTAATTACCATGATTAAACAACGAAAAATCACCATATATACATGTATTAGGGCTCAAGTAATTTACCTCAACGAAACCCCCTTGATTCCCTCTTCAAATCTCTCCCAAAAGCCCCAAATCCTTTCTGCCCAGGTTTTTCGCACCTGCGGCCATTTTCTCACACCTGCGGTCCAAGGAGTCGCACCTGCGCAACTCACTTAATTCCCTAACTTTCGCACCTAGGACACCTTTCTCGCACCTGCGGACTCGCATCTACGGTCCCTGGTGCGCATCTGCGAAACCAGCCCAAAATTCCCATCTCCGCATCTGCGCTCAAGGCCCCGCACCTGCGGGCTCGCAGATGCGGCCAATTATTCGCACATGCGTTCCCATCCTTGGCCCAGCGTCGTCCGCACCTACGCACTCCCCACGTGCACCAGCGGCCTCGTACCTGCGAGGCTTTCTTCCGCAGTTGCGAAAATAGCAGTAGCAGTAGCTCCAGCTGCAAATTCCAACTTCGACAAATCCGTTAACCACCCGGAATCACCCCGAGGCCCTCGGGACCTCAACCAAATATGCCAACAAGTCATATATCAACATACCAACTTAGTCGAACCTTTGAATCACTCAAAACAACATCAAATCATCAAATTACCCTCGGATTCAAGTCTAAGAACTTTTAAATTTTCAAATTCGGCAACTGATGCCGAAACCAACCAAACCACATCCGAATGACCTCAAATTTGGCACACACATCACAAATGACACTACGAACCTACTCCAACTTCCGGAATTCCATTCCAAAACCGGTATCAAATTTTCCACAGCCGACCGAAATCGCCAAATTTTCAATTTCGCCAATTCAAGCCTAATTCTACCACGAACCTCCAAATCACATTCTGGACGCACTCCTAAGTTCAAAATCACCTAACGGAGCTAACTGAACCATCAGAATTCAAATCCGAGGTCATTTACACATAGATCCATATCCGATCTACTTTTCTAACTTTTTTTTAAAAAAAATAAAAATTATAAGACTAGGTGTCTCATTTCACTCCGAGTTCTCTCCGGATCCGAATTAATTAACCCGATAAGTTATAAATCAATTACAAGACATAAATTGAGCAGTAAATGGGGGAACGAGGTTATAATATTCAAAACGACTGGTCGGGTCGTTACATTCTCCCCCTCTTAAACAACGTTCATCCTCGAACGAGTCTAACAGAAGAACATACCTGAATCCACATCATCTGATGCAATAGCGTGTGGCCTAGCTGGGAGGGCATAGAACGGGCCTGACCACCCCCTGATCTGCCTCCCCCTCTCGGGCGACTCATAGCTGATTGGGCTCCGCCCCTAGCTGGCCGAACTCCACCCCTTGCTGGCTGGGCGAGTGGTGGAGGAACTGGTGCTGGTGCCGTTAACCGAGTAATCCACTGCGGAGTCCCAACCAACAGCCTAAGGCAATATCTCGCAAAGTGACCAAAATCCCCGCACTCGAAACAACCACTCCTTTGACAAAACTATTGCTCCTGATGCCCAAAAGAATTACCCGATGATACCTGAGCGGGTGGGGCATAATGAGAACCTTGTGCTGGCAATGCACTGAATGATGACTAACTCTGCTGAAACTGGTCCTGCTGAAACTGACCTCCCTGAGGAGCACCACTGAAACCACCCTGACCACGAGGCCTCTTAGCCTCCCTTTCAGTCATCTCCTGACCTCGAACCATCTCAATCTGTCGAGCAATGTCGACAACCTCATCAAAGGTAACCCCAGATACTCTCTCCCTGGTCATAAGTAATCGAAGCTGAAAATCGAGGCCATCTATAAACCTCCTGGTCCTCTCTCTCGGTCTGTGGGAACCAACCAGACCGCATGACGAGCTAACTCGGAGAATCGCATCTCATACTATTTAACAGACATCTCACACTGTTGAAGCTGCTCAAACTGCCTGCGCAGCTCCTCTTTGCGGGACTCAGGTACAAACTTCTCCAGAAAGAGAACAGAGAACTGCTGCTAAGTAAGGGGTGCTGCGCCAACAGGCCTATGCCTCTCGTAAGTCTCCCACCATCTGAGTGCAGCCCTAGAAAACTGAAAGGTAGTGAATAAGACCCCACAAGTCTCCAAAATACCAGCAGTACGGAGTATCCTCTAACACTTGTCCAAGAAGTCCTAAGCGTCCTCTCTCTCTATACCACTAAAAGGTGGTGGCTGGAGTCTCCCAAACCTCTCCAACCTACGCTGATCATCCTCAGGCATAGCAGGAACCATATAATCCTGTGCAGCTACAACCGGCTGGGCTAGTGGTGCCTCCAGTATCTGAAGTCCCTGAATAACATGCTCGGGTGTGCGAGCGACGGGAGTCTGAGTGCCTCCCCCAGCTTGAGAAGTGGTTGCGGCCGTCGAAATAGAGACCACCTGAGCAAGGCTGGTACACGCTGTCAGAATCTGAGCTAGGGCTTCTTGAAGGCCTAGAATCATAATAGGCACAGGTGGTGCCTGAGCTGGCGCATCAACATCTGAAACTTGGTCCTGATCAGGGACAACCGGTAGATCTGCAGGTACTGCCCCAGCTGCTGTACGGGTTGCACCTTTGCCCCTACCACGGCCTCTATCGCGGCCTCGGCCTCCTGCGGCCCGAACTGGTGGCTGACCCTCTTGACCAGTAGCACGAGTCCTCACCATCTGTGAGAGAATGAAATACAGATGTTTAGTTACTAGAATACACAGAACGCATGACAAGAATCCAAGAATGTGAAATTTTCCTAAAGGTTCTGCAGCCTCTCGAAGATAAGTACAGACGTTTCCGTACCGATCCGCAAGACTCTACTAAACCCACTCATGACTCGTGAGACTTATGTAACCTAGGCTCTGATACCAACTTGTTACGACCCAAAATCTAACCATGGTCGTGATGACGCCTATCGTGTTTCAAGGCGAGCCTACTTCCGAAAATATTACTACTAAACCGATTGTAATAATTTAATAAAATATTTCAACATTTAAAATTTTTTCATAAACTAAATCAACTCTAAATATAATCTAGAAAAATACGAAAACGAGCTCCAAACATCGGGGTGTCACTAAGTCATGAGCGTCTAAATCTATGAACTAAGAAATGAAACTGTCTAATTGTCAATACAATTCAAAAGAAGAAATGATAAAAGGAGTAACAAGGTCCTGCGGACGTTAGCAGCTACCTTGCAATCTCCACAGATAGCCGGCCTGAACTCAACGATCGACGCTCTCTAACTCACCTGAATCTACACATAAAGTGTAGGGTGTAACATGAGTACAACCACCTGAGCAAGTAACAGAAATAACTAAGGAACTGAGCAATAGTGACGAGCTAAGTAAAACAGTCCAATCATTTATTTTCACAATTTAAAAATAAACAGAAATAAACAGGTAAATTTCATAACTCAGTAAATGCCACAAAAAAGTTTAACAGATAAATGCAACAACAACACAAATAAATACAACCTCACAGCAGTGTCATTCCATCACTCATCACTCGGCACTCAATACTCAAAACACTCAACACTCTGCGCTCACTGGAGGTGTGTACAAACTCCGGAGGGGCTCCCAAAGCCCAAGCGCTAAGCACGGACAACTCACGTGCCATCATATCAATACCTGGATCTGCACGGTCAACTCACGTGCTACGCGAACAACTCACGCGCTATGGTATCAATACCTGGACCCGCACGGTCAACTCACATGCTACGCGGACAACTCACGTGCTATGGTATTAATATCCTCACAACCAGGCCCTCGGCCTCACTCAATCATGTACCTCACCGCATATTTGCAAATAATAGAGACTGAGGTAAATAGGTACAATGATTTCTATGATTGAGTACAAATAATGTGAGCATGAATAAACCCTAAGCATGATCTCTATCTTGAAGGCAAACAAGTTCAACAACAATTAAACACATAACCACATATAATAGCCATTAGGCCTCACAGCCTCACGGGACGGACAAAGTCTCAATCCCTCGCGGTGCACACCCATACGCTCGTCACCTAGCGTGGGTATCACTTTCAAACAATCACGTGATATCAAATCTTCGAGTTTATACCCTCAAAACCAGAGTTAAAACTGTTACTTACCTTAACAGCGTAATATTCTACTCTGGGATGCTCTCGTCTATGGACTCGGTCTCCAAATGCTCTGAATCTATTCACAATCAGTACAATACCATCAATATATGCTAATGGAATGAATTCCACAAGAAAAACTATCAAATTATGCCAAAAATCTGAAACCGACCAAAACCCGACCCCCGGGCCCACGTCTCGAAATCAATCAAAAATGGCAGAATAATAAACCCTGTCCTCTCCCGAGTCTAACCATACCAAATTCATCAAAATCCGACATCGCTTGGTCCTTCAAATCCTTAAATTACTCTCCAAAAATTTTAAGCTCTAACCCCTCATTTTCACTAATTACCATGATTAAACAATGAAAAATCATCATATATACAAGTATTATGGCTCAAGTAACTTAGCTCAACGAAACCCCCTTGATTCCCTCTTTAAATCTCTCCCAAAAGCTCCAAAACCAGAATAGAAATGGTGAAGAATGCACCAAAATCGCGAAGGGTTCTATTTATGGTTTCTGCCCAGGTTTGTCACACTTGCGGCCATTTTCTCGCACCTGCGCGACCGCACCTGCGGTCCAAGGAGTCGCACCTGCGCAACTCACTTAATTCCCTAACTTCCGCACCTGGGGACACCTTTCTCGCACCTGCGGACTCGCATCTGCGGTCCCTGGTGCGCATCTGCGAAACCAGCCCAAAATCCCCATCTCCGCATCTACGCTCAAGGCTTCGCACTTGCGGACTCGCAGACGCGGCCAATTCTTCGCACTTGCGTTCCCATCCTTGGCCCAGCGTCGTCCGCACCTGCGCACTCCCCATGCGCACCAGCGGCCTCGCACCTACGAGGCCTTCTTCCGCAGTTGCGAAAATAGCAGTAGCAGCAGCTCCAGCTGCAAATTCCAACTTCGACAAATCCGTTAACCACCCGAAATCACCCCGAGGCCCTCGGGACCTCAACCAAAAATACCAACAAGTCATATATCAATATACCAACTTAGTCGAACCTTTGAATCACTCAAAACAACATCAAATCATCAAATTACCCTCGAATTTAAGCCTAAGAACTTTTAAATTTTCAAATTAGGCAACCGATGCCGAAACCAACCAAACCACGTCTGAATGACCTCAAATTTTGCACACACATCACAAATGACACTACGAACCTACTCCAACTTCCGAAATTCCATTTCGACCCCGATATCAAATTTTTCATTGCCATCCGAAATCGCCAAATTTTCAATTTCGCCAATTCAAGCCTAATTCTACCATGGACCTCCAAATCACATTCCGGACGCACTCGTAAGTCCAAAATAACCTAACGTAGCTAACTGAACCATCAGAATTCAAATCCGAGGTCGTTTACACATAGATCCATATCAGGTCTACTTTTCTAACTTTTTTTTTTTAGAAAAAAAAAATTTATAAGACTAGGTGTCTCATTTCACTCCGAGTTCTCTCCGGACCCGAATTAACTAACCCGATAAGTCATAAATCAATTGCAAGACATAAATTGAGCAGTAAATAGGGGAACGGGGTTATAATATTCAAAACGACTGGCCGGGTCGTTACAAAAGCAAAGCCATAGAGGTGCTGGTTCTTTCATCTAACATTATTCAATTTTAAGCTAGAACGGAGCAAAACCAGATATTATCTGCCAAGGATAACTCGGTTTACAACATCAACAGGCAACGCATAAGCAGGATCTATAGGTTTTATTCCTGGATATTCAAGAAGTGAAAGCCCTGCATTACAGAAAAACCAAAGAATAAGTAAGCACAATTGGGTCAGCAAAAGTCAATCTAGTCTCATGGAACATCCCTAACTTTGCTTCTAGTTTTCATTACTTGACATAGTTTTATCACTTCAATAAACAGCATATTAGAAAGGCCAGGAGTTGAGCAAGGCCACTGGTGTAGGAATGTCTCTACAGTATAAAAAGTTGTTCAAGGACAAAACTGGGAATGCAGCAACTTACACCGGTGGACACAACACAGTTCAGATGATAGATCCTCCAACAGTCTTATGTGCCACTAGTATTTTTTTTTTTTAATTACATAAATCTGGACCTTCTAGAATCACCTTGATGCAAAAGACGCATTGCAAGATCTTTCACAGAAAACACAACTTAAAACTAGATATCAGATACCAAACCTCTATCAGCTGGTTATGATTTATGAACATCCTTATTAGCTTGGATCTCATCTAGGTTTAGCATGCAGATGTAATCAGTAAAAAAGATCTATGACTCTATGTTATTGTGGATCAGCTTCAGGTCTTCTAAACGAAAACTTCTGAGATTACATCCCAAAACATGATGTGAACGTACTATACTTTGAATGATGAACCATGGTATCATCAGAGAAAAATACACATTAACCATTTCACAATACGGCCCCTTACCAGCAACTCCAAAGTAAGTATGGAAGACATCAACTGCATCATCTGGCCTATCTGAAATTCCACCATTCTCCTTATCCTACATCCATGAAAGGAATAAAATTCATACTTAACAAAAATGTCGGACAACTAAAACAAAAAATATAGTATCTAATCCCAAGCTTCAAGTGAAAGGGAGTTGTTATATTGACATGTAACCTGACAGTCCAGAATAAACTTTACAAGCTTCCCCTTGTCAATCCAATGGACCCTGTCAATCATAATTAAGCTGGAAAGAACCCACCAAGAGTAGCAGACCTGCGAGGAAACAACATGAATAATAATAAAATTCAAAAGTGACTTGTCAATAGAAATTTCAATGAGCAAGAGTGACAAACATCAGGAAGCTTCTCTGGGCGCCCATTTAGACCTCCAGATTTGACTTGTCTTTCACATAACCACCAACCAAGGAGGTCCTTATCAACATGATGTAGAGACCCTGTAATTGCGAGAGCTGCCACGCAACAGAAAACTGCAATGGTAACATAGTCAAAATTGTGTTACGGTAATGCAGCAATAGGCAACTCAAAATGTTAAGAAGACTGCTGGAAATATGGAACTAAGTGGAATATAGAGGTTGAAAACCAATGAAGAGATGCTGCTTTTCACTAACAGAGATGCCATTACTGTCATAGCAAAGGAACATATTCATTCTGCAAAACCTGTTCCTTTCATGTGAGAGAAAGAAGAAATCAAAGGAAGGAAGGATTTTTCTCCAAAGCATTCTCAGATTATGTCCATTAGCTGTTCATCAATCTAGGTCCCACAAACTGATCCATCCCCTCGTGACTATGTCAAAGCTGCTGACAACTTGGACTACTACTCAACATCAGTATGGCATTATCTTTTAACTTATCATTTATCTTTTTGGTTCTTGCCAAGCCGGTTGCTGATGAGGATGCTTCTTGTCTTGGTTGGTGATAAAATGATGTCCAGATCATGAACTCAGGTTAAACTGATAGTCGGGCACTGATTTTTTTTTTTCTGATAACAGAGAAATCTTTGAGGACTAGTGGATAATAGGCAGTCCGGCTTTGATATCTTAGGAATTAATTAGAACAATCAGGGAATGGATCCCTTTAGTAGCAGTAAATTCAAATAAAAACTTCGTGCGGATGTTTTCCAACTCCGAAATCAATAGAGTTAGACTTCACAGTAGAATAGACGATCTCACTTGCTTTTCAGTTTAGAAGCCACTGTAAGTATGATAAATTGCATGATTTCTATATGTGACATACTTTGCTCAGCATGAGATTCTGCTCCTGGTGTGCATCCAAATCCACCATCCACATTCTTGCAACTTAAAATATATTTCACTGCTTTTCCAACATCAACCTTATCTAACTGATGCATCAATGCGAGTGAAAGGATCGCAATGTAAGAGAACCTACACAAAGTATATTCAGGTCATTATATTTTCATTTCTCAAAAGAAGGATCATACATTCCCAAAAAAAACACAAGTATCTAAAGATATATGGCTTAAACCTTGGCCTTATAAGTAACTTTAAAAACTAGAAATCAAATAACGGATCCTAAATTTAAAACAGCAAACAAAGATAAGCTGCTACCGTGTATCGACTTCACCCCATATGTCACCAGAAAAGGATCCATCTTCATTTTGCAGGGCTGCAATATCTGGCTGAAAAGTTAAGCTCACCACAGCGACACCCAAATTACTTAATAGTACTTCACACTGCCAATTTCGAGAATGCCGCCTTTTGTGATGAGTACTCTTTATATTAGTTTGACCATGTTTTTTGTTTTGTGATGTTAAAATGGGAAAATGAGTAAATGCTAGCATTGCAGCAGAGTTCATAGATGTTATACATAGATCGAAAAGATATGTACATGGAACCTCCAAAGCAGTCATAAATGTCAGAAGACATGAAGTAGGATACAACTCGACACCTTATCAATGTCAAGAACATGTATTTTATCACATAACGCCAAGACTTGAATAGCACTAAGTGTATACAGCACGTGCGGATCATGTCCAATATTACCACCAAATCCACCTGCATATTATACAAATATAGAAGTGAACCTATACATACAGATCAAATAGATCAGAACATGAAGTAACTCCCTCTCAAGGGAATAGAAAAGACAAAAACAACATCCATTAAAAAAAGCAGTAGGCATAGTATAGCTGCAACATTGAAACACCGACAAGAATTCAATGCGAGAAAGAAAGAAAGAAGAACAAGATACAAACCAGATTCGTGTTGGCACTGCATGACCCATGAAATAACTTCATCTTGCTCCACAGCAGCAAGCTTGCCCATGATATCCAGAGTTGTCAATCCCCAATATGCCCCATTTAATCTTAGATGCTCCATCACCACAGATTCAAAATCATCTTTCCTCTGAAGGTATATAGGCACGTATTAGAGAAAGCAAATGATAGAGTGACAAGAAAAGTGCTTTGGTGGGTTGGAAAAGAAATGAACTCCTATAAAGTACTTAAATTCCATAAAGGATATGTACGAAGGAATCATCTCACGGGCGTGAGAATGGTGGGAGGAGATATAAGGAGCATTTGCACAAAGTGAGATTCTTCCGTCTGATCAAAGATGAAACCAAAACAGTAGAAGTGCAATTCCAAATAATTATAAATCATTGCAACATCCCACATTTTTAGGTATCAAGGATGTCACTAACAGTAAGGGATAAATCTCAAGGATCAATCCCGCAGTCAATCATATCTGAAAGACTACAAAACCATCCCATCTACCAGAGCAAAAGGGAAATTCCAGAGCCATTTCTTATGTTCAACAACACCATGTACCACTTCTTTAAGGCTGGCTATGATACCATTCCAAATATGAAAACCATAATTATGGAAGTTCAAAAATTACTTGTCTGAATTACTCTAAACTGAATGATATTAGGATGCTCAAGAAGGATGTATCGTACTTTAGCAAGTAGAGCAAGGATGCCCCATTCTGTTTCTCCTTCACAACTCTGTTCCAACCATCCGGTGTACTTTCCTGGCTTCAAGAGTATCTCCCTACAAGAATATACTATTTAACTTGTTGAAAGTATTAAACACATTGTAGGAGCCTAGTTATTTGCTTTGAGTACACAGGTATCTGAGTGACAGATTGGACCAGGGTAGCGCAACCGCCTAAGCTCAGATTTCTAGATATCAAACCATAGAGTCTATTGGACGAAAGGCAGAAAAAATCAGTAGTTATGAAACAAGATGAGTACCTTCTCAACTGTTAAAATGTACTTTACATGTTTTTCTACCAGCAGCTCCCCCATCCTGCAGTTATCATGGCTCAGAACTCAGATAATCAAAATAGGCCAAAGTGGAAGATCAAAAATATGATTCTATTAATACAAGGTCCTGCTTTCGTTTTACATCCTATTTTCAAACTTGTAACACAGCCCTGCTAAAACCAATCTTTTACAGTATCTTTGAACGCTCCTGAACCAATAAAATGTTACCGACTCTAAGTCTCTTCAAAGATTATCTTTCCCGAGCCATCAACATCAAAATACCTATTCGCAACCACCATTACTACACAACCACTTACTCTTCTTGAGTTCAAACTCATTGACAGACATGAGAATTTAATTTGCCCCAAAATTTAACAACGTGAAAGATCCTTCAAAATATTCACACTCGAGACGGTACGTCGCATCAAAACGAAAATCAAGCACCCAATGGCCTTCCTTTACATTTTACGAAAACACTTCTCGTCACATTTACATAGTCTTAACACTTCCCGCAGTTACGCCATACTCACCACAAAGCCATTCCACTTCTCATCGAGCCACAATTCTACTCCTAGGGACATTATCGGGCCTATGAGTCCAAATGTATAGGTTACGACTAAAGCTACCAAGCCAAAACTACGGTTTAAACCTTGCCTCAAGTCTTCCAGACTAGCCCATCACCAAAACACATAATACACATCTCGAACCTCGTTCATAGAACCACAAACCGGCGATGCACAACAGATACCGAGCGCTCATGTGCACATACGAATGCGTGGAAGGAATTCAAAGAGTTATGTTTCAAGCTGAATAAATTTCACACGATAGAATACAAGAAAGTGAAATTTTCCTAAAGGTTCTGCAGCCTCCTAAAAATAAGTACATACGTCTCCGTACCGATCTACAAGACTCTACTAAACCCGCTCATGACTCGTAAGACCTATGTAACCTAGGCTCTGATACCAATCTGTCACGACCCAAAACTAACCCCTGTCGTGATGGCGCCTATCGTGGAACAAGGCAAACCGACTCATTTCCAAAACAAACCGATATTCTCATTTTAAAGATAATATCACGGTTATTTAACATAAAAACCTTAGTAAAGGAGTTTCAATCAACATCGGGGTGTCACTAGTCATGAGCATATACTACAATCTGTCTAACAATATCAAGGCTAACTCAGCCCGGAAAATAGCTAAACACAACTAGAGGAAGATAAGAGGGAGAAGAGCAGGGGCTGCGATCGCCAAACAGCTACCTTGCTATCTCCAAGAAAATCTGCAACCAGAACATTCAATAACCGCTACCGTGTCCAGCTACACCTGGATCTGCACACAAGGTGCGGGGAGTAACGTGAGTATGCCAACTCAGTAAGTATCAACAATAAATAAAGACTGAGCAGTAGTGACGAGAAATAAAGCATATAACGTTCATATCAGAAAATCTCAGTAAAATACCACATGCTCTAAAAAAATCAGGATTTGAATCAAACATCTCATTAAAACCCAGTTCCAGTAAGAATCATTTAAAGACATTTTTCCAACAGTTTTTTTTTCAAACAAAGGCTCAATGCAAATGTGAGTAAAAATGATGAAATCATAAACAGCCCCTCAGGCAAAACATCACTCATATACACAGCCCCTCGGGCAAACCTCACAGTCACCCATGCCACTCGGGCATACCTCACAATCATTCTTGCCACTCGGGGATACATCACAATCACTCTTGCCTCCCAGTCACTCAGCACTCGGCATTCGGCACTCGGCACTCGCACTCGCACTCATTAGGTACCTGCGCTCACTGGGGGTGTGTACAGACTCCGGAGAGACTCCTTCAGCCCAAGCGCTATAATCTGCATGGACAACTCATGTGCGATAATAATAAAGTATGCTGCAGGCGGGCAGCCCCGATCCACACTCATCCTCACAAATCAGGCCCTCGACCTCACTCAGTCATAAAGTATGCTGCAGGCGGGCAGCCCTGATCCACACTCATCCTCACAAATCAGGCCACTCGGGCATTTCAGTAAAACAGGGCATTCGGCCCAAAACATTTATATGCATCAAAATAAAGTCATAAAACTGAGTTATGCGGTAAACAAGTATAAACATGACTGAGTATAGATTTTCAATCGAAAACAGTGAGAGGATGGTAAGATACAGCCCCTAAGGGTCCAAACAGCATTGGCGCAAGGCCCAAATATGGCATTCAGCCCAATTTACAGAAAATCATTCTAAAACATATAAGTATCAATGGTTTCAACAAATTATGCAACTTTGCAGTTGCTATGGGGCGGACCAAGTCACAAATCCCCAACAGTCCACGCCCACACGCCCGTCACCTAGCATGTGCGTCACTTCGAAATAGTAGAATGATACGAAATCCGGGGTTTCATATCCTCAGGACTAGATTTACAATCGTTACTTACCTCAAAACGTGAAACTTTTTACTCTGCTATGCCTTTGCCTCGCAAATCGGCCTCCGGATGCCTCGAATCTAACCACAAATAATTCGTTTCAGTCAATAAAATTCATTGGAATTAATTCCACAAGATAATAATAATTTTTTCATAAAAATCTGAAACTTAGCTCAAAAATCTCCCGTGGGGCACACGTCTCGGAACTCGACAAAAGTTACAAAATCCGAAGCCCATTCAACCACGAGTCTACCCATACCAATTTTACCAAAATTCGACCTCAACTCGACCCTCAAATCTACAAATCTTATTTCTAAATTTCTAAGTTTCAATCTCCGATTTACACCTCAAAATATGTAATCTAGTCGGATTATTCGATAATAATTCAATATTATGGAGTAGAAATGATCACAAGGGACTTACCTCAAGTTTTCCTTGAAAATATATCAAAAATCGCCTCTCCTCAAGCTCTAATTTGTCAAAAATGGCAAAAGGGACGAAGTCTCTGTTTTTATAATTCTGCCCAGACATCCTCGGTTCTGCCTCGATATTGGCCTTCGATCGAGGTCTTCGATCCTGGTCCTCGGTCCTGCCCCTCGATCTTGGTTCTCGATCCTGGCCCTCGATTATGGCTTCGATCGTGGCCCTCGACCCTAAGCTCGATCTGGGCTTCGATCGTGGCCCTCGACCCTGAGCTCGATCTGGGCTCACATCTGGGCTCGATTTATGGGCAGAAGCAATTTCCAACAGAAGGAAATTGCAGCAGTTGTTCTAGTTCAATTTTTGATCCGTTAACCATCCGAAACTCACCCGAGGCCCTCGAGACCTCAACCAAATATACCAACAAGTCCTAAAATATCATACGAACTTAGTCAAATTCTCAAATCACCTCAAACAACGCTAAAACTATGAATTACACCCCAATTCAAGCCTAATGAACTTTAAAATTTCTAATTTCTACAAACAACTTCGGAACCTATCAAATCACATCCGATTGACCTCAAATTTTATACACAAGTCCTAAATGACATGACAGAGGTATTCCAATTTTCAGAATCGGATTCCAACCCCGATATCAAAAAGTCAACCCCCCGGTCAAATTTCTCAAAAATTAAACTTTCGATATTTCAAGCCTAATTCCTCTACGGACCTTCAAATAATATTCCGGACACGCTCCTAAGACCAAAATCACTATACGAAGCTATTGGAATTATCAGAATTCAAATCCGAGATCGTTTACACATAGGTCCATATCCAGTCTAGTTTTCTAACTCATTTTTTTCAATTATGAGACTAAGTGTCTTATTTCACTCCGTGTTCCTTCCGGACTCGAACCCACTAACCCGATATAACATAATATAGCTGAATAACACCAAAAAAAGTAGGAATAGGGAAAACTGGTTTATAACTCTCGAAACGACCGGCCGGGTCGTTACAACAGGTTGTGTCGCCATGACACCTAGAACCTGACCAACATGAATTCGCTGCTCTGGGGTGTGGGCGGCGGGAGTCTGGGATCCTCCCCCGGTCTATGAAATAGCTGGTGCAACCAGAATCAACCCTGCCTGAGCTAATGTACCAATCATGCTTAGGAACTGTACTAAGGTCTCCTGAAGTCCGGGGGTAACAACAGGCGCCTCCGGTACCTGCTCCCTAACTGGAACTACTGGCGGCTCCTGAACTGCTGCTCTGGTAGGTGCTCTAGCTGCGGCACGTACTCCTCGTCGATCTCTGCCTCTGCCCCTAGCGATACCTGCTCCGGGAGCAGCATCGTCGATAACTGCAGCTCGTGTCCTCACCATCTGTGAGAAAATGGAAAGATAAAAGTTCAAACTCCGAGATCAATAAGCTCGCACGATAGGAATGAAAGAAGTGAAATTGTCCTAATAGTTCTGTAGCCCCTCGAAGATAAGTACATACGTCTCCGTACCGATCCACAAGACTCTACTGAACTCGCTTATGACTTGTAGCACCTATGAACCTAGAGCTCTGATACCAACTTGTCATGTCCCAATTTTTCCTCCGTTGTGTATCGTGATAGCACCTAGTATTAAGGACTAGGTAAGCCTAATAATAATTAAAACAACAACATTATTTAAATAGAATCTCTTAAAATTCCCAAAATCGGTAGTACAAGTCATAAGCTCTGCAAAGTGTTTGCTAGAAAACTTCTAAATACAACTGTCCAGAAATGAGGATAAACAGTGCAAAACAAAAACTGGAAGGTGACTCCGAATCCTGCGAACGCAGCAACAGGTTTACCTTGAGTCTCTACAGCAACAATCCACACAGCTAGCTAACGAACAAGTACCTAGATCTGCACAGAATGAGCACACCACAGCGGTGCCCGGTAAGTATCAAGACTAACCTCGGTGGAGTAGTGACAAGGAACAGTCAAGACACCCACTGGTCTAATAAATCGAACAGATATAAGTACATGAATAACAAAAGTATGATGTCTACATAAAGACTATGCAATATGGCTCACAATATAGTAATGGCATTAAAGCAAGAAACAACAAGTATTAGCGGAATATCATGAAAATGATGCAGACAAAGTGAATGGAACACAACCTACATCCGGAATCACGAATACAACAAGGACAAGTAATAACTCAGTAATTGCAACCGATTTTACCTCAGGTTTTAGTCAATAACCCCACGAGGTACCGAACCTCGGACAATTCACAACTCACGGTTCTCAATACCTGAACCCTAACACTGGGCATCCTTTGCCCTCATAACACTTCATAACCACACTGACGACTCACGTGCCAATAGAGCCATTCTCACATAGAAGACAAGTAAACAAGGGTGAGCATCTATGCTCAACAATATCAACAACACCTCTTATCCGATAAGAGTGCTTAACTACGTGTATGCTTGTGCAAGTGTCCTAAATAGTCCATACCAGCAAATAAGCATAAGGAATAAGAAGAACAGACATCACGTAGAATATTTTCTCACAGCTTTCACAAGATAAAGCTCACACAGGTACGCATACTACTACACAAATATCAACAACAAGAATGCCCCCAGGCCATAAATCATCACAAATCAATCCCTGACACAACCCACCTTGTCTCGCCACGTGTGCAATAGTAATATAAATGCCCGCCTTGTCTCGCCACACGTGCATAATAATGTTCCCACCTTGTCTCGCCACATGCGCAACCCATAAATATATATACATATCCCGCCTTATCACGCCACATGTGAAAATATCAATGGTAACAATAGCATGGCAGAAACCTCGTGCAACCCCATAGTAACAACTGCACGGCAGAAACCTCGTGCATCACAATAATAACAACCGCACGGCAGAAACCTCGTGCATCACCACAACAAGTACCACAGAAACAATGACAATAATACAAAGTACGACAAGTAAATCAAGTCAAGAACTTTAATTCACAAAGAAATGGTAGAACCAATTCACAAGGAATAACCACAATAAAGAATGCTAGGCATAAAGGGAACAACTCAACAAAGGGAAACTAATGTGTATCAACGATCCCACAATATACATTTCAACAACAGGGAAACTAACATGAGTCAAATAATTCCAAATAAAACAAGTCGACTAAGATATAGGATATCTAAAACTTCTTTTAAGGTTGAGGAATTACTAAGGATTTTCAATAATTTAATTAAGGATAAGCAGCGGAAAGATAATCATAACCTCAATTAAGACTGAACAAATTATAAGATGATATAATAATAATTTCAAATAAAGATAAGCAGTTATGAAAAGATAGCATGATAATAGAGGAGGTAAAATCTTCAGTTAAGTCAAATAAGAGTCAAATAGGCAATAAGAGTGAATCCTGAAAGCAATTAATTCTAATTAAAGCATGTAGAGATGAAACTAGTAAATAGAAACTTAATCATATCAAGAACAACTTCATACTCAGTGCATATAAGGACCTAAGAATCCTAAAAGGCCAACTTTTCACAAATAAGTCCGAGCACGCACTCGTCACCTCGCGTGCATGGACTATAATCAACATAGAAGACTCAATCCTAAGGGAAAAATCCCCCACACAAGGTTAGGCTAGATACTTATCTCAAACCAAGCTCAACCATTCTGTAAGAATGGCTTTTTTTTCAATTATCCGACTCTGAATGGCCCAAATCTAGCCAAACACAATTGCATAACATGAATAGAACCATAATAGACTCATCTAATTAATAAAATCAATACTTTAATAAAAATCCCGAAATCCGCCCTAAAGGTCGACCCAGGCCCACATCTCGGAATTAGGTAAGAGATACAAAATACGAACACTCATTCACTCACGAGTCTAACCATACAAAAATCATCAAATTCCGATACCATTTCGTCCCTCAAATCGTGATTTAACCACAATTTTTCTCAACTCAAAACACAAATTAAATGATAAAAATATAATCATGGAAATAAATATAATCATGGAAATAAATAAATTCTAGGTGAAGAACACTTACCCAATCGATTTGCATGAAAAACCCACAAGGAAACGCTCAAAACCGAGCTCTAGAACTCAAAAAATATTGAAAATAGCAAACCCTCGGAATAGAGGACCTTATATTATGCCCGGGGGTTTTGTGCATCGCGAACGCGGAGAAAGGGACACGTTCGCGAAGAAGAGAAACAAAGCTGCCCAGTTGTTCTTCGCGAACGCGACAACACGTTCGCGAACACGAAGAGGAAAAATATGATGGCCCAACGACAACTCTTCGCGAACGCGTGAAGTAGTACGCGAATGCCAAGATTGTAATGGAATAGCTACGCGAACGCGTAAGTGACACGCGAACGCGAAGAGAAAAATGATCACCAGTGCCCAGGGCCTGGTTTGCACTTCGCGAACGCGAGATAGGGAATACGAACGCGAAGAATGGGGTGGCAGAACTTCGCAAACGTGAGAGGGTGACTGCGAATGCGAAAAGGAATTATTTCACCCTCCAAAATAACACTATGCGAACGCGAAGGCAAGGACATGAACATGATAAAGGAAACCAGATGACAGATAACAGCAGTTCAAAAATAAGGGGAAAAGACCCGTAGCCCATCCGAAACTCACCCAAGGCCCCCGGGACCCCGTCTAAACATACCAACAAGTCCCATAACCTAATACGGACCCCTCGAGGTCTCAAATCTAATCAAACAACGTCGAAACTACGAATCGCACCATGAATCAAACTTATAAATTTCAAATCTTTCAACTTCTAAAACCCGTGCCGAAACCTATCAAATCAACCCGGAATGACATCAAATTTTGCAGGCAAGTCCCAAATAACATAACGGAGTTGTTCCAATTCTCAGAATCGCATTCCGACCCCTATATCAAAAAGTCCACTTCCGGTCCAAATCTCCAAAAATTTGACTTTCGCCATTTCAAGCCTAAATCAGCTACAGTCCTCGGATTTACAGTCCGGACATGCTCCAAAGTCCAAAATCACCCAACGGAGCTAATGGAACTGACGGAACTCCATTCCGGAGTCGTCTTCACATAGTTCCGACTTCGGTCAAAATCCTAAGACTTAAGCTTGTGTTTTAGGGACTAAGTGTCCCAAATCACTCTGAATCATCCGGTAACTGAATTCAACCACGCACGCAAGTCAATACACATAATATGAAGCTGCTCAGGGCCTTATGCCGCCGAACGAGACTTAAGTTCTCAAAATGACCGGCCGGGTCGTTACAAACAACTATAACACGACAGAAACCTCATACATCACCACAACAAGTGCAAAAGCATCAATGACAAAGATACAAGGTACGGCAAGCAAATCAACTCAAGAACTTAAATCACAAGAACGGTAGAACTCATTCACAAGGAATAACCATAGTGAAGAATTCTAGGCACAAGGAGAACAAATTAACAAGGGAAAACAAAACCAAATATAGAAACGATCCCACAATATTCAAGTCAATGATAAGAAGTCAACACGAGTCAAATAGTTCCAAATAATGGCAAGTCAACTAAGATATAGGTTATCTAAACTCCTTTTGAGGTTGAGCAATGACAAGGAATATTCAACAATTCAAGTAAGGATAAGCAACAGAAGATAATCATAACTCCAATTAAGACTAAACAATTATAGGATGAGAAAATAATGATTTCAATTAAAGATAAGCAGTTATGAAAAAATATAGCACGACGATAAAAGAGGTAAAATCTTTGGTTACGTCGAATAAGGGTCAAATAGGCAGTAAGAGTTAATCCTAAAGCAATTATCTCTAATCAAAGCATGTAAAGGTGAAACTAGCAAATAGGAATTTAAGAGTATCAAGAACAACATCATACACGGTGAATATAAGAACATAAGAACCTTAAAAGGCCAACTTTCCACAAATAAGTCTGAGCACGCACTCGCCACCTCACGTACACAGACTACAATCAGCATAGATGACTCAAATCCTAAGGGGAAAATCCCCCACACAAGGTTAGGCAAGATACTTACCTCAAAATGCGCTCAATCAGTCAAGTAGTATGCGCTTTCCTTGATTTTCTGACTCCGATCGGTTTGAATACCGTTGTTTCCTCTGAAAATCTCCCAAATATCGCCTCATCCCGAGCTCCAATCCGTCAAAAATGGAAAATGGGATGAAGTCCCATTTTCTAAACTTAAACTCACTGCCCAGGCTTTTCTTCTTCGCATTCGTGTGACCAGTGTCGCGTTTGCGAAGTCCTGACCATGCACAACATCGCGTTCGCATTCGAGCTATCACGTTCACGATAGCCAACTGCCCTCCTTCTTCGCGTTCGCAGTCCATGCGTCGCGTTCGCGAAGGGTTAATGGCTCAAGGTCCCGGCTCCCCTTCCTTCTTCGCGTTCGCGACCACTGCGTCGCATTCGCGTAAGCTTGACCAGACCTTGCCTCGCGTTCGCGTCCACTCCTTCACGTTCGTGAAGGTCAAATCCAGCACCCCCAAAATTTCTTCTTCGCGAACACGGGACTTTCTTCGCGTTCGCGAAGAAGGAAACCAGACACCAGAATTAGCAGTTTCAAAACAGCTCCAAATGATTCGAAACCACCCCGAAATACACCCGAGGCCCCCGGAACCTCAACCAATCGTACCAACCAGTCCCATAACACATTACGAACTTTCTTGAGGTCTCAAATAGCATCGAACAACATCAAAACGATGAATCGCACTTCAAATCAAAAATCCATGAACTTTGAACTTTAAAGTTCTATATCTTGTGCCGAAACACATCAAATCAATTCGGAATGACTTCAAATTTTGCACACAAGTCATAAATGACATAAAGGACCTATTCAAATTTCCAGAATCAGATTCCGACCTCGATATCAAAAAGTCAACCCCCCGGTCAAACTTCCCAAAAATTCAATTTTCGGCATTTCAAGCTTAATTCCACTATGGACCTCCAAATAATTTTTCGGACACGCTCCTAAGTCCAAAATCACCATACAGAGCTATTGACATCATCAAAATTTTATTTCGGAGTCGTTTGCTCATAAGTCAACTCTCCGGTCAACTCTTTCCATTTAAGCTTCAAATTAAGGATTGTTCTTTTAATTTAATTCCTAATTTTTAGTAAATCAAACTCGACCACACCCGCGGGTCATAATACATTTAACGAAGCTGCTCAAGACCTTAAGTCACTAAACGGTGCGTAAATTCTTAAAATGACAAGTCGGGTCGTTACAGCGACTTGGGAGACCGAGCGTGATATACGCAGCCGTTATCCACACTTATTCACCAGCTCAGGTACTTTTTCTAACTCCGTTCGAGGACGAACGTTTGTTTTAGAGGTGGAGAATGTGATGACCCAAAATATTATTTTTAAATTTAATAATTAATTTTGTGTTCTAATACCTCAAAAAGCACTATTTATCATTCCTCGACTTACGTGCACAGTTCATAAAATTTTCTGGAAAGTTTTCAGGTGAAAAAAATGGATTAAAATGTGAATTAGAGCTTTAAAACTCAACTGAGTTGACTTTGGTCAACATTTGAGCAAATGGACTCAGATCAGTGTTTTGACAGTTCTGGCAGGTCCGTATCATGATTTGGGACTTAGGCGTATGTCCGGAATCAAATTCCGAGGTCCCTAGCCTGAGATATGGAATTTTGATGAAAAATTAAAAGTTTAAGTTCAAATAGTGACCGGATGTCAAATTATATGCAAACGACCCTGGAATAGAATTTTGATGATTCCAACAGCTCTGTATGGTGATTTTGGACTTAGGAGTGTGATCGGAATTTTATTTGGAAGTCCGTAGTAGAATTAGGCTTGAAATGCCAAAAGTTGAATTTTTGGGAAGTTTGACGGGGGGTTGACTTTTTGATATCGAGGTCGGAATCCGATTCTGGAAATTGGAATAGGTCTGTGATGTCATTTATGACTTGTGTGCAAAATTTGAAATTATTCCGAATTGATTTGATGTGTTTCGGCACAAGATATAGACTTTGAAAGTTCAAAGTTCATAGATTTTGATTTGAGGTGCGATTCCTCGTTTTGTTATTGTTTGATGTGGTTTGACGCCTCGAATAAGTTCGTATTGTATTTTGGGACATGTTGGTATAATTGGTTAAGGTCCCGAGGGTCTCGGGTAGATTTCGGAAGGTAAACGGAATGGATTTCGGACAAAAAAGGCTGCTGGAAATTTCTGTTGTAGAAATTTCGCCAGAAATTTCTGGTGCGTGGAGCCAAATTTGGAAGCTTATATATCGCAATCTATAAGGAATCAGAAAATTTTTAAAACATTAAAATTGTAGATGATTCTAGTTTCCAGAAAGTTAAACCATTCATTATTTGGACATTTGTACAAAAAGTTATGATGCTTGAATGAAGGCTAGTAGAGCAGTTTCGCCAGAAATTTCTGATGTGTGGAGCCGACTTTGGAAGCTTATATCTCGAAATTCAGTAAAAAGCAGAATTGTCAAAACATGAAAGTTGTAGTCATTTGATTCTAGTTTCCAGAAAGTTAAACCATTCATTATTTGGACATTTGTACATAAAGTTATGATCGATTGAAGGAAGGCTGGTAGAGCAGTTTCTGGTGGACTTTTAGTGACGAAAAATGGATTTTTAGTGACGTATTGGCAGAAACTTAAGGACCAAAAATGGTCATTTCATTCATTTCGTTTTGGATTTTTGGAGCACAGTTCTTCGGCGATTTTTGGGCGATTTTCACGGGAAACCATTGGAGTAAGTGTTCCTTATCCTATATTGATTATATTTCACGATTCCATACTCATTTACATCATGAATCCGTGAATTTATGGAAGAAAAATCAAGATTTTTGCAAAATCTTCCAAAACCGAAAATTTAAGATTTGGAGGTCGAGTTGTTATCGGATTTTGATAAAATTGGTATGGGTGGACTCGTAATTGAATGGGTTGTCGGATTTTGTAAGTTTCTTTGGATTCCGAGATGTGGGCCCCAACGGTAAATTTTGAGCTAATTTCGGATTTTATTGAAAATGTAATATTTTCTTATGAAATTGATTACTATAATTTATGTTGACTGTATCGAATTAATTATGACTAGATACGAGTAGATCGGAGTCAGAAAATCGAGGAAAAAACATAATACTTGGTTAAATTGGAGCAAGTCGAGGTAAGTGACTTGTCTAACCTTGTGTTGGGGAAATTCCTCCTAGGATTGATAATTGCAATATGTGAAAAGTCGTGTACATGAGGTGACGAGTGTGTACACGGGCTATATGAAAGATTATATTTAAATTGTGTAGATCACTATTGCGCATTAATTAAATTATTTTATTTTGTTATATTTTTCATTATTGATTTAATGTTTATATTTTAAATTTGCTTGACCTTTTCCTGCTAATTGTTTTATTTGTTTAGCTGGAACTTGGTTTCTTTTATTCTGTGCATTATTTGAAGGTTGATTTTTTTAAATTAAATATTATTAATATGAAGTATTTGATATTTTTAAACTTGATATTGAAGCAACGTATTAAAGATTTTGAAATATTATTTTCCTAAATTATTTACTCCTGAATATTATTGTTGAATTATTTTGACATGAGCCGTGAGCTCTTTATTGTGAAAAAATATTATTGTTGAATTATTTTGACATGAGTCGTGAGCTCTTTATTGTGAAAAAATATTATTGTTGAATTATTTTGACATGAGCCGTGAGCTCTTTATTGAGGAAAAATATTATTGTTCAATTATTTTGACATGAGTCGTGAGTTCTTTATTGTGAAAAAATATTATTGTTGTCACGACCCGAAATTCCCACCTTCGGACCGTGATGGCGCCTAACATTTCACTTGCTAGGCAAGCCAATGTTAGAATAATATTATCCCTTTTTAAAATAATTTTAAATTTATTAATAACAAGGAAACAAATGCGGAAGCAAAGTTTGAAATATAGTGAAATAATCCATCAAACAATGGTGTCTAAATACCATCCTAGAATTGGTGTCACAAGTGCACGAGCTTCTAGAATAAATACAAATAAAGGTCTGAATAAAATAAAGCTGTCTGGAAATAAACACACAGCCAAAGTAAAATAGACGGGGACTTCAGAACTACGGACGCCATGCAGTTATACCTCAAGTCTCCTCTGAATAACTGAAATTCGAGCAAAACTATGGTACGCCGCTGGGACCAACTTCAAAATCTGCACAAGAAGTGCAGAGTGTAGTATTAGTACATCCGACCCCATGTACTGGTAAGTGCTGAGCCTAACCTCGACGAAGTAGTGACGAGGCTAAGGCGGGTCACTTACATTACCTGTACGCAATATTAGAAACAACAACAATAATAGAAATAAATCAAGTAACTCATTTATAATAATCGAAGCCAACTCAGCAGTCATAACCAATTATCATTTCCATCAATTTAGTTGCAGCGTGCAACCCGCTCTCACAATATATTCACATTCAATTATGTTGCAGGGTGAAACCCGCTCTCACAATATATTCACATTCAATTCTGTTGCAGGGTGCAACCCGCTCTCACAATATATTTATTTTAATCAAGTTTGTTGTGGCGTGCAACCCGATCCTTCAATAGTGACTTTTAATAAGTCTGTTGCGGCGTGCAACCCGATCTTCCAATATTGACTTTTTAATAAGTCTGTTGCGGCGTGCAACCCGATCCTCCAATATTGACTTTTAATAAGTCTGTTGCGGCGTGCAACCCGATCCTCCAATATTGACTTTTAATAAGTCTGTTGCGGCGTGCAACCCGATCCTCCAATATTGACTTTTAAATAAGTATGTTGCGGCGTGCAACCCGATCCTCCAATATGGACTTTTTAATAAGTCTGTCAATGATCCATTAAGCGGGTGAGCACCTCCACTCGGTCACTTCCCCTTGGTCGTTCATAAAGTTGGGAATGGATATCATCGGCCCCCTCCCTGCGGGACGAGGTAACGTAAGATTTCTTTTGGTTTTAACTGACTATTTTTCTTAATGGGTAGAAGCAGGAGCATTCGTCCAGATATACGAACAGGAAGTGATCGCCTTCATATGGAAAAATATTGTGTGCCGCTTCGGCCTCCCCAAAAAAGATCAATTGCGACAACGGACCCCAATTTACTGGAAAAAAAGGTCGCCAAATTGTAAGGGTAAGTTTGAGCCCAAAAACTAACGTTAAGGGCATTTATGGCCCAATAGATGGAAGGAGGGCAAAATTGAGCAATTTTTAATACCTTAGGGGCATTTTTGGCCCTTTTCCGTTCATTTATTAATTTAGCCTATTTTGACCTGTCTGAATTCAGCTCAACTCGTCCATTTGACACCCCTAGATAATAACAAGCTATTTAGAGAATAGACACTAACTTGCAGACACTTCTTCAATTGTATCCCTCTTAATGATCTACAAGTTTTCACCATAGCCTGAATGCCATCTGTTGTCACTCTTTCACAAAAATCCAAGTTTAATTTCAATAGGCGAGAACATCTGCTCCCAATCACGGCCAGGCCTTCGTCGTTTATTACTGAACCAACTGCACTGACTACCTCAACATTAGGTAATTCTGAACCTTCTCCGATATGTTTAATCAATGGACATTTCTCAAACTGCAAGTTCCTTATCTGATTGCATACCTCAAGAATTGAAGCAATACCTGCCTCTGTAAGACTTAGACATGAGGACACATCAAGAATCTCCATATTGGGGCACGTTAAAGCAACTTTTGTGAGAGCGTCATCATCCATATACGAATTATCTTGGGTTCTTCACACCATTATGAAAAGGATCCTTCGTCCCCAAACCAGTATTTCCCATGTTAATTGCTTATAGTAAAGGACAATTTCTTGCAAGTGTGAAGAACGTCGAAATGGTCAATCTCTTACAACCACTGACATCAATGGTAACTAGACTCTGTAGATATTTGGATAAATCATTCATAGACTCATCGCTCAAGAAATTTACTTGAACTAGAGTTAAGTAATTTAGTGATTGGTATGCACACAGAAGCAAAGAGATACCAGATAATGTGAAATTTATGCACCAACAAATTGAAATCCTGGATAGAGGGAGAGAAGACATGGCCATCAACAAGTGGAATTCATCTGAAATCATCGAACTGGTAACATTCAACGTCTGCAAAGCTCGGCGACAAGTAGCTAAACATTCAAAACCAGAGTTTGATCGAGGAAAGTGAATCTCGGACACTGAAATCCAACTCAAAGCAGTACAACTACGTAGTATAGAAAGGACACCTTTTGAAGTTATCAGAGGGCAATCCTCAACCTCAATGCCTTGTAAACTCAAACAATTCTTAGACAGAGCAACAAGGGACCTATCAGTATAGGTCAAAATATGCCTCAATGGGATTTAGCATAGAGTAGTATTATGGAAAGTGATGTAGCCGAGGTCGACTGGTGGACAGCGGGGCTCGTAGTCGGGCGGTCAATAACGGCCGAAGTCAAGTATCAAGGACGGCACTAACGGCTAGTTTTTGTAATAGGATATTTAAGGGAATACTCCACTGAATATTCTATGTACTGATACTTTTAGGTTTGACTGGGATATGTCCTATATAAAGTGAAAAAGAGATAAGGGGAAAGGGCAGGTAATATTTTTCTTTCTAATAAGAGCACTTTTTGAGAAGAACACTCTCTCTAGAAAAAATACAAAAACTATCTTTCTAATAAGATTCTACCATCCATTATTCCAGACTTTTCCATTAGATCTGAAAATAGTTCCAATATTCTAGGATTTGTTTGTCACTCATCGCTGTCAGAAAGAAGAATCATCCACCTCATTCGATATTAGGTGAATCATTCTCCTTATTTACGTTAATGATATTTTTGTTATTTATTGCTTGATATTCTTCCATCATTACCCCTCTTGAAATATTAAATGTACACTGCATTTAACCCCTCACCAACGCTATCCTGCGTTGCTTGTGTTAGCTAGTTATAAATCCAGGGATATTAATGTCAACTAGGCTTAATCCCTCATTACATAAAATTAATTAGTTTAATCGAAGATTTATACTTTTTAGTCAAATAATTTGGCGCCGTCTGTGGGGAATTCCTAGTTAAATTTTTAGTTTCTCCTAGATCTATAACTAGCATAGTTTACAAAAGAAAAAAGAAAGAGAGCAAAGTTTCTTTTTCCTTGTACACACGGATCTGACATGGCAGATAATGGAGAAGAAAAGACGAAGGCAGTGGCCGATCTCACCACCAATCACTTGAACACCATTAATGAGGTTTCTAAAACAAAAGGCGAGGATATAACGCCCAACGCCTCCCCCAGACGAGTTGGGTCGCCCCTCCCTTACGGCAGTATCACAAAATCCCGCGGTAAAGGAGCTTCCACGTCAACGACGGAAGAGGCGCCACCAGCAGTAAAAAAAACTACTCGAGGCTTGGCTAACAAACATGCTAACCAGCATCCTCAACAAGCCCGCCTAGGAGGCAGCTAGAGAAAACGCAAGGACTAACATTACACTGACAGCGGCCGAGCAGCACGACCCTCTCCCTCCAGTAATAAGTATCACTCACAATGTTAATAATGCAGGTGACAACACCCTCACAGCCATTCTGAGGAAGATGGAAGAAATAGAAAATGAGAACAAAATGCATCAGGACCAAATGAGAGAGCACCAAGAAAGAGTCAACAAATTACCGGATGCCCCAAAACTCTTGCCAAAAAGAGATTCTGGTCGGTTCGTTGAGTCCCCCTACAGTGATGAAGCCGCCCCGAAAATCATGTGACTCACTATGTCACTGCGGTAAAAGGCAATGATCTCGCCAAAGAACAAGTATCCTCCATCTTGTTGAAAAAGTTCGGCAAGACCCTCACTGGAGGAGCATTAACTTGGTATTCACAACTACCAGCACGTTCCATCGAAACGTTCGAAGAGATGGCCAACAAGTTCGTAACGGCCCATGATGGGGCCAAAAAGGCGGAGGCAAGAGTGCACGATATATTTTCCATCAAACAATCGTCAGGAGAGGGATTGAGGGACTTTATCGCTCAATTCAACCGAGTAAGGATGACCTTACCGAATGTATCAAAAGGAATGGCTGTAGCAGCTTTCCAAAACGGGCTGAACAGGAATGGCTCAAGGGCAACCAGAAAATTATTAAGTCAGCTTATGAAATATCCTCTAACAACTTGGGATAAAATACACAACGCCTACTGTGTCGGGGTCCGTGCAGACGAAGATGACCTGAATGGGCCAACTCATCAGTTGACCTCTGTGCAGGCCGAATCCAGGAAAGAACGAATAAATGATGCCAGGAGGGATCTTGCAGCTCTACGACCCAACCGAGAAAGGCATCAACCATACATCAAAAGCGCCATCATGCCCCCTCCCGCCACGAAGAGGGCCTCACTGGAACGAGAGAAATATGCCCCCTTTATTATCCGCTCACAATTTTTGTGTGTCACCCTTAGAAATAGTCTACGCATTGGAGAAGCTAGGACCAAAAGTAAAGTGGCCATAAAAGATGAGGTCAGACCCAAGCACCAGAAAGTCAAACGCCATTTGCGAGTTCCACTAAGAGCGAGGTCACAAAACTGAGGATTGCATCGCCCCAAGGCAGGAGGTCGTAAACATGCTTCACCAAGGTCACCTCAAAGAATTGCTAAGCGACCGAGGAAAGACCAACTTTTCCCGAGGACATGAACTACACCAGGGACCGCAGAAACCACCCTCACCGACTCTCACCATTCAAATGATCATCAGAGGCGGCGGTGACGCTTCGATCAACAACGTAAAGTTCACTACAACCCACAAGCTCAAACAGTCGATCACTTACGAACGGTATGACAAACTCGAAGAAAGTATCATCTTTGATAAGTCAGATACCCATAGTTTGGTTTTCCCTCACTATGATGCCCTTTTATCATTTTACGAATATTAGATACAGAAGTAAGACGCATTATGGTGGACGTTGGGAGCGGCGCGTACATTATCCATCCTCGAGTACTTGCACAAATGAAACTCAAGGATAAGATAGTGTCGTGCTGCATCACGCTAACAGGATTTAACAATGCAGTTGAACGAACGTCTGGAGAAATCACACTCCCCGTCCTAGCCGTCGGTGTCACTCTTGAAATCACATTCCACATCATGGACCAGGATACGACATACAACGCCATAATATGCCGACCGTGGATACATGCCATGAGAGTCATCCCCTCCAGCTTGTACCAAGTTATCAAATTTCCAACCCCATAGGGAATATTCAGCATACGAGAAGAACAACGCACATCTAGAGAATGCTACCGCATCGCCTTGGATTGTACGACCACCTAATAAATGAAGGGCAAAACAAAATAGGCATAGCAATTAACAAGGTCGAGGTCGAGCTGTGATGAAAGAGAGGACGTCATCAGAGATCCCGAATGTGATGACCAAAAATGTTATCTTTAAATTTAATAATTTATTATGTGTTCTAAGACCTCAAAAAGTACTATTTATCATTCCTCGACTTGCGTGCGCAGTCCGTAAAATTTTCTGAAAATTTTTCAGGTGAAAAATGAATTAAAATGTGAATTAGAGTTTTAAAACTCAACTGAGTTTACTTTGGTCAATATTTTTAGCAAACAAACTCGGATCAGTGTTTTGATAGTTTTGGTAGGTCTGTATCGTGATTTGGGACTTAGGCGTATGCCCGGAATCAAATTTTGAGGTCTCTAGCCCAAGATATAGAATTTTGATGAAAAATTTAAAGTTTAAGTTCAAATAGTGACCGGATGTCGAATTATGTGCAAATGACCCCAGAATAGAATTTTGATGATTCCAACAGTTTCGTATGGTGATTTTGGACTTAGGAGCATGATCGTAATTTTATTTGGAAGTCCGTAGTGGAATTAGGCTTGAAATGCCGAAAGTTAAATTTTTGGAAAGTTTGACCGAGGGGTTGACTTTTAGATATCGGCGTCGAAATCCGATTCTAAAAATTTTCATAGCTCAGTTAATTCATTTATGACTTGTGTGCAAAAATTGAAGTCATTCTGAATTGATTTGATGTGTTTCGACACAAGATATAAAATTTGAAAGTTCAAAGTTCATTGATTTTGGTTTGAGGTGCGATTTGTCGTTTTGATGTTGTTTGATGTAGTTTGAAGCCTCGACTAAGTTCGTATGGTATTTTTGGACATGTTGGAATAATTGGTTAAGGTCCCGAGGGTCTCGGGTAGATTTCGGAAGGTAAACGGAATGGATTTCGGACAAAGAGTGCTGGAAATTTCTGTTGCAGAAATTTCGTGCGTGGAGCCAACTTTGAATATTTATATCTCGCTATTCATAAGGAATCAGAACATTTTCAAAACATGAAAGTTGTAGTCATTTGATTATAGTTTCCAGAAAGTTAAACCATTTATTATTTGAACATTTGTACAGAAAGTTATGACGGATTGAATGAAGGCTAGTAGAGCAGTTTCGCCAAAAATTCTGATGCATGGAGCCGGCTTTGGGAGCTTATATCTCGCAATTCATAAGGAATCAGAAAAGTTGCAAAACATGAAAGTTGTAGTCGTTGGATTCTAGTTTTCAAAAAGTTAAACATTCATTATTCGGACATTTGTACAAAAAGTTATGACGGATTGAATGAAAGCTAGTAGAGTAGTTTCGCCAGAAATTCTGATGCATGGAGCCGACTTTGGGAGCTTATATCTCGCAATTCATAAGGAATCAGAAAAGTTGCAAAACATAAAAGTTGTAGTCGTTGGATTCTAGTTTCAGAAAATTAAACCATGCATCATTTGGACATTTGTACATAAAGTTATGACGTATTGAAGGAAGGCTGGTAGAGCAGTTTCTGGTGGACTTTTAGTGACGAAAAATGGACTTTTAGTGACGGAAAATGGACTTTTAGTGACGGATTGGCAGAAACTTAAGGACCAAAAATGATCATTTCATTCATTTCGTTTTGGATTTTTAGAGCACGGTTCTTAGGCGATTTTTGGACGATTTTCACCGAAAAACATTGGGGTAAGTGTTTCTTATCCTATATTGATTATATTTCATGATTCCATACTCATTTACATCATGAATCCGTGAATTTATGGAAGAAAAATCAAGATTTTTGCAAAATCTTCCAAAAAAAAAAATTTAAGATTTGGAAGTCGAGTTGTTATCGGATTTTGGTAAAATTGGTATGGGTGGACTCGTAATTGAATGGTTTGTCAGATTTTATAAGTTTCGCCGGATTCCGAGATGTGGGCCCCACTGGCAAATTTTGAGCTAATTTCGGATTTTAATGAAAATATAATATTTTCTTATGAAATTGATTATTATAATTTTTGTTGACTGTATCGAATTAATAATGACTAAATACGAGTCGATCGGAGTTGAAAAATTGAGGAAAAAGCATAATACTTGGTTAAATTGGAGCAAGTCGAGGTAAGTGACATGTCTAACCTTGTGTGGGAGAAATTTCTCCTAAGATTGGTATTGATGTTATTATTGAAATGTATTGAAAGTCGTGTGCACGAAGTGACGAGTGTGTACACGGGCTAAATTGTGAAAGATTATATTTTTAAATTGTGTAGATCACTGTTGCGCATTTATTAAATTATTTTATCTTGTTATATTCTTCATCATTGATCTGAGATATATACTTCAAATTTGTTTGATCTTTTCTTACTAATTATTTTACATGTTTAGTTGAAACTTGGTTTCTTTTATTCTGTGCATTATTTGAAGGTTGATTTTCTTTAAATTAAATATTGTTAATATAAAATATTTGATATTTTTAAACTTGATATTGAAGCAACGTAGTAAAGATTTTGAAATATTATTTTTCTAAATTATTTACTCCTGAATATTTTTATACTCATTGTGACGGAGCCGTGAGCTCTTTATTGTGGAAGAATATTATTGTTGAATTATTTTGACATGAGCCGTGATCTTTATTGTTAAAAAATATTATTGTTGAATTATTTTGACATGAGCCGTGAGCTCTTTATTGTGGAAAAATATTATTGATAAATTATTTTGACATGAGCCATGAGCTCTTTATTGTGGCAAACTATTATTGATGATTTATTTTGGCATGAGCCGTGAGCTCTTTATTGTGGAAAAATATTATTGTTGAATTATTTTGGCAAGTTAAATTATTTGAGCACTTAAGGTGCAAATTGTGATATATTATGATATTGATACGCATGCAGTGGTATAAGGTCTGGGTGTTGAAATGCATGCGGTGAGATAAGGGTGGCTTGATACGCGTGGCTAGTAGGGGTGACTACTAGAAGTAATGCAGTGTGATAAGGGTGGCTAAAATGCGGGATGCTATTTCGGAAAAAAATATTTTTTTTAAAATAAATTGTGAAGGCTCCCGCGGTGATATAAGAAAATGAGATATTATGAATTTATTTATGATTTGGAACTATGAGGCGGTACCTCGGGAGTGCCCTTGTTGATATTGATTTATGATCGTAGTTGCCTTTGATTATTGTTATGATTTTCTTAAAGTTGAAAAGAATTCGGTTTTGTTTCAACGAGGTATTTATTTGCCATTATTTGATGTAATTAAATGTGACATACTACTTGATTCATTTTCATTGTCATTTTATCTTATAATATTGTTTAAATATTTTACCATGCCATTATTTATTTTCTAGCAGGGCCTGACCTGACCTCGTCACTACTCTACCGAGGTTAGGTTTGGCACTTACTGGGTACCGCTGTGGTGTACTCATACTACGCTTTTGCACATCTTTTTGTGCAGATCCAGGTACATCTTATCAGACCACGCATCAGTAAACTAGCTATACGAGGGGACTTCGAGGTATATCTACCAGCGTCCGCAGACTCCGGAGTCCCCTTCTATCTTACTATGTTGTCTTCCTTATTTGCTTTAGACTCTGATGTATAGAGACATAAAGAATAAATTCTTAGAAGCTTGTGACTTATTTATACCGGGTTTTGAGAGTTTAAATTGTTTGAATTGTAGTTTATTTATTTAAGATATTTATTATTATTCCGCATTGATAGGCTTACCTAGTCTTAGAGACTAGGTGCCATCACGACATCCTACGGAGGGAATTTGGGATCGTGACAAGTTGGTATCAGAGCACTAGGTTCATAGGTGTTATGAGTCACAAGCAGGTTTAGTAGAGTCTTGCGGATCGGTACAGAGACATCTGTACTTATCTTCGAGAGGCTATGGAACTGTTAGGAAATATTCACTTCTTTGACTCCTTATCGTGCGGCATTGATTTAGCTTGAAACATATATCTTATATTCCTTTGTATCCACTCGTGTATGACATTGCGCACTTGGTATCAGTTGTGCGTCGACGGTTCCTAATGCCGTATATGGACTATGAGGGAGCCAGAGATGCTCAAACATTGCCTCAACGTGTGGTTCCAACTGAAGATGCGGACGTATTGAAAGATCACCTAGTGAATCATGCGGGGTTGCAACGGACGTTGGCATCTGGTTGATTTATACAAGTTGTGAAGGTTATTATTATGGATCATCGGACGTTGTGACCTATGACTTTGCGCTGAGTGGGGGGAGTCCACTATCAATGGGTAGATTACGGGGTCATGTATTATATCAGTTTTGGCCTGAAATGTATATATATGGTACTGAAAGGTTCCCTAAAATTTACACATGCTTAAGACCTGAGATTTTGTGGAGGATAAGGTTAGGACTTGCGGTATGTACGCCTCCTTAATAATCCTATACTTCAATATCAAAGGAGTTATAGAAACAACTCTAAATTTGCAGAAGGTCTACTCAGCGTGGACGTCACTGTTGCGGATTTTGGGGTGCTTCGGAGTAAGTACACTTGTTGACGAGAGTCTGGACTATGTGGTTCATGACAAGATTTGTCTGTATGGAGCTCTACTTTTGTGATCGTTGTGTATAAATAGGGGTAAGGGTTACCCCAAAGAAGAGTCGAAGAGTATGTTTAGAAATTGGTCAGCTCAACAGTGTAGAGTCAGTATAACAAAAGAAGAAATTCGCCTTGGGAGAGATAATTCTCCACCGGTGTTCGTGGCAAGCCTATGAAGAGAGCAGACCAGCCAATGCAACACCGCCCACTTGGCTCAGTTCTCAGAAACGCTTTTGAAAGAGTTTGTTTTCTGGACTCTCCGTAATGCGTGGCGCATAGGGCTTGAACGGTTGCATCATGTCACCATTGACGATGTCAGAATATGCCATCAAGTTCAATAAGTTAGCTCATCATACTCCTACTTTGCTTCCTACAGCCAGAGGGCGAGTCCATAGACTCATTAAAGGACTTAATTATAATCGTAAAATTTTGTACGACTCGGGAGCTACAAGCTGATACTTCATTTCTGCTAGTTATACAAATTACCAAGATATTAGAATGTGTTCGAGGTGAGGAAAAAGGAAACTAAGGAGACCAAGCCGTCTCAAGGTTCTGGGGGATTCGGTGGATTCTACTCTGCAAGTATAAATCACTATGGAGGGGGCTCGGGCAGTCTGCCAGCCCAGTCTGCACATCGGATTATTCGGGGTGCTCCAGTAAGTTCTTTTAATGCACCACCGACATGAGTTCCTACAATGGTTATTCCAGTTATCTGGCACAGACTCAATATGAGCAGCCTAACCCGCAAAAGGGTTGTTATGAATACGGTGATACTAGGCACATCATGAGAAAAATTGTCAAAAACTTGGGAGAGACTTATTTCATCAAAGCACTCAGGCTACGTGCCCCATTGTAGTTACTACACCACCCACACGACCAGTTAGGGGTGGAGGATAAGCGGGTAAAAGGCGTCCTAGAGGTGGAGACCCAGCCGTTGATATATTTGTTTTACGGTATGGCAGAGGTCGCTACATCAGATGGTGTCGTTACAGGTACGACCTCGATTTAATATAAAAGAATAATTTCCTTAAGTTGATTCGATTCTCAATATCGAAACGAGTCTTCCTATTGTGCTCCACTTATGAGTGAGCTTCATAATTCTATAATCTACTTATGTGTTTACCCCTATTGGAAGATTTTATGGAGATAACTACGCCTATCATTTCGTGTTGGTCACTAATAAGAGCTGCGAGGCTAGATGTGGCTTTCTGTTACTCATTTCGGTAAATTTTGATGTAAATTCAGAATAATTAATTGTAAATTATGAATTATATGCCCTACCGGTGTGGGGTTCATTATGTATTGTGATTTGGTGTAACCGAATTATTTAAAAGGAGAAAATGGAAATTTTCAATTGGCACGATGTGCATATTACTTGTGATTCAGAACTGAGGACGAGATCCTCACATTTTTATATAAATTGATATGTTTAAACAGGGCTACGGGCTGCAGTGGAAGTTATATAAGGACGAGATCCTTGTGAGAAAAATTCTTGTGTTTAAGTTCTCCCTTATGAAATTAAATTTGTACTATATTACTAATAGGGAGTCATGCCTGTTAGGCTTATTTGAAAATTTTATATGAAATTCTCTATGCATACTTGCCAATTTTGTGTTGTAATTATTGAGTTTTAACCTATGAGATAGGTTCCCGCCCAGGTGGTGTTAAATGTGACTCGTTAATTCGGATAACTAATTATGAGGTCTTCATGCCTCGCATCTAGTTATCAGTATTGTGAAGGTTTGCAACAAGATTTTTGTTAACATGAAGTTAATTGACGATTTTGTAATTGATTATGAACAACTATTAAGACCAGATTGACCCAGAAGGGTGCTCCATTCAGATGGACCGAGAAATGTGAGGAGAGCTTCCAAAAGCTCAAGACAGCTTTGACTACAGCCCCAATGTTGGTATTACTTATATGTTCAGGGTCTTATACTGTGTATTGTGATGTGTCGCGTATTGGTCTCGGCACAATGTTGATGTAAGATAATAGGGTGATTGCCTATGTGTCCCGACAGTTAAAGGTACATGAGAAGAATTATCCGGTCCATGACCTTGAGTTAGCAGCTATTGTTCATGCCTTAAAGATTTGGCGGCATTATTAGTACGGTGTCCATTGTGAGGTCTACACCGATCATCGTAGTCTATAGCATCTATTTAAACATAATGATCTTAATTTGCGGCAGCAGAGGTGGTTGGAGTTGCTTAAGGATTATGACATCACCATTCTCTATCATCCTGGGAAGGCCAATGTAGTGGCCGATGCCTTGAGTCATAAGGCGAAGAGTTTGGGCAGCTTAGCATATTTACCGGTAGCAAAGAGGCCTTTGGCCTTGGATATTCAAGCCTTGGCCAACCAGTTTGTCAGATTGGATGTTTTCGAGCAGAGTCGAGTTTTGGCTTGTGTGGTTTCTCAGTCTTCTCTTTATGATCGTATCAGGGAGCGTCAGTTTGATGACCCCTATTTGGTGGTCCTTAAGGATACAGTTCAGTACGGTGATGCCAAAGAAGTTGCAATTGGAGATGACGGTGTATTACGGATGCAGGGCAGGCTATGTGTGCCTAATGTAGATGGTTTTCGTGAATTGATTCTCCAGGAGGCTGATAATTCGCGGTACTCCATACATCCGGGTCAGGACTTGAGGCAATATTATTGGTGGAGGAAGATGAAGAAAGACATAGTGGAGTATGTAGCTCGGTGTCTAAATTGTCAACAAGTGAAATATGAGCATCAACGACCGAGTGGATTGCTTCAGAAGTTAGTGATTCCAGAATGGAAATGGGAGAGGATCACTATGGATTTCGTTGTTTGGCTCTCATGGACTCAGAGGAAGTTCAATGCAGCTTGGGTGATTGTGGATAGATTGACCAAGTCAGCTCATTGCAATCCTATAATGACTACCTACTCTTCCGAGCAGTTGGCTCGAATCTATATTCGCGAGATTGTCAGATTTCACGGCATACCGGTATCTATCATCTCTGACCGGGGTACGCAGTTTACATCACGATTCTCGAGGGCAGTAGAACGTGAGTCGGGTACTCGGGTAGAGTTGAGTACAATATTTCACCCTCAGACGGACGGGCAGTCCGAACGCACTATTCAGATACTGGAGGATATGCTTCGTGCGTGTGTGATAGATTTTGGGGGTGCTTGGGATCAGTTCTTACCACTTGCGTAGCTTGCTTACAACAACAGTTGTCAGTCAAGCATTCAGATGGCTCCGTATGAGGTCTTGCATGGTAGGTAGTGCCAGTCCCCAGTGGGTTGGTTCGAACCGGGCGAGGCTAGGCTATTGGGTACAAACTTGCTTCAGGATGCCTTGGAAAAGGTTAAGTTGATTCGGGATTGACTTCGTACAGCCCAATCTAGACAGAAGAGTTATGCGAATCGGAAGGTTCGTGATGTTGCATTCATGGTTGGTGAGCGGGTATTGCTCTAGGTTTCGCCTATGAAGGGTGTGATGAGGTTCGGGAAGAAGGGCAATTTGAGCCCTAGGTATATTAGACTTTTTGAGATTCTTGAGAGAGTTGGAGAGGTGGCTTACAAACTTGCACTACCACCTAGTCTCTTTGCCGGTCATCCGGTATTCTATGTTTCCATGCTTCGGAAATATCACGGCGATCCGTCTCATGTGTTAGACTTCAATTCGGTTCAGTTGGACAAGGATCTATCTTATATTGAGGAACCAGTGGCTATTTTGGATAGGCAGGTTCGAAAGCTGAGGTCAGAACATTGCTTCCGTGAAGGTTCAGTGGAGGGGTAATCCGGTCGAGGAGGTGACTTGGGAGACCGAGCATGATATGCGCAGCTGTTATCCACACTTATTCACCAGCTTAGGTACTTTTTCTAACTCCGTTCGAGGACGAACGTTTATTTTAGAGGTGGAGAATGTGATGACCCAAAATGTCATCATTAAATTTAATAATTAATTATGTATTATAAGACCTCGAAAAGCACTATTTATTAATCCTCGACTTGTGTGCGCAGTCCGTAAAATTTTTCGAAAAATTTTCAGGTGAAAAATGAATTAAAATGTGAATTAGAGCTTTAAAACTCAACTGAGTTGACTTTGGTCAATATTTTTAGCAAATAGACTCGGATCAGTATTTTGACAGTTTTGGTAGGTCTGTATCGTGATTTGGGACTTAGGCGTATGCCCGGAATCAAATTCCGAGGTCCCTAGCCCGAGATATGGAATTTTGATGAAAAATTTAAAGTTTAAGTTCAAATAAAGACCGGATGTCGAATTATGTGCAAATGAGTCCGGAATAGAATTTTGATAATTCCAACAGCTCCGTATGGTGATTTTGGACTTAGGAGCGTGATCAAAATTTTATTTGGAAGTCCGTAGTGGAATTAGGCTTGAAATGCCAAAAGTTAAATTTTTGGGAAGTTTGACCGAGGGGTTGACTTTTTGATATCGGGGTCGAAATCCGATTCTGAAAATTTTCATAGCTCAGTTATATCATTTATGACTTGTGTGCAAAAATTGAAATCATTCCGAATTGATTTGATGTGTTTCGACACAAGATATAGAATTTGGAAGTTCAAAGTTTATTGATTTTGATTTGAGGTGCGATTTATCGTTTTGATGTTGTTTGATGTAGTTTGAAGCCTCGACTAAGTTCATATGGTATTTTGGGACATGTTTGAATAATTGGTTAAGGTCTCGAGGGTCTCGGGTAGATTTCGGAAGGTAAACGGAATGGATTTCGGACAAAGAGTGCTGGAAATTTCTGTTGCAGAAATTTCGTGCGTGGAGCCAACTTTGGAAGTTTATATCTCGCTATTCATAAGGAATCAGAACATATTTGAAACATGAAAGTTGTATTCATTTGATTATAGTTTCCAGAAAGTTAAACCATTCATTATTTGGACATTTGTACAGAAAGTTATGACGGATTGAATGAAGGCTAGTAGAGCAGTTTCGCCAGAAATTCTGATGCATGGAGCCGGCTTTGGGAGCTTATATCTCATAATTCATAAAGAATCAGAAAAGTTGCAAAACATAAAGTTGTAGTCGTTGGATTCTAGTTTCCAGAAAGTTAAACCATTCATTATTGGGACATTTGTATAAAAAGTTATGACGGATTGAATGAAGGCTAGTAGAGCAGTTTCGCCAGAAATTCTGATGCATGGAGCCAATTTTGGGAGCTTATATCTCGCAATTCATAAGGAATCAGAAAAGTTGCAAAACATAAAAGTTGTAGTAATTGGATTCTAGTTTTCAGAAAATTAAACCATGCATCATTTGGACATTTGTACATAAAGTTATGATGTATTGAAGGAAGGCTGGTAGAGCAGTTTCTGGTGGACTTTTAGTGGCGAAAAATGGACTTTTAGTGACGAAAAATGAACTTTTAGTGACGGAAAATGGACTTTTAGTGACGGATTGGTAGAAACTTAAGGACCAAAAATGGTCATTTCATTCATTTCGTTTTGGATTTTTGGAGCACGGTTCTTGGGCGATTTTTGGGCGATTTTTACGGAAAAACATTGGGGTAAGTGTTCCTTATCCTATATTGATTATATTTCATGATTCCATACTCATTTACATCATGAATCCGTGAATTTATGGAAGAAAAATCAAGATTTTTGCAAAATCTTCCAAAAACGAAAATTTAAGATTTGGAGGTCGAGTTGTTATCGGATTTGGGTAAAATTGGTATGGGTGGACTCGTAATTGAATGGGTTGTCGGATTTTATAAGTTTCGCCGGATTCAAAAATGTGGGCCCCACGGACAAATTTTGAGCTAATTTCGGATTTTAATGAAAGTGTAATATTTTCTTATGAAATTGATTACTATAATTTTTGTTGACTGTATCGAATTAATTATGACTAGATACGAGTCGATCGGAGTCGAAAAATCGAGAAAAAAGCATAATACTTGGTTAAATTGGAGCAAGTCGAGGTAAGTGACTTGTCTAACCTTGTATGGGGGAAATTTCCCCTAGGATTGGTATTGATGTGATTATTGAAATGTGTTGAAAGTCATGTGCACGAAGTGACGAGTGTGTACGCGGGCTAAATTGCGAAAGATTATATTTTTAAATTGTGTAGATCACTGTTGCGCATTTATTAAATTATTTTATCTTGTTATATTCTTCATCATTGATCTGAGATATATACTTCAAATTTGTTTGATCTTTTCTTACTAAGTATTTTACTTGTTTAGTTGAAACTTGGTTTCTTTTATTCTGTGCATTATTTGAAGGTTGATTTTCTTTAAATTAAACATTATTAATATGAAATATTTGACATTTTTAAACTTGATATTGAAGCAACGTAGTAAAGATTTTGAAATATTATTTTCCTAAATTATTTACTCCTGAATATTTTTATACTCATTGTGACGGAGCCGTGAACTCTTTATTGTGGAAGAATATTATTGTTGAATTATTTTGACATGAGCCATGATCTTTATTGTGGAAAAATATTATTGTTGAATTATTTTGACATGAGCCGTGAGCTCTTTATTGTGAAAAAATATTATTGATGAATTATTTTTGACATGAGCTGTGAGCTCTTTATTGTGGCAAACTATTATTGATGATTTATTTTGGCATGAGCCGTGAGCTCTTTATTGTGAAAAAATATTGTTGTTGAATTATTTTGGCAAGTTAAATTATTTGAGCACTTGAGGTGTAAATTGTGATATATTGTGATATTGATACGCATGCGGTGGTATAAGGTCTGGGTGTTGAAACGCATGCGGTGAGATAAGGGTGGCTTGATACGCGTGGCTAGTAGGGGTGACTACTAGAAGTCATGCGGTGTGATAAGGGTGGCTAAAACGCGGGATGCTATTTCGAAAAAAAATATTTTTTTTAAAATAAATTGTGAAGGCTCCCGCGGTGATATAAGGAAATGAAATATTGTGAATTTATTTATGATTTGGGACTACGAGGTGGTACCTCAGAAGTGCCCTTGTTGATATTGATTTATGGCCGTAGTTGCCTTTGATTATTGTTGTGATTTTCTTAAAGTTGAAAAGAATTCTGTTTTGTTTCAACGAGGTATTTATTTGTCATTATTTGATGTAATTAAATGTGACATACTACTTGATTCATTTTCATTGTCATTTATCTTATAATATTGTTTAAATATTTTACCATGCCATTATTTATTTTCCAGCAGGGTCTGACCTGACCTCGTCACTACTCTACCGAGGTTAGGCTTGGCACTTACTGGGTACCGCTGTGGTGTACTCATACTACGCTTCTGCATATCTTTTTGTGCAGATCCAGGTACATCTTATCAGACCACGCATCAGTAAATTAGCTATACGAGGAGACTTCGAGGTATATCTGCCAGCGTCTGCAGACTCCGGATTCCCCTTCTATCTTACTATGTTGTCTTCCTTATTTGCTTTAGACTCTGATGTATAGAGACATAAAGAATAAATTCTTAGAAGCTTGTGACTTATTTATACCGGGTTTTGGGAGTTAAAATTGTTTGAATTGTAGTTTATTTATTTAAGATATTTATTATTATGCCGCATTAATAGGCTTACCTAGTCTTAGAGACTAGGTGCCATCTCGACCACGTTCAACTTGATGATAACGACCACAGCAAGAAAGCCTACATCGATTGCAAGCTTCAAGAACCAGGTAAATTCCGTCAATTCTTAACTGCTAACGCAGACTTATTTGATGTTTCCCATGCAGATATGCCAGGTATCCAGAAAGAGATCGCCACACATAAGTTGAACGTCGACCCATTCCACCCCCCGGTGAGGCAGGTTAGGCGGAAGTTCAATTCCACAATAAATGATGAAGTCCACGAAAAGGTCGAAAAACTACTGGAAAATGGCTCTATCAGGGAGTCAAAATACCCCCAATGGGTCGCCAATGTGGTCATGGTGAAAAAGAAAAATGGGAAGTAGCGAATGTGCGTAGACTTTACAGATTTGAATAAAGCATGCCCCAAAGATTCATTCCCGTTACCCCATATCGACCAGCTCATTGGCGCAACGTACGGGCATGAATTTCTAAGCTTCTTAGACGCCTACTCAGGCTGCAATCAGATCCTCATGGAAGAGGAAGATCAGGAGAAGACCACTTTCATCACCCATCAAGGGACGTACTGCTACAAAGTTATGCCTTTCGGACTGAAAAACGCAGGGGCGACATACCAAAGGTTGGTGACCAAAATGTTCAAAGATCAACTCGGCAAGACTATGGAAGTCTATATAGACGATATGCTGGTCAAGTCCAAAAGGAAAGAAGATCACATCGGCCACTTGAAAGAAGCCTTCGATATACTCAAGCGAGACTGGATGAAACTAAATCCTGAAAAATGTGTATTCGGCGTGACCTAAGGAAAATTCTTGGGTTTTCTAGTATCACAGCGAGGTATCGAGGTCAACCCCGACAAAATCAAAGCCATAGAAGGAATACCAGAGTACTTAACCACCAAAAAACAGGTTCAGAGGCTGGCTGGCTGTATCGCCACCCTGTCAAGATTCATTTCACGATCAACCGACAGATGCCACAAGTTTTTCGGCGTACTCAAAAATGACAACGGCCTCCAGTGGACCTCTGAGTGCGCCCAAACCCTGAAGGAGTTAAAGGCTTACCTGCCATCACCACCATTGCTTTCCAAAGCGGAGCCTGGGGAGCGTCTCCTCGTCTACCTTGCCGTATCTGAAGTGGCGATGAGTGCGGTCCTGGTCCGAGAAGATAAAGGTACGCAATCTCCCATCTATTATATTAGCAAAACCTTAGTCGATGCCGAAACGAGGTACCCCACCTCGAAAAATTGGCCCTGGCCTTGGTCGTAGCTTTACAAAAGCTTAAACCCTACTTTCAGTGCCACCCCATCTCGGTAGTCACAACTTTCCCCTAGAGAAGTATCTTGCATAAGCCCGAGCTATCGGGCCGGTTAGCCAAATGGGCCATAGAATTAAGTGAGCATGATATAACATATCAACTGCGAATGGCGATAAAATCACAAGTCCTCGCCGACTTCGTCGCCGGCTTCAGAGCAAAAATAATGCCCAAACACAAGATCTATGGATTTCGTACACCGACGACGCTTCTAATGCGTCAGGGTCCGGACTGGGACTTGTACTCGAAGTCCCAACAGGCGAAGTGATTCACCAGTCCATAAGGTGCCCGGACATGACTAACAACGAGGCCTAATATGAGGCTGTGATTGCAGGATTAAGGCTAGCACTCAAGTATGGAGCAAGACGGGTCATACTACGCTGCGACTCTCAACTCATTGTCAACCAAATCGCAGGGACTTTCCATATCAAAGAGCAAAGGTTACAAAAATACCAGGCCGAGATCTGCAAACTACTGTCCGAGTTCGACAGGTGCCAGCTCGACCAGATTCCTTAATCACAAAACATCGAAGCAGACGGCCTCGCCAAATTAGCAGCAGCCACTAAAAGTATGACCGGACAAAGAAACGTGGTCACCCTCTTCCACTCATCAATAGATCAAATTGAGGTAAGGACCATAAATCTAACTTGGGACTGGCGCAACCGTATTATTACATACTTGCAGGATGGCGTACTCCAAGATGATAAAAACGAAGCCAAGAAGCTTCGGATGCAAGCAGCCAGGTACAACATCATTCACTACGACCTATACAAGAGAACGTATGGCGGCCCCCTAGCGAAATGGTTAGGCCCGAATCAAATGCGGCATGTCCTAGAAGAAGTCCACGAAGGCCACTGCGGAGCTCATTCCGGCAATCAAGCTTTGGTCAGATATCTCATACGAGCAGATTACTAGTGGCCCACTATGAAAAAAGAGGTCGCGGACTTTGTGAAAAAATGCGAGCAATGCCAAAAATACGCCCCAATGATCCATCAAGTGGGCGAGCACTTCCACTCGGTCACTTTCCCTTGGCCGTTCATCAAGTGGGGAATGGACATCGTCGGCCCCCTCCCTGCGGGGCGAGGTAACGTACGATTTCTTTTGGTTTTAACTGACTATTTTTCTAAATGGGTAGAAGCAGGAGTATTCGCCCAGATACGCGAACAGGAAGTGATCGCCTTCATATGGAATAACATTATGTGCCGCTTCGGCCTCCCCAAAGAGATCAGTTGCGACAACGGACCCCAATTTACTAGAAAAAAGGTCGTCGAACTAACTGTATAGGTCAAAATCCGCCTCAATGGGATTTAGCATGGAGTGGTATTATAAAAAGTGATGTGGCCGAGGTCGACTAGTGGACAGCGGGGCTCGTAGTCGGGAAGTCAATAACGGCCGAGGTCAAGTATCAAGGACGGCACTAACGGCTAGTTTTTGTAATAGGATATTTAAGGGAATATTCCACTGAATATTCTATGTACTAATACTTTTAGGGTTGATTGGGAATATGTCCCATATAAAGAGAAAAAAAGATAAGGGGAAAGGGTATGTAATATTTTTCTTTCTGATAGGAGCACTTTTTAAGAAAGACTCTCTCTAGAAAAAATACAAACGCTACCTTTCTAATAAGATTCTACCATCCATTATTCCAGACTTTTCCATTAGATCTGAAAATAGTTCCAATATTCTAGGATTTGTTTGTCACTCATCACTGTCAGAAAGAAGAATCATCCACCTCATTCGATATTGAGTAAATCATTCTCCTTATTTACGTTAATGCCATTTATTGTTATTTATTGCTTGATATTCTTCCATCATTACCCCTCTTGAAATATTAAATGTACACTGCATTTAACCCCCTACCAACGCTATCCTACGTTGCTTATGTTAGCTAGTTATAAATCCAGAGATATTAATATCAACTTAATCCCTCGTTACATAAAATTAATTAATTTGGTCAAACGATTCCCAGGATCATTAATCATACGCAAATTCCTCAAATTCACTAATAAAACCTCAATCCCAGAATCAGTTACGGCCAAATCACTAGGGTTAATATGTTCAGGATAGGAATTAACATCCGTACTTGAATAACTACAAACAAACTCTTCCAAAAACGGAAACGGCTATGATATAGCATACAAATCAAGGTCATGCAAAAGAGCGAGTACACTTCAAAACCCTCAAAAAACCCTTCAATTTACGGCCCAATTCCTTCAACCCGTTGACGGGTAACTGTTTCTAATTAGAGATATCAAGTTGTTCGATATTGGATGTATAGGGGGAGACATAATTGGCAAGGTTAAGGACAACAAGATCAAGGTCACCTTGGAAATTACTAAGATCAATGGAGATAAAATGCGAAAAACGGTGAATGAGTTTATATATGGTACCGTTTATGAGAAGAGTGGAGTCAAGTAGAAACAAATGGTGACGTAGACGATTGGAGAGAGCAAGAAATCTCTTGCAAACCAAAGAAAATGATTCCAAGTCAAATGGGTGACGGAGACGATTGAATATCAGTTCCCAACATTGGTTTCAACTAGTTTTGGAGTTGAGGCTACTTTTACTTATTGCTGAAGTGGGTCCTCTTATCAGTGGGCCAGCCAGGAACTATTGGGTTTGATTCAGTCCTGAGGGAACTTTTCCAGTTCCGGCAAGTACAGAAGATGTGGGCCAATATATAGGCCATTGTATTGATTGATTGATACATGGGATTTTTACCTAATTATACTATATTAGAAACTTAATTACCTATTTTTTTTATGTTTTGTAGTTTTTAATAAGTATCTAGATTTTTTTTATAAATTATGTAGATTGCTCATTAAAAGGCTCCCACCCCATTATTAGTGCATTCAATTAAGTGATTCAATTACATCATTTTCTTTCTTTTTTTCCCTCTCCTCTTCTCTCTCCTTCTTTTTTTTTACATCAAAATCTCTTAATTTAGCCCAGAATTTGTATCTTCTCTCCTCCCACCATTGCTGACAGCTTTATATTATTAAAAAATCATCAATTGTATCATTCTTTTGCTGGTAGATTGGACAACAATGAAAATGAAGAAATATTCAAGAATTGTATGATAACTGTATCATAATTGTATTTGAATTGTATCAGATACATCAATGCCTAAAATATAATTGTATCATATTTGTATCACAATTGTATCTAACTTTGTATATAGTGCATTAATACCCAAAATAATATCTGGTACAATACTAATAATTTAATACTATATAATTATCATATATCTGTGATACAAATTGTGAAATTCGTCACGAACTCACAACTGCTCGTAACAATATACAATGAATATACAACTATCATACATTTATAATACAATTCCTTCAACAATTATGATACATATATAATTATAATACAATTGTGATACATTTCTGAAAAATTGTGATACAATTATGATCTTCATCTTCTTCAAATTTCAATCACAACTCTACACTAAAAATCTAATATAATCATACTATAATTGTATTAGTATTATATCAAGTATTATTTTGGGTATTGATGTATCATATACAAGTCACATACAATAATAAAGATTTTAGAAAGAAAGAAAACAAGATTCAAATCTTACCCACAACTTGATTCTAGAGGAGTATTCCGAATTTCGTCAGCATTGTATCAATAAGAAAGAGAAATTTTGGGTGATTAGTAAGAAAGAGAAAAATGGGGTTTGAAAAGCTTTGGAAAAGGGAAAAGAAAAGAATGGTTAATTTTGGGGGAATAATAGTGGGTATAAGAAATTAAGAGAGATTTTGGATGATTATTAAGAGAAAGAAAATATTTTTGAAATCCTTTGGAAAAGGAACATAATCTTAAATGTAGGGATTACTAAAAATGGGGATGGGTGTCATGTAACTGATAGGCTAAATTTAAGGGATCTTGAATTTTCTTTTCTTTTTTATGATTTTGTATATAACTTGTAAATATAGATATATAAAGTAATTAATAAGGAACTTAAATAAAGGTAGTAAATAGGTTTCTATTATAGTATAGCTAGGTAAATATCCCTTGATACAGAGGCGAATTCCATGTACTAAAAGGCCCAAATCAAGAGCAAATAATAAAAATAATTTTTTCTTTCCTATATACTATATAAAACCTTATTATCAAAATTATCCCGGTTTTGGAAATTACCCGCCCTAAATAAGGTTTGCTTACAATTTATATACAATCCATTATTAGTGTCTTAAATTAGGGGATTAAGTTACACCCTTTTTCTTTTTTCTCTCTTCTCTTTCCCTATATTTTACCGCCTCTCTCCATGTACTATCCATTATTAGTCCTTAAATTAGGGGCTTTAGTTATACCCTTTTCCCTTTTTCTCTCTTCTTCTATTCCCTATTAGTGCCTTAAACCATGCTACATTTTTTTGTAGCACATGAATGATTAAATCTCAAATTAATTAGAGTTACTAAAGAATATTTAATTGCATGCATCTAGTACAAATTTCTTAAAAGTATAATTGCTATTTAGCTTCTGAAAGAGATTTTAAATTTTTGGTCAAAGACAAACTCAAAATTTAAGTAAAATGTTCAACACTGTCATTTCTATCAATGTAGTACCAACAACAACATCAATATAAACTTGATGATGATAAATTTGTACGGTACATCAACATAAAAATTCAAAATAAATTCCGTACAAATATGATACAAATTTGATACATCTACAATAACATATAACAATAACAACAACAACCTAGTAAAATTCCACTAATGGGGTCTGGGGAGGGTAGTGTGTACGCAGACCTTACCTCTACCCCGAAGGAGTAGAGAGGCTGTTTCCGAAAGACCCTCGGCTCAAAAAAAACAAAAAGACAAAAGGACAAAAGGAGACAATATTAGTATTACCACAGCAATCATAGGAAAAATAGGAACTCCATGAAATCCAGAAGAAAGATGAAGAGCAAATGTGATAGCTAGTAAATAGGACCTGCACTAAAAAGCAAAATAGTAAGACACAACATTGCCACTAGCTATCTTAGACAAAAACCCTACCTGTCTAGTCCCACAATGGTACGAAGTAAGGCAAGACTCAACTTCCTCCTAACCTACAATCCTAATACTCGACCTCCACATCTTCCTATCAAGTGTCATGTCCTCGGAAATCTGGAGCCTCGCCATATCCTGCCTGATCACCTCTCCCCAATACTTCTTAGGTCGCCATCTACCTCTTCTCGTGCCCTCCACAACCAGCTGCTCACACCTCCATACTGGAGCATCTGGGCTTCTTCTCTGAACATGTCTGAACCATCCAAGCCTCGCTTCCCGCATCTTGTCATCAATTGGGGCCACGTGCACCTTCTCCCGAATATCATTATTCCTAATCTTATCTATCCTAGTGTGCCCGCACATCGACCTCAACATCCTCATTTCTGCTACTTTTATCTTCTGGATATGAGAGTTCTTAACAGGCCAACACTCAGCACCATACATCATGGCTGGTCTAACCACCACTTTATAGAACTTACCTTTGAGTATCGGTGGCACTCTCTTATCACACAGAACTCCAGATGCTAACCTCCACTTTATCCATCCTACCTAAATACGGAGTGTGACATCCTCGTCGATCTCCCCTCCCCCTGGATAACCGAACCAAGGTACTTGAAGCTGCCTCTACTCGGGATGACCTGTGATTCAAGCCTCACATCCACGCCCACTTCCCCCGGCTTAGCGCTGAACTTACACTCCAGGTATTCCGTCTTCGTCCTTCTCAGCTTGAAACCCTTAGACTCAAGAGCCTGTATCCAAACCTCCAGTCTTTCGTTAACACCGGCTCGTGACTCATTAATCAGAACTATGTCATCGGCAAATAGCATGCACCATGGCACCTCCTCTTGAATATGGTGTGTTAACGCGCCTATCACCAGGGGCGAATAAGAACGGACTGAGCACAGAACCTTGGTGTAACCCCATTACAACCGAAAAATGCTCAGAGTCACCTCCTACTGTCCTAACCCGAGTTTTATCCCCATCATGCATGTCCTTAATTGCCATAATATAGGGAACCGACACACTTTTTGCCTTCAGGCATCTCCAGAGAACTTCTCTAGGAACCTTGTTATATGCTTTCTCTAGGTCAATAAACACCATGTGCAGATCCTTCTTCCTCTCTCTGTACAGTTCCACCAACCTTCTAACAAGGTGTATAGCTTCTGTAGTCGAACGACCCGGCATGAACCCAAACTGGTTGTCGGATACAGACATTGTCATCCTCACCCTCGCTTCAATCACCCTCTCCCACACTTTCATGGTATGACTCGGTAATTTAATACCCCTATAATTGTTACAATTCTGAATATCACATTTGTTCTTATACAATGGAACCACCGTACTCTACCTCCACTCATCCGACATCCTCTTTGCCTTAAAAATAACATTAAACAACCTAGTCAACCACTCCAAACCTGCTCTCCCCACACACTTCCAAAATTCTACCGGAATCTCGTCTGGCCCGGTCGCTCTGCCCCTACTCATCTTATGCATAGCCACCGCGACCTCCTCAACCTCGATACGCCTGCAGTACCCAAAGTCACGGTGACTCTCAGAATGCTCCAATTCGCCTAGCACAATATCCCAATCCCCTTCTTCATTCAGAAGTCTATGAAAGTAAGTCTGTCATCTCCTCTTAATCTGGGCATCTTCCATCAATACTCTACCATCTTTGTCCTTAATGCATCTCACTTGGTCCAAATACCGAGCCTTCCTCTCTCTCAACTTGGCCAGTCGGAATAACTTCTTCTCCCCACCTTTTTCCCCAGTTCCTCGTACATACGACCATAAGCCGCAGTCTTAGCCTCCGTGACCGCTAGCTAAGCATCCTTCCTAGCTGCATTATACCTCTCCAAGCACGCTCGCTTCTCCTCCTCACCTATGCTCCCCACTAACTTCAGGTACGCTGCCTTCTTCGCTTCCACTTTACCTTGTACCACTTTATTCCACCACCAATCTCCTTTGTGCCCACCTGAGATGCCCGTCGAGACCCCTAACACCTCTCTCGTAGCCTCCCTAATATAGTCTGTTGTCGCTGACCACATAGTGCTCGCGTCACCACTGTTCCTCCAAGCTCCCATAGCCGACAACTGCCCCTCCAACTCTTGGTCTTTATCCTTAGTTAAGGCTCCCCACCTGATTCTCGATCTTCTTCAAGTAACCCTTTTTCCTCCTCTTTAACATAATACCAACGTCCATCACTAAGAGCTTATGCTGCGTCGTGAGTATCTCACCCGGAATCACCTTGCAATCCTTGCACAACCCTCTGTCACACCTCCTGATAAGGAGATAGTCAATCTGAGTCTTCACCACCGCATTTTGAAAAGTAATCAAATGCCCCCCCCCTCTTCGAAAAGCTAGAGTTTGCAATCACTAACCCAAACGCCTTAGCGAAGTCCAACAGCGATGTACCTCCTCCGTTCCTCTCCCCAAAATCGAAGCCTCTATGCACCTCGCTATAACCACCTGCGGTCGACCCAATATGCCCATTGAAATCCCCTCCTATGAATAGCTTCTCAGCAGGCGGAACCTGGCGTACAATCTCATCTAACCCCTCCTAGAAGTGCCATTTAACCTCCTCATCTAGGCCCACATGCGGCGCATAGGTGCTAACGACGTTTAGGGTGCACTCTCCAACCACCAACTTAATAATCATCAATCTATCATTCACTCGTCTAACCTCAACCATAGACTCTCTAAGTTCTCTATTCACCAAGATGCCCACTCCATTCTTACCTTTCTAGACTTCTGAGTACCAAAGTTTATACCCGTCTGCGTCCTTCGCCCTCGACCCTACCCACATTGTCTCGCTATATTGACCCTCCTCTTCTGGAGGATCTTCGCCAACTCTATAGTCTTACCCGTCAATGTACCTACGTTCCATGACCTAATTCTCAACCTACATACACCATTGTTCCCTTTACCTCCCTTGCCTCCCGCCCCACTCCCTAACCCCTGCCCTACCTCCCGCCTAACCCCCCATTCCCCCCGAGGACATGACCTCACTCGACCATCCCAGACCACAACCATTATACCTACAGCAGAGTAAGGGGAATCACTATCACACGCAAGAAAACAGACCAAACCAGAAGAAGACAAGTTACAACTACAGGCAAATTAATACGGTGAATAAACTAATACGAACTAAGATAACAACAATTTAACTAACACAACAAAGGAAAACTGGAAAACGGGAAGTACCAACTCCCGCGAGTAGAACCTTGGATAAAAGGATAAAAGGCAGCTGACCCAATATTAACAAATAGCAAATTCTAAGCAAGAACAATAAAACCTAAAGTCACAACGAGTGCCGAGAAAGGTGTTGTCCACAACAACTATGTTTTGGAAGTTCCCGCCCGCTCACCCAAGGCTCGCTGAAAAATTATCTCAACTGCCGCCGCCGCTAGGCTAGGTCAGTGCACCAGAAAATAGGGGGACGGGGGGTGGAAGAGACGAGGTATAGGGGAGAGAAAGAAAGGACAAGAAGAAAAGGGAAATATAAAGGGGGGAGATCTGGAAAGCAAGGGGGGAGGGGACAAGCAGACAAGAAAGAAAGGGAAGTAACGGGGAAGAAGAATAAAGCAGGAGAGAGAAAGAGAGGAAAAGAAGACAGGGGATGAGGTGGGTGGTGGTGGGGTGGGGTGGGGGTCTTACCTGGTCCGGTGGTCGCCACAGGTTCGGTGATAGAGACGTTAGAGGGATCAGAGAGAGACGTTAGAGAAGAGAGAGAAAAGTCCTCCGAAATGTCCAATCTATATGAACATGATACAACAACATATAAACTAAAAATAAATTTTATACAACTAATTATATAATATACAACTTATTTATAACTTATCTATAACTTTCATATATCATTTTTACCTAGTTAAATACAACTACAACATCATACAATTTAAATATAATTTTTATATAATATGCCTTTTAATATGTATTTTGTAAAAGATTTGTATATATTTTGTATGTAGTGTGTTCTTCTTCCTCTCTGAAATTTTAATCAAAATTTCCTCTTTTAATACAACTTTGATACATATCAATAACTTTATGTAAAAAGGTAGTATTTATAACTTAAATACAAATTTCATAATATGATTCATACATTATACAACTATTTTTCAACTTTCATACAACATTCAAATAAAAAAATATATAACTACAACAGAATACAAATTAAATACAATTTACATACAATTATAATACAACTTTAATACAATTTTGTAAGTATATTGTATGTCATGTGTTCGTCTTTTTCTTCTTCTTCTTCGAGTTTCAATCTGAAATTCAGCCAAATCAAGTCTAATCTTCACCAAACACTCTCAAAATTGAGATATAAACTCCAAACAATATTTCCAATTATTTGTAATAATACCCAATCCAAACAAATAATGGTTATTGAAAACCCAAATTCAAATTTAAAACTTCAAAACTTTTTAATGGTTATTAATGGTGGAGAGTCAAACACCTCCAAAATTTATTGATGGCGGAATGCCTACTCCCCTCCCCCCTAAACTTGACACGGATTATTAGTTACACCCCTAAACTTTTTGTGGTCTTAATTACCCCTCGGACATGACCTTCTGAGAGCCATTACCCCCGTGGACGTTGATGTAGCAAAGAGTGTGGGTGTACTCTCTTTTAAGCGCGTGAGAACAAAGAAAAATTAAAAAATCAGCTTCCAAGTAGGTTATTTTTTAACTTTTAATTGCCATACAATCATATATAATGATTTATTTGTTATAACTAAGTATTTCTTCTTGCTTCATCTTAACATATAATGTGGACTTTACTCTAACTTTTATTATTTTTAATTTTTTCTATAGATAAAATGTCTATTTGTTCTAACTGCATTTTTCTTTTCTTTTTTTGGGCCAAATTTGTAAAAATTTGGTTGGAACTCCATCAATTTAGCCAAATCGAAAATGTTTAGAAAAAATAATGAGTACTAGTTGTGTATTTCCTGTTATTTTTTCTTTAGATATATTTTAATTGTGTATTTTTATTTTCGAGTCAAATCAGTAAAAAGAAATGGGTACAACTCCATTATTTTTTACCAAATAAAAAGGTATAGCCAAAATAATGAACTTGCAATTGTACACTCTTTTTATTTCTTCTTTTGATGCAATGACTATTTATTTCAACTGTGTATTTTTACTTTTTCCGGTAAAATCTGTAATATATATATATATATATATATATATATATATATATATATATATATATATATTTAGAGCTCCATAATTTAGAGCTATATAAAAAACTATAGCCAAAATAATAAAAATCAAACTATGTATTTTTTATATCTTTTTAAATGCCTTGAGTATTTATTTCAAATGTATAAATCTTTATTTTCAGGTCAAATTCAAAAAACAATAACTAAAAGTTTATTATTTTTAGCCAAATAAAAAAATAATTGCCTAAATAATGTAGTTCTAGCCAAGTTTTATTATAAATTTTATTTGAAAAAGATTATTTAAAAGATTAACACACTTAAAAAGGTATAAAATATATTTTATTTTTCAAAAAATGCCACATGGACAAGAAAATCCATGTGGCATGCGAGTGCATGTCACTTTCCTAGGATGAGATCATCCAACGAGGTATCAGTTATCGAATAACCAAGTATAGTGGGGTAATTAAGACCACTGATAGTTCAAGGATGTAACCAATAACACGTGCCAAGTTTAGGGGGGTTTAAAGGTATTTTGCATTTATTGATTGACAATTTTAATTTGAACATCAATTGTGCAACATGAAAGAAAATTGCTAAGTTAAAACTCTATAGTAAAACGATTGAAATCAATTGATGAATTCCATTAAAAATATATACAACACGAAAGGATAAAAAGTAGACAACATCAAAGTAAGAAAATTGGGAAAAGAACAAAGAATGAGAGATAGCGAGATATAGAGAGAGAGAGAGTGCAGGAGAGACGAAGAGAGAGAGCGCAGGAGAGGGAACATGGATGAATAATAACTGATTACTTATTCAATTTCTAATATAAAAAGGATACTCATTTAAAACTAATTTGTATATAATTGATAAATTGTATATAGCTATGTAATTAAGTTAAAACTTGATTAGGGAGGGTAATAAAATTTCATATGTAGTATAGGGAGGTAAAAATCCCTAATAAAAAACATAAAATGCCTTGTACACAAAATCTTTCAACTTTTACAAAAATGTTAGTAAGATGGATGATAAAATGAATGAACTGTCTGAAACTTTAAGTAACAGATAATTAGTAGGATAAAATTAATTTAGTATCGTCGAAGCGATAATTCATTTACTCAACTTTTGGGGAAGTGTATCACACTCAACAATTAAATGTCAAGTCTTATCACTGTTTGATTAGTAAAAATTATGGTGTTTGCTTGCATGAAGGAAGAAAGATGTTCCAGTATACGAACATACAACAGAGAGACATTGTACAACTTTATTTTTATTATTATTATTATTATTATTATTATTATTATTATTATTATTATTATTATTATTATTATTACTACTACTACTACTATTTTCTCAGTACAATAATTGTTGGTATATTGTTCAAAAATTTAAATTCGATCTATTACAAACTCTCACATTTTTCGATAGTATATTAAAGGTCAAAATTTTTATTATTTTATGAGGAGTTATTTGGATTGATTCTGAAACTTGGAAAATTAACTAGCACAAGAGGCAGGAGTAGAGTTGAATCTGATTGTGACCTTCATCGTTGCATTTTGTATTGAAAAAATTATATCTTTTGAGATATCATTTAAAAAAAACTATTTTCATCTTTTAATTGGACATAAACATATGACATGTGGTGATTTAATACATATAATATGATATGAGATGATATTAACTGAATATTAATCAAAACAAATAAAATTTGGGTGACTTACCAATGGATTTCGCCGAGAAGAATATCGAGATGAGTGTTTGACAAAAAAATATAATCTCCGGTTAAACTATTAAATTTACGTAGTATGGGGTTAAATCTAACTAAGGATAATAACTCTAGATATTAAGCACAAAAACGTATAGAAGATAGGACAGATTTTGTATATGGTTGGTGATAATAAATACAAAATACTCTTAAAACAAGGACGTTAAGGGAATTATAGCTAACAATAAATATCAATAAATGACATTTAAGTAAATAAAGAGAATGATTCACCCAATAATGGAAGGGTGGGACGAATATTTTGCCTGACAATGATGAATGATAGATAGATCCAGGATTCGCATGAACAATCCTCGGATCTGATGAAAAGGTGGGGAATAATATATCACCAAGAATATTTGTAAAGGTAACCTTTGTATTTTTGGCAAAGAGAGAGTCTTCTTCTCAAAAGTGTTCTTATCAGAATCAATATTACATACCCCTATCATTGTCTCTTCTATCTATATATATATGAACATTTTTCTTAGGAAACCCTAATAGTACAAATACATAGAATATTCACTAGAATATTCCCTTTTAGTACCTTGTCTTGACAAATTAGCCGTTACAAGTCTTATCATCAATAGTCAATCGCGACCTCGACCCTTGCTGACATCTTGATTGTGATAACCGTCGTTATCTTGACCACGGCTCATGTTGGCACCTCGGCCATTGACCTCACTGCGTCTTGGGCGAGCTCAACCGATAACTTTCTTTAATGCCATATTATGCTAAATATTTTGAAGACGGATTTTAGCCTATACAGTTAGTCCCTCCGCTTATTAAGGCTGAGTTCAGACGGCCTTGATGAGCGGACTCTGTATGTTATAGTTGACGACATGAGACGAGCAAGTTGGGTAGTGGCGCTTTAGGCGAGGTGGCAACACGACTTTTTGTGAGATGCAAACTTTGGGGATGCATTGTTTCAAAATGACGTCACGACATCATGCGTCATTATGACGCATTTTTCCGATGCCTTGCGTCGTTTCCTGTGCCTCTGATATTTCGATACTTGCGCGAGGTAATGATGGCTTGATTTCTCGGTCTTGGTGCTTGAACGCTTATAAATAAGGATTTGAGGCCATTTGTGTTTGTTTTGCATACTCGCATTATCGAATCCCTATGTCTCTTTCTTCATTCTCCATATCAAACCCTTGTCTCCTTTTTGCTTCGTCACTGTGTATTCATTCCCTCGGTTCCAGTGATTTCAGTTGTACTCGACTCTTTTGTGCTCAAGATATCTTTCCTCAAGAATTTGGTCAGCGCACCTTCTGGTTCTAGTATGGCTCTTAATCCTACCCCTTTGGTGGTGTGCATGCCTCCTCATGGCGACGGTGTTTCTGTTGCCCCTGAAGATGATGGGTTTCCTATGGTGGAGAAAATAATTCCTAGCAGTGAAAATATTAGATCTGACTTTTTGAAGTTGCACGAAGACGATCATAAGGTCTCGGAGTCGGTGATGAACGAGGTTGACCTCGCTGCGTTTAGGAAAAAGTTCAAAATTTCGGCTCACATCGATCTTGTTCCGGCGGGGCACAATGTGGTACAAATACATCGCCCAGGATATTGTGTGTTTTACGCGTATCCGTTCTACATGGGCTATTATTTTCCTTTTCTACCATTGGCGGAGGAATTTGCCGCTACTACGGCGTCTGCCCGACCCAGTTCTCCCCTTATATCTACAAGCTTATCTGTATGCTGACGAAATATTGGGAGTTGGCTGGCCGTGGGGTCTCACTTCGCCACCTGATGCATCTCTTCGTCCCTAGTTTCTATAGGGGGATGATGCTGCACCTTCGCCACCGAGGAAGTAAAAGTTTGGTGGTGAAGATGGACGATAAGGCAAATCATCCGTTCTGGCTCAACTATTTCTTCGTCAAGACCGAGGACATAGAGGCCAATGCAAGCGGGTTCCCCGAGGCTTGGAATTACGCCCGTAAGTATCTTTTTGTTGAGCATTCATTTTGCATGTCTTAGTCGTAGTCTAACATTCCGTCCCTTCTTCGTGCAGCTGAGACTTCTCCCCCTTGGTCGGGGACATTCATGACTTGGTCAACCAGGTCTTGCCTCACACGGTGGGGATTCGTGAATGGCCGGCCTTTATCAAGAAATTCGGGCATGCGCCTTCCGCGATCGGTGAGTTCGTCTATATGTATTTGTCTATGCATACATAATTATTATCTTGTCTATATTGTTTCGACCTCGTGATTGTCTGCTTGTTGCGGTTTTATACGGGAAGTGACTGTCTTCTGATTTTTCTTTTTCAGCACGAGGACCTTCGAGAAGGCAGAAGGCTTCTGCTCCGGCATTCCGTAAAAGAAAGGTCGCTTCTATTCCTTCTGCTGCAGTGAGATCTGCTCGATCGTCGAATACTCCTGCAACAGGGCTTTCGACTTTCCCTTTGCATCATCTAGTAGACGAGGACGATGTGGAGGGATCGTCCCAAATGGCGATGACTTGCTTCTCTGCAAGAGGCGATCTGTAGATGTCGGAGAAAGAGCTGCCCGTGCGGGGAGTTCGGTGATGTAGGATTTCATCGTTCGGGAAACAACGACCATAGACCTTGGAGATAAAGTCGAGTTACCGCCCGCGATTCCTCCGTCGTCGGGAGCCGAGGAGTGTATGTCTCTCCCTGAGGTCGTGATGGATTTTGAAGGGCCGTCGGCGAGAGTCCCCGATGTCTTACGGGAGGACGAGCCATCGACCTTGCTACCAGCCGAGGGTCCTTCTTCCCGGGTTGACACAAAAGGAAAAAATGTAGCCAAAGAAGGTTACGAGATGGGCTCTGATATGGACGTCGAGAAAGTGAGGATGATGGGGGAAAGACTTACCCGACTAGAGGTGAGATTAGAGGGGACCACGTGGACTAATGCGATCCCCTTGGACCGGGATCTACTGGTTGATACGAAGATGTGGTCCTTTCTCTTGGTCCCCTCTGTTCTGATATGGAGGGTAAGACCCTTGAGAAACTAAAGGATGCCACTTTGTCGAGGAGCATAGCCGGCCTCTCTCTTAGGGTAAGCTTTTGATCTTTCTTCAGTTTATATGTCGAGTCCAGTTTGTTTCTTACTCATTCTACCTTTCTTTCAGACCGTGATCTTGGAGATCGAAAGCGCCCGATGAGAGGAGAGGCGTAAGGCCACTTTCCAGAAGATGGAGCGGAAATATCATGAATATCGTGATAAGCACCGCGAGATCTGCAGGCGGTTTGGTGGAAGCGGCACTTTCCAGGCTCTCCGAGGTGAACTGAAAGAGAAGGATGATGAATTGATGAGGGTCATTGAAAAGTGCAGCGTTCTCGAGGGGGAGTTGAGAGACAAAAAAGAGGAGCTCGAGGTGAGCAGGAGGGTCGAGGCCCAATGTGCGAACCTTCAAGCCCAAGTAGTCTCATTGCGCGCTGATCTTGAGGAGTGTCAACTCAAAGTAGTCACTCTGAGTGGCGAGGTCGCTGAGAAGGTAGTGGGTTTAGAGAAGGAGGAGTCAGCCTAGTTATCGGCTACGAGGAAAATAGAGGCTTTAGATGTTGTAATCCGCGTTCTCCATTCTAAGTGGGATTGTGCTTTGGAGAAGGCCAGGCTCAGAGAGGAGCGGCTTGATGAGCAGATATGGGAGCTAGAAAAAGAGGCTTCGGGCCTTAGCGATCGAGTTGCTGCTCTTAAGGTCGAAAAGGTACAGTTATTGGCTCATCCGTCCTCCTCCCACGCTTCTGCTTTTCGTGATGTTCCTCATGATTTTTACGAGAAATGGATTCACGCCGAGGCTTAACTAGACATATTCAAGGATCTGATGGGGCAGGGGCTATTTCAGAAGTCGCCTTCGAGGATGCACGTGCTAAGGCATGTAAAGCTCGGTTTGCTTGTGGCTATGACCCCGCTACACCGGAAGCTAGCAACGACAAGGAGGGTGCGAGCATGGATCGGATCGAACGAGATGCATGGTATGAAGGTGAATATCCCGCTGATGATGTTGATAAGATGGGTGAAGACGGTCTGGGCGATCAAGCGGGTGGCGCTGTTGGGCCGGGCGATGATTAGTTGTTCTTTTTTGTTTTAGCCACGGACGCGTGCACTTTTTGTAGGAGTGCAACCTTTGTAAAAAATATTCTAAGTATGCAATGTTAGTTTTGTTGTTCGTACCTGATTCCTTTTCTTTGTTAGGATTTGTGCTTTTTTTTATTTTGTTGCATGATTGCCTTTGTCGTAACAAATTTGTTTGAGTAGACCGAACGACGTTGAAAGTAGCCTTCATTTGGTTAAGGTCGTGGGCCGGGTAGGTGTTAATTCAAATGAGGTCGAATGTAACCTTTAATTAATTAAGGTCGTGGGCCGAATATGTGTTAATTCGAATGAGGTCGAATGCAACATTTAATTAATTGAGGTTGTGGGCCGAATAGGTGTTATTTCGAACGGGGTCGAATGTAACCTTTAATTAATTAAGACTGTGGGCCGAATAGGTATTAATTCGAACGATGTCGAATTTAACCTTTAATTAATTGAGGTCGTGGGCCGAATAGGTGTTAATTCGAACGAGGTCGAATGTAATCTTTAAATGATTGAGGTTGTAGGCCGAATAGGTGTTAATTCGATCGAGGTCAAATGTAACCTTTAATTGATTGAGGTCGTGGGCCGAATAAGTGTTAATTGGAACGAGGTTGAATGTAACCTTTAATTGATTGAGGCTGTGGGCCGAATAGGCATTAATTCGAACGAGGTCGAATATAACCTTTAATTGATTGAGGCTGTGGTCCGAATAGGTGTTAATTCGAACGAGGTCGAATGTAACCTTTAATTGATTGAGGCCGTGGGCCGAATAGGTGTTAATTCAAACGAGATCGAATGTAACCTTTAATTGAATGAGGTTGTGGGCCGAATAGGTGATAATTCGAACGAGGTCGAATGTAACCTTTACTTGGGGAGAGCAGGAATAAACTTCGTGTACTTGTTCTTTATTCATATTCTTGGAGAGATTTACATATTTTCTGGGTGTTGGCTGGTAGTCCATTCCCTACATTGGTTGAGCTAGAAAATTAGTGAGAGGTCGAGCAATGAACTGGTCGTCCAGTGTCTTCGTTAGTGCGCATTTCAATCATGTAGAATCCCCATCATCGCCTCGTTAAAAACCTCCTTGAGAAAACCCACTTGGGACAAAACTCGGGTGAGGGAAAATAGTATGACTTTAGGGACCTCATCTTTAAGAGTTGAAGTACTTGAGGTGTGTAATGTTCCAGTTGTTTGGTAGTCACTTTCCTTCCATTGTTTCTAGTGTGAATGACCCTTTGCTTGCCGCTCTCCGTGATTTTATAGGGGTCGTCCTAGTTTGTTCCTAGTTTGCCTTCCCGTGGATCTTTGCTTGCTTGTGTTTTAGCTTTAAGCACATAGTCCCCGACTTTTAGTGGCCTCATCTTTGCTCTTTTATTATAGTAGTGTTCTGCTTGCTGCTTTTGGGCGACCATTATCACATAGGCCATATTTCTTCGTTCCTCGACTTCGTCGAGTTCCTGCATCGTTCTGGGGTCCGCTTTCGCGGAAGTATCTTAGACTGGGCTCCTCGACCTTGACTGGTATTACTGCATCAATCCCATAGACTAACGAGTATGGAATTTCCCCTATGCTCGTTTTTGGCGTTGTTCGATAGGCCTAGAGTACTTCTGGTAATATCTCCGGCCACAGTCCCTTTGCGTCTTTGAGCTTCTTCTTCATGATGTTCAGTATTGAATTGTTGGAGGATTCCGCTTGTCCGTTACCCGCGAGGTGGTAAGGCATTGACAGTATTCTTTTGATATGCCATTTTCCAAAAAAGTCGGCGACCTTCTTTCCTGCAAATTGAGGTCCGTTGTCGCAGCTGATTTCTTTGGGGAGACCTAAACGGCATATGATGTTCTTCCATATGAAGGCGATTACTTCTTGTTTGCGTATTTGGGCAAATGCTCCTACTTTCACCCATTTAGAGAAATAATCAGTTAAAACCAAGAGAAATCGTATGTTACCTCGTCTAGCAGGGATGGGGCCCACGATATCTATTCCCCATTTGATGAATGGCCAAGGGGAAGTTACTGAGCGTAGGTGTTCACCTGCTTGGTAGATCATTGGGGCGTACTACTGGCATTGCTCACATTTTTTCATGAAATCTGCGGCCTCATTTTTCATGGTGGGCCAATAGTATCCTGCTCGTATGAGGCACCTGACCAAAGCTCGATTGCCGGAGTGAGCTCCACAGTGGCCTTCGTGCACTTCTTCAAGGATGCGCCGCTTCTGATTTGGGCCCAAGCATTTCGCCAGGGGAGCATCATATGTCCTTTTGTATAGGTCGTTATGAACGGTGTTGTACTTGCCGCTTGCATTCGCAGCTTCTTGGACTTGTTTTTGTCAATGGGGAGTATGTCATCCTGTAAATATGTAATAATACGGTTGCGCCAGTCCCAAGTTAGGTTTATAGTTCTTACCTCGATTTGGTCTATTGACGAGTTGAGGAGGTGGACCACATTTTGGTCTCCGGTTGTGATGTTTTTGGTGGCTGCTGCTAATTTGGCGAGGCCGTCCGCCTCGATATTCTGTGCTCGGGGAATCTGGTCGAGCTGACATTCGTCGAACTCGGGTAGTAGTATGTAGATTTCGGTGTGGTATTTTTGTAACCTTTGCTGCTTGATTTGGAAAGTCCCTGTGACTTGGTTGACCACGAGCTGAGAATCACAGCGCAGCCTTAGCCGCTTCGCCCCGTATTTGAGTGCTAGTCTTAATCCTACAATTATGGCCTCATATTCGGCCTCGTTGTTAGTCATGTTCGGGCAACTTATGGACTGGCAAATCACTTCGCCTGTTGGGACTTCGAGTACGAGTCCTAGCCCGGACCCCGACACGTTACATGCGTTGTCGGTGTATAGGACCCAGAGGTCATGTATTTGGGGAGAAGCGTGGGCGGCTTCCTTTTCGACTTCGGGCAGTATGTGCTTACTGAAGTCAGCGAGGACCTGAGACTTTATCGTCATTCGCGGTCGTTATGTAATATCGTGCTCGCTTAGTTCGATGGCCCATTTGGCCAATCTGCCCGAAAGTTCGGGTTTGTGTAAAATGCTTCTTAAGGGGAAAGTCGTAACGACTGAGATGGGGTGGCATTGTAAATACGGTCTAAGCTTACGTGAAGCTACGACTAAGGCCAGAGCCAGCTTTTCAAGGTGGGGGTACCTCGTCTCGGCGTCGACTAATGTCTTGCTAATATAATAGATGGGAGATTGCGTACCTTTATTTTCTTGGACTAAGACTGCGCTCACAGCTACTTCGGACACGGCGAGATAGACGAGGAAAGGTTGTCCTGGTTCCGATTTTGAGAGCAACGGTGGCGAGGACAAGTATATCTTTTAACTCCTTCAGTTCTTGGACGCACTCAGAGGTCCATTGGAGGCCATTCTCCTTTTTGAGTACGCCGAAGAACTTGTGGCACCTATCGGGGGACCGCGAGATGAACCTTGACAGAGCGGTAATACGGCCGGTCAGTTTCTAGACTTGCTTTTTGGTGGTCAAGTGCTCTGGTATACCTTCTATGGCCTTAATTTGGTCGTGATTGACCTCGATACCCCGCTGCAACACTAGGAAACCCAAAACATTCCCTGAGGCCACGCCGAATGCACATTTTTCGGGGTTCAGTTTCATGCCATATTGCCTGAGTATGCCGAAGACTTCTCTTAAATAGTCAATGTGATCTTCTTTCTTTTTGTATTTGACCAGCATGTCGTCGATGTATTCCTCCATCATTTTTTCGAGTTGTTCTTTGAAGATCATTGTCACCAGTCTTTTGTAAGTTGCCCCCGTATTTTTCAATCCGAATAGCATGACCCTGTAGCAGTACGTCCCCTAGTGGGTGATGAAGGTGGTCTTTTCCTGGTCCTCTTCATCCATAAGGATCTGGTTGTAGCCCGAGTAGGCGTCCAAGAAACTCTGTAACTCATGCCCGGTTGTCGCATCAATGAGCTGGTCGATATGAGGTAGTGGAAATGAATCCTTGGGGAAAGCTTTGTTCAGGTCGTGAAATCTACGCACATTCTCCACTTGCCGTTCTTCTTTTTCACCATGACCACATTGGCTACCCATTGGGGGTACTTCGGCTCTCTGACGGAGCTATATTCCAATAATTTTTTCACTTATTCGCGCACTGTGTCATTAATTGCGAAATTGAACTTACGTCGAACCTACCTTTTCGGGGGTAGAGTGGATCAACGTTCAATTTATGTGTGGCGATCTCCTTTGGGATACCTAGCATATCTGCATGGCTAAAAGCAAACAAGTCCGCGTTAGTAATTAGAAATTTGCGAAACTTACCCAGTTCTTGGAATTTGCAGCCGATGTAAGATTTCTTGTTGTGGTCATTGACGTCTAGCTGAATGGGATCGAGGTCCTTTATGGTTGACCCTGCGGCCTCGGCCACCTCGAGGTCTCTGATGACGTCCTTGATGTCGTCGCATACCGACCTCAACCATGTTGATTACTATGCTTACTTCTCTTTATCTCCCATTTGTTGGGTGACCGTATAGTCTAGGGCAATGCAGTGGCACTCTTGGGATGTGAGTTACTCCCCGCCTATGCTGAATATGCCCCATGTAGTTGGGAATTTGATGACTTGGTATAAGCTGGAGGGTATATCTCTCATGAAGTGTATCCACGGTCGCCCTATTATGGTGTTGTATGTCGTATCTTAGTCCATGATGAGGAACGTCGTCTCCAGAATGACGCCACCCGCCAGGACGGGGAGTGTGATCTCGCCAGATGTTCGTTCAACTGCATTGTTAAAGTCTATTAGTATGATGCAGTGTAGTACTATCTTGTCCTCGAGTTTCATTTGTGTGAGTACTCGGGGATGGATAATACATGCGCCGCTCCCGTCATCTACCATAATTTGTCTTATGTCGCTATCTAAAATTCGTAAAGTAATAACAAGAGCGTCATAGTGAGGGAATGCCAAACCGTTGGTATCTGACTTATCGAAGATGATACTTTCTTCGAGTTCATCATACCGTTCGTGGGTGATCGACCGTTTGAGCTTGTGGGTCATGGTGAACTTCACGCTGTCGACGGAAGCGTCGTCCCCACCACAGATGATCATGTAGATGGTGCGGGCAGCTTAGGTGGCCCTTGATGTTCGCGTCCCCTGGCAAAGTTGGTCCTTCCCCGATCGCTTAGCAATTCTTTGAGGTGTCCCTATCGCAGAATGTTTATGACTTCCCATCTTAGGGCGATGCAATCTTCAGTTTTGTGTCCTCGCTCTTGATGGAACTCCCAGAAGGCATCTGATTTTCTAGTATTCGGGTCCGATCTCATCTTCTATGGTCACTTAACCTTGGGTCCGAGCTTCTCCAAGGCGTAGATGATCTCTGTAGGTGACACGCAAAAATTATGAGCGGATAGTAAATGGGGCATACCTCTTTCATTTCGGTGAGTCCCCGTTCTTGATCGGGGCGGGCCCTCTTCATGGTGAGGTGAGGATACAGCAAATGCAGTTCAATGGTGTTGGAGGCCTAAAGACAAGTCGTGATAAGATGCCTTAAACTTATTTAATAATTTTAGATATTTTTGTTTAAAGTTTATTCCTTTTATTTTTTGAGATGCAATTTAATCTTGACGATGTAACCAACTTTTGATAAGATTTTATTAAGTTTAATTTTTTTTCCACATGACCGTCAACATAACTCACTATACATTATTGCCTCCCAAAGTAACAATCATGTGGGAATTTGTATTTACAAAGATGATAAACAAATCAATTATAGCTTTTTACGATCTAATTAGCTTGAAGCATATCTACAGAGACCTTGAAAGAAAATATTTTACAAAGTTAAAGTTGTAAATAAAATTTATTCAAGTTAGAGTGAGAAGAACTAGCGCAAAAATTGCTTTTCACTTTCACTAGAATTTTCTCAACCAACTACCAAAAAAATGACCACATAATAAGTATAATAAATATTAAAATTACGTATAAGAAGAGTAGTTTTTGGGGCCTCTAATTTTATCAGGCCTAAAGCACCCGCTTTAGTGGCCTAGGGATTAAGCCGCCTCTGTGATACATCAGTAGTTCTGACATATGGGAGATGTCATTCCCAGTTTGGCCGTGAGGCTGCTGGATCTCTTTTGATATCACTTTTTCGATCTTTTCTGGGTTTTAGTTGTACTGAGATCAGTCGATGAGTCGGCCCATTGAGGTCATTTTTGTCTGCTCGAACTTCGGCACAGTATGCATTATGTATTTCATCCCAAGTTGTTGGGGGTACTTCATAAGCCGACTTAATAATTTTCTTGTTGCTCTTGAACTATTTCTATTCAACCCGGCTTGAAAAGCGGCTACTGCCATTCCCTTTGATACATTGGGCAAAGTCATTCTTACTCGGTTTAAGCAGGCGAGGAAGTCCCTCAGTCCTTCTCCTGGGGACTGTTTGATAGCAAAGATATCATTCACTCTTACCTCAACTTTCTTGGCCCCAGCATGGGCTGTCACGAACTTATCGGCCATTTCCTCGAAGGTTTCGATAGAGCGAGCTGGCAGTTGCGAGTACCAGCTTAATGCCCCTCCCATGAGGGTTTTGCCAAATTTCTTCAGCAGAATGGAGGATACTTGTTCTTTGGCGAGGTCATTGCCTTTCACAACGATGACGTAGTAGGTCACATGATCCACAGAGTCGGTCGTGCCATTTTATATTTTCAGGTAAGGTGGCATTTTGAAAGACTTTGTTATGGCATGTGGGGCAGCACTATCATTGTACGGTTGCTCGACGAACCGATCGGCATCTCTCTTCGGCAATAACTTGGGAGCGCCCGGTATTTTATCGACCCTTTTCTTGGTGCTCTCTCATTTGATCCTGAAGTGCCTTGTTCTCATTTTTCATTTCCTCCATCCTTTTTAGAATGGTTGTGAGAGCATCATCGCCTGCATTGTTAACAACATTGTGAGTGATACCTGTCGTTGCGGGTGGGGGAGAGGTTGATCGTGTTACTCGTTTATTGGTGGCGCAGCACGTGTTCTCGCATTTGCTGCGGCCGCTTACTAAGCGGGTTTATGGAGGATGCTGGTCAGTGTATCGGTCAGCCAGGCCTCAAGGAGTTTCTTTATCGCTGGCGGTGTCTCTTCTCCCACGGATATGGAGGCTGTCCTGCCGAGGGATTTTATGATGCTGCAGTGGGGAGGGGGTGATTCTCCTCGCCTAGGGGAGGCGTTCAACGTTGTGTCCTCGTCCACTACTTCAGATCTTTCATGGATGATGTCCATGAGGTTGGTTGGGAGGTCACTCATCATTCTCGTTCTTTCTTCTATGTTACCTGCTATGTTAGATCTATGCATGCAGAGAGGGAAAAAAAAAGAAAAAGGTTCTTCTTTTCATTTTTTTACGTCAGCTACCAGTGCCGGCAGTAGATCTTGAAGAAACTAAACGACTTGGTTAGAAAATTCCCATAGACGGCACCAAATTATTTGATCAAAAAATATAATCTCCGGTTAAACTATTAAATTTACGTAGTATGGGATTAAATCTAATTGAGGATAATAACTCTAAATATTAAGCACAAAAACGTATAGAAAATAAGACAGATTCTGTATATGGTTGGTGACAATAAATACAAAATACTCTTAAAGCAAGGACATTAAGGGTATTATAGCTAACAATAAATATCAATAAATGACATTTAAGTAAATAAAGAGAATAATTCACCCAATAATTGATGAGTGGGACAAATATGTTGCCTGGCAATGATGAATGATAGATAGATCCAGGATTCGCATGAACAATCCTCGGATCTGATGGAAAGGTGGGGAATAATATATCACCAAGAATATTTGTAAAGGTAACCTTTGTATTTTTGGCAAAGAGAGAGTCTTCTTCTCAAAAGTGTTCTTATCAGAATCAATATTACATGTATCATTGTCTCTTCTTTCTATATATATGAGGCATTTTTTCTAAGAAACCCTAATAGTACAAATGCAAAAAATATTCACCAGAATATTTTCTTTTAGTACCTTGTCTTGACAAATTAGCCGTTGCAAGTCTTATCATCAATACTCAATCTTGACCTCGATCCTTGCTGACATCTTGATTGCGATAATCGTCGATATCTTGACCACGACTCATGTCGGTACCTCCGTCATTGGCCTCGCTGCATCTTGACCGAGCTTGACCGATAACTTTTTTTAATGACATATTACGTTAAGTATTCTGCTGGCGAATTTTGGCATATACAATAGTTCACTAGAAAAGATATCCAATTCGTTTGAAGAATGAAGAAGTTCGTTAGAGGTTTTGTTTTGGACTATTTTGGTGTTCTTTTCAAGAATCTCCTTCAGGAAAATGAAAAGGAAACGGAGAGTCACGTGATAAATAATGGTTCAATTGGAAATGAATGGAAAATGTAACATAGGGATGTTTTTGGTTAATTTTGAAAAACTTAAAGGATATTTCATGTTAAGAGAAATATTATAGGGATGCAGTGCAAGTTTAGGTGAAACAACACGGATGATTCTGGTAAAATAATCTTATATTATATGAGGAGATAGAACAGAATAATTGAACTCCTACTTATCATATATAGAATACTCTCATCAATATTAATAGACTACAATTTTTTGTGGTAATAATTGAGTCACTGAGAGTGGAAGGTGAATATTTAGCTGCGTTGTCATAGAATATTAAAAAAATTAATTTAACATCCTTTTTTGACTAATGATACATCATTTAATATATATATATATATATATATATATATATATATATATATATATATATATATATATATATATATATATATTGCATTTATTGTTTGTTTGTTGTACCCAATGGGTGCAAATATTTGTTCGACGCTAATTTGTGGTACACTAAGATTTAATTAAGTGATTTTGATTATTTTAGGTGCTTGTAAGTAACACACTGCTTTAGTACTGCTCCAACCGAGGAGCAAAAAGAAAACGAATAAAAAGGAGAAAAAAGAAGCTACTTTCAATTCAATTTCTTTATTGATATTTCACCTAACGATACCTATATTAGATAGACAAAATATTGAGCAAGTGGAGAGGTTCCTCAGTCGATGGCTCCCACATTAAATTTAAATATTATTAATGGTATTTCTAGTGTGATAAGAGCCCATAGTTTCCAGTGCCTTCTGAGTTTTGGACCACGTTGATAAGTCATTTTCTAATTATTTTGTACACTTTTTGTTTCTGGAAAAGATATTAAATGCAATTTTTTTTAAAACGCGTGTTTCAAGGATAGTAGAGCATATATGAGTATAAAATACAAAGTGGGGTATGACCCCAAATTTATATTTGTCTCTCTTCTCTTCAGTTCCCTAAATCAAATAAAGAAGACAGATTTGTGCATATATATATATATTATATATTCGGAACAAACGAAATTATTATAGAGATTTTTTAATCATATTTTTCCTGAACTTGTGAGTTTTTGCATGGCGATTTTAAGGCAGAAAATCTACATGAATAACAACATGAAATAAACATAAGAATAAAATGGTATTTCCATGTATTGTCTTGATTTCCCGGACAATCAACTGACCCAAAACTTTCAAATGCGTTTATACCTCAATTCATTAGTTAGTTTTACACCGGTTCCTCATTTATTTTCAAGAACTAGTGTTTGAATTCGCGCATTTGACAAAATATTAATCTTAAAAATTATGATCTAATATATCATATTATTTTAATCAATATTAGTTGTCATTTTATTTTTTAATATAGTGTGCATAAATATAATAAAATCTATACAAAATAAAAAGATACACATTATTTAATAATAAAATAAATTATTTATTCCTTATTTATTTTATTAGATTACCAAGTACTTAGTACTATACATTTACTAATGTGACTTTTTATTAACTTATCAATTGGCTTAATATTTTGATACTACTTCTCTTTTAATATAACATAAATATATATTTTTGTACTTTGAGAATACTTTTATTTTTTTAGACTTATGTTATAAGTACTATTCAAAATTCTTCAATTGTCTAAGTTTATCAATAATTTTTTTGAGTGTTATTTACTTATGTTTTATTTTTTGATTAATTCAAATTATAAATATCATAAGATTATCTTTACCCCCCTCTCTTCATACGTTCTTTTCTACTGTAATATTTGATTAGTTCTCACATTTTGTATTTTATTGAAAATTTAAATAATATAATAATTTTTGTTACTAAATTATAATTTTTTATTCACCAAAAGTGTAAAGAGATCTCTTTATACTTTTGGTGAATAAAAAATTATAATTTAGTAACAAAAATTATTATATTATTTAAAATTATGTAATATTTTATTATTTTTGTAAAAAAGCTACCAATATTTTTAATAATTATAATTTTGTATTATCTATATAATATGCTTATCTTATGTATAAATATCCTAATAGTATCTTTATATTTTTGTATTTTTCATTATGGAGTTATGAGTTCTATATATTAACTAAAATTTCCTACATGAGAAATTTAATTAGTATATACATTTTTACGCTATCGCTTGAAATTCTTTCTTTTTTTCAGTATTCTTCCTTTATGACTATTTATTTATTTATTATGATCTAGTTATGTGTATATGTATGACTTTTCTCATCATAATTCTAATTATAAGTCTTATATTTTTATATTTTCTCATAAATTTATACTTTATTTCTTTTTTTGTTCCTTGGAGTTATATATTTATATATTTTTTCATTTTTTATAATTCCTTAATAATATATAGATATTTAATTATTTTAAATTCAAATTCAAAAAGAGTAGCTTATTATTAACTAACTTAACTAATTTTGTCCTAAAATCTCACACTTATTGAATTTTTGTTCTGACACTTGGCATCATCACATTGATTTGTTTCTCCTATTCTATATAGATAGATTTATATTTTATTTCTTTTTTGTTCCTTGAAGTTATATATTTATATATTTTTTCATTTTTTATAATTCCTTAAAAATATATAGATATTTAATTATTTTAAATTCAAATTCAAAAAGAGTAACTAATTATTAACTAACTTAACTAATTTTGTCCTAAAATCTGCCACTTATTGAATTTTTATTCTGACACTTGGCATTACCACATTGATTTGCTTCTCCTATTCTATATAGATAGATAATATGGCGCTTAATGCAACGTTAATAGAAAAAATTAACAAGTTTGTAAGTGGTTGAAAGTTGATGTGTGAAGTCGTTCTAAAATTTCATATCAAGTGTACGGATAAATATCATAAATGATCATATAACTATAATTTTTTCTACCAAAGTCATATGACTATGTTTTCTCACACAAAAATCATAAAACTTCCACTGACTCACACAAAAATCATAATGATCGAAAAATATAACTTTCCGACAGTTTTTGTTATTCCACATTTTTTTCAGTTTAATAAATAATAATTTCATTAAAATAGGAATAATTCCAAAATACAATACGAACTTAGTCGAGGCTTAAAACCATGTCAAACAACGCCGAAATTACGAATCGCGCATCGAATCGAATTATGAGTTTTCAAATCTTCCAACTTCTATATATTTGCGCTTAAACGTATCAAATCAATCCGGAATGACTTCAAATTTTGCACACAAGTCATAAATGACAAAATGGAGCTATTCAAATTTCCAGAATCAAAATTCGACCTCGTTATCAAAAATTCAACCTTCGGTAGGACTTTTCAAAATCTTCTATTTTTCAACTTTAGCCAAAATGCGTCAAATTATCTTACGGACTTCCAAATCCAAATCTGAGCATACGCCTAAGTTCAAAATCATCATACGAAGCTATTGACACCATCAAAATTTTATTCCGGGGTCGTTTGCTCAAAAGTCAACTCCCCGATCAGCTCTTTCCATTTAAGCTTCTAAATAAGAATTGTTCTTTAAATTTAATTCCGAAACTTCTGAAAATCAAACTCGACCACACTCGCGAGTCATAATACATATTGCGAAGCTGCTCGAGACCTTTAGTTACTAAATGGGCATAAATTCTTAAAACAACAAGTAGGATCGTTACATCTGTGAGAGAATAGAGATACAAAGGCGCAAATTCCAAATTCAACAAATTTCGCACGACAAGAATGAAAGAAGTGGAAATTTTCTAACAGTTCTGTAGCCTCTTGAAGATAAGTACAGACGTCTCCGTACCGATCTGCAAGACTCTACTAGACTCGTTCGTGACTCGTAGGACCTATGAACCTAGGGCTCAATTTTTGGAAATATTCTTGAAAGAGTTTGTTTCCCAGACTCTCCGAGATACGTGGCACACAGAGTTTGAACAATTGCGTTAGGGCACTATGACAGTGTCAGAATATGCTATTAGGTTCAGTGAGTTAGCCCGTTATGCACCTATCTTGGTTCCTACAGTCAGAGAACAGGTCCGCAGATTCATTGAGGGGCACGATTATGAAATTAAAATATGCATGGCTCGAGAGTTGCAAATTGATACTCTATTTCAACAAGTAGTGGAGATTGCAATGAAGATTGAGGATGTTTTAGGCGAGGAAAGGGAGTCTAAGGAGGCCAAAAGGTCTCGAAGATCTGGAGGGTCCAGTGAATTTTACTCTTCAGCTAGGACCCATTATAACGGAGGCTCAAGCAGTCGGCCAGCTCAGTCCGCACATCAGATTATTCGGAGTGCTCCAGTAAGTTCTTATAATGCACCACCGATAAGGGATTCCTATAATGGTTATTTCAATTATCCGGTATAGACTCCGTATGAGCAACCGCAACTTCAGAGGGGCTGTTATGAGTGTGGTGACACTAGGCACATTATGAGAGATTGTCTTAGACTTGGGAGGGGTGGATTTTATCAGAACACTCAGGCTATGGACCCCAATGCAGTTACTACTCCACATACACAACTAGTTAGGGGTGGAGGACAGACGGGTAGATGGCGCCTAAGAGGTGAAGGCCCGACCCGTTGATATAATCGCTATGATTTGGCTGAGGCTGATACCCCAGATGTGTCGTTACAGGTATGATCCTTTGTTATAAAAAGGATATTTTTCCTTAATTTGATCCGGATCTGAATATTGAAGTGAGTCCTCCTATTATGCTCCGCTTATGGATGAGTTTCATAATTTTATGACTCACTTATATATTTATCCCTGTTGGGAGATTTGAAGATGTGAGCCCGTATCTGTCATTTTTATTTTTGGGCACCATTGAGGACTATAAGTCCAAAAGTAACTTTTATTATTCATTACAGTGGGTTTGATGTGTTTCGAAATAATTGATTCCAATTTTATGAATTATATGCCCTACCGGTATGAGGGTTCATTATCTGTTATGAAAAATATTTACGAAATTTATTGAAAAGAAGAAAGAAAGAAAATTAAAATTTCAGTTAGCACAATGTACAAAATACTTGTTATTCAGAGTTGAGTACGAGATCCTCGTATTTTTATATATGTTGTAAAATATTTAAACCGGGTTACAAGCTGCGGTGGAAGTTATATAAGGACGAGGTCCTTATGGTAAAATATTTATGAGTTTAAATTCTCCCTTTGTGGGGTTTAATTTGTACTATAGTACTAATAGGGAGTTATGCCTGATAGGCTTATGTGATAATTCTTTTATGTGTTTCTGTTCCATGATTGTGTTGTAATTATTGAGTTTTAGCCTACGAGGTGAGTGCCCAGGTGGCGTTAAATGTGACTCATTAAATCGGGCAAATAGTTATGAGGTCTTCATGTCTCATATTCTGTTGTCAGTGTTGTGAAAAATTTGAAACGAGGTACTGGTTAATATAAGATTAATTGATGATGCTGGAATTAATTATGAACAGCTTTTAAGACCAGATATGTAGTGATGGGCATACATATGATGTGCTTCATGTCCTGATATCATTATAATAATGCAGTGTTCGTAATGCTGAGAATTGTGTTATTGATATATACCTTGTGGTGCTTTGCTGGGTTGTGGATGTGTTGTTAAGAGTTTTTTTGGTGTTATTCTGGCAGGTGGATAGGCTCAGACTCTGCTGAAATTTTTGAAAAATTTGGGAGTTAGAAGAATTTGGGAATTAAAAAAATTTGGGAGATTGATATGTGCGAAAGAAGAGAAAAGTTATGTTATGTGTTTGAGGGCAAACTCTATTTCTCATTCAAGGGTGAATGATCCTAAGCGAGGGAGAATGTAACACCCCGAAAAAATTTCGAATTACTTCAACAATATAAAGAAAGTTGATGCGTGCGTAGGCACGAGTGGCTATATCCAATTGAGACTAATACCGTGTGTTGATGTGAAAATCAGGTCTTTTGAAAATGTTTGGAGTGTAAGAAATTGGTTTTAAGGCTTGTAAGTGTAAATCAAAGAAATAATCTAAAAGGAGACGGTGTTATCGGGCTTATCTCAAATGCGGTAACGTGGGATCAACCATGAGTATATGTGTAAAAGTAAAATCATCAATTTGGTAACCTGAGAATAATTCTTAGCACGTTCGAGCACGAACGTTTGTTTAAAAGGTGGAGAATATAACGACCCGACTTGTCGTTTTAAGAATTTACACCCGTTCAGTGACTTAAGGTCTCGAGCAGCTTTGCAATATGTATTACGACCCTTGGGTGTGGTCGAATTTGATTTTCGGAAGATTCAGAATTAAATTAAAAGAACAATTATTATTTAGAAGCTTAAATGGAATTAGTTGATCGGTGAGTTGACTTTTGAGCAAACGACCCCGAAATAAATTTTTGATGGTGTCAATAGATTCGTATGATAATTTCGGACTTAGGCGTATGCTCAGATTTGGATTTGAAAGTCCGTAAGATAATTCGACACATTTTGGCGAAAGTTGAAAAATAAAATATTTTGGAAAGTCCTACCGAAGGTTAAATTTTTGATAACGAGGTCGGATTTCGATTCCGAAAATTTGAATAGCTCCATTTCGTCATTTATGACTTGTGTGCAAAATTTGAAGTCATTCCGGATTGATTTGATACGTTTCGGCGCAAAAATATAGAAGTTGGAAGATTTGAAAACTCATAATTCGATTCGATGCGTGATTCGTAATTTGGGCATTGTTTGACATGGTTTGAAGTCTCGACTAAGTTCGTATGATATTTTGGGACGCGTTGGTATATTTGGTTGAGGTTCCGAGGGCCTCGGGTGAATTTCAAAAGGTTAACGGATCAATTCGGACTTGAAGAAAAGCTGCTGGAATTTCTGGGCAGCTTGTTTTTTTTTTCATAGAAGCATGAACAGTGCCCGCAGGTGCGAAACTGGGCAGCAACATAAGGACCATAAATCAGTCACTTTGTCATTTTCGATTAAGATTTTGGAGCTCGGTTTTTGGGCAATTTTGGAGAAGTTTTTCATGACTTTGACTTGGGTAAGTGTTCTATATCCTAAAGTGTTTATATTTCATGAATCCATGATTATATTCATCATTTAATTCGGATTTAAATGGAGGAAATCAAATTTTTTGCAAAACCTTCCAAAAACGAAAATTTAAGATTTGGAGGTCGCGTTGTTATTGGAATTCGATAAAATTGGTATGGTTGAACTCATATCGGAATGGGTATTTGGATTTCATAAAAATTATGTCGGGTTCCGAGAGGCGGGTCCCGCGTTGACTTTTGTTGACTTTTTGGAATAAATTTTTAAGTCGACGTATTATTATCCGAAATTATTTTTGATGAATTTTAATGAAATTATACAATTAATTTGGATAGATTTGAGCAGTCCTCGTGATCATTCTATATATTCAGTTAGAGTTCATGACTCAGTACTACCAATCTTGGGAGGTTCTTGGGAGGTTCTTATATTTGTAATTATTTTCGTTGTTGGTTTATATATAAATAAAATGGCTTGAAATGTAATTGTAATCGGCTTACCTAGTCTTAGAGACTAGGTGCCATCACGACGCTTGTGGTAGAATTTTAGGTCGTGATACATGCAAAATACTCCAAAGAAAGAAATATAATATATATATTGTATACAAAATACTCCAAATCATTGATGTCAGATAGATAGTAGGTGGTTCGTGTGTATATATATATGGGAAAAAGGTCAGATTTGTCCCTCTACTTTAGTAAATTGTCCATGTTTATACCTAGTTCTACTATCGATCCAAATAAGTCCCTACCGTTAAGAAAGTAGACAAAAATACCCCCAACCCTAATAGTTGTCCACTGTGGCAAAGGACCCCACAATAAAAAATATCACGTAATTAAATAACCCACCCCTTACCTTTTTTGTTAATGTTTCTTTTTCATTCTAAATTCTTATTTTTTTCCTTTTCTCTTTTTTCTCTATCCCATTCCCTACCTTCAGAATCCCTTCCCTTTCTCTCCCAGCCCAGTTGCCCTCCACCATTATAGTAGAAAATTTCACGGGGAAAAATTGTCCCTCTCTCCTATAGCAGTTGCCGGCGATATCAACCTGTCGGCTAACCTCTAGAAACAATTTCTCTCTCCCTCCTACTATATCCGCCTGCCACCTACCAAAAAATATCCACCACCACTAGAAATTAGATCCGTCTGAATACCACCAGAAGCCACCAGACTCAAAAATTCTTTGACCACGATTCACCTTCTTTGCCTACCCATATTCAGATCTTGGTCAAAAAAATCAAAATGCGGGCGAACACCATTGGCCCCAAAAATAGTAGATTGGGAAAGCACATACACACACATAGATATGTACAAAAATCATAAAGACGGGATGAAAGTGGATCCACCAACATTATATTGCTGGAAGTTGCTCTGACATCTGTCGTTATTGGTAGCAGCATCTTGATATCTTCCCCTTTGACTTTGTCTTGTTCCGGTTCCGGCCCCCTATCGCTGTGCGTTTTGACCTGTGATTTTTTGTCAACTTTGTTTCCCTTGATACTACACATTATGATTGAAAAGTTGTTATCTACTTTACGTTGGTTTGCAATATTTTCTTTCACGCTATTTTGTTGGTTCATTTCTTTAATGGATATTCCTGATTTAAATAAAACTACATAGTTTATTAACCAAACCAAGGGAATGGGCAAACAATTTTAGTTTTTGAGTTCTTTTTGTTTTAAGAAAGAGTGAAGACTAGCAATTTTAACAAATAAAGACTAGCGATTTTTTGAAATGCGAGACAAAGAAGACAGAGGTTGAAAATGGTGGTGGAAGGTTAGTGGTTCAAGGTGGAGGACGATGGTTCAAGGTGCCGCCGCCAAGTCTTAGATACCTAATTCTTTCATGGGTTTAGTGGTTAAGGTTGCTCTAATGGTTGAGGGCAAGAGATTCATATGTTCGAGAAAAAAAGAGAGAAAAAGAAAAAAAGAAAAAAGAATAAAAATTTAGAATTAATTACGTGGCATTTTTTATTGTGGAGTCCTTTGCCACGGTGGACAACCATTAGGGTGGGGGTATTTTTGTCTATTTTCTTAATGGTAAGGACTTATTTGGACCGTAGTAGAACTAGATATAAACATGGACAATTTACTAAAGTAGAGGGACAAATCTGGCATTTTTCCATATTATATATATTGTATGGCTTTTTCAAGTATTTTTTTTCTTTCTTCGGAGAATTTCTGACCAAAAAAAAGTATGAATAATTAGAGAGCTATTCAAAAACTAAAAATCAAAAATAGGAGAATAGTGTATTTAAGGGAAGGATTCAATTCTAGTATTATTTAATTCATATATATATGGGTATTATTTTGTGTGTGTGTGTTTGGGGGTGGGGGGGGGGGGGAGGGGGTTCATTCTTATTCTAGTTTGATTATTATTTATTAGACTAAAAGTAAAAAATAAAAAAATGTGGAATAAAAAAATATTATAGGAAAGTTGTATTTTTCGGTCACTATGATTTTTGTATGAGTTAGTGAAATTTTATAATTTTTATGTGAGAAAATATAGTTATATAAATTTGGTAAAAAAAATTCATATTTATATGAACATTTGTGAAATTTATCCCAAATTTAACCATGTGATGTATTAAATATCAGTGTATGTTCATTTAATCCATATTTTAAAGTTTCTGACTAAAAATGAAAAATATCGACAAAAGAAAACTATATCTCATCTCATAAACGATTCCATGTGCAGCCGTTGAAAGCTTGGAATCTTTAAGAAATTTTAAGAATTTTGAATTCGAATTATGAAAATAGAAATTTTAAAAGTACGGAATGACTAAAAGAATTGGATAAAGGCTAAAAAATTGTACAACCAATTACGCACGAAGTGACGTTCGGGGCCACTAATGATGGATCTATAATGCGGGTCCATGGGGAGCATCACCCAGTAGCAACGTGATTTTATTATATTAAACCACCTGTCACATGCCTTCCATATAATATATAGTTTGCAACTATATACTCTGGCCACAAAAAATAAAATAAAGATATAAATATAAAACTAAGGAAAAGTACACATGTGTTATTGACATGCGCTGGTATAAATTAGCTGGAAAAGGATATCTAAATTATTATCCACAACAACAACAACAATATATTCAGTATTATTTCACATTATGGGTTCTGAAGAATATACTGCGTACACAGATCTTATCCTTATCGTGTGAAGGTAGAGATATGGGAAAATATATACATCGCTTAGTTTGGATACGATAATCTTTTATACGTAATAAAGTGGAACAAAGTAATATATACACTTTTTTATTTGACAAAAATACATTATCATCTCATCAATATAAAGTTCCATGTAACTTTTGTGTAATCGTTGTTTTTTAAGGTAATTTCCAAACAAAAAGAAAGAAAAACCACTATTAGTTTGAGGTTGAAATATATAATTGATTATAAGAAAAAACACTATTAGTTTGAGGTTGAAATATATAATTGATTATTCATTGATGATTAATCCCATGATTTAAAAAATGAGTTATTCAGAAGTAATTACGTCGCCAACTAGAGCATCCTAACTTATTTTGCCATGAGAATCAATTCATTAATTAGTAAAGTATGTTAGCATTATTGAGAGTGGCGATAGGAAATTTTATTAGTGGGGTTTGATACGCTAGATTGAGTATCTGATTGGAATATATTGTAGCCAAAAACTAATCCGATTATAATACGTACTTGTGATGTTGCCTAACCACCACGATAAAAACAGAAAAACGAAAAAGAGATGCTTAATATAATTAATGAAATCAAAATTCAATAAAAAATAGTCAAATGTTTACATAACACTTAACATCTAAATTTATGCTTAAATTGTGATTTTCTTATATGATTTTATTTCTATTTTAATTAGAAAGTCAATGTAAGAAGAGGCACTAATTTAATTTTAAACCTGCGTTCAAGTCTGTAGTCTTAGCAAGGTGTTTTAAAACACGATCCTCGTGTTGCACAATCACATTAGTTTGACATCCTTGAATTGCCCGTTAATAATTTAATGAGGTTAGACTTATTGTTTCTTTTATTTAGTTAATACACAATTATAAAGTGTTTAACATTTACATAGTAAAAAGAAAACTTTTACATAATCAAATTATTTAAAAATAACTATAAATAATTGTTCATATTAAATGTATTGATAATCTAGTCCAGCAAAGAAGCCTAACGAATATGCTATAACATGTTAAATAAAAATGATAATATTGTGTACGATCAAAACCGATTCTCAGTCATAAAGATCGGTCGAGACAATAACGTTTCAATAGAAGGGTATCCGCATGGCGAGCTCGGACGAAATCCGAAGTAGAGACGTCGAGCTTCGAGCTATAAGGCCAATCAACCGCAAAACTCGATATCATTATCGAGCCTGCGTCCGAATCGGACTACGGGGTAACGATGACCGACACATGCCCCGAATATCGATGCTCCAAGGCAGAACCGAGCTCGAACTAAGACTGGGGATTCGATCTAGCACCAAGCTTGAGTCAGTGCCAAGCTCGCAGACAAGAGCCGTTACAACCGCACCAAAGGAGAGAATCTTAGCGAGAATTAAGGGAGAGACAAACCATCATGAATTCTCCACTATATGTATTATTTTATGTTGTTACAAATAAAGTAGTGATCCTCTACTATAAAAGGGGAGATAGACTGCAATAGGGAAGGACAATTAAGATTTCATTGTGCTTGTTCTTCTAATATTTTTCAGTCTTCCCTTCATCATTTCCCATTTTCATAGCAAAAATACCTATATCGTCATTTTGTATCAAAGAAATTTGCATACCCTTAGAACCATATTTAAATTTAACGTTATCCGATATTTCGGGTAAACAAATATAAAAAATATCTATAATATCAGTATATATTATAAAATTAAATCAATTTCTAAGGTGGTATAAAGAGTAGAATCCTCCCACGTCTTTCTGGCATGTATGAATTTAAAAGCAAAGTCTTGGGTGGCGTGTATGAGATACGTATAAGATATTTTAAAATATTATTTGTTAGTTAGTGGTCACGTTGTCGTGTGAATTTATTCTTAAAATAGATGATGATTTCCTCTTTGGGAAGGGCAGGTGTTCATTATCTTAGTATTATATTACCATTAAATATTCTCCAACATGTATATGTGAATTAGTTTTATTTCCATCTTCATGTTCTTTGTTGAATTACTAATTCGTGGATCTCGTTTGAATTCAAAATTCAAGATTCCTCACCTGTTTTTTTTATACTAATATTATGAATAGATAAACTTTTTGGTGGAGTATTCAACAATATTATGAATATTTTTTATCAGTTGGAGTATCCAACAAATATCTGGCTAACCATTCAAGGAACCTAGCCTCCTTTTTAGTGGAGATATATAAAAATTATTTTTATTTTCTTGAGGGTATGCCAGAGTTCAATTTTCTGGATATTTCTAATATGTTTTATTTTTTTGGTCTTTAAAACTTAATTCAGCAGTTATTGCATTGACTTTTAAGATAAGATGTTTCTCTGACGGAGGAGGTAAGCAGAAGGTGTAGTTTTCCTAAGAAGCAGAAAATAAAAAACTTCAGGATAGAAATATTGTTTATCTTTTTTTATTTTTTTTATTATCAATTTGATCCATTTATCGATTAACTATAAATACAGCACTCTTCTCAGTTCTTGTGTTTCCACTTCTTCCTCTTCGTACGATCTTACGAATAACAAAAGTGCATCAACCATCTTTTTTTAGAAGCCGTAAATCGATATTATTTTTTCATAGTAGAAACTTAAAATAAAATTTCATAGTAAATATATGAAAATTTTATCTATTCAAATAATACTAAATGTGAAGTGCGTCTTTGTATGATACATTTTATATTTTGACACTCAAAAATACTTTTAATTTTTTTTTAGACAAAACATAAATTATTTCTCTAATGCTTACAAAAACAATTCTCGATTTGACCAACCAGATACAAATACCTACTTTTCAAATTACTTATTCCAAAATAGTACAGTAGCTTGCAGATGAGAACGTATTACATAAACTAGGCACAACTTATTGTAGCATTTTATAAATTATATAATTAGTAGTCGACATAGTTGATCATTAATTAAGTAATCGTAATACTAAGCAACATGGCCATGCTTTGGCCAAAAAAAAAAATAGTGGTGCTAGGGCTATTGTATAAGGCAACGTGTTACATGATAAGTTGCAGAGACAGAGCTAAGATTTCAAATTTATGCGTTCGGAATTCTGAGCATTTTAAATTACTAGATTCTAAATTATTAAATTATAAATAATTAATAAATTATTCAAGACAAATACATAGTTTGAACCAAAGCTATTAGTTTCGCCGAACCCGTATCCTGAACACTAGCTTCGCCCCCTGACAAGTTGTCCTACTTTCGTCCAATCACTTGAAAATGATGAACCAGTGTCAGTTTTTCATAATTATCTCATGCATACTGGAGTAGTATTATGTTATGTTACGTACGTTATTAGTAAAAATTTAACGTGTTAGAAAGACTTATTAGTTGTACTTTTTTTAAAATTATCATGATAGATTTTTCTTTAAAAATTGTAAGTTATTATAAGAGAATATAATTTAATATATAAAAATTTGTAAATTATGTTGTAATTTATCACCGATGGTCTATGTTAGAATCAAAGGCGGGGCCAGGATTTAGAAGCTGCGGGTGCCACAAATTTAACATAGTCATGTTATAATTTACATTATTTAAATAGGGTATAAATTTAATCGGTTTGATTTATTTGGATTCAGGTCATTCGTCTTTAAGATTAATATAGACAAATCGATCGAGAAAAAAATATAATATAATAATTATAATAACTTGAAAAAAGCATAAGATTCAACTGGAGTATGCATATTGTACAAAAAAAGAGGCTTGTTATCAATTTATATTTGGATACTCAAGGCAAAAACTTATACTAATAAGTCTAAATGTTAAAACAGAAGTAAGCTTAAAGACATTATTCAATTTACTATTTTTTATAAAAATTAAGCTCACTCGATATTATATACAAATGTCCTACTTTAGAGCATTTTGATAATAAAATAAACTTTCATCCTTGATTAGAACCGTAACTTATTCAAGGATTTCTATTTATATTTTTTGGTTTCGGCAAATAGATTTACGGAGTTGTGCTCCTGGAGAAAAATAATAATTTTTTTATCATCTATTCATAAATCATGGAGGAGTTGGAAAAGCGCAATAGTGGAAATTGTTTTTTCACGAGGAAAAATAGATTTGTGAAAGACTTTTTAAATATATTTTATATTTAATGTTTAAAGTAAAAAAAAAGGAGAAAAGAAATTTTGAAACGAACTAATAAAATCAAAGAAGAAAGGAATTTGTTGTGGTTAAATGCACCAAATAAAGGCTTTTAGAAAATTTATGCAAAGCTGGACTCAATCTCCCGACGTAGGGGTGAAAATGACAGTACCTTTTCAGTGGCACCTTGAATCATTTTGTTACTGGGGTGCCACTAAAATTATTTGTATACCTTCCTTCTATATATACATGCATTTATATATACTATTGCATAGTCTCGATCAAACTTTGTGGGTGGCGTACTACCCATTTCCTTACATATAGATCCGCCCCTAGTTAGAAACTATCTCTTTATCTTTACAAGATAGTAACTTTGTGTACATACTACTCTTCCCACACCCCACTTATGAAATTATACTGAGTATGTTAGCATCTGAAGTCCTGTGTGACAAGAAAGTGCCACCGCTACTCAAAGGTAAGTTTTATAGAGCGGTGGTTAGACCAGCCATGTTGTATAGGGTGAGTGTTGGCCAGTTAAGAACTCACATATCGAGAAGATGAAAGTAGTAGAAATAATGATGTTGAGGTGGATGTGCGGGAACACTAGGATGGATAAGATTAGGAACTAAGATATTCGGGAGAAAGTGGGCGTGGCTCCCATGGATGACAAGATGCGGGAAGCAAGACTCAGATGGTTCGGGCACGTACAGAGGAAAAGCCTAGATGCCCCGATAAGGAGGTGCGAACGGTTGGCATTGGTGGGACCAAGGAGAGGTAGAGAGCGACCTAAGAAGTATTGGGGAGAGGTATGAGGCGGGATATGACGAGACTTCAAATCTTAGAGGACATGGCCCTCGATAGGAAGCTGTGGAGGTCGAGCATTAAGGTTGTAGGTTAGGAGGTAGTTGAGCATATTTCTAATTCGTACCAGTGTGAGGCTAGTCTGATAGGATTTTGTCTTAGACTGCTAGTGGTCGATGTTGTGTTCACACTACTCTTCCGTTTTCATAGTGCCGGACCTTATTTGCTGGTTATTATTTTTGCTTCCCATCAATTTACTGGTTCTTATAATATTATTATTATAGCTATGATTTTTTCTTATGGTAATGATATATTGTCTCTTTTCATCTTCTTAAGCCGAGGGTCTATCGGAAATAACCTCTCTACACTCTCGGGGTAGAGGTAAGGTCTGCGTACACACTACCCTCCCCCAGACCCTACTTGTAGAATTTTACTGGGTCGTTGTTGTTTTGGGTTTATTGTTATATATTATTGTGCTATTGTTGTTGTATATTGTTGTTAAATGACTTAAACTTATATTTAAAAAAGAAGAAAATAATACAAAAAAGAAAAGAATTAAGCCCTTGTGGTGTGTTAAAATGGAAGGAAGAGAAAACAAAATCATGGAAGTATAATAAGTATTTTTATAATATTAGACTCATAGTACGCGTGTTGCTCGTGTATCCTATCTAAGTGAGTTATTTTCTAAAACATAACTAAATCATCATGTCTGGTAAATCAAATAGTTCAAAAAATATTTTATTTTGTGTGTGTGTGTGGGAGGGGGGGGGGGGGTTGATAATTCCTATATATCTTTTTCTTAAAAAATATTAAAATTCTTATTAGAAAAATTTTCTTTTGTAGATTTCCCATATAGTTTCAATTTCTGTGAAAATACTCATTTTTATATGCGGTTTATTCAATTGATTTTGGTTTCTAAAATCAATTTTTTATTTTGTTTTCAAAGAAATACCACCATAATAAAATTTTAATAAGCAGTCATTGCGTAGGGACTTAATTAAATATGTTATAATTGATTTTATTTGAGAATAAATGTTAATTGATAAGTAATTCTCACAAGCTTAAGGTTCTCAAACGATACAAACTTCTAGGAAAGCTGTTAATTTAACAAAATTCAAGGAATGCCAAGATTTTGCTAATATATCAAAAATTACTGTCATGACCCAAAATTCTAATCTGTCGTGATGGCGCCTATCCCGATACTAGGCAAACCGATAACTTCAATAAACCACAATTTCTTTTAAGTTTGAAAATATAATATTTAAATACAATCACAAGTCTCGCAAATACCAATACACACACTCTCAAAATCTGGTGTCACTGAGTACATGAGCATCGATACATTACAAGTCTGAAAAACACGATCTATAATAATCTGAAACCAAATACAATAAACAAAAGGATAGGGAAGGAGAGACAAGGTCTGCGAAACATGGCAGCTACCTCTTAATCTCCGAAAAATTGACTGTGTAAAAGAATCAATACCCACTATGTCCGGGATCATCTGGATCTGCACACGAAGTGTAGAGTGTAGTATGAGTACAACCAACTCAGTAAGTAACAATAATAAATAAAGAACTGAAAGTAGTGACGAGCTTCTCAGCTAAGTCCAAATACAGTACTTTCCAACATAAAAGGGTAGGCATACTTTCAAGTTCAATATTTAAAACTCCACAATAATTTTATATCAAATTTGACTGAAAAAGAAAATAATATTTTTCCGAAATTTCCAAAATAGTGATATATAATAGCTGAAATGCAGCAAATAATACAATCAATGCATCCTCTCAGAGTAACAATCACTCATTCCTTCTATTCACTCCAACCTCACAGTCAGTATTTCCTCACAGTCGCTCATTCCTCACAGTCACTCATCACTTGGCACTCGCACTCGACACTCGCACTCAGTAGGTACCTGTGCTCACTGGGGTGTGTACAAATTCCAGAGGGGCTCCTTCAGCCCAAGCGCTATATCGAGCCAATCATGGCATAAATCAATGAAACATGCTGCGGCGTGCATCCCGAGCCATAAATATTCTCACAATTAGGCCCTCGGCCTCACTCAGTCATCAACCTGTCCAGTCTCTTGGGCTCTCAGAAATCATGATAAGCAGCCCAACAACAATGATATGATGCATCAATAATGAATAAGAGAGACTGAGGTAAAAAAAAATGCAAATAGAACTGTGACTGAGTGCATAATAGCAATTTAGCAAATAATTTTACAAGTACACGACCTTTGTAGGTCCCAAAAGTATAAACATATGATTTAAACATGATTCATAGATCAGTTTCTCTAATACGAGAAAAAAATGTACGGATATCAATAAATTTTTCAACTACATAGTTTTATGGAATTGACCAACTCATAATTCTTACAGTGCACGCCCACACGCCCGTCACCTAGCATGTGCGTCACCTCAAAACCAATCATATAATACATATTCTGGGGTTTCATACCCTCAAGATCAAATTTAGAACTGTTACTTACCTCAAAACTGCGTAATTTCTTACTCCACTATGCCCTTACCTCTTGAATTGGTCTCCAAACGTCCCGAATATAGCCACAAGAAGTAAAATCAATCAATATAGGCTAAAGGAATCAATTCCACAAGAAAATACGAAATTATAGCCAAAAACCCGAAATCGACTCAAACCCGGCCCCCGGGACCACGTCTCAAAATCCGATAAAAGTCACAAAACCCGAAAGACCATTCACTCACGAGTCTAACCATACCAATTTTACTCAAATCCAATAACAAAATCCCATTCAAAACCTCAAAATTCTAGTCTAAGAACTCTTTCTCATTTTTCCCAAATTTTCATCTCAAAACACTAATTAAATGATGAAAATAATGATATATTCATGTATATTGACCAAATCCGAGTTAAAATCACTTACCTCGATATTTTTCCTTGAGAATCTCTCAAAATTCGCCTCTCCCCAAGCTCTAATTTGTCAAAAATAGAAAAAATTGGATGAACCCCCTATTTTGTAACTTAAAGTTTCTGCCTAGGCCTAGCCTCGATTTTCATGACCTCTATTTCCTGGCCTCGATTTTCATGACCTCAATTTTCATGACCTCGATTTTTCACAACCTCGATTTTCATGACCTCGATTTTTCATGACCTTGATTTTTCCAGCAGCTGTTTAAGTCCAAATTTTGATTCGTTAACGATCCGAAACTCACCCGAAACCTCCTGGACACAAACCATATATGAGTTTCAATCATAAAATACGCTACGGACCTGCTCGTGCATGCGAAATACTGAAAAGATGTCGTCTTGACCCGATATTGACCATTGTCAAATTCTCAAATTTCATAACTTTACTAGTTTCTCAACCAATGATCTAAAAAATATACACCCAAGCATTTCGGGACCCGTCAAATCATACCAATAAGTCCTAAAATATCATACAAACTTAGTAAAAACTTCAAATCACGCCAAACAACGCTAGAACCACAAATCATATATCAATTCAAGCTTAATAAAACTAAAAAATTTCAACTTCTATATTCAATTTCGAAACTATCAAATCACGTCCAATTGACCTCAAATTTTGCACACAAGTCATAAATGACATAACAGACCTATTTTAATTTCCAAAATCGGATTCTGACCCCGATATCAAAAAGTCAACTCCCCGGTCAAACTTCCCAAAAATTCAACTTTTGCTATTTCAAGTAAATTTCACTACGGACTTCCAAATAATTTTTTGGACACGCTCCTAAGTCCAAAATCACCATACGGAGCTATTGGAATTATCAGAATTCAATTCCGAGGTCATTTACATATAATTCAATATCCTGTCAACTTTTCCAACTTAAGTTTTTAATTAAGAGACTAAGTGTCTCATTTCACTCCGAAATCCTTTCGGACCCGAACCAACTAACTCGGTAAGTCATAAAATAACTATAAAGCATAAATTGAGCAGTAAATAGGGGAACAGGGTTATAATACTCAAAACGACCGGCTGTGTCGTTACATTCTCCCCTTCTTAAACAAACGTTCATCCTCGAACGGGTTTAGAATCATACATGGAGTCTCAAATAGGTGTGGATATTTGCTCTGCATCTCCTGTTCCATCTCCCAAGTAGCTTCTCCGATTGGCTGTCCTCTCCACTACATCTTCACTAATGCTATGTTCTTTGACCTCAGCTTTCGAACTTGCCGGTCAAAAATAGCCACCGGCTCTACATCATAAGTCAAATTACCGTCTAGCAGCACCGTACTGAAATCCTCAATATGAGACAGATCCCCGGCATACTTTCAGAGCATGGATATATGGAATACTAGATGAACACCTGATAGACTAGGTGGCAAGGAAAGTTCATAAGCCACCTCTCCAATTTTCTTAAGTATCTCAAAAGGACCAATATACCGAAGGTTCAACTTGCCCTTCTTCCCGAACCTCAACACACCCTTCATGGGTGAAATTTTGAGCAGAACCTTCTCCCCAACCATGTGATCAACATCACGGACCTTCCAGTCAGCATAACTCTTCTGTCTAGACTGCGCCGTGCGAAGTCGCTCCTGAATCAATTTAACCTTCTCCAAAGCATCCTAAACCAAATCTGTACCCAATAGTCTAGTGTCACCTGGCTCAAACCAACCCACCAGAGACCGGAACCATCTCCCATACAAAGCCTCGTACGGAGCCATCTGAATGCTCGATTGATAGCTATTATTGTAAGCAAACTCCGCGACTGGTAGAAATTGATCCCAAAAACCTCCAAAATCAATGACATAAGCACGTAGCATATCCTCCAATATCTGAATAGTGCGCTCGGACTGTCCGTCCATCTGAGGGTGAAATGTTGTACTCAACTGAATCTGTATGCCCAATTCTCCCTGCGCTCTCCAAAACTGAGACGTAAACTACGTGCCCCGATCTGAAATGATGGACACCGACACACTATGTAGGCGAACAATCTAGCAGATATAAATCTCAGCCAACCACTCCGAATAATAATTAGTCCCAACTGGAATAAAATGCGCAGATTTGGTCAATTGATCCACAATCACCAAACAGCATCAAACTTCCTCAAAGTCCGTGGGAGCCCAACTACGAAGTCCATGGTGATTCTCTCCCATTTCCACTCCGAAATTTCAAGTCTCTGAAGTAATCCTCTCGGTCTTTGATGCTCGTACTTTACCTGTTGACAACTTAAACACCGAGCTACAAACCCAATTATATCCTTTTTCATTTGCCTCCACCAATAGTGCTGCCTCAAATCCTGATACATCTTCGCGGCACCTGGATGAATGGAGTACCGTGAACTGTGAGCTTCCTGGAGAATCAACTTACACAAACCATCTACATTAGGCATGCATAGCCTGCCCTGCATCCGTAATACACCATCATCTGCCATAGTGACCTCCTTGGCATCACAGTGCTGAACCGTGTCCTTAAGGACAAGCATATGGGGATCATCATTCTGGAGCTCTCTAATGCGATCATATAAAAAATACCGAGAAAGCACACAAGCCAAAACTCGATTCGGCTTCGAAACATCCAATCTAACAAACTGGTTAGCCAAGGCCTGAGCATCCAAGGCTAAAGGTGTAATGACCCGATCGATCGTTTTATATTTTAGAACCCCGTTCCCCTAAATAAGACTTCCCATACTTTCTTTTACTGATTTATGACTTGCGGGGATGGTTAGTTCGGGATTTGGAAGGGTCTGGGTTGGAATCGGAACCCTTGGTTCCTTAAGGTTGGCTTAAAAGGCCAAGTTTGACTTCAGTTAACATTTTGAGTAAACGACCCCAAAATCAAGATTTGATAGTTCCAATAGGTTCGTATGATGATTTCAGACCTGGGCATATGTTCGGATCGGATTTTGGATGACCCGGGAGTATTTTGGCGCTCAATAGTGAAAGTTGGTTCTTGAAGAGCTCTGAAGTTCTTTAAATTTGGTTTGGAGTAGGTTTTGGTGATATCGAGGTCCGAATGGAATTCTGAGATCGGGAATAGTTTCGTAATGTCATTTAAGACTTACACTCAAATTTGGTGTCAATCCGAGTAGTCTAACTATGATTCGATGCGTTCAGAGCGATTTTGAAACTTGTAGTTCAAAGTTTGATTCAATTTGATTTTGGGGTGTGATTCTTAGTTTTGTTGTTGTTTTATGCGTTTCAAGAGCTCGAGCAAGTCCGTATTATGTTTATAGACTTGTTGGAGTAGTTGGACGGGGTCCTGAGGGGCTCGGGTGCGTTTCGGACCGCCCGGAGTTAAGTAAAAACACACCAGATTTCTGCTTCGAGTTTCCTTCTTCGCGAACGCGTTCAGACCCTCGCGTTCGCGATGAAGGATTTGGAGTACTGTGGGCTGGGGAGCTTTTGCCCTTCACGTTTGCATGCGCAGGACCGCGTTCGCGGAGATCTGGGCCCTCTAGCCTTCGCGTTCGCATGACCGGGCCCGCGATCGCGTAGAAGAGGGTGAGCTGGGTGGCCGATGTTCTCTTCATGTTCGCGAAGAAGCCCTCGCGTTCGCGTAAGGTAGGCCAAGCGAGCCTCTGCATTCACGTTGCTCCTGTCGGTTCGCGATGGGTAAATTTTCCTGGGCCTGGGCCGTTTGCCTTCGCAATCGCGAGACCTCTTCCGCGATCGCGAAGAAGGTAGACCTGGGCATAAACTTTTTAAAAACGGGACTTAGGCTATTTTAGCTCATTTCTTTCAGTGTTGGGCAATTTTTGGAGCTCTTAGAGAGGGGATTTCACTTAGCACTTTGAGGTAAGTAATTTCTATACAATGTGAGTTAAATACATAGTTTATGTATAGATTATAACATGTAAATTAGTGAAAATTACGGTTTTAGGTGAAAAGCTAGGTTTTTGATAAAAATGAGATTTAACCACGAGATTTGTTATGGAATTTAGTAGAAATCATATATTCATGTTCCTAAGGTTATGGGAAACAACTTTCTTCGAAAATTTCCGGAATCCCAGCACGTGGGCCCGGGGGGAGGGGGTGAATTTTAGAAATCTTGCAATTTGGGTTGGGTAATCACCTTAATAGTGGAAACATGAAATTTTGAGCATAGATTGACTAGTTATGTAATGTTTGACTAGTTTCAAGTTGTTTGGCGTCAAATTTGGAGGTTTGAGCGCGTTCTTGAATTTGGGAACTAGGCTTCGGGACGAGGTAAGTATCCTTTCTAACCTTGTAAGAGGGAATTAACCCCATAGGCGGATTAAATAAATATTTGTACCTAATTGTGGGAGGCTACGTACGTATGAAGTGACGAGAGTCCGTACGTAGCTACTATTATGCTATTGTCCGGGTAGTTTAGGACTCGTATCATGCTATACTTGGAATGTTTGTGCCTTTACTTGCTAATTAATCACTTAAGTCATGATAGAAATTGATAAAAGAATTGTATAAGGTGAAATTCACTTACTTGAAGGTTTGTATGAGATACTTGATTGTAAATGAGAAATATGTGTTTTCTTAAAAATAATTGTTATTTTTGGATCAGGCCGAGCGCCTCGGTAGTAAATAGATGCATCTATGGTTCGCGTTGTTCGACCCTCCAGCAATGCACAGTTTAAATATTTTGTTGGATCGGGCCGTATGACCTCGGCATAATTGCGCATTGCTAGTTATTTGGAAATTCTCCATAATTTATTCTGTTTAAATGCCTTGAAATGTAAGTTGCTAAATAGTATTACTGAAATTTATGTTATAATTATGAAAGAAGGACTTATCTCTTCCTGTTGTTGAACTGACAGTATCATTCATGATATCCATGCTTAGCATAGTACTTTAATTATATTATTATTGGCCTAGTAAGTGTCAAGTCGACCCCTCGTCACTACTTATTCGAGGTTAGGCGAGATACTTTTTTTTCGTTAGGCGGGATACTTACTGGGTACATATTGTTTATGTACTCATACTACACTTCTGTACTTAATTGTATAGGATCTGAGGCTGGTGCATCTAGTTACCCACCCAGCGTGCATACTTGATCTTGGACCGAGACTTTACGGTGAGCTGCCCCTTCTGAGCCGTTCAGCAGCATGCCATAGTTTCTCTTTTGTTTTTATCTGTCTATTCTATATAATCGGGCCTGACCACCACTGATCGGCCTTCCCCTCTTGGGAGACCCCTAGCTGACTAACCCCCACCCCGAGCTGGCTGGCGGGTGGTGAAGTAACTGGTGCTGAAGTCGTAGTCTGATTTCTCTGCTGAACTAGACCTCCCGAGCGACGAGAACATTGTCTCCACATATGCCCAAATTCCCTGCACTCAAAGCAGCTCCCCGTTACTGGTGGTGGTGCTGACTGAATCGGGCCCCGAGAACCAGAATAACTGCTGGAAGCACCCGGTGCAAATGAACCCTGAACTAAAGGATCACGGGACAAACTTTGGGTTGGCAGGGCACTGAGGGATGACTGACCCTTATGAGAACTATATGAACCCTAGCTGGATGATGCACCATGATGAACTGGATGACCCGTCTGAGCTTGTCTATAAGGATGACCCCTACCGCGGTAAAACTGACCCACTGAAGGAATATCGCTGAAATCACCTGGTCCACGAGGCCTCTTGGCCTCCCTTTCACCACGCTCCTGGCTATGGACCATCTTTATCTGTCGAGCAGTGTCAACTACCTCATCAAAAGTAGCACCACATACTCTTTCCCGAGTCATAAGTAATCGTAGCTGATATGTGAGGCCATCAATGAACCTCATAATCCTCTTCCTATAAGAGAGAGAACCAGCCAAACTGCGTGACAAGCCAACTCAGAAAATCTCATCTCGTACTATGTCACAGACATACCATCTTGACGTAACTGCTCAAACTGTTTGCACAGCTCCTCTCTGCGAGATTGCGGCACAAACTTCTCCAAAAAGAGAACGGAGAATTCTTGCCATGTAAGTGGTGCTGCACCGACTGACTTGAGCCTCTCATAAGCCTCCCACCATCTGAAGGCAGCCCCAAAAAACTAAAAAGTAGTGAACGAGATCCCACTGGTCTCCAGAATACCCGCTGTCCAAAGCATCAACTGGCACTTATCCAGAAAACCCTAAGAATCTTCTGACTTAGCACCGCTGAATGATGGAGTTTGAAGCCTCCCAAATCTATCAAGTCACCTCTGCTCATCATATGCCATAACGGGGACTACCATAGCCTGAACAGCTGCAGCCCACTGGGCTGGTAGTGCCCCCGGTATCTGAAGTCCTTATACCACCTGATCTGGAGTACGGGCAACAAGGGTATGAGTACCTTCCCCGTCCTGAGAAGTGGCAGGTGCGGACTTAGCTGAAACCACCTGAACAAGGCCAGTGCAAACTGTCAATATCTGGGCTAAAGTTTCCTGAAGGCCTAGAATCTCAATGGGCATAGCTGGTGCCTGAGCTGGTCCTGTCGGCTCAGTTATATCTGGAATCTGATCCTGAGCTGGAGCAACTGGTGGTACTACAGGTGCTGGTCCAACTATGGTACGAGCTACACCTCAACCTCTACCTTGGCCCTGACCTCGCCCAGGCCTTTTGCGGCCCTAACTGGTGGTACGGGTGACTGACCATCCGATCCGTTAGTATGTGTCCTCACCATCTGTAAAAGAATAGAGTAGCAGAGATTTAGTTTCCGGAATCAACAAATCCGCACGACAAAATACAAGAAGGTGAAATTTTCCTAAGGGTTCGGCAGCCTATCGAAGATAACTACAGACGTCTCCGTACCGATCCGTAAGACTCTACTAAACCTGCTCATGACTCGTGAGACCTATGTAACCTAGGCTCTGATACCAACTTGTCAGGACCCAAAATCCTAACTTGTCGTGATGGCGCCTATCTTGATACTAGGCAAGCCGATAACTTCAATAAACCATAATTTCTTTTAAGTTTGAAAATATAATATTTAAATACAATCCATAAGTCTCGCAAATACCGATACACACACTCCCAAAACCTGGTGTCACTGAGTACATGAGCATCTATACATTACAAGCCTAGAAAATACGATCTATAATAATCTAAGACCAAATATAATAAATAAAAAGATAGGGAAGGAGACACAAGGTCTGCGAAACATGACAGCTACCTCTGAATCTCCGAAAAATTGACCGTGTGAAAGAATCAACACCCACTGTGTCCGAAATTACCTGGATCTGCACACGAAGTGCAGGGTGTAGTATGAATACAACCAACTCAGTAAGTAACAATAATAAATAAAGAACTGAAAGTAGTGACGAGCTTCTTAGCTAAGTCGAAATACAATACTTTCCAACATAAAAGGGTAGGCATGCTTTCAAATTCAACATTTAAAACTCCACAATAATTTTATATAAAATTTGACTGAAAAAGAAAAAAATATTTTTTTCGAAAATTCCAAAATAGTGATATATGACAGCTGAAATACAGCAAATAATGCAATCAATGCATCCTCTCAGCGTAACAGTCACTCAGTCCTCATATTCACCCCAACCTCACAGTCACTCTTTCCTCACAGTCGCTCATTCCTCACAGTCACTCATCACTCGGCACTCGCACTCAGTAGGTACCTGCGCTTACTAGGTGTGTGTACAGACTCCGGAGGGGCTCCTTCAGCCCAAGCGCTATATCGAGCCAATCATGGTATAAACCAATAAAACATGCTGCGACGTGCAGCCCGATCCATAAATATCCCCACAATTAGGCCCTCGGCCTCACTCAGTCATCAACCTCTCCAGTCTCTCGGGCTCTCAGTAATCATGATAAGCAGCCCAACAACAATGATATGATTCATCAATAATGAATAAGAGAGACTGAGGTAAAAAAAATAATGTGCAAATAGAACTGTGACTGAGTGCAAAACAACAATTTAGCAAATAATTTCACAAGTACACGACCTATGTGGGTCCCAACAGTGTAAACATATGATTTAAACATGATTCATAGATCAATTTCTCTAATACAGGAAAAAATATACGGATATCAACAGATTTTTCAACTACACAATTCTATGGAATTGACCAAGTCATAATTTCTACGGTGCACGCCCACACGCCCTTCACCTAGCATGTGCGTCACCTCAAAACCAATCACATAATACATATTTCAGAGTTTTATACCCTCAGGACCAAATTTAGAACTGTTACTTACCTCAAAACCGCGTAATGTCTTACTCCACTATGCTCTTGCCTCGTGAATTGATCTCCAAACGTCCCGAATCTAGCCACAAGAAGTACAGTACAATCAATATAGGCTAAAGGAATTAATTCCACAAGAAAATACGAAATTATAGCCAAAAATCTGAAATCGACTCAAACCCGGCTCCCGGGCCCACATCTCGAAATCTGACAAAAGTCACAAAATCCGAAAGCCCATTCACTCACGAGTCTAACCATACTAATTTTACTCAAATCCGATAACAAAATCCCATTCAAAACCTCAAAATTCTAGCCCAAGAACTCTTTTCTCATTTTTCCCAAATTTCCATCTCAAAACACTAATTAAATGATGACAACAATGATATATTCGTGTATATTGACCAAATCCGAGTTAAAATCACTTACCCCAATATTTTTCCTTGAGAATCTATCAAAATTCGCCTCTCCCCAAGCTCCAATTTATCAAAAATGGAAAAAATGAGACGAAATCCCCATTTTGTAACTTAAAGTTTCTGCCTACGGACCTACTCGTGCACTCAAAATATTGAAAAGAAGTCGGCTTGATCCGATATTGACCATGGTCAAATTCCTAAATTTCTTAACTTTACTAGTTTCTTAACCAATGATTCAAAATAAATACACCCAAGCCCCTCGGGACCCGTCAAATCATACCAACAAGTCCTAAAACATCATACGAACTTAGTCGAAACTTCAAATTATGCCAAACAATGCTAGAATCACGAATCATACATCAATTCAAGCTTAATGAAACTAAAAAATTTAAACTTCTACATTCAATGCTGAAACTATCAAATCACATCCGATTGACCTCAAATTTTGCACACAAGTCATAAATAACATAACAGGCCTATTCTAATTTTCAGAATCTGATTCTGACCTCGATATCAAAAAGTCAACTCCCCGGTCAAACTTCTCAAAAAATCAACTTTCACCATTTCAAGCCAAATTTTATTACGGACTTCCAAATAATTTTTCGGACATGCTCTTAAGTCCAAAATCACCATACGGAGCTATTGGAATTCTCAGAATTCAATTCCGAGGTCGTTTACGTATAAGTCAATATCCAGTCAACTTTTCCAACTTAAGTTTTCAATTAAGAGACTAAGTGTCCCATTTCACTCCGAAATCCTTTCGGACCCGAACCAACTAACTCGGTAAGTCATAAAATAACTGTAAAGCATAAATTAAACAGTAAATAGGGGAACAGGGTTATAATACTCAAAACAACCGGCCGGGTCGTTACAATTACAGTAGCAATTTTTACGTGGCTTAAAAGTATTAGATATTTGCTAGCATTAAACTACCTTTTCAAGAAAAAATTAAAATATTTAAATTAATTATAATTACAATATTATCTAAAATGGTGTATATTGTAAATAGGGGTGGGCGTCAGTTCGGTTCGGTTCGGTTTTACAGAAGTTCGGTATGGTTTATTCAGTTTTCGGTTTATGATTTTATTAACCAAAACCGAACCGTAATAATTTCGGTTCAATTCAGTTTATTAGTGTTCGATTCGGTTTTAATCGGTTCGGTTTCGATTTTCAAGCCATGACAAAAATTGAAACGAAACAATGATAGGTTAATTGACAATACACCATGAGGGATTACATTATCTACATTAATATGTAATACTTCTGGTATCGAAGATTGTGCAGGCTGTGTCTCTCCTTTAAAACTTAGTTTTGATATAATATTGTAATATTGTTGGATGCGATTTTGTCATAAATGCATTATTAGTTAATTTACTCTTGAAGCTCTTGCCTTTTTTGCTTTGTTGCAACTGACAACACTTCCTATGGTAGTTAAAACTATCTAATTTGCCTGGAGTTTTGGACTGCACACCACTAAAAGTTACTCACTATCAGTAAACTTCGGTTTTTCGGTTTAACCGAAAACCGAACCCTTAAAATCGATAACCGTATCGAACACCGAACTGTTTAAATATATAAACTGCAAACCGACCGAATAAACCTGTCATGACCCAAAATCCACTAGTCGTGATGGCACCTAACCCAACCCGCTAGGTAAGCTAACTAATAACTATCCAATTTCAATTAACTTTTTAATAAGACAATTAAACAAAGGAATTATCTGAATCTTATACATTCCCCAAGGACTGGTAGTACAAATCATGAGCTTCTAAGAATAAAGTTTACAAAGCTGATATGAACTAAATACACTTTCTGTTTGAAAAGTACATAAACAGAGTTTTAAAATCTAAGGCTACCATGAACAAGAGGCAGCTACAACAGGGACGCAGGTACATATTCCAATCCAGCTCCTATCGAACACAGCAACATCGGCATCCGAAATCTGCACATAATGTGCAAAAAATATAGTATGAGTACAACCGGCCCCATGTACTCAATAAGTAACAAACCTAACCTTAGATTGAAAGTAGTGACAAGCTGGAATATGGTCGGGTCCAACACCAATAGCCAACAACTATTTATAACAATGTAAAGCATATAAATAAGGAAGCAATTGAGAAATAAAATGCTCAGCTTTATCACAATTTCCTGAAAATAATTTCGCTTTTCAAGAATAACAGTGAAAACCCAAATCCTTTACCGAAATCGTCGAAAAGTATAAATTGTAAATTTTTCCAAAAACCCTTTCCAAAATAAGTAAGATGTTTTATTTCCTTTCCAGATAGCAAGTGTGAAATACCTCTCTATGCTCACATATCAATGTGTGTAAAAGTCATGAATGACATGATACCGTACAGCATGAGGAAAATGCGTCTCTCTGTATTTATGTCATGTATACATGCTAATGCCATGTATCTTAGAGATGAATCATGTACTCACACTCTCAGAGTACTCAATCTCACTGCTTCGCACTTTCCACTTATCATGCTCAACCACTCGGTACTGTATATGGCCCATATAGCCCAGGAAAATCCATCCCGGAACATATACAACACTGACTATAAGTCACCCAGTACCGAGGAAAAAGGGCAATCCAATCCTGTGGAGAAATCCATCTCCAAGTAGTAAGTACTTCGGACAAATCCATGTCCAGGGAAATCCATCCCTCAATAGTATCATCCGCGCTCACTGAGGGTGTGTTATAGACTCTGAGAGGCTCCTACAGCCCAAGCGCTATCATAATCATCAATATAACTGCTGCGGCGTGCAGCTCGATCCCCTAACTATCACTCATAATCAGGCTCTCGGCCTCACTCAGTCATCAATCTCTCCAGTCTCCCCCACTGGCTCACAATGTCATGAAAACTGACCTGGAACAATGATATGATGTATCAATAAGTAAAAACTGAGACTGAGATATGATATGAATGCATGAATATGACTGAGTATGAAATATCAATAAAATCAGTGAGATGACAATAAGCAACGACCTCTATGGGTCCTAACAATATCAGCATAAAGCCTAAACATGATATCTAGCATGATTGACAGCTCAGTTACTTTATCACATGGTGAAAACACAGATATCAACGAAAATAGGGCCACTATACAGTGCCATGAAAATAATGGAACCATAATTCACAGGGTGCACACACACACGCCCGTCACCTAGCATGTGCGTCACCTCAATACCAATCACATAACATGTAATTTGGGGTTTCATACCCTCAGCACTAAGTTTAGAAGAGTTACTTATATTAAACAAGCCAATTCCAACACCGAGCAAGACAAACGATGCTCCAAAAATGCCATCACACGCGTAGCGACCTCCGAACGGCTCAAAACTAGCTAAAAGCAACTCAGATACATCAGATAAAGCCCAAAGGGAGCAATTACAAATGATAAAAATCGAATTCTATATCAAATCCCAAATCCAGCCAAAAATCACACCGGGGTCATGCCTCGAAACTCGACAAAACTTACAAAATCCAATAACCCATTCAATTATGAGTCCAACCATACTAGTTTCACTCAAATCCGACTCCAAATCGATGTTCAAAACTCAAAAATTCATATTATGAAACTTTAGGCCAAAACCCCCAATTTTTTCATTAAAATTCATCAACTAATTGCTAAAATCGAAGATAGATTGGAATATAATCAAAACTGAGTAAAGAACACTTACCCCAATCCTTGTGATGAAATTTGCTTCAAAAATCGCCTCAATCCGAGTCCCACATCTCAAAATATGAAGAAAGAACCAAAACCTCGATTTTTATAACTCTTCCCAGCTATTCCGCATTTGCGGTCAAATTGTCGCATCTGCGACCACCGCTTATGCGGTAATTCCTCGCTTCTGCGAAACAACCTCACTCAGCAATATCTCGCACCTGCGGTCCTTAAGTTGCTTCTGTGATCGCGCTTCTGCGCACTTGAACCGCATCTGCGGTTGCGCAAGTGCGTCCAAGCACCCGCACCTGCAATCCTCACGCCCAACTCCCTTTCTCGCTTCTGCGATGGCACTGTCGCTTTTGCGGCTCCGCACCTGCGCTCAACACTCTGCAGGTGCGGTCATACCAGAACCAAAAATTCTTCAGCAATACAACATGGAATGAAAGTGATCCAAACCTCGTTCGAAACTCACCCGAGCCACTTGGGACCCCGTCCAAATATACCAACAAGTCCCATAACATAACACGGACCTATGGGGCCTCAAAACACACATAACAATATCGAAACGACGAATCACACCTCAATTCGAAATCATTGAATTTTGAAACTTCAACTTTCACAACCGATGCCGAAACCTATCAAATCATGTCCGATTGACCTCAAATTTTGCACATAAGTCACATTTGACATTACGGACTTGCTCCAACTTCCGGAATCGGAATCTGACCCCGATATCAAAAAGTCCACTCCCGTTCAAACTTTCCAAAATTCCAACTTTCGCCATTTCAAGCCAAATTCTATTACGGACCTTCAAACCACAATCCGGACGCGCTCCTAAGTCCAAAATCACCCAACGGGGCTAACGGAACCATCAGAAAATCCAATCCGAGGTCAAATACTAAAAGTCAAAACTTGGTCAAACCTTTCAAATTTAAAGCTTCTAGCCGAGAATCATTCCTCCAAATCAATTTCGAATAACCTGAAAGCCAAAACCGACGATTCACATAAGTCTATAGTACATCCTACAGAGCTACTCATGCCCTCAAACAATCGAGCGAAGTGCAAATGTCAAAATGACCGATCGGGTCGTTACAAAACCGAAAAATCGAGACCGAATAAACCAAAATTTTCGTTTCGTACGGATTTCTCGATTTGATCGGTATTATGCCCACCTAATTGTCAAAGCGCAAAAAGTTGATCAATACTTTTTATAGGGATTTATGCTTTTAAAATAGTATAGTTTAGATAGATATAAGAAATTGATAAATATAGAAAGTTGTTTATTGAAATTTATTTTTAAAAATATCTTATTGAATTGCTGAATATTTTATTTTTTGTACATCTGTAAAACTTTTAAGTCCATTCAATGTTTACTTATTTATCCTCCTTTCTATATCTATGTTTTTGAAAAATGGTGTCAAAATTATCACTCACGGACGTTCCCTCTCGATCTACGCAAGATAACATACTATTTTTCATGAATTCTAGTTGATCGAACACCTAACATTTATTAATTTTTTTAGAAAAACAAAGGAACTCCTAAACCTAAAAGAAACTGAAAGTGAGAGAAATTTTAATGTGATTTTCATGTGTTATTGTTTTAATACAAATATGTTTATATTATATAGTTCAAATAAGAAAGAATTTAATACACAAAGTTTAGTTAATTTTAAAATCTAAAATATTAAAATATAATTAGATGTTTATTCCTAAATATTAGAAAAATAATTAAAAAAATATTTTGTTTGGTACGAAGTAGATATTACAGGAGACAATCTAATTTATAATTTGTTTAAAACAAGCAAGTTGGCTAGCATTTATTAATTATAGAACATAGGAAAAAATAATATTTAATTAATAAGACTTAGATCGGATGTCTAACTAATTTTCTGTTATGAACCGTATTTGTCCAAACAACCTGTATAAAATTTATAAATAAGTCAGATATGAAATCAGTTAAATCGAAAATATGAAACAAAAATTATATGAAAATTAGCAGAAGTTTGTGAGATGTCAAATATAAAATAAGCCAGGTCAAATCCAAAATATGAAACAAAGAATTATATAAAAATATAAAAGTTTGTAAGATAAAGAGCACATAAACTCAATTACCTTATATTCTAGACCAAAACCATTACCGAAAGAAAGCTTCCAGATGATGGCTTACAACACACTAATCTTGTAACAGATACCTACAAATACTACATACAAATTAAAGACTGTGTATAATACAAATTGCTTTGGTATTATATTCAAAGTTCTAATAAAATACGTGAATACGAAATTCAACTACTAATATAAGGTTTACAAATATTAGTATGTAAAATTCAATTACTAATACAAATAAGTGCATGCAAAATTGAACTATTAATACAAATTTTTTTCTTTAAGAAAGAGAACCTGAAACCCTTTATGTGAATGAAAAATTGAAGTACTAATACAAAATTTACAAATTGAACATAAAATTCAACTATTAATTCAACTAGTACAAAGCTTTTTGTTCAAAGAAAAAGAAACCGAAACCCTTACTTTTGTGCTGCTTGAACAAGAATTGTATTAAGGATAAAACATAAAAGGAGACTAAATATAGTTGGAGTTGAACGAAAACCTCTCCCAGTGTGTAATGGATTTGAACGAAAAGTTTTCCTAGTATGTAGTGTACAATTTTTTGTATAGATTGTTAATATTAGGAAAATAATTAATCAGGGAAACAATTTATGAAAATAATTAGATGATTGTTCCTTAATAGTAGAGAATTAATTAAATGACTATTTTTAAATATTATAAAAATAATTAAATAATTATTTTGTTCAGTGTAAACTTTATTTTTGAAGGATAATAAAAACGACATTTCGCTAAGGGTCTTCCTACTTTTAATATAACTAGATTTAGTGTATGTGCATTGCACGTGTATTTTACGTCTATCAATAAAAAAATATAGAATAAAAATAAATTATGAATAATAGGAATTGACGTCGAGATAAACGTAATATTCATTTAAACCGTAAAATGAGTATTACATTAATATAGTAATTGAACTCATCAAAGTCTAATCCATTGTCCATTTTTAGTATTCAATGGAATATCTCAGCTACATCGAACCAATTTGTCATCTATACATCATTCACATTAAAAATTAGCCAACCTCACTTGTGAATTCCAAAATATCCCCACTCGTGAATTTCAAAATATCCCACTAAAATCTTTTCTATTTTTTTAATTTACTTTTTCCCATCTTTTTCTTTCCATCACCTTTCTGCTATCAAAATCAATCTCAAGACTTGACAATTTATTATTTTTAACATCTTAATTTTCGTCTGATACTTTGAATCAATACATTTAGACTACTGGTCATAAAATCAAGAAAATATCATAATATTCACCAACTCAATAGGGAAAAAAATCAAGCTTAGAAAGAAGATAGAAAATATAGTGCCAAAGTTGATGTCAGAAGAAAATAGGAGAAGTTGAGTCGTTAGAAATAGGGACCTAGTCGTAACTTTTGGATTTCTATTTTTAGCTAATATGTAATTGTTGTGTTCTATTCAAGTTTTAATAATTTAACTTTACAAATCCTAATTCTAACCAAAGAAAACTTAAAGAATCCTAAACCTAAATGCACGGTAATTTTTTATTTTTTCCCAAAATTAAAACTATTGGTGATCACACTTACAATTATATCCAACTTAGAATGTACATAACAAGGGTTAAAAAGGCGAACGACATTTCGATAGGGGATTCGTGCTTTTAATATAGTATAGAGTATAGATAAGTCTTTAGGTACGCGCTTTGCGCGTGTACCCATATCAACAGACATAAACTTTTTAATAATCACATTGATAAATTATTTAAAAATTGTATTTAAATTATAAAATAAAAATTAAAGAAAAATATTTAAGTTCATGAAAATGATAAATGACCTTAGTTAACTAACACATTAAAGGAAGAAACCATACTCAACAAAAGTCATCGAGCTACTCCATCATGCGTTGCATCATTACTTATGATTGGTCTTTTCCAGTGTTGTTATCTTTTCTTCTAGACAAATAGTAAAGACAATCCTTATTTCAAATAAAGACTTCAAATAACTACCTACTACTAATTCTAAACTTAATAATAGATACTATTTGTAGAGAAATAAATTGTAGAAATACTGACCTAGCCAAATTTAAGAATAACAAAAAATAGTATAAGTTATCAATTAAGCTTCTAAAAGAAACACTTACCGAACTAAATGCTATAGCTGCTCACTCAACGGGATAATTTGCATTCCTTCTCCGTAACTAAAGATGATAGTGTTGAGGTTTTTTGTTTTTAAGATGAAATAGTCTTAAAATGAGGGTGAATGGGAAATGGAGGAAAAATAAAATTTTTGAGTAAAATTTTAAGTTTTTCCCTCTTGACAATGATACATTGTCCCATATTGGAAGAGGAAAAGATTTTTGGTGGGTATATATATATATATATATATATATATATATATATATATGGGTATATATATATATATATTTGCTCTTCTTGTAGCTCTTAAAGAGTTAAGAAGAAAGCAAGCCTCGCGCCGTCGTCGTCATCGCTCGCTCGGCTCGACGAAACATCCTTATAAGTCAGTTGAAAAGAATTCAAATCCTTTAGACTTAATTCACACAGATATTTGTGACATGAAGTCAATACCATCTCGCGGTGGAAAGAAGTATTTCATAATTTTTATTGACGATGGTACTCGATATTGCTATATTTACTTACTGAATAGTAAAGATGAAGCAATAGACGCATTCAGACAATACAAAAATGAAGTTGAAACACAACTTACAAGAAAATAAAAATGATAAGAAGTGATAAGGGTGGTGAATATGAATCTTCTGTTGAAGAAATATGTTTAGAATATGGAATTATTCATCAAACAACAGCCCCTTACACGCCCCAATCTAATGGGATTACGGAAAGAAAGAATCGCACATTAAAGGAGATGATGAACGCGTTGTTGATAAGTTCTGGTTTGCCACAGAACTTGTGGGGGAAGCCATTCTTACGGCTAATCGAATATTAAATCGAGTACCCCATAGCAAAACACAATCCATTCCATATGAAAAATAGAAAGGAAGGAAGCCCAACTTGAATTATTTTAAAGTGTGGGGGTATTTGGCAAAAGTGCAAGTTTCTAAACACAAAAGGGTAAAGATAGGATCGAAAACCGTTGATTGTGTTTTCATAGGATATGCGACAAATAGTAAAGCATATCGATTTCTGGTTCATAAATCAGAAAATCCCGACATTCATAATAATACGGTTATAGAATCAGATAATGCTGAGTTCTTCAAAAATATATATCCGTATAAAAAGGAATGTGAATCATTTGGTGAAGGATCTAAACGATCTCGGGAAGAAACAAAAGAAAGTACATGTAATCAGGAGGATCCAAGACGTAGTAAACGTCAAAGAACTTCTACTTCATTTGGACCAGATTTTGTGACATTCTTATTGGAGAATGAGCCTCAAACATTTAAAGAAGCTATGACTTCTTCTGAATCATTGTTTTGGAAAGAGGCAGTCAATAGTGAAATAGAATCCATATTGAACAACCATACATGGGAATTGGTTGATCTTCCTCCTGGAAATAAACCTTTGGGTTCTAAATGGATTTTTAAGAGAAAAATCAAAGATGATGGCACTATTGATAAATTCAAGGCAAGACTCGTAGTCAAAGGGTATAGACAACGAGAAGGTCTAGACTACTTTGATACATACTCTCCAGTTACAAGAATTATGTCCATACGGATGTTAGTAGCATTAGCTGCAGTGTATGGTCTTGAAATTCATCAAATGAATGTTAAGACGGCCTTCTTAAATGGAGAGTTGGAGGAAGAAATTTACATGGAACAACCTGAAGGGTTTGTGATTCCAGGTAAAGAAAAGAAGGTATGTAGACTTGTTAAGTCTCTTTACGGACTAAAACAAGCACCCAAACAATATCATGCGAAATTTGACCAAACAATATTGTCAAATAGTTTTAAGATAAATAAATGTGATAAATGTGTGTACATTAAAAATGTTCCAAATTACATAGTCATTGTTTGCCTATATGTGGATGATATGCTGATAATGAGTAATGACATTGCCAACATAAATGCTACTAAGCATATGCTCAATAGCAAGTTTGATATGAAGGACTTGGGAGTTGCTGATTTAATTCTGGGAATTAAGATCCATAAGACTCCTCAAGATCTGGCATTGTCACAATCTCATTATATTAAGGCAGTACTTGAAAAATTCAAGCACTTGGGCTTTAAAATTGTAAAGACTCCAATTGACGTGAATCTTGCATTAGCAAAGAATAAAGGCCAAAGCATATCACAATTGGATTATGCTCGTGTGTTGGTATGCTTAATGTATATCATGAATTATACACGACCAGATATAGCTTGTGCTATAAGTAAACTGAGTCCATATACGAGCAATCCAGGCCAATCTCATTGGATGGCAATGAAACGAGTTTTGGGATATTTAGAACATACCCAGAACTTTGACTTGCACTACAGTAAATTTCTTGCGGTGATTGAGGGATACTGTGATACAAATTGGATCACCGGTTCAATTGATTCTAAGTCCACGAGTGGATATGTATTCACTATTGGTGGAGGAGCGGTATCTTGAAAGTCGTCCAAACAAACATGTATTGCCCGCTCTACAATGGAGGCTGAATTCATAGCCTTAGATAAAGTCGGTGAAGAAGCTGAATTGCTCCGAAATTTCTTGGAAAACATTCCATTTTGGCCCAAACCGTTGGCACCAATATGCATACATTGTGATAGTCAAGCGGCAATTGAAAGGGCTGGAAGTATTATGTATAACGGTAAATCTCGTCATATACGACGAAGACATAAAATCGTTAGGCAATTACTCTCTAGAGGAATTATCACGATTGACTATGTAAAGTCAAGTGATAATGTGTCGGATCCACTTACAAAAGGCCTAACTAGAGAGGTAGTTGAGAAATCATCAAGGGGAATGGGGCTATGGCCGAGAACAAGTCATTGTGGCGGTAACTCTACCTAGAAGACTGGAGATCCCAAGATCTAGGTTCAAGGAGATCAAACAAAGTCATTAATGACGGTTCAACATTGTCAAATAAAATTTTAGTCCGTTCTCGTGATGAAACAATGTTCAGTACCAAGGATAAATCATTAAGGCTTTTTAATAACTTCTAAATTTGATACGGGGTATATCAAATAGTGTATCTACAGGATGACACGTTTAGGAATCACCTATGTAAGTGTGAAGTGTTAGCCGCTTCAAGGAGAACTTTGTAAGGCCAGTTCTCTATGCACTTATGAAACCAGGCGGTGTTCATGGCTGAAACGAACACAACAATGAGAACCAAAGACGGTTAAGGGTTGATTGTGTGACTTTTGGTTGTCTAGGTATACACCAAATATCGACGGTTCAAAGATATCAAATCTACCGATTGACCGAGTATATCCGACATAAGTTTACTACGGAAAGTTCAAAGGGAAACCTACTTATCCAGATGCGATTAATCCTTGCTTGTAAATCACACAGTTTTTCTATGCATATTTCCGTGATATAGCCATTCCCCATTCATGTGGGGGATTGTTGAGGTTTTTTGTTTTTAAGATGAAATAGTCTTAAAATGAGGGTGAATGGGAAATGGAGGAAAAATAAAATTTTTGAGTAAAATTTTAAGTTTTTCCCTCTTGACAATGAGACATTGTCCCATATTGGAAGAGGAAAAGATTTTTGGTGGGTATATATATATTTGCTCTTCTTGTAGCTCTTAAAGAGTTAAGAAGAAAGCAAGCCTCGCGTCGTCGTCGTCGTCGCTCGCTCGGCTCGGCTTCGGCTACGGCTACGGCTTCGGCTTCGGCTTCGGCTTCGGATTTGGTTAAACGATTGATTGATTAATTTTTTGGACCAAATTTATTTGTTAATAGGCTCTTCCCACTATGAATGTGCTTGCTCCACAAACAAGTGCTTGCTCCACAAATAAGCTAGTGCATGCTCCACCATGGAGGGTGGACGATTGTTCTTCTTCAACACTGGCTGCTATATATATGTGCAGCAGCTGTTGAAGAAAGACACACACAATACACAAGACACAAAACTGAAATCGCTCAACAAATTTGGCTATACATTGCACTCCTTCTTCTCAGCATTTCCCTACGATTTTCTGAGTTTTTACTCCTTCGTTCTGTATTATTTTAACTTCAAACAAAGCAACTGTAAGTGTGATTTGCTACCGAACTTTGTGTTCGCTGAAACACTAGGGTTTGAAGTACCGCTACACCAGTGTGTGATTCGTTCGATCCTGGGAGGAAATAATCTATTACCTTGGGTACTAGGAGGGGATTAAATTCCTTAAGGAAACACTGTAAATTCAGTGGGCTCGAATTAATTACTGTTTCATTACGATAACTTATATTTTGCAGAATTATTATTTATAAATACAGCAATATTGGCGGGACTAACAGATAGATCCTTGTTCTTCAAGCCATAATCACCTCCGCTTCTTAACCATAGACAAAGTTGAAGACGATAATTTCCTATGCTCAAATTTCATTGTCGAAGTGAAGCAGAGAATTAACTTTAAGAATAAGTAATATTTTTTACTGCAAATTAAAACACCCACAATAATCAAAAAATTAAAACAAAATAATAAATTGATCTTCATAAAATATTCTTTAAAGGAAGTTTAAGAAACTATTAAAAGGTACACGAATTGTTAGGAATTGAAAGAAGAAGATATTGTGAATCACATACTTTTAGAAATCCATTCCCATGTAACAGCTTTCCTAATAATTTTTCATACACCCTGAATTGTGACTCTCTGCCTCCAATTCACCAGTTATAATGATACAATCACCAACAAGGAAGTCATATAAATAAAAGAATGCTAGTAAAGGACACAAAGCATTGATGAGAGCTTACATATAATAATAATAATAATAATAATAATAATAATAATAATAATAAGCCAGAGATTATTATTGTAGCAGACATACAACATTTCCGGTAAAATCAGCCATACCTCTCCCTACCAGAAAACCAACAAAATATTAAAGAAAATTAACAATAAAATCAATACACCCAAATAGAAAATAGAAAAATAAAATAAAGAATCAACAAACCTACGTCTAAAGATCTTTAGGTGTTTCATTCGGTCCCTCAAGAGAAAATTTCTCATTAATAATTTCAGACTTCCTACACCGCCTTGTGAGATTTTCAATACTGGAGTACTTACTTCTGTGTTATTTAAGATTTTATCATTGTTCAACGAAAATTAACAAAAGAAACTAAATTAGAAAAAAATGGAAAAAAAGAATAAATGTTATGTACTACACAATACAATGTGCAAAATCAATTGCCCAATCTGCTAAACGAAAGCAATTTCATGTTTCCAGATAACGAATATTTTATGGATCGTTATACAAGTAAATTTCTAGCATCGAAATTCCATGTAGTAATTTGATATTCATTCTAACAAGTTGTACTTTTTCCTTTAATATTTTTTATAATAAAATCATTTTTTTAATTTCGTAGACTTATATACAAAATTATAACACTGAATTTCGTACCTGGACTTTTGAAAGATTCTACCATGTTTCAATTAAATCTACTTGATACCAAGAGGATCTATGATACATAATATGTGCAATAGATTGTCATTAATCTAGCCAATGCCTTACCCAGAATTGAATGAGTGAAAAACTCCATGAAGTATTATTAAAACAGTGAATCCCTCACAAACAAGTTCCCTTCATATAACTTCTTCTACGTACTTAGTCAGAGTAATGAGATAGGAATAGAAAACGTTGTCTTGTATGAAAAGCAATTAATTGTATTGTACGAAACTTAAAGGTATTAATGAATATAAGGAATAATAAAGGTAATTAAGGTACAGTACATGTGTAAATTAGGAGTCCAACATATTTAAAATAAGGAAAGATTTATTAGTTAAAATTTTAGTCAGTTTTAAATTCCTAAATATTAGAAAAATAATTAAATGACAATTTTGTCTAGAGTGAACTCTATATTTAAAGGGAAAAAAGACGAACGACATTTCTCTAAGGGCATTCGTGCTTTTAATATAGTATATATATAGATATAGACTAATAAGAAGTTTCGAGTTTTAGTCCAAGAATAGAATCGCCTTATGCAGGGTTTTTTATCAATTAACATGGAGTTTTTCATGAACTCGGATAAGTCCGTGCAAGTAGGGGTGGGAAAAGTTTGGGCAAACTCGAAACCCAAACCGAAATTCAATTTTTTTGAACTTTTGATTTGAATTTTTTGATTATGGATTGGTTTACGAATTTAATTTTTAAATTTTTTGGATTTTGGATTGAATGTCATATTTGGTACTTTTAATTTTTGGATATCCGAAAATTCAAATTTTTATACTTTATATTTGGTCCATATCCATATACAAATAGTAACAAGTCCAATACGGCAATACCCTATACATTAACTACTAGCTCATATATTTAATACTAATTACTAAGTTACCGTTAGGAACTGTCACGACCCAAACCGTAGGGCCGCGACGGGCACCCGATGCCTAACTCAACCGAGTACTAACATAACGTATCATTCTTATCATACTATTATGGGTAAATGAACCAGAAAGGCCATCATGAGATAACTAGAATAAAACATAAGGGAATACTAGACATAGGACGACTCAACATAGTATAGAAACTTATACATGTGACATAAGAGCCTATAAGGTCGACATAATCATTTGTATACTCAAGACATAGGCCGATAAGGCCATACAAGTATCCATATATATGTCATCTGTCTACAAGCCTCTAAGAGTACATAAATATCATAAAGGTCGGGACATCGCCCCACCATACCAATCAATACATATTCAAATCATACTGACCAAATAGGCAACTCCGGAGTAAGTGGAGTGCACAAACACCTTATGCTGAGCTGATAGCATACTATGAGAACTCTCAACCGGTCTATCGGGACCTGCGGACATGAAACGCAGCGTCCCCAGGCAAAAGGAACGTCAGTACAAATAAAGTATCGAGTATGTAAGGCATGAAAGAAACATGGAGTAAGGAACTCAACCTGTAAGTCTAAATAGCTCTCTGAATCATGAAAATATTTATAATGTCATGCATGCATGTATAAATGACATACCATGCATAAGTACATGCGTACATAACATCATCAAGCCTTTGAGGGCATCCCATCATATCATCTCAGCCACTGTGGGCGAAATAATCAACGTATACCAGCTGATCAGGTGGTGGTGCGTATATAACGACATAACCTTTTTCCATATCCCATATACATATAATATATGCGTATATAACGCCATCTGGTCATGGGTCAATGTACATGTATAAATGAATGAAATGCATAAGAAATACGTTAATAAGATCAATATACCTTTCGGATAAATTTTATCAACTACGTATTTTTTTGAAAACCATGAACAGAAGATATAAAAATAATTCACATGGGGAATCAAGAACGTAGGCATCTCTAATACTTCTATGAATAGAGTCATTTATGAAAATTGTGCATTTGTTCGTTTTGTTTGTATCGTACTGATCATGCCAAAAGAAAAGAAGGGATAGCCTTAGCATACCTTATCACAATATTTCCAATCACCAAGTTGAACTCGCCTCTTCATACCTTAATCTACAATAACGATAATAATACTATCATTAAGTTACGTAAGGTACAACTATCGCACAACGAACGACAAATTTATTTTGTATTAAAACGGGCAGCATCTCCCCTATAATCCTTACTTTCTTCAAATTCAAGATAATACCAAACGCAACAATATCAACATGTATACATTATTTTCCCAGCTTATATACACCACAAAATACTACAAAACAGCCCAACACACCTTAATCTCTTCATACACAAAACGACCACCGTAGTAGTGTCAAACGGCCCGAAATTATTACGACGAACGACCAGCCCACCACCCTGAATTTATGTGGTGTTTCTCCACAACCTTACTCCTCCAAAACTCCACAAAACGGTAGTAAAACACGCAGCCCAACATCAACACAAAATAATCCACAAAACAGTCCGCTACAAGTGAATAACTTGAACCCACGGCTTTCGATCACCGTCCCGTGAGTTCTAACTATTTGAAAACGAATTTATCAACCTTCCTTAATATTTAAAGACTTAAATATAGAAAGTACACGTTTTCTTAACTGTGAAGTACCTTCCAAAACTCAAACTACAAAGAAAACGAGAGGCGATATAGCGATACTTACGTCGTAGGGATCGTTTTAATGTTATCATTTTTTGATTCCATGCCCGGAATGATAATCTTATTTGAAGCTCTTGCAGATAGTTTAAAAGTAAAGTTAGGGGTCTTATTTGGTTGTGTGTTCTGGAAAATTGCAGAAAGAAACGAGATAAGGATATAAATATCCATTTTGTTTGAAAAGTCAAAAGGTGCTACTTGGCACCCTAGCATTTGTCCTTCTTCCAACGCTTATAAATTTTTATCCGGGTATTGTATGAATGAACGGTTAAGTGCAGTGGAAACTTCATTCTAAGACTTTCAATTTGGTATATAATATGTCCCCAAAAGACCTCATATAGCACACAAAATTTATTTCTCAAAAAGCTCTATTACAAGGCAAATCCTTAGTCGTTTTTTCCGCTACTTTAATCCGATTTTTTCCAAACTTCATATTTTCTATCCAAACATCATATATAACCATATTATGTAACACCCCTAAAAATTTTAAAGTGTTTTAAGACCATTAAGAAGATTGGCGGGTGCTAATTATATTAATTCGGGTATGAACAAGACTGATAATTTGAATGATATCAATTGATCTTGATAATATATGTATGAGGTGCATTAAGTATGGTTTATGATCTAAGAAGAGCCCTAAGACTAAGTTAAGTTTAAAATTATATGATGGGATAAAGTTTCAAGTGAGTTCGCATAAGATCTAATTTTAAACGAGCATAACTCTCAATATATGAAGGGTTATATGGTATATAACCTTTCAAATTAAAGCCCTTTGAGTCTAGTTTCCAACGCATTAAACTGTTTGTTATTTGGATATGAATACATAAGGTTATGGTCATTTTACTGGACCTGTGTCATATGCACGCCCATATGCTCGTCCGCGCATATTTTAGAGTTTCTGCCTCAGGTGCGTGGCCAGATGCACGGACGCGCACGTATGATCCCATTAAATAACCCCAAGGACGGGTAGAGAGAGGGGCTAAGTCATTTCTTCAAAACTAGGGCTTTCTCTCTATCACCCATCCAGCCAAGGCTTCTAATACACACCTAAGGTGAGTTTTTAAGTGTGTTTTTATGATGATTTCACTTCTTAATCTCTAGTTACAACAAGGTTTTGATTGGATTCCATAGGATTTCGTCAAAATCTCAAGAATACCCCAAAAGTTGTCTTTCAATATTTGATCTACAATAGGTATGTTTACTAACTCTAACTACTTCATGGTAATTATTTATGTACGAAATATGTGCTAGGACTTATGGGATAGTGATTGAAAGCAATAAGTGTCCAAACTAGGTGTGTTGGTATTGTAAAGATTGTAAAATTAATTAATTGATAAGATTTATGGGTTGGGAGTGAATTGTTGGGCATGCATGTGCTAAGGGAAGTTGTGGATGACCAAAGATGATTGTGAGATCAATCATTTGTGAGGAAGGTGATTGTTAGATGAAGAAATTCCATTGAAGGAGGTTGTAGAAAAATATGCACATTAGATGTTTGATAAAATGTCTAAATGATTTAAAGTATAGAAATCTTGCTAATATTGGCGCAATTGTGTTGCATTATTGTAGATTGAAATTTGTTTAGTATGATGGACTATCGTAGTATTATGAAGGGGCGGATTTTAGATTTGAGCAGTTCGGAGGTGGCTTCACTCGCGAAGATCATTTAAAGTATCGGTTTAGTTTCGTCGAGGTAAGTATCTTGCCTAACCTTGAGTGGGGGAAATTCTCCTTAGGCATTGAGTCTTATGTGCAATTTGTGTAATTGAAAATTATGTACGCGAGGTGACGAGTACGTACTTGGTTTATATGTGCAAATTACATTGGTTAAAATCCTTAGACGCCCTTATGCATTAAATTGGAAATTATTGGCACTTATTAAATCCTTTAATTGTCTTGCCTAAATCCTTGTTTTGTTGGATTTGTTTTTATATAATAATTTGGTGTGATTGCCACCTTAATTTTTATGTGAAATATTATTTTGTTGAGTTGTTCACTCCCAAATATATTTGTTAAGATTTTGTGCACGTTATGGTTGAGCCATGAGTTCCTTATTGTAGAAAATAATGTATTGTTGAATTTTATGGTGAGTTGTAATATTTGAGCACTTGATGTACAATTTATGATAAATTGTAATATTTGAGCACTTGATGTGCAAATCTGTGATATGTTGTAATATTTGAGCACTTGAGGTGCAATTTATAAGATGTGATATTGGCACGTTATATTGTTGGAAAGTTTTGTTCGGGTGTTTGCATGAGGTTTCTTTCGTGCTATTATTACTATTGATTTATGAACATGCGGCGGGACAAGGCGGGCTATATATATATATATATATATATATATATATATATATATATATATGTGTGTGTGTGTGTGTGTGTGTGTGTGTGTGTGTGTGGGGGAGGGGGGGAAGGGGTTTGCGCATGTGGCGAGACAAGATGAGAATATTATTATGCGCGTGCGGCGAGACAAGATGGGCATTTACATTATTATTGCGCACGTGGCGAGACAAGGTAGGCTATGTCGAGAATTGAATTGTAATAACTTGTGATAGCCTTGGGGCATTGTTGTTGTCACATATTTACTTTGGTACTATGAGGCGGTACCTCGGGAGATCCCCTTGTCTTGCATATTTATTTTTGGGACTACGAGGCGGTACCTCAGAAGATCCCCTGTGGAGCATTTACTTTTGGGACTACGAGACGGTATCTCGGGAGTGCCCTTTTGTTGACGTCTCTCTATGGTTGCACTTATCTTTGGTTATTTTGTATTTTCGTGATAGGTCAATCCTTGTGATCTGCCGTGATGTATTATTTGATTTTACTATGTGTTTGTATTCTTTGTTGTATTGTGTTGGCTTGTGCTTTTTAGTACGAGACTGAAGATTTATATTCCTGGTTTTTACCGGTTTTTGATGACTGAGTTGTTTTAACTAAAAGAAGTTACTATTATATTTTAAATTAATAAGTTTTACATCCGAAGCAATAGATTATCTGATGTTTTATTTAAATTGAAATGTCATTTGTCTTTACTCAAACTATTTTAAAATTAAGCTCATTTCTTTGTTGAATTCTTATTTGGTTTAAAAATTATAACCTTACTTTATTGAAAATAAATTAATCGTGCGGATCTTATGTATTGAAATATTTGGCACGAGAGTTGTTCGTGCGGTTGTGATTAGAGATATGGGCACGAGATGCCATGGCAATATAAAAGTGGATCGAGAACCGTATTTTATGATTATGCTATGAGATATTTATTTGGAAGAGTTTTATATTCGAAGGATACTTATTTGAAGAAATATATTTTGAGGGTATTTATTTGAAGAAATTATATGTGAAAGACTTGATTAATTGGTTGTTCTTGTCTGAGTAATAATTATGGTGTTCTTGCTGCCTTATCGTTTATATCACTAGTGGGTTATTGTTGTTATCACTGCTATTTATTTTCGATTATTTAGTATGGCACAGGTTATTTAACTAGTGAGTGTCTTGACTGCATGCATCTATTCACTACTCTGCAGAGGTTAGTCTTGATACTTACTGGGTAACGACTGTGGTGTACTCATACTACACTTCTGCATATTTTTGTTTAGAGCCAGGTAATGTGGAGTCAGTTGACCGATCGCTAGCAGTACAGATCTTGCTGTGGAGACTCAAGGTAAACTTGTTGCTGTGTTCGCAGGCTTCGGAGTCACCTTCTGATATTGTATTTGCATTGTTTTATCTATATTTCAAAACAGTTATATTTATAGGCTTTCTAGTAACGCAATAGAGCTTATGACTTGTACTACCTATTTTGGGATTGTAAGTATTGTATAGAGATTCACGTTTCGTATTTGTCATTTGTTATTTGATATCGTTATTATTTCAGTAAATGTTAGGCTTACCTAGTCCCTAAGACTAGGTGCCATCATGATACTCAACGGAGGAAAAATTGGGTCGTGAGAAGTTGGTATCAGAGCTCTAGGTTCATAGGTGCTGCGAGTCATAAGCGAGTTTAGTAGAGTATTGCGAATCGGTACGGAGACGTCTGTACTTATCTTCGAGAGGCTACAGAACTGTTAGGAAATTTCCACTTCTTTCATTCCTGTCCTGCGAAATTTGTTGATTGTGGAATTTGAGCCTTTGTATCTATATTCTCTCACTGATGGCGAGGACACGTGCTACCGGGTTAGCTGAGCAGGCACCCGCGCATTTTTCTAGGGCCGTGGTAGAGGCTGAGGAAGGACACGCGCCGCAGCTAGAGAACCTGTTAGAGCAGCAGTTGAGGAGCCGCCAGTAGCTCCAGTTGGGGAACAGGTACCAGAAGTGTCACGACCCAGTTCTCCCTTTGTAAGACGTCATGACGGCACCTACTCTCTATGACTAGGTAAGCCTAATGAAATGCAGAAATAATGAAAATGGAAGTAAAACTTAATAACTATCAGCATCAAGTAACTAAATGACTGGTAAAAATGCCGCTTGGCATGTACAATAGCCATCACTCTAGTAATACACAATATTCCCAAAACCCGGAACCTCATAAGCCACAAGCTACAGAAGGAAACTAGTATCTCTATACACCAGAGTCTAATAACAGAAGTAAGGAAGGTAAATGACATAAGAGGGAATAGAGGGGGACTCCGAGGTCTGCGGACGCGGCAGATATACCTTGAAGTCTCCATACAGGAGCAAGCACTCTTAGCTAGTAGCGGGACTGATAAGAAGTACCTGGATCTGCACACAAAACATGTGCAGAAGAGTAGCACGAGTACACCACAACGATACCCAGTAAGTGCCAAGCCTAACCTCGGTCAAGTAGTGACGAGATCAGGTCAGGGCCCTACTGGTATATATATTTTAACTAAGACAGAATGAAATATTGCAGTAAAAATAAGTACTGAAATTTAACAAGAATGGAATCATAGCAAGTCAGCAGCTCAGTACGCATAAAATAACAACAGGGGATCTCCCAGGATATCGTCCCGTAGTCCCAAACGTAAATGTGCAAAACAGGGGGGATCTACCGGAATACCGTTCCGTAGTCCCAAAGTAAATATGCAGAGCAGGGGGGATCTACCGGAATACCGTTCCGTAGTCCCAAAGTAAATATGCAGAGCAGGAGGATCTACCGGAATACTGTTCTATAGTCCCAAAGTAAATATGCATAGCAGGGGGGGATCTACCGGAATACCGTTCCGTAGTCCCAAAGTAAATATGCAGAGCAGGGGGGATCTACTGGAATATCGTTCCATAGTCCCAAAGTAAATATGCAGAGCAGGGGGGATCTACTGGAATATCGTTCCATAGTCCCAAAGTAAATATGCAGAGCAGGGGGATCTACCGGAATACCGTTCCGTAGTCCCAAAGTAAATATACAACGCAAACCATAGAAATACAAATACATCACAAAATCTTACGATTTAGACTAAGTACCAGTCAAGGAAGAAGAAGAAAATTCACTAAGCATGCTGCACAGAGTTCACATAAGCAATTAAGACACGTAGACATGATGTTCTAGACTAAACATGATAAATTCATATGCTAGTGTAGCTCAGTTAAAGGAAGACATGCATTTTACTTAATGAAAACGGAGTTTTTCAACAATAGCCCGTGTACGCACTCGTCACCTCACGTACACGGCGCTCATATATCAAAAACATTACCAAATCCTAAGGGGAGTTCCCCTACACAAGGTTAGGCAAGCCTCTTACCTCGAACCAAGCTCAATCAATCGGTAAAAATGCCTTTTCCACGAATATCCGACTCTGAATGGCCCAAATCTAGCCAAAAATAATTACATATCATAAATACAACTATAATAGACTAATCTAATTAATAAAATCAAGATTTTAATAAAAATTCCGAAATCCGTCCTAAAAAGTCGACCCGGGCTCACGTCTCGGAATCGGGTAAAAGTCACAAAATACGAACACCTATTCACTCACGAGTTCACTCGTACCAAAATTTAACCAAATCTGATGTCTAAATCCCAATTAAAACTCAGAAATTCGGTTAGGGAACATTTTCCCCATTTTCCCAACTTTTCAATCCAAATCCGAAATTAAATGGTGGAAACAACTATAGATTAATGAAATACAACCAAAAACGAGTTAGGAATCGTTACCCCAAAGCTCTCTCTGAAAATCACTCGAAAAATCGCCAATTCCCGAGCTCCCAAGTCCAAAAATGAAGAAATCAATTGAACCCTCGACTTTTCCTCTTTTCTGCCCAAAAATCTCTCTTCCACGAGCCTTCAACCGCACCTGCGGAAATTCCATCGCAGGTGCAAAATCACTTAAGGGGGACTGAGTCCGCATCTGCAAACAAGGGCCTTTTCTGCGAGCCCGCATCTGCGCTCTACTTCCGCTTCTGTGGATCTATGGCCGCACATGCGGTCCTAGCTAGACAGGGTCAAAACCGCTTTTGCGGCTCCATGGCCGCTTCTACGGCACCGCACCTGCGGACCAAAGTGCGCAGGTGCGATTACACCAGGTGCAGCAGCTCCAGCAATTGCATAAGTCCCAAACTCAATCCGTTAAGCACCCGAACCTCACCCGAGGCCCCCGGGACCTCGACCAAACATACCAACCAATCCTAAAACACCATACAAATTTAGTCGAGCCCTCAAACTACATCAAACAACGCTAAAATCATGAATCGCCCTCCAATTCAAACTTAAAAAACTTGAAACTTCAAATTTCCACAACTGATGCCGAAACCTATCAAACCACGTCCGATTGACCCCAAATTTTGCACAGAAGTCATATTCAACATTACGTACCTACTCCAACTTTCGGAATCGAAATCTGGCCCCGGTATCAAAAAGTTCACTACCGGTCAAAATCTTCAAAAATTCGACTTTCGCCATTTCAAGCCTAAATGAGCTACAAACCTCCAAAACACAATCCGGATATGCTTCTAAGTTCAAAATCACCCAACGGAGCTAACAGAATCGACAAAACTCCATTCTGGAATCATTTTCATACAGTTCCGACTACGGTCAAAATCCTAAGACTTAAGCTCCGATTTTAGGGACTAAGTGTCCCAAAACACTCCGAAACCCAAAAACAAAAACCTCCCAGCAAGTCACATAAGTAGAAAAAGGTACGGGGGAAACAGTAAATAGGGGATCGGGGCTAATACACTCAAAACGACCGGCCGGGTCGTTACAAGAAGCACCTATTGTTACCCGGCCTTAAAGAGACTTTAGCACAGTTCTTGAATATGTTTGGTACATTAGCTCAGGCAGGATTGATCTCTGTTGCACCAAATATTTTACATATTGGGGGAGTAACTCAGACTCCTAGCCCGTACTCCAGAGCAGCAAGTTCATATTGGTCAGGTTCCGAGTATAGTACCGGTACATCCTGTTATTCCAGTTCAGCCTGAGGTCAGGCCAGAGGCATCAGAAGAAGAACAAAAGAGACTTGAGAGATTTAAGAGGTATAATCCACCTAACTTTAGTGGCACAGCTACCGAGGATGCCCAGGGATTGCTAGAAATGTGTCACAGTATTCTCCGCACTATGGGTATTGTGGAACTGAGCAGAGTTGCCTTTACTACATTTCAGCTGTTAGGAGAAGCGTATCAATGATGGCAAGTTTATGAAGAAGGTAAACCAGCCGATGCCATACCACCAACTTGGGCTTATTTTTTAGAGATGTTTTTGAAAGAGTTTGTTCCCCAGATTCTCCGAGATGCATGGCACATAGAGTTTGAACGGTTGCGTCAGGGCACCATGACTGTGTCAGAATATGCTATCAAGTTCAGTGAGTTAGCCCGCCATGCACCTATCTTGGTTCCTACAGTTAGAGAGCGAGTCCGCAGATTCATTGAAAGGCTCGATTATTATTTTGTATGGCTCGAGAGTTGCAGACTGACATTCCATTTTAGCAAGGAGTAAAGACTGTCAGGATGTTAGAACATGTTCGAAGTGAGGAGAAGGAGTCTAAGGAGGCCAAAAGGTCTCGGAACTCTAGAGGATTTAGTAGATTCTACTCTGCAGTTATGACTCATCATAGTGGAGGCTTAGGCAGTCGGTCATCCTAGTTCGCAATTCAGAGTACTCGTAGTGCTCCAGTTAATACTTTTAGTGCACCACCGACACAATATTCTTTAAGTGGTTATTTCAGTTATCCGGCACAGACTCAGCACGAGCAGTCGCGGCCTCAGATATGTTATTATGAGTGTGGTGATACTAGGCACATCATGAGAGATTGTCCCGTACTTGGGAGAGGCGAATTTCATCAAATTGCTTAGGCTACAGGATTTATTCCAGTTAATATTTCACGTGCACAGCCAGTTAGAGGTGCAGGACAGGTGGGTAGAGGGCACCCTAGAAGGGGAGGCCCGCATTGATATATTTGCTATGGTGTGGCTGAGGCCACTACACCAGATGGCGTCGTTACATGTACGATCCCAATTTGTTATAAAGGATATTTTTCCTTAATTTGATTCGGTTATGAATATTAAGGTGAGTCCTCCTATTATGCTCAACTTATGGATGATCTTCGCAACTTTTGTGACCGACTTATATGTTATCCTTGTTGTGGAGATTTGATGGTGTTAGCCCGTGTCTATCATTTTGTTTTGCACACTATTGAGGGCTATGCATCCAAAAGTGACTTTCTATTACTCATTACAGTGGATTTTTATATAAATTTGAGGCAGTGTGATTAAAATTTGTGAATTTTATGCCCTACCGGTATGAGGGTTTATTATGTGTTGTGAAATTGCGCACAAAATTTATTAAAGAGAAGAAAGAAAGTAAATTGAAAATTTCAGTTGGCACAATGTGCAAAATACTTGTGATTCGGAGTTGAGGACGAGATCATCGTATTTTTATATGAGATGAAATATTTAAACTGGGCTACGAGCTACAGTGAAAGTTATGTAAGGACGAGGTCCTTGTGGTGCAAATTTTATGAGTTTTAATTTTGTGAAATTTAATTTGTACTATAGTATTAATAGGAAGTCATGCATGTTAGGCTTATTTAATAATTTTGTATTCTTTTCTATGCATATTTAGCCATATTCGTGCTGTAAATATTGAGTTTTAGCCTACGAGATGAGTGCCCAGGTGGCGTGAAATATGACTCGTTAATTCGGGTAAATAATTATGAGGTCTTCATGCCTCCGTGTTGCTGTCAATGTTGTAAAAAATTTAAAATGAGATTTTGGTTAATATAAGATTAATTGAGGATGCTGGAATTAATTATGAACAGTTATTATGACCAGAGATGTGATTATGGGCATACGTATAATGAGTGTGTGGGCACGAAATTGCTACTGGAGACTAACACAGTGTGTTAATATGGGAAATTATGCCTTATGAAATCTGAAGAAAATAGGCGAAACTATGAGTAGGATGTTTTCCTATTATTGTCCTCCATGTATTCAGTGTTTCATGTGTCTATGTTAAAGAAAGTAGTTAGAGACCCGACACTCATTGTTCCGGTTGAGACTATTGAGGTTAATGAGAAGTTGACTTGTGAAGAGATTCCAGTTTCTAATATTGATCGGCAAGTCCGAAAGTTGAGAAATAAAGAAATTGCCTCCGTGAAAGTGTTATGGCAAAACCAGCAGGTTGAAGAGGCCACTTGGGAAGTCGAGGAAGAAATGAAGAGGAAGTACCCCCGTTTGTTTGAATAGTCATGTATTTATAAAGTTGTGTTCTACGTAAATGCTAAGAGTTACCTTCTATTAATTATGTATCAATTGTATAGCTGATGTTAAATGTGTTCCTTTTTGGTAGTATACTGCTTGTGAGGCCACGATTGGCATTGTCTTAATGTTATGTTGCATCCTTGGTTCATGTATATGTTATTAGGACTAGTTTTGGTGATTCTCTGGCAGGTGGTTAGGCTCAATTGCAGAGGACACTCTGCCGAAATTTCTGAAACATTTGGGAGTTAGCCAAATTTTGGGACCTTAAGGAAGTTGAAATGTTGGAAGAATATATAAGATCTATATGAAGTCAAGAACGATTAAAGATGATGGTTAAGGTGAAAGGAGTAAAATACTGTGCCTAATAATGACTTGTAAAATATTTGAGGACGAATGTTCTTAAGTGGGGAGAATGTAACACCCCGAAAAATTTTGAAGTGTTTTAAGACCATTAAGAAGATTGGCGGGTGCTAATTATATTAATTCGGGTATGAACAAGACTGATAATTTGAATGATATCAATTGATCTTGATAATATACGTATGAGGTGCATTAAGAATGGTTTATGGTCTAAAAATAACCCTAAGGCTAAGTCAAGTTTAAAACTATATGATGGGATAAAGTTTCAAGTGCGTTCGCACAAGACCTAACTTCAAACGAGCATAACTCTCAATATATGAAGGGTTATGTGGTGTATAACCTATCCGATTAAATCCCTTTGAGTTTAGTTTCCAACGCATCAAACCGTTTGTCATTTGGATATGAATACAGAAAGTTATAGCCATTTTATGCGCGTCCGCGCATATTTGAGAGTTTTTGCCTCAGGTGCGCGGCCAGATGCGCGGCCGCGCACGTAGGATCCCATTAAATAATCCCAAGGACGGGTAGAGAGAGGGGCTAAGTCATTTCTTCAAGATTAGGGCTTTCTATCCATCACCCATCCAGCCAAGGCTTCCAATACATACCCAAGGTGAGTTTTTAAGTGTGTTTTTATGATGATTTCACTTCTCAATCTCTAGTTACAACAAGGTTTTGATTGGATTTCATAGGATTTCTTCAAAATCTCAAGAACACCCCAAAAGTTGTCTTTTAAGATTTGGTCTACAATAGGTATGTCTACTACCTCTAACTAATTCATGGTGATTATTTATATACGAAATATGTGTTAGGACTTATGGGATAGTGATTGGAAGCAATAAGTTTCCAACCTAGGTGTGTTGGTATTGTAGAGATTGTAAAATGAATTAATTGATAAGATTTGTGGGTTGGGAGTGAATTGTTGGGCATGCATGTGCTAAGGGAAGTTGTGGATGACCCAGAGATGATTGTGAGATCAATCATTTGTGTGAAATGTAATTGTTAGGTGAAGAAATTTCATTGAAGGAGGTTGTAGAAAAATATGCATATTAGATGTTTGATAAAATATCTAAATGACTTAAAGTACAGAAATCTTGCTAATATTGGCGCAATTGTGTTGCATTGTTGTAGATTGAAATTTGTTTAGTGTGGTGGACCATCGTAGTATTATGAAGGGGCGAATTTCAGATTTGAGCAGTTCGGAGGTGGCTTCACTCATGAAGATCATTTAAAGTATCGGTTTAGTTTCGTCGAGGTAAGTATCTTGCCTAACCTTGAGTGGGGGAAATTTTCCTTAGGCATTGAGTCTTATGTGCAATTTGTGTAATTGAAAACCATGTACGCGAGGTGACGGGTACGTACTTGGTTTGTATGTGCAAATTACATTGGTTAAAATCCTTAGACGCCCTTATGTATTAAATTGAAAATTATTGACACTTATTAAATCCTTTAATTGTCTTGCCTAAATCCTTGTTTTGTTGGATTTCTTTTTATATGATGATTTGGTGTGATCGCCACCTTGATTTTTATGTCAAATATTATTTTGTTGAGTTGTTCACTCCCAGATATATTTGTTAAGATTTTGTGCACGTTATGGTTGAGCCATGGGCCCCTTATTTTGGAAAATAATGTATTGTTGAATTTTGTTGCGAGTTGTAATATTTGAGCACTTGATGTGCAATCTGTGATAAATTGTAATATTTGAACACTTGATGTGCATATCTGTGACATGTTTGTAATGACCCGACCAGTCGTTTTGACTATTGCAATCCCGTTTTCCCATTTACTGCTCAAATTATGATTTACGGTTGTTATTTGACTTGCCGGGGTAATTAGTTCGGGTCTGGTGAGGTTTTGAAATGATTTGGAGCACTTAGTTCCAAAGTTTAGAATTTAAGTTAAAAAGATTGACCGGATGTTGACTCATATGTAACAACCCCAGAGAAATTTTGCTAAGAAAATTAAGGTTTTGTGGTGCCGAGGCAGATCAATTAGTACAAAACAATGCACCGATGTGTAAAGGAAAATTTTGCCGGAAAAAGGGTCATTTCTGCGACCACTATGCGATTGCAGAATCACTCTATGGACCGCATAATGATCGCAGAGTGGATCAGGAAAGGGGCAAGATTTGAGGAAAATCTGCGGTGCATTATACGACCGCAGACCTGTTCTGCGGTGCATTATGCGACCGCAGAACAGGTATGTGGGCTGCATAATGACCGCAAACCGGGTCAGTCACGTCCAGTTTTGGAGGCCAAATTATGTGGCCGATATATGGACCGCATGCCTGTTATGCGATCACATAACTGCGTCAGAGCTTCCATTCTTTCTAATTTTTGACCCGACCCAACTTCGATTTATAGCCCTTGAAGCTCATTTTTGAGCCAAAATCTGATATTTTAGAGAGAGAAAGTGAAGACTTAGTCATTTATCCATCAATTCTTGTTCAAGGTTTAAAGATTTCACAAGGATCTTGCTAGGGCTTCAAAGAAATAAGAATTGCTTTCCCCAATTCTTCAATTTAGGGTTAGAGCAAAGATGGGTAATTAAAAGTATGATTCTTGAGTGTTAGAGTATTATTTATACATACACATACCAATAAGGTTTATGGAAAGATCATTGAGTTCAAATGGGTAAAGATTGAATTGAAAATGGTAGAAATCTCCAAAGACTTTAATTGAAGATTTGAGGGTCGAGTTGATATCGAAAATTGGTGAAATTTGTATGGTTGGACTCGTGATTGGATGGATAATCATATTTTATAAATTTTGTCGGGTTCCGAGACTGGTCCTCACGGGCGATTTTTGAGTGAATTTTGGATTTTTATTGGAAAATTAGTATTTCCATATGAAATTAATTACTATAATTGGTGTTGACTGAATCAAATTAATTGTGGCTAGATACGAGGCTTTCAGAGGCCAATTCTCGGGGTAAGGGCATAGCGGAATAAAGAATTACACAGTTTGAGCCTTTGAGGTAAGTAACAATTTTAAATTTGGTCCTGAGGGTATAAAAACACGGATTTTTGTATCATGTTGTTACTTTAGAGGTGACGCACATGCTAGGTAACGGGCGTGTGGGCGTGCACCGAGGGGATTGTGACATGGTTCGTCCCGTAAAACTATAAAGTTGAATAACTTGTTGTTAGCTATATGCTCTATATATGTTGTGGAAATTTGACTGTAAGGCATGTTATAAACCATGTTTAGGCTATATGTTGGTACTTCTGGGACCCATAGAGGTCGTGTACATGTTGAATTATCTGCTAAATTGTTGTTTGGTACTCAGTCATAATTTACTTATTTATTTTATCTCAGTCTTTATTGTTCATTATTGATGCATCATATCATTGTTGTTTGGGCTGATTTCATGATTATTGAGAGCCCGAGAGACTGGAGAGATTTATAACTGAGTGAGGCCGAGGGCCTGATTGTGAGATATTGATACTATAGCACGTGAGTTGTAAGTGCAGCACGTGAGTTGGCCGTGCGGATTCAGATATTGATACTATAGCACGTGAGGTGTCCGTGCAGCACGTGAGTTGGCCGTGCGGATCTAGATATTGATACTATGGCACGTGAGTCGGCCATGCAGATTAGAGCGCTTGGGTTGTAGGAGCCCCTCCGGAGTTTGTACACCCCCAGTGAGTGCGGGTACCCATTGAATGTGAGTGCTGAGGGCTGAGAGCCGAGTGGTTGAGCTGTTGTGACGAGTTGAGTATCTGTTGCCCTGAGAGGTTGTACTTGTTTTTTATTTGTTGTTGCACTTAGTTGCTATCTGTCATTGATGTGAAATTCTCTGAAAGATTTTATATCCGAATTACATGAACTTAAACTGTATAAAACTGATTTGACTTACACTTCTGGAATTGAAAGCATGCCTACTCTCTGCTGGAATTACTGAAAATGAACTCTAACTATGTAACTCGTCATTATCTTCAGTTCCTTATTTATTATCAATACTTGCTGAGTTGGTTGTACTCATACTACACCCTGCACTTCGTGTGCAGATCCAAGTATTTCCGGGCATAGCGGGTGTTGATTCTCTTGCACGGTTAATTTTTCGAAGATTCAGAGGTAGCTGCCGTATTTCGCAGACCTTCTCTCTCTTTCCCTATCTCCTTGTTTAATGTATTTGGTCTTAGACTGTTATAGACCGTATTTTTCAGACTTGTATTTGTACTAGATGCTCATGTACTCAGTGACACCGGATTTTGGAGTGTTTATATTTGTATTTGTTAGGTTTTCTTCCGCTGAATTTAATAATTATATTTTCAAATTTAAAAGATAGGATGGCTTATTGAGATTGTCGGCTTGCCTAGTATTGAGATAGGCGCCATCACGACATGTGAGATTTTGGGTCATGACAATGTTGTAATATTTGAGCACTTGAGGTGCATTTTATGAGATGTGATATTGGCACGTTATATTGTTGGGAAGTTTTGTACGGGTGTTTGCACGAGGTTTCTATTGTGCTATTATTACTATTGATTTTTGTACATACGGCGTGACAAGGCAGGCTCTCTCTCTCTCTCTCTCTCTCTCTCTCTCTCTCTCTCTCTCTCTCTCTATATATATATATATATATATATATATATATATATATATATATATATATATATATATATATATGTGTGTGGGGGAGGGGAGGGGTTGCGCATGTGGCGAGACAATGTGAGAATATTATTATGCGCGTGCGGCGAGACAAGGCGGGCATTTATATTATTATTGCGCACGTGACGAGACAAGGTGGGCTATGTCAGGAATTGAATTTTAATGACTTGTGATAGCCTGGGGGCATTGTTGTTGTTGCATATTTACTTTGGGACTACGAGGCGGTACCTCGGGAGATCCCCTTGTCTTGCATATTTATTTTTGGGACTACGAGGCGGTACCTCGGAAGATCCCCTGTGGAGCATTTACTTTTGGGACTACGAGACGGTATCTCACGAGTGCCCTTTTGTTGACATCTCTCTATGGTTGCACTTGTCTTTGGTTATTTTTTATTTCCGTGATAGGTCAATCCTTGTGATCTGCCGTGATGTATTATTTGATTTTACTATGTGTTTGTATTCTTTGTTGTATTGTGTTGGCTTGTGCTTTTTAGTACGAGACTGAAGATTTATATTCCTGATTTTTACCGGTTTTTGATGACTGAGTTGTTTTAACTAAAAGAAGTTACTATTATATTTTAAATTAATAAGTTTTACATCCGAAGCAATAGATTGTCTTTTTTTTTTTTTTAAATTGAAATGTCATTTGTCTTTACTCAAACTATTTCTAAATTAAGCTCATTTCTTTGTTGAATTCTTACTTGGTTTAAAAATTGTAACCTTACTTTATTGAAAATAAATTAATCGTGCGGATCTTATGTATTGAAATATTTGGCACGAGAGTTGTTTGTGCGGTTGTGATTAGAGATATGGTCACGAGGTGCCGTGAGAATATAAAAGGGGATCGAGAACCGTATTTTATGATTATGCTATGAGATATTTATTTGGAGTAATAGTTATGGTGTTCTTGCTGCCTTACTATTTATATCACTAGTGGATTATTGTTGCTATCACTGCTATTTGTTTTCGATTATTTAGTATGGCACATGTTATTTGACTAGTGAGTGTCTGACTGTATCTCGTCACTACTCCGCTGAGGTTAGTCTTGATACTTACTGTGTATCGATTGTGGTGTACTTATACTACACTTCTGCATATTTTTATGCAGAGCCAGGTAATGTGGAGTCAGTTGACCGATCGCTAGCAGTACAAATCTTGCTGTGGAGACTCAAGGTAAACTTGTTGCTGCGTTCGCAGGCTTCGGAGTCACCTTCTGATATTGTATTTGCACTTTTTATCTCTATTTCAAAACAGTTATATTTATAGGCTTTCTAGTAACTCAGTAGAGCTTATGACTTGTACTACCGGTTTTGGGATTGTAAGTATTGTATGGAGATTCACATTTTGTATTTGTAATTTGTTATTTAATATCGTTATTATTTCAGTAAATGTTAGGCTTACCTAGTCCCTAAGACTATGTGCCATCACGATACCTAACGGAGGAAAAATTTGGTCGTGACATATTATGACTTTAAAATCATTTAAATCATGATTAACAACTCTCATATTAATCACGTCACCTTGGGACGCACAGGGTGTAACAGTACCTTTCTATTTAGACATGATTTTTCTATTGCTAATTTATATTTTGAATTTGAATTATCATTTATTTAATCTGAAAATAAACAATCCAACCGAATTTTTCATATCTAATTCGAACAGTAACGCCACCTCTAGGCGCTATAGACTTATATCATACTGTATTATAAGTGTGAACAACCTAAGTCAAAGTTAATTTATAAATTTACCCATTTAATACTAAGTGTCAGTTTTGCCCATCATTTTTACCCTTTAAAAGTACATTGTCTCTTGGTTATTGATGTATAAAAAATGTAACAACACTAGATTAGAATATACAATGTATCTAATATACTTTTAAACTTGTGATTCTTTTAGTATTCCTAGTTAATTAATTATGTTGCTTATTATATTCTGAACTAATTAATTCATAAAACGTCTGTGTTGAGACTTGAAAAATATATTCCAAATGGATTACTAAGGGTCGCAGAGCTCTCTCGCTGCATATATAAGAGCTGGCAGCCGGGCAGGAAACGCGCACAACAATATAGGAGTTGTGTTTTACCTTGAGTTACCGAACACTTTGATTTCATATCCTATCTACTGTTAAATTTCAAACGTTAATATTACGTCATGACGAACTATAGCACTTTATTAGGCATCTATAGAAGGAGGCTTGGGTTGCATTGAATATTGTTTGCTTGTTTGGTTGATATAAAGCTGTCACGCCCCAAACTCGGGGAGCGCGACCGGCGCTCAACCGAGTGAAACCGGCCGAGCAAGCCTGTTAGATTTTTTTCTATCCAAACTCATCCATTAATAAAGAGGAGATGTACTCCATTAATTAAACATTGAAAAAATTTCATTAGCAACTCCCATTTTATTTCCATTAGCAACTTCATTCATAATTTCCAAAATATTACGAGTTTATAGGATTAATGAAAAATATGATTTTCAAATACCAACATTTCTAATTCAATTTCCCACATTAAATACCACCCATAATTTGTCTACGGAGCCTTTAAGTACAACAGTAGAGAAATATGAGAAAGCCGGCAACAAGGCCCCGGCTATACCTCAACCATAAAGTACATGAGAAACAAAAGATACATGACCTCGAAATGAAGTGGGGCTCACCAAGTCAGCTGAAGAGAGTGTACCGCTATCACTGGTCAATGCCGCCTGCTGTAGAACTACCTGCATCCATTAAAGATGCAGCGCCCCCGGCAAAAGGGATGTTAGTACCGTCGAATAGCACTAGTATGTAAAGCTCAAAGTCCTCTTTCAAAATAGAATGCCCATATAAGAAAAGACAACACATAGAAACAACAAGTCATAATCAACATATCCAAATGTTCAGTTAAAACATAATAATTTTCAAAATACGAACGTCATATACAATTTTTTTTTGTTGGGAGATCATTAGCACCGATATACCACTGTTCACAATATCACTGTTCACAATACCAATGTTCACAATACCAATATTCACAATAATAGTGTTCACAATATCGATGTTAATAATACTAATGTTAACAGTACCAATGTTCACAATACCAATACCACCGTACTTTTAGCACGGAGTCCGATCACGACCCGATCGGCTAGGCCATCTCATTAGAGACATCAACCACAATCACTATCAATACCAATACCACCGTAATTTTAGTACAAAATCCGATCACGACCCGACCGACTAGGCTATCTCATTAGAGATATCAACCACAATTACTATCAATACCAATACCACCGTAATTTTAGCACGGAGTCCGATCACGACCCGACCGGCTAGGCTGTCTTATTTGATGACATCAACTAAAATCACAATTTCAATTGCAATTTTCATCACAATCACCACCATGTGTGCGGCATGGTGTCCGATCACGACCCGGCCGGCTAGGCTGTCTTATTCGAGACATCAACCCTTTTATATCAATCAATCTTATCCTAATTAAGAGGAATAATTGTATCACATCAATCTCATCCCAAATAAGGGGAATAATTCACAAAAATAACAGATGCAAATGTATTTACCTCATCATCTTCCACATTGTATAAATCTCCACTAGTATTTTCAATCAATAACAACAACAATATTTTCTTGGCTCTTTTGGCCATTCACAAGATTCTTTATTCAATGCACGGTGGTCATATTTGTTATTCCACACTTTCATTTCTTCCCTCTCATGTATCATCATCATAAATATCAACATACATATAATATTCCGGAAATCACAACTTCAAGTTCATTAGAAATGAACAATTTAAGCACAATAGATTTCTTTCCGAGAAATGGAGTAAAATAATTGGCAATTGATGCGCAAGTTAAAATCATCAACAAATAACACATCATTTATTCTTGACATATTTTCCCCCCCAAAAGGGCAATACATAATTTCCACTCACGAATATGTAAGAACGCAAAACACATTGAAAATACTCACAAATCATAGCGTCTGTTAAAATAGCCACATATAGGCATGACTTGAGTTTATAAGCTTTTAGGCAATTCTATTTTCGAAGTCAATTCGGAATAGTTGAATCAAGGCTCATTTCATAACCTTTCTCACATCATTTCATTTCATTGGCACCATTGGCCACAAGTATAACTTTCACTCTTGGCACGTTGGCCACACTTTATATCCCCAATTCACTTATTTCACTTTCAACCATCTTTATAGGTTATCAACAGTAAGACATTTCCAATCAATACTTTAGGTACACACATGAACAATTAAGAGTCTTAAGAATATTGAGATTTTCTCACACAATTTGGCATACTAGCTTTCATTGAAACACGATTCAAAGCCATAACATTTTAATACGCAACCCATACTTTGAAACTTATGGAAATATTATGGAATTCAATTCCAAGAGAGAAAGTTTAGCCAACATACCTCACTTTGAGCTTTCCTTAAATTACTACAACGTTCCGGAAATTCTAGCAATCCCAATATATTTTGAGGCATAACAAAATTGAACACAAATTAGGAAGATATTCATGATTTCAGCTCATTTGAGCATTTTATCAAACATCTAGTAGGCATGAATCTATACATCTCTTAACCATAGAATTAGTTCATCCAAATACTACCATTTACCAATAATTTATCCCACCATCATTCTTTAATAATTCTTAACTTCCAACATCACATACATGACCATCCATCCACACCCAACCAATAAAATTCCATCAAATAATCACTTTTCCATCTCTACAATGGTTATGTATTTAAATTGGGAACTTATGGCTTCCAATCACCATACCCTAAGTTATAATACATATTCCATATATAAATAATCCCCATATATTAGTTAGAGATGGTAGACATACCTCTTGTAGTGAGACTCATGAAAATCCTAACTTGTAGTGTTCTTGACCAATTTGGGGATTTAAATAGAAATCTATGGATCTTCAAGATTAATCCTTGTTAATATAAATGTTTAGGAGTAGTAATCAACTCAAAATTACTCCAAAAACATTATCTTGGTTCATGGGAGGGAGGTGTTGGGCGGATTCCCCTTGATATACTCAAAGAAATGACTTATCTCTCTCCCTACCCGTCCTTGGGGGTATTTAATGGGTTCCTACGTGCGCGGCCGCGCACCTGAGGCAGAAACTCTCAAATATGCGCGGCCGCGCATCTGGGCGCGCATATGACACAGGTCCAGCAAATTGGCCATAACTTTCTGTATACATATCCAAATGACTAACGGTTTGATGTCTTGGAAACTAGATTCAAAGGGATTTAATTTGATAGGTAGATTACCACCTAAGTCATTATATTGAGGGAGTTCTATTCATTTGAAGTCGGGTCTTGTGCCAATTGAAACATCATTTTCACTTAATGTATCCAACTTGTTCCACACGAGTTCTTGCCATTCACAAAACTCCTTAGTATGTTCCAATACACTTTAAATATACATTATCAATTCAACATGATATGGCTCTATCCCATAGGTCTCCTTTAATACACAAATATGTTATTTCCAAATAACGTTGGCGCACTTTAAAAACTTAAATCATTAGGATTTTTTTTTTTACGGGGCTTTACAAAAGCTAAGAAAAACGACAACCGAAAACAAATCATAAGTGAAACTTTATGTAAGTGAGGGGTTCTAACCTTTTCCATTTCTTGTTTGTAAAGTAACAATCAATCGGAAGTTGTTTCCTGAAGAAAAACATGTGTTCTACTTATTTATGCTGTCATTGCCATTTGTATTAGTTTTTTCCTTAAAATTTTCTTGTAATTTTAAAGTGTTCATAATTATGATCTTATTACATTTTTATTTTCATTCTTATACTAACTTTTTAAATAAACACAAAGTTGAAGCATACAAGTTTTGACTTGACATGCTTGATCTCAATCATTTGAAGTCGTTTCTCATTATTATTTATGATGTTTTTTGGGGATGCCTAATGTGAAATCTATTGTAGGAATATAACTAAACACACAAATAAAATAATTTTTTCGTGACTTTTGAATAATTGTTGGATAAAAGGAATAAACTTCTAATCGGCATTATAAACTCTAAAGGTTGAGATAGTATGTATTGTGTACATTGCAATAACGTACCCGTAGATAAGTAACACAGAGGATTTCAATAAGTGTGTCCAAACAGTTATTGCATGCATATTCAAATAGCAATACAAGTACTGCGTTTGAGTTATTTTCGTTTACAGAGCACAAAACTCTTGTCCCAGCTCGTGCATGGTCTTTTAAGTTTCTTTTGCTTCTCGCTTCTTGCTTCTTACTTATCGTGTAATTAGTTTTAATATTGTATTCTTCCTCTAAAATAGCTACACAACTATGAGGGGCGGATCCAGTATAGTGTTATCGGATTAAACTGAACCTAGTACTTTTATCGTAGAGTATAAATTTATATGTAAAATTTTACTAAATTTATAAAAATAGTAGATATGAACCCGTAACTTTAAATATATAATTGATTTTATGTCAAGAACCTTAAAGATTGAACTCATAGAATTTAAATCCTGGATCCGCCTCTTCCAACCATGTAGATCATAATTAATGAAATTTTTCAATGGAACTCCAATAAATTAAAGTAGATATTAAAAAAATGGGATGGCATTTTATGCATTTCAATTCAAATAATTTAAACACTCTTACATAAGGAAGGCCAAATGGGATGGTGCCACATGGTCTGGTGCATTGTAGCTTTCTAGGGACGGCTTGCAGAACCAGCTGTAACCGAGAAACTTGTAGCATTAATTAATTATTAATTAATGAGCAAAAATGCAAAGGTGTGAACATCATATGACGTAAATGCATTGGGGGAGCTATAAGATGAATAGTCACGTGTTTTTGCTACGTGTCACTACAGGACTCTTTCTCCTGCTGCCATGGACAACGTGGTTTAATGACCGGCAACTTTCACTCTAATTAACAGGTATCTCTTCACAATTCTTTTTTTCCTTTCCTATTTTGTGCTCTTCCTATTTCCAAAAATGAGCAATAGATCGATCAAATTAATAACGATAATCTTTATTCTTTTTTCTCGTTTGTTTTTCTTTACAAAACCTATTCTAAACAAAATGTAGTTTTGACTTGCACTAAAAAATCATAGACGTGTTAGTTGATAGTCATATTTATTCAATATAATATAGAAGAGCTGCTTGGAATTCAAAGAGCAATTTGGTCATTTTATTTAAAATGAAGTAATATGATTGGTCAATTTTTTTTTTTTACCGTAGCTCATGTATAAATTTCTGAGCTCTTTAACTTAATTACCTTTTGCTTATGTCATTGTTCATCATCACATACTTTTCCACCCAGTAGCTCTCAGCCCACACATTTATGTGCATCGTTACTCAATTGAATTTGTTAGTTGACACGTATCAATTTGCAGGCTTTTTGAATGTTACTTCTACCATGTATCATGTATGTCCCACTTGATTTAGTCACTTCAATTACTAAGAAGACAGCTTTACCTAATAATGTGAATGAACCAAAAATGTAAACATTGTTATAAAATAAAGATAATAAAATAAAGATAAGTATAGAGAGAAATTAATATATTATTTAAACTTTAAATTTATATACATAATGAACTGAAAACTCTTTTATTTATAAAAGAAAGGAAGTTGTTGTGTAAATTGCTACTGCAAGCTATTGTGTAAGCTGTTACTGTAAGCTGTTAAGTAAGCTGCTTATAAGCTCTGCTATTGTACCAGATATAGATAATCTTCTACCGGTGGTAATATTTATCCATAACGGAGTACCGAAAGGATAAGCTTATTATACCAGATATAGATAATTTTATACCGGGGGTAATATTTATCCATAACGGAGTACCGAAAGAATAAGCTTATTGAGGAAGCTTATTTCCAATAAAGTACTAAATAGATAAACATATTTACGGCGGAGTCCCATATGGATAAACTCCTTCAGGAAGCTTCTTTCTAACGAAGTACTAAATGAACATCCATAATATAATATATTCATAACACTCCCCCTTAGATGTTCATTAAAAGATAATGTGCCTCATTAAAACCTTACAAGGAAAAAACCCATGAGAAAAAAATTCTAGTGAAGAAAAAAGAGTACACATATGTAGTAATACGCATAACTAGTTGTTTCATTAAAAACCTTATAAGAAAAAACCTTAATAAATGAAAAAGAGTATAGCGCGTATTTTACTCCACCTAATAAAAATCTTGTTTCAAATATTTAAGTCTCCGCATTTCAATCTTGTATACCATCTTCTCAAAAGTTGAAGTTGGCAAAGATTTAGTGAATAAATCTGTCGGATTGTCACTTGAACGGATTTATTGCACATCAATGTCATATTTTTCTGAAGATCATGTGTGTAAAATAATTTTGGTGAAATGTGCTTCGTTCTATCTCATTTTATAAATCCTCCCTTTAATTGGGCTATGCATATAGCATTGTCTTCGTATAAAATTATAGATCTTTTATCACATTCCAAACCACATTTTTCTTGAATAAAATGAATCACTGATCTCAACCATATGCATTCCCTACTTGCTTCATGAATAGCTATTATCTCAGCATGATTTGAAGAATTAGCAACAATAGATTGCTTTTTGGAGCGCCATGATATGATAGTACCTCCACATGTAAACACGTACCCGGTTTGAGATCGAACTTTATGTGGATCAGATAAATAACTTGCATCTGCATAACCAACAAGATCTGCACTACCTCTGTTAGAATAAAATAAACCCATATCAAGTGTTCCCTTTAAATATCGTAATATATGCTTAATCTCGTTCCAATGTCTCAGTGTAGGAGAAGAGCTATACCGTGCTAGTAAATTAACAGAAAATGCTATGTCAGGTCTTGTAGCATTAGCAAGATACATAAGTGCACCAATTGCACTAAGATAAGGGATTTCGGAACCAAGGAGTTCCTGATCCTCTTCTGGAAGTCGGAACAAATTCTTATTCACTTCAAGTGATCGAACAACCATTGGTGTACTCAATGGGTGCGCTTTGTCCATGTAAAAGCGTTTTAAGACCCTTTATGTATAGGCAGATTGATGGATACAGATCTCGTCTGCTAAATGTTCAATTTGCAAACCAAGACAAAGTTTTGTCTTTCCAAGATCTGTCATCTCAAATTTTTTCTTAAGATATACAATTGCCTTTTTGAGCTCTTCTGGAGTTCCAACAAGATTTATGTTATTAACATAAATAACAAGTATAACAAATCCTGATGTCATTTTCTTTATAAAAATACATGGACAAATAATATCATTTATGTAACCCTCTTTCAGCAAATATTCACTAAGGCGATTATACCACATATGCCCAGATTGCTTTAAACCGTACAAAGATCTTTGCAATCTAATTGAATACATTTTTCGAGATTTTGAATTTGCTTCAGGCATTTTACATCCTTCAGGAATTTTCATATAAATTTCATTATCAAGTGAACCGTACAGATAAGTTGTAACTACATCCATTAGATGTATTTCAAGTTTTTCATGTAGTGCTAAACTGATGAGATATCGAAATGTTATGGCATCCATAACAGGTGAATATGACCTCCTCGGGCCCATGTCTCGGAATCGGGTAAAAGTCACAAAATATGAACACTCATTCACTCACGAGTCCAACCATATAAGAATTACTCGAATCCGGCGTCGTCTTTCAAAACTCGAAATTTTAGTTGAAGAACTTCTTCCCATTTTCCCCAATTTTTCAACCCCAAAACATAAATTAAAGAATTAATTAATGATAGATTAGTGGGATATAACCAAAATGGAGTGTAGGATCATTATCCAATCGATATCTCTAAAAATCCCTCAAAATCTCGTCCAATTCCGAGCTCCCAAACTCAAGTTTTGATAAAAATGGCCAAACCCTCGTTTTGAAATGATATAAGTCTACCCAGTTATTCCTTAATCGAAATTGCGGAAATAGCCTCGCGATCGCGAAGAACAACTTTGCTGCCCCAGGATTTAACCCTACGCGAACGCGCAAAACACCAAGCGAACGCGATGTGCTGGCTCTGAGACTTACGCGATCGCGAACGTCCTCACGCGTTCGCGATGAGCAAAGCGCGTGGCCCAGCTTTACTCTCATTAACTCTACGTGAACGCGACCTTGGCCACGCGTTCGCGAAGCACCACTTCACACCACTACGCGTTCGCATCCTTATGCCCGCGAATCACGAAGAACAAAACTTCCTCTGCCCAGCTGAGCCTATGCGATCGCGGCCCCTCTCTCGCGATCGCGTATAAGGAAACCAGATGCACCAGATCATAGAACTTTAGCCATTTCTCTAAGTCCAAAACGCATCCGATAATGATCCGAAGCACACCTGAGGCCCCCGGAACCTCAACCAAAGATACCAACAAGTCTTAAAACACCATATGAACTTAGTCTAGCCCTCAAATCATATCAAACAATGCTAAAAATATAAATCACCCTCCGATTCAAACTTAATGAACTTGAAACTTCCAATTTCTACAACCGATGCCGAAACCTATCAAACCACGTCCGATTGACCCCAAATTTTGCACACAAATCATATTCAACCCTACGAACCTACTTCATCTTTCGAAATCGTAATTCGATCCCGATATCAAAAAGTCCACTTTCGGTCAAAATCTTCAAAATTTCGACTTTCGCCATTTCAAGCCTAAATCAGCTACAGACCTCAAATTCACAATTTGGACACACTCCTAAGTCCAAAATCACCCAACAGAGCTAACGGAACCGAAGAACCTCCATTCCGGAGTAGTATTCATATAGTTACGACTACGGTAAAAAATCCTAAGGCTTAAGCTTCCGTTTAAGGGACTAAGTGTCCCAAAACACTCCGAAACCAAAAATAAAACCTCCCGGCAAGTCACATAAGCAGAAAAAGATACGGGGGAAGCAGTTAATAGGGTTATCAGTCCTTGATCTACCAAACAGCATCCTGGGGCATCTACATAAGACTTTTGCTAGGTTCTTTTGGAGCACAAAGGAAGAAGGGAGAAGCAGACACTAGGCTTCATGGAAAAATCTTTGCCTTTCTAAAGAGGAAGGGGGGATAGGTTTTAGGTCCTTAAATGATGTCTCAAGGGCACTGTTTGCTAAACTATGGTGGAGGTTTAGGACCACAAAATCTTTGTGGTCTAATTTCATGTAGAATAAGTATTGCAAGAAAGAGCCACCAACTGTGGTGCGTTTTAGGGGAGGGTCTCATGTTTGGAGACAAATACTGAATGCTAGGGAAGAAGTAGAACATGAGATCGTATGGGAATTGAAGAGTGGAACAACTAATATTTGGCATAAAAATTGGACTGGATTGGGTGCACTTTATCATGTATTGCCTGAAGACTTTCCAATCAATGAAGGTCTTCAGGAGGTGGCAGAACTGCGGCAAGGGGAAACATGGGATGATCAGCTGCTAGATCAAACTTTTAATGAGGAAATTGCAGAACATATAAGGCTAAATGTGCACTATGAAGGCAGTGAGGGATATTGGGATAAGCCATACTGGATGCCAACTCCTTCAGGCAAGTTCAGTGTTAGCAGTGCTTGGCAAATACTAAGGCATAGGGCAGATCCTAATCAGGAATTCAAGTTAATGTGGATTAAAGGTTTGCCATTCAAGATATCCTTCTACTTCTGGAGATTGTGGAGGCATAAAATAGCCACCGATGACATATGGAGGAGGCAAGGGCAAATGGTGATGTCTAGGTGTTGGTGTTATCAGCAGCCCCAAGAGGAATCCATTGAGCATATATTTGTCACAAGTCCTACTGCCTCTAAGGTATGGAACTTGTTCATGGGGGCTGCTGGAATTTCTATGCAATTGATTCAATTGAAGCAGATTATAAGGCATTGGTGGTATGCTTAGTGTTGTCCGAAATTAAAGCCACTATTTCAAGCAGTACCATCTATCATCACTTGGGAGATGTGGAAGAGAAGAAATGTAGGTAAACATGGTGGTTCAATGTCCACAAATAGGGTGATTCATGAGATAAATAGGACATTGCATCAACTGGAAAGGGTGAGGTATGCTTGGATCTCTAATATTCCATTGTTATGGCCAGACATGATTCAATACTTTGAAGGATATAAACCTATATTGATCACTACAAGAGTAACATGGCAGCTTCCTTGTCATGGTTGGTACAAATGTAATACTGATGGAGCTTCAAAGGGCAATCTTGGACCTAGCTCCCTAGGCTTTTGTGTGAGGGATGATGAAGGTGATGTGGTGTATGCTAGGGCAGTAGACCTGGGAGTTACAACTAATGTGGTGGCTGAAGCTAAGGCTATTCTTCAAGGGTTGGAATATTGTGTGGAGCATGATTTTCACCCTCTCATACTGGAGACTGATTCATTGGTAATGAAGAAGGCGATAGAAGGGGAAAGGGATCCTCCTTGGGTAATTGCACAGGATGTGAAGAAAATTATAGAGATGAAGGACAACTTCAATGTGATCTTTCAACATGTGTTCAGAGAAGGCAACTCAGTGGCGGATTTTATAGCTAACATTGTGTTCTCTTTTGCAGGTACATCTGAGTTTCATTCATTCTCTGAACTGCCTAGTGCAGGGAGGAGGTTGATCAATCTAGACAAATCTCAATCACCTAACCTTAGGATTAGGATAGCAAAGAGAAGAACCCCAGACTGATGGCTTCACAATATTGGACTCTGAAACTGATATGTCCAAATGCTAAGGAAGATGATGAACCCATCATATGGTATTTTTGGAGATTGTTGAATCATTTCTCAGTGGTATTAGCATGCTTTCAAGCTCAATCTGAGGATGGTTTAGCAATGTTTTGAATGATGTCTACATTAAAGGTTCTAGTAGGGAAGGATCTGAGCTTACAAGATCACAACAAGGCACAGGCTGGCCTTTGCCTTGCAAAGTCTTCTTAAAGCCATATCATTCCTGGCTTTTGCCTTGTAAAGCCAGCCTAAAGCCAGCTCATGCCTGGCTTTTGCCTTGTAAAGCCTGGCTAAAGCCAGCTCACGCCTGGCTTTTGCCTTGTAAAGCCTGGCTAAAGCCAGCTCACGCCTGGCCTTTGCCTTGTAAAGCCTGCCTAAAGCCAGCTCACACCTGACCTTTGGCCTGCAAAGCCTGCCTAAAGCTAGCTCATGCCTGGCTTTTGCCTTGCAAAGCCTGCCTAAAGCCAGCGCATGCCTGGCCTTTGCCTTGTAAAGCCAGCTCAAGCCTGGCTTTTGCCTTGCAAAGCCTGCCTAAAGCCAGGCTCCTCTTCTACACATTAATCTTGATGAGTGAGCACATGATTAATACTTGAACAAAATCAATCCACTGCATATGGAGATCATATAGTAGCGACACTTGGAGGACGATGCGGACTTCAACTCTGCGGTGGAGATGTTTGGAATTCATTTTAGACTATGGACAATATATCCTGGCGCCTGGTGAGGGCTTGATAGGTGCTGCTTGGTATTTGCCAATGACAATTGGATTCACATACACTAATAGGAGAAGGAAGCATTCAACTTATCATGTTGTAATAGTTAGTTAATTAGATTTTAGCTTTTCTATCTTTTTTAATAGCTAGTGGCTTCATGCAACTTCTATTTTGGTTTTTGGTTTGGACATCTTGTAAGCATTGGACCCATTTTTGGGATTTTATTTATATATTAGCCCTTAGGCAAAAATAAAAATAAAAATAGGGGATCGAGGCTATTAATCTCAAAACGACCTGCGGGGTCGTTACAATAATGAACTGAAAACTTCTCTATTTATATAAGAAAGGAAGTTGTTGTATAAGCTGCTACTGCAAGCTGTTGTGTAAGCTGCTACTGCAATCTGCTGTGTAAGCTGCTACTGCAAGCTGCTTTGTAAGATCCTTGTAAGTTGCTATTGTACCAGATATAGATAATCTTTTACCGATGGTAATATTTATTCATAACGGAGTATCGAAAGGATAAGCTCATTGTACTAGATATAGATAATCTTTTACCGGGGGTAATATTTATCCATAACGGAGTACCGAAAGGATAAGCTTCTTCAGGAAGCTTATTTCCAATAAAGTACTAAATAGATAAACATATTTACGGCGGAGTCCCATATGGATAAGCTTCTTCAGGAAGCTTCTTTCTAACGAAATACTAAATGAACATCCATAATATAATATATTCATAACAAACATGCGTTAATTATAATAAATCTAATATAGAACAAAAATATAATAGAAAATTTCTTTGATATAGAAAAACATGTCAGGTCCAAATACGCATAAAATAGTGATCATTTACGAAGACAAGTAAAACAAAAACTCTTTTAAAACATGTTTTTCTTCTCTAAATATCTCATATTTTTAGTGTTTAAGCCTTGGGATTTATGGTCAGTATTTACGAGGATTAAAACTTTTAAAAAGGTAAAACGAAAACTTCTTTTTAGAGAATGTTTTAATGTAGTTTCAACTTTGATTTAGCTCAGCTCTTTGGCTATAGAGCTTGCTTTTCAAATTTACTGAAGTCGTTCTTAAGACATATGTTGGGCTCTATTCTAAGCATTCTCAATTAATTGTTTACGCCATAATTCCTTCTCTTCTCAATATCTGAGATCGTTTATTGTTAAAATTGATTTGGAGTAGGATAAAGGGAATTTTTTTTAGTTACTTTTATTGCTAATTTTCAAGAGTTTACCCTCCATCCTACACAGGAGGATCATAACGTTTTCACTTATCTTTTGTGTGCCTAAATCTCCAACTTATTGATTAGTGGTGGTGGTGCTCGACTACTAGAGAAAATCCCATTCATTAGTGACATTTGTTCCGTTCAATTTGAATGCCAAACCCAAGTTGTTTGGTTCGAGGGATAAGAACTCTTGATCTCAATATATAATGTTAAATTACTTGTACAACATTGATTTTGAATATAAAATCCTGCATCATTTTTTTAAATCACTATCTAATTGTATCCATTTTGGCTGCTATATTACAATGTTGTTATATAAAAAATATATTATAACATAAAATAAAAAAGTTGATTCTCAAGAAAATTTGACAATTATAATAAAGTATTGTTATAGAGGATAGTTGTTTTAGAAGCGTCTGACTGTATTACAATACTTCAATAATGAATGTACATAAATATTCATTAAACAAAAAGTTTGTTAATATGGCATAAATTATTTTCATGTAAAATGTATTTTTCTATTAAAATGTTATAATGATAGAGTGTGCACGAGAAGTGAGATAGTCTCCACCAATGATAATGAGTATCAAAGAGAAATGATGCAAATTTCTGTTGCTATTCCCTCCAAAAATATATCTTATACGCGATTTTTTATAACTATCTTTGCTCAAAATTTAAATATAATAACTTTATCTAAAAATAATATTTGTGATGATTTTTTCATTTCTTTTTTGTTATATTCAAATATTTAAATTATACACAGCTAAAAAATTGCACTACCACCAAAATTGTTAATATAAATGTGGTCCATCTGGTATATTGTGTAAAATTTTAAAATAACAACCAATAATGAAATGGCCAAACTTTAATTGTAACGTAGTGATAATGGTCCCTCCTTTCAATTTGGATCCTTTTGGTTATCTCAATATCAAGATTTGTGAACTCGTCTTTCATATGAGGGTTAAATATTATTTAATTAATTATAATAATAAAAAATGAATTCCAAGTTCTATATTTCGTCGGTATAAAATATTTATCAAATTACTTTATTTAAAATATAATTGCATATAATTTTATTTAATAAAAATCTATTTATAATCTAAAATAAATAATAATAATAATAATAATAATACTATAAATTATATTAATAGTGAATCAAAGTATACAACTTTTTCTTTAAAAAAAAATAAAAGGTTGCACGGGACGATTAATTACCGGTAATAACCGGTAAAGTTGGAGCCAAAAACAGACAAGGTAACCTCGAAAAATGAACGGCAGTGATGTTATCTTATAAAAAGCAAAGGTATGACTTCATTTAAACCTCTTGTGTACTATTTCCCTCACATTTTCCTTTCACAATAAACAAACCTCCCCCCTCAAAGCCGAAAAACCAGAGCTCTCAGCTCTATTTTTCTCTTGCTATTCTCAATCCTTTTTTCAACAAACTGTTAACGATCTTGTCAGATATCTCTGAAATCCTGAAGTTGGAGCTAGTTTTAAGTGAAATAATGGAGAGAGATTTTATGGGTTTGACTCATCACGTGAAGCAAGAAGTCATTGAAGAACATATAGATCCAGGTATCATATTGTCTTTTCGTTTATGTTTCATGTTTTCTCTTCCTCTTATTTCAAGCTTGAATCTTTAGGCCAGTTACACCTTATTAATATTTCTATGATAATATCTCTTTCTGTTTAAATCGTCCCTTTTCCATTTAATTAGTCTATTTAGTTGAAGAACTTTTTTTCCTTGCAAACCAGCTATGGAATCAAGCCAAATAGTATTCGAAACTTATATGAAGCAGTAAAGATTGGATATCTTGATCTATCTCAAGATTTTCGTTTCATTTTTGAAAATTTCCTTCTTCCCCAAACAGAGACGGGATAGTTTCCTATTCGTCAAAACAAATTTTTTATTGATTTAATGTAAGTTTAACAGCTGTATAATTTTATATTAGCAACGTACTGTGGTCCACGTTGAGTGGGAATACTTCAAAGGTAAAATTAAATAATGGCTAATAGTATTTGTTTCGGAGTGGGTTGTGCAACCATAGGATTTGGCTTTTTCATAAGTTTGGATGTTTCGAGGGAGGCTTTGTTTAGACTTTAGTGTAGTCCATGCACCTTTTTTGAATGCATATTGTGCGTTGGATATACATTACTAACGTGCACCTGATAAGCTCTTATATTAGTTTATTTGTGAAGAATAAAATTTAAAATTTAGATGAGTTGTGGTGCCCCACAAGTCACCTTCTTTAATTAATATTAAATTATGGTGGTACATCACCAAGAACAAGATTAAAGTAATGAATAAAGTACTTTTGCTCCCCCCATTAGAATAATGTATTAAAGAAAGCCCAAAGTATGGCTCTATGTATAAACTTTTAATCTACTTTGACCAGATGGTTTTCCATGTTCTTTACTTCATCTTATGTATTTGGAAAATACAATATTGTATATTATTATATTGCACATGAGATGCTTAGTAGTTAGCAGCCTGTATTTTAATTCCAAGAAAGAGAACATGTTCACCCCCTTTTTCAGCTGCACCTATGAAGCACTTTGAATTATTTATTTGATCAGATTTTCTTATTATAAGGGAAAAAATGTCTGGGAAAAAGCATAGAGGTTATGACAATTTATAGTTTGGTGGGTCGGCGTCTCGTCTGTCTTTTCTTAATATATACTTCAAACAATTTACCAGGGTGTTGTTTATTATTAGGTAACTACTCAATTGCATTTCTGTATTGGTAGAGTTAAAAGTTGAAGTAGGTATTTAATTTCTTGTACATCAGAAGCCTGTTTATACACTTAGAAAATATAATGCTGGATGCAACTAATTAAGATGGTATCTTCTTCTCTTGTCTTATGTTGCAGCACCTCTGAGAAGTTCAGCAATGCAGTGGTCATTCTCGAACAACATCTCTACTCATCCTCAATACCTCTCTTTCAAGGCTGCTCAAGAGGATAGGCCGAAAACTGGTTTTGATTCTCTTGCATCAACTGGATTGGTGACTATAACCACAACTGAAGCTGTCGACTCAAGTCATCGACCATACTCTGGTGTAACACAGGTTCGTTATGGATTTTCATAACCTGTATTTTAATCATACCCCCCTAAAATGCCTAAATGAGATTGTCAAATGGTACCAGAGATTTGTATAAATACTTTCGCATTCGCTGTCTTTTCATTAGTTGTTCCTCTAAATGTCAGAAAAACATGATGCTTGAAAAGCAAGGTGGAACACACTACATGTCGACAACTTTCTCTCCTCATCACTATGATGCACACTCCCTGCCTCGATCTCATGGAGTCAGAGTGCTCCCAGTTTCCAACCCAACAAATCAGATTTCTGTATCTATGACTATGCCTGGTCATAAGTCCTTTGTTTCTCCTCTTGGACAGAATCCAGTTGCTAGCCCCATTTCAGCTGTTCCAACTAACAGCGCTGTCGTGGGCACTACTGATTTAAGGTATGTTAGCTAACATTGATATAAGATATCTTAATTGAGAAAACTTTTACTGAAGGGGGATGCTGAATTTATTATGGATCTCTATTGGCAGGGGTGCTCCGAAAACTCCCCCAGGTCCTGCTCAGTTGACCATCTTTTATGCTGGTTCCGTCTGCGTTTACGATAATGTTTCACCAGAGAAGGTGAACCCTCTAGACCTTTAGGTTCTCCCTGATGTTGGTCTCATGAATGTATCTTATGTTGACAATTTCACCAATTATATCTTCTTTTGGATTAGGCTCAAGCTATTATGTTGCTTGCTGGAAATGCATCACCTGTTACGCCAAGTGCAACATCTACTCTATCTCCAGTTCAGGCGCCTATACCCAAGTCCTCTTCTGTTGACTCTTTTGTTGTAAATCAGTGCCACAACACAACACCTACTCTTCCCAGCCCCATTTCTATAACATCTCATTGTGGATCTCAACCTGCCGGAGTGTCTAGTAATACAAATGGAGTAACTATTATCAAATCAATTGGGGTCCTACCATCTCCTTCTAATAAAGCAGAACTTTCCAAATTTTCCAGTTCCATAGGATCTGTTCCTGCCACCTTTGTTCCATCAGGTATATTCTTGTGCTTTTCAAACTGAAAAATCACCAAGATTCTTGGCCAAATTTTGCTTATTCGTACGTTATGTCAGTAAAATGATTGGGCATTTATCATATGCAGCTGTGCCGCAGGCACGCAAGGCATCATTGGCTCGGTTTTTGGAGAAGCGCAAAGAAAGGTAATTTGGGGTTTGTTTTCATCCCAATTTGAGTGAGTTTTTGCTGTTTCATAAAGTGTAAGAGAAAGGGGAGTCCTTTATCTGTTTATCTCAAAGGATTGCTTTTCAGATATTATCCCTTTTTTGGTACTTCCTTTTTGTGAAAAACTCCACTTTTGTGTTAAAAGCTTGTTGTGTTCTTGAATTCAGGGTAATAAGTGCATCACCTTACGACAGCAGCAAGCAATCCCCAGAATGTAGCTCTCTTGGATATGGAAGCAGAAGTTTCGCTAAAAACACTTTAGGCTCTTGTCATCCCCATGTAATCAATTTGGTCAAGGAGACGTGAAAAATGCCAATGGTGGCAAAATAATGTAGACGCAAGATCAAGACTGTAGCGAGAGATTATTTAAGCTATTAAATTTGTGTTCGTCTTGACCTCAATACTTCAGTTCTTTGTTAGATACGATTATTTTAGGTTGTTTTCCTTGTAATTGTGATCAGAGCCTTTTCATCTGAAAACACTACGAGCCTTTTGTAGGTTTCCATTTTTGCCAATGTAAAGAAGCATTCTTTTCAATGTTACCTTGTTCAGGGTATGTTTTATTCTTCTGTTCGCCACTTTGTACATCGGAGCTTTCGCCGGGCGTTTTCTTACTTGGTCTTTTGGGAGTACAGAAAGTGAGTCAAAAGTTTTCTTACTTGTTGTAGTATTCTGAATTGAACAAATAAGAGTCAGAAAAGAACGGTTGTAAGTGATGGAATTGCTGTAAGTGCTCTACCGTTCAGCGTTTTAAAATCTTATACCTTATGCTGTGCAGCATTGAAAGTTTTTATAGATTCAACTTTTTATGTTTTCGGTGGAAGTTGAAAAACAGGGGTGTTTAGACTCGAACTGAGTTAGGAAGTCCAGTCCATTTTCAACAAAAGAACCTCATATCCTAATGGACTCTAGATTAGACAGTGTAAGAAGTTTGAAACCAAAAAAGGAGAAGCAAATGTCAAACACTCCATGGTGGGAGAAAACTCACATTGACCACAGAATGTATAGAATGAAGCTGAAGAATGAGGCTAATGCTCAAAGTCTTCTTCCCGCTCGTAGCAGTTGCAGCGATGTTTCAATTTTCAAAGCTCTAAGGACGAGATCCGATTGCATTTTTGTGCAGGTTAATTACTGTTGTTCCATTAAAAAAAAGGCATTTGGTGCACAAAGCATCACGGGTGCACGCACGGTCCGGAAAGGGCTGCACCCAAAAGCTGTGATGTAGACAGCTTACTCTAATGCAAACATTAGTGGTTGTTTTTAATGACTTGAACCCATTATTTCTTGGTAAAAGTGGATCCAAGATTATGGAAAGATGAGTGCACTACTACGAAGCTATAGGCAGAGGCGGATCCATGATTTTAGAAAGATGAGCGCACTACTATGAAGAGGTAGAAAAGAAAGGAAAAAATAATCATATTGACATAAGATTTGAACTCATAATCTCACTTAGAGAGGTGTACCCAATAACCATTCCATCATATGTACTTTGAGCTTGGGTGTCCGCGTATATATTTAAGCATTTCTAAGAAAATATAACATTACTATACATGATTTAGGGAGGGGACCATGAGTTCACGTGCCCCATGGAACTCCCCTTGATATGCTATCAATACGTCACATAGAGACAATTTTACCGTTGCTCCAAGGCTCCCCTTATATTGTAGTTCCATCAAATTTGTTGTATTTTCATCAGTAGCATAAAAACACAAAAAATTATGAAGCTGAAGCTAGCACTCTAAAGATAAGAAGAAAATAAAAAGTATCCCTTATTTCATACTACCTTGTCGATACATAATCGAGCTAATACAAAAATTTCTTATTTCAAATTCAAAGTGCTATGCTATTATTATCTGGTATTCATATGAAGAATGCATAGTCTTCTTTCTTCTCTCATATAAAATCTCATTGGCTCCAAGAGCAAGGAATGCTATATGTTTGGCATGAAGCGGCTAATTCCATGCATATTATATGGACATCTGGTAATATTGATTCCTTGATTAACCCTGGACCAAAAATGCTCTCCTTTGGCAAAGATAATTAGATAAAGGGCCATTTATGTCTAGGGTTATACATTAAGGGCCAATATTAATCTAACCCTATACTTAACGGGCTATTTTGGTATATCAATCGGAAAACCCTGGGGCTATCCTGCGGACAAAGTTGTGGAAGTTGACATATGTTGGACTACTAAGACAGAGAAAGAGAGTGAACTCGGGGGACCAAGACGATCATGGATAATGAGAAACTTCAAGACCTAAAGCAATTCGTGGAGCTATGCAAAACGAACCCTTCAATTTTACAAAATCCTTCGCTTTCTTTTTTCAAGAACTTTCTCGAAAGGTACTACCGCTATTCTTATTTTCAAAATTCTTGGGCTTTGCTTGAACGAACCAACTGTTAATAAATTGTGTAATGAATTAATTTCAGCTTGGGGGCTCGAGTTCCTACATCCGTTAAATCTGTAAGCCTCCGCTAGCAATTCGCCCTTTTACTCGCTTCAGCAATTCCTTATTTTCACGCCCTTCTTTTTGTGTAAAATACTACTGTATCAGTCTAAAGAAGATACTTTTATTAATCTCTTTTCAACAAATTAGTTTGCGTCAACTTATTTGATATTTCATTCATATAATAAATTCAATTGTTTAACATAACGGTAACCATTCTGAACTTTAATCCCCACTTTACTAGGTTTTAAGACTTTCTTACTCAAATGTTAAATCTCCTTATTTAGTTATAGCTGGAGGTACAGAATTCTTTCTGAGATTTTTTCGTCAAGCAGGCTGAAGCTAGCTTCATGGATTATCCTGGCCCTACTTGGCTGAAGCTATTTGAAAGCACCCATATGTTGATTACCAGTTTCTCGTAAAATAGCCACAGTATAGGAGATCTAGTTAAACAGTGTGGTTCCTGTTTCATGTACGAATTCAGGCAGTCCCAGCTGAGGTTTGGTGTAAACATCACAATTCAATGATGCATGAATGCCATGTTTCATCCATAAAATTGCAAGTTCAGCTACCAGCATCTTTCGGTTTAGATTAATGGCCTCTAGGGACAAGTGAGGTTGCTCTAGTGGTAAAGCACTCTCCTGCCAACAAGGTCGGCAGCTCGAGTCACCATGGGAGCAAAGTGGGAAAAGGGTCACTTTTAGTCCCCGAGCAAAGGGGATTTGGGGGTAGGAGTTACCATATCAAAAAGAGAAGAAAATAGCTCTAGAATCATGGAGAGACATACTCGTTGATGTGCATCAGTACGTATAAATATATGCTTGTGCTTGGATGGCTGGGTGAGTACACCAACTAATTGGGGGATGAGTGAAAAATGGTACAACTTTTGAACAGCATCCTTGCCCACAACTTTAATATATTTGATAAGGAAGACCATTATTGCGGTCCTCTAGCTTGGGCTTGCCCACTAACATAAGCTAAGTTAATACATCTGGTTCTTTGAAGCTCTCTGTTTTAGACCAAAGATTTAGTTCAATGCATGCAAAAAATTTTATGATTGGTTCAACAATGTGGAGTAGAGATTAGTTTTTATTTTGAAGAAGTAAATTAGTAGGATCTATTACACTCTTATGATATTTGGTATAGCCAAGATATTTTGAAAAAGTGGTCATCCTTTTTGCATGGTTTCAAATTAAAGATTTAGAAACCATGATATTCGGTGTGAAATGGGGAAATGTAGTTTATTTTCTCATATTAATGCCGGGCAATGACTTCACAGGAAAAAGGTGGAGATGAACATCCTGATGAATTGGATGAGGACATTATAGAGTCTGATGTTGAGTTGGATAACACTGATACCGTGGAACCTGACAATGATCCTCCACAACAGGTCTGTGATGAAGGGTTAAGGTGGATTCAACTGCAGCATGGTCTTAACTCTTAAGGATTTAATGAGCTCTTTCTTGTCGTATAACTGCAGATGGGAGTTTATTCAGGTGAAGTTACTGAAGAAAATCGAGATGCTGCTCAAACATCAAAAGCTAAAGCTCTTGATGCATTATCTGAAGGCACGTTAATCTTTACCTAAATGAGTAATATAGATCCTTCTTTTACAATCTTAATTTGGGAAAGTTACACCTTACTGGAACTGTATATTCCTGGCAGGCAAGCTTAATGAAGCCATAAATCATTTAACAGAAGCTATTTTGTTGAATCCAAATTCTGCAATATTATACGCAACAAGAGGTTATTTCCTGACATATTTACCATCTTAAAATTTTGGACTCTGTATCATGTCATTCAAGTGGTCTTTTGACAAACACTAATGTCTACACAGGTAGTGTCTTCAATAAGCTGAAAAAACCCAACGCCGCGATCCGTGATGCTGATGCTGCATTAAAGGTTTCTCAGAAGAAATTTCAGAACATGGTTTCATTAACTAGAAATGAAATTTTAGGTTCATTTATATTCCTGTGATTGCATCTTGATTCCTACTGACACTTAAATCATTTCATTTAAAGATCAACTCTGACTCAGCAAAAGCATACAAAGTAAGGGGTATGGCTAGGGCAATGTTGGGCTTATGGAAAGAGGCAGCTAACGACCTTCATGTGGCATCGACGATAGATTTTGATGAGGAGATTGCAGAGATACTTAAAAAGGTCATATCTTCAAACTTCTTTTTGTGCACATTACTTCTCCCCGACATACCCTTAAACTTTAAATCTAACAAGTTCACTGGCTGTAAATATGGCAGGTTGAACCTAATGCTCGTAAAATTGAAGAGCACTGCCGAAAATATGAGCGTCTGAGACAAGAGAAGAAGCAGAGGAAAATTGAGCGTGACAGGCAGTGCCGTCAAGCAGAAGCAAAGGTGTTTTTAGTGTACTAAATGTATTGCGTGATTAGCAAGCCGATTTTTTATTTAATCTTGACATTGTATTGCGCTGCAGGCAGCTTATGAAAAGGATGAAAAGAAAGAACAACAATCTCAACATAAAGCTTCTGTAAGTTTTCTACGGTCTATTTTTGTGTTCCCCCCAGTCACACAATGTGATTTTTGAATTAGATTTTTTCTTTTGATAAGGTGGCTTTTGAAGTAAGAATTATGTTCACTGTTTGTGCTCTTCTGTGGGCTTCAGCCTGTTGCATCTGTTAATACTCCTCAATCTAGTTTGCACCTGAAGCTGATATCCTTTATATATACATCCTTTGATTGGTTGGTGACAGTAACTCATTTTTGAGCTCCATCTGTCCTGCTTAGCCCCCACTCTAAAAGGTAGCCGTGACAATTAAAAAGAGCTAACTTCTTTCTGTGATCATCAACATTTTAGTTTTCTCACTGTCTTGGGCAGCTTTGTTATCTCCTCATAGCTAATCTCAGCTAGCATCCAGTTGGATCCATACTCCTAATTGACCCTTTACCTTATGTCTCTTTTCCTGGGGGTAGGGCGTTGGTGAAGGGGGACTGAAATTGCTGACAAAAATATGACATTAGTTTACCTTGTTACACACCGTTAAAATGAGATGCTATATTTCTCTTGCTGTTTTTTCAAGTGATGTGGTTGAATTTAACTGCATTTTCATCCATGGTGCAAGTCAAGTGGCAAAAAATGACTAGGACCTAGATCTGGATTACTGAGTAGGCCTGGTATTTTCTGATTTTTTACTGTTTCCCTTCTGCAGCCCCTCTATTTACTTTGTTTATAGATTCAATTTCTTCTTCTGATGAGTTACTCTTTCTTCCAAAAAATAAAATGATGCAGGGTCCTGACTCTGGTTCTGATTTAAATGGTGGTAAGATTTCATTATTCGAGTTGACTACTCATTTGATAGTTGATGGTTGCATTTAAGTTTATCTAACGTATTTCTTTTTTGTCTGTTGTGACCGAGTTTTCATTCTTAGCAATCCGTATGTTAAACTAGTGTCCAACATTTATTATTATAATATGACTGGAAATATCGCATCATTTTTTTGTTAATGAATGATTGCTCGTAATTAATATCTCTATCAACCTCTTCCTGTGATTATCCAGGTTTTTCTTTATCTACTTACTATATATTAAACACAGCTTAGAATGAACATCAAGACTGGTATGCACGATCGCCAACCAATGAAAAATACCTATCACCATATTTCAACCTTCTTGATTGAGCTAGTCAGCTTCCATCTGTAATTTGTTAGAACTATCACATTTTACTATGTAAACTGGTAAATGACCACCTTTAGGTAACACGGATATGGAATTATGGATGATGTGTAGATATCATGTAGATATTTGCTCTATATGCACACAATTGCATGTTGAGATAGGTCCCTGGTTCTCTAGGCTTTCTTAGGTACCTTTCGGGAATTGCCCTGATATTAGACCATCTCAAGGAGATTGCTGAAGTGTTAAGAGCATTCCATGTCCAGCCAAGAGGTTGGTAGTTCTCATCATCATGGAGAGAAGTGGGAAATGCTCTTGTGACCGCTGGGAAGCCGGGGAGGGGGTTGGGTTTGTGGGTTATGATAGTTGGTTCAAGGGAGAAGGAAAACTATAAAGAAGGCTGCTGGTAGCAGCTAGATGATGTTTTGTAGAAGCTGTTGAGCATTTGGTTATATATTGAAGCTAAAGAGCATGTAGTTTTTGTAACTTAAATTTCATGTTGTCTGATGCAGTTAAGTCTTCTAGTATCTCTCTGCCTTCCAAAATTTGATATCCTGAACGTTGTTATGTTAATCTCCTCTAGAGAATTTGTTTCCCTCTCGTTTTCATGTGTTATTTGTCATTTGGGTTTCCATTAACAATCACTTGTTAGGTGATGAATAAAAGTGTGTTTCGTGCTGCAAAGTAGTGCAATTTTCATTTGAGAGGTTTAGAATAGCATACATATTTATGCAATCGTTTACTTGTTTGCTATATACAGGAAAAATTATTGGTATCCATTCTGTGAGCGAACTGGAGACAAAGTTAAATGCTGCTTCCAGAGCATCGCGTCTAGCTGTCCTTTACTTCACTGCGACATGGTGTGGGCCTTGTCGTTTCATTTCTCCAGTTTTCACAAGCTTGGCGGAGAAATATCCAAAAGCTGCATTTCTAAAGGCTGATATAGATGAGGCAAGAGATGCGGCTTCAAGATGGAACGTCAGTAGTGTTCCAGCTTTCTTTTTCATAAAATATGGCAAGGAGGTTGACAGAGTAGTAGGTGCTGACAAGAATTTGCTGGAGAAAAAGATCGTTCAATATGCAGGCTAACTTCATATGGATTGAATTTGTGCATTACTTTCTCTGTTTCAGAATAATAGTATGTGATTTGGCTGGTTTGGTGATATAAATGTCTTTGTTTGTTGAAATAAAGGCACAGTTTCTTAAGTTTCTTTCAGTGAAGAACTGTTTTCAAGGTTTCCTAAGTACGTTATTGTCAAAATTTTCATCTGAGGCAACTTGATTCAGGGAGACTTCCCTAGTTTCCTGGTTCGTGAAATTTTCTAAAGCTCTATATTTTTCATGTCTATATGGTTATAGACTTACAGTTATGAATCAAAATCACATACAATCTATTAGCAGTAAGAGCATTATTATGAAGATAGTAGCAAGTTACAAACGGCTAGGTACAAACTTCTAACCAACGTTAAGTGCATCAACGAGAGATCATGAATGCTATCTATAAATGTCAGCAGTTAAAGTTTTGACATTAGAAGACCAACACCAAGTATCCTAATATTCACATTGGCTTATAAGATTGTCAAAATAAGATAAGTATTTAATACATCTGTACATGTAAATATTATCATTACTTTACTGCCAACCATCACTACGCTTTAGTCCGGTTGGGTTATACTCCCCGATCACTTTTGCTTGGCATATATACTAAAAATAGATGTTCACTTTTACTTGTCACTTTACGCATATCAAGAGAAGACAACAAATTTTTTCCTATTTTACCCACAATATTTATTACCATTTCAAATCATTTTCTCAAATTCCAATAAAATATGCATCAATTAATATAGGTAATGTCACGATCCAAACCGATGGGCCGCGATGTGCACCCGATACCTTACTCAACCGAGTACCAACGTAACGTATCTTTCTTATTACATCATCATATATAAACTCAAAACATAGGCCGACGAGGCCGTACAATCTTTCACGTACACGACATATGTCTATAAGCCTCTAAAAGTACATAATTGTCATAAAGGTCGGGACAGAGCCCTGTCATACCAAACCATACACATCTAAATCATACTGACCAAACAAGCAACTCCGGAACAAATGGAGTGCAACAATATCTTCTGCTGAGCTGATCGCCTACTTGGAGGATTCTCGACCTGTCTATCGAGACTTGCGGGCATGAAACGCAGCGTCCCCAGGCAAAAGGGACATCAGTACAAATAATGTACCGAGTATATAAGGAATGAAAATCAATAAATAATAGACATGAGAGAAACATGGAGTAAAAGATTCGACATGTACGCTCTGTGAATCATTTCATTTTTATAACGTCATGCATATGCGTATAAATGTCATACCATGCATAGGTATATGTATTCATAACATCATCAAGCCTCTGAGGGCATCACATCATATCATTTCGGCCACTGTGGGCAAATCATCAACGTATACCAGCTGATCAGCTGGTGGTGCGTATATAACGCCATAACCTTTTTTCATATCCCATATATATATATATAATATACATATATACGCGTATATAACGCCATCTGGTCATGGATCAATGTATATATATAAAACACGAAATGCATAAGAAATACGTTAATAATATTTTCTCGGAATGTCATAAAAATAATATGCCTTAAGAAATATGTTAATAAAATTTTCTCGGAATGTCATAAAAATAATGTCTGTCGGATAAATTTTATCAAATAAGTATTTTTCTGAGACCCATAAACAGAAGATATAATAATAATTCACATGGGGAATCAAGAATATAGACACCCATAATATTTCTATGAATAGAGTCGTTTATGAAAACTGTACGTTTGCTTGTTTCTTTCAGTATTATTTGGGTCATGCCAAAAGAAAGAAGGGATAACCTTAACATGCCAAGACAATCCTCTAATACACGTTAATTGCGATAAAACACAGAACAAGTCGTATGAAAAGCTCGAAGCAATTATGTTGTTATGCAAAGAAAATCTTAACCAAAACCTTTCCTTAAGAACTTAGCAACAACGTTGCTATTTGAAAAGTGAATTAACGCCGATGCTTGAATTGTAAAGTTTCTGTGTAAAGCTTGAATTGTAAAGTTTCTGTGTAACGTTGGTGCTTGAATTGTAAAGAACGTAAAAATGGATCTCTTTCCTTAAATAAGTAAGGTGACTCACGTTCAAAGACTTGCCCACCTCTCTTACTTTTGCCACCTCTTTTAATGACTTAAGAGTCATTTGGTTAAAGAGAGGCTTGGTGCCACGTTGGTCTTTCCCATCATTATTCAAATAATTTATTAATTAATTGGATAATATTTCATTATTCAATAATTAATCAATTACCCGAATAATTAAAAATTGTCTTAATTTACTTAAAATACTACTTACTTTTAACATATCTTATACAACTTAGTATCATGGTCATGTGATACCTTGTATGCTATTAGTCCATAAATACCGGGTATTTTAGCTCGGGTCGTACTTTATCCAAAACGTCAAACTTTGACGAAATTTATTTTCTCCGATTTGCTTACCTCTCACCTTCACGAATTTACTCGTCACTTGTTTGAAATAGCATAATGCTTAAAATTTCAAAATAATCACATTCTGGAACTTACGTCGATTAACTTTCGATGAAACTTTAACGTACGAAAATACGGGATATAATATCTCATTTCCGAACTTTCAATAATTTATTTATGGCGTAATTTCACGTATGAAAATATAAGGTGTAACAGGTAACATTTGATAAATTATGAGCCTTATTTATTATTTTTGGAGGATTGTCAAAAGTCAAAACATGCCAGAAGACAAAAGACATTGCATAAAAATAATGCGACTTATCTCATACCCTAAATCGTACACATCGTAATAGAAGGGCCCTTTCCCCGATCAGAAAAGATCCAATGTCCGCTGATTTTGACTGAATTTATCATCAAATTCCTTCCCAGGATTCGTGCGCATTTTGTCAGAGGAAAAAGCCTTAACATTTTCTGATTTTGGGTAACCATTATTGTTGATGTTATTTATTGTTTTGAGTTATTAGCACTTTATATAGCAAGGGATTGTGTATTATCTATTCTCTCCTACCCTTTTCAACATTTTTGATGCATTGTGTGTGTGTGTATGGTTTCGGCTCTGTTTTCCCCTGTTCTTCTTTGGTTATTGTTTCGAAGAAGCGTGCATTTTTTTTAGTTGTTGGATGTGCTTGGAATATAATTATTTGCATTGATTCCCCTCAGCCATGAATTCGTTGAACTGTATATTGAAATTTCTGAAACTAAAATTAGCTCATGCAACTGACATTGCCTTAGTGTACATAAGTGACTCAGAAAATTAATAATTTCCTTTCACTAATTCACAAGCTCCAGTAATTTATTAGTGAAAAAGAAAGACCGAACACAAAAAAGAGAAATGTTAGTGAACTCTTTTCAGCTTAAACATGTGATAAATTGAGAAAGTAGGTACCCAATGGAATGATGGACACTATCGTCACAAAAAAAAATTATTCTATTGCTTAAAGATGGAATAAATTGTTTCATTAAACAGCTTAAACATGTTGATTCACGCTATTTCTTGCTGACCAGGGTAGTTATAATTGATCCTGGCTATGGCCCTCCTGCAGTTCCGTGGTGTCGATTCGATGCAACAGTTGGGTAGCAAAGTATGAGGGAAGACATGGCGGGAAGTGTTTCGCGGTGGTTGAAGTACTAGCGGGTCAAGTAGGAGAAGTAGAGGTTGAGATGTTTCTTACAGGAGATGATTTAACCGAAGTAAGCGTGGCAGATAGGATATGAATTCACTAGTAGGGTAGTCGTGCGCCTTGAGAAAGTGTAGAATGGTTTGGAATCGTGTTAATATGTGAATCAGCCTGCATACTCTATTTGGAGTGATGGTTAGTGTTCAAAAAAAAAAGTTTGTTTGACTTGAGTTGTGAATATCTGGTGGGCGTGAAGATCATGAATAGAGGCGTGAAGATCTGCTATCGACGAGTTGATTGTACGGTTATGGGTCATATTAGTTCGGTTCGGGGTATGCCGGTGAATCAGTTATGACTTGCAGAGGTCGAGATCGAGGATGACTCGGGTAAAGGAATTTCTGGACACAAGTTGTATTACACTCTATGGTTATAGGAGGACCATAAAAATAATTGAGTGTTTATTCACAAAGAATATAGTGTACATGGAGCGGGAATTTGCTCGGTTGCGTAGGAGTGAGGGTTACTCTTTATTCCCTTGGGTGTTGATGTGCTAATGGGGCACATGTCGTTTCGATCCGTTTGGTCGGTTAATTCGAGAACGGTTACAATGGATTCAAGATTTATAAATATGGCTAGAAAACTGGGAGTTGCATTGAACGGTGTTGAGACTCGTGGCATCTTATATTATTGTGAATTATGCATTTCAGTATCAACAAGGTGAAGGAAACAGTGTTAGGTTCACATAAAGTCTCTTCGGAGTAAGCATTTTTTTGTTGTGGAACCTTTGGAATACATAAAAAGGGAATTCGGCGGCATATAAGCCTTAGGGCGGCGTGATTCTATGCTAGAGTTCGTGGGGTAAGTTTTAGTTAAGGATAGTAGTGTTCTAACAAGGAAAAAGTAGCAATTTGAAGGCAATATAGAAAGAACTTGGAGAAATAGGAAAGCTTGGTAGTAGGTTGGGTTAGCACAATAATGGGTATGATCGGTTCTTTGGGTACTTATGATGTGGCTAGTATCTATAGGTGTTTCATGGCAATGCTCTCGAATTCGACAACCTGTGTGGCTTGGTGGAGTTAGAGGAATTCAGTTCAGATAGCTTGGTTATGTGCGAATGGATTTCAAAGTGTTCAGGATGGGTTCTACCATGGTTTGAACCAGATATTTTCTACCGATGTACGAAATGTGTTGTGTGTTATGATTTTCTCCTAGAAAGAAGCAAGAAAGAGGTTTCTGACTTATAAGGTATGTAATTTGCTAGTGACTCAGAGTTGATAATGGAATTCTTATGCTTGTCACACAATGGCATAATAGATGTGGTGTGTTGTGCGGGAATAGGATTTACATGTACAAGGTCACAATTCAGTTTTGAAGGGAAGGTCATAAATTCTTAGGCAGCATTAACAGTTTCCGGTGACTAGGTAAATGATATTACTATCTGGTATAGCTTGATGAGAGTGTACATTTCAGAAGGGGCAGTGTGTTTTGATTTATGGGCACTTCGCTGGTATTACGGTACTCTCTTGGTTGATCGACTATTGATATTCAAATTTTTGCGAGGTGGCACTAAAGAATTTTAAGTATTTCTCGTGGGATGATTGTGTATGAGAGAGGTGTTAGGAATTCAGGCGATGGAGGTGGAATCAAATATGGTGATTCATGTGTTCTATGGAATTGGAGATTGGGAGTTCTCAGGAGCAGATTGTTTCATGGTTGTGGACTGTGAAGTAGTGGCCGGAGCTAGACAAATGATAGAAGGTATTATGATTCCGTCATTGTGGACTTTTAGAGGTTGTTTATCTATTGGTGGCTGACCATAGTTGATTTGGGGGCCCATTGGTAGGCCCAATTTACGATGTGTATTCTACACTGAGCCGGATTGATTGGCTCCATACTGTTATTGTTGAGGGATGTGCCCTTCGGTTGATGTGAAGCTTATTCATGTTCTGAAATGATCTGTGAGTTACTCTTCTATGCTACGAGGAGTTGTGATTCGTGGTTATATGCACATATGGTGCGGTTCTATTGTGGCCTTATAGCAGAATTTGAGCGAGAATAGTATTGGATATTGCTTAGTTGATGGAGTATTGGTTATGTTCTTTCGGGTTTTATGTGGCATGGTGTCGTTTGCTTCTCCATGGTTATGGTAATGCACTTTAGGTACTTGAATTGCACATGGTTATTGATTTTAGCAGGGTGGCTTGAGGTGTTTCATATGGACCAGTATTTGGATAGGGTCGCGTATTGCAGCAGAGTTATGTGGAAATATGATCCCTCGTATAAGATTCGTGTGTTATGGTTCTGCGGTGTGTGATGGGTTCTTAGCATTGCGTCGGGGTGGTACTCGTCGAGCTTGCGGAATGGTTCTCCTGTTTGGGTCATTGTTACGATTGGGTACATTTGGAATGTTGCTATCTAGTGCACGGATTGCATGGGTTGTGGCTTTCGATTGTATAGATGTGTCACGTCATTAGAGTGGTCGTGTTGGATGAGACGGGGTCATTGGGCCTAGAATGGATGCTATCAGATTTGATTGTGGTATAATTAGGAGGATAATATCGGAAGTCGGCTTTGAAATTAGCTATAGTTCTTGTAGAAGGAACGGGAGCTCCATGACATGTTGGTCTAATGAATGGTTATGAATTTGGTATGTTTCTTTCATCATCGGCAGTGTACGAAGGTTTTAGAACGAGGTTTTGTATGATATGATGTTTATTACCAGCACTGGGTTGATTTGAATCGATACTTTGATTTGAAATCATTGCTTCGAGCATTCGAGCTATGCAGTATTTGAATTTGAGTATTTGAGATATGGGTAGGGCTTTTGGTATAGCTTGTTCAGACTTATACGGTATGTAGATGCGAACTTCTAATCTTATAAGAAATTTCGGGTGTCGGAAATTTGATTCTAAGGCTTGTGGACTAGGTTGAATTGAGGAATTTCAGTTATGCTATGCTATCAGACCTGTATGGGATAGGGTGACGTGGGATCACCCCCGGGTATGTGCATGGGAAAGTTACACAACCATTTCTTGGCTTTTGGAACAACTCTCGGCACTTTCGAGGACGAACGTATGTTTAACAGAGGGAGGATGTAATGACCCGGCCGGTCGTTTCGAGAGTTATAACCCCGTTTTCCCTATTCCTACTTCTTTTTGGTGTTATTCAGCTATATTATGTTATATCGGGTTAATGGGTTCGAGTCCGGAAGGAACTCGGAGTGAAATGAGACACTTAGTCTCATAATTGAAAAAATTGAGTTAGAAAAGTGGGCAGATATGGACCTATGTGTAAACGATCTCGGATTCGAATTCTGATAATTCCAATAGCTTCGTATGGTGATTTTGGGCTTAGGAGCGTATCCGGAATATTATTTGAAGGTCCGTAGAGGAATTAGGCTTGAAATGCCAAAAGTTTAATTTTTGAGAAGTTTGACCGGGGGTTGACTTTTTGATATCGGGGTCGGAATCCGATTTTGAAAATTGAAATACCTTTGTCATGTCATTTAGAACTTGTGTGCAAAATTTGAGGTCAATCGGACGTGATTTGATAGGTTCCGATGTTGTTTGTAGAAATTAGAAATTTCAAAGTTCATTAGGCTTGAATTGGGGTATAATTCATGGTTTTAGCGTTGTTTGAGGTGATTTGAGGATTAGACTAAGTTTGTATGATATTTTAGGACTTCTTGGTATATTTGGTTGAGGTCCCGAGGGCCTCGGGTGAGTTTCGGATGGTTAACGGATCAAAAATTGAACTAGAACAACTGCTGCAATTTCCTTATGTTGGAAATTGCTTCTGCCCAGAAATCGAGCCCAGATGTGAGCCCAGATCGAGCTCAGGATCGAGGGCCACGATCGAAGCCCAGATCAAGCTCAAGGTCGAGGGACAAGATCGAAGCCATGATCGAGCCTAGAGTCGAGGGCCACGATCGAAGCCCAGATCGAGCTCAGGGTCGAGGGCAACGATCGAAGCCCAGATCGAGCTCAAGGTCGAGGGCCACGATCAAAGCCATAATCGAGGGCCAGGATCGAGAACCAAGATCGAGGGGCAGGACCGAGGACAAGAATCGAGGACCTCGATCAAAGGCCAAGATCGAAGGCCAAGATCGAGGCAGAACCGAGGATGTCTGGGCAGAATTATAAAAACAGGGACTTCGTCCCATTTGTCATTTTTGACAAATTGGAGCTTGAGGAGAGGCGATTTTTGATATATTTTCAAGGAAAACTTGAGGTAAGTCCCTTGTGATCATTTATACTCCATAATATTGAATTATCATCGAATAATCCGACTAGATTACATGATTTTGAGGTGTATATCGGAGATTGAAACTTAGAAATTTGGAAATAAGATTTGTAGATTTGAGGGTCAAGTTGAGGTCGGATTTTGGTAAAATTGGCATGGGTAGACTTGTGATTGAATGGGCTTTCGGATTATGTAACTTTTGTCGGGTTTCGAGACGTGGGCCCCACGGGTGATTTTTGAGCTAATTTTCAAATTTTTATGGAAAAATCATTATTATCTTGTGGAATTAATTCCAATGAATTTTATTGACTGAAACAAATTATTTGTGACTAGATTCTAGGCATCCGGAGGCCGATTTGCGAGGCAAAGGCATAGCAGAGTAAAACGTTTCACGTTTTGAGGTAAGTAACGATTGTAAATCTGGTCCTGAGGGTATGAAACCCCAGATTTCGTATCATTCTACTATTTTGAAGTGACGCACATGCTAGGTGATGGGCGTGTGGGCATGCACTGTTGGGGATTTGTGACTTGGTCCGCCCCGTAGCAACTGTAAATTTGCATACTTTGTTGAAACCATTGATACTTATATGTTTTAGAAAGATTTTCTTTAAATTTGGCTGAATGCCATGTTTGGGCCTTGCGCCAATGCTGTTTGGACCCTTAGGGGCTATTTCTTACCATCCTCTCACTATTTTCAATTGAAAATCTATACTCAGTCATGTTTATACTTGTTTACCGCATAACTCAATTTTATGACTCTATTTTGATGCATATAAATATTTTGGGCCGAATGCTCTATTTTACTAAAATGCCCGAGTGGCCAGATTTGTGAGGATGAGTGTAGATCGGGGCTGTCCGCCTGCAGCATACTTTATGATTGAGTGAGGCCGAGGGCCTGATTTGTGAGGATGTGTGTGGATCGGGGCTGCTCGCATACATCATACTTTATGACTGAGTGAGGCCGAGGGCCTGATTTGTGAGGATGAGTGTGGATCGGGGCTGTCCGCCTGCAACATACTTTATTATTATCGCACGTGAGTTATCCGTGCAGATTATAGCGCTTGGGCTGAAGCAGCTCCTCCGGAGTCTGTACACACCCCTGTGAGCACAGGTACCTACTGAGTGCGAGTGCCGAGTGCTAAGTGACTGGGAGGCAAGAGTGATTGTGAGGTATGCCCGAGTGGCAAGAGTGATTGTGAGGTATGCCCGAGTGGCATGAGTGACTGTGAGGTTTGCCCGAGGGGCTGTGTATATGAGTGATGTTTTGCCCGAGGGGCTGTTTATGAATTAATCATTTTTGCTCACCTTTGCATTGAGCCTTTGTTTGAACAAAAAACTGTTGGAAAAATGTCTTTAAATGATTTTTACTAGAACTGGGTTTAAACGAGATGTTTGATTCAAATCCTAATTTTTTTTAGAGCATGTGGTATTTTATTGAGATTTCCTGATATGAACGTTATATGCTTTATTGCTCATCACTACTGCTTAGTCTTTATTTATTGTTGTTACTTACTGAGTTGGCGTACTCACATTACTCCCTGCACCTTGTGTGTAGATCCAGGTGTAGTTGGACACGGTAGCGGTTATTGAGTGTTCTGGTTGTAGAGTTTCTTGGAGATAGCAAGGTAGCTGTTTGGCGATCGGAGCCCCTGCTCTTCTCCCTCTTATCTTCCTCTAATTGTAGTTAGCTATTTTCCGGGCTGAATTAGCCTTGATATTGTTAGACAGATTTTAGTATATGCTCATGACTAGTGACATCCCGATGTCGGCCTTTTCCTTTCGCACTTTTATTTTGATTGGAACTCCTTTACGAAGGTTTTTATGTTAAATAACCGTGATATTATCTTTAAAATGAGAATATCGATTAGTTTTGGAAATGAGTCGGCTTGCCTAGTTCCACGATAGGTGCCATAATGACATGGTTTAGTTTTGGGTCGTGACACCTGTGGTCCTAGTTCAGCCTATGGTCAGGGAAGCAGCTTCTGAGGAAGAGCATCTTAGACTTGCAAGGTTCAAGAAATATGACCCTCCTACATTTAGTGGTTTGGCTTCAGAGAGTGCACAGGGTTTTCTGGAGGAGTGTCACCGCGTTCTCCGTACTATGGGTATTGTGGAGACGAGCGAGGGTTGCTTTTACTACGTTCTAGCTCATGGGAGCGGCTTACCAGTAGTTGCGGGCATATGAGTTGGGTAGTCCAGCCGAGTTAGCTTCACTTACATGGGTTCAGTTTTCAGAGATGTTCCTGAGAGAGTTTGTACCTCAGTCCCTTCGAGATGCATGGCGCGTGAAGTTTGAGCAGCTACGCCAGGGCACTATGTCAGTGTCAGAGTATGCCGTGAGATTCAGTGATTTGGCCAGGCATGCACCTGTTTTGGTTGCCACAGTTAGAGAGCGTGTCCGTAGATTCATTGAGGGACTCAGGCATGATATCCGGTTTAGCATGGCTCGGGAGTTATAGTCAGATGTTTCATTTCAGCAGGTGGTAGGGATCGCTCGCCGAGTAGAGGGTATGTGGGACCAGGAGAGAGGAGATAGGCGCGGCCACAAGAGAAAGTACAGGCGAGATCAGGAGAGAGAGGACAGGGAGGTGAGGAGGCCTCATAGACCAGAGAGATCTACTGGTCCTTATTTTGGAGGCAGGTTACCACATGGTAGAGGTTTTGTGGGTCAGCCAGTTTAGTTTGCACTTCAGGCTTCGCACAGTGCTTCAGGTGCTCATGGGTCTCAGAGTACCCATACCGCACAGTTCCCACCACATCAGTAGAGAGGTTGCTTCGAGTGTGGAGATACCATCCATAGGGTGAGAGAATGTCCTAGACTCCAGACAGGTATGTCACATCAGAGTATTCAGGCGAGTAGAAGGCGCCTAAGAGGGGAAGGCCCGGCCCATTGATGTGTTTCATATAGTAGGCTTGAGGTCATTGCGCCAGATGATGTTATACAGGTATGCTTTTGATTTGTTACAAAATGGGCACTATTCGTATTTGATTCGGTTCTGCTTATCGGGGTGAGTTCCCCTATTTGTTGTTCCACCTATGGGTGAGTTCATGACTCAATATTCTGTATATGTGTTTGCCCTGTTGGGAGACTCTATGAGCGGTATCCCGTGTCTATCGTTTGTTTCTATTTATTATTAAAAGTTACGAGACTATAAGTGAATTCACGTTGTCCATTATGGTAGGATTGATGTGATTCCTTAGTAAATTGGTTATAATTTGTGATTTGATACTCTACCGGGGTGAGAATTTAACAAGTGTTGAGATTTTATTGGCAGAATTGAGTTAGTGGAGGATTTCCATTGGTATGATGTGTATTCGACTTGTGATTCAGAGTTGAGGGCGAGACCCTCGCGATTCCATGTGATTTGATATGTTTAAGCCGGGCTGCGTGCCGCGGTAGAGGGTGATACCAGAATGAGATCCTTATGATTTGTTTATGTCCTTTGATTTTTCCTTTTGAATTGATTCGTAGTAGGGTATTGTTAGAAAGTTGTGCCTGTCGGGCTTGTTTGATATTTATCTTATGTGTTTCCCTTTACATAGTCAATTTTGTTATGTGCTTCTTGAGTTTTGGCTTGCGGGGTGTGTGCCCGATGGTATTAGTTGTGACTTGTTGAATTGGGTGTATAGTTATGAGGTCTTCGTGTTTCTTGCATCATTATCAGCGTTGTGGAGGTTTGAAATGGATTGCTAACGGATATGGGTCTAATTGCCGGTGCTGGTTTTGATTTCTGGCAGCTATTGTGATCAGAAATGTTATTATGGGCCTATGTGTGGTATTTTGTTATGTGGTCATACCTTGTGGGTATAGGCATGAGTTGTTACAGCTGGTTGAGACTGTTATCGGTTATGGATGTAGGATCGGCTCTTTTGAAGACCAATGGAAGGTGAGAATTTTGACTCTAAGGCTTATCGGTGTTGCCAGAAAGGACGAATTACAGTTGGGATGGTGTCGTCAGGCTTATGTGGATTGGGGTGACGTGGGGTCGCCCGCAGGTGTGTGTTAGATATGTACCTTCAGTGATTTGAAGACTTCGAGGAGATTCTTAGCACGTTCGAGGATGAACGATTGTTTTAGAGGGGAAGGATATAATGATCCGACCGGTCATTTTGAGAACTTAAGTCTCGTTCGGCGGCATAAGGCCCTGAGCAGCTTCATATTATGTGTATTGACTTGCGTGCGTGGTTGAATTCAGTTACCGTATGATTCAGAGTGATTGGGACACTTAGTCCCTAAAACAGAAGCTTAAGTCTTAGGATTTTGACCGTAGTCGGAACTATATAAAGACGACTCCGAAATGGAGTTCCATCGGTTCCATTCGCTCTTTTGGGTGATTTTGGACTTTGGAGCATGTCCAGACTGTAAATCCGAGGTCTGTAGCTGATTTAGGCTTGAAATGGCGAAAGTCGAATTTTGGAGATTTGGACCGGAAGTGGACTTTTTGATATCGGGGTCGGAATGCAATTCCGAGAGTTGGAACAGCTCCGTTATGTTATTTGGGACTTGCCTGCAAAATTTTACGTCATTCCGGGTTGATTTGATAGGTTTCGGCACAGGTTTTAGAAGTTGAAAGATTTGAAATTTATAAGTTCGATTCATGGTGCGATTCGTAGTTTCGACGTTGTTTGATGAGATTTGAGACCTCGAGCAGGTCCGTATTAGGTTATGGGACTTGTTGGTAAGTTTAGACGGGGTCCCGGGGGCCTTGGGTGAGTTTCGGATGGGCTACGGGTCTTTTCCCCTTATTTTTGAACTGTTGTTATCTGTCATCTGGTTTCCTTCATCGCGTTCGCGTCCTTGCCTTCATGACCGCGTAGTGTTATTTTGGAGGGTAAAATAATTCCTCTTCGCGTCCGCAGTCACCTCTCTAGTTCGCGAAGTTTTGCCACCCACTTCTTCGCGTTCGCATTCCCTATCTCGCGTTCGCGAAGTGCAAACCAGGCCCTGGGCACTGGTGATCATTTTCCTCTTCGCGTTCGCGTGTCACTTACGCGTTCGCGTAGCTATTCCATTACACTCTTGGCGTTCGCGTACTACTTCACGCGTTCGCGAAGAGCAGTCGTTGGGCCATCATATTTTTCCTCTTCACGTTCGCGAACGTGTTGTCGCGTTCGCGAAGAACAACTTGGCAGCTTTGTTTCCCTTCTTCTTGAACACGTCCCTTTCTCTGTGTTCACGATGCACAAAACCCCTCGGCAGAATATAAAGTCCTCTATTCCGAGGGTTTGCCATTTTCACCATTTTTGGAGTTCTAGAGCTCGGTTTTGAGCATTTCCTTGTGGGTTTTTCATGCAAATCGATTGGGTAAGTGTTCTTCACCTAGAATTTATTTATTTCCATGATTCCATATTTATTTTTATCATTTAATTTGTGTTTTGAGTTGAGGAAAATTGTGGTTAAATCACTATTTGAGGGACGAAATGGTATCGAAATTTGATAATTTTTGTATGGTTAAACTCGTGAGTGAATGAGTGTTCGTATTTTGTGACTCTTACCCGATTTCGAGACGTGGTCCCGGATCGACCTTTAGGGCAAATTTTGGGATTTTTATTAAAGTATTGATTTTATTAATTAGATGAGTCTATTATGGTTGTATTTATGTTATGCAATTGTATTTGGCTAGATTTGGGCCATTCGAAGTCGGATAATTGAAAAAAATCCATTCTTACAGACTAGTTGAGCTTGGTTTGAGGTAAGTATTTTGCCTAACCTTGTGTGGGGGATTTTTCCCTTAGGATTGAGTATTCTATGTTGATTGTAGTTCATGCACGCGAGGTGACGAGTGCTTGCTTGGACTTATTTGTGAAAAGTTAGCCTTTTAGGATTCTTAGGTCCTTATATTCACTGAGTATGAAGTTGTTCTTGATATGATTAAGTTTCTATTTACTAGTTTCACCTCTACATGCTTTAATTAGACTTAATTGCTTTCAGGATTCACTCTTATTGCCTATTTGACTCTTATTTGACTTAACTAAAGATTTTACCTCCTCTATTGTCATGCTATCTTTTCATAACTGCTTATCTTTATTTGAAATTATTATTATATCATCTTATAATTTTTTTCAGTCTTAATTGAGGTTATGATTATCTTTCTGCTACTTATCCTTAATTAAATTGTTGAAAATCCTTAGTAATTCCTCAACCTTAAAAGAAGTTTTAGATATCCTATATCTTAGTCGACTTGTTTTATTTGGAATTATTTGACTCATGTTAGTTTCCTTGTTGTTGAAATGTATATTGTGGGATCGTTGATACACATTAGTTTCCCTTTGTTGAGTTGTTCCCTTTACGCCTAGCATTCTTTATTGTGGTTATTCCTTGTGAATTGGTTCTACCGTTTCTTTGTGAATTAAAGTTCTTGAGTTGATTTACTTGTCGTACTTTGTATTATTGTCATTGTTGCTGTGGTACTTGTTGTGGTGATGTACGAGGTTTCTGCCGTGCATTTGTTAATATTGTGATGCACGAGGTTTCTGCCGTGCTATTGTTACCATTGATATTTGCACATGCAGCGTGACAAGGCGGGATATGTATATATATTTATGGGTTGCGCATGTGGCGAGACAAGGTGGGAACATTATTATGAACGTGTGGCGAGACAAGGCGGACATTTATGTTACTATTGCACATGTGGGGAGACAAGGTGGGCTGTGTCAGGGATTGATTTGTGATGATTTATGGCCTAGGAGCATTCTTGTTGTTGATATTTGTGTAGTAGTATGCGTACCTGTGTGAGCTTTATCTTGTGAAAGCTGTGAGAAAATATTCTACGTGATGTCCGTTCTTCTTCTTCCTTATGCTTATTTGCTGGTATGGACTATGTTAGGATACTTGCACAAGCATACACGTAGTTAAGCACTCTTATCGGATAAGAGGTGTTCTTGATATTGTTGAGCATAAATGCTCACCCTTGTTTACTTGTCTTCTATGTGGAATGGCTCTATTGGCACGTGAGTCGTCAGTGTGGTTATGAGGTGTTATGAGGGCACAGGATGCCCAGTGTTAGGGTTCAGGTATTGAGACCCGTGAGTTGTAAATTGTCCGAGGTTCGGTACCTCGTGGGGTTGTTGACTAAAACCTGAGGTAAAAGCGGTTGCAATTACTGAGTTATTACTTGTCCTTGCTGTATTCGTGATTCCGGATTTAGGTTGTGTTCCATTCACTTTGTCTGCGTCATTTTCATGATATTCCGCTAATACTTATTGTTTCTTGCTTTAATGCCATTACTGTATTGTGAGCCATATTGCATAGTCTTTATGTAGACATCATACTTTTGTTATTCATGTACTTATATCTGTTCGATTTATTAGACTACTGGGTGTCTTGACTGTTCCTCGTTACTACTCCACCGAGGTTAGTCTTGATAGTTACTGGGCACCGCTATGGTGTGCTCATGCTACTCTTCTGCACATTTTTGTGCAGATCCAGGTACTTGTTCGTTAGCTATCTGTGTGGACTGTTGCTGTAGAGACTCAAGGTAAACCTGCTGCTGCGTTCGTAGGCTTCGGAGTCACCTTCCAGTTTTTGTTTTGCACTATTTATCCTCATTTCTGGACAGTTGTATTTAGAAGTTTTCTAACAAACACTTTGCAGAGCTTATGACTTGTACTACCGATTTTGGGAATTTTAAGAGATTCTATTTTAATAATGTTGTTGTTTTAATTATTGTTAGGCTTACCTAGTCCCTAAGACTAGGTGCCATCACGATACCCAGCGGAGGAAAAATTGGGTCGTGACATTGTTATCTCTATTGTTTGCACTGCAAATTTAAATTGGGACTACGGACGTATTCCAGGAGATCCCCCAGCACTGCATATTTAAATTGGGACTACGGACCTATTCCAGGAGATCCCCCTGTCTTGCATATTTACTCTGGGACTACGGACGTATTCCGGGAGATCCCCCAGCACTGCATATTTAAATTGGGACTACGGATGTATTCCCGGAGATCCCCCTGCCTTGCATATTTACTTTGGGGCTACGGACGTATTCTGTTAGATCCCTCAGCACTGCATATTTAAATTGGGACTACAGACGTATTCCGAGAGATCCCCCTGTCTTGCCTATTTACTTTGGGACTACGGACGTATTTCGGGAGATCCCCTAGCACTGCATATATAAATTGGGACTACGGACATATTTCGGGAGATCCCCTTGTCTTGCATATTTAATTCGGGACTACGGGACGGTATTCCGGTAGATTCCCTTGTGGTTATATCTGTGTTCGGAGCTGCTAATCTTCCATGCTTAAGTGTCACAGGGTGACTTATACTCGAAAGATATTACTAGAAAAGTTTATATTTGAAAGGTTTTTATCTTGAAAGAACTATATTTGAAAGATATTTATTTGACGGAAGAATATTTCAAAAAAAATAAAAATAAATTTCTTATTGGAAAGGATTATTTTCTAAAGACCTCAATTTAAAAACTTACGGGTGAAAGTTTAGACTTGAAGGATTTGACTAATTTATTGGGGTTTGTTGGCTGAGTCCTGATGTGAAACATTTTGCAGTTGCTGAGTTACTACTTGCCTTTACTGTATTGTGATTTTCGAATTTGGGTTGTGCTTTCGTTCATTCTTCTGTGTCTTATTCTGGTGTTCCGCTGTTACTTGCTGTCTTTCCTTCCTTATTGCAGTTGTTATGTCGTTAGCCATATTGTGGGGTCCTCAGATAGATGTCATGTTCTGTCATCCCTATACTTATACTTGTTTAGTTTATTAGACCAGTAGGTGTCTTGACTAGTCCTCGTCACTACTTCACCGAGGTTAGTCTTGATACTTACTAGGCACCGTTATGGTGTGCTCATGCTACTCTTCTGCATATTTTTGTGCAGATCCTGGTATCGATCGTTAGTAGCTGTGCGGATCCTTCCTGAGGAGACTCAAGGTAAACATGTCGCTGCGTTCGCAGGCTTCAGAATCACCTTCCTATTTTGTATTTACACTGTTTTTACTTACTTCCGAACAGTTGTATTTAGAAGTGATAGCAAACTCTATAGAGCTTATGACTTGTACTACCGGTTTTGGAAAATTGTAAATTTTGTAAAGATTTCTATATCGAGACTGTTAGATTTCCTTTATTATTTTTATTACTCAGTAAATGTTAGGCTTACCTTGTCCCTAAGACTAGGTACCATCACGATACCCAACGGAGGGGGAAATTGGGTCGTGACAAGTTGGTATCAGAGCTCTAGGTTCATAGGTGCTACAAGTCATAAGCGAGTTTAGTAGAGTCTTGCGGATCGGTACGGAGACGTCTATACTTATCTTCGAGAGGCTACAGAACTATTAGGATAATCTCACTTCTTTCATTCCATCGTGCGAGTTCATTGATCTCGAAGTTTGAACTTTTATCATTCCATTCTCTTACAGATGGTGAGGACACTAGCTGTAGTTGCTGATAACGTTACCTCGGAGCAAATGTCGCTAGAGGCAGAGGTACAGGTCGACAAGGAGCACGTGCCGCAGCCAGAGTAACTCCAGAGCAGCAGGTTCACATTGGTTAGGTTCCGGGTATAGTACCAGTATAACCCGTTATTCTGGTTCAGCCTAGGGTCAGGCCAGAAGCATCAGAAAAAAAAAGAACAAAAGAGGCTTGAGAGGTTTAAAAAGTATAACCCAAGGATTTCTATAAAAGTGTCACCGTATTCTCCGCAGCATGGGTATTGTGGAAGTGAGCGGAGTTGCCATTACTACATTTTAACTGTCAGGTGCAGCGTATCGGCAGTGGCAAATCTATGAAGAAGGTAGACCAGCCGATGCAACACCACCAACTTGGCTCAATTTTCGGAAATATTCTTGAACGAGTTGGTTCCCCCGACTCTTCGAGATGCGTGACACACAGAGTTTGAACGGTTGCGTCAGGGCACTATGGCAGTGTCAGAATATGCTATCAAGTTCAGTGAGTTAGCCCATCATGCACCTATCTTAGTTCCTACAATCAGAGAACGGGTCCGCAGATTCATTAAGGGGCTCAATTATGATATTAAAATATGCATGGCTCGAGAGTTGCAAAATGATACTCCATTTCAACAAGTAGTAGAGATTGTAAGGAAGATTGAGGGTGTTTTAGATGAGGAAAGGGAGTCATGCCTGTTAGGCTTTTCTGATATTCTTGTATATTTTTGTGCATATTCGGCCATTTTCGTGCTGTAAATATTGAGTTTTAGCATATGAGATGAGTTCCCAGGTGGCGTTAAATGTGACTCAGTAATCCGAGTAAGTAATCATGAGGTCTTTATGCCTCACATTCTGTTGTCAGTATTGTGAAAATTCGAAATGAGGTGGATGATGCTGAAATTTATGTATGAATAGCTTTTAAGACCAGAGATGTGGTGATGAGTGTACATATGATGTGCATCATGCCGGATATCATTATGATAATGCAATGCTTGTAATGCAGAGATTAATGTTATTGATATATACATTGTGGTGCTTTGTTGGGTTGTGGATGTGTTGTTAGGAGTTGTTTGGTGTTACTCTGGCAGGTGGATAGGTCCAATTACAGGGGAGACTCTGCCGAAATTTCTGAAAACTTTGGGAGTTAGTAAAATTTGAAGGATTGAGAATTGCAAAAGAAGAGATTAATATATTATGTGTTTAAGGGCGAATGATCCTAAGCGGGGAATAATGCAGCACCCCAAAGAAAGTTTTGAATTACTTCAACACTATCGAGAAAATTAATATGTGCATAGGCACGAGTTGCTATAGCCAGTTGAGACTAATATTGTGTGTTGTTGAGAGAAATCAGGCCTTTTGAAAATATTGGAGCGTAAGAAAATGGCCTTAAAGTTTTCAAGTATGGATAAAAGAAATAATCTCAAATGAGATGATGTTGTCACGCTTATCTCAAATGTGGTAGCGTGGAATCAACCATGAGTATATGTGTAAAAGTGAAAATCATCAATTTGGTAATCTCAGAATAATTCTTAGAACGTTCGAGGACGAACGTTTGTATTAGAGGTGGCGAATGTAACGACCCGACTTATCATTTTAAGAATTTATGCCCCGTTTAGTGACTTAAGGTCTCGAGTAGCTTCGCAATATGTATTATGACCCGCGTGTGTGGTCGAGTTTGATTTACTAAAGATTCAGAATTAAATTAAAAGAACAATCCTTAATTTGAAGCTTAAATGGAAAGAGTTGACCGGAGAGTTGACTTATGAGCAAACGACTCCGGAATGAAATTTTGATGATATGAATAGCTCTGTATGGTGATTTTGGACTTAGGAGCGTGTCCGGAAAATTATTTGGAGGTCCGTAGTGGAATTAAGATTGAAATGCCGAAAATTGAATTTTTAGGAAGTTTGACCGGGGGTTGACTTTTTGATATCGAGGTCGGAGTCCGATTCTGGAAATTTGAATAGGTCCGTTATGTCATTTATGACTTGTGTGAAAAATTTGAAGTCATTCCGGATTGATTTGATGTGTTTCGGCACAAGTTATAGAACTTCAAAGTTCAAAGTTCATGGATTTTTGATTTGAAGTGCGATTTGTCGTTTTGATATTGTTCAATGTGATTTGAGACCTCGAGCAAGTTCGTAATGTGTTATGGGACTGTTGGTACGATTGGTTGAGGTCCCGGGGGCCTCGAGTGTGTTTCGGGGTGGTTTCGGATCATTTAGAGCTGTTTTGGAACTCCTGATTCTGGTGTCTGGTTTCCTTCTTCGCGAACGCGAAGAAAGTCCCGCGTTTGTGAAGAAGAAATTTTGGGGGTGCTGGATTTGACCTTTGCGAACGCGAACGATAGGCAAGGTCTGGTCAAGCTTACGCAAACGCGATGCAGTGGTCTCGAACGCGAAGAAGGAATGGGAGCCGGGACCTTGAGCCATTAACCCTTCACGAACGCGACGCATGGACTGCGAACGCGAAGAAGGAGGGCAGTTGGCTACCGCGAATATGAGAGCTCGAACGTGAACGCAATGCTGTGCATGGTCAGGCCTTCGTGAACGCGACACTGGTCACGCGAACGCAAAGAAGAAAAGCCTGGGCAGTGAGTTTAAGTTCAGAAAATGGGACTTCGTCCCATTTTCCATTTTTTACGGATTGGAGCTCGGGATGAGGCGATATTTGGGAGATTTTCACAGGAAACAACGGGATTCGAGCCGATCGGAGTCATAAAATTGAGGAAAGGGCATACTACTTGACTGATTGAGCACAGTTTGAGGTAAGTATCTTGCCTAACCTTGTGTGGGGGATTTTTCCCTTAGGATTTGAGTCATCTATGCTGATTGTAGTCTGTGTACGTGAGGTGGAGAGTGCGTGCTCAGACTTATTTGTGGAAAGTTGGCCTTTTAGAGTTCTTATGTTCTTATATTCACCGTGTATGATGTTGTTCTTGATACGCTTAAATTCCTATTTGCTAGTTCCACCTTTACATGCTTTAATTAGAGATAATTGCTTTAGGATTCACTCTTTCTGCCTAGTTGACCCTTATTCGATGTAACCAAAGATTTTACCTCTTTTATCGTCGTGCTATATTTTTTCATAACTGCTTATCTTTAATTGAAATCATTATTTTCTCATCCTATAATTGTTTAGTCTTAATTGGAGTTATGATTATTTTTCGTTGCTTATCCTTACTTGAATTGTTGAATATTCCTCGTAATTGCTCAACCTCAAAAGGAGTTTAGATAACCTATATCTTAGTTGACTTGCCATTATTTGGAACTATTTGACTAGTGTTGGCTTCTTATCGTTGACTTGAATATTGTGGGATCATTGCTATATTTTGCTTTGTTTTCCCTTGTTAAGTTGTTCTCCTTATGCCTAGAATTCTTCACTGTGGTTATTCCTTGTGAATGAGATCTACCGTTCTCGTGATTTAAGTTCTTGAGTTGATTTGCTCGCCGTACCTTGCATCTTTGTCATTGTTGCTTTTGCACTTGTTGTGGTGATGTACGAGGTTTCTGTCGTGTTATAGTTGTTATCTCTGTTGTTTGCACTGCATATTTAAATTGGGACTACGGACGTATTCCGGGAGATCCCCCAGCACTGCATATTTAAATTGGGATTACAGACGTATTCCGGGAGATCTCCCTGTCTTGCATATTTACTTTGGGACTACGGACGTATTCCGGGAGATCCCCAGCAATGCATATTTAAATTGGGACTACGGACGTATTCCGGGAGATTCCCCTGTCTTGCATATTTACTTTGGGACTACGGACGTATTCCGGTAGATCCCCGAGCACTGCATATTTAAATTAGGACTACGGACGTATTCCGAGAGATCCCTCAGCACTGCATATTTAAATTAGGACTACGGACGTATTTCGGGAGATCCCCCAATACTGCATATTTAAATTGGGACTACGGATGTATTTTGGGAGATCCCCCTGTCTTGCATATTTAATTCGGGACTACGGGATGGTATCCCGGTAGATTCCCCTGTGGTTATATCTATGTTCGGAGCTGCTAATCTTCCATGCTTAAGTGTCACAGGGTGACTTATACTTGAAAGATATTACTAGAAAAGTTTATATTTGAAAGGTTTTATCTTGAAAGAACTATATTTGAAAGATATTTTTTTGAAGGAAGAATATTTCAAAAAAAAAAAAAAAATCTTATTGGAAAGGATTATATTCTAAAGACCTCAATTTAAAAACTTACGGGTGAAAGTTTACACTTGACGGATTTGACTAATTTATTGGGGTTTGTTGGCTGAGTCCTGATGTAAAAGATTTTGCAGTTGCTGAGTTACTACTTGACTTTACTGTATTGTTATTTTCGGATTTGGGTTGTGCTTTCGTTCATTCTTCTGTGTCTTATTCTGGTGTTCCGCTGTTACTTGCTGTCTTTCCTTCCTTATTGCAGTTGTTATGTCGTTAGCCATATCGTGGGGTCCTCAGATAGATGTCATGTTCTGTCATCCCTATACTTATACTTGTTTAGTTTAATAGACCAGTGGGTGTCTTGACTAGTCCTCATCACTACTTCACAGAGGTTATTCTTGATACTTACTGGGCACCGCTGTGGTGTGCTCATGCTACTCTTCTGCACATTTTTGTGCAGATCCAGGTATCGATCGTTAGTAGCTGTGTGGATCCTTGCTGAGGAGACTCAGGGTAAACCTGCCACTGCGTTCGCAGGCTTCGGAGTCACTTTCCTATTTTGTATTTACACTATTTTTACTTACTTCTGAACAGTTGTATTTAGAAGTGATAGCAAACTCTGTAGAGCTTATGACTTGTACTACCGGTTTTGGAAAATTGTAAATTTTGTAAAAATTTCTATATCGAGACTGTTAGACTTCCTTTGTTATTGTTATTACTCAGTAAATGTTAGGCTTACCTAGTCTCTAAGACTAGGTGCTATCACGATTCCCAACGGAAAGGGAAATTGGGTCGTGACAGTAGCCTCCTCGACCGGATGACCCCTCTACTGAACCTTCGCGGAAGTAATGTTCTTTGATCTCAGCTTTCGAACCTTCCTATCTAAAATAGCCACTGGTTCCTCAACATAAGATAGATCCTTGTCCAACTGAACCGGACTGAAGTCTAACACATGAGACGGATCCCCGTGATATTTTCGAAGCATAGAAACATGGAATATCGGATGAACTGCAGAGAGACTAGGTGGTAGCGCAAGTCTGTAAACCACCTCTCTAACTCTTTCAAGAATCTCAAAAGGCCCACTATACCTAGGGCTCAACTTGCCCTTCTTCCCAAACCTCATCACACCCTTCATAGGCGAAACCCGGAGCAATACCCGCTCACCCACCATGAATGCAACATCACGAACCTTCCGATCCGCATAACTCTTTTGTCTAGATTGGGATGTACGAAGTCAATCCTGAATCTTCTTAACCTTTTCCAGGGCATCCTGAACCAAGTCTATACCCAATAGTTTAGCCTCGCCCGGTTCGAACCAACCCACTGGAGACCGGCACCGCCTACCATACAAGGCCTCATACGGAGCCATCTGAATGCTTGACTGGTAACTGTTGTTGTAAGCAAACTCCGCAAGTGGTAAGAACTGATCCCAAGCACCCCCAAAATCTATCACACACATACGAAGCATATCCTCCGGTATCTGAATAGTGCGTTCGGACTGTCCGTCCATCTGAGGGTAAAATACTGTACTTAACTCTACCCGAGTACCCAACTCACGTTGTACTGCCCTCCAAAATCATGAGGTAAACTGTGTACCTCGGTCAGAGATGATAGATACCGGTACACCGTGAAGTTTAACAATCTCGCGAATATATAGTTGAGCTAGCTGCTCTGAAGAGTAAGTAGTAATCGCAGGAATGAAATGAGTTGATTTGGTCAGCCTATCCACAATCGCCCAAACTGCATCAAACTTCCGCTGAGTCCGTGGGAGCCCAACAACGAAATCTATAGTGATCCGCTCCCATTTCCATTCTGGAATCTCTAACTTTTGAAGTAATCCACCCGGTCACTGATGCTCATATTTCACCTGTTGACAATTTAGACACTGAGATAAATCTTTCACCTGTTGACATCTTTCTTCATCTGCCTCCACCAATAGTATTGTATCAAGTCCTGATACATCTTTGCAGCACCAGGATGAATGGAGTACCACGAACTGTGAGCCTCCTGGAGAATCAACTCACGCAAGCCGTCCACATTAGGCACACTTAGTCTGCTCTGCATCCGTAATACATCGTCATCTCCAATAGTGACTTCCTTGGCATCACTGTGCTGAACTGTCTCCTTAAGGACAAGCAGATGGGGGTCATCATACTGACGTTCCCTGACACTATCATAAAGAGAAGACTGAGAAACCACGCAAGCCAAAACTCGACTCGGCTCAGAAACATCCAGTCTAACAAACTGGTTGGCCAAGGCCTGAACATCCAAGGCTAAAGGCCTCTCTGCTACCGGTAAATATGCTAAGCTGCCCAAACTCTGTGCCTTATGACTCAAGACATCGGCCACCACATTGGCCTTCCCAGGATGATAGAGAATGGTGATATCATAATCCTTAAGCAACTCCAACCATCTCCGCTGCCGCAAATTAAGTTCCTTCTATTTAAACAGATGTTGTAGACTCCGGTGATCGGTGTAGATCTCACAATGGATACCGTACAATTAATGCCGCCAAATTTTTAAGGCATGAACAATAACTGCTAACTCCAGGTCATGTACATGATAATTCTTCTCATGCACCTTTAACTGTCTGGATGCGTAGGCAATCACCCTACCGTCTTGCATCAACACTGCACCGAGACCAATACGCGACGCGTCACAATACACAGTATAAGATCCTGTACCTGTAGGTAATACCAATACTGGGGCTGTAGTCAAAGCAGTCTTGAGCTTTTGGAAGCTCTCCTCACATTCCTTGGTCCACCTGAACGGAGCACCCTTCTGGGTCAATTTGGTCATAGATTCAGCAATAGAAGAGAAACCCTTTACAAATCGGCGATAATACCCAGCCAAATAAAGGAAACTCCGGATTTCCGTAACTGAGGACGGTCTGGACCAACTCTGCACTGCTTCAATCTTCTTTGGATCTACCTTGATCCCCTTGCACGAAACTATATGACCCAAAACTCCCACTGAATCAAGCCAGAATTCACACTTTGAAAAATTTGAAGCACAGTCCTCAGGTGTTGTTCATGATCTTCCCGACTCCGGGAATGCACCAGAATGTCGTCAATAAACACAATGACAAAGGAATCAAGATAGGGCTGAAATACACTATTCATTAAGTGCATAAATATTGTTGGGGCGTTGGTCAGCCCAAAAGACATCACAAGGAACTCGTAATGACCCATACCAAGTCCTTAAAGCAGTCTTCGGGATATCTGGCTCCCGAATCTTCAATTGATGATAGCCTGAACGTAAGTCGATCGTAGAGAATACTCTGGCACCCTAAAACTGATCAAATAGGTCATCAATACATGGCAATGGATACCTGTTCTTCACGGTAACCTTGTTTAGCTGGCGGTAATCAATACACATCCGCATAGAACAATCCTTCTTCTTTACAAATAAGACAGGAGCACCCCAAGGCGATACACTGGGCCGAATGAAACCCTTATCAAGAAACTTCTGTAACTATTCTTTTAATTCTTTCAACTCTGCTGGGGCCATACGGTATGGTGGAATAGAAATGGGCTAAGTGCCCGGTAACAAATCAATGCCAAAGTCAACATCCCTGTCGGGTGGCATACCCAGAAGATCCGCTGGAAATATATCAGGAAAATCCCTTACTACAGGAACTAACTCTACAGTAGGATTATCAATACTAACATCTCTCACATAGGCTAGGTACACATCACACCCCTTCTCAACCATTCGTTGAGCTTTAAGAAATTAAACAACCCTGCTAGGAACATGATCTGAGGTACCTCTCCACTCTAGCCACGGTAGACCTGGCATAGCCAATGTCCCCGTCTTAGCGTAACAATCAATAATAGCGTGATAGGGTGACAACTAGTCCATGCCCAAAATAATATCGAAATCCACCATACTGAGCAATAATAAATCAGCTCTGGTATCAAAACCACTGATAACAATTAAACGCGACCGATACACACGGTCCACAATAATATATTCACCCACGGGTGTAGACATAAAAACAGAAGAACTCAAGGAATCACATGATACGCCCAAATACGGGGCAAAATAAGATGTCACATAAGAATAAGTGGAGCCTGGATCAAATAAGACTGACGCATCTCTATGACAGACCAGAATAATACCTGTGATAACAGAATCAGATGCAACAACATCTGTCCTAGCAGGAAGGGCATAATATCTGGCCTGGCCTCCCCCTCTAGGGCGACCTCTACCTGCTCAACCTCCACCTCTAGCTGGCTGTGCAGGTGAAGTGGCAACTGGTGCAATAATCATGGCCTGAGAAGCCTGAGGACCCTGTAGAATAGGTGGGGCATGAGAAATCAATGGAGGTGCACCCCTCCTTAGTCTGGGGCAATCCCTCATGACATGACGAGTGTCACCACACTCAAAAAAAGCCCTCGGAGGACGTGGTTGCTGGGACTAGCTCGGGCCTGATCGACTAGACTGCCCACTGAAAGCACCCCGTGCAGGAGGTACAGAAGACACTGGCGGTGCATAATATGGAACCTGAGGTTTGGGAGTAGCCTGAGTACCACTAGAAGCTGGAAGTGCTGAATGAATAGGATGGCTCACATAACCTCTACCATGACGGGATGCAACTGGGGCACGAGAATTATTATATGTGCCAGAATCTCGGGGTCTCTTAGCTTCTCTCTCTTCCCTCTCCCGAGTCTGCATACCTTCCAATCTCCTAGCAATTGACACCACCTATTTGTATGTGATGTCCATCTCTAGCTCTCGAGCCATACTGTATCTGATACTAGGGTGAAGACCCTAAATAAATCTGAGAACCCGCTCTCGAACAGTAGCAACTAAGGCTGGTGCATGCCTAGCCAAATCACTTAATCGGACCGCATATTCTGACATGGTCATAGAACCCTGACGCAGCTGCTCAAACTCTGCGCGCCATGCATCTCTAAGACTCTGAGTAGCATACTCCCTTAAGAACATATCTGAAAATTGAGTCCAAGTAAGTAAAGCTGCCTCAGCCGGACTATCCAACTCATATGCCCGCCATCACTGGTAGGCTGCTCCTCTAAACTGGAATGCCGTGAAAGAAACACCACTGGAATCCACAATACCCATAGTATGAAGGATACAGTGACATTCCTCCAGAAAACTCTAAGCATCCTCTGAAGCTAAACCGCTAAAAGTGGGAGGGTGGTACTTTTTATACCTCTCGAGCCTGAGCTGCTCCCCCTCTGAAACTGCTGTCCTAATTTGAGGTCGAACTGAGATAATCGGTTGCACTGGTATAACCTCTGGGGCATAGTCAACTTAGGCCCGTGGCTCTGGAGTATGGGCGTCGGGAGTCTGCGCTCCTCCCCCAGCTTGAGATGTGGCAGGAGCAAGTGGAATTAATCCTGCCTGAGCTAAAGTGCCAAACATGCTCAAAAACTGGGCAAAAGTCTCCTGAAGTGCAGGAGTAGTAATAGGCGTCTCAGGTGCCTGCTCTCCAACAAGAGCTACTGGTGGCTCTGGTGCAGCAGCTCGTGCAGGTGCTCTGGCTACACCACGTGGTCTTCCTTAGCCTCTGCCCCGTCCCCAGCCTCTTGCGGCTCCAACAGGGGGCGCGGGTGTTTGATCATCAGATCCAGTTGTGCGTGTCCTCACCATCTGTGAGAGTTAGAAAGACAATTGTTTAAAATTTTGAAGTCAACAAATACGCACGATAAGGAATCAAAGAAGTGAATATTTCCTAACAGTTCCATAGCCTCTCGTAGATAAGTACAGACGTCTTTGTACCGATCCGCAAGACTCTACTAAAGCTACTTGTGACTCATAAAACCTATGAACCTAGTGCTCTGATACAAACTTGTCACGACCCCAAATTTCCTCCGTAGGAGGTCGTGATAGAACCTAGTCTCTAAGACAAGGTAAGCCTATCAATGCGGTATAATCATAAATATCTGAAATAAATAAACTACATTTCAAATAATTACAACTCTCAAAACCCGGTAGAAATAAGTCACAAGCTTTTAAAATTTATTCTCAATGTTTCTATGTATCAAGGTCTAAAGAAAAATAAGGAAGCAACATAAAATGATAGAAGGGGACTCCGGAGTCTGCGGACGCTGGCAGATATACCTCGAAGTCTCTATGCGCAGGTAACTCACTGACGTCTAGACTGGTAAGATGTACTTGGATCTGCACAAAAAGATGTGCAGAAGCATAGTATGAGTATACCACAACAGTACCCAGTAAGTGCCAAGCCTAACCTCGGTAGAGTAGTAACGAGGTCAAGTCAGGCCCTACTGCAGAATAGATAATGACATGAAAAAAAACATTTAAACAATTTAATAAGATAAAATGATAATGGAAATGAATCAGGTAGTATGTCACATTTAATTACACCAAATAATGGCAAATAAATACCTCGTGGAAAACAAAACAGAATTTCTTTTCATCTTTAAGAAAAATCACAATAAAAATCAAAGGCAACTACGGCCATAAATCAATATCAACAAGGGCACTACCGAGGTACCGTCTCGTAGTCCCAAATTATAATTAAATTCACAATATCTCATTTCCTTATCTCACCGCGGGAGCCTTCACAATTTATTTGAAAGAAAACATTTTTTCCGAAATAGCATCCCTCGTTTTAGCCATCCTTATCACACCGCATGACTTCTAATAGTTCCCCCTACTAGCCACGCGTATCAAACCACCCTTATCTCACCGTATGCGTTTCAATACCCAGACCTTATACCACCGCATGCGTATTAATATCACAATATATCAAAATCTGCACCTCAGGTGCTCAAATAATTTAACTTGCCAAAATAATTCAACAATATTTTTCCATAATAAAGAGATCACGGCTCGTGTCAAAATAATTGAACAATAATATTTTTCCACAATAAAGAGCTCACGACTCATGCAAAATAATTGAACAATAATATTTTTTCTCAATAAAGAGCTCACGGCTCATGTCAAAATAATTCAACAATAATATTTTCCACAATAAAGAGCTCACGGCTCATGTCAAAATAATTCAACAATAATATTCAGGAGTAAATAATTCAGGAAAATAATATTTTAAAATCTTTAAGACATTAATTCAATATCAAGTTTAAAAATGTCAAATACTTCATATTAATAATATTTAATTTAAAGAAAATCAACCTTCAAATAATGCACAGAATAAAAGAAACCAAGTTCCAACTAAACAAATAAAACAATTAGCAGGAAATGTCAAGCAAATTTAAAATATAAACATTAAATCAATAATGAAGAATATAACAAAATAAAATAATTTAATTAATGCGCAACAGTGATCTACACAATTTAAATATAATCTTTCACATTTAGCCCGTGTACACACTCGTCACCTCGTGTACACAACTTTCCACCCATTACAATTATCAATCCTAGGGGGAATTTCCCCCACACAAGGTTAGACAAGTCACTTACCTCGACTTGCTCCAATTTAACCAAATATTATGCTTTTTCCTCGATTTTCCAACTCCGATCGATTCGTATCTCGTCATAATTAATTCGATACAGTCAACATAAATTATAGTAATCAATTTCATAAGAAAATATTGCATTTTCAATAAAATCTGAAATTAGCTCAAAATTTGCCAGTGGGGCCCATATCTCGGAATCTGGCGAAACTTACAAAATCCGACAACCCATTCAATTACGAGTCCACCCATACCAATTTTACCAACTCGACCTCCAAATCTTAAATTTTCAATTTTGGAAGATTTTGCAAATATCTTGATTTTTCTTCCATAAATTCACGGATTCATGATGTAAATGAGTATGGAATCATGAAATATAATCATTCATAACTTTATCTACGAATGTCCAAATAATAAATGGTTTAACTTTCTGGAAACTAGAATCAATCGACTACAACTTTCATATTTTGAAACTTTTCCGAGTCCTTATGAATTGCGAGATATAAGAATCCAAAATCGGCTCCACACATCAGAAATTTCGCCAGAAATTTCTTTCAAAAATGCTCTACGAGCCTTAATTCAATCCATCATAACTTTCTGTACAAATGTCTAAATAATGAATAGTTTAACTTCTGGAAACTAGAATCAATGATCTACAACTTTCATGTTTTGAAAATTTTCCGATTCCTTATAGATTGCGATAAATAAGCTTCAAAATTAGGCTCCACGCACCAGAAATTTCTGGCGAAATTACTGCAACAAAAATTTCCAGCAACCTTCTTTGTCCGAAATCCATTTCGTTTACCTTCCGAAATCCACCCGAGACCCTCGAGACCTTAACCAATTATACCAACATGTCCCAAAATACAATACGAACTTATTCAAGGCTTCAAACCACATCAAACAACATCAAAACGACGAATCGCACCTCAAATCAAAATCTATGAACTTTGAACTTTCAAATTTTATATCTTCTGCCGAAACACATCAAATCAATTCGGAATGATTTCAAATTTTGCACACAAGTCATAAATAACATAATAGACCTATTCCAATTTACAGAATCGGATTCTGACCTCGATATCAAAAAGTCAATCCCCCGGTCAAACTTCCCAAAAATTCAACTTTTGGCATTTCAAGCCTAATTCTACTACGGACTTCCAAATAAAATTCGATCATGCCCCTAAGTCCAAAATAACCATACAGAGCTGCTGGAATCATCAAAATTCTATTTCGGGGTCGTTTGCATATAATTTGACATCCGGTCACTATTTGAACTTAAACTTTTAATTTTTCATCAAAATTCCATATCTCAAGCTAGGGACCTCAGAATTTGATTCCGAGCATATGTCTAAGTCCCAAATCACGATACGGACCTACCGGAACTATCAAAACACTGATCCATGTCCGTTTGCTCAAAATATTGACCAAAGTCAACTCAGTTGAGTTTTAAAGCTCTAATTCACATTTTAATCCATTTTTCACCTGAACACTTTCCGAAAAATTTTACGGACTACACACGCAAGTCAAGGAATGATAAATAGTGCTTTTTGAGGTATTATAACACAAAATTAATTATTAAATTTAAAGATAACATTTTGGGTTATCATAGTGGAACAGCTGTGGCAACAATTACTAAAGTAAGAGCCCATAGTTATCATATTCCTATTACTGTAACGACCCGGCCGGTCGTTTTGAGAACTTAAGTCTCGTTAGGCGGCATAAGACCCTGAGCAGTTTCATATTATGTGTATTGACTTGCGTGCGTGGTTGAATTCAGTTACCGGATGATTCAGAGTAATTTGGGACACTTAGCCCCTAAAACGGAAGCTTAAGTCTTAGGATTTTGACCGTAGTCGGAACTATGTGAAGACGACTCCGAAATGGAGTTCCGTCAATTCCATTAGCTCCGTTGGGTGATTTTGGACTTAGGAGAGTGTCTGGACTATAAATCCGGGGTCTGTAGCTGATTTAGGCTTGAAATGGCGAAAGTTAAATTTTTGGAGATTTGGACCGGAAGTGGAATTTTTGATATCGGGGTAGGAATGCAATTCTGAGAGTTGGAACAACTCCATTATGTTATTTGGGACTTGCCTTCAAAATTTGACGTCATTCTGGGTTGATTTGATAGGTTTCGGCATGGGTTTTAGAAGTTGAAAGATTCAAAATTTATAAGTTCGATTCATGGTGCGATTCGTGGTTTCGACATTGTTTGATGTGACTTTAAGGCTCGACTAAGTTCGTATGGTGTATTAGGATTGGTTGGTATGTTTGGTTGAGGTCCCGGGAGCCTCGGGTGAGTTTCAGGTGCTTAACGGATTAAAAGTTTGATTTGTGTTACTGTTAAGTCTTCAGGCTTCTGGTATTTTCGCACCTGCGAAGAAGAGACCGCAGGTGCGAGAGTGCACATGCGGAGAGGCAAGCGCAAAAGCGGAATAATGGAGGAGTGCCAGGGGCTGCTGGTGCGAGGAAAATTCCGCATCTGCGATGCCCGCCGATGCAAAGATTGAGGCGCAGGTGCGAGAAGAGCTGGACCTGACAGTCTCTGCAGGTGCGGAGAATTTGTGTGCATCAGCGGCTCCACAGAAGCGGATTTTTGGCATGCAAAAGCGAGAGGAAGCCCAGGTGCGGTTGGACACACGCACTTGCGGTCGCGCAGATGCAACTATTTATGCGCAGGTGCGGTCATGCCTGGGCAGAAAAGAGAAATCTGAGGGTTTGCTTTCATTCTTCGTTTTTGGACTTGAGAGCTGGGAATTTGGTGATTGTTCGAGGGTTTTTCAGAAGAAACTTTGGGGGAATGATTCCTAACTCGTTTTTGGTTGTTTTCCATTAATCCGTAGTTGTTTTCTCCATTTAGTTTCAGGTTTGGATTGAAAATTTAGGAAAAATGTGAAGTTCTTCAACTAAGAGTTTTGAGTTTTGATTGGGATTTAGACATCGGATTTGGATAATTTTGGTACGAGTGAACTCGCGAGTGAATGGGTGTTCGTAGTTTGTGACTTTTACCCGATTCCGAGATGTGGGCCCGGGTCGACTTTTTAGGGCGAATTTTGGAATTTTTATTAAATATTGATTTCATTGATTAGATAAGTTTATTATTGTTGTATTAATGTTATGCAATTGTGTTTGGCTAGATTTGGGCCATTCGGAGTCGGATAATTGAGGAAAGGACATTCTTACGGACTGTTTGAGCTTGGTTCAAGGTAAGTATCTAGCCTAACCTTGTGTGGGGGATTTTCCCCTTAGGATTTGAGTCTTCGATGTTGATTTGTAGTCCATGCACGCGAGGTGACGAGTGCGTGCTCGGACTTATTTGAGAAAAGTTGGCCTTTTAGGATTCTTAGGTCCTTATATTCACTGAGTATGAAGTTGTTCTTGATATGATTAAGTTCCTATTTACTAGTTTCACCTCTACATGCTTTAATTAAAATTAATTATTTTCAGGATTCACTCTTATTGCCTATTGGACTCTTATTTGACTTAAATGAAGATTTTCTTTACCTCCTCTATTGTCATGCTATCTTTTCATACCTGCTTATCTTTATTTGAAATTATTATTATATCATCTTATAATTTGTTTAGTCTTAATTGAGGTTGTGATTATTTTTCCGCTATTATCCTTAATTGAATTGTTGAATATCCTTCGTAATTTTCTCAACCTTTAAAGAAGTTTAGATATCCTATATCTTAGTCGACTTGTTTTATTTGGCATTATTGGATTCGTGTTAGCTTCCCTATTGTTGAAGTGTATATTGTGGGATTCGTTGCTACACCTTAGTTTTCCCTTTGTTGAGCTATTCGCTTTACGCCTAGCATTTCAGACTGTGGTTATTCCTTGTGATTTGGTCCCACATTTTCATGCGATTTAAAAGTTCTTGAGTTGATTTACTTGTCGTACTTTGTATTATTGTCATTGTTGTTGTATTTGTTGTGGTGATGCATGAGGTTTCTGCCGTGCGGTTGTTGTTATGGGGTGGCACGAGGTTTCTGCCGTGCAATTATTACTATTGATAGTTGCACATGCGGCGTGACAATGTGGGATATATATATATATATATATATATATATATATATATATATATGTGGGTTGCGCGTGTGGCGAGACAAGATAGGCATTTATGTTACTATTGCGCACGTGGCGAGGCAAGGTGGGCTGTGTCAGGGATTGATTTGTGATGATTTGTGGCCTGGGGGCATTCTTGTTGTTGATATTTGTGAAGTGGTATACATACCTATGTGAGCTTTATCTTGTGAAAGCTGTGAGAAAATATTCTACGTGTTGTCCGTTCTTTCTCCTTATGCTTGTTTGCTGATATGGACTATGGTAGGACACTTGCACAAACATACACGTAGTTAAGCACTTCTATCGGATAATAGGTGTTCTTGATATTGTTGAGCATAAATGCTCTCCCTTGTTTACTTGCCTTCTATGTGAGAATGGCTCTATTGGCACGTGAGTCATCAGTACGGTTATGAGATGTTATGAGGGCACAGGATGCTAAGTGTTAGAGTTCTGGTATTGAGACTCGTGAGTTGTGATTTGTCTGAGGTTCGGTACCTCGTGGAGTTGTTGACTAAAACTTGGTGTGAAAGCGGTTATAATTACTAAGTTATTACTTGTCCTTGCTGTATTCGTGGTTCCGGATTTAGGTTGTGTTACATTCACTTTGTCTGTGTCATTTTCATGATATTCCGCTGATACTTGTTGTTTCTTGCTTTAATGCCATTACTATATTGTGAGCCATATTGCATAGTCTTTATGTAGACATCATACTTCTGTTATTCATGTACTTATATCTGTTCAGTTTATTAGACCAGTGGGTGTCTTGACTGTTCCTCGTCACTACTCCACCGAGGTTAGACTTGATACTTACTGGGCACCGCTGTGGTGTGCTCATGCTACTCTTCTGCACATTTTTGTGCAGATCCAGGTACTTGTTCGTTAGCTAGCTGTGAGGACTATTGCTGTGGAGACTCAAGGTAAACCTGCTGCTGCGTTCGCTGGAACGCAATATTTTTGGCAGTCGAGTCGGTGTAGCCAACGTTTTCAACATGCCTGGCCTTAGCACACAGGGTGTATCAATGAATCGAGTAGACTTTGAACGTGATGGTTTAAACCCCCCCACACACTCACCCTCGAGCCACTGAAATTATATTCGTAAAAGAGGGTACATTAGTTGCTGGATTCATTACTACAGACAATGTTTTTGTTAACAAGTTGATCACAAAGGGAGAAGTCTTTATTTTCCCAAGAGGTCTCATCCATTTCCAGTTTAATGTTGGCAGAGGTAACACAACTATTATTTTGTCCTTCAACAGCCAAAATCCTGGTGTTCTGCTTATTGCAATTTCCATGTTTGCGAGTAGATCTCAAATTCCAGATTAACTTTGTTTTTTTTCCTTTATCTTCTCTAAATTTATGAACAATTATTTAGCACTAATACATAGTAGTCAACCTCTACACAAAATAGTTTGAAACTCTTTTGAGAAATATCTTTCTAGACATCCAAAAGGTAATAGAGAGACAAAAATATATCAAAGGAAATTGGAAGGGGAATAAGATATTCCATTACCAAGAAGACAATTACCTTATTTGTCCTGATTATTAAGTTTATAAGCATTACCATTTTTTTTGACATGTATAAAAATAAGTAATTCAATTGGACTGTTGTATTTAGAAGTTTTCTAGCAAACACTCAGTAGAGCTTATGACTTGTACTACCAGTTTTGGGAATTTTAAGAGATTCTATTTAAATAATGTTGTTGTTTTAATTATTGTTAGGCTTACCTAGTCCCTAAGACTAGGTGCCATCACGATACCCAACGGAGGGAAAATTTGGTCGTGACAAGTTGGTATCAGAGCTCTAGGTTCATAGGTGCTACGAGTCATAAGCGAGTTCAGTAGAGTCTTGCGGATCGGTACGGAGACGTCTGTACTTATCTTCGGGAGGCTACGGAACTATTTGGTTAATTGCACTTCTTTTATTTCTATCGTGCGAGCTTATTGATCTCAGAGTTTGAACTTTTATCATTCCATTCTCTCACAGATGGTGAGGACACGAGCTGCAGTTATCGACGACGCTTCTCCCGGAGCAGGTATCGCTAGGGGCAGAGGCAAAGGTTGACGAGGAGTACGTGCCGCAGCTAGAACACCTACCAGAGCAGCAGTTGAGGAGCCGCCAGTAGTTCCAGTTGGGGAGCAGGTACCGGAGGAGCCTATTGTTACCCCCGGACTTCAGGAGACCTTAGCACAGTTTATGAGTATGTTTGGTGCATTGGCTCAGGCGGGGTTGATTCCGGTTGCACCAGCTACTTCACATACCGGGGGAGGAACCCAGACTCCCGCACCCCACACCCCAGAGCAGCGAGTTCATGTTGGGCAGGATCCAGGTGTCGTGGCGACACAACCTATGGTTCCAGTTCAGCCCGTGGTTAAGGCAGCAACATCTGAGGAAGAGCAGCTTAGACTTGCAAGGTTCAAGAAATAGGACCCTCCTACATTTAGTGTTTTGGCTTCAGAGAGTGCACAGGGTTTTCTGGAGGAGTGTCACCGCATTCTTCGTACTATGGGTATGGTGGAGACGAGCGGGGTTGCTTTTACTACGTTCCAGCTTAGGGGAGTGGCCTACCGGTGGTGGCGGGCATATGAGTTGGGTAGCCCGGACGAGTTAGCTTCACTTACATGGGTTCAGTTTTTAGAGATGTTCCTGAGAGAGTTTGTATCTCAGTCCCTTCGAGATGCATGGCGCGCGGAGTTTAAGCAGCTGCGCTAGGGCACTATGTCAGTGTCAGAGTATTCTGTGAGATTCAGTGATTTAGCTAGGCATGCACCTGCTTTGGTCGCCACAGTTAGAGAGCGTGTCTGTAGATTCATTAAGGGACTCAGACATGATATTCGGTTCAGCATGGCTCGGGAGTTAGAGTTAGATGTTTTGTTTCAGCAGGTGGTAGGGATCGCCCGCCGAGTAGAGGACATGTGGGACCAGGATAGAAAAGATAGTCGAGGCCACGAGAGAGAGTACAAGCGAGATCAGGAGGGAAAGGACAGGGAGGTGAGGAGGCCTCATAGACCAGAGAGATCTACTGGTCCTTATTTTGGAGGCAGGGTACGATATGGTAGAGGTTTTGTGGGTCATCCAGTTCAGTTTGCACTTCGGGATTCGCACAGTGCTTCAGGTGCTCATGGGTCTTAGAGTAACTGTGCCACATAGTTCCCACAGCCACGTCAGCAGAGAGGTTGCTTCGAGTGTGGAGATACCAGCCTCAGGGTGAGAGATTGTCCTAGACTCCGGACAGGTGTGTCACAGTGGAGTGTTCAGTCGAGTAGAGGGCGCCCAATAGGGGAAGGCCCGACCCGTTGATGTATTTCGTATAGTAGGCTTGAGGCCACTACGCCAGATGATGTCATACAGGTATGCTTTTGATTTGTTACAGAGGGGCACCATTCGTATTTTGATTCAGTTCTGCTTATCGGGGTGGGTTCCCCTATTTGTTGTCCCACCTATGGGTGAGTTCATAACTTAGTATTATGTTTAGATGTTTACCCCGTTGGGAGTTTCTATGAGTGATAGCTGTGTCTATCATTTATTTCTATTAATTATTGAAAGTTACGAGACTATAAGTGAATTCACGTTGTCCATTATGGTAGGTTTGATATGATTCCTGAGTAAATTTGGTTATAATTTGTGATTTGATACTTTACCGGGGTGAGAATTTAGCAAGTGTTTAGATTTTACTGGCAGAATTGAGTTAGTGGAAGATTTCTATTGCTATGATGTGTATTCGACTTGTGATTCAGAGTTGAGGGCGAAACCCTCGCGATTCCATGTGATTTGATATGTTTGAGCCGGGCTGCGTGCCGCGGTGGAAGGTTATACCAGGATGAGATCTTTATGATTTGTTCATGTACTTTGATTTTTCCTTTTGAATTGATTCGTAGTATGATACTGTTAGAGAGTTGTGTCTGTCGTGCTTGTTTGATATTTCCCTTATGTTTTTCTCTTTACATATTCAATTATTTTCATTCTGCGCTTCTCGAGTTTTAGCTTGCGGGGTGTGTGCCAGGTGGTGTGAGTTGTGACTTGTTGATTCGGGTGTATAGTTAAGAGGTCTTCGTGTTTTCTTGTATCGTTGTCAGTGTTGTGGAGGTTTGAACAGGGTTCTAACGGATATGAGGCTAATTGCCGGTGATGGTTTTTGATTACGGGCAGCTAGTATGATCATAAATGTTATTATGGGCCTATGTGTGGTGTGTCTTGTTGTGTGGTCGTACCTTATGGATGTAGGCATGAGTTGTTACAGTTGGTTGAGAGTGATACTAGTTATGGATTTAGAATCGGGTCTTTTGAAGATAAATGAAAGGTGAGAATTTTGACTCTAAGGCTTATCGGTGTTGGCAGAAAGGATGAATTTCAGTTGGGATGGTGTCGTTAGGCTTATGTGGATTGGGGTGACGTGGAGTTGCCCGCGGGTGTATGTTGGATATGTACTTTCAGTGAATTCGAAAACTTTGAGGCGATTCTTAGCACGTTCGAGGACGAACGTTTGTTTAAGAGGGGAAGGATGTAACAACCCGGCCGATCGTTTTGAGAACTTAAGTCTCGTTCGGCGGCATAAGAGCCTGATCAGCTTCATATTATGTGTATTGACTTGCGTGCGTTGTTGAATTCAGTTACCGGATGATTCACAGTGATTTGGGACACTTAGTTCCTAAAATGGAAGCTTAAGTCTTAGGATTTTGACCGTAGTCGGAACTATGTGAAGACGACTCCGGAATGGAGTTCCGTCTGTTCCATTAGCTCCGTTGGGTGATTTTGGACTTAGGAGCGTGTCCGGACTGTAAATCCGAGGTCTGTAGCTGATTTAGGCTTGAAATGGCGAAAGTCGAATATTTGGAGATTTGGACCGGAAGTGGACTTTTTGATATCGGGGTCAGAATGCGATTCCGAGAGTTGGAACAGCTCCATTATGTTATTTGGGACTTGCCTGCAAAATTTGACGTCATTCTAGGTTGATTTGATAGGTTTCGGCACGAGTTTTAGAAGTTGAAAGATTTGAGATTTATAAGTTCGATTCATGGTGCGATTCGTGGTTTCGATGTTGTTTCATGTGACTTTAAGTCTCAACTAAGTTCGTATGGTGTATTAGGATTGGTTGGTATGTTTGGTTGAGGTCCCGGGGGCCTCGGGTGAGTTTCGGATGCTTAACGGATTAAAAGTTTGATTTGTGTTACTGCTAAGTCTTCAGGCTTCTAGTATTTTCGCACCTGCGAAGAAGAGACCGCAGGTGTGAGAGCGCACGTGCGGAGAGGCAAGCGCAGAAGCAGAAAAATGGAGGAGTGCCAGGGGCTGCAAGTGCGAGGAAAATTCCGCATCTGCGATGCCCGCAGATGCAAAGATTGAGGTGCAGGTGCGAGAAGAGCTGGACCTGAAAATCTCCGCAGGTGCGGAGAAATTATGCGCATCAGCGGCTCCGCAGAAGCGGATTTTTGCCGCGCAGAAGCGAGAGGAAGCGCAGGTGCGGTTGGACACGCGCACTTGCGGTCGCGCAGATGCGGCTATTTATGCGCAGGTGCGGTCACGCCTGGGCAGAAAAGAGAAATCCGAGGGTTTGGTTTCATTCTTCGTTTTGGGACTTGAGAGCACGGAATTTGGCAATGTTTTGAGGGTTTTTCAGAGGAAACTTTGGGGTAATGATTCCTAACTCATTTTTGGTTGTTTTCCATTAATCCATTGTAGTTTTATCCATTTAGTTTCGGGTTTGGATTGAAAATTTAGGAAAAATGGGAAGAATTCTTCAACTAAGAGTTTTGAGTTTTGATTGGGATTTAGACATCGGATTTGGATAATTTTGGTACGAGTGAACCCGCGAGTGAATGGGTGTTCGTCTTTTGTGACTTTTACCTGTTTCCGAGACGTGGGCCCGGGTCAACTTTTTGGGGCGAATTACGGAATTTTTATTAAATATTGATTTCATTTATTAGATAAGTTTATTATTGTTGTATTCATGTTATGCAATTGTGTTTGGCTAGATTTGGGCCATTCAGAGTCGGATAATTGAGGGAAGGACATTCTTACGGACTGTTTGAGCTTTGTTCGAGGTAAGTATCTGGCCTAACCTTGTGTGGGGGATTTTCCCCTTAGGATTTGAGTCTTCTATGTTGATTTGTAGTCCATGCACGCGAGGTGACGAGTGCGTGCTCGGACTTATTTGAGAAAAGTTGGCCTTTTAGGATTCTTAGGTCCTTATATTCACTGAGTATGAAGTTGTTCTTGATATGATTAAGTTTCTATTTACTAGTTTCACCTCTACATGCTTTAATTAGAATTAATTATTTTCAGGATTCACTCTTATTTCCTATTGGACTCTTATTTGACTTAACTGAAGATTTATTTTTACCTCCTCTATTGTCATGCTATCTTTTCATACCTGCTTATCTTTATTTGAAATTATTATTATATCATCTTATAATTTGTTTTGTCTTAAAATTATTATTGAGGTTATGATTATTTTTCCGCTGTTATCCTTAATTGAATTGTTGAATATCCTTCGTAATTTTCTCAACCTTAAAAGAAGTTTAGATATCCTATATCTTAGTCGACTTGTTTTATTTGGCATTATTGGATTCGTGTTAGCTTCCCTGTTGTTGAAGTGTATATTGTGGGATTCGTTGCTACACCTTAGTTTTCCCTTTGTTGAGTTATTCGCTTTACGCCTAGCATTTCAGACTGTGGTTATTCCTTGTGATTTGGCCCCACATTTTCCTGTGATTTAAAAGTTCTTGAGTTGATTTACTTGTCGTACTTTGTATTATTGCCATTGTTGTTGTATTTGTTGTGGTGATACACGAGGTTTCTGCCGTTCGGTTGTTATTATTGTGATGCACGAGGTTTCTGCCGTGCCGTTGTTGTTATGGGGTGGCACGAGGTTTCTGCCGTGCTATTGTTACTATTGATATTTGCACATGCGGCGAGAAAAGGTGGGATATATATGTGTGTGGGTTGTGCGTGTGGCGAGGCAAGGCGGGCATTTATGTTACTATTGCGCATGTGGCGAGATAAGGTGGGAACATTATTATGCACGTGTGGCGAGACAAGGCAGGCATTTATGTAACTATTGCGCACGTGGCGAGACAAGGTGGGATGTGTCAGGGATTGATTTGTGTTGATTTGTGGCCTGGGGGCATTTTTGTTGTTTATATTTGTGAAGTGGTATACATACCTATGTGAGCTTTATATTGTGAAAACTATGAGAAAATGTTCTACGTGTTGTCCGTTCTTTTTCCTTATGATTGTTTGCTGATATGGACTATGGTAGGACACTTGCACAAGCATACACGTAGTTAAGCACTCTTATCAGATAAGAGGTGTTCTTGATATTGTTGAGCATAGATGCTCACCCTTGTTTACTTGCCTTCTATGTGAGAATGGCTCTATTCGCACGTGAGTCGTCAGTGCGGTTATGAGATGCTATGAGGGCACAAAATGCTAAGTGTTAGAGTTCAGGTATTGAGACCCGTGAGTTGTGATTTGTCCGAGGTTCGATACCTCGTGGAGTTGTTGACTAAAACTTGGTGTTAAAGCGGTTGTAATTACTGAGTTATTACTTGTCCTTGCTGTGTTCGTGGTTCCGGATTTAGGTTGTGTTCCATTCACTTTTTCTGCGTCATTTTCATGATATTCCGCTGATACTTGTTGTTTCTTGCTTTAATGCCATTATTATATTGTGAGCCATATTGCATAGTCTTTATGTTGACATCATACTTCTGTTATTCATGTACTTATATCTGTTCAGTTTATTAGACCAGTGAGTGTCTTGACTGTTCCTCGTCACTACTCCACTGAGGTTAGTCTTGATACCTACTGGGAATTTTAAGAGATTCTATTTAAATAATATTATTATTTTAATTATTGTTAGGCTTACCTAGTCCCTAAGACTAGGTTCTATCACGATACCCAACGGAGGAAAAATTGGGTCGTGACAATTACCTTCAAGGTAAAAGATATTACGATAAATAAATTAGCATTATTAGACTCAGGTGCAGATAGAAACTGTATAATGGAAGGAATAGTACCAACCAACTATTTTGAAAAAAGTACTACAAAATTATATTCCGCCACAGGAGAAAAATTAAAAATAGATTATAAATTATCAAAAGCCCACATTTGTAATGATGGAATCTGCTTTATAAATGATTTTGCGGTAACTAGGGATATTAATGAAGAAATTATCCTAGGAATACCCTTTATAGCACAGATTAAACCTTATCACGATAATTTAGAAGCTATTTGCACCACAATATGAGGAAAGGAAATAAAATTTCCTTATCTTAATTCCATCTCCAAAGAGGAAAGTGATTTTCTCAAATCAAAGACTATTTTTAAAATAAACCTGCTTTCAAATCAGGTAAACTATTTAAAAAATGATATAAAAGTTCACAAAATTGAACAAACTTTAAAAACCCTGATAATGGAGGAAAAGATTAAAAAATTTCAAGAAAAACTCGAACTTGAAATTTGTTCAGAATTACCCAATGCCTTCTGGGAAAGAAAAAGGCATGTAGTCGAACTTCCTTATATAAATGAATTCACTGAACAATCCATACCCACTAAGGCTAGGCCTATTCAAATGAATCATGAACACATGGAAGTTTGTAAAAATAAAATTAATGATCTCCTTAAAAAGAAGATAATAAGACCATCTAAATCACCTTGGAGCTGTGCAACTTTCTACGTTAACAAAAGCGCAGAAAAAGAAAGAGGAGCTCCCAGACTTGTTATTAATTATAAACTATTAAACAAGGTCCTACAATGGATTAGGTACCCGATACCTAATAAAAGAGATTTATTAAAAGGGACTTATAAAGCCAATATCTACAGCAAATTTGATATGAAGTCAGAATTCTGGCAAATTCAAATTAGCGAAAAAGATAAATATAAAACTGCTTTCAATATCCCATTTGGACAATATGAATGGAATGTTATGCCTTTCGGGTTAAAAAATGCCCCATCAGAATTTCAAAACATTATGAACAACATATTCAATCCGTACAGTAATATGTCAATTGTTTACATTGATGACGTTTTAATATTTTCTGAAGATATAGACTCTCACTTTAAACATTTAAATACGTTCTTTAAAGTCGTAAAACATAATGGATTAGTGGTGAGTGCTAGGAAGATTAAGTTGTTCCAAACAACTATTAGATTCTTAGGACATGACCTATACCAAGGTACCTATAAACTAATCTGTAGAGCCATTAAATTCTCATCTAAATTCCCTGATGAAATCTTAGATAAAACACAATTACAAAGGTTCTTAGGAAGACTTAATTATGTAGTAGACTTCATTACTGATATTAGGAAAATCTGTGAACCACTATACAGACGTCTCAGAAAGAATCCAGTCCCATGGAGTCAAGAACAAACTGACACTGTTAAAAGAGTCAAATCTATTGTTCAAAAACTTCCTTTTCTAGGTATTCCTAATCCTGAGGCATTCATGATAGTTGAAACCGACGCTTCTGATGAAGGATATGGTGGTATTCTCAAACAATGAATCTCTTCAAACTCTTCAGAACAACTAGTTCATTTCACTTCCAGAATCTGGAATTCGGCTCAGAAAAATTATAGTACAGTCAAAAAAGAGATTTTGTCTATAGTACTATGTATTACAAAGTTTCAAGACAATTTAATAAATAATGAATTTTTATTAAGAGTTGATTGCAAATAAGCTAAAGAGATTTTACAAAAAGATGTTAAAAACCTCATTTCAAAATAGATTTTTGCCAGATGGAAAGCATTATTATCTAGTTTTGATTTTCAAATTAATTTTATTAAAGGTGAAAAAAACTCTTTACCCGACTTTCTAACCAGAGAATTCCTACAGGGAAAAAATGAGACCAAATCAGAAGGGTCCCTTCAGGGCCTCACAAAAAAGAGAGAATAGGTACTCTGCACTTGCAGATTACTACCCATATTTACCTGTGAGACCACCTATAAATATAATGGTAACCCCTCCGAGAGTTCCCACCACAAATAAACCAACAACAATGACAGTCCTTGGTACTATCCCAAAGATAGAAGGACCGTTCCAACAAGCTTCTTCGAGAGCTTCGACAAGCCAAACTGGTAAGATACTGACCAGTTCAGATTACACAATGAAGACCCCAGAGTCATTCGCACAAGCAGTCAAGCCAGAGACACCATCCAAAAAGGAAGGTAAAAAACCAGTTTCTCAGGAAAAAGAAACATTTGAAATAATCTCCAAGGCACCAATTAAAGTGGTAGCACTAGACAAAGGTTACGAAAACTTTGATAAACAAGATTTAATAAGACCCTGTTACACTAACAGAAACTATGTTGAAACTAGTGACCCCCTAAAATCAAGGAGGTATTATGAATTTATTTTTACAGATACAGGATCCGTCACTTTTGAGCATACCCTTAGAGATGACAAAGACCCTGACAGTATTAGGTATTCTAAATTTACCATTAACAAAATTATAAGCCCTTTTGAATGGGGAATGGATCATTTGCACACCCCGATAGTACTCTCTGTACAATTCAGACCCCAAACATATAATTTCAAAGATTACATGGATGCTTAGTATAACTTTATTTACCTACGCCCTGGTTCACACACATGGTTCGTAAAATATAGCGAACAAGCAGCAAAATCAGTCATACCAAGATGGTTCTATGACTGGTGGAAACCATTTGGAGGAATAGAGAAATCAATGCCTCGGAGCTTCCATATTCATTATGAGAGATTCCAGAAAGAACAGGAAATCTCTACTTTACCGGATCATATTAAAATCTGCAAATATTATTTTGCAAAAAGAATTTCATTTATAATTAGTTGGACATTCGAAATTGAACAGATCGAACAGATTCAATATTTAGTTAAATTACCAAAAATCAAAGGATGGGTTCCTGAATCAAGAGAAATAAAGAAACCTAAACCATCCAGTACAAGTGGATCTACCAGTTCACAAGCAGAATTAAAAAAGAGACTCTTAGAAGTCTTAGCAAACATTGATACAGCAAGCCCAGTAGAAGTACAAGCTATGTTAGACACAGTATTAGCATCCTCCTCAATGGAGAACCAAGACAATGAGGACATGGAGGACCCACACGGTATAGCCCAAGCCTACCGTGCCTATGCAGAAGAAGAATAGCATCTGAAGACAATGACTCTCCAGACAAAGACAAATGACTCTTCAAAAAAGAAGGAGTCACCTGACAACGACAACCACAAGAAGACAAAAACAGTACCTACCTCTTCAAAAAAGCAGCAGACAACCTTTAATAAAGCAACAGACAGCAAACTAAGATCGTCCATTTAGATGGTTGGGATTAACTCAACAGAAATCTGAAGTCTATATAAGACTTCCAAAATTGTAATAGAATCCATCCGAACAATTTCCTAAGATTTTTCCCTATCTTTTCTCTCCCCTCTGTAAAAATATTCTCTTATGTTTGAATAAAGCTTTTAACAAGTAAGTATTTCTATCTTACTATTTTAATTCCGCACTTATTTTATCTGTTTTAAAGATAAAACTTATGATCCTCTTAATGGTATCAGAGCCAAGTTGAGTATGAGAGCCATGTTGGCAATATTTGTTATTGCCAGAGATTGGTTTATGTCATTTAAAATATTACTTTTATTCATCTTAATAATGGGTTGTGCACCTTCTGATGCAAATTTTTACTGCTTTTAAATTAAATAAAATATTATTTCTTCGAGTTTTATAACTACTCAAAATTTGTTCATAATTTTTTATTTCTTCAAAAATTTCTAATGTAGTTTGTTTTCTAAGTTTATTAAAAATAAGTTCTTTATAAACCTGAATATTATAATCAGTACAGAATATCTTTCTGTCAAGTTTTCTTAGACATTTTAAAAGCGACCACTTTTCTTTATTAAGTAATTTTATATTTTTAAAAGAAGGATGATTTTTCATTTTTAGAAAACTTTTCAAAGTTTTATCAGTATTTGAGAGATATACTATCTTTAAGGTGTAAGTCTACTTTCTCTGTTATCCTATCATGTAATATTAATCTTAATAGTTCTATAATGTTCCTTAACTGTATAGTGTCTACTATTTATCTTCTTCTTCACTAATGATCTTTTTCTTAAGTTATCTGGTAGTGTTCTCAGTTCTAAGTTATCTTGGGGGTTGGGGATTAAACGTGTTAACTGTGTCCTGTTGTGTCCTGTCTCTTCGCGGCAGTCCCTAGCCTATGGACGACGGCAACTGTCGGCAGTTAAATAAGGTTTAATCAACATCCTACAAGGATCCCTCACACTATGAACATAGAACAGTGAGCTCACACTCAGCGAATAAAATCTGAAGCTTTAAAGAAGATGAACAGTAAACCTATTGTCACGACCCCAAATTATCCCTCCGTAAGGTGTCGTGATGGCACCTAGTCTTTACGACTAGGTAAGCCTAATATTGCGAAAAATATAAAGAAACACAACATTTTAAAGATAAACAACATATTATAAATAGCCAAGAGTAGTACCACTCGGCATATACAAAATAATTTTCCAAGACCCGAAATATCACTAAGTCACAAGCTGCTATAATCTATGTAGCTCTATACAAAAGTCTGAGGATAATAAAGAAAGTATCTAGGAGAGGGAGTAGAAGGGGACTCCGAAGATCTGCGGAAGCAAGTAGAAGTACCTTGAAGTCTCCTAGAATCAGCAACACGTACTAACCCCGAGGTTGATAGCTCGCACCTGGATCTGCACACGAAAACATGTGCAGGGAAAGGCATGAGTACACCACAAAAGTACCCAGTAAGTGCAAAGCCTAACCTCGGTCGAGTAGTCACGAGGTCAGGTCAAGGCCCTACCGGAGTAAATATAATAAATTAAATAGTAAAAGATATAAGTGAAATTTACGGTAACATAGTTAAAGAAATTCTCAAAAATTTAACAGTTAAGGAAGCCCTCGGCTCAAAACAAGGTAAACACAGTGGGAAAATCTCTCGGGATACCGTCCCGTAGTTTTAAATGAATATGCAGTACATGGAGGTCTCTCGGAATACATCCGTAGTCCCAAAATAAATATGCAGTACAGGGGGATCTCCGGTAATACGTCCGTAGTCTGAAAGTAAATATACGGTGCTAGGGGATCTCCCGGAATATGTCTGTAGTCCCAAAGTAAATATGCAACGCAAGATGAAATGACAGGTCTGACATCGAGTTATGCAGTTTATACTGGACACAGATAAGGCAAATGAGGACTTAGCTAAACATGACGCACAGAATGTCAATTAGGCAGTTAAAACACGCAAACATGCTTTTCTAGTCAAAACTACACAATTAAACATATTAGTACGACTTAATAAGAGAAACAATTTATGATTTAAAAAGGTTAAACAAGATTTTTTGCAATAATAGCCAGTGTACGTACTCGTCACCTCACGTACACAGCGCCCACACACCAAATAATATCAAGATATCCTAAGGTGAAAGTCCCCAACACAAGGTTAGGCAAGCCACTTACCTCGAACCGCTCAAATCACCTCGATAACACATTCTTACCATGAGTATTCGACTCCAAATAGCCTGAATCTATTCAAATAAATTGCATAATATAAATATAACTAGGAGTAACTAATTTAGCTAATTCATTCGAAGCTAAAGCTTGAAATTAGGAAAAACGCCCAAAACGTCACCCCGGGACCACGTCTCGGAATCGGGTAAAAGTTGCAAATTACGAACACCCATTCACTCACGAGTTTACTCGTACCAAAATTGCTCAAATCCAATATCAAAATCTCGATCAAAACCCCAAAATTCGGCCTAAGAATCTTTCTCAGTGTTTCACCCCAAATCCGAAATTAAATGATGAAATCAACCATAGATTAGTGGAATATAACCATAAAGGAGTTAGGAATCATTACCCAAAAACTTCCTCTGAAAATCTCTCCAAATTTCGCCTTCTACCGAGCTCTCAATCAAACTTTTGTGTTATGAACTCAACTGTTACAACCCAAATTTGCATACCATAGATCACGCCGTAAGTTAGTAAGTTATCGACGTAAATCCAAGAAGAGATTATCTTTGAGATGATAAGAAGTTAATCCTATTGGTCTTAAACGATACAAGGGTGTATAAGAGTGGTTAACAAGTATTTGAAGTTAAACGAATCAAGGATGTTGTAACCCGTATTTTCGGGTAACACTAGAGGTGATTAATTATCCCAAGAGGTCTTGTTTTAATGTATTTGAATCATATAATATCCGCATCATAAGTCTTGAAGTCAAGCGAGTTATGAAACAAAAGTCGATAAAAGTTGTCGCAACCTAGGTTTATAATTTTACTTAAACTTTAGGACAAATGTTACTGCATTTTTCTCCCAATTTGCTTGGAATTATGGGGTGATCTACCTATCAAATTTAATATCTATGAGTCTAGTTTCCAACGCATTAAACCGTTCGTCGATACGATCTCGGAATAGAGAGATATTCGCGTTTTCGCGAGAGTGCGCCAAGCTGCTCTCTATGGGGCCCACAAAGGCGGTTTAAGACATATGGACATATATAAGATACCTCAACCCCGTTTTAAGTCATTATATTTCAGTATATTCAGACCTTATAACCCTAAAAACAGTCTCTCAAGGTTCTCTCATGATCCAAGACCCAAACAAAGGGCAAACAACACAAATCAAATGTCGGGAATCCCGTGGCGCTAGTAAGTTTCTTGTTCTTCTTGTTGTTGCTGATTTTTGTGTTGTTACAGCTCGTGTGGGAGGTTGTTTTAAGTGTTTTATGTCCTGTAAATACACCTTCAAGTTTTTAATATCAACCCTAGGTGATTTCAAGTCTTCTAAAGTAATTCTAGTGCCGAAAAACCCGAATTAATTGCTAGTTTCGCTTCCTTGTTCTTGTGGCAGAATTGAAGGGATATTTCGTGGAAAATTAAGGTCAAATTGGAGTTGTTCTTTCTGTTTAAAGGTAAGGAACCTCTTACTCTATATATATTTAAGATTATCCAAGTTGCAGCTAAGTCGTTGAAGCTAGAACTTGTGAAATATATATCGAAAGGCTTGGTAGTAATGTTGTTGGTTGGTGGACTGTTTTGGAGGCTCAATATGATTATTAATGATGTTGTTTGGGCTGTTTGGTGATTGTATTGACTTGTGGGAAGTCATATAAATAGGGGAGGTGCTGTCCGTTTCATCGTAAAATAGGTTGTGGTTGATACATAATAGTTACGACGCTTAAACGATAATGATAGTGTCATTTGTCTTATTGTAGACTAAGGAGTCGTGACATTTGCATAGCTTGAGGTTGGGCAGTATATACAAGGTATGTGACGCTATCCCCTTCATTCTTTTGCACGACTCCGATTGTACATAATGTAATGAACGAGCTCCCAAAGATACTCTACTCTTAGAAGCTAGCAGTACTTACATTGCTGCCCTTCTTATGAAACGATTGATATTGATGTTACTTCTCTTATTCTTATATTATCAATATTGTTGGTAGTTCCTGATTCTTATAAGATTCTTGATGAAGAGTTAATCCTAATAACGTGTACGAAGGATACCAACCTTATGTCACTCCGAAAGGTTCAAAATGTGATTCCAATGAGTCCAGCATGCATCATATATATGTATCTATTTTACTCTACCGAGCCGCGCTATAGTCGGCCGGGTACGGCACCTATTGTGCAACCACTGATCAGTTGGGTTTTACCGAGCTCCACGTGGCCGGGTACGATTCTACCGAGCCCTATGATGGCCGGGTACGTTTTACCGAGCCTATTATGGCCGGGTACGATATGATGATGGTGATGCCCACAAAGGCGTATGTTTTAAAAGTTTATGTATATATATGTATGTATCATGTATTTCATGTCAGTAGCCCTCAGAGGTACCCAGATGTCACAGGTTGTATATTCTCTATCCCTGTTTACATTACTGTTCTTACTTATGCTTTCTTGCCTCACATACTCAGTACTTTATTCGTACTGACGTCCTTTTTATTTGTGGACGCTGCATGTCGTGCTGCAGGTCCTGATAGACAGGTAGACGTAGCTCCCCCACCACAGTAGGCTGTCCAGTTCAGCGGTTATTGGCGAGATCCCTTCTCCGGACTTGCCGTGGTCTTGGTATGCATTTTTGTTATAGACATTATGGGTATGTCGGGGCCCTGTTCCGGCAATGTTGTAGCACTTATGTTCCTTTAGAGGCTCATAGACAGGTGTCGACTTATGTATGGTTTAGAATGCCTTTTCGGCTGATTTTTGTTGTATAGTCTTTCATGGCATCATGATAGCTCGTACCTTATATATAGTTTCTTGACAGTCTTGTCGTCCCATGTTATGTATGTTCATGACATTATCTTTCATTGTTGGATGTTCATGATCCATGTCTACTATTTATATTGATCTTGTCGGCCCTTAAAGATAATAAGGAAGGTTAGATAAAATGTACGTTGGTGCTCGGCAAGTATGGCCCGGGTGCTAGTCATGACCCTCCAGTTGGGTCGTGACAAACTTGGTATCAGAGCAAGTCTGTCCTAGGGGATGTCTATGAGCCGTGTCTAGTAGAGTTTTGATTATGGATGTGTAGCGCGCCACATTTATAATCAGGAGGCTACGTGACATCTAGGGTTGTTACCTTCTTCCTGAATCTAGATCGTGCGTAGAGTTGAGTAGTAAGTGTTCATATCTAATATTCACCTTGTTTTCTTTCAGCGATGCCTTCGACTAGGAAGCAAGCAATTAGTAAACGACTTGATACAGCTGTGGGAGAGGGTAACATTCAGGTGCCTCCAGCTAGAGCAGGCCAAAGTGTGGCTCAGAGTGAGATGCCGTCTCATACCTCTCCGTCTCCTCTAGAGGATATTAGGAGGCACCCAGTACATCCAGTTCCTCCGTCTAGCACTACAGACCACGATATGCGCAGTGCGGTGCAATTGTTGACTAGCTTGGTAGCTGCTCAGGCTCAGAGGCAGAATAACGGTGCTGCTGATAAACCGGTTAGTGCGAGAGTTCATGATTTTATTAATCTAGACCCTCCAGTGTTTATCGGATCAGACCCCAAGGAGGACCCACAAACATTTATTGATCAGATTCATCGTACATTGCAGGTTATGCATGCTAGTGATACGGAGGCAGTAGAGTTGGCTTCTTATCGGTTACAAGATTTAGCGGTTTTCTGGTATGATAGTTGGGAGAGATCTAGGGGTCCGAACGCTCCTCCAGCCGTGTGGAAGGAATTTTCTGAGGCCTTTCTTCGTCACTACTTGCCAGTTGAGATACGATGAGCTAGAGCTGATAAGTTCTTGAACCTTCGACAGGGTAATATGAGTGTATGAGAGTATAGTATACAGTTTGATTCTTTAGCAAGGTATGCTCCCCATATGGTGGCCGAGATGAGTGATAGGGTGCATCTGTTCATGAACGGGTTGGGACCACATCTGATAAATGAGTGCACAACAGCCTCCTTGGTAGAGGGCATGGATATTTCCCGTATTCAGGCTTATGCCCAGACCCTAGAGGATCATAAGCGCCAGCAAAGGGCAGATAGGGAGCAGGATAGGGGCCAGCATAAGAGGGCGAGATTTGCAGGGTATTCTGATGAGTTCAGAGGCAGTATTAGGCCCCAATCTTCGAGGAGTTCGGCGCCACCTGTAGCTAGTGCTCCTCCAAAGTTTCAGAGGCCTCGGTATGATCGATTTACCTATTCTGGTTCAGGTCAGAGTTTGAGGGCATCAGGCTCACAATTTCATAGAGATACTAGTCAGACGAGACCCCCAACACCTCGTTGTGATTAGTGCGGCAAGGCCCACTTTGGACTGTGCCGTCGAGGTTCCAATGCATGCTATTCTTGCGGACAGCGTGGCCATATGATGCGGGATTTTCCTAATAGAGGAGGTGGTGGTATGGCTCAACCGACTGGATCTGTGTCTGGTTCTTCCTCATCAGTTCGACCTCCAGCACAAGGTTTTCAATAGTCGACAGGTCGTGGTAGAGGTAGAGGTTCAGTGCCGAGTTCGAGTGGTGCTCAAAATCGAACCTATGCTCTAATAGGTCGACAAGATCTCGAGTCATCTCCGGATGTTGTTACAGGTATATTGTCTGTGTTTTCTTATGATGTATATGCGCTAATTGATCCAGGATCTACCTTATCATATGTTACACCCTTTGTGGCTAATAAGTTTGGCATTGAACCTGAATTGATAAGTAAACCACTTGCGGTATCCACTCCGATAGGAGATTCTGTGATTGCTAGAAGGGTATATAAAGGTTGCACTGTGATGATTTGTAGTCGTCAAACCTCGGCAAATTTATTTGAGTTAGAAATGGTTGATTTCGATGTGATAATGGGAATGGACTGGTTGGCCTCATGCTATGCAAATGTTGACTGTCGTACGAAGATGGTTAGGTTTCAGTTTCCTTGTGAACCCGCCATTGAATGGAAGGGGAACATTGCTACGCCGAAAGGTAGGTTTATTTCCTATCTTAAGGCAAGGAAGATGATCTCAAAAGGTTACATTTATCATCTTGTTCGCGTTAGGGATGCGGAGGCGAAGCCGCCTACTCTACAATTAATCCCCGTGGTCAATGAATTTCCAGATGTTTTCCCAGATGAACTCCCAGGCCTTCCTCCTGAAAGGGAGATTGAGTTTAGCATTGATGTATTGCCTGACACTCAACTGATCTCTATCCCTCCATACAGGATGGCCCCGGTAGAGTTGTGAGAGTTGAAGGCACAGTTGAAGGACTTGCTGGATAAGGGTTTCATTAGGCCTAGCACTTCACCTTGGGGTGCGCCAGTCTTGTTCGTGCGAAAGAAAGATGGGTCGTTAAGGATGTGTATCGATTATCGACAGTTGAATAAGTTTACAATAAAGAACAAGTATCCACTTCCAAGAATTGATGACCTGTTTGACCAACTCCAGGGTGCCAAGTATTTCTTCAAGATTGACTTGCGTTCAGGGTATCATCAGGTGAGGGTTAGGGAGAAGGATATTCCAAAAACGGCCTTCCGGACAAGATATGGGCATTTTGAGTTCTTGGTGATGTCGTTCGGGCTAACAAATTCCCCAGCAGCTTTTATGGATCTCATGAATAGTGTATTCAGGCCTTATCTTAATGTGTTCGTGATCGTATTCATTGATGACATTCTAGTGTATTCTCGTTCGGAGGCGGAACATGCGGGCCACTTGCGGATAGTATTACAGACCCTTCAGGATCATAAGTTATATGCTAAGCTCTCTAAATGTGAATTCTGGCTGAACTCAGTAGCATTCCTTGGCCATGTGATATCTAATGAGGGTATTAGTGTCGACACTCAGAAGATCGATGCAGTGAAGAATTGGCCGAGACCTACAACACCGTCAGAAGTCCGCAGCTTCCTGGGGCTAGCAGGATATTATAGGCGGTTTGTAGAAGGGTTTTCCTCTATATCAGCACCATTGACTAAGTTAACACAGAAAGCTACCAAGTTCCAGTGGTCTGATGCTTGTGAATATAGTTTTCAGGAGCTAAAGAATCGATTGACATCCGCGCCAGTGCTCACTCTCCCAGAAGGAACAGAAGGTTATGTGGTATATTGTGATGCCTCAGGTATAGGTTTGGGGTGCGTATTGATGCAACGTGGGAAGGTGATTGCTTATGCATCAAGACAATTGAAGAAGCATGAAAAGAATTACCCGACTCATGATTTGGAATTGGCTGCAGTAATATATGCTTTGAAGATATGGCGGCACTACTTATACGGCGTCCATGTTGACATCTACACAGATCACAAGAGTTTACAATACATCTTCAAGCAGAAGGAGTTGAATTTGAGGCAGCGTAGGTGGCTTGAATTACTGAAAGACTACGATGTCGAGATATTGTACCATCCCGGTAAAGCTAATGTTGTGGCAGACGCTCTCAGCCGTAAGTCAATGGGAAGCTTAATACATATTGAGGCAGGTAGACAAGGGTTGACCAAAGAGCTTCACCAGCTGGCCAATATGAGAATCAGATTGTTGGACTCTGATGACGGAGGTGTTACTGTACAGAATACAGCAGAATCATCTTTGGTAGCCGAGGTAAAAGCACGGCAATATGAAGATCCTACCTTAGTAAGATTGAGAGAGGGAATTCAGCAGTGTAAGATTACAGCTTTCAAGATCGGAGGAGATGGGACACTGAGATACCAGGGCCGATTATGTGTACCTAGTGTGGCAGGGTTGCGAGAGAAGATTATGATTGAGATTCACCAGTCCCGATATTCTATCCATCCTGGCTCGACAAAGATGTATCATGACGTTAAGGAGCAGTATTGGTGGGATAACATGAAGAAGTCTATTGCAGAATTTGTAGCCCAGTGTCCTAATTGTCAACAAGTAAAGATCGAGCATTAGAAACCTAGTGGATTGATTCAGAATATAGAGATTCCGACCTGGAAATGGGAGGTGATTAATATGGACTTCATTATTGGATTACCTCGCTCTTATCATAAGTTTGACTCCATCTGGGTGATAGTTGATCGACTTACAAAATCTGCCCATTTTCTGCCAGTTAAGACAACTTACACGGCTGAAGATTATGCGAAGTTGTATATCAAGGAGATTGTTAGGCTTCATGGTGTGCCGGTATCTATTATATCAGACCGAGGAGCTCAATTTACGGCTAACTTTTGGAGGTCTTTTCAGAAGGGTTTAGGCACACAAGTAAATCTCAGCACTGCATTCCATCCGCAGACTGACGGACAGGCTGAACGTACCATCCAGACGCTTGAAGATATGCTACGAGCATGTGTTCTAGATTTCAAGGGGAATTGGGATGACCATCTGGCACTTATAGAATTTGCCTACAATAATAGCTACCATTCCAGTATTAAAATGGCCCCGTATGAGGCACTGTACGGGAGGAGATGTAGATCACCAGTTGGATGGTTCGAAGTCGGTGAGACAGAATTATATGGGCCAGATTTGATTCACCAAGCCATTGAGAAGGTGAAAGTGATACAAGAGCGACTGAGGACGGCACAAAGCAGGCAAAAGTCTTATTCCGACGTCCGACGTCGTGATCTGGAATTTGAGGTTGGTGATTGGGTTTTCCTGAAGATCTCGCCGATGAAGGGTGTTATGCGTTTTGGGAAGAAGGGTAAGTTGAGTCCGCGGTATATTGGGCCGTACAAAATTCTTCGACGAATTGGACAGGTTGCTTACGAGTTAGAATTGCCATCTGAATTAGAATTTGTCCACCCGATATTCCATGTATCTATGTTGAGGAAATGTATTGGAGACCCTTCTCGGGTCGTCCCTATCAAAGATGTACAAGTTACAAAGGATCTATCATATGATGAAGTGCCAGTGGCTATATTAGATCGACAAGTCCGCAAGCTAAGAACAAAGGATGTAGCTTCCGTGAAAGTATTATGGAGGAACAAGAATATAGAAGAAATGACATGGGAAGCAGAAGAGGAGATGAAGTCTAAATACCCTTACCTATTCCAGAGTGAAGATAACGAGGATGCCGGGGAAAGAAGGACGCATTATAAGGTGAAACGGCTCTATGAGGTAAGCAATAGCTTGTGAATACTCTTTTTTTAATACAAAATGGTAATATGCAGATAATGTACATATCCATAATGCTTTGTATAGTCTTGTAAGGCCATAGGTTAGGTTTAACTACTTGCAAGTTTGGCTAGTGTCCATTTTATAGGGGAAACTCAGCCGGAAATCTCCGTCGGAATCCACAATGAGTTAGACACCCCATAAACCCTTACATTCGAGGACGAATGTTCCTAAGGGGGAGAGGGTGTTACAACCCAAATTCGCATACCATAGATCACGCCGTAAGTTAGGCGACGTAAATCCAAGAAGAGATTATCTTTGAGATGATAAGAAGTTAATCCTATTGGTCTTAAACGATACAAGGGTGTATAAGAGTGGTTAACAAGTATTTGAAGTTAAACGAATCAAGGATGTTGTAACCCGTATTTTCGGGTAACACTAGAGGTGATTAATTATCCCAAGAGGTCTTGTTTTAATGTATTTGAATCATATAATATCTGAATCATAAGTATTGAAGTCAAGCGAGTTATGAAACAAAAGTCGATAAAAGTTGTCGCAACCTAGGTTTATAATTTTACTTAAACTTTAGGTCAAATATTACTGAAATTTTCTCCCAATGTGCTTGGAATTATGGGGTGATCTACCTATCAAATTGAATATCTATGAGTATAGTTTCCAACGCATTAAACCGTTTGTCGATACGATCTCGGAATAGAGAGATATTCGCGTTTTCGCGAGAGTGCGCCAAGCTGCTCTCTATGGGGCCCACAAAGGCGGTTTAAGACATATGGACATATATAAGATACCTCAACCCCGTTTTAAGTCATTATTTTTCAGTATATTCAGACCTTATAACCCTAAAAACAGTCTCTCAAGGTTCTCTCATGATCCAAGACCCAAACAAAGGGCAAACAACACAAATCAAATATCGGGAATCCCGTGGCGCTAGTAAGTTTCTTGTTCTTCTTGTTGTTGCTGATTTTTGTGTTGTTCCAGCTCGTGTGGGAGGTTGTTTTAAGTGTTTTATGTCCTGTAAATACACCTTCAAGTTTTTAATATCAACCCTAGGTGATTTCAAGTCTTCTAAAGTAATTCTAGTGCCGAAAAACCCGAATTAATTGCTAGTTTCGCTTCCTTGTTCTTGTGGCAGAATTGAAGGGATATTTCGTGGAAAATTAAGGTCAAATTGGAGTTGTTCTTTCTGTTTAAAGGTAAGGAACCTCTTACTCTATATATATTTAAGATTATCCAAGTTGCAGCTAAGTCGTTGAAGCTAGAACTTGTGAAATATATATCAAAAGGCTTGGTAGTAATGTTGTTGGTTGGTGGACTATTTTGGAGGCTCAATATGATTATTAATGATGTTGTTTGGGCTGTTTGGTGATTGTATTGACTTGTGGGAAGTCATATAAATAGGGGAGGTGCTGTCCGTTCCATCGTAAAATAGGTTGTGGTCGATACATAATAGTTACGATGCTTAAACGATAATGATAGTGTCATTTGTCTTATTGTAGACTAAGGAGTCGTGACATTTGCATAGCTTGAGGTTGGGCAGTATATACAAGGTATGTGAGGCTATCCCCTTCATTCTTTTGCACGACTCCAATTGTACATAATGTAATGAACGAGCTCCCAAAGATACTCTACTCTTAGAAGCTAGCAGTACTTACATTGCTGCCCTTCTTATGAAACGATTGATATTGATGTTACTTCTCTTATTCTTATATTATCAATGTTGTTGGTAGTTCCTGATTCTTATAAGATTCTTGATGAAGAGTTAATCCTAATAACGTGTACGAAGGATACCAACCTTATGTCACTCCGAAAGGTTCAAAATATGATTCCAATGAGTCCAGCATGCATCATATATATGTATCTATTTTACTCTACCGAGCCGCGCTATAGTCGGCCGGGTATGGCACCTATTGTGCAACCACTGATCAGTTGGGTTTTACCGAGCTCCACGTGGCCGGGTATGATTCTACCGAGCCCTATGATGGCCGGGTACGTTTTACCGAGCCTATTATGGCCGGGTACGATATGATGATGGTGATGCCCACAAAGGCGTATGTTTTAAAAGTTTATGTATATATATGTATGTATCATGTATTTCATGTCAGTAGCCCTCAGAGGTACCCAGATGTCACAGGTTGTATATTCTCTATCCCTGTTTACATTACTGTTCTTACTTATGCTTTCTTGCCTTACATACTCAGTACTTTATTCGTACTGACGTCCTTTTTATTTGTGGATGCTGCATGTCGTGCTGCAGGTCCTGATAGACAGGTAGACGTAGCTCCCCCACCACAGTAGGCTGTCCAGTTCAGCGGTTATTGGCGAGATCCCTTCTCCGGACTTGCCGTGGTCTTGGTATGCATTTTTGTTATAGACATTATGGGTATGTCGGGGCCCTGTTCCGGCAATGTTGTAGCACTTATGTTCCTTTAGAGGCTCATAGACAGGTGTCGACTTATGTATGGTTTAGAATGCCTTTTCGGCTGATTTTTGTTGTATAGTCTTTCATGGCATCATGATAGCTCGTACCTTATATATAGTTTCTTGACAGTCTTGTCGTCCCATGTTATGTATGTTCATGACATTATCTTTCATTGTTGGATGTTCATGATCCATGTCTACTATTTATATTGATCTTGTCGGCCCTTAAAGATAATAAGGAAGGTTAGATAAAATGTACGTTGGTGCTCGGCAAGTATGGCCCGGGTGCTAGTCATGACCCTCCAGTTGGGTCGTGACAAACTTGGTATCAGAGCAAGTCTGTCCTAGGGGTTGTCTATGAGCCGTGTCTAGTAGAGTTTTGATTATGGATGTGTAGCGCGCCACATTTATAATCAGGAGGCTACGTGACATCTAGGGTTGTTACCTTCTTCCTGAATCTAGATCGTGCGTAGAGTTGAGTCGTAAGTGTTCATATCTAATATTCACCTTGTTTTCTTTTAGCGATGCCTTCGACTAGGAAGCAAGCGATTAGTAAACGGCTTGATACAGCTGTAGGAGAGGGTAACATTCAGGTGCCTCCAGCCATAGCAGGCCAAAGTGAGCCTCAGAGTGAGATGCCGTCTCATACCTCTCTGTCTCCTCCAGAGGATATTAGGAGGCACCCAGTACATCCAGTTCCTCCGTCTGGCACTACAGACCACGATATGCGCAGTGCAGTGCAGTTGTTGAGTAGCTTAGTAGCTGCTCAGGCTCAGAGGCAGAATACCGGTGCTGCTGATAAACCGGTTAGTGCAGGAGTTCGTGATTTTATTAATCTAGACCCTCCAGTGTTTACCGGATCAAGCCCCAAGGAGGACCCGCAAACATTTATTGATCAGGTTCATTGTACATTGCGTGTTATGCATGCTAGTGATACAGAGGCAGTAGAGTTGGCTTCTTATCGGTTATGGGATTTAGCGATTTTATGGTATGATAGTTGGGAGAGATCTATCCGGACACGCTCCTAAACCCAAAATCACCTAACGGAACTGACAGAATTCCTTTCCGGAGTCGTCTTCACACAGTTCCGACTACGATCCAAATCCTTAGGCTTAAGCTCTCATTTAGGGACTACGTGTCCCAAAACACTCCAAAACTCAAAACGAATCATCCCGGCAAGTCACAATAGTAAAAAAAGATTTGGGGAAAGCAGTTAATAGGGGATCGGGGCTATTACTCTCAAAATGACCGACCGGGTCGTTACATCCTTCCCCTCTTAAAACAATCATTCGTCCTCGAACGAGTATAAAGACATACCTGAAACTGTGAAAAGATGAGGGTACTGGCTGCGCATATCCTGCTTGATCTCCCATGTCGCCTCATCGACCGGCTGACCCCTCCACTGGACCTTTACTGAAGCAATATTCTTTGACCTGAGCTTTCTGACCTGCCTGTCAAAAAATGGCTACTAGCTCCTCAACATAAGATAGATATTTGTCCAATTGGACTTAGCTGAAATCTAATACATGAGTCGGATCACTGTGATACTTTCGGAGCATGGACACGTGGAATACCGGGTGAACTCTTGCTAGGCTGGGAGGTAAGGCAAGCTCAAAAGCAACCTCCCCAACTCGCCGCAATATCTCAAATGGACCAATGAACCTCGGGTTCAGCTTGACCTTCTTCCCAAACCTCATGACACCCTTAATAGGCGATACCTGAAGCAAGACTCGCTCACCAACCACAAATGCCCAAATCACGAACCCTACGGTCTGCATAACTCTTCTGCCTGGACTGTGCTGTGCGAAGTCTCTCATGAATCACCTTCACCTTATCCAGGGCATCCTGGACCAAATCTGTACCCAACAATTGGGCCTCGCCTGGCTCAAACCATCCTACTGGGGACCGTCACCGCCTACCATACAAGGCCCCATACGGTTCCATCTGAATGCTGGACTGGTAACTGTTATTTTTAGCAAACTCTGCAAGTGGTAAGTATTGGTCCCATGACCCTCCGAACTCCATAACACAAGCACGGAGCATATCCTCAAGAATCTGAGTCGTGCGCTCGGACTGCCCATCCATCAGAGGGTGAAAGGCTGTGCTCAACTCAACCCTAGTACCCAACTCCTACTGTACGGCTCTCCAAAATCGTGATGTGAACTGTGTACCTCTGTCCGAAATGATGGATACTGGAACACCATGAAAGCGGACAATCTTTCTGATATAAATCTCAGCCAACCTCTCAGAAGAATAAGTGGTCAACACTGGAATAAAATGAGCTGGCTTGGTAAGCCGATCCACGATCACCCAGATAGCATCGAACCTTCTCAAAGTCCGTGAAAGTCCAACTACAAAGTCCATGGTGATCCGCTCCCACTTCCACTCTGGGATCTCTAACCTCTGAAGTAATCCACCCAGCCTCTGGTGCTCATATTTAACCTGCTGATAGTTGAGACACTTGGCCACAAACCCAACTATATCTTTTTTCATTCTTCTCCACCAATAGTGCTGCCTCAAGTCCTGGTACATCTTCACGGCACCCGAATGAATGGAGTACCGCGAGCTATGGGCCTCCTCAAGAATCGACTCACGAAGCCCATCTACATTGGGCACACAGATCCGGCCCTGCATCCTCATCACACCGTCATCACAAATAGTCACATCTCTGGCATCACCTCGCCGAACCCTGTCCTGAAAAACTAGAAGTTGAGGATCATCATACTGGCTCACCCTGATATGGTCATAAAGAGAAGACCGAGCAACCACACAAGATAATACCTGTCTAGGCTCTGAAATATCCAATCTCATGAATTGGTTGGCTAAGGTCTGAACATCCAAGGCTAAGGGCCTCTCAGCTGCCGGAAGATATGCAAAACTACCCAAACTCTCTGCCCGGCGACTCAAGGCGTCGGCCACTACATTGGCCTTTCCCGGGTGGTACAATATAGTGATATCATAGTCTTTAAGTAGCTCCAACCACCTCCGCTGATGCAAATTAAGGTCTTTCTGCCTGGACAAGTACTGCAAATTCCGGTGGTCAGTGTAAATCTCACTGGGAACACCGTACAAATAATGATGCCAAATCTTCAGGGCATGAACAATAGCTGCTAACTCGAGATCATGAACTAGATAATTCTTCTCATGCACCTCCAACTGTCTAGACGCGTAGGCAATCACCCTACCGTCATGCATCAATACCGCTCCAAGGCCAATCCTCGAGGCATCACAATAGACAGTGTAGGACCCTGAACCTGTGGGCAATACTAATAGTGGGGCTGTAGTCAAAGCTGTCTTGAGCTTCTGAAAGCTCTGCTCACACTCCTCGGTCCACCTGAATGGAGAACCCTTATGGGTCAGCCTGGTCATAGGTGCTGCAATGGATGAAAATCCGTCCACAAAGCAACGGTAATACCCTGCCAAACCAAGGAAACTACTGAACTCCATAGCTGATAACGGTCTAGGCCAACTCTGCACTGCCTCCACCTTCTTCGGATCTACCTTGATCCCATCACAAGACACTATATGGCCGAAGAATGCCACCGAATCAAGCCAGAATTCACACTTAGAAACTTTTGCATACAAACTCTTCTCCCTCAAAGTCTAAAGCACGGTCCTCAGGTGCTGCTCATGATCTTCCCGAGACCGGGAATATACCAGGATGTTGTCAATAAACACAATGACGAAGGAATTAAGATAAGGCCGGGATACACTGTGCATCAAATGCATAAAGGCTGCTGAGGCATTGGTCAGCCCAAATGACATGACAAGAAACTCATAGTGACCATATCTGGTCCTGAAAGTAGTCTTCGGGATATCCGACTTCCGAATCTGCAACTGATGATAGCCAGAACGCAAGTCAATCTTGGAAAACACCCTAGCACCCTGTAACTAATCAAATAAATCATCAATGTGAGGCAAAGGATACTTGTTCTTCGCTGTAACCTTATTCAGCTACCGATAATCAATACACATACGCATAGAACCATCCTTCATCTTCACAAATAAGACCGGAGCACCCCAAGGTGATACACTGGGCCTGATGAAACCCTTATCAAGCAACTCCTGCAAGTGCTCCTTCAACTCCTTCAACTCAGGAGGAGCCATATGGTATGGAGGAATAGAGATGGGCTGAGTGCCCGGCAACAAATCAATGCCAAAATAAATATCTCTATCGGGCGGCATGCCCGGAAGATCAACTGGAAACACATCTAGGAAGTCCCTCACTACTGGAACCGACTCGCCTGTAGGGGTATCAATACTGACATCTCTCACATAGGCCAAATACGCATCACACCCCTTCTTAACCATTCGCTGAGCCTTAAGAAATGAAATGACCCTGTGGGGAGTATACTCTAAGGTACCTTTCCACCCTAATCTCGGCAAACCTAGCATAGCCAGCGTCACGGTCTTAGCATGATAATCAAGAATAGCATAATGAGGCGACAACCAGTCCATGCCCAAGATAACATCAAAATCTACCACACTAAGTAATAACAAATCGGCTCTGGTCTCAAAACCACTAAGAGCAATCAAACACGACCAATATACGTGCTCCACAATGAGAGAATCTCCCACAGGTATAGATACATAAACAGGGGAACTCAAAGAATCCCGAGATAACCCCAAATGTGGAGCAAAATAAGAAGACACATATGAATACGTAGAGCCTGGGTCAAATAATACTGATGCATCCCTATGACAGACAGGGACGATACCTGTGATGGCTGAATCTGAAGCAATGACCTCTAAACGGGCTGGAAGGGCATAGTACCTGGCCTGGCCTCCCCCTCTAGGGCGACCTCGACCTCCCCGACCTCCACCTCGAGCTGGATGAGGAGGTGGTGTAGCAGCTGGTGCTGAAAGAATGGCCGGAGGACCCGGTGGAGCACGTGGAGGCTGATAAGTCTATGGAGGTACACCCTTCCTGGCTCTGGGCAATTTCTAACCATGTGACGAGTGTCACCACACTCAAAACAACCTCTCGGAGGACGTGATGGCTGAGACTGACTCGGACCTGGCCTGCTGGACTGGCCGGTAATAGCACCTCGAGTAGGAGGCATATTGGATACTGGCGGTGCATAATAGGGCTCCTGAGGTCTAGGAGGAGCTGGAACACCGCTGGCTGCTGGAAGAGCTGAATGAACAGGGTGACTCACAAAACCCCTACCATAGCGTGCTGCTGGTGTATGAGCTCCTGAATAATGACCATTTTCTCGAGACCTCTTGGCCTCTTTCTCCTCTTTGTCCCGGGCAAACATGCCCTCCACCATCCTGGCAATGCTCACTACCTGCTAATAAGTGATGTCCATCTCCAAATCCCTGGCCATACTGGTATGAATACTGGGATGAAGTCCCTTAATGAAGCGACGAACCCTCTCTCTGACTGTAGCAACCAGAGCTGACGCATGGCGAGCTAACTCTCTAAAACGAATTGCATACTCTGACACAATCATAGCACCCTGACGCAACTGCTCAAACTCTGTGTCCCAAGCATCCCTGAGGCTCTGAGGGACATACTCACGCAAGAACATCTCTGAAAACTGAGTCCAAGTGAGTGAGGCTACCTCGTCCAGACTACTCAGCTCATAGGCATACCACTACTGATATGTTGCTCCCCTCAGCTGGAAAGCAGTGAAAGAAACCCCACTCGTCTCCACAATGCCCATAGTGTGGAGAATATGATGACACTCCTCAAGAAAACCCAGAGCATCATCTAAAGCTAGTCCGTTGAAAGTAGGTGGGTGGTACTTCTTGTACCTCTCAAGTCTGAGCTGCTCTACCTCAGAAGCAGCTACCCTGATCTCATGCTGAACCGGAGCCACTGGGGGCATAGGAATATACTCTGGGGCCTGATCAACCTGGACCCTCTGATCAGGAGTGCGGGCTGCTGGAATCTGTGCCCCTCCCCCAGCATGAGATGCAGCGGGAGCTATCGCAAATAGTCTAGCCTGAGCCAGAGTGCTGAACATGCTCAAGAACTGAGCTAAAGTCTCGTGGAGGGCTGTAGTAGCAATAGGGATCTCAGGTGCTGGCCCTCCAGCTGGAGCTGCTAGGGGCTCCTCTGACGCAGCTCTCGTAGGTGCTCGGGCTGCACCACATGGTCGTCCTCTACCCCGACCCCGGCCTCTGGTGGCTCTGACAGGGAGCTCGGGTTCCTGATCGTCGGTCCTCCCAGTACGGGTCGTCACCATCTGTGAGAAAGAATAGAATAGAATCTTAGAATTTCTGGTGTCAATAACTAGCACGATAAGGAAATCAAGAAATATGATTGTTGTTAATAGTTACATAGCCTCCCGAAGATAAGTACGGACGTCTCTGCACCGATCCATGAGACTCTAACAAATCGGCTTGTGACTCACAACTCCTATGAACCTAGTGCTCTGATACCAATTTGTCACGACCCCAAATTATCCCTCCGTAAGGTGTCGTGATGGCACCTAGTCTTTACGACTAGGTAAGCCTAATATTGCGAAAAATATAAAGAAACACAACATTTTAAAGATAAACAACATATTATAAATAGCCAAGAGTAGTACTACTCGACATATACAAAATAATTTTTCCTTGACCCGGAATATCACTAAGTCATAAGCTGCTATAATCTATGTAGCTCTATACAAAAGTCTGAAGATAATAAAGAAAGTATCTAGGCGAGGGAGTAGAAGGGGACTCTGAAGATCTACGGGCGCAAGAAGAAGTACCTTGAAGTCTCCTAGAATCAGCAGCACGTACTAACCCCGATGCTGAGAGCTCGCACCTGGATCTGCACACGAAAAAATGTGCAGGGAAGGGCATGAGTACACCACCATGGTACCCAGTAAGTGCCAAGCCTAACCTCGATCGAGTAGTGATGAGGTCAGGTCAAGGCCCTACCGGAGTAAATATAATAAATTAAACAGTAAAAGATATAAGTGAAATTTACGGTAACATAGTTAAAGAAATTCTCGAAAATTTAACAGTTAAGGGAGCCCTCGGCTCAAAACAAGGTAAACACAGAGGGAAATTCTCTCGGGATACCGTCCCATAGTTTTAAATGAGTATGCAGTATAGGGGGATCTCACAGAATACGTCCGTAGTCCCAAAGTAAGTATTCAGTACAGAAGGATCTCCCGGAATACTTCCGTAGTCCCAAAATAAATATGCAGTACAGGGGGATCTCCCAGAATACGTCCGTAGTCCCAAAGTAAATATGCAGTACACGGAGATCTCCCGGAATACGTCCATAGTCCCAAAGTAAATATGCAACGCAAGATGAAATGACATGTATGACATCGAGTTATACAGTTTATACTGGACACAGATCGGGAAAATGAGGACTTAGCTAAACATGACGCACAGAATGTCAATTAGGCAGTTAAAACACGTAAACATGCTTTTCTAGTCTAAACTACACAATTAAACATATTAGTACGACTTAATAAGAGAAACAATTTATGATTTAAAAAGGTTAAACAAGATTTTTTGCAATAATAGCACGTGTACATACTCGTCACCTCACGTACACGGCGCCACACACCAAATAATATCAAGATATCCTAAGGGGGAAGTCCCCAACACAAGGTTAAGCATGCCACTTACCTCGAACCGCTCAAATCACCTCGATAACACATTCTTTCCACGAGTATCCGACTCCAAATGGCCCGAATCTATTCAAATAAATTGCATAATGTAAATATAATTACGAGTAACTAATTTAGCTAATTAATTCGAAGCTAAAGCGTGAAATTAGGGAAAACGCCCAAAAAGTCACCCGGGACCACATTTCGGAAAGGTAAAAGTCGCAAAATACGAACACCCATTCACTCACGAGTTTACTCGTACCAAAATTGCTCAAATCCAATACCAAAATCTCTATCAAAACCCCAAAACTCGGCCTAAGAATCTTTCTCAATTTTTCACCCCAAATCCGAAATTAAATGATGAAATCAACCATAGATTAGTGGAATATAACCATAAAGGAGTTAGGAATCATCACCCAAAAACTTCCTCCAAAAATCTCTCCAAATTTCGCCTTCTACCGAGCTCTCAATCAAATTTTTGTGTTATGAACTCAACCCTCATTTTTGAACCTTAAATTCTGCCCAGGTGCGTTCTTCTTCACGAATGCGACATCACGATCATGAACGCGATGAACAATCTTTCACTGGCCCAAAATTATTCCTTCTCGAACGTGAAGGGACTCTCACGAACGCGTACCTTCCACTGACGGACCCTTCGCGAACACGGGAATCTCTTTGCGAACGCGTAGGCTTAATGCCCGAAGCTTCTTCTGCCCCGTTCCTCTACGCGAACGCGAGGACCATATCGCAAACGCGTAGGCTTAAGGTCCCACACCTTCGCGAACACGGGAACAACCTCGCGAATGTGAAGAACAACTTCGATGCCTTTCCCAAATGCACTATGCGATCGCGAGGCACCTCTCGCGAACGCGATGAATGAATTTTCTGCAATAAAACACCAAAAATCTGCCACTTCTCTAAGTCCAAAGATGACTCGTTAAGCATCCGAAACGCACCCGAGGCCCCCGGGACCTCGACCAAACATACCAACCAATCCTAAAATACCATACGAACTTAGTCAAGCTCTCAAATCCCATCAAACAACGCTAAAATCACGAATCACCATCCAATTCAAACTTAAAGAACTTGAAACTTCAAAATTCTACAACTGATGCCGAAACCTATCAAATCACGTCTGATTGATCTCAAATTTTGCGCACAAGTCATAATCAACATTACGGACCTACTCCAACTTCCGGAATCGGAAAACAGCCCCGATATCAAAAATTCCACTACTGGCCCAAAACTCAAAAAATTTGACTTTCGCCATTTCAAGCCTAAATGAGCTACGAACCTCCAAAACACAATCCGTATACGCTCCTAAACCCAAAATCACCTAACGGAGCTAACGGAATAGACAAAATTCTATTTCAGAGTCGTCTTCACACAGTTCTGACTACGGTCCAAATCCTAAGACTTAAAATCTCATTTAGGGACTAAGTGTCCCAAAATAGTCCAGAACTCAAAACCAGTCCCTAAATGAGTTACTTAAGCCTTAGGATTTGGACCGTAGTCGGAACTGTATGAAGACGACTCTGGAATGGAATTCAATCGGTTCCTTTAGCTCCATTAGGTGATTTTGGGGTTGGGAGCGTGTCCAGATTGTGTTTTGGAGGTTCGTAGCTCATTTAGGCTTGAAATGGCGAAAGTCGAATTTTTGGAGTTTTGGGCCGGTAGTGAAATTTTTGATATCGAGGTCATTTTCCGATTCCGGAAGTTGGAGTAGGTTCATAATGTTAATTATGACCTGTGCGCAAAATTTGAGGTCAATCGGACGTGATTTGATAGGTTTTGGCGTCGGTTGTAGAATTTTGAAGTTTCAAGTTCTTTAAGTTTGAATTGGAGGGTGATTCGTGATTTTAGCATTGTCTGATGGGATTTGAGAGCTCGAGTAAGTTCGTATGGTGTTTGAGGATTGGTTTGTATGTTTGGTCGAGGTCCCGGGGGCCTCGGGTGTGTTTCGGATGCTCAACGAGTCATCTTTGGACTTAGAGAAGTAGCAGATTTCTGGTGTTCTGTTACAGGCATTTTCTTCATCGCGTTCGCGAGGGAGTCCTCACGTTCGTGTAAGGTATATGGGAAGGGCAGCTGAATTACTCTTCACGTCCGTGATGTTGCTCTCGCATTCACGAAGGTGTGGAACCTCGAAGCTACACGTTCGCGACATGGTCCTCGCGTTCGCGAAGAAGAACTGGAGGCAGGCGAGATTTCGTGCTTCGCGTTCGCGATGGAGATCCCGCGTTCGCGAAGGGTCAAGCTGAGTGGTCTTCGCATTCGTGATGGAGGATTATTTTTGGGCCGAATTATATTGTACTTCACGAACGCAAGGGTGTGGTCGCATTCGCGAAGAAGGATGCGTCTGGGAAGTATTAAAGTTCCAAAAATGGATGTTACGCCATTTTTATCAAAAACTTAAGTTGGGAGCTCGTATTTTTGATGAGGGATTGAAGGATTTTCATAGATATCGATTGGGTAACGATTCTTAACTCCTTTATGGTTATATTCCACTAATCTATGCTTGAATTCATCGTTAAATTTTGGATTTGGGGTGAAAAATTGAGAAAAAGTTCTTAGGCCGAATTTTGGGGTTTTGATCGAGATTTTGGTATCGGATTTGAGAAATTTTGGTACGAGTAACTCGTGAGTGAATGGGTGTTCGTATTTTGTGACTATTACCCGATTGCTAGACGTGGGCCCGGGGTGACCTTTTGGATGTTTTTCCTAATTTCGCGCTTTAGCTTTGAATTAATTAGCTAAATTAGTTACTCGTAGTTATCTTTATATTATGCAATTTATTTGAATAGATTCGGGCCATTTTGAGTTAAATACTCGTGGAAAGAACGTGTTATCGAGGTGATTTGAGCGGTTCGAGGTAAGTGGCTTGCCTAACCTTGTGTTGGGGACTTACCCCTTAGGATATCTTGATATTATTTAGTGTGTGGTCACTGTGAATGTGAGGTGACGAGTACGTACACGAGCTATTATTACAAAAATCTTGTTTAACCTTCTTAAATCATAAATTGTTTTTCTTATTAAGTCGTACTAATATGTTTAATTGTGTAGTTTAGATTAGAAAAGCATGTTTACGTGTTTTAACTGCCTAATTGACATTCTATGCGTCATGTTTAGCTAAGTCCTCATTTTCCCGATCTATGTCCAGTATAAACTGTATAACTCGATGTCATACATGTCATTTCATCTTGCGTTGCATATTTATTTTGGGACTACAGACGTATTCCGGGAGATCCCCCTGTACTGCATATTTATTTTGGGACTACGGACGTATTCCGGGAGATCCTCCCTGAATTGCATATTTACTTTGGGACTACGGACGTATTCTGGGAGATCCCCCTGTACTGCATATTTTCTTTGGGACTACGGACGTATTCTGGGAGATCCCCCTGTACTCCATATTTACTTTGGGACTACAGACGTATTCCGGGAGATTTCTCCTGTACTGCATATTCATTTGAAACTACGGGACGGTATCCCGAGAGATTTTCCCACTGTGTTTACCTTGTTTTTAGTAGAGGGCTCCCTTAACTGTTAAATTTTCGAGAATTTCTTTAACTATGTTACCGTAAATTTCACTTATATCTTTTACTGTTTAATTTATTATATTTACTCCGGTAGGGCCTTGACCTGACCTCATCACTACTCGACCGAGGTTAGGCTTGGCACTTACTGGGTACCATTGTGGTGTACTCATGCCCTTCCTGCACATGTTTTCGTGTGCAGATCCAAGTGCGAGCTATCAGCCTTGGGGTTAGTGCGTGCTGCTGATTCTAAGAGACTTCAAGGTACTTCTGCTTGCGTCCACAGATCTTCAGAGTCCCTTTCTACTCCTTCGCCTAGAGACTTTCTTTATTATCTTCAGACTTTTGTATAAAGCTACATAGATTATAGCAGCTTGTGACTTAGTGAGATTACGGGTCTTGGGAAATTATTTTGTATATGCCGAGTGGTACTATTCTTGGCTATTTATAATATGTTGTTTATCTTTAAAATGTTGTGTTTCTTTATATTTTTTGAAATATTAGGCTTACCTATTCGTAAAGACTAGGTGTCATCACGACACCTTATGGAGGGATAATTTGGGTCGTGACAAGTTGGTATCAGAGCACTAGGTTCATAGGAGTCGCGAGTCACAAGCCGATTTATTAGAGTCTCGCGGATCGGTGCGGAGACATCCGTATTTATCTTCGGGAGGCTACGTAACTGTTAAGAACAATTATATTTCTTGATTTCCTTATCGTGCAAGTTATTGACATCAGAAATTCTAATATTCTATTCTATTCTTTCTCACAGATGGTGAGGACCTGTACTGGGAGGACCGACGATCAGGCACCCTAGCTCCCTGCCAGAGCTGCCAGAGGCCGGGGTCGGGGTAGAGGACGACCACGCGGTGCAGCCCGAGCACCTGCGAGAGCTACGTCAGAGGAGCCCCCAGCAGCTCCAGCTGGAGGGCCAGCACCGGAGATCCCTATTGCTACTCCAGCCCTCCAGGAGACTTTAGCTCAGTTCTTGAGCATGTTCAGCACGCTGGCTCAGGCTGGACTATTTTCGACAGCTCCCGCTACATCTCAGGCCGGGGGAGGGGCACAGACTCCCGCAGCCCACACTCCTGAGCAGAGGGTCCAGGTTGATCAGGCCCCAGAGTATATTCCTATGCCCCAGTGGCTCCGGTTCAGCATGAGATTAGGGTAGCTGCTTCTGAGGCAGAGCAGCTCAGACTTGAGAGGTACAAGAAGTACCACCCACCTACTTTCAGCGGACTAGCTTCAGATGATGATCTGGGTTTTCTTGATTAGTGTCATCGTATTCTCCGCACTATGGGCATTGTGGAGACGAGTGGGGTTTCTTTCACCACTTTCCAGCTGAGGGGAGCAGCATATCAATGGTGGCATGCCTATGAGCTGAGTAGTCCGGACGAGGCAGCCTCACTCACTTGGACTCAGTTTTCAGAGATGTTCTTGTGTGAGTATGTTCCTCAGAGCCTCAAGGATGCTTGGCGCACAGAGTTTGAGCAGTTGCGTCGGGGTGCTATGACTGTGTCAGAGTATGCAGTCCATTTCAGTGAGTTAGCTTGCCCTGCGCCGGCTCTGGTTGCTACAGTCAGAGAGAGGGTTCGTCACTTCATTGAGGGACTCCACCCCAGTATTCGGACCAGTATTGCTAGGGAGTTGCAGATGGACATCACATATCAGCAGGCAGTGAGCATTGCCAGGAGAGTGGAGGGCATGTTTGCCCGGGACAGAGAAGAGAGAGAGGCCAAGAGGTCTCGAGAGACTGGTCATTATTCAGGAGCTCGTGCAGCAGCAGCACGCTATGGTAGGGGTTTTGTGAGTCGCCCTGTTCATTCAGCTCTTCCAGCAACCAGCGGTGTTCCAGCTCCTCCTAGACCTCAGGAGCCCTATTATGCACCGCCAGTATCAAGTATACCTCCTACTCGAGGTGTTATTACCGGCCAGTCTAGCAGGATAGGTCCGAGTCAGTCTCAGCCGCCGCGTCCTCTGAGATGTTTTTTTGAGTGTGGTGACATTCGTCACCTGGTTAGAGATTGCCCCAGAGCCAGGAGGGGTGCACCTCCACAGACTTATCTGCCTCCACGTGCTCCACCCGGTCCTCCGGCCATTCTTTCAGCACCAGCTGCCACCCTACCTCCTCAGCCAGCTCGAGGTGGAGGTCGGGGAGGTCGAGGTCGCCCTAGAGGGGAGGCCAGGCCAGGTACTATGCCCTTCCAGCCCGTTCAGAGGCCGTTGCTTCAGATTCAGTCATCATAGGTATCGTCCCTGTCTGTCATAGGGATGCATCAGTATTATTTGACCCAGGCTCTATATATTCATATATGTCTTCTTATTTTGCTCCACATTTGGGGATATCTCGGGGTTATTTGAGTTCCCCTGTTTATGTATCTACTCCTGTGGGAGATTCTCTCATTGTGGACCGCGTATATCGGTCGTGTTTGATTAATCTTAGTGGTTTTAAGACCAGAGCCGATTTGTTATTACTTAGTATGGTAGATTTTGATGTTATCTTGGGCATTGACTGGTTGTCGCCTCATTATGCTATTCTTGATTGTCACGCTAAGACTGTGATGCTGGCTATGCCAGGTTTGCCGAGATTAGAGTGGAGAGGTACCTTAGAGTATACTCCCCGCAGGGTCATTTCATTTCTTAAGGCTCAGCGAATGGTTGAGAAGGGGTGTGATGCGTATTTGGCCTATGTGAGAGACTTCAGTATTGATATCCCTACAGTCGAGTCGGTTCTAGTAGTGAGGGACTTCCCAGATGTGTTTCCAGTTGATCTTCCGGGCATGTCGCCCGATAGAGATATTGATTTTGGCATTGATTTGTTGCAGGGCACTCAGCCCATCTCTATTCCTCCATACCGTATGGCTCCTCCTGTGTTGAAGAAATTGAAGGAGTAGTTGCAGGAGTTGCTTGATAAGGGTTTCATTAGGCCCAGTGTATCACCTTGGGGTTTTCTGGTCTTATTTGTGAAGAAGAAGAAGGATGGTTCTATGCGTATGTGTATTGACTATCCAAAGCTGAACAAGGTTACAGTGAAGAACAGGTACCCTTTGCCTCGCGTTGATGATTTATTTGATCAGTTACAGGGTGCCAGGGTGTTTTCCAAGATTGACTTGCATTCTGGCTATCATCAGTTGAAGATTCGGGAGCCGGATATCCCGAAGACTACTTTCAGGACCAGACATGGTCACTATGAGTTTCTTGTCATGTCATTTGTGCTGACCAATGCCCCAGCAGCCTTTATACATTTGATGCACAGTGTATTCCAGCCTTATCTTGATTCCTTCGTCATTGTGTTTATTGACGACATCCTGGTATATTCCCGGTCTCGGGAAGATCATGAGCAGAACCTGAAGACCGTGCTTCAGACTTTGAGGGAGAAGAGGTTGTATGTAAAATTTTCTAAGTGTGAATTCTGGCTTGATTCAGTGGCATTCTTGGGCCACATAGTGTCTTGTTATGGGATCAAGGTTGATCCGAAAAAGGTGGAGGTAGTGCAGAGTTGGTCTAGACTGTCATCAGCTACGGAGATCCGTAGTTTCCTTTGTTTGGCAGGGTATTACTGTCGCTTTGTGGATGGATTTTCATCCATTGCAGCACCTATGACCAGGCTGAACCAGAAGGGTACTCCGTTCAGGTGGGCCGAGGAGTGTGAGCAGAGCTTTTAGAAGCTCAAGACAACTTTGACTACAGCCCCAGTATTAGTATTGCCTACATGTTCGGGGTCCTGCACTGTCTATTGTGATGCCTCGAGGATTGTCCTTGGAGCGGTATTGATGCAGGACGGTAGGGTGATTGCCTACACGTCTAGATAGTTGAATGTGCATGAGAAGAATTATCCAGTTCATGATCTCGAGTTAGCAGCTATTGTTCATGCCCTAAAGATCTGGTGTCATTATTTGTACGGTGTTCCCTGTGAGATTCACACTGACCACCGAAGTTTGCAGTACTTGTCCAGGCAGAAGGACCTCAATTTGCATCAGCGGAGGTGGTTCGAGCTACTTAAGGACTATGATATCACTATATTGTACCACCCGGGGAAGGCCAATGTTGTGGCCGATGCCTTGGGTCGCCGGGCAGAGAGTTTGGGGAGTTTGGCATATCTTCCGGTAGCTGAGAGGCCCTTAGCCTTGGATGTTTAGGCCTTTGCCAGCCAGTTCATGAGATTGAATATTTCAAAGCCTAGCCGGGTATTAGCTTGTGTGGTTACTCGGTCTTCTCTTTATGACCGTATCAGGGAGCGCCAGTATGATGATCCTCATCTTCTAGTTCTTCATGACAGGGTTCGGAGAGGTGATGCCAGAGATGTGACTATTGGTGATGACGGTGTGATGAGGATGCAGGGCCGGGTCTGTGTGCCCAATGTAGATGGGCTTCGGGAGTTGATTCTCGAGGAGGCCCACAGCTCGTAGTACTCCATTCATCCCGGTGCTGCAAAGATGTACCATGATTTGAGACAGCACTACTGGTGGAGGAGGATGAAAAATGATATAGTTGGGTTTGTGGCCATGTGTCTCAACTATCAGCAGGTCAAATATGAGCACCAAAAGCCGGGTGGATTACTTCAGAGGTTAGAGATCCCAGAGTGGAAGTAGGAGCAGATCACCATGGACTTTGTAGTTGGACTTCCACGGACTTTGAGAAGGTTCGGTGCTATTTGGGTGATCGTGGCTCGGCTGACCAAGTCAGCTCATTTTATTCCAGTGTTGACCACTTATTCTTATGAGAGGTTGGCTGAGATTTATATCAAAGAGATTGTCTGCCTTCATGGTATTCCAGTATCCATCATTTCAGACAGAGGTACATAGTTCACATCCCGGTTTTGGAGAGCCGTACAGTAGGAGTTGGGTACTAGGGTGGAGCTGAGCACAGCCTTTCAACCTCAGACTGATGGGCAGTCCGAGCGCATGATTCAGATTCTTGAGGATATGCTCTGTGCCCGTGTAATGGAGTTCGGAGGGTCATGGGACCAATACTTTCCACTTGCAGAGTTTGCTTACAACAACAGTTACCAGTTGTAACGACCCGACCGGTCGTTTCGAGAGTTATAACCATGTTTTCCTTATTGCTACTTCTTTTTGTGTTATTCAGCTATATTATGTTATATCAGGTTAGTGGGTTCGAGTCCAGAAGGAACTCGGAGTGAAATGAGACACTTAGTCTCAAAATTAAAAAATTGAGTTAGAAAAGTGGACCGGATATGGACCTATGTGTAAATGACCTCAGATTTAAATTTTGATGATTCCAATAGCTCCGTATGGTGATTTTGGGCTTAGGAGCATGTCCGGAATATTATTTGGAAGTCCGTAGAGGAATTACGCTTGAAATGCCAAAATTTTTATTTTTGAGAAGTTTGATCGGGGGGTTGACTTTTTGATATTGGGGTCGGAATCTGATTCTGAAAATTGAAATACCTCTCTTATGTCATTTAGGACTTGTGTGCAAAATTTGAGGTCAATCGGACGTGATTTGATAGGTTCCGGATTTGTTTGTAGAATTAGAAATTTCAAAGTTCATTAGGCTTGAATTGTGGTGTAATTCATGGTTCTAGCATTGTTTAAAGTGAATTGAGGATTCGACTAAGTTTGTATGATGTTTTAGGACTTGTTGATATATTTGGTTGAGGTCCCGAAGGCCTCGGGTGAGTTTCAGATGGTTAACAGATCAAAAATTGAACTAGAACAGCTGCTGTAATTTCCTTCTATTGAAAATTGCTTCTGCCCAGATGTAAGCCTAGATCGAGCTCAGGGTCGAGGGCCACGATTGAAGCCATGACCGAGCCCAGAGTCGAGGGCCACGATCGAAGGCATGATCGAGCCCAGAGTCGATGGCCACGATCGAAGGCATGATCGAGCCCATGGTCGAAGGCCGGGTCGAAGACATAATCGAGGGCCAGGACTGAGAACCAGGATCGAGGACCTCGATCGAAGGCCAAGATCGAGGCAGAACCGAGGATGTATAGGCAGAATTATAAAAACGGGGACTTCGTCCCATTTGCCATTTTCGACAAATTAGAGCTTGAGGAGAGGCAATTTTTGATATATTTTCAAGGAAAACTTGAGGTAAGTCCCTTGTGATCATTTCTACTCCACAATATTGAATTATCATCGAATAATCCGACTAGATTATATGATTTTGAGATGTATATCGGAGATTGGAACTTAGAAATTTGGAAATAAGATTTGTCGATTTGAGGGTCGAGTTGAGGTCGGATTTTGGTAAAATTGGTATGGGTAGACTCGTGGTTGAATGTGATTTCGGATTTTGTAACGTTTGTCGGGTTCCGAGACGTTGTTCCCACAGGCAATTTTTGAGCCAATTTCAGGTTTTGGTCTAATTTTAAAGCTTTTCTTGTGGAATGTATTCCATTAGCGTATATTGATGGTATTATACTGATCGTGAATAGATTTGGAGCATTTGGAGGCCGAGTCCAGAGGCAAGAGCATTGCGGGGTAGAGATTTGACCGGTTTGAGGTAAGTAACGATTGTAAATCTAGTCCTGAGGGTATGAAACCCCGGATTTTGTATCATTCTACTATTTTAGTGATGCACATGCTAGGTGATGGGTGTGTGGGCGTGCACTATTGGGGATTTATAACTTGGTCCGCCCCGTAGCAACTGTAAAGTTGCATAGTTTATTGAAATCATTGATACTTATATGTTTTAGAAAGATTTTCTGTAAATTGGGCTGAATGTCATGTTTGGGCCTTGGGCCAATCCTGTTTGGACCCTTAGGGGCTGTTTCTTACCATCCTCTCATTGTTTTCGATTGAAAATCTATACTCAGTCATGTTTATACTTGTTTACCGCATAACTCAATTTTATGACTCTATTTTGATGCATATAAATGTTTTGGGCCGAATGCCCTGTTTTACTAAAATGCCCGAGAGGCTTGAGTTACTTATGACTGAGTGAGCCCGAGGGCCTGATTGGTGAGGATGAGTATGGATCGGGGCTTCCCGCCTGCAGCATACTTATGACTGAGTGAGGTCGAGGGCCTGATTGATGAGGATGAGTGTGGATCGAGGCTGCCCGCCTGCATCATACTTTATTATTATCGCACTTGAGTTGTCCGTGCAGATTATTGTGCTTGGGCTGAAGGAGCCCCTCCGGAGTTTGTACACACACCCAGTGAGCGCAGGTACCTACTGAGTGCGAGTGTCGAGTGCTGAGTGACTGGGAGGCAAGAGTGATTGTGAGGTATGCCCGAGTGGCAAGAGTGATTGTGAGGTATGCCTGAGTGGCACGAGTGACTGTGAGGTTTGCCCGAGGGGCTGTATATGAGTGATGTTTTGCCCGAGGGGCTGTTTATGATTTCATCATTTTTGCTCACCTTTGCATTGAGCCTTTGTTTGAAAAACTGTTGGAAAAATATCTTTAAGTGATTTTTACTGGAACTGGGTTTAAATGAGATGTTTGATTCAAATCCTGATTATAAAAGCATGTGGTATTTTACTGAGATTTCCTGATATGAACTTTATACTCTTTATTGCTCGTCACTACTGCTCAGTCTTTATTTATTGTTGTTACTTATTGAGTTGGCGTACTCACGTTACTCCCTGCACCTTGTGTGCAGATTCAGGTATAGCTGGACACGGTAGCGGTTATTGAGTGTCCTGGTTGCAAATTTTCTTGGAGATAGCAAGGTAGCTGTTTGGCGATCGCAGTCCCTGCTCTTCTCCCCCTTATCTTCATCCAGTTGTATTTAGCTATTTTCCAGGCTGAGTTAGCCTTGATAATTTAGACAGATTATAGTATATTTTCAAGACTAGTGACTCCCCGATGTCGGGCTTATCTTTTCCGCACTTCTGTTTTTCTTTGATTTGAACTCTTTAAATGGAGGTTTTATGTTAAATAACCTTGAAATTATCTTTGAAATGGAAATATCAATTTGTTTTGGAAATGAGTCGGCTTGCCTAGTTCCATGATAGGCTCCATCACGATAGAGGTTAGTTTGGGTCGTGAAAGATTGGTATCAGAGCTTAGGTTACATAGGTCTCACAAGTCATGAGCGGGTTTAGTAGTCTTGCGGATCGGTACGGAGACGTCTGCATTTATCTTCAGGAGGCTGCAGAACCTTTAGGAAACTTCACATTCTTAGATTCTTATCATGCGAATTTGTTGATTCTAGTAGTTAAACATCTGTTGTTTCATTTTCTCACAGATGGTGAGGACTCGTACTACCGGTCAGGAGGGCCAGCCACCAGTACCACCAGCTAGGGTCACGAGAAGCCGAGGCCGCGGCAGAGGCCATGGTAGGGGCAGAGGTTCAGCTCGTACAACAGTTGGGGCAGTACCTACAGATCCACCGGTTGTCCCAGATCAGGACCAACTTCCAGTTGTTGATGCACCAGCTCAGGCACCACCTGTGCCTATTGTGATTCCAGTCCTTCAGGAGGCCCAAGCTCAGATTCTGATAGCGTGTACTGGCCTTGCTCAGGCGATATCTATTTCGACGGCCGCAACCACTTCTCAGGCCAGGGGAGGCACCCAGACTCCTATCGCTCGCACACCCGAGTAGGTTATTCAGGGACTTCAGACACCAGAGCTACCACCAGCCCAGCCGGTTGCTGTTGCTCAGGATTATGTGGTTCCTGCTATGCCTGAGGATGATCAGCGCAGGTTGGAGAGGTTTGGGAGACTTCAACCACCACCTTTCAGAGACACAGAGAGAGAGGATGCTCAGGACTTTTTGGACAGGTGTCAGAGGATACTCCGTATTGCTGGTATTTTGGAGACTTGTGGGGTCTCATTCACTACCTTTCAGTTTTCTGGGACTGCACTCAGATGGTGGGAGACTTATGAAAGGCATAGGCCTGTTGGCATAGCACCCCTTACTTGGCAGCAGTTCTCCGTCGTCTTTTTGAAGAAGTTCGTGCCTCGATCCCGCAGAAAGGAGCTGCCTAGACAATTTGAGCGGCTTCGCCAGGGTGATATGTCTGTGAGTATTATGAGATGCGGTTCTCCGAGTTGGCCCGTCATGCTATCTGGTTGGTTCCCAAGGACTGAGAGAGGATCATTAGGTGTATTGATGGCATCACTTATCAGCTACAGTTGCTCATAACAAGGGAGCGGGTTTCGGGTGCTACCTTTTATGATGTTGTCGACATTGCTCGGCAGATTGAGATGGTTCACGGTCAGGAGAGGGTTGAGTGGGAGGCCAAGAGGCCTAGTGGTCAGGGTGGATTCAGCGGTGCTCATTTTGGGGGTCAGTTCAATCACAGTAGAGGTCGTCATTTCAGACAGGCTCAGTCAGCTCGGCCATTTCATCGGGGTGCATCATCTGGCCATAGTTCTCACAGTTCTCATCAGGCCCACTCATCACTTAGTGCCCTTCCAGTTCAGAGTTCATCCCGTGCTCCACCTGTTCAGGGCTCTTCCATGCTAGGTTCTTCTACCAGTCATCCCGGTGCTAGGGGTTCCCTTCAGTTTCCGCCGCCAGCACCAGGGAGTTATTTTGAGTGTGGGGAGCTTGGGCATATGTGGAGGCAGTGTCCTCATTGTCATGGAGGTCTATCTCAACAGAGGAGTCAGCCTCCGACTACAGCACCAGCTACCTCACCACCCGCCTAGTCAGCTCGGGGTGGAAGTCAGTCAGCTAGGGGTCGCCCTAGAGGGGGAGGTGGATCAGGGGGTGGTCAGGCCCGTTTCTATGCTCTCCCTGCCAGACCAGATACTGTGATTACAGGTATTGTCTCAGTTTGCCACAGAGATGCCTCAGTATTATTTGACCCTGGTTCCACGTATTCATATATTTCCTCGTATTTTGCCCATTTTCTAGATATGCCCCGTGAGTCCTTAGTTTTATCTGTACATGTATCTACTCCTGTGGGCGATACTATTATTGTGGACCGCGTATATCGGTCATGTGGTGTGACTATTGGGGGTTTGGAGACCCGAGTAGATCTATTGTTGTTCAGTATGGTTGACTTTGATGTGATATTGGGTATGGATTGGTTATCTCCATGTCACGTTGTTCTAGATTGTCACACTAAGACGGTGACGTTGGCTATGCCAAGAATTCCGAGGGTTGAGTGGAGCGGTTCTATAGATTATGTACCAAGTAGGGTGATTTCATATTTGAAGGCTCAGCGCATGGTTGAGAAGGGTTGCCTATCTTATTTGGCTTTTGTGAGGGATGCTAGTCCGGAGACTCCTGTCATTTATTCTGTTCCGGTGGTACGTGATTCTCCAGATGTGTTTCCTGCAGACCTATCGGACATGCCGCCTGACAGGGATATTGACTTTAGTATTAATTTGGTGCCGGGCACTCAGACCATTTCTATTCCACCGTATCGTATGGCACCGGCGGAGTTGAATTAATTGAAGGAGCAGCTTCAGTAACTCCTTGATGAGGGGTTTATTCGGCCTAGTGTGTCACCTTGGGGTGCACCGGTTCTATTTGTGAAAAAGAAGGATGGTTCCATGAGAATGTGTATTGATTACAGGCAGTTGAACAAGGTCACAGTTAAGAACAAGTATCCTTTGCCTCGTATTGATGATTTATTCGACCAGCTTCAGGGAGCGAGGGTGTTCTCCAAGATCGATTTGAGGTCCGGTTATCACCAGCTGAAGATTTGGGATTGAGATATTCTTATAACAGCTTTCAGGACCCGATATAGCCATTATGAGTTCTTGGTGATGTCTTTTGGGCTGATCAATGCCCCAACAGCGTTCGTGCATTTGATGAACAGTGTATTCCAGCCTTATTTGGACTCATTCGTCGTTGTATTCATTGATGACATCCTGGTGTACTCTCGTAGCCAGGAGGAGCACGCTCAGCATTTGAAGATTGCATTACAGAGATTGAGGGAGGAGAATCTTTATGCAAAGTTCTCCAAATACGAGTTTTGGCTCAGTTCAGTAGCATTCTTAGGGCACGTGGTGTCCAGTGAGGGTATTCAGGTGGATCTGAAGAAGATAGAGGCGGTGCAGAGTTGGCCCAGACCGTCCTCAGCCACGGAGATTAGGAGCTTTCTTGGGTTGGCGGGTTACTACCGTCGCTTTGTGGAGGGATTTTCATCTATTGCATCGACCTTGACCAAATTGACCCAAAAGGGTGCTCCATTCAGGTGGTCGGATGAATGTGAGGAGATCTTTCAGAAGCTCAAGACTGCTTTGACCACAGCTCCATTGTTAGTTTTTCCATCAGCTTCAGATTCTTACACCGTGTATTGCGATGCCTCGAGGATAGGCATTGGTTGTGTTTTGATGCAGGAGGGTAGGGTGATTGCCTATGCCTCGCGCCAGTTGAAGACCCATGAGAAGAACTATCCTATCCATAATCTTGAGTTAGCAGCCATTGTTCACGCCTTGAAGATTTGGCATCATTATTTGTATGGGGTTCATTGTGAGATCTATACTGATCACCGGAGTCTACAGTATCTGTTAAAGTAGAAGGATCTTAATTTGAGTCAGCAGAGATGGTTGGATCTTCTTAAGGACTATGATATAACTATTTTGTACCTTCCGGGGAAGGCCAATGTGGTGGTCGATGCTTTGAGTCGCCGGGCAGAGAGTTTGAGGAGTTTAGCATATCTTCCAGTAGCAGAGAGACCTTTGGCATTAGATGTTCAGTCCTTGGTAGGCCAGCTTGTCAGATTGGATATTTCGAAGCCTAGTCGGGTATTGGCTTGTGTGGTCTCCAGGTCTTCTCTTTATGACCGTATCAAGGAGCGTCAGTATGATGACCCTCACTTGCTCGTTCTTCAGGACAGGGTTCAGAGAGGTGATGCTAGGGATGTGACTATTGGCAATGACGGGGTGCTGAGAATGCAGGGTCGGATATGTATGCCTAATGTAGATGGGCTTCGAAAGCTGATTCTTGAGGAGGCCCACAACTCGCGGTATTCCATTCATCCAGGTGCCGCGAAGATGTACCAGGATTTGAGGCAGCACTATTGGTTGAGGCGGATGAAGAAGGATATAGTTGGGTTTGTGGCTTGGTGTCTAAACTATCAGCAAGTTAAGTATGAGCATCAGAGACCGGGTGGCTTGCTTCAGAGGTTAAAGATCCCAGAGTGGAAGTGGGAGCAGATCGCTATGGACTTTGTAGTTAGGCTCCCACAGACTTCGAGGAAGTTCAACACTATTTGGGTTATTGTGGATCGGCTGACCAAGTCCACGCACTTCATTCCAATTGGTACTACTTACTCTTCAGAGCGGTTGGCTAAAATTTACATCCGAGAGATCGTTCGCCTGCATGGTGTCCCAGTTTCCATCATTTCAGATAGGGGTACTCAGTTCACATCGCAGTTTTGGAGGGCCGTGCAGCGAGAGTTGGGTACTCAGGTTGAGTTAAGCACAGCTTTTCACCCTCAGATGGATGGGTAGTCCAAGCGCACTATTCAGATATTGGAGGACATGTTGCGTGCTTGTGTTATTGACTTTGGGGGTTCATGGGTCCAGTTTCTGCCACTCGCGGAGTTTGCATATAACAACAGTTATCAGTCGAGTATTCAGATGGCTCCGTACGAGGCTTTGCATTGGAGGAGGTATAGATCTCTGGTTGGATAGTTTGAGCCGGGTGAGGCTAGGATCTTAGGTACAGACTTGGTCCAGGATGCATTAGATAAGGTGAAATTGATTCAGGAGCGGCTTTGCATGGCGCAGTCTAGGCAGAAGAGCTACGCGGATAGGAAGGTCTGTGATGTGTCTTTTATGGTTGGGGAGAAGGTTTTGCTAAAGGTATCACCCATGAAGGGTGTTATGAAGTTTGGGAAGAGGGGCAAGTTGAGCCCCCGGTTCATTGGGCCTTTTGAGGTGCTTCAGAGGATAGGAGAGGTGGCTTATAAGCTTGCCTTGCCACCCAGCTTGTCGAGTGTGCATCCAGTGTTTCATGTTTCCATGCTTCGGAAGTATATTGGAGATCCATCCCATGTTTTGGATTTCAGCACGGTTCAGTTGGAGGGTGATATTACTTATGATATGGAGCCGATGGCTATTTTGGATCGGCATGTTCGAAGGTTGAGGTCAAAGGATATAGCTTCAGTGAAGGTGCAATGGAGAGGTTAGCCTGTGGAGGAGGCCACCTGGGAGACCGAGCGGGAGATGCGGAGCAGATATCCATGCCTATTTGAGACTCCAGGTATGTTTCTAGACCCATTCGAGGACGAACGGATATTTAAGAGAGGGTGGATGTAACGACACGGCCGGTCGTTTCGAGAGTTATAACCTCGTTTTCCCCATTTCTACTTCGTTTTGTGTTATTCAGCTATATTATGTTATATCGGGTTAGTGGGTTCGAGTCCAGAAGGAACTCGGAATGAAATGAGACACTTAGTCTCATAATTAAAAAATTGAGTTAGAAAAGTGGACCAGATATGGACATATGTGTAATCGACCTCGGATTTGAATTTTGATGATTCCAATAGCTCCGTATGGTGATTTTGGGCTTAGGAGCATGTCCGGAATATTATTTGGAAGTCCGTAGAGGAATTAGGCTTGAAATGCCGAAAGTTTTATTTTTGAGAAGTTTGACCGGGGGTTGACTTTTTGATATTGGGGTCAGAATCCAATTCTAAAAATTGGAATACCTCTGTTATGTCATTTAGGACTTGTGTGCAAAATTTGAGGTCAATCGGACGTGATTTGATAGGTTCCGGAGTTGTTTGTAGAAATTAGAAATTTCAAAGTTCATTAGGCTTGAATTGGGGTGTAATTCATGATTTTAGCGTTGTTTGAGGTGAATTGATGATTCGACTAAGTTCGTATGATGTTTTAGGACTTGTTGGTATATTTGGTTGAGGTCCCGAGGGCCTCAGGTGAGTTTCGGATAATTAACAGATCAAAAATTGAACTAGAACCGCTGCTGCAATTTCCTTCTGTTGGAAATTGCTTCTGCCCAGATGTAAGCCCAGATCGAGCTCAGGGTCATGGGCCACGACCGAAGCCCAGATCGAGCTAAGGGTCGAGGGCCACGATCGAAGACATGACCGAGCCCAGAGTCGAGGGCCACGATCGAAGGCATGATCGAGCCCAGAGTCGATGGCCACGATCGAAGGCATGATCGAGCCCAGGGACGAGGGTCACGATCGAAGGCCGGGTCGAAGACATAATTGAGGGACAGGACCGAGAACCAAGATCGAGGACCTAGTTCGAAGGCCAAGATCGAAGGCCAAGATCGAGGCAGAACCGAGGATGTCTGGGTAGAATTATAAAAATGGGGACTTCGTCCAATTTGCAATTTTTGACAAATTGGAGCTTGAGGAGAGGCGATTTTTGATATATTTTCATGGAAAACTTGAGGTAAATCCCTTGTGATCATTTCTACTGCATAATATTGAATTATCATCGAATAATCCGACTAGATTACATGATTTTGAGGTGTAAATCGGAGATTGGAACTTAGACATTTGGAAATAAGATTTGTCGATTTGAAGGTCGAGTTGAGGTCAAATTTTGGTAAAGTTGGTATGGGTAGACTCGTGGCTGAATGGGATTTCGAATTTTGTAACTTTTTTCGGGTTCCGAGACGTGGGCCCCATAGGTAATTTTTGAGCCAATTTGGGGTTTTGGTCTAATTTTGAAGCTTTTCTTGTGGAATACATTCCATTAGCTTATATTGATGGTATTATACTGATTGTGAATAGATTTGGAGCATTTGGAGGCCGAGTCCAGAGGCAAGAGCATTGCTGGGTAGAGATTTGACCGGTTTGATGTAAGTAACGATTGTAAATCTAGTCCCGAGGGTATGAAACCCCGGATTTTGTATCATTCTACTATTTTAGTGACGCACATGCTAGGTTACGGGCGTGTGGGCGTGCACTGTTGGGGATTTGTGACTTGGTCCACCCCATAGCAACTGTAAAGTTGCATACTTTGTTGAAACCATTGATACTTATATGTTTTAGAAATAATTTCTGTAAATTGGGCTGAATGCCATGTTTGGGCCTTGCGCCAATGCTGTTTGGACCCTTAGGAGCTGTTTCTTACCATCCTCTCATTGTTTTTGATTGAAAATCTATACTTAGTCATGTTTATACTTGCGTACCGCATAACTCAATTTTATGACTCTATTTTGATGCATATAAATGTTTTGGGCCGAATGCCCTGTTTTACTGAAATGCCCGAGAGGCTTGAGTTACTTATGACTGAGTGAGGCTGAGGGCCTGATTGGGGAGGATGAGTGTGGATCGGGGCTGCCCGCCTGCAGCATACTTTATTATTATCGCACGTGAGTTGTCCATGCAGATTATAGTTCTTGGGCTGAAGGAGCCCCGCTGGAGTCTGTACACACACCCAGTGAGCGCAGGTACCTACTGAGTGCGAGTGCCGAGTGCTGAGTGACTGGGAGGCAAGAGTGATTGTGAGGTATGCCCGAGTGGCAAGAGTTATTGTGAGGTATGCCCGAGTGGCACGAGTGACTATGAGGTTTTCCTGAGGGGCTGTATATGAGTGATGTTTTGCCTGAGGGGCTGTTTATAATTTCATCATTTTTGCTCACCTTTGCATTGAGCCTTTTTTTGAAAAACTGTTGGAAAAATATATTTAAATGATTTTTACTGGAACTGGGTTTAAACAAGATGTTTGATTCAAATCCTGATTTTAAAAGCATGTGGTATTTTACTGAGATTTCCTTATATGAACATTATACGCTTTATTGCTCGTCACTACTGCTCAGACTTTATTTATTTTTGTTACTTACTGAGTTGGCGTACTCACGTTAGTCCCTGCACCTTGTGTGCAGATTCAGGTATAGCTGGACACGGTAGCGGTTATTGAGTGTCCTAGTTGCAGATTTTCTTGGAGATAGCAAGGCAGCTATTTGGCGATCGTAGTCCCTGCTCTTCTCCCTCTTATCTTCATCTAGTTGTATTTATCTATTTTCCGGGCTGAGTTAGCCTTGATATTGTTAGACAGATTATAGTATATGTTCAAGACTAGTGACACCCCGATATCGGGCTTTTCTTTTCCGCACTTCTGTTTTTCTTTGATTTGAACTCTTTAAATGGAGGTTTTATGTTAAATAACCTTGAAATTATCTTTGAAATGGAAATATCGGTTTGTTTTGGAAATGAGTCGGCTTGCCTAGTTCCACGATAGGCGCCATCACGATAGAGGTTAGTTTGGGTCGTGACACCACTCTAGCATTCAGATGGCACCGTATAAGGCTTTGTATGGTAGGCAGTGTCGGTCCCTAGTGGGATGGTTTGAGCCGGGCGAGGCCCGATTGTTGGGTACAGACTTGGTCCAGGATGCCCTGGATAAGGTAAAGGTGATTCAGGAGAGACTTCGCACAGCCTAGTCCAGGCAGAAGAGTTATGCAGACTGTAAGGTTCGTGATTTGGCATTTATGGTTGGTGAGCGGGTCTTGCTTCGGGTATCGCCTATGAAGGGTGTCATGAGGTTCGGGAAGAAGGGAAAGCTGAGCCCGAGGTTCATTGGTCCTTTTGAGATATTGCGGCGAGTTGGGGAGGTTGCTTATGAGCTTGCCTTGCCTCCCAACCTAGTAGGAGTTCACCCGGTATTCCACGTGTCTATGCTCCGGAAGTATCACGGTGATCCGACTCATGTATTGGATTTCAGCTCAGTCCAGTGGGACAAAGATCTATATTATGTTGAGGAGCCAGTAGCCATTTTGGACAGGCAGGTCAGAAAGCTCAGGTTAAAAAATATTGCTTCAGTAAAGGTCCAGTGGAGGGGTCAACCGGTCGAGGAGGCGACTTGGGAGACTGAGCAGGATATGCGCAGCCAGTACCCTCATCTTTTCACAGTTTCAGGTATGTCTTTATACTCGTTCGAGGACGAATAATTGTTTTAAGAGGGGGAGGATGTAACAACCCGGCCGGTTATTTTGAGAGTAATAGCCCCGATCCCCTATTAACTGCTTTTCCTAAATCTTTTCTGCTATTTTGACTTGCCGGGATGATTGGTTTTGAGTTACAGAATGTTTTGGGACACTTAGCCCCTAATTGAGATCTTAAGCCTTAGGATTTGGACCGTAGTCAGAACTGTTGGAAGATGACTCCGGAATGGAATTCTGTCAGTTCCGTTAGCTCCGTTAGGTGATTTTGGGGTTAGGAGTGTGTCCGGATTATGTTTTGGAGGTTCGTAGCTCATTTAGGCTTGAAATGGCGAAAGTCGAATTTTTGGAGTTTTGGGCCGGTAGTGGAATTTTTTATATCGTGTTCGTTTTCCGATTTCGGAAATTGGAGTAGGTCCGTAATGTTAATTATGACTTGTGCGCAAAATTTGAGGTCAATCGGACATGATTTGATAGGTTTCGGCATCGGTTGTAGAATTTTGAAGTTTCAAGTTCTTTAAGTTTGAATTGGAGGGTGATTCATGATTTTAGGATTGTTTGATGGGATTTGAGAGCTCGACTAAGTTCGTACGGTGTTTTAGGATTGGTTGGTATGTTTGGTCGAGGTCCCGGGGGCCTCAGGTGTGTTTCGGATGCTCAAGGAGTCATCTTTGGACTTAGAGAAGCAGCAGATTTCTGGTGTTCTGTTGCAGTCATTTTCTTCATCTCGTTCGCGAGGGAGTCCTCCCGTTTGCGTAAGGTATATGGGAAGGGCAGCTGAATTACTCTTCACGTCCGCGATGTCACTCTCGCATTCGCGAAGGTGTGGAACCTCGAAGCTACGCATTCGCGACATGGTCCTCGCGTTTGCGAAGAAGAACTGGAGGCAGGCGAGATTTCGTGCTTCGCATTTGCGATGGAGATCCCGCGTTCGCGAAGGGTCAAGCTGAGTGGTCTTCGTGTTCGCGACATGTGCATCGCGTTCGCGATGGAGGATTATGTTTGGGCCGAAGTATATTGTACTTCGCGAACGCGAGGGTGTGGCCGCGTTCGCGAAGAAGGACGCGTTTGGGCAGTATTAAAGTTCCAAAAACGGAGGTTATGCCATTTTTATAAAAAACTTAAGTTAGGAGCTCGGATTTTGGACGAGGGGTTGAGGGATTTTCAGAGATATCGATTGGGTAATGATTCTTAACTCCTTTATGGTTATATTCCACTAATCTATGCTTGAATTCATCGTTAAATTTCGGATTTGGGGTGAAAATTTGAGAAAACGTTCTTAGGCCGAATTTTGGGGTTTTGATCGAGATTTTGATATCGGATTTGAGCAATTTTGGTACGAGTAACTCATGAGTGAATGTGTGCTCGTATTTTGTGACTTTTACCCGATTCCGAGACGTGGGCCCGGGGTGACTTTTTGGGTATTTTTCCAAATTTCACGCTTTAGCTTCGAATTAATTAAATTAGTTACTCGTAGTTATATTTGGCAAGAACGTGTTATCGAGGTGATTTGAGCGGTTCGAGGTAAGTGGCTTGCCTAACCTTGTGTTGGGGACTTTCCCCCTTAGGATATCTTTATATTATTTGGTGTGTGGGCGCCGTGTACGTGAGATGACGAGTACGTACACGAGCTATTATTGCAAAAATCATGTTTAAACTTCTTAAATCATAAATTGTTTTTCTTATTAAGTCGTACTAATATGTTTAATTGTGTAGTTTAGACTAGAAAAGCATGTTTACGTGTTTTAACTGCCTAATTGACATTCTGTGTGTCATGTTTAGCTAAGTCCTCATTTGCCCTATCTGTGTCCAGTATAAACTGTATAACTCGATGTCATACCTGTCATTTCATCTTGCGTTGCATATTTACTTTGGGACTACGGACGTATTCCGGAAGATCCCCCAGCACTGCATATTTACTTTGGGACTATGGACGTATTCTGGGAGATCCCCCAGCACTGCATATTTACTTTGGGACTACAGACGTACGGTATCTCGAGAGATTTTCCCACTGTGTTTACCTTGTTTTGAGCGGAGGGCTCCCTTAACTGTTAAATTTTCGAGAATTTCTTTAACTATGTTATCGTAAATTTCACTTATTTCTTTTACTGTTTAATTTATTATATTTACTCCGGTAGGGCCTTGACCTAACCTCGTCACTACTCGACCGAGGTTAGGCTTGGCACTTACTGGGTACCATTGTGGTGTACTCATGCCCTTCCTGCACATGTTTTCGTGTGCAGATCCAGGTACGAGCTATCAGCCTTGGGGTTAGTGCGTGCTGCTGTTTCTAGGAGAATTCAAGGTACTTCTGCTTGCATCCGCAGATCTTCAGAGTCCCTTTCTACTCCCTCGCCTAGAGACTTTCTTTATTATCTTCAGACTTTTGTATAGAGCTACATAGATTAAAGCAGCTTGTGACTTAGTGATATTCCAGGTCTTGGGAAATTATTTTGTATATGCCAAGTGGTACTACTCTTGGCTATTTATAATATGTTGTTTATCTTTAAAATGTTGTGTTTCTTTATATTTTTTAGCAATATTAGGCTTACGACTAGGTGCCATCACGACACCTTATGGAGGGATATTTTGGGTCGTGACATTATTAGTGTAATTATTTTGCACAATAATTTTATTAATATCTTTGTTAGTTGGTCCACTATCTGTGTGAACACTTTCTCTTTTAAAAGGGGAAGCTATGATTACTTCACTTTGAACTGGTATTAGAATTTCTTCTAAGGGTGGATTAATGGCTTCTATTATACCTTTGTTTTTGGTATACCATTTATTAACTAACATTTGAAGAGATTCATTTTGATTTGGAATCTGTCCTGTTATTTCAAACCATTTAAAGAATTCAATATCATTTGATTCTTTTTAAATCCTTAATCTATTTATCTTTATAAGATAATCTTTGTTTTAAAGAATAGGTATTTACGTACCATTTTCTATTAATGATGTTGTTGGGATGTAACCACTGATCATCTAGACTTTTCCTATCAATTTCAAAGTCATCGACTTGGATTACTGTTAATTGATCAACTATCTCTGTAGCTGAGCTTTTTGGAGTAGCTACAAAGGGTCTATTTTGATAAATAACTTTGGGAACAGTTTTATTAAAGTCTACTCCCTTAAGTTTTGTATTAATTTCTTCAATTAATTCTTCGTCACTTTTATTATCCTTAGAGGAAGTAGGTCTAGTGAAGGACATTCTTCTGCTGGAAGAAGTTTCACTAGCTAAACCTGGACTTAAAAACTTTAAGTCTATGACTCGAGAAGGATATTGAATGACTTGTTCAATGTATGAACTTTCAGGTTCATATTTTGGTTGGGTGATGGCGCTAAAACTCCATTCATCTTTTGAAAGAATTTCATCCCACTGAATCATTCTAGGGATGAAGGTATTACTATGTTCTTGGTTTGCTTCCATGAGCATAGTAACTCCTTTATTACTTTCAATTTTAGCTTTCGGGGCTAAAGTTGTTCTCATTAGTCTGTAATATACTCTATATATTACAGCTATTTCTCTTGTATTAACTTTGCTATTCATGTTTTTAGTTTTTATATTAATAGTTAATGTATCCAAAACATTCTGGTCATTTATGTCAACTGAAAAGTTTGGATAACAATTAAAGTATACCCGGCCTTGGGCTAGGTTACTTTGCAGAACTCCTAATAATGAATCATCAAAGTTAAGAAGTCTGTCATCTCTTAGTAAGAGATAGAGGGGGGTGTCTAAACCTAATCTATATAAAGGTTTGACTGCCACTTGTACTAATCCGATGTGAAGGAAATTGAATTTCTTTCTGTATTGTTGAATATCTTGTGCAATAGTTGATTCACAAGTTTTGATTTTATAATCTCTGATACCATTAAAAGGATCATAAGTTTTATCTTTAAAACAGATAAAATAAGTGCAGAATTAAAAGAGTAAGACAAAAATACTTACTTGTTAAAAGCTTTATTCAAACATAAGAGAACATTTTTACAGAGGGGAGAGAAAAGATAGGGAAAAATCTTAGGAATTCGAATGGATTCTATTACAATTTTGGAAGTCTTATATACACTTCAGATTTCTGTTGAGTTAATCTCAACCATCTAAATGGATGATCTCAGTTTGCTGTCTGTTGCTTTACTGAAAGGTCGTCTGCTGCTTTTTTTAAGAGGTAGGTAATATTTTTGTCTTCTTGTGGTTGCCGTTGTCATGTGACTCCTTCTTTTTTGAAGAGTCGTTTGTCTTTGTCTGGAGAGTCATTGTCTTCATATGCTATTCTTCTTCTGCATAGGCATGGTGGGCTTGGGCTATACCGTGTGGGTCCTCCATGTCCCTATTGTCTTGGTTCTCCGTGGAGGAGGATGCTGATACTATGTCTAACATAGCCTGTACTTCTACTGGGCTTGCTGTATCAATGTTTGCTAAGACTTCCAAGAGTCTCTTTTTTAATTCTGCTTGTGAACTGGTAGATCCACTTCTGCTAGCTGGTTTGGGTTTCTTTATTTCTCTTGATTCAGGAACCCATCCTTTGATTTTTGGTAATTTAACTAAATATTGAATCCGTTCGATCTGTTCAATTTCGAACGTCCAACAAATTATAAATGAAATTCTTTTTGCAAAATAATATTTGCAGATTTTAATATGATCCGGTAAAGTAGAGATTTCATGTTCTTTCTGGAATCTCTCATAATGAATATGGAAGCTCCGAGGCATTGATTGCTCTGTTCCTCCAAATGTTTTCCATAGTAAAAATATCGAATAAATTTTAATATTAAAGATATTGCAATATATTTATCAAAATGAACATCAGAAAGAAAAAAATTGTAAGATAGCAATGACTGCAGGATCTTGCACAGGGGAAGCACAAAGAGTGATTTTAATGGTGGAGATGAGGATGGTGAGGAGATGAAAAGAGAACTGACAAGATTTATTGAGCTCCGCAGAATTTCGGCAAGCTGGGCATGACTACCTATTAGAGCTTTAATCTTCTTGAATGATGCAACCACAGATATTGGTACTGTAGCAAAGTACAAACAAGGAAGATCATGAAGAAATATTAACTTCAAAATATCAATCAAAACAAGATTAGTCAAGCAGGGAATAAGAACACTCACCATATGCTTCGGGATCCTTGATCATATGCCGTATCAAATTGTCAGTCGTTGCCAAATTTAAATCACTGAAGTAGAACTCCACCTATAGAAAACAAGAATATACCTGAATTAGCTGATTAGAGAAAGAAAAGTGATTTTCATAGCTTTTAGAATTTTTTTAATTGTTAAAGGAAGTATGCTGATCATAGCTTTTCAAATTTTACAAATAATTGGAAAATTTTAAAAATGTCATTGAACAATTTTAAGCTTCCAGCGGTTCCTTCCAAACAAATTTGAAAAGCTGCAAGTATATATTCCAAAAAAATGTTCATGCTTTTTACAAGTACTTGAAACTTTTCATGGCATTTATTTTTAAGCAGCTTATCCCAAACAAATTTGAAAAGCTTCTAAGTCTAACTTCCAGCAAATTTTAGATCTTTCTCACTCATCAACACATGCTTTTGTTCTCTCCAGTGAACACTTCTTTTCCGACAGTAAAACTTCCTCTTACATCAACAGATAAGACAGAAGTATAGTATTTAATTTCATCACATAGTTCTGATTCACTAAATTGACATATATCCATTGGTAAAAGATTCACATACTCCCTAATTAAGAACACAACAATCCATTTCCAATAAAATTATTTATGATGGCAAGATGTTAAGAAATCAAAAAGAAAAATACTTTAATTAATATTGTTCAATTTACAGTCATTGTCATGGAGGTTCCGCCTGTGCATCCCAGACCTGTATCGCTAGAGCTACTGTTGCTACAGGCAGACCATAGGTCTTCATACATATGGGATGGGCAGTGTTTGTCCCAGACATTCTGCGCCATACGTATAGATGATATGTGGGAGTTCATTAAGGCCCACACACTCCATCCCCGTATAGTTAGACGCCTTCAGGATACGGGTTTCTACAGAATCATAGAGATCGGCCGATTGCAGTTCGACTGTGCGTTGATCACGACTATGATAGAGCAGTGGCGACCGAAGACACACACGTTTCATCTACCCATCGGCGAGGCGATTATCACGCTTGAAGACGTGGAGGTTCTTTTTGGGTTGCCGGTTGATGGGTTGCCTGTAGCTTATCTGCATGCTCTCAGAGAATATAGGTTACCACAAACAATTTCAAATGCACGTTTGCGTCCGAGAAATGTCTTTCTTTTGGTAATGGTATATCCATATACCCGGTGGACAGATGTTATACACTCTTTGATCTTGTACCTTATGGACGCTTCAATATGTGGAATCAAGACAAGAGAAACCAAGTCAACATTAAAGTTAAAATGATTCTCACTGAATGTGTCCATTTCACAATTATGGGTGTCAGTGTATTTACTCACAACCCACATATTTGTTTTAGCTTCCTCGTATACAGCATCCAATTACAACATCGAAACCATCTACGACAAATAACCTTGTATACTTCCGGAGATGATTCATGAACCACGATCTCACGACACTCTTTTATGTTGTATATTCGTATCACCCTACTTAGGCACACTTTATCAACAAAAAACATGCCCTTTGACAGCACCGTTGCTCTAGATTTATCCCACATTGCTGTTCGATTAAAGATCCCTTGTGAGGGCATCCACATTCGGCATACTTGGAAAATAATCAAGGTAAGGAATCTCCCTTGAATGAAACAACACATGGAAATCATACACTCTTGGTCTAACGGGAGGTGGAGCATGATCCCTCGTCAAATCATGTTCAGCATTCTCGTTCTCATCATCATCACCCTCATCAGGGAAGGGAGTGTCATCTCTAGACTCATCAGCATTGTTGTCATAATCACTATTCTCCTCCTGACTCTGCGCATCTGCCAGATCCCGATTAAATATGCCGTCTTCGGGCAATTGAGCAAGGACAGGATCTTCAGGTTGCTCGTTTTCACTGCACAACCAATAAAATAATGAGTTTCTCAAATTCATCCAAAATTTACATATAAACTTTATCACATCACTTACAAATCATAATGTGTTGGTATCCCATGATGCATATTATCCTATTGATGATGACTCCCAGATGGACCACCATGATCCAACACACCAAAACTAGGCATATTCCAACTAGTCGTTGATTCATAACTTGTAAAATTCATATCTGGCCGGTACCCCCTATGGAATATATGAGTGTTAATACAAATTCAATACATAAAAATAAACATCTTAACACAAATGGTAGTTGAAGTTTACCACTTGGCTTGTGGATTATGTAAACTAGGGGAGAAATTATTTTCTCGCTCCTCATTCGCCCGTGGAGATAAGTTTATATTAGGCCAAACTCTTTCACCCTGAACCTCTTCGGCTAAAACTGCTCCAAAATAACCACCCGATGATTGAGGGATATCCCTACTTTGCGGAACCTCATTATTGCGAACGTTTTCAGCCTTGACATACATTTCCAATATTTTAATCACAAGATGTTCCCGGTGTTCATCCGGAGTCCTCAAAAAATCTTTCATAGTTTCATCTTCTTCGATGTTAAACTCAGCATAACAAGCAACCTCTTACGGAGTAACAAAATACCTATATCTTCCGGTTACTTTAATATTCACCGAACATTTGCTGACACTCATTTTCTTACATAACAATGATACCAATGTATCGTACTCCATTGTAAGTGGCAATGATCACGCCCAACTATGCCTTATAAAAAGGACTAAGCAAGTCATTGTAAATATATTCCGGCTAATAAGTCCGGAGTCGAATCCCACATGGAATTAACCTATCAAACACAGCTTCTAGACTCGCACGAACTCACACAATCAATCTTAAGAAATATTTAAGTAACAATTTGGATGTTTACTAACTAAATGTTATGTAATGAAAATGCAACAATTAATAACTAACTACTAACGGGTTGTAGACAAGTTGTGGAATGATATAAGGTTATGATTTCCCCTATTGTCGGAATCTTTTCCGCTACATTTTTTATAAATTCGCCTAAGTCTTCTCTATCGATCATGAGCACTCTGACTGTCGCAACTCTCTCCCGAGTAATTACCATAATTTACTAGACATATTCTCTCGAATTACGCTAGCTGTCATTAAGTACGGCTCATTCGGATCGCACCAAGGTTTCGTTATCCCTAATCCCACATTTAAACCCTTCGTATTGATCCCTCATATATGTTAGGAGTGATGTTGTTCAACAACAACCTAAATATGCACTCTCTCCCGAGTAATACATACTAAATAGGCATAGCCAATTGAGGGCCCTTCAATCAACCACAATTATATTTTAGTTGAATAAATAGAAAAAATACTACAACAAATCTATATTAACGTAACAAAAAAATTATCCTTTAATAGGTTCCATCAAAACCTTAGATTAGGAGTTTAGATACTCATGCTCATAGAAACAATATCCACAATATTTTTCATAATTAAATTACAAAGTACGGATAAAGGGATGTAGAAATCGAGTAGTCTAACTCCTAACGGTTGTTCCACGAGCTATCCGTGCCTCCAATTGCCAAGAGTCCTTTAAAAGTGGCATTTTAGGTCTATTTATATGTGTAATAAAAGACCTAAATGGGTACGCCAAGTCCTAGTCAAACCAAGAGACAAAATAAGCCTTCAAAGTTCGGAATATGCGCGCCTCAGACCTGGCCTCGCGAGGCTTCACGCGAGTTGAAGCTCGCCTAAGACCTGGCCTCGCCAGCCTTAACGCGAGGTGTAGCTCGCCCTAGGCCTATCGTCGCCAGCTCTCATGCGAGCTAAAGGGCTCGCCCAGCCTGCTCTAATGCCTGCTCTAGGCCTGGCTTTGCCAGCTTTTCATTTGTCAGCTGCTCACTTCTTTCTTTCTTCTTTTCAATTATTTTTGAGCCCGCTTTAGACTTTACTTATTCCTTTTGCTCTACTTTCATCTCCAGTTCACCTACACATAAAATAGAATCCATTACGCGCAAATAAAATGTAATTTATTATTAAAGCATATAAAATGCAAGGCGAATAATGTGCTAGGCGTGGCCAAGGAAACTTTTTATTGCTTTGATGGAAGTGGGTGGTGGAAGCTTTTCGATCACATCAACCTTTTCACGATCTACCTCAATGCCCTTACTCGACACTAGGTGCCCCAAGACTATACCTTCTTGTACCATGAAATGTCACTTTTCCCAATTGAGCACCAGATTAGTCTCGACACATCTTTTCAGCACTCTTTTCAAATTCCTTAGGCAATCATTGAATGAGTCTCCCACCACCGAGAAATCATCCATAAAGACCTCCATGATGTCCTCTGCCATATCAGTGAAGATGGCCATCATGTACCCTTGAAATGTGGCGGGTGCATTACATAGGCCGAACGGCATCCTACGGAAGGCGTAGACGCCATATGGACAGGTGAATGATGGTTTCTCTCTATCTTCCGAGGCAAAGGAGATTTGATTATACCCTGAGTATCCATCCAGAAAGCAAAAGTGGGACTTCTCAGCCAATCTATCTAGCATTTGATCAATGAACGGCAAGGGAAAATGGTCTTTTCGGGTGGCCTTGTTCAATCTTCTGTAGTCCATACAAATTCGTCATCCCGAGACTGTTCTTGTTGATATAAACTCATTGTTCTCGTTTTGCACTACAATCATCCCACCTTTCTTAGGCACACATTGGACTGGGCTGATCCAGTTGCTGTCGGAAATGGGGAAAATAATCCCCGCATCTAACCACTTTATCACCTCCTTTTTTCACAACTTCCTTCATGTTGGGTTTCAACCTTCTTTGATGTTCTCTGGAAGGTTTGTGGCCATCTTCCAGTAGAATCTTATGCATGCAGAAGGCCAGGCTGATACCCTTAATGTCTGTAATGGTCTAACCAATTGCAGTTTTGCACTCACTCAATACCTGCAAAAGATGTTCTTTCTACACATCTAACAACCCAGATGAGATAATAATAGGTAAAGTCGAGTTAGGTCCCAAGCATACCTGAGGTGAGGTGGTAGCGGCTTCAGTTCCAACTTTGGTGGTTCTTCTATCGATGGATTAGATGGAGGAATTTTTCTTTCTTCTAAGTGCAAAGGCTCAAATTCGAGCTCTCTTTTCCAAAACCCTTGGCCTTCAAGATCCAACACCCACTCCGCCAAATCCTCTCCATTTACTTCATCTAAGTTTAAGAGACAGGCTGCTAGAGGGTCTTTAGCATTCAAGGTCTTATCTGCCTCCTCCAAAATTACATCCACGGCTTCTATTAGAGAGCAGTTAGCAAATTTAGTTGGTCGCCGCATAGATTTCTGCATGTTGAATGTTATTTCTTCATCATTTAGTCTCATTTTGAGCTCTCCAGTTTCACAGTCAATTAAAGCTCTCCTAGTGGCCAAGAATGGTCTTCCCAAAATTATGGGAATCTCCTCGTCAACCCGGCAGTCTAGAATGACAAAATCTGTTGGGAACACAAACCTCCCAACCTGTACTAATACATCATCAAGGATACCAGAGGGCCTCTTCACTGTCCTGTCGGCTAGCTGTAGTAACATGGACGTGGGTCTACCAAAGCCTAACCTTTTGTAGATAGACAAGGGCATCAAGTTTATGTTTGCCCCTAAATCACACAATGCTTTAGCAAAAGCATAGCTGCCTCTCGTGCATGGGATTGTGAAACTCCCTGGGTCTGTCAACTTCTCAGCTATGAGTCTCGTCATGACTGCACTACAGGTCTGTGTCAATGTAACAGTGGACAAGTCTTGGAAGTCGAATTTGCGAGACATTAAATCTTTCATCATTTTAGCATACACATGCATCTCCCGCAACGCATCAATCAGTGGAATGTTCACCTGTATTTGTTTCAACATCTCCATTAATTTCTTATATTGCTCATCCTTCTGATATTTGGCCAATCTCTGCGGGAATGGTGCTGGAGGTCGCTTCTTTCCTGTGATTTGAGTTTTATCTTGCTCAGGCACTGCTTCTACTGTCGTTTCTTGTGCTACCTCAGTCTCCTTCGCAATATCTTTTTCTTTTCTTGTGCTCTCTTGTGCATGTTGTACCGTCACCTCAGTTAACCCTGTTGAATCATCTATCTCAATGGGTACTGGCACAAGTATTTCTGTAGGTCGGCTTTCGCGAGCAATCTCTTGCTCCAGATCTAGGTCTCTACCATTTCGTAGACTCACTGCCATAAGTTATTTCTAGCCCTGATCTTTTGGATTGACTTGTGTGTCTGCAGGTAATGTCCCTTGGAAATGATTGTTTAGAGCCATAGAAATCTATCCTAATTGAATCTCGATACCCTTTATCGCAGATTCATGTGAGTCCACTCTCTCTTGTATTTTTCTAGTGGACCCGATCAGTTGTTGCAATATTTTGTTGTTGCTGTCCAGCATTCCCTTATGTTCAGCAAACCCATCATCTTGTCTCACAATCTGTTGTTGTTGAGGTTGTTGATAAGCTAGTTGCTGATTTTGTTGGTTGTAACCTTGTTGCCTTTGGTAAGGCACCACTTGACTCTGGAATGCCATGATGTAAACACTTAACCAGCACACCTTTGAACCTCTCCCACGTTTCGTGTAGTGTTTCTGTTGGTCTCTGCATGAAGCTCAATATCTCATCAATTTGTTTGGCAGTCTTATTGGGTGGGTAGAACTTGTTTACAAATTGCTTGACTAATTCCTCCCAAGTAGTGATAGAGTTTATGGGGAGTGAATTAAGCCAAGTCTGAGATTCTCCTGTGATAATGCTTCGAACAATTCACCAATTCTTGAGGAGTTTCTAGGCATGCACCTGTAGCATCCAAGACTACAAACGTCAGAATTTCAATGTATTTGGTTCAAAATGAAGAAAATTGACTACACTAAGAATTCTAGCAATTCTTTTAGCTACAATTAATAACACCGTTAAATCCCCAGTAACGACGCCAAAATTTGATTACACCCAACTATGCCTTATAAAAAGGACTAAGCGGTCGTTGCAAATATATTCCGGCTAATAAGTCCGGAGTCGAATCTCACAGGGAATTAACCTATCAAACACAACTACTAGACTCGCACGAACTCACGCAATCAATCTTCAGAAATATTTAAGTAACAATTTAGATGTTTACTAACTAAATATTACATAATGAAAATGCAACAATTAATAACTAACTACTAACGGGTTGTAGACTAGTTGTGGAATGATCTAAGGTTGTGATTTCCCCTATTGCCGGAATCTTTTTTTCTACGTTTTCTATAAATTCGCCTAAGTCTTCTCTATCGATCATGAGCACTCTGACTGTCGTAATTCTCTCTCGAGTAATTACCACAATTTACTAGACATATTCTCCCGAATTACGCTAGCTGTTATTAAGTACGGCTCACTCGGATCGCACCAAGGTTTCGTTATCCTTAATCCCACCTTTAAACCCTTCGTATTGATCCCTCATATACGCTAGGAGTGATGTTGTTCAACAACTACCTAAATATGCACTCTCTCCCGAGTAATACATACTAAATAGGCACAACCAGTTGAGGGCCCTTCAATCAACCACAATTATATTATAGTTGAACAAATAGAGAAAATACTACGGCAAATCTATATTAACGTAACAAGAAAATCATCCTTTAATAGGTTCCATCAAAATTTTAGATTAGGAGTTTAGCTACTCATGCTCATAGTAACAATATCCATAATATTTTGCATAATTAAATTACAAAGTACGGATAAAGGGATGTAGAAATCGATGAGTCTAGCTCCCAACAGTTGTTCCACGAGCTATCCTTGCCTCTAATTGCCAAGAGTCCTTCAAAAGTGGTGTTTTAGGTCTATTTATATGTGTAGGAAAAGATCTAAATGCGTACGCCAACTCCTAGTCAAACCAGGAGATGAAATAAGCCTTCAAAGTTCGGAATGTGCGCGCCTCAGACCTGGCATCGCGAGGCTTCACGCGAGCTGAAGCTCGCCCCATACCTAGCCTCGCCAGCCTTAACGCGAGGTGTAGCTAGCCCCAGGCCTGGCGTCGCCAGCTCCCACGCGAGCTAAAGGGCTCGCCCAGCCTGCTCTAACGCCTGCTCTAGGCCTGGCTTCGCCAGCGTTTCATTTGTCGGCTGCTCATTTCTTTCTTTCTTCTTTTCAATTGTTTTCGAGCCCGCTTTAGACTTTACTTATTCCTTTTGCTCTACTTTCATCTTCAATTCACCTACACATAAAATAGACGCCATTACGCGCAGATAAAGTATAATTTATCATTAAAGCATATAAAATACAAGGCGAATAATGTGCTAAACTATGAAATTATAGCCACACATCAGGCAACTTAACATGACACTGTGGAGAACAACTATAGCGTATTGAGTTATTCTCCACCACAACCTCACCCCCCAATATAATGAAACCCTATTTTTTCGCTCTTCAGACATTATGACAAAATGCAAAATAATTTAACGAACAAATATTTCGGAAGACTTGAAGGATCCTGAATGGATTTTTATAAAATCCTGAAACTCTTTAAATAAGGAAAAAACCAGTCTGGGGGATACAATTATTTGATGTATAGCGCCTTAAATATGCGCGCTATACCCCTATGAATTATTGGTATGTCAGTTTTGAACAGATGAATTATTGGTGGGCCCAACTTTTATATATAGCGCGATTATTCACCGCGCTATACCTTAACGGACAAACGTGCCGTTAAGGTATAGCGCGGTGAATAACCGCGCTATATATAAAGTAATGTCCAATCTTATTTTTTTACCTATTATGGTCGCTTCGGTAAAAAAAAAACCACAATTAGGTTTCGGTCTCCATTATTATTACCCTTTCTTTTTCCTTTCTCCTTTCTCCTTTCTCCTTTCTCCTTTTTGGCTTTCAGTTTTCTATGTATTTTGAATGCTTTTTTCCCCAAAGGTGAACTGCCCTGTCATTAGTAGAGGTGTGTGTATCAGTAGGTAACATCATTGTCCGTTAACATGTTTTAGCCTACTTATACATACATTTAAGGATCACTTGGTTCGCAATACCGAAATTATAATGCCAAATTTACAATACGACATTAAACAATAACGTAATTGTTTTATTGATATACTTTTATTGTGGATATTTGATTCATTTGATTGAAAATATAGAGTATAATATAAACACATGTGTTTGCTTTTACTCTACATTTGAAAAAATAAATTATTTCAAATTTATCGTCGACTTTCTTAATAGACTTTAAGAAGTGCTTTGGAGAAAGTCAGATCAGTATGTAATTTTATTGCTTTGTTCCGAAACTATCATCTTAAATTGATTACACAAAAATAATAGAAGAGTTTCTTCCCTTAATTAGTTGTCTCACCTGTCATGTATCTCTATCTATATACATATATAAAAGAGGGCAAAAAGAAGATGACTTGGCACATATCTTCGGCCAAGGAACTCATTCATCTTTTTTCTCTTATTTTTTCAGCTTTCCCACTCTTTTTTTTTTATCTTATTTTTAATAGCTAAAAAATTGTCCTTAAGTACAATTACTTAACTTTTTTCCTCCTCCATAATTGTGTCTTTATTGGATACTTAATGTCTATTTATGTTCTCTTTCAAGCTTTACCCCACCATCTATCTTCCGTTCCGTTGCTATATCCTTTAATTTGGTGATTATATATGTTAATAAATCCAAATATTGTTTAATATATAGTTTTTTTGCATCCTTTTGTATTCCCCATATATGCCTATATAAGCTCACTAAGTGCATTACAAATCCTAAATCATGATTTGTTGGTAAAACTACTTTCTATTCAAGAATTAATGAAGTTTCTTTTGGCTTAAATAATACTAAAATGGTACGGCCGTCACACATGCACTTGCAATTTGGTTGAATTGTAAAATCAAAGAAATTGGTTTGCGACATCAGCCGTGCATTTCAATATCGAGGCTTTGTTTGGCGTTGTGTCCAAGGAAGGTATGCGGCGCTAGAGAAGATGTTGATGAATGTATTCATACATTCGAAGTTCTCAATTTAGGTAAATTATATGGATACTATTATTTTTTAAAGTCTTTCTGCAATTTTATAAATCATGCCTGAAGTTTGACTAAAATATTTTTATTTTATATAGATTTTAGTGTTATAATGAACGGTGATTGTGACGGGCCCAAATCCATACATTGGGTAGCGGCACCAGCTCGCCCGTGCGGCGCCTGCAGTTCCCCTCGCTGCAGGCCAGCATGTTTCCTTTCCCAGGATTCCCAAGTACGATCCTGTGCCTGTTGGTGGGGTTCGCCCGTAGGCTCGCCCCAACTTGTGCCACCCGTAAGATGTCTAGGCCCTTGGCCCTAGACATGTCGTGGAGCTTCATCTTAGGATCACAATCCATGCACGCCCTGAAAGATTGTCTTAGGACATGTCTTGTCCCTCGCCCAAGACTGAGCATCGCTCCCGCGTGCACAGCCCAATTCTCAAGCTTGACACTCGCCTAGTGCATCCGCGACTAGCTCATGCCTTGCCCGAGTAAGGCAACCTTTAGCCCTTGGCCATTGTCATGCGCGTCTTTCGTGCCATGCCCATACATTGCCCTCGCAACACGCTTCCATCCCGAATAGTGCAGTGTCGCCCCACAACTGCACCTTTAGGCCAACGGACCATTGCTTGCATGGCTGAACCCAAGCCATGCTCACAAGTCGACACATGATGCCCCTATGACAAGTGCGTCAAGTATCCAATTGGCACGGAGGTCGCGTTCCAACATTCGGCAGCCCGCGGGGCTGGCCGTCCCACACATCAAGCCTCCAGCACCACTTTGATACCCAACGCTAGCCCGAAGGCGTTGTGTCATCCATAGAGTTCCCAAACTCGTATGGATATCTTTGACACTCCTTTGAGTCATCTAGGCAGGCCCTTGAGGTTGCCCCCAAGGTAGCTCGTTCGATACGGCTTGGTGGCAGCACGTATGGGAGAGGCAGGTCGGAGCTTTCATCACCTATACCCCCCTTATATATGCTTAAAATTAAAAAGCCCAAGTTGTCCGAGTAAACAGTTCTACGTCAGACCATCAGAAGGACCTTTTCTCACCAGTTCTTAGCCGAAATCACAACTACAAAGTGCGAGTTGTGACAGTGATAGTGCAATGCAAGTATTGTTTGCTGAATTATTGTCTGAAGTAAAGTAACAGAAAGTATATACAAAAGAAAGACTTCGGGTGTTGCAGAACGGGCTCGGAACGTAGCTCACCGCTAAGCCTCGATGTATCAGGAGTGCGCGCCAGGATGATATCCAGATGCACCTGCCTCAGATCCTGCACGATTAGTGCAGAAGTGTAGCGTGAGTACATAAACAACATATACCTAGTAAGTATCTAGTCTAACCTCGAAGAAGTAGTGACGAGGAGTCAACTTCGACACTTACTATGGGCTAACAATAGAATACCGAAATTCTAAATAAGCATGAGTTATGTAAACAACCATAAATCTCCATAACAAGCAGTAAATAAATATTTCTTTCACTAATAATAATAATTTCCAAGTCAATTTCCATCATTAATAATAGTAACCTCTCAAGCCAATAAAAATCGTATCAAGAAGATTAGGCTCCAAGTATTATTGCGCACGATTCATGTCGAGGTCGTACGACCCGATCCAAAATATATGTATATACTATGTGCACTACCGAGGGTCGAACGACACGAACCATAGATCCATCTATAACATGCCGAGGAGAACGGCCCGCTCCCATGAGAGTAGAGAAAATTTACCTCGCTCGCGGAAATACTTGCGACGCGAGTGAACATAGATTTCTCAAAGTTATTATAAAATACTTCCATTCTTCCCCACACATAAGAAATTTAAACGAGAGACTTTAAATCTTAAAATCTTTAATCTCAACTCTAGTTAAGACAATTAATATGTATGACCAACATAATAGAGCAAACAAAGTATGGTGTAAGCCTAAAACTACCCGGACATCACATAGGATATAGCTACGCACGGACTCTCGTCACCTAGTACGTACGTAGATCCGTACACATATAATTCACAATAAAAATACACCTAAGGGGAAGAGTTCCCTCTTATAAGGTTAGGCAAGAGACTTACCTCGTCTCAAAGCTCGCTTTCCGGTCTCAAATTCGCTCTAAAGCCTCAACTCGGTGCCGAAAAATTCGAAACTAGTCAAATATTGTATAAATAAATCAATATATGTTCCAAAGTTCATAATTTAACTATTAGAGTAATTACCCAACCCAAATTGGAAGATTCTTAAATTCACCCCGGGCCCACGTGCCCGAATTTCGGAAATTTTTGAAGAAAATTTTTACCCATAACCTCACGAACTCAAATATATAATTTTCACTCACTCCCATAACTATTTTTTTCGTGGGTAAATCCTATTTTTATCAACACCTAGGGTTATTCATCTAAACCCATAATTTTTACAAATTTACATGTTAAAACCTACCCAAAATTTATGTATTTAACTCATATTGGATATAAATCACTTACCTCAAAGTGATAGGCGAATACACCTCTCCAAAACCTCCAAAAATAGCCCAATGAATGAAAGAAAATGAGTCAAAAATAATTTAACTCCCGACTTAAATGAACCTCACTGCCTTCAGGACTTTCGCACCTGCGGTCACTGGGCCGCATCTTCGGCACCGGTTCTGCGGGAAAAGGTCCGCTTCTGCAGAATTTCCCAAGCCCAGCACTGGCCGCTTCTGCGGATCGAATACCGCTTCTACGGATGATCAAGCGCGTCTGCGGCCCCATCACACCTGCAGGCTATTCCTCGCAGTAGCGAGGCCGCTTCTACGACCACTGTCCAAGTGCCCCAAAGCCGCTTCTGCGAGTTCGCACCTGCGGCCATAAGCTCGCAGGTGCAGGCACACCAGATCTTGTGCACCAGCAGCCCTTTTGAGTCCTAATTCGATCCGTGCACCGTCCGGATTGCACCTGAGGTTCCCGAGGCCTCGTCCAAACATACCAACACATTTGTAAACATAAAACAGACTCGCTCTCACCCTTGGAACACATATAACAATATTAAAACTAAGAATCATACGCCAAAACCAATAAAATCAACTTATTAACTTCAAGTTCTTCCAACTTACTCCGGACGCAGCGAATCATACTTATACTACTCGGAATGACTCCAAATTTTGTGTGCAAGTCATAAATCACCATACATAATTATTTCCAGGCTCAGAATCCCAATTGGACCTCGACAACACCAAATCCTACTTCAAACCAAATTTAAAGAACTTTAAAAACCTTTAATGTGCCAACTTTTAATATTAAGCGCCGAAACGCTCCCGGATCATCCAAAATCTGATCCGAATATACCCCCAAGTCCAAAATCATCATATGAACCTATTGGAACCATCAAACCCCAGTTCTGAGGTCATTTACTCAAAACGTCGACTCAAGTCAAACTTAGCCCTTTTAAAGTCAAACTAAGAAACCAAGTGTTCCGATTTCAACCTGAACCGTTCCAAATCCTGAACTAACCACCCATGTAGGTCATAAAATAGTAAAAACACATATGAGAGTCTTATTTAGGGAAATAGGGATCTAGAAAGTAAATGACCGGTCGGTTCGTTATAAAATATTTGCTGATTGTGGGTTTGTTTCTTTTACGTATTTTACTTCTAAAGTTAATACAGATACACAATTTGTTTCCCGCTAGATACTTCTATATTTAATGTATATATTGTTGTAGTTCTAATACAACTATTGTTATTTCTCTTCATGTTGTGAATGTGAAATTAGTAATATGAAAAGTGTTGGACCATCTGAGAAGATATTTATTGTTGTGATTTAGTTGACTTCTGCAATTAATTGTTTTATGTACATACTGTCACGACCTCAAATTTACCCTTCGTAGGATGTCATGATAGCACCTAGTCTCTAAGACTACGTAAGCTTAACAATTTTTGCAGAAATACATCAAATAAAATTAAAGCCAAATTCTCAACATATAAAATAAATATAAAACTGCATTCTAATAATTTCAACTCCCAAAACCCGGTAGAAATAAGTCATAAGCTTCTAAGAATTTATTATGAGTGTTTCAATACATCAGAGTCTAAAGAGAAATCAAGAAAACAACATAATAAGGACAGAGGGGGACTCCGATGTCTGCGGACGCTGGCAGATGTACCGTGAAGTCTCTGTGTACAGCTAGTTCACTGATACGTGGTCTGATAGGAAGTACCTGGATCTGCACAAAAAGATGTGCAGAAGCGTAGTATGAGTACACCACAACGGTACTCAGTAAGTGCCAAGCCTAACCTCGGTAGAGTAGTGACGAGATCAAGTCAGGCACTACTGAAAATAATAGAAAATAAGCCAGAAATTTATAATAGGGTAATGAAGTGACTGAGAAATAAACGAAATTTACAGAAATATAACACAACAATTAGAGGTAAACAGCATGGGCGCTCCCTAGGTACCGCCACGTAACCCCATAAGTAAATATGTAGTACATGGGGATCTCCCGAGGAACAACCTCGTAGTCCCAAAAGTAAATATGCAGTACATGGGGATCTTCCGAGGAACCGCCTTATAGTCCCAAAAGTAATTATTCAGTACAAGGGGATCTTCCGAGGAACTGAGGAACCGCCTCATAGTCCCAAAAGTAAATATGCAGTACAGGGGGATCTCCCGAGGAACCGCCTGGTAATCCCAAAAGTAAATATGCATTAGGTAATCAGAGGAACAACAAATTTTCAGCAAGAAATCTTACAGTTAAAGATTTAAATCAAATCGAGAAAAGCAGGTAATTCAGCTAAGCATGATGCACATATTGCAAGTAAGAGTTAAGGCACGTAGACATGTGATACTAGGCTAATCATGATCACTACATATACAAAGGCAAGTCAGTTAAAGAATTTAAAAGAAGATTACTCAGCAAGAATCGATATTTCCAATTTAGCCTGTGTACGCACTCGTCACCTCGCGTACACGACGCTCACATATCACAAAATGTTACAATATTATCAAATCCTAGGGAAATTTCTCCCAAACAGAGTTAGACAAGCCACTTACCTCGAATCACGCTCAATCATTCAAGTAGAATGCTTTCCCTCGATTTTTCGACTCCAATCGGTTCGAATCTAGTCATAATTAATTCGATTGAGTCAATACAAATTATATATGAAAATACAAATTTTCTAACAAAATCCGAAATTTAACTCAAAATTTTCCCGTGGAGCCCACGTCTCGAAACCCAAAAAAAGTTACAAAATCCGAAAGTCCATTCAACCACGAGTCTAACCATACCAATTTTACCAAAATTTGACATCAACTCGACCTCCAAATCTTCAAATCTTATTTTCAAATCCCCTACGTTCAAATCCCCAATTTACACCTCAAAAACATGTAATCTAGTCGGATTATTGGATGATAATTCAATATTATGGATTAGAAATGATCACAAGTAACTTACCTCAAGAATTCCTGTGAAAACCTCGCTCAAAATCGCCCAGCCCGAGCTTGAATTGCCCAAAAATAGCAAAAACTCGAAACCCATATGTTTTTTTACTGTCCAGGGGTTTCCGCTTCTGCGAGATTTTTAGCCGCATCTGCGGTCTCGTAGATACAAGAATTCCTTAGCTTCTTCACCTTCATTGCTTCTGTGGACAAGAAGCCCGCTTCTGCGGACTCGCTTATGCGAGAAGCTGTCCGGTGTGAAGCCGCCTGGCCCCCCTCATTTCCGCTTCTGCGATCGAACCTTCGCAGGTGCGACGCCGCTTCTGCGGACCACCCGTCCGCACTTGCAACCAATGCCTCACCAGCCCCTCGTCCGCTTCTGCGCTTGCCATGCTCGCTTCTGTGAGCTCACACCTGCGAGCCAATTTCCGCAGGTGCGATTGCATCATATGGCAAAAACTTTCATATTTTTCTTCAAAGTTCGAATTCAATCTGTTAACCATCCGAAACTCACCCGAGGCCCCGGGGACATCAACCAAATACACAAACAAATAAGTCCTAAAACATCATACAAACTTAGTCGAGCCTTCAAATCACGTCAAACAACGCTAAAACCACGAATGATACCCCAATTCAAGCCTAATGAACTTTGAAATTTCAACTTCTACATTCGATGCCGAAACCTATCAAATCAAGTCCGATCGACCTCAAATTTTACACACAAGTCATAAATGACATAACAGATCTATACAAATTTCCAGAATCGAATTCTGACCCCGATATCGAAAAGTAAACTCCCCGGTCAAACTTCCCAACTCAAATTTCTATTTTAGTCATTTCAAGCCTAATTTAATTACGGACCTCCAAATAATTTTTTGGACACGCTTCTAAGTCTAAAAATACCATACTAAGCTATTGGAATCATCAAAATTCTATTCTGGGGTCATTTACATAGGTTGACATTCAGCCAACCTTTTTAACTTAAGTTTTAGACTTTGGAACTAAGTGTTCCAATTCACTCCAAGACCTCACCAGACCCGAACCAATTACCCCGGCAAGTCACATAACAACTGTAAAGCATAAATTGAGAAATAATTTGGAAAACAGAGTTGTAATACTCGAAACGACCGGCCAGATCGTTACACATACATGAAAATTTTATTATGTTATCTCAATTATATTTATAAAAACTGTTAAACATTTCATAAATTCATTGATTTATATAATGACCACGTGAAATGCGGATAAATTCACTAGTTAATCCATGAAGTTGAGATGAGATGTTAGACTTTTACTATTACGCGGCGCCTTCTTGAGATACATTGGAAGGGCGACGTAAGGCTAAGAAGCCGATGTCAGTGCAGTTACTATCCGCCGTACGGGAAAACCAATGTCAAGAGCAATTGAGAGAACATAAATGTGAATTGAGAATAAAAGAAAGCTTGATTGCATTAATAAAGCTATTATAGAAAAATAACACAGTGTCGAGGGGGAGAGACACCAGTACAAAGAATTATTTGCTTGCTAGAAAGTTTGATTGCTTGATCCCTCCTAATAGTGCTTAAACAAATAAACCAAAGTTACATGATTGACCTAACTAAGCTAGAGAGATATAGAGCCCGTTTGGATTGACTTGTTTTAAGTGCTTTTAAGCCAAAATAACTTTTAAGCTATGTTGTAGTGCTTGGATAGAGTAAAAAATACTTTTAAGCACTTATTTTTAAGTAAAAATGACAAAAATAAGCCAAAATCCCAAAGTTAGAATTCCTAACTTATGACTTAAAAGCTATTTTGGCTTAAAAGTCACTTAAAATAAGCACATACAAACGAGTTCATAATGAAAATACATGAAATAAAACTACTCTATGAAAAGGACTTAGATTCCTACAAAGTAGGAGCTGGTCCGTTGGCAGCAATCTTGTGTTTAGCATAAGGGTCTGCGCACGTGTCACTGTCTGCGCGTGTGGCGTTGTTGGCATCGGCCTGCGGCTGGGCATTGGCGAGGGCTATTGGTGGGGCGACACAGGCACAAACGCGCTTGTAGGTGGGAGGCTTGCCATGACACCATAGGGTGTGTCCAAGGGGTCATGGGACATGGCTGGAAAGCCGCCCATGACATTCTCCCCCACTTGAGTTGGCGACACTCTCGACACCTTACTTGCAAGATAATCATCGATCATATTCTTGTAGGCTTTGAGGTTTGTTCCCCTTTCCCAAGTATTCCCTTCTGCATCACAACCCTGCCATTTCAGCAAGAACTCTTGGTGATCTTTCCTTAAAGCAGAACCACTCGATCATCGAGAATAGCTTCTTCCCGCCTTTTCCAGGTTGAATTACTACCTCGAATCTTCCCAAAAAGGTTTCAGAAGACTGACATGGAAGACTTGATTAATTTTTCACCAGGTTGGGGTATCCACCCGGCATGCAACTTTCCCAATGCGCTTCTTAATGGACAAAGGTCCAATGTAATTTTGCAGTAGACGAGGGTCACGGACACCTGCAAATAGGTATCGCTTTGGAATTTTCACCATCACTATGTCTCTTGCTTGGTATTCAACAAAACGACGATTTTCATCAGCATGTTTCTTCATCCGCTTTTAGACTTTAACCAGATAGCTCCACACTATCTCCAAATTTCACTTCCATTCCTTCGAGAAGCTAGCAGCTCAAGGAGATTTCGACATGTTTGGGACATTCACAGTGTGTAGGAGTAGCGGTTGCTGTCCAGTAACAATTTCAAAAGCACTTTTGTTTGTAATAGAGCTATTTTGTGAATTGAAACACAATTGAGCAGCATCCAGAAGCTTCACCCAATTCTTCTGTGATGCAGTAACAAAATGGCGGAGATATTCCTCCAGCATGCCATTGAACCGCTCCTTATGACCATCAGATTGCGGATGAAAACATGAACTATGGACCAGAGGCACTTAAAGAACTGAGTCAAAATATTGGTAGTGAAGCGAGAGTTGCGATCACTAACGATGTCTTTAGGCAGACCCCAATATTTGACACCATGAGAGAAGAAGAGTTGAGTTGTATCTTCTGCTGATTTATATTGTGGGAAAGCTATAAATGTAGCATACTTGGTAAACCAATCTACCACAACTAAGATAGTTATGAGATCTCCGACCCTGGGCAGCCCGGTGATGATATCCAGTGAAACGCTTTCCCAAGGTCTCTTTGTAAAAGGCAATGGCTCCAAAAGGCCCGCTTGTGTCAAGCGGTCTGACTTGTCTTTCTGGCATACTAAGCAAGTCTTCACATACTGAGCAACATCATCAGCCATTGGAGGCCAATAATAAGCACGACGTAACAATGCCATGGTGCGCTCTTCACCTGGATGGCCAGCCTACAAAGTATCATGGCATTTCATCAGAAGAGTCCTTCGCAGATCTCCTCATTTAGGAACATAAAGTCGATTCCCTTTCATTTTCACGAACCCATCATCCATGTAGAACTGGCGAGTCCTGCCCCGTCCTACGAAATCGACCAAATAATGTGCAGCAGTATCCTTTGGGAGTAGATCTTGTATCTGGTCTCTTATAGTGGTGGCCAGTTCGCTACCCTTTAGGGTGGCGAGTAGTCAAACCGATGCTAAGTCGGCCCTTCGAGCGCATCAGCAACTTGGTTGGTCTTCCCGCTTTAGTACTCTAGGTTGAAGTGAAATTTCGCTAGGAGTTCTTGCCACCTGGCCTATCGGCCATTCAGCTTTGGTTAGGTCATAAAATGGTTAACAATTGTGTTGTCTGTCTTGACCACGGATGAGGTTCCTAGAATATGGTGCCTCCAAAGGCGTAAGTAATGGACGACATCCAATAATTGTTTTTTGTGGGCAGCATAGCGTCGTTCTGCATCCTTCAACTTTCGGCTCTCATACGCCACTAGATGCCCCTCTTGTAGCAAGACTCCGTCCATAGCATAGTCAGAGGCATCCGTCTGTACATCAAATGGCTTGGCAAATCAGGAAGGGCCAAGACGGGGCTACTAGACATAACCGCTTTCAATGCATTGCAGGCCTCTGCTCGTTGGGACCCCAATACCAAGGCGCGACTTTCTTCAAGAGTTTTGTCAACGGCAATGCAATGAGAGAGTAATTCTTCACAAATCGTCGATAAAAGTTGCATAGGCCAAGGAACGCCCTCAAGGCGTGGATATCCTTAGGTGGCAGCCAATTTGTGACAGTCTGAATCTTCTATTGGTCCATCTTTATCCGCCCTTCCTCGATGACATGTACGAGGGAGTCAATCTGCTTTTGGGCGAATGCGTACTTGGACAGCTTCGCATATAGATTGTGTTCCCACAGTCGGGCTAGGACCTTCCGCAGGTGCTCCAAGTATTCCTCCAATATTTTGCTATATATCACAATGTCGTCCAAGTAGACTACTACGAACTCGTCAATGTTCTTTCAGAAGACTTGGTTCATCAATGTGCAAATTTGTGGCTGGAATATTAGTCAAGCCGAATGGCATGACCAGGAAGTCGTATGACCCATATCTTGTCACACATGTCGTCTTGTCTTCATCTCCTTCAGCAATTTGGACTTGCCAGTAACCTGTCTTCAGGTCTATTTTGGTGAACACTATGGCACCATCCAACCTATCGAACAAGTCTGCCATGAGCGAGATAAGGTATTTGTTCTTCACGGTGATTTTTTAAGGGCCCGATAATCCAGACAGAGTTTTAGGGTGCCATCATGTTTCTTTTGGAATAGAACAGGGGACCCATAAGGGGACTTGAAGGGTACAATGATCCTTGTGTCTAGCATTTTCGTCAATTGTCTCCGAAGCTCGGTGAGCTCGGGTTGTGACATTTCATGGTCCACAGTGAGCCTAGGCGGGAGTCGCTTTGGCATATCCTGTGGCATGACGTCTTCAAACTCCAGTAGCAACTCATTCACGGGTGCATGAATGGGACTTGAGGAGCATTCTATTTTTTCAATACAGAGAGTAGCTAGGAACGTGGGTTCATGTATTTTGACTCCCTTCTTCAACTGCAAGGCTGAGATATTCTCAGCGGCCATCTTTATGGTTGTACATGGAATAATACATGTCTTAGACCCATTTGCTCCCATCGTTAGTAGCATGTCGGCATAAGGTACTGGAATGGTGTTGGTGTGCCTCATGAATTCCAATCCAACTATCAGCTCGAAATCATCTATGATCACCACGCGTAAGGTAACTTTTCCTTCACAAGGGTCAAGCTTCACTAGCATTCTTTTGGCGATTCCATCCACCGGCTGAGGTGGTGAGTTAATAGCCTTGACACGACCTCTGCCCTTACCCACAACTAGACCAAGGAGTTCTACCAGAGTTGAGGCTAAGTAGTTGTGAGTAGCGCACGTGTCTATCATCGCCCGAATGGGCTTGCCATTAATTTTTATCTCGATGAACATAAAGGTCTTACATTGGTTAAGAGAAGGCCTTTCATCCACCTTATTTTTCCCTTTCTTGGTCATTGGGCATAAGTCCTTCTTCTTATGGATACCAGCACTGGTTCTCGCTAAGGCCTCAGAAATAGAACAAACAAGTGCGTTGAAGACACATATTGGTTCGGTCTGGTCAGCATCATCTGTGTCGTCATCAGTCCCATCATCAAAAGTTTGATAGGCGTTCATCTGTGCATGTGGGAATTCATTGTTTCAATGTGGCCCACCGCAATGACGACATCCTAAAGGGGGCTTTCTCCCCCCCCCCCCGACTGTTGTTGTTTGATGCAACACTATTGCTGCCTGAGGAATGAGCCTTAGATTTGGTTGCATTCTGATCTCCTCCACTTCTGCTAGGGCCACCATTGCTAGGTTGGCCCCCTTTGTATCCCGCTCGGACAAGCGGTTGAGGCCTATCTTTTCGATCTTCCACTTGGTATTCCCCAAGGCATTCCGTTGCTTGGATCGCCTTGGGTTAGGTGTCTACCCTTTGTCTTTGCAACTCCATACGGGCATAATGTTTAAAACCTTCAAGGAATGTGAAGAGTTTATATTTGTCCCCCATATCCCGTATGTTTAGTATGAGCGCGGAGAATTCCCGCACGTAAACTCGCACTGACTTAGTCTAGCAGAGCTCCCGTAGCTTTCTCCGCGCATTGTACTCAATGTTTTCGGGAAAGAACTACAGGCTTCGTATTTTACCCGCCACCAGAGTTTAGCATCACCCTGAAAATACATGGCAGCAGTTGCTACCTTTTTTGCTTCTTCTAAATCCCCCATGGCATCAAAGTACTGTTCGATGTCAAAGATGAAGTTCTCCACTTCTTTGGCATTCCTAGATCCACTGTATGGTTTTGGCTCAGGAATCTTCAGGTTTTGGGGCACAAGGGCGAGGTTCACAGCACCCCCGGTATGGTTTTCACCTCCTCGAAGTAGGCCTTGTAGTGCAGTATTGACGACATTTAGCTGGCCTGTTAAGTTGTCTATAGTTTGCTGCATAACAGTCACCCTGTCTGCCTCTTGTGCCCTGTAGACTAAATCTTCGGTACGCTCATGTTGGAGGCTCTCGAATTTACCAAAAATTTCGACTGCCTCTGTGGTTGTCGTTTGTTGGTCTCCCTCAGAGTCGCGACTGATGTTCGCAATGTCACATTCGGCCTGCCGCATCCTGCGGTCTAGGTCATTCAACCTTTGCAATAGGTGCTTAGATCAGGCACCATATTCACGATGGGTCGTAATACGTCAACCGTCTCTTCACGGGCCACAATGCGGTCCCCGTGATTCACCATGGTCAGAAATGGTGGTAATGGCAATGTGTTCCCTCGTCCGATGTCGAGCCTAGTCTCTGATACCAACTGTTACGTGGCGTCTTTTTGAGATTCCTTGGAAGGGCGACGTAAGGCTAAGAAACTGATGTCAATGCAGTTACTATCCGCCAACTGAGTTTCCGTCCGTACGCTATACGAGATTATCAGTGTCGTACGGGAAAACCAATGTCAAGAGCAATTGAGAGAACAGAAATGAGAATTGAGAATGAAAGAATGCTTGATTACATTAATGAAAGATATTACAGAAAAACAACGCGGTGTCGAGGGGAAGAGACACCAGTACAAATAATTATTTGCTTGCTAGAACGTTTGCTTGCTTGATCCCCCCTAATAGTGCTTAAAAAAATAAATCAAAGTTATAGGACTTGACCCAAATAAGCTAGGGAGACATAATGGAAATATATGAAATAAAACTGCTCTATATTTACAATGAAAATGATTAAATTTCTAAAAAGTAGAAGCTAGTCAATTGGCAACAACCTTGTCTTTAGCATCAGGGTCTGCGCGCACGGCGCTATTGGCATCTGCCTGCGGCTGGGCGCTGGCGAGGACTATCGGTGGGGCGACATAGGCACATTCGCACTTGTCACTTGGCGCGACCAAGACCACGGGGCCGACCATGGCGCTAGGCGTTGTGAGGCTTGCTAGGACGCCATGGGGCATGTCCAAGGGATCATGGAGCATGGCCGGAAAGCCGCCCATGACATCGCTTACTCGTGTAACGACATATTCCCTTCAAATTAAGGTGTTTCTCTTAATTAATTGCCCCTTGCGTCATATATTAATAATGAAATGCGATCTTAGACCTTATGTAACGTGCTCCCCTCAATTTTGTAAAAAGGAAAAAAGCTTATATATAAAAAAAAAAAAAATCTGTTGTAAAGTACGTAGAATATTTTAGTTATAAATTGCACATATTTCAAATGCTTTAAACTGAACTTGATTGAGTAATTAGGACAACATTGTGCAGATTAACTTATTCGAATTTGTTATCAGAACTTTCTTTAGTCAGATTTAGATAGGTACTAGATTATAGGCCTTCCATCTCAAATACTATTTTACTCACTTAGGACAAAATAGTGTAGTGGTCTAAATTCAAAAGCGCATCCAAATGAAAAAGATGAAATTTTAATGCCTTTGTTGCACCGCCCCCTCCCAAGCATCTACGCTAGGGGGACCAATCACTTTTTGCACGTTTATTTAGCAGTGGCATATGCTTTATGTGTAAACTTATGAATGTTTATATTAAATTATTTTATTTTATAATAATTAAATAATAAATTAAGATAAAAATATATAGTATTATGTAATATATATTATGTATTTATTAAGTTGGTTAAATAGCATGTGCAAAAAATGTATGCACCATGACCGGCTACTATGCAACTATTACTTTTTGATTGTCACACATTTTTTTTTACAAGGAGACCATTAGGGGCGTAAGTAGTGTATCATTATCGGGTTCAACTAATAAACTCTGTATTTTTTATATATAAAAATTATTAAAATTATAAATAATATATTTGAACTCATAACTTTAATATATAATAGATTTAATGCTAAAAACTTTAAATATTAGATCAATAAAATTAAAATTTTAGATTCTACAAATATTATATAAGTTGTACACAAAATAAAAAGTTGCTCCAACACTTTTAGAAGGAATCAATTCGGGCCCAGTCAATAGTTGCAGTGCTGTTGGTCAGTATGCACTTATCCAAAGTAGAAACCGTGCGTACTCCATAGTAGGCGCTTTTTGGATCTCATTGTAGTCGACTTTTCTTCGGAGACAAATTTATAATTTAAATTTAATGAATTTAATTTTTAAGATTATTCGGTCTGTACCCAATAGTCGACCTTGAATCAACTTAACCTTTTCCAAAGCATCCTGAACCAGGTATGTACCCAATAGTCTAGCTTCGCTCGGCTCGAACCAATCCACTGGAGACCGGCACCGTCTACCATATAAGGCCTCATACGGTGCCATCTGAATGCTTGACTGATAACTGTTGTTGTAAGCGAACTACGTAAGTGGCAAGAACCGATTCCAAGCACCCCACAAAATCTAACACACACACACGAAGCATATCCTCCAGTATCTGAATAGTGCGTTCGGACTGCCCGTCTGTCTGAGGGTGAAATATTGTACTCAACTCTACCCGAGTACCCAACTCACGTTGTACGATCCTCCAGAACCGTGATGTAAATTGTGTACCCCTGTCAGAGATGATAGATACAGGTACGCCATGCAGCCTAACCATCTCGCGAATATAAACCTGAGCCAGCTACTCCGAAGAGTAAGTAGTAACCACAGGATTCAAATGAGCTGACTTGGTTAATCTATCCACAATCATCCAAAATGCATCGAACTTCCTCTGAGTCCGCGGGAGCCCAACAACGAAATCCGTAGTGATCCGCTCCAATTTTTATTCTGGAATTTCTAACTTCTGAAGCAATCCACCCGGTCGTTGATGCTCATACTTCACCTTCTGGCAATTTAGGCACCGAGCTACATATTCCACTATGTCTTTCTTCTCTGCCTCCACTAATAGTGCTATCTCAAGTCCTGATACATCTTTGTAGCACCCGGATGAATGGAGTACCGCGAACTGTGAGCCTCTTGGAGAATCAATTCACGCAAATCATCTACATTGGGCACACATAGCCTACCATGCATCCGTAATACACCGTCATCTCCAATAGTGACTTTCTTGGCATCACCGTGTTGTACTGTGTCCTTAAGGACAAGCAGATGGGGGTCATCATATTGACGCTCTATGATACAATAGTAAAGAGAAGGCTGAAAAATCACGCAAGCCAAAACTCGGCTCGGCTCAGCTCAGAATCATACAATCTAACAAACTGGTTGGCCAAGGCCTGAACATCCAAGGCTAAAGGCCTTTCTTCTACCGGTAAGTATGCTAAGCTGCTCAAACTCTCCGCCTTACGACTCAAGGCATCGGCCACCACATTGGCATTTCCTGAATGATAGAGAATGGTGATATCATAATCTTTAAGCAACTCCAACCATCTTCGCTGCCGTAAATTAAGATCCTTCTGTTTAAACAGATGTTGTAGACTCCGGTGATCGGTATAAACCTCACAATAGACACCGTACAAATAATGCCGCCAAATCTTCAAGGCATGAACAATAGTTGCTAACTCAAGGTCGTGGACTGGATAATTCTTCTCTTGTACCTTTAATTGTCTAGACGTATTGGCAATCACCCTACCATCTTTCATCAACACTGTATCGAGACCAATACGTGACGCATCACAATACATATTATAAGATCATGGACCTGGAGGCAACACCAATACTAGGGCTGTAGTCAAAGCTGTCTTGAGCTTTTGAAAGCTATCCTCACATTCCTCGGTCCACTTGAACGAAGCACCCTTCTGGGTCAATTGAATGAAGCCCTTATCAAGAAACTCCTGTAATTGCTCTTTTAATTCGTTCAACTCTGCCGTGGCCATACGATATGGTGGAATAGAAATGGGCTGAGTGCCCGGTAATAAATCAATGCTAAAGTCAATATCCCTGTCGGGTGGCATACCCGGAAGATCCGCGGAAAATACATCAGAAAAATCCCTTACTACAGGAACTGACTCCACGGTAGGAGTATCAACACTAACATCTCTCACATAGGCCAGATACGCATCACACCCCTTCTCAACCATTCGTTGAGCCTTAAGAAATGAAACAACCATGCTAGGAACATGATCCAAGGTACCTCTCCACTCTAGTCGCGGTAGACCTGGCATAGCCACCGTCACCATCTTGGCGTGACAATCAAGGATAGCGTGATAGAGTGACAACCAGTCCATGCCCAAAATAATATAAAAACCCACCATACTAAGCAATAATAAATCAGCTCTAGTCTCAAAACCAGTGATAATAATCAAACACAACCGATACACGCGGTCAACAATAATAGATTCACCTACGGGTGTAGATACATAAATAGAAGAACTCAAAGAATCACTGGATACGCCCAAATACGGGGCAAAATAAGATGACACATAAGAATAAGTGGAGCCTGGATCAAATAAGACTGATGCATCTCTATAACAGACATGAACAATACCTGTGATAATAGAATCGGATGCAACTGCCTCCGTCCAAGCAGGAAGGGCAAAATATCTGGCTTGGCCTCCCCCTATAGGGCGACCTCTACCTGTCCGACCTCCACCTCTAGCTGGTTGTGCAGGTGGAGTAGCAACTGGTGCAGTGATCATGACCTAAGAAGCCTGAGGGCCCTGTGGAATATGTGGGGCCTGCGAAATATGTGGAGGTGCACCCCTCCTGAATCTGGGGCAATCCCTAACCATATGACGAGTGTCACCACACTGAAAATAAGCTCTCGAATGACGTGTTTGTTATGACTGGCTCGGGACTGATCTACTGGACTGAACACTGGAAGTACCCCGTACATGAGGTACACTAGACACTAGCGGTGCATAATAAGAATCCTGGGGCCTAGGAATGGTCGGAGTACTACTGGCGGCTGGAAGTGCTGAATGAACAGGACGACTCCCATAACCCCTACCCTGACTAGCTGTAGATGGGGCACGAGAAATGTTATACGTGCCAGAATCTCGGGGTCTCTTAGCTTCCCTCTCTTCTCTCTCCTGGATCCGCATATCCTCCAATCTCTTAGCAATATACACCACCTGCTGGCATGCGATGTCCATTTCCAACTATCGTGCCATACTGAATCTGATACTAGGGTGGAGCCCCTCAAAAAATTGACCAACCCACTTTCGAACAGTAGCAACCAAGGCTGGTGCATGCCTAGACAAATCGCTGAATCAGACCGCATATTATGACACGGTTATAGAACCCTGGCGTAACTGCTCAAACTCTGCGCGCCATGAATCTCTAAGACTCAAAGGAACATACTCCATCAAGAACATATTTGAAAACTGAGTCCAAGTGAGTAAAGCTACCTCAGCCGGACTATCCAACTCGTATGCCCGCCACCGGTGGTAGGTCGCTCCTCTAAGCTGGAATGCCATGAAAGAAACCCTACTAGAATCCACAATACCCATAGTATGAAGGATGCAGTGATATTCCGTAAGAAAACCCTGGGCATCCTCTGAAGCTAAACCGCTGAAAGTGGGAGGGTGGTACTTCTTGTACCTCTCAATCCTGAGTTTCTCCCTCTCCGAAACTGCTGCCCTAGCCTCGGGCTGAACTGGGACAACTGGCTGCACTGGTATAACCTCGGGAGCATGGTCAACCTAGGCCTGTGGCTCTGGGGTACGGGTGGTGGATTTCTGTGCTCCTCCCCCATCCTGAGATGTGGCAAAAGCAAGTGGAATTAACTGTACCTGAGCTAGAGTACCAAACATGCTCAAAAACTAGGGAAGAGTCTCCTGAAGTGCAGGGGTAGTAACAGGCGTCTCAGGTGTCTGCCCTCTAACTGGAGCTACTGGTGGCTCTGCTGCTGTAGCTCGTGCAGGTGTTCTGGCTGCATCATGTGGTCTACCTCGACCTCTGCCCCGACCCCGTTCTCTTACGTCTCCAACATGGGGCGTGGGTGTCTGATCATCGGATCCAATTATGCGTGTCCTCACTATCTGTGAGAGAATAGAAAGACAAGAGTTTAGAATTTCGACGTCAACAATGCGCACAATAAGGAATCAAAGAAGTAACATTTTCCTAACAGTTCCATAGCATCCCGAAAATAAGTACAGACGTCTCCGTACCGATCCGCAAGACTCTACTAAACCTGCTTGTGACTCATAACACCTATGAACCTAGAGCTTTGATACAAACTTGTCACGACCCCAAATTCACCCTCCGTAGGATGTCATGATGGCACCTAGTCTATAAGACTATGTAAGCCTAACAATTTTTGCAGAAATACATAAAATGAAATTGAAGCCAAATTCTCAACATATGAAATAAATATAAAACTACATTCCAATAATTTCAACTCCCAAAACCCGTAGATATAATTCACAAGCTTCTAAGAATTTATTCTAAGTGTTTCAATACATCAGAGTCTGAAGAGAAATCAGGAAAACAACATAATAAGGATAGAGGGGGACTCTGAGGTCTGCAGACGCTGGCAGATGTACCTTGAAGTCTCCGTGTACAGCTAGTTCACTGATACCTGGTTTGATAGAAAATACCTGGATCTACACAAAAAGATGTGCAGAAACGTAGTATGAGTACACCACAACGGTACCCAATAAGTGCCAAACCTAACCTCGGTAGAGTAGTGATAAGATCAGGTCAGGCCCTACTGAAAATAATAGAAAATAAGGCAAAAATTTATAATAGGGTAATGAAGTGACTGAGAAATAAATGAAATTTACAGAAAGATAACACAACAATTAGAGGTAAACAACATGGGCGCTCCCGAGGTACCGCCTCGTAACCCCAAAAGTAAATATACAGTACATGGGGATCTCCCTAGGAACTGCCTCATAGTCCCAAAAGTAAATATGCAGTACAGGGGATCTCCCGATGAACCGCCTCATAGTCCCAAAAGTAAATATGCAGTACATGGGGATCTCCCGAGGAACCGCCTCGTAGTTCCAAAAGTAAATATGCAGTACAGGGGGATCTCCTGAGGAACCGCCTCGTACTCCCAAAAGTAAATATGCAGTAGGTAATCACAGGAACAACAAATTTTCAGCAAGAAATCTTACAGTTAAATATTTAAATCAAATCGAGGAAAGCAGGTAATTCAGCTAAGCATGTTGCACATATTGCAAATAAGAGTTAAGGCACGTAGATATGTGATACTAGGCTAATCATGATCACAACATATACTAAGGCAACTCAGTTAAAGAATTTAAAAAAAGATTACTCAGCAAGAACCGATATTTCCAAATTTAGCCCGTGTACGCACTCGTCTCCTCGCGTACACGGCGCTCACATATCACAAAATGTTACAACAGTATCAAATCCTATGGAAATTTCACCAACACAGGGTTAGACAAGTCACTTACCTCGAATCACGCTCAATCAGTCAAGTAGAATGTCTTTCTCTCGATTTTCCGACTCCGATCAGCTCGAATCTAGTCATAATTAATTCGATTCAATCAATACAAATTATATGTGAAAATACAATTTTTCTAACAAAATCCGAAATTTTAACTCAAAATTTGTCCTTGGGGCCCATGTCTTGGAACCCAACAAAAGTTATAAAATCCGAAAGCCCATTCAACCACGAGTCTAACTATACCAATTTTACCAAAATCCGACCTAAACTAGACCTCCAAATCTTCAAATCTTATTTTCAAATCCCTAAGTTCAACTCTCCGATTTACACCTCTAAAATATGTAATCTAGTCGGATTATTAGATGATAATTCAATATTATGGAGTAGAAATGATCACAAGTAATTTACCTCAAGAATTCCCATGAAAACCTCGCTCAAAATCGCCCAGCCCGAGCTTGAATTGCCCAAAAATGGCAAAAATTCGGAACCCCTCTATTTTTGTACTGTCCAGGGGTTTCCGTTTCTACGAAATTGTTAGCCACATCTGCGGTCTCGCAGATACTTGAATTCCTTCGCTTCTGCGGCTTCATCCTTTCTGCGGACAAGAAGTCTGCTTCTGCGGACTCGCTTATGCGAGAAGTTGTCTGCTTCTGCGAAGCCGCTTGGCCCCCTCATTTCCGCTTTTGCAATCAAACCTTCGCAGGTGCGACGCCGCTTATGCGGACCACCCGTCTGCACCTGCGACCAATGCCTCACCAGCCCCTCGTCCGCTTCTGCGCTTGCCATGCTCGCTTTTGGGAGCTCGCACCTGCGAGCCAATTAGTACGCGCTTTGCGCGTGTACCTAACTCAATGAAAATTTATTTAAAATTTATCTTTGAGTTATAAAATAAAAATATAAGTCCTTAAAAATAATGAATGTTGGTCGTATATAACTAATAAAAAAATAAAACTGCTCCACGAAAATACTCAATATTCAACCTAAAATGCATTTCAAAGAATAACTGAAGTTAGAAACTTAGAATAGGAAGTGTTTATTTAATTTGAAAGTATCATTATTTAAGTGAGATTAATATTTAAATAATATTAATTAGCTAGCTCATACCAAATTTTAGGTATTTAATTGCAATTATATTTTTATTCGATAAGAATTCTTTCTCAAATAGTAAAAAAATTAGGTGAAAAATCATTCATGCATGACATGTTCCAAAGAAGTAAATTAAATTCTTTGTAAATCTAAAAAATTTAAGAATCACTTTATATCATAAATAAAGTCTGCAATTGAAATGCCCTTTTAGAAGCCATAATTATAGTCAAGAAACTCGCTTATATTCAGCTAAATTTAATACAATCTAGAGAAGTTAAAAGATCTCATAAATTATTTTGTTGGAATAATTGATAATTTTGGAGTTTGTTATTGATTTCGGCTCAATATTCCAAATAATTGTAATTGCTAATTTAAAAGCTTTGAAAACTAAAATTATAATATAGAATACTATTATTAGTGGAATAGACTTCTATATATTTTAAAATATTCTAATATAGAAGAGTTTCATATAAATCAGAACGTATAAAGGTTAAAAAATTGGACCACTCCATGTTATCCTAAGCCAAACTCACTTCCTCTTTCTTTAATGTTCTTATTCTCTCCTTTATTTATTTTATTTATTATTTATAAATAATTTAAGTGTAAAATTTATATAAGGTAAAATATTAATGATTTTAAAGTTCTAAATATCAGAATAGTTAATACAGTTCAAATAAGGAAAAAATTTATTATACAAACTCCTAAATGTTAGGGAATTAATTAAATGACTATTTTTTTAATAGCAAAAAAATAAGCAAATGACTATTTTATCCAGTGTGATCTCTATTTTAAAGAGTAAAAAAAGCGAACGATATTTCGCTAAGGGCCTTTGTGCTTTCAATATAGTATATATATATATAGATATAAATTAAAGGTATTTTCATTGTAATACTAAATAAACGTGCTATAAGGCAAAGTGAAGGTTTTACTTTAAAAAATTGAATATTCTATGAATATCACGCTTATCGTTATACAATCAAGAATTTCTTTAGCAAAAATGACTGACTTATTACAAACGCCAAGCAAAATGTAAGTATACTAACAACAGTTAAACGTTAATTCAAAGTAATTGGTATTGTTATATGGGTCATTTGTTGCCACATGTTCTATTGTTTTTGTTAAATATGTGTTTATTATGTGATATTGCAAACTTTTCAACGACTCTTTTCTATATGATTTTAGATTTATCTTGTCAATTTATAGCTTCTTCAAATCGTCCTCATATATGATGAACTATAATATATGTGAAGATCTAATTTAAAACTTGAATGTCCATATCATTTATCTCGCGGACATTCACTCACACGGCTTTGGAGGACCTCTATATAAAGAGTAACTGAAGTTTAGTCGCTTCAAAATCAACTTTAAATTCGAAAGTTTGAATTTCAAAACTTAAAACACGAGTCTAAAATTGTGCTTACCAAAGCTTAACTTAAGATTTGATAAGCTATTTGTCTTTTGTTTTGATAATTTGTCAAACTTCATGAGAGAACATATAGGGAACCTGATACAATTGGTTCTTCAGAGTTAAGAGCAACTAGTCAAATGTCTGGTTCAATTCTCAATGAAATCAGATAAGAGAACAGATAAGGATTAGTTCTTCCGGTCACGGGCTGGCAAGTGGGCCAGTCCCGGGCCTAAACGGGCCAAGTGGGCCGGTCCCAAATTAAGCGGTCTAAACAGGCTTTTGTATGGACCGGGACCATTTGGTCCCGGGCTAAACGGTCCCGGCCCGCGGGCTAAACGGGCTAAGTGGGCCCAACATATATATTTTTTTAAAAATAAATAAATAGATATTAGAGACAAAAGGATGTTAAAAAAATATCTAACGCAATGCTTTGTAAATTTTATTATAGAATTGTGACCTAAATTTTATTTAACATCCTAAATTTTAATATTCAATATTTAATATCGAATATATATAGTATATAAGATGTATATATAGTATATCGATATAAGATGTATATATATATATAAGCTATATTCGATAAACTATATATACATCTTATATACTATATATAAGATGTATATATAGAGTATAGTATATATATTAAATGTATATATATATATATATATATATATATATATATATATATATATATATATATATATATATATATATATATATATATATATATATAAGATGTATATATAGTATATCGATATAAGATGTGTATATATATATAAAAGTTATATTCGATAAGCTATATATACAGCTTATATACTATATATAAGATGTATATATAGTATAATATAGTTTATATATTAGTCTAAAGATAAAAGGTTGTTAAAAATAATATCTAAGTCTAAAGACAAAAATATTGTAAAGAGATATGCCTTGTAATTTTATTATAGCATTAAAAAATATGGCAATATCTTTCTTAGTCTTCATCCCCCTATGGAATGAGCACAACAAGCTGCTAATACCACCATTGAGAAGAAAAAGAAACTAATCAAGATGTGCCAAAATATAAGTTACATAATACATACTAATTTTTGTTCATACAAGTAACATGGTATCTCTTACAAACTTCATAAATCTATCAAGGTCCGGAGGAATTTCCGTTGGTGGTGGGCAGAAAAGTTGCTTGGTCATCGCCACTTCCGGGCGATGCAACATCCTCCGCATATTCAGCTAGCATTTCTTCGTAAGCTTCGTATTCATCTGGTTGTGATTCAGCAAGTCCAAAATTTCTTCTTTCCGACCGGATCCAATCTCTGAAAAGTACTGATTTTTCCAAACTCTCCCTCATAGACGCTCTATAATCACCGAGTTGAAGTCTTGCTTGACTGAAAGCGCTCTCTGATGCCACTGTTGAAGCTTGAATAGTTAAAATGTCTCGGGCCATCCTTGAAAGAACCGGAAAGTATTTTTCTTTGTCATTCCACCATTCCAAAAGATTAAAGGAACCGTGTGACTGTGCTAGCAATAAACTGCCCTGTGTGACATGAATTAATTATTCTATAAGAAATAATGCGCTTTTGCATTATCCAATCCTCATCAATCCAATGACTGGCAACAATAAGGTAATCACAGTCGTTACCACTTCTACCAATATCAGTTGTAATAGCAACACGATAATTTATATGAGTAAATAAATAGCGCAAATATTGTTCATATTCATGTTTATATTTATAAATATCGCTCTTTACGGTTGTGCGATGAAAACCTTTATAAGTAGGATTAAAATAATTTCTAATATAATGCACAAAGTTAGGATCAGAAGAAAAACTATAGGGTAAATACATAACAGTTACCATTTTTGCCAATTCTTTTCGATCTTTTTTTGGATCATAATATAAAATACCACTAGTAACAGTATTAATTCCCGGTTGAAATTGATTTGAACCGGTACTAAGGTCAACCTGACTAGGAGTAGGTAGACTTTTCCCCTCGGCCAAAGCTTTCAGACGAAGATATCTCACTTTATCTTGAGGGTGTTTCATTATGTGTCTAGCCAAAGTTCCCGTCTCCCCCCCTCCCCCTCCCCCGCGCGATCCAAAATATTTAAAAACTAACTCTGTGCCACAAGTTTTACACTTAGCCTTATTTTCTGGAATTAGTTGAGTAAAAAATGGCCAAACGGGAGATGTTTCCGTCCGTTTGCTAGGTTGTCTAGAAAAAGTAGGGGTAGTAACAGGAGTATCAAATGGGGCATCATTTGGATTAACAGGGTTACCACTAGTTGGGTTAACATCAGGAGCATGACTAGTTGGTGTATCATCATCCGGTTGAGTTTAATCAAAATCTATTTCTTCGTCATCATTTTCATCAATAGTTGGATTAGAATAAAGAGCATTCATTAATTCATGGTCTAATTGTTCACCAGATCTAATATTATGGCAAAATTGACTTTCAGTAAATTGTAATAAACTATTATCGCTATCAAGAATAGCAGGTGTAGGATGTATATGGAGTTTGGTTCGGGGAGCCCGGGGCAGTGGGGAGGAACAGATTGAGCACTACATTCGTCACTCTTGGATTTTTCTTTATTTTTATCAAAAAGTTTTTTAAGGAAGCCATCTTAATTAATAAAGTAATAGAAAATAAATAAACACAAACAAAAATTATAATATTAAAACTTAAGAGTTGGAATGAGTTTACCGAATTGACGAACAACTTGTTGGAAATTGATTATCGTTAAAGACTTCAATTCACCAACTTCACAATTGTTTCACAAATTATAATAATAAAGTAAGCAATAGTAGCAATTATAGAAGAAAATTAGAGAGAGATTGTGATAGATTGATGATTTTGTAAGAAAAAATAAAAGAATGATGGAGTATTTATAGTTGAAAATAGGGAAAAAGTGTAATTATAAAAAGTTTGGGATTAAAACAAAGTTGGGGGTTAAATGGCTATAAAAAAAATTAATTTTTTTTTGGTAAAAATAGCCGTTGGGCCCGCTAGGCCCGCTAAGGGACCTATATATATATATATATTTTTAATTTTAAAAATAGTTGTTGGGACCGTTTGGCACGCTAAGGGACCAGGCCGGTCCCGTTCCCTTGCGGGCTAAACGGTTCGGGGCTGACCGGCCCAAATCATAGGACCGGCCCACGAGACCGGCCCACGAGACCGGCCCAGAACCGCTAAAACCGGGCCAAACGGTCCTGGTCCGTTTAGCCTGTTTGGCCCGCGGTCCCGGGCCGATCCCGGGCGTGGACCGGCCCACTTGCCACCCTTAGTACAAGTCAACTCTACAATTATTAAAGCTGATGCACTTTACTCGCAATAGTATATCAATACCGTTGAAGCGTACTGTGTATCGGACACTCCCTTGCATCATCTTTGATGACTTCACTCATATATTATCAACATTAGGCAAGGAATTTCAACACACACTTGTAAACCCTGAATATTGAATTCTCTAAATTGTGCAGTTACCCCTATTCTCTCAGGCAAAGGATTTCAACACACATTTGCATAACCTAAATATTAAATTTTCTCAAGTGTGCAGCCGCCCCTATTCTCCCTGAGGCATTGAAGAATAAAGCAGCAACAGAACAAAGAACGAGATCCCATCATTGATTATATCGTGTGTCCTTTAGTATTGTTGTGTCTTTATCTTGTGTTATTAAATTGTAATTCCTATACAACTTTTCAAAAACATTCATAGGACTACTTTTGAACAATTATCCTTGTGATTGTTTTTACTAGAGTTAGTCAAGTGGTTAGCTTTGAAATAGAGTTATTACAAAGAGGCTTACAATATAGTTATTGTGAGTAAGTGAGGCATTAAGAGTTTAATTCCTAAATTGCAATAGGTTATAATCTAAAGTTTGCTCAGTTAGTGAAGTTGAAATCCTATCAGTGTAGTTTGTGATTTTTAATCCCGTGAGCTGAGAGTTTTCCACGTAAATATCGTTATGCTCTTTAGTTACTGATGCGTACTGTGAGAACTGATAGAGAACCAAGTTATTTATATAATTTGATAGACCCTTAGTTTCCATCAAGATATGTGCAATTCAAACTTCAAACATTTAAGTATGAAGTAAAGGTTGGTAGTCTCCAACTCTTGACTACGCCTAAAGTTGGCATAGCCTATGTATAAACTTGGTTTATAAAAGGGATAAGGGTTGCATTTGTAAAGAGGAGTTACAACATTAGTGTAGAAAGAATAGGTAGAAATTAGAATTGACGAAGACCAAAAAATGAATTATATTCTAAAAACCAAAGCTATGCAAAGCAAATTAAATACTTTGAAAAAATTGAATATCTATATTATATTAAAAGCGCGAAGGCCATTAACGAAATGTCGTTAACTTTTTTTGTCCTTTTAAAATAGAGTTCACATTGGATAAAATAGTCATTTCATTATTTTTCTAATATTTAAGCTCATTAATAACTATTAAGCTCATTAATTATTTTTCTAATATATAAAACTTAAAATTTTCAATTCCTTTAATTATGGAATTTCAAATAATTTCAACTAAAAGTAGGAAATTTTCGTACTAGGAAAGTTTCGTGGAGTATTAAATTTCTCCTTACACTTTCAATTAAAACTAGAAAAGTTTTGGTTAGGAATTTTAGATTCTCTTTAGGTTTAGGGGGATCTTTTCAGTTACGAAAATTTTGATAGATTAATTCTTTATAAAAATAATAGGTAACATCGAGCACTTTGCACACCTTTTCGGTTTAGGAATCCTTTAATATATATATATATAACTATAACTATACGCAATTTTATCTCATATAAATTCTTTTCTATTTCAAATTATATACCTGAGTACTTAAAATTTTGATCACCAAATTAAGGATTCTCATGTTCTCTTTCTTTGAGCAAAATTCTTTTGTATTAGTAGTTGAATTGAATCAATATATCTGTATTAATAGTTAAATTTTGCATTCACATGTTCAATTAATACATTTTTATTTTGGTGTTCTTAATTGAATGACTGTACTCTTTTTCTTAAAAACTTTTGTACCAGCTTTTCAAAAGTCTTTTGTAAACATATAAGTTTTTGTTTCATGCATTGGATTTGATGCTTTCATTTCCGACTTAATGTATAAATTTTGTACAAGTTGTTTGGATTAGGCATTTAATATAAGTCTTTATCTCTTTTTATTTACATCATTAATTGTAAGTATTATATTTTTATCTTGAACACAATTTAATTCGTTCTTGGAAAGTGTCAAGTTCATTTAATTTCATGTAAGAGAAGAACCATCCTTACTTAAAATTATTCTAATGTGAATTTGTCTTCTAATTTAAGAATATTATAACTCAAAAATAATTATTTATGGATAAACATATATCATTGTAATATAACAGATCTTGTTATCTCTCAGTTATGTACTATTTCTTCAAAACAACATATAAAATATTGTTATTTTACGATGAATAATAGATAAAACTAAAGCATATTTAGTTTGGAAATTGATGTTGAATATAATTTGGTGATATTTGAAGAAGAAAAAAATAGTATTTGAAGTTAAGTTGAAAAAGCTTATTCGGAAATCACGTTCCAACTTATCATTTACGTTGTTTCCTATAAAAAGAGATTAAAGATTATATACGAACTGAAATATTATTATGAGCAATGTTAATACAAGTTAACACACTATGCCTACTTTGCTTGGACATATACCGAGTATAATTACAACTTTGTCTAATCCTATGAAATATACTTACGACAAGTAAAACAAAAATTCAAACAAGTTAAAAGAAAAATAGAACACTTCTAAATTCCTCACGCAAATAAAAGAAAATAAAAGCATGCATTCCTAAAATTCATACATAAATAAATGGGAAAAATATGTTTTCAATAAAGAAGAATTAACCCAAATATCCGCTCACCCAACCATTTAAACTAAAAATAGCCGATGAAGGTATAATATATGCATAATTTATGTATTATATATGTATAATAATGTATATTCAATGTATAATCTATGTTTATAGCTAGAAAAAGTAAACAATGAATATAACCGACTATTTGTGTATAGATCCCTTCAAAAAATAATTAGATTTTGTTCATTTCCTAAAATTTAAGCTAAATAAAAGAAAAAAAATATTTTTAATAAAAAGGAAATTCTAATTTAAGCTAAACAAGTAATAGAATTGTAAATAAAGTGTAAATAATTTATTAAAAAGGAAATTCTAATTAACTACTTTTGACATGGGAATTTTTGAGAACATTGCTCCTTATCAAACAAAAATTTATTAGTCTTTTCTTAACCCTGTTGTATTTAATTTTTAAATTTTTAATATGTTATTTTTTTACTTTGAATACAACCTAATTTCTTCTTAAAAAGTGCCGAGGTTCATGTTAATTTTATGTAAGAAATGAACCATCCTTACTTTTTTTTTATAAAATTATATTTAACATTAATTTTTCATTATAACAAAGAATTATAACTCATGTAATTATTTATGGATGAACATATCCTTTAGCGTTGACATGTCCTCTTATCCTTCAATCATGTACTATTTCCTTAAAACATAATACATACTCCCTCCGGCCCCCATTTATATGGCAGTATTCGAATTTTGATAGTCAAACGAATTTTTCTTTGATCGTAATTTTTTATATGCCTTCTAAATATTTAGATTTTTAAATAATGTGACTATAGTACTTTTGAAGTAATTTTTAGGTATGTAAATATAACGAATCTATCAATATCAATTATTTTAAAAAGCTTATACTTTTTCTTTAATTTTTATTTATGCAATATAATACTGTCATTGCCTCGTTGGTCAAATTGATAGTCAATTTTGTATTACTTGTATTTCAAAAAGATGTTAGGCGAGATATACCAACATAACATATTTATATCTTATTTAACAAGATATTATAATTACAACTATTATATAACTAATTCAATTAAATTCATCATCTTTGTATGTTAAGAAAATATTTTTTCAATATATGCAATAATTTTTTTTTCTTGTATATATTTTATACCGATTGACGCGAAACACACGTGCAACGCACGTACACTAAAGCTAGTAGCTTAAATAGCATGGTAGAAACTGGTCACTCCATACAACTTTGGACAAATATCACTTTTAACCCGTGGTTGAAACTATTTACATCCTCTCAATTATTATTTTGAGAGCGACTATACAATGTCATTTTTCCAAAAAAACTTACATCATAATTTACTAAAGATTAGGTTGGGCTATATATTATGCCATCCCAACATAATCAGACTCCTCAATATTGGGCTGGACTGTATGACAACATCCCAAGCTTGGTTTGGACTATATGAGAATGGACCAGTACAATCAGATCTCCCACAATTGGGATTGGGATTGTATCAGCAGCCCAATAAAACCAGCTCTCGTTCTTCGCGAACCATTTCAGCAGTTGACTTCTTAAATATTACGAGTGGGCTCACAAATAGTCACTACTTTGTATTTCAATGTTTCCATTTTACATCTTATTTTTTTGTTTGTCTAGAATGGTTGCAATTGTTATGAATTCTTCTGTTATTTCTGCTTTGCAAATTGAAAAGCTTGATTGTGAAACTACATTGTAAAGACGAGTTAAGTGTAATGTGACGGAAAGAAATTGATGTTAGCGATTGGTTATGTAAGGATTGTAATATTCATAGACTTTAATAGTAATCAATAATCTAGCATAAATTCCAAAATATAATGGTATTAAAATTGTGGAACTACACGATCTTTATAATATATATGTAATCTGAAAACTTAACATGCCTGAATCCATTAAGCTTACTTAGTTATGATGAATGCAAATGCTTTCTTCTTTTTGAAAAAAAATAGAATTTTCGGAGGAATTATAATTTCGTTTAATATCCCCTTTTTAGTTTGTGTTTGACGAAAAAAGTTATTTTCTTATGCAGAGGGAGGACTATTTACTGAGAGTTCTTTCCTTTTGTCACTTTACATCCAACTGAAAAGTTATTTACTTTCAGTTATTTCAAGAATCACCCCTCTGAGTTTTAGCAATTAAACTTTAGACCTTATGTTTATAGCCACACTTAGGAAAGATATAATTCCAAAACAATACTTCCTATGCTTAATGTTTGGTTGAAGCTGACGGCGACTAATATTAACGGTGACAGGTTGTAAGGCTTGGGTAAATCAATCTTGAAGCCCCGGCAGACGTAATTGTGGGATTTATTCATCTTCAACAAAAACCACTTTGTCTTGGGAAAAAAAAAATCAATTAATATGTGGCAAATTTATATGTTCTTGATTAAGAAAACCATGGAAAACAAAAAATACTCCGTTAGTTCTGAGGTAAACATTACAACAACAACCCAATATAATTTCACTAGGAGGGTAGTGTGTACGTAGACCTTACCCCTATTCTGGATAGATAGGCTGTTTTCAATATACCATCGGCATCCTTTCCTCAAAGAACTCTCCACCTTGCTCTTGGGGTGACTCGAACTCATAAGCTCTTGGTTGGAAATGAAGGATGCTTGCCATCTAAAATTAAGAGTATGGAATTCATATACATGAGATTTTTGGACTTAAGTTTCACTATATGCTTCTTTGCTTTTGCTTTCCCAAGAAGTTGCGATATTTGCAGACAAAAAAATAGTCCAAATTAAGCCGTCCTTACATGAGGGGGGAAGCATCTGCTATCAAAATCAAGTAAGAGCCCTGGTGGACATAGCAATTTTTTTACTTTTTTTTGATTTTTTTTTACTTTTTTTCGAAATCAGTGTTTGGCCATAAATTTTTTAATTTTCACATAAAAATAAATTTTTGAAATTTTTTAAAAATTTAAAAAACTCCAAAAAACTATTTTTCAAAATTTTTACTCAGACCACTCACAAAAATTCAAAAATAACCCAAAATTATATTCATGTCCAAACACAAATCTAATTTTCAAATACCATTTTCACTCGATATATATATATATATATATATATATATATATATATATATATATATTGAAATTTTAATATTCTTATGTCCAAACGCCCACAAAGTACTACTTATATTTGTGGGCACAGCTCTTTGACAAATTTTGCTTGGTGAAAACTTCAATTGGTATTTAAAAGGCTATTTTTTTTTAAAAAAAAAGGAAGGGAAACTTCAATTGGTATGTGACGGACAAAATAGCACATGGATGCCCTGAATTCCGGACTGATTTAACTCAATCTGAGAAATCACTCATAAGTAGTTAAGTACATAGTTCGATTCGTCCTTTTACTAGGGGACCAGCTCCATTCCATTTTGTGGGATTTTGTCTCAGCATGTTTTCAATCTATTATTATGGTTCCGAAACCTAATTGTGATTTTCTTTTGGAATTTAGTGACCATAATAGATAAAAAAAAAAGGACTGGACACTATTTTATATATAACGCGGTTATTCATCGCACTATACCTTAACGATACGTTTGTCTACGCTATATTTGAACTTAAAATGAGCGGGAAGGTATAGCGCACATATATACCGCGCATATATATATATTGCGCGCTATACCTATATAAAAAGCGTGCCTTCTCCTTCCTTCCCCACATACGCGACTCCCCCTTTCCCCTTTTTTATTCCAGCAACGGTCCCCCCATTTTTAACGAAAAAATCTCGGTTGGAGCCCACCGGTCCTATAAAAAATGTAGATTCTCGGTATTGTAGCAAGCTAACATCGTATCTAAGGCGTTATCGCATAGTAGGTTGCTCGTTTCGGTTCCAAATCATCAAATATTCAACTTTCAAAAATATTAAAATCGAGGTATTCCGACTTATTTTTTGTTAAAACTCATGTATAAAAAATGCCTATTAGTTACTTTTACTGTGTTCTATGTTATTTCATGATTATTTTGCGATTTAATTAATTTATTATTTTTATCCGAATTATATTATTAGTGTGCTAAACAAATTAGTAACATAGAGAAATTGCTATTTTATGAATAATTAATGTTTTAAGTTATAAAAAATGGTAATTAGTTATTTTTTACTGTGGTATATGTATTTTCGTGATTGTTTTGTAATTAAATTAATTTGTTATTTTTTATCCTGATTAGATTAATTATTCATAAAAAGATTAGTAAAATAGATAAATTATTATTTTAGGAATAATTAATCTTATTTAGATGTTATTGTTGTACATATATTAATATGTGACTTTAATGTTGTTTAGTTTCCTATAGTATTATGTTGTGCCCGTAATTTTAGTGTAGTGTCCTTTAGTGTAGTGCCCTTTAGTGTAGTAAAATGTAGTGCCCTTTTGCGTAGTATCTTTGTAGTTATTGAAATTAATCATTTAATTATCTGTTAGCCTCAAAAATATCTGAAAAAGATGATAGTTCAAACAAAAACTCTCTCGAATTCTAGTCAACAAACGTAAGAAAATAACATTAAAAAATAACAATATTTGTCGAACTAAGTATTTTTATATGAATATTTAATAATTAAAGCATGTATAGTTATGAAAATTAATTATTTAATTCTATTATACTAAAAAATGAATGAGTAAGAAAACAAACATATAAAATAATAAACTAACATATAAAATAAAAAACAAATATATAAAATAAGAAACTAACATATAAATTAATAAAAAAATATATAAAATAGTAAACTAACATATAAAATAATAAAGTAACATATAAAATAATAAACAACAACAACAATGACCCAGTAAAATCCCACTAGTGGGGTCTGGGGAGAGTAGTGTGTACGCAGACCTTACCTCTACCCCGATGGAGTAGAGAGGCTGTTTCTGAAAGACCCTCGGTTCAAGAAGACAAAAGGAGACAATGTCAGTACCACCACAGAGATTATAGGGAAAATAACAATAACATGAAAATCAGAAGATAGATGTAAAGCAAAAGCGATAGCCAGTAAATAGACCCGGCACTATGAGAAATGAAAGAGTAGTAAGACACAACATTACCACTAGCTATCTTAGACAAAAGTCCTACCAGACTAGTCTCACAAAGGTATGAAGTAAGGCTAGACTCAATTATCTCCTAACCTACAACCCTAATACTCGACCTCCACAGCTTCCTATCAAGGGTCATGTCCTCGGAAATCTGAAGCCTAGCCATGTCCTGCCTGATCACCTCTCTCTAATACTTCTTAGGCCGCCATCTACCTTTTCTCGTGCCCTCTACAGCCAGCCGCTCACACCTCCTTACCGGAGCATCTGGGCTTCTCCTCTGTACATGCCTGAACCATCTAAGCCTCGCTTCCCGCATCTTGTCATCAATGGGAGCCTCGCCCACCTTTTCCTGGATATCATCATTCCTAATCTTATCCATCCTAGTGTGCCTGCACATCCACCTCAACATCCTCATTTCTGCTACTTTCATCTTCTGGATATGTGAGTTCTTAACAGACCAACACTCAGCCCCATACATCATGGTCGGTCTAACCACCGCTTTATAGAACTTACCTTTGAATATCAGTGGTACTCTCTTGTCACACAGGACTCCAGATACTAACCTCCACTTCATCCATCCCACCCCAATACGGTGTGTGACATCCTCGTCAATCTCCCCTCCCTCTTGGATAGTCGACCCGAGGTACTTGAAACTGCCTCTACTTGGGATGACCTGTGATTCAAGCCTCACATCCATGCCCACTTCCCTCGGCTCAGCGCTGAACTTACACTCCAGGTATTCCGTCTTCGTCCTGCTCAGCTTGAAACCCTTAGACTCAAGAGCCTGTCTCCAAACCTCCGGCCTCTCGTTAACACCGGCTCGGGACTTATCAATGAGAACTATGACATCAACGAATAGCATACACCATGGAAATTCCCCTTGAATATGGTATGTTAACGCGTCTATCACAAGGGCAAATAAGAACAGACTGAGCGTAGAACCTTGGTGTAACCCCATAACAACCGAAAAATACTCAGAGTCTCCTTCTACTGTCCTAACCCGAGTCTTAGCCCCATTATACATGTCCTTAATCACCCTAATGTAGGCATCCGACACACCTTTTGCCTCCAAGCATCTCTATAGAACTTCTCTAGGAACCTTGTCATACGCTTTCTCAAGGTCAATAAATACTATGTGCAGATCCTTCTTCCTCTCTCTGTACTGTTCCACCAACCTCCTAACAAGGTGTATAGCTTCTGTAGTAGAACGACCCGGTATAAATCCGAACTGGTTTTCGGATATAGACATCGTCATTCTTACCCTCGCTTCAATCACCTTCTCCCAAACTTTCATAGTATGGCTCACTAATTTGATACCCCTATAATTGTTACAACTTTGGATATCACTTTTGTTCTTATACAACGGAACCACCGTACTCTATCTCCACTCATCAGGTATCTTCTTCGCCCTATAAATAACATTAAACAACCCAGTCAGCCACTCCAAACCTGCTCTACCCACACACTTCCAAAATTTAACCGAAATTTTGTCTGGCCCGGTCGCTCTGCCCCTACTCATCTTATGCATAGCCCCACGACCTCCTCAACCTCGATGCGCCCGCAGTACCCAAAGTCACATGACTCTCGAAATGCTCCAGTTTACCTAGCACAATATCCCCACCCCCTTCTTCATTCAGAAGTTTATGAAAGTAAATCTGCCATCTCCTCTTAATCTGGGCATCTTCCATCAATACTCTACCATCGTCGTCATTGATGCATCTCACTTGATCCAAATCCCAAGCCCTCCTCTCTCTCATCTTGGCCAACTGGAATAACTTCTTCTCCCCACATTTTCCCCCCAGTTCCTCGTATATACGACCATAAGCCGCAGTCTTAGCCTCCGTGACCGCCGGCTTAGCTTCCTTCCTAGCTACCTTATACCTCTCCATGCACGTTCGCCTCTCCTCATCACCTGTGCTCCCTACTAACTTCAGGTACGTTGTCTTCTCTTCCACTTTACCTTGGACCATTTCATTCCACCACCAATCTCCTTTGTGCCTAACAAAGACGTCCGTCGAGACCCCTAACACCTTTCTCGCAGCCTCCCTTATACCGTCTGTAGTCGTCGACCACATAATGCTCGCGTCACCACTGCTCCTCCAGGCTCCCATAGCCTATAACCGCCCCTCCAACTCTTGGGCTTTATCCTTAGTCAAGGCTCCCCAACTGATTCTCGGTCTTCCTCAGACAGACCTTTTGTTCCTCTTTAATATAATACCAACGTCCATCACCAAGAGCCTATGCTGCGTCGCAAGAATCTCACCCGGAATAACCTTGCAATCCTTGCACAGCCCTCTATCACACCTCATGAAGAGGAGATAGTCAATCTGAGTCTTCGCCACCGTATTTTGAAAAGTAACCAAATACTCGTCCCTCTTCTGAAAGCTAGAGTTCGGAATCACCAACCCAAAAGCCTTAGCGAAGTCCAACAGTGAGGTGCCTCCTCCGTTCCTCTCCCCATAACTGAAGCCTCCATGCACCTCACTGTAACCACCTGCGGACCATCCAATATGACCATTGAAATCCCCTCCTATGAATAGCCTCTCAGCAGGCGGAACCTGGCGCACAATCTCATCTAACCCCTCCCAGAAGCGCCGTTTAACCTCCTCATCCATGCCCGCATGCGGTGCGTAAGCGCTAACTACATTTAAGGTACACTCTCTAACCACCAACTTGATAGTCATCAATCTATCATTCACTCGTCTAACCTCAACTATAGACTCTGTAAGTTCCCTATCCACCAAGATACCCACTCCATTCTTACCCTTCTGGACTCCGGAGTACCAAAGTTTATACCCGTATGCGTCCCTCGCCCTCGACCCTACCCACATCGTATCCTGGACACACGCAATATTGACACTCCTCTTCCGAAGGATCTTCGCCAACTCTATATACTTACCCGTCAATGTACCTACGTCCCATGACCCAATTCTCAACCTATAGGCACCCCTGTTCCCCTTACCTCCCATACCTCCCGACCCGCCCCCTAACCCCTACCCTATTCCCGCCTCACTCCCCCTCCCCCTCCCCGAGGACATGACCTCTCTCGACCATCCCAGACCACAACCACTATACCTGTCGCGCCCCCATTTTTCTCTCTCAAAAATCGGGTTTCGACATGTGACAACTCTTTTAAATGGGGCATTAAAAGAGGAGAGTCGTCACCTAACGGTTTAAGGTGCTTTAGGGCACCTATTCGCATATGACTCAGGTTTGACTAGTTTGCATCACCAGAGATCGGGTAAGGGCTCGAAATTACCTCGAAGAGAAGGTGTTAGGCACTCTTCGAGGTCCACAACTGCGAGTCTCAGTTGAACTTGAATTATATGAATTAGTGGGATAAATAAAGACAGAGAAAGCAAGAAGTTTGAGAAATTTTATTATTAAAAGGCTTTGAGGAAATACAAACACTTGATTCAAATATAAAAAGGGAATAAGATGGGGCGTCCTAAATTTTTTAGCTTAAAGGATCACCTCGTGCAACATAAATAATACTTCGTAACTCCCTCAAGATGGGGTGTTACTCGTATTATTCAGCGGGCACAGACTATCATCTCCTGCTACCCGATTACTATCTTTACGTTATTACCTAAAACGTACTAGTTGATTCTAAATCGTGCCTTATGCGTGCGCTACCCGTCCCATGCCTATGGCCTATGAGGAATTTGGACCTCTATTTTTTGGGTGGTTCTAGACTTGACTTAGGCTCTCAAAAATGTTAAAACTAGGCGACAATTCAAAATAAATAGGATTGCACTTAAGGACAGTTAAAAAGCTCAAGTTAGCCTCCGCAGTTAGATAATAAATGCACGCAAACATATTTTTACGTTAGGCATTAGACAGATTCAGAATTGAGGAAGATTGAAGTCATTAAGCTCTATAGACATGGTTTCTATATGATCTGATCTAAATGTGCAAATAGTTTTAGATGCAGGGTGCCACTTTATACCTATGATTTCTAAATTACCAGTTTGAGATTATCTGATACTGCTAAGTTGTTTATTGAGATTATAAATTGTAAGTTAATAAAACCTATAGCATGATCTCTAAGTGGTTTACACAGTAAGGGACAGTAAAAAATATTGGAAATGCTCAGAATTTGCTCATGCTTTCTAATAGTGGCGTGGCTAAGCAGTAAACAACGTTTGAAGAGTCTAGTATCAGCACTTTAGAGCGAGTAGTAATACCTTATAGGCAGGATTTCTAAAGATTGGCGATTGAAACCGATTTTTATATTTAGCTCCTATAGGCATGTTTTCTAGGTACAATAGCGAATTAAATAATTAAAATCCTATAGGCATGATATCTAATGAACATGGTATAGTTATGCAAATTGAAGGATAATTATTGGCATTTATTTCCTATAGGCATACTGTCTAGCGACACATAGCAGTAGACATGGGATAAATAAAGCACTTATGCTTTGATAGCATAAAAGTTGTGTGAGTGTGTGATTTTCCTAATGGCATGATTTCTAATAGTATACATAGAGAGTGAACGACACATATAGCAAATACATTAAGTCCTATAGGCATGTTATCTACCATCGCATATGAATATTAAATCTACCCCATTCCCTTTTACTATCAACCCCAATTGTTTATGCAAAGATTATTACATGCCTAATAGTGAGTAAAATAGCAATGTTACATAACAGTGAACAGACTCATAGTAGGCTCAAATAATTACCCAGCATTGCCTGGGCCTTCAACATCTCCTACAACATACCCAGGCCTTCAACAGAGAGTCGCGTTCAATACATGGCTCAAGAGTCCATAGAAGGATCCAAACCAATTTACTTAACCACAACACCAAGTGTTGCGCCACTTGAAACTACCAAATTCAGACACACAGTACATGACATGGGGAAATGGAATAGTAGGAATAGTTTTGGAGGTTGAGGGAGTGACTAAGGACCAAACCCTAGTGTGTCAGAGTTCACAAGAGTCTCAATTGGACCCCGAGAAGTACTCACACTAGGGAGGTCGACAACAAAACCTAGATAGCCTTGGCTTTCAGTCGGCTAAGAATGAGAATTCAGAATAGCACGAGTGATAAATAAGGAGGTGGATAATGATAGAGGGATAGAAATTAAGTACTATACCAAGTTAAGCATACAGAGCAACTAATCAAGCAGGCCAGTAGGTTCAGCAAGACAGCAAAGCACCACATAGATAGTCTCATATTGAAAGAAATTGGGGAAGCAACAAGTTTGCAAGATATACATAGATTATCATTCATGACATTAAACCAATTGAGACCTAAGAAGTTTAGATTAAGCTAAGCATGCATCTTAGGGTCATACTAATCAGTATTTAGACATTGTGATAAACACTGAAGAGGTAAGACATTAAAAACAGACTGGAAACACATATTAGCATGGGAGCAAGATCATAGTTGAGGCAGAAATGAATGTTTATCTTAACATACTAAGTGATGCTAAGGAAAACATGTTTTAGAGTGAACCTTAAAGCAGTGTTCTATATAGTTGTGGCTAGTACACAAAGAACAATCAATCAGACACAAAACTCAGCACTAAATGATTCATAGAGGGAGATTTCCATAGAGTTGTAGTAGTATCCAAAGCAAGGTATGAAGAAACTCTATAACTAACAACATATGGCCGCAACAGTCATATTTAGATCAAAATAGGCACGCATTGAAACTCAAAACTGAAATATATTCAGATGCTAGAGGTACAGGACTAATTCAAGAAGAAAACAAAGAACCAACATAGAAGTGCAGACCATCCTAACACAAATTAAGGACAAAGCAGTAAACTATCTCAGGCATTCAACTATCATAGGATGACAAAAGATTATCGAGCATTATCATAATAGTGCTATATCAGGGATTCACAAACTAAATTGTACTCGTATAATTCAAACACATATAAGTATGCAGAAGGAAAGAAAGAAAATTAACATTGCAGGGGTTAAAGCACTAACCAGTAGCAAAAATTATACGAACAGAAGGATAGTAAAGAGCTTAATAGCAAGAACCCCAGATCTCTGATGCTTCAGAGTTCACAAGAGCCTCGAGAAGGGCTCCGGGCAGTGCTTGCACCGAAGGAGGTCATTTAATAGTCTTGGCTTTCAGCCGGCCCAGAATTTCACAAAATATTCGAGTGTAACAGAGTGAATGAGTAAGTAAAAGGAGGAGAATAATGAGAATAATAGCAGTGATTAGGAGATTCCGAGGTCTCTTCAAGGGGTTTTAGGGGAGGGGTTTATATAGTGTAGAAATCAACCAAGTAAACATGTAAAATAAATTATTCAAACACAAATAAGGAAAGATATACTAGAGTCAATTAAAATCGATTATTTTTAGGGCGTGAACCAAGGGGTTCAGTAAATCAACCGGAAATAACAACTATCACGCAAATAATACTAAAAATAAAAGAATATAGAAGATTAAACAGAGAATAAGGAAAATATCGTACCAAAAATTATTTAGAGTCAGATTTAGGGCAAAATAAAGTAGAAAATAGGAAAAAGAATAGTCAAACACGGAAAAGGATCAATAAATCGAAAAATCAGTAAAGGAAAAAAAAAAAGGAAAGTCTCAAACCTTAGTTGGGACTGACGACTTGAATCGAACAAATAATGCAAGAATCGTTCAATATAACATGCATATAGACGAAAGATCGTCCAGATCCTCACATAATCAAAGTAAATCGGTCCGTTCTTGAGAAGTAGTTCTTGCCAAAAATAGGGCAAGAACTAAGTAACACATGGCAGGAACTAAGTAACACCATAAACATGCGTATAATGATAGAGTATCACAAAATAGGTAAGTAGATCATGGATTGATTCCATGTTTGAGTCGATCAGAGAGGATTAAGGGTTATGACGGCTAGGGTTTAATCAGAGAATAAGAGAGATGAGAGAGTTTAGGGGCGGCGGGTTTAGGAAATGGGGTTAGGGTTTGGGTGATGGGTAGTTAATTAAAACGGGGGAATGGCTAGGGGCCGTTGATCATTGGTCAGGATTAGAGGAGAAGCGGGCGGTTCGCGGACCGGGTCCCGACCGGGGTTATAACTAAGGGGTCGTTTGGTCTAAGTCCAAGGGTTGGGCTAAAGATATTGAGCCAATTTGGTTCAGAAAATTAGTTTAAAGCTAGGCTATTATTTAAATACACGAAAATAATTCATAAAAATGCTTGAAAATAAGTAAAAATATTATTTATACACTGAAATGCTTAACAATAACAACTTTATATTATAAAAATATAAAATACTATTTTTGACATAAGTAATATAAATAAAGAGCATTTCTGTACAGATATAGGCTATTACTGTAAAATTACACAAATAACTTAACAATATTAATGTAATTACATAAAATGGAGTAAGATATTTGAAACATGTATTATAGGTGCGAAAATAGTAACTTTAACTAGTTAAGTCATCATCAAATACTTTAAAGGAGTAATTAATAATTATTCAAGTAATCAATTTAAAAGCTCTAAAAATTATGAAAAATTATAGAAAATGCTTGTATAGGTTTGTAAACTAAATGATGATGCAAATATGCCATGTTGAAAGTATATATGCATTTTTAGAAAATATGAGGGAAAAATTTGGTATCAACAATACCTACAACAGACTAAGGGAAAACACTAACACACACTAGGCGACAAACCAAACTAGAGAAGACAAGTTGCTACTACATGCACATTAATTTGGTGAATAGACTAATACGAACTAAGATGACAACAATTTAACTAATACAAAGAAGGGAAGCTGGAAAACGGGAGGTACCAACTCCCGCGAGTAGAACCTGGGAATTGTCTTGGTATACACGACTGTGTTGCGGCCACCAAGCGCGTTCACTTCCAACTCCCGCGGCCCCTTGCTGACACTCACCCAGGTTAAAGATATTCTTCACAGTTTGCACACGCACGTCCCACTTGCCGCCAATAGCCACCGACCCTAACCTGAAATACACAAAATACCACGAAGCTAAACAAACGGGGGAGGGGGGGAGGGGGCTATCACCGCTACCACTAGTGAAGCCCCATCCGTAGCAAAAAAGCACAAAGAAAAAGGAAACTAAGGGAGAGATGGAGCGGAAAGGAAATGAGCAGAGGGCAAACGATGCTGGCAGTGTTGCTGCTCAAGCTTGGGAGCGGGGAAGGGGGAAAGAAGAAAGAATAGAGAGAAGGGAATGGGAGGCGTGACAGATAGGGGAGGGGGGGGGGTAACTTGCTAGGTAGGGGAGAAGGGGGTGGGGCGACAGAGATGAGGGATAAAGGCGAGAGAGACGATGGAGGAGGGGTGCTTACCAGCTGGTGGGGGTGGTCGCCGGTGTGGGGAGGTCACCGGCTGCTAGTGACCGTTGCGCTGGGGATGGGTTATGACCGTTGGGGGGGGGGGAAGCGAGAGCAGAGAGAAACTGCAAAAGTCGTTACTTCTTATAAACTAACGTATAAAATGATAAACCAACATATAAAATAATAAATTAACATATAAAATTATAATATAGAAAATATATCAACTTAAGTAACAATATAGTAAAAATATCGAATAAATTTTAATATTAAAGATATTACAATATATTTATCAAAATGAACATCAGAAAGAAAAAAATTGCAAGATAGCAATGACTGCAGGATCTTGCACAGGGGAAGCACAAAGAGTGATTTTAATGGTGGAGATGAGGATGGTGAGGAGATGAAAAGAGAACTGACAAGATTTATTGAGCTCCGCAGAATTTCGGCAAGCTGGGCATGACTACCTATTAGAGCTTTAATCTTCTTGAATGATGCAACCACAGATATTGGTACTGTAGCAAAGTACAAACAAGGAAGATCATGAAGAAATATTAACTTCAAAATATCAATCAAAACAAGATTAGTCAAGCAGGGAATAAGAACACTCACCATATGTTTCGGGATCCTTGATCATATGCCGTATCAAATTGTCAGTCGTTGCCAAATTTAAATCACTGAAGTAGAACTCCACCTATAGAAAACAAGAATATACCTGAATTAGCTGATTAGAGAAAGAAAAGTGATTTTCATAGCTTTTAGAATTTTTTTAATTGTTAAAGGAAGTATGCTGATCATAGCTTTTCAAATTTTACAAATAATTGGAAAATTTTAAAAATGTCATTGAACAATTTTAAGCTTCCAGCGGTTCCTTCCAAACAAATTTGAAAAGCTGCAAGTATATATTCCAAAAAAATGTTCATGCTTTTTACAAGTACTTGAAACTTTTCATGGCATTTATTTTTAAGCAGCTTATCCCAAACAAATTTGAAAAGCTTCTAAGTCTAACTTCCAGCAAATTTTAGATCTTTCTCACTCATCAACACATGCTTTTGTTCTCTCCAGTGAACACTTCTTTTCCGACAGTAAAACTTCCTCTTACATCAACAGATAAGACAGAAGTATAGTATTTAATTTCATCACATAGTTCTGATTCACTAAATTGACATATATCCATTGGTAAAAGATTCACATACTCCCTAATTAAGAACACAACAATCCATTTCCAATAAAATTATTTATGATGGCAAGATGTTAAGAAATCAAAAAGAAAAATACTTTAATTAATATTGTTCAATTTACAGTCATTGTCATGGAGGTTCCGCCTGTGCATCCCAGACTTATATCGCTAGAGCTACTGTTGCTACAGGCAGACCATAGGTCTTCATACATATGGGATGGGCAGTGTTTGTCCCAGACATTCTGCGCCATACGTATAGATGATATGTGGGAGTTCATTAGGGCCCATACACTCCATCCCCGTATAGTTAGACGCCTTCAGGATACGGGTTTCTACAGAATCATAGAGATCGGCCGATTGCAGTTCGACTGTGCGTTGATCACGACTATGATAGAGCAGTGGCGACCGAAGACACACACGTTTCATCTACCCATCGGCGAGGCGACTATCACGCTTGAAGACGTGGAGGTTCTTTTTGGGTTGCCGGTTGATGGGTTGCCTGTAGCTTATCTGCATGCTCTCAGAGAATATAGGTTACCACAAACAATTTCAAATGCACGTTTGCGTCCGAGAAATGTCTTTCTTTTGGTAATGGTATATCCATATACCCGGTGGACAGATGTTATACACTCTTTGATCTTGTACCTTATGGACGCTTCAATATGTGGAATCAAGACAAGAGAAACCAAGTCAACATTAAAGTTAAAATGATTCCCACTGAATGTGTCCATTTCACAATTATGGGTGTCAGTGTAGTTACTCACAACCCACATATTTGTTTTAGCTTCCTCGTATACAGCATCCAATTACAACATCGAAACCATCTACGACAAATAACCTTGTATACTTCCGGAGATGACTCATGAACCACGATCTCACGACACTCTTTTATGTTGTATATTCGTATCACCCTGCTTAGGCACACTTTATCAGCAAAAAGCATGCCCTTTGACAGCACCGTTGCTCTAGATTTATCCCACATTGCTGTTCGATTAAAGATCCCTTGTGAGGGCATCCACATTCGGCATACTTGGCAAATAATCAAGGTAAGGAATCTCCCTTGAATGAAACAACACATGGAAATCATACACTCTTGGTCTAACGGGAGGTGGAGCATGATCCCTCGTCAAATCATGTTCAGCATTCTCGTTCTCATCATCATCACCCTCATCAGGGAAGGGAGTGTCATCTCTAGACTCATCAGCATTGTTGTCATAATCACTATTCTCTTCCTGACTCTGCGCATCTGCCAGATCCCGATTAAATATGCCGTCTTCGGGCAATTGAGCAAGGACAGGATCTTCAAGTTGCTCGTTTTCACTGCACAACCAATAAAATAATGAGTTTCTCAAATTCATCCAAAATTTACATATAAACTTTATCACATCACTTACAAATCATAATGTGTTGGTATCCCATGATGCATATTATCCTATTGATGATGACTCTCAGATGGACCACCATGATCCAACACACCAAAACTAGGCATATTCCAACTGGTCGTTGATTCATAACTTGTAAAATTCATATCTGGCCGGTACCCCCTATGGAATATACAAGTGTTAATACAAATTCAATACATAAAAATAAACATTTTAACACAAATGGTAATTGAAGTTTACCACTTGGCTTGTGGATTATGTAAACTAGGGGAGAAATTATTTTCTCGCTCCTCATTCGCCCGTGGAGATAAGTTTATATTAGGCCAAACTCTTTCACCCTGAACCTCTTCGGCTAAAACTGCTCCAAAATAACCACCCGATGATTGAGGGATATCCCTACTTTGCGGAACCTCATTATTGCGAACGTTTTCAGCCTTGACATACATTTCCAATATTTTAATCACAAGATGTTCCCGGTGTTCATCCGGAGTCCTCAAAAAATCTTTCATAGTTTCATCTTCTTCGATGTTAAACTCAGCATAACAAGCAACCTCTTACGGAGTAACAAAATACCTATATCTTCCGGTTACTTTAATATTCACCGAACATTTGCTGACACTCATTTTCTTACATAACAATGATACCAATGTATCGTACTCCATTGTAAGTGGCAATGATCATGCCCAACTATGCCTTATAAAAAGGACTAAGCAGTCATTGCAAATATATTCCGGCTAATAAGTCCGGAGTCGAATCCCACATGGAATTAACCTATCAAACACAGCTTCTAGACTCGCACGAACTCACACAATCAATCTTAAGAAATATTTAAGTAAAAATTTGGATGTTTACTAACTAAATATTATGTAATAAAAATGCAACAATTAATAACTAACTACTAACGGGTTGTAGACAAGTTGTGGAATGATATAAGGTTATGATTTCCCCTATTGTCGGAATCTTTTCCGCTACGTTTTTTATAAATTCTCCTAAGTCTTCTCTATCGATCATGAGCACTCTGACTGTCGCAACTCTCTCCCGAGTAATTACCACAATTTACTAGACATATTCTCTCGAATTACGCTAGTTGTCATTAAGTACGGCTCATTCGGATCGCACCAAGGTTTCGTTATCCCTAATCCCACATTTAAACCCTTCGTATTGATCCCTCATATATGTTAGGAGTGATGTTGTTCAACAACTACCTAAATATGCACTCTCTCCCGAGTAATACATACTAAATAGGCATAGCCAATTGAGGGCCCTTCAATCAACCACAATTATATTTTAGTTGAACAAATAGAAAAAATACTACAACAAATCTATATTAACGTAACAAAAAAATCATCCTTCAATAGGTTCCATCAAAACCTTAGATTAGGAGTTTAGATACTCATGCTCATAGTAACAATATCCACAATATTTTTCATAATTAAATTACAAAGTACGGATAAAGGGATGTAGAAATCGAGTAGTCTAACTCCTAACGGTTGTTCCACGAGCTATCCGTGCCTCCAATTGCCAAGAGTCCTTCAAAAGTGGCGTTTTAGGTGTATTTATATGTGTAATAAAAGATCTAAATGGGTACGCCAAGTCCTAGTCAAACCAAGAGACAAAATAAGCCTTCAAAGTTCGGAATATGTGCACCTCAGACCTGGCCTCGCGAGGCTTCACGCGAGCTGAAGCTCGCCCAAGATCTGGCCTCGCCAGCCTTAACGCGAGGTGTAGCTCGCCCTAGGCCTATCGTCGCCAGCTCTCATGCGAGCTAAAGGGCTCGCCCAGCCTGCTCTAATGCCTGCTCTAGGCCTGGCTTTGCCAGCTTTTCATTTGTCAGCTGCTCACTTCTTTCTTTCTTCTTTTCAATTATTTTTGAGCCCGCTTTAGACTTTACTTATTCCTTTTGCTCTACTTTCATCTCCAGTTCACCTACACATAAAATAGAATCCATTACGCGCAAATAAAGTGTAATTTATTATTAAAGCATATAAAATGCAAGGCGAATAATGTGCTAGGCGTGGCCAAGGAAACTTTTTATTGCTTTGATGGAAGTGGGTGGTGGAAGCTTTTCGATCACATCAACCTTTTCACGATCTACCTCAATGCCCTTACTCGACACTAGGTGCCCCAAGATTATACCTTCTTGTACCATGAAATGTCACTTTTCCCAATTGAGCACCAGATTAGTCTCGACACATCTTTTCAGCACTCTTTTCAAATTCCTTAGGCAATCATTGAATGAGTCTCCCACCACCGAGAAATCATCCATAAAGACCTCCATGATGTCCTCTGCCATATCAGTGAAGATGGCCATCATGTACCTTTGAAATGTGGCGGGTGCATTACATAGGCCGAACGGCATCCTACGGAAGGCGTAGACGCCATATGGACAGGTGAATGATGGTTTCTCTCTATCTTCCGAGGCAAAGGAGATTTGATTATACCCTGAGTATCCATCCAGAAAGCAAAAGTGGGACTTCCCAGTCAATCTATCTACATTTGATCAATGAACGGCAAGGGAAAATGGTCTTTTCGGGTGGCCTTGTTCAATCTTCTGTAGTCCATACAAATTCGTCATCCCGAGACTGTTCTTGTTGATATAAACTCATTGTTCTCGTTTTGCACTACAATCATCCTACCTTTCTTAGGCACACATTGGACTGGGCTGATCCAGTTGCTGTCGGAAATGGGGAAAATGATCCCCGCATCTAACCACTTTATCACCTCCTTTTTTCACAACTTCCTTCATGTTGGGTTTCAACCTTCTTTGATGTTCTCTGGAAGGTTTGTGGCCATCTTCCAGTAGAATCTTATGTATGCAGAAGGCCAGGCTGATACCCTTAATGTCTGTAATGGTCTAACCAATTGCAGTTTTGCACTCACTCAATACCTGCAAAAGATGTTCTTTCTACACATCTAACAACCCAGATGAGATAATAATAGGTAAAGTCGAGTTAGGTCCCAAGAAAGCATACCTGAGGTGAGGTGGTAGCGGCTTCAGTTCCAACTTTGGTGGTTCTTCTATCGATGGATTAGATGGAGGAATTTTTCTTTCTTCTAAGTGCAAAGGCTTAAATTCGAGCTCTCTTTTCCAAAACCCTTGGCCTTCAAGATCCAGCACCCACTCCGCCAAATCCTCTCCATTTACTTCATCTAAGTTCAAGAGACAGGCTGCTAGAGGGTCTTTAGCATTCAAGGTCTCATCTGCCTCCTCCAAAATTACATCCACGGCTTCTATTAGAGAGCAGTTAGCAAATTTAGTTGGTCGCCGCATAGATTTCTGCATGTTGAATGTTATTTCTTCATCATTTAGTCTCATTTTGAGCTCTCCAGTTTCACAGTCAATTAAAGCTCTCCCAGTGGCCAAGAATGGTCTTCCCAAAATTATAGGAATCTCCTCGTTAACCCGGCAGTCTAGAATGACAAAATCTGTTGGGAACACAAACCTCCCAACCTGTACTAATACATCATCAAGGATACCAGAGGGCCTCTTCACTATCCGGTCGGCTAGCTGTAGTAACATGGACGTGGGTCTACCAAAGCCTAACCTTTTGTAGATAGACAAGGGCATCAAGTTTATGTTTGCCCCTAAATCACACAATGCTTTAGCAAAAGCATAGCTGCCTCTCGTGCATGGGATTGTGAAACTCCCTGGGTCTGACAACTTCTCAGCTATGAGTCTCGTCATGACTGCACTACAGGTCTGTGTCAATGTAACAGTGGACAAGTCTTGGAAGTCGAATTTGCGAGACATTAAATCTTTCATCATTTTAGCATACACATGCATCTCCCGCAACGCATCAATCAGTGGAATGTTCACCTGTATTTGTTTCAACATCTCCATTAATTTCTTATATTGCTCGTCCTTCTGATATTTGGCCAATCTCTGGGGGAATGGTGCTGGAGGTCGCTTCTTTCCTGTGATTTGAGTTTTATCTTGCTCAGGCACTGCTTCTACTGTCGTTTCTTGTGCTACCTCAGTCTCCTTCGCAATATCTTTTTCTTTTCTTGTGCTCTCTTGTGCATGTTGTACCGTCACCTCAGTTAACCCTGTTGAATCATCTATCTCAATGGGTACTGGCACAAGTATTTCTGTAGGTCGGCTTTCGCGAGCAATCTCTTGCTCCAGATCTAGGTCTCTACCATTTCGTAGACTCACTGCCATAAGTTATTTCTAGCCCTGATCTTTTGGATTGACTTGTGTGTCTGCAGGTAATGTCCCTTGGAAATGATTGTTTAGAGCCATAGAAATCTATCCTAATTGAATCTCGATACCCTTTATCGCAGATTCATGCGAGTCCACTCTCTCTTGCATTTTTCTAGTGGACCCGATCAGTTGTTGCAATATTTTGTTGTTGCTGTCCAGCATTCCCTTAAGTTCAGCAAACCCATCATCTTGTCTCACAATCTGTTGTTGTTGAGGTTGTTGATAAGCTAGTTGCTGATTTTGTTGGTTGTAACCTTGTTGCCTTTGGTAAGGCACCACTTGACTCTGTGGTCGCATAGCTCCAGGATTGTTATTGTTATTGTACTGTTGCTGTGCTGGTCTATATTGTTGATTCTGTTGTCCCCAATTGTGACCACCTTGCCTCTATCCCCCATAGTTGGCTACATAGTTTATATCTTCCTGATAGTGCTGATTGTCACCTGCCGCACTCTACGAGCATACATAAGGTTGGTTAATGCATGGTGTACATAAGCCCCTATTAGTTGCATAAACTATGTGTACATGCTTCTTCTGGCATGATTCATCGATCTTCTTGGTGAGGATACTCATTTGTGTCATCAGAGGGGCCATATTTTTGGCTATAGAGTTGTTTGGGTCCAAAGCCACAGAGTGAACTACAGGAGTGATCGTTGAGTCTCTTGTCATCCATCCTGAGTTTTGAGCCATTTTATCGAGTAGGATCTTGTATTCTCTGAGTGATTTGCTCAAAAATGCTCCACCCGCTAAAGCATCAACATTGGACTTTAAGTTGTCTGCCAATCCCATGTAGAACCTTTGCCCCAACATTTGCTCTGGAATGCCATGATGTGAACACTTAACCAGCACACCCTTGAACCTCTCCCACGTTTCGTGTAGTGTTTCTGTTGGTCTCTGCATGAAGCTCAATATCTCATAAATTTGTTTGGCAGTCTTATTGGGTGGGTATAACTTGTTTACAAATTGCTTGACTAATTCCTCCCAAGTAGTGATAGAGTTTATGGGGAGTGAATTAAGCCAAGTCTGAGATTCTCCTGTGATAATGCTTCGAACAATTCACCAATTCTTGAGGAGTTTCTAGGCATGCACCTGTAGCACCCAAGACTACAAACGTCAGAATTTCAATGTATTTGGTTCAAAATGAAGAAAATTGACTACACTAAGAATTCTAGCAATTCTTTTAGCTACAATTAATAACACCGTTAAATCCCCGGTAACGACGCCAAAATTTAATTACACCCAACTATGCCTTATAAAAAGGACTAAGCGGTCGTTGCAAATATATTCCGGCTAATAAGTCCGGAGTCGAATCTCACAAGGAATTAACCTATCAAACACAACTACTAGACTCGCACGAACTCACGCAATCAATCTTCAGAAATATTTAAGTAACAATTTAGATGTTTACTAACTAAATATTACGTAATGAAAATGCAACAATTAATAACTAACTACTAACGGGTTGTAGACTAGTTGTGGAATGATCTAAGGTTGTGATTTCCCCTATTGCCGGAATCTTTTTCTCTATGTTTTCTATAAATTCGCCTAAGTCTTCTCTATCGATCATGAGCACTCTGACTGTCGTAATTCTCTCTCGAGTAATTACCACAATTTACTAGACATATTCTCCCGAATTACGCTAGCTGTTATTAAGTACGGCTCACTCGGATCGCACCAAGGTTTCGTTATCCTTAATCCCACCTTTAAACCCTTCGTATTGATCCCTCATATACGCTAGGAGTGATGTTGTTCAACAACTACCTAAATATGCACTCTCTCCCGAGTAATACATACTAAATAGGCACAACCAGTTGAGGGCCCTTCAATCAACCACAATTATATTGTAGTTGAACAAATAGAGAAAATACTACGGCAAATCTATATTAACGTAACAAGAAAATCATCTTTTAATAGGTTCCATCAAAATCTTAGATTAGGAGTTTAGCTACTCATGCTCATAGTAACAATATCCATAATATTTTGCATAATTAAATTACAAAGTACGGATAAAGGGATGTAGAAATCGATGAGTCTAGCTCCCAACAGTTGTTCCACGAGCTATCCTTGCCTCTAATTGCCAAGAGTCCTTCAAAAGTGGTGTTTTAGGTCTATTTATATGTGTAGGAAAAGATCTAAATGCGTACGCCAAGTCCTAGTCAAACCAGGAGATGAAATAAGCCTTCAAAGTTCGGAATGTGCGCGCCTCAGACCTGGCATCGCGAGGCTTCACGCGAGCTGAAGCTCGCCCCATACCTAGCCTCGCCAGCCTTAACGCGAGGTGTAGCTAGCCCCAGGCCTGGCGTCGCCAGCTCCCACGCGAGCTAAAGGGCTCGCCCAGCCTGCTCTAACGCCTGCTCTAGGCCTGGCTTCGCCAGCGTTTCATTTGTCGGCTGCTCATTTCTTTCTTTCTTCTTTTCAATTGTTTTCGAGCCCGCTTTAGACTTTACTTATTCTTTTTGCTCTACTTTCATCTTCAATTCACCTACACATAAAATAGACTCCATTACGCGCAGATAAAGTATAATTTATCATTAAAGCATATAAAATACAAGGCGAATAATGTGCTAAATTATGGAATTATAGCCACACATCAGGCAACTTAACATGACACTGTGGAGAACAACTATAGCGTATTGAGTTATTCTCCACCACAACCTCACCCCCCAATATAATGAAACCCTATTTTTTCGCTCTTCAGACATTTTGACAAAATGCAAAATAACTTAACGAACAAATATTTCGGAAGACTTGAAGGATCCTGAATGGATTTTTATAAAATCCTGAAACTCTTTAAATAAGGAAAAAACCAGTCTGGGGGATACAATTATTTGATATATAGCGCCTTAAATATGCGCGCTATACCCCTATGAATTATTGGTATGTCAGTTTTGAACAGATGAATTATTGGTGGGCCCAACTTTTATATATAGCGCGATTATTCACCGCGCTATACCTTAACGGACAAACGTGCTGTTAAGGTATAGCGCGGTGAATAACCGCGCTATATATAAAGTAATGTCCAATCTTATTTTTTTTACCTATTATGGTCGCTTCGGTAAAAAAAAACCACAATTAGGTTTCGGTCTCCATTATTATTACCCTTTCTTTCTCCTTTCTCCTTTCTCCTTTCTCCTTTTTGGCTTTCAGTTTTCTATGTACTTTGAATGCTTTTTTTCCCAAAGGTGAACTGCCCTGTCATTAGTAGAGGTGTGTGTATCAGTAGGTAACATCATTGTCCGTTAACATGTTTTAGCCTACTTATACATACATTTAAGGATCACTTGGTTCGCAATACCGAAATTATAATGCCAAATTTACAATACGACATTAAACAATAACGTAATTGTTTTATTGATATAGTTTTATTGTGGATATTTGATTCATTGATTGAAAATATAGAGTATAATATAAACACATGTGTTTGCTTTTACTCTACATTTGAAAAAAAAAATTATTTCAAATTTATCGTCGACTTTCTTAATAGACTTTAAGGAGTGCTTTGGAGAAAGTCAGATCAGTATGTAATTTTATTGCTTTGTTCCGAAACTATCATCTTAAATTGATTACACAAAAATAATAGAAGGGTTTCTTCCCTTAATTAGTTGTCTCACCTGTCATGTATCTCTATCTATATACATATATAAAAGAGGGCAAAAAGAAGATGACTTGGCACATATCTTCGACCAAGGAACTCATTTATCTTTTTTCTCTTTTTTTTTTGGGCTTTCCCACTCTTTCTTTTTTTTTTTAATCTTATTTTTAATAGCTAAAAAACTGTCCTTAAGTACAATTACTTAACTTTTTTCCTCCTCCATAATTGTGTCTTTATTGGATACTTAATGTCTATTTATGTTCTCTTTCAAGCTTTACCCCACCATCTATCTTCCGTTCCGTTGCTATATCCTTTAATTTGGTGATTATATATGTTAATAAATCCAAATATTGTTTAATATATAATTTTTTTGCATCCTTTTGTATTCCCCATATATGCCTATATAAGCTCACTAAGTGCATTACAAATCCTAAATCATGATTTGTTGGTAAAACTACTTTCTATTCAAGAATTAATGAAGTTTCTTTTGGCTTAAATAATACTAAAATGGTACGGCCGTCACACATGCACTTGCAATTTGGTTGAATTGTAAAATCAAAGAAATTGGTTTGCGACATCAGCCGTGCATTTCAATATCGAGGCTTTGTTTGGCGTTGTGTCCAAGGAAGGTATGCGGCGCTAGAGAAGATGTTGATGAATGTATTCATACATTCGAAGTTCTCAATTTAGGTAAATTATATGGATACTATTATTTTTTAAAGTCTTTCTGCAATTTTATAAATCATGCCTGAAGTTTGACTAAAATATTTTTATTTTATATAGATTTTAGTGTTATAATGAACGGTGATTGTCACGGGCCCAAATCCATACATTGGGTAGCGGCACTTGCTCGCCCGTGCGGCGCCTGCAGTTCCCCTCGCTGCAGGCCAGCATGTTTCCTTTCCCAGGATTCCCAAGCACGATCATGTACCTGTTGGTGGGGTTCGCCCGTAGGCTCGCCCCAACTTGTGCCACCCGTAAGATGTCTAGGCCCTTGGCCCTAGACATGTCGTGGAGCTTCATCTTAGAATCACAATCCATGCGCGCCCTGGAAGATTGTCTTAGGATATATCTTGTCCCTCGCCCAAGACTGAGCATCGCTCCCGCTTGCACAGCCCAATTCTCAAGCTTGACACTCGCCTAGTGCATCCGCGACTAGCTCGTGCCTTACCCGAGTAAGGCAACCTTTAGCCCTTGGCCATTGTCATGCGCGTCTTTCGTGCCATGCCCATACATTGCCCTCGCAACACGCTTCCATCCCGAATAGTGCAGTGTCGCCCCACAACTGCACCTTTAGGCCAACGGACCATTGCTTGCATGGTTGAACCCAAGCCATGCTCACAAGTCGACACATGATGCCCCTATGACAGGTGCGTCAAGTATCCAATCGGCACGGAGGTCGCGTTCCAACATTCGGCAGCCCGCGGGGTTGGCCGTCCCACACATCAAGCCTCCAGCACCACTTTGATGCCCAACGCTAGCCCGAAGGCGTTGTGTCGTCCATAGAGTTCCCAAACTCGTATGGATATCTTTGACACTCCTTTGAGTCATCTAGGTAGGCCCTTGAGGTTGCCCCCAAGGTAGCTCGTTCGATACGGCTTGGTGGCAGCACGTATGGGAGAGGCAGGTCGGAGCTTTCATCACCTATACCCCCCTTATATATGCTTAAAATTAAAAAGCCCAAGTTGTCCGAGTAAACAGTTCTACGTCAGACCATCAAAAGGACCTTTTCTCACCAGTTCTTAGCCGAAATCACAACTACAAAGTGCGAGTTGTGACAGTGATGGTGCAATGCAAGTATTGTCTGCTGAATTATTGTCTGAAGTAAAGTAACAGAAAGTATATGCAAAAGAAAGACTTCGGGTATTGCAGAACGGGCTCGGAACGCAGCTCACCGCTAAGCCTCGATGTATCAGGAGTGCGCGCCAGGATGATATCCAGATGCACCTGCCTCAGATCCTGCACGATTAGTGCAGAAGTGTAGCGTGAGTACATAAACAACATATACCTAGTAAGTATCTAGTCTAACCTCGAAGAAGTAGTGACGAGGAGTCTACTTCGACACTTACTATGGGCTAACAATAGAATACCGAAATTCTAAATAAGCATGAGTTATGTAAACAACCATAAATCTCCATAACAAGCAGTAAATAAATATTTCTTTCACTAATAATAATAATTTCCAAGTCAATTTCCATCATTAATAATAGTAACCTCTCAAGCCAATAAAAATCGTATCAAGAAGATTAGGCTCCAAGTATTATTGCGCACGATTCATGTCGAGGTCGTACGACCCGATCCAAAATATATGTATATACTATGTGCACTGCCGAGGGTCGAACGACACGAACCATAGATCCATCTATAACATGCCGAGGAGAACGGCCCGCTCCCATGAGAGTAGAGAAAATTTACCTCGCTCGCGAAAATACTTGCGACGCGAGTGAACATAGATTTCTCAAAGTTATTATAAAATTCTTCCATTCTTCCCCACACATAAGAAATTTAAACGAGAGACTTTAAATCTTAAAATCTTTAATCTCAACTCTAGTTAAGACAATTAATATGTATGACCAACATAATAGAGCAAACAAAGCATGGTGTAAGCCTAAGACTACCCGGACATCACATAGGATATAGCTACGCACGGACTCTCGTCACCTAGTACGTACGTAGATCCGTACACATATAATTCACAACAAAAATATACCTAAGGGGAAGAGTTCCCTCTTATAAGGTTAGGAAAGAGACTTACCTCGTCTCAAAGCTCGCTTTCCGGTCTCAAATTCGCTCTAAAGCCTCAACTCGGTGCCGAAAAATCCGAAACTAGTCAAATATTGTATAAATAAATCAATATATGTTCCAAAGTTCATAATTTAACTATTAGAGTATTACCCAACCCAAATTGGAAGATTCTTAAATTCACCCCGGGCCCACGTGCCCGAATTTCGGAAATTTTTGAAGAAAAATTTTACCCATAACCTCACGAACTCAAATATATAATTTTCACTCACTCCCATAACTATTTTTTTCGTGGGTAAATCCCATTTTTATCAACACCTAGGGTTATTCATCTAAACCCATGATTTTTACAAATTTACATGTTAAAACCTACCCAAAATTTATGTATTTAACTCATATTGGATATAAATCACTTACCTCAAAGTGATAGGCGAATACACCTCTCCAAAACCTCCAAAAATAGCCCAATGAATGAAAGAAAATGAGTCAAAAATAATTTAACTCCCGACTTAAATGAACCTCACTGCCTTCAGGACTTTCGCACCTGCGGTCACTGGGCCGCATCTTCGGCACCGGTTCTGCGGGAAAAGGTCCGCTTCTGCAGAATTTCCCAAGCCCAGCACTGGCCGCTTCTGCGGATCGAATACCGCTTCTACGGATGATCAAGCGCGTCTGCGGCCCCATCACACCTGCGGGCTATTCCTCGCAGAAGCGAGGCCGCTTCTACGACCACTGTCCAAGTGCCCCAAAGCCGCTTCTGCGAGTTCGCACCTGCGGCCATAAGCTCGCAGGTGCAGGCACACCAGATCTTGTGCACCAGTAGCCCTTTTGAGTCCTAATTCGATCCGTGCACCGTCCGGATTGCACCTGAGGTTCCCGAGGCCTCGTCCAAAGATACCAACACATTTGTAAACATAAAACAGACTCGCTCTCACCCTTGGAACACATATAACAACATTAAAACTAAGAATCATACGCCAAAACCAATAAAATCAACTTATTAACTTCAAGTTCTTCCAACTTACTCCGAACGCAGCGAATCATACTTATACTACTCGGAATGACTCCAAATTTTGTGTGCAAGTCATAAATCACCATACATAATTATTTCCAGGCTCAGAATCCCAATTGGACCTCGACAACACCAAATCCTACTTCAAACCAAATTTAAAGAACTTTAAAAACCTTTAATGTGCCAACTTTTAATATTAAGCGCCGAAACGCTCCCGGATCATCCAAAATCTGATCCGAATATACGCCCAAGTCAAAAATCATCATACGAACCTATTGGAACCATCAAACCCCAGTTCTGAGGTCATTTACTCAAAACGTCGACTCAAGTCAAACTTAGCCCTTTTAAAGTCAAACTAAGAAACCAAGTATTCCGATTTCAACCTGAACCGTTCCAAATCCTGAACTAACCACCCATGTAGGTCATAAAATAGTAAAAACACATATGAGAGTCTTATTTAGGGAAATAGGGATCTAGAAAGTAAATGACCGGTCGGTTCGTTATAAAATATTTGCTGATTGTGGGTTTGTTTCTTTTACGTATTTTACTTCTAAAGTTAATACAGACACACAATTTGTTTCCCACTAGATACTTCTATATTTAATGTATATATTGTTGTAGTTCTAATACAACTATTGTTGTTTCTCTTCATGTTGTGAATGTGAAATTAGTAATATGAAAAGTGTTGGACCATCTGAGAAGATATTTATTGTTGTGATTTAGTTGACTTCTGCAATTAATTGTTTTATGTACATACTGTCACGACCTCAAATTTACCCTTCGTAGGATGTCGTGATAGCACCTAGTCTCTAAGACTACGTAAGCTTAACAATTTTTGCAGAAATACATCAAATAAAATTAAAGCCAAATTCTCAACATATGAAATAAATATAAAACTGCATTCCAATAATTCAACTCCCAAAACCCGGTAGAAATAAGTCATAAGCTTCTAAGAATTTATTATGAGTGTTTCAATACATCAGAGTCTAAAGAGAAATCAAGAAAACAACATAATAAGGACAGAGGGGGACTCCGATGTCTGCGGACACTGGCAGATGTACCGTGAAGTCTCTGTGTACAGCTAGTTCACTGATACCTGGTCTGATAGGAAGTACCTGGATCTGCACAAAAAGATATGCAGAAGCGTAGTATGAGTACACCACAATGATATCCAGTAAGTGCCAAGCCTAACCTCGGTAGAGTAGTGACGAGATCAAGTCAGGCACTACTGAAAATAATAGAAAATAAGCCAGAAATTTATAATAGGGTAATGAAGTGACTGAGAAATAAACGAAATTTACAGAAATATAACACAACAATTAGAGGTAAACAGCATGGGCGCTCCCTAGGTACCGCCACGTAACCCCATAAGTAAATATGTAGTACATGGGGATCTCCCGAGGAACAACCTCGTAGTCCCAAAAGTAAATATACAGTACATGGGGATCTTCCGAGGAACCGCCTTGTAGTCCCAAAAGTAATTATTCAGTACAAGGGGATCTTCCGAGGAACCGCCTCATAGTCCCAAAAGTAAATATGCAGTACAGGGGGATCTCCCGAGGAACCGCCTGGTAATCCCAAAAGTAAATATGCATTAGGTAATCAGAGGAACAACAAATTTTCAGCAAGAAATCTTACAGTTAAAGATTTAAATCAAATCGAGGAAAGCAGGTAATTCAGCTAAGCATGATGCACATATTGCAAGTAAGAGTTAAGGCACGTAGACATGTGATACTAGGCTAATCATGATCACTACATATACAAAGGCAAGTCAGTTAAAGAATTTAAAAGAAGATTACTCAGCAAGAATCGATATTTCCAATTTAGCCTGTGTACGCACTCGTCACCTCGCGTACACGACGCTCACATATCACAAAATATTACAATATTATCAAATCCTAGGGAAATTTCTCCCAAACAGAGTTAGACAAGCCACTTACCTCGAATCACGCTCAATCATTCAAGTAGAATGCTTTCCCTCGATTTTTCGACTCCAATCGGTTCGAATCTAGTCATAATTAATTCGATTGAGTCAATACAAATTATATATGAAAATACAAATTTTCTAACAAAATCCGAAATTTAACTCAAAATTTTCCCGTGGAGCCCACGTCTCGAAACCCAAAAAAAGTTACAAAATCCGAAAGTCCATTCAACCACGAGTCTAACCATACCAATTTTACCAAAATTTGACATCAACTCGCCCTCCAAATCTTCAAATCTTATTTTCAAATCCCCTACGTTCAAATCCCCAATTTACACCTCAAAAACATGTAATCTAGTCGGATTATTGGATGATAATTCAATATTATGGATTAGAAATGATCACAAGTAACTTACCTCAAGAATTCCTGTGAAAACCTCGCTCAAAATCGCCCAGCCCGAGCTTGAATTGCCCAAAAATAGCAAAAACTCGAAACCCATATGTTTTTTTACTGTCCAGGGGTTTCCGCTTCTGCGAGATTTTTAGCCGCATCTGCGGTCTCGTAGATACAAGAATTCCTTAGCTTCTTCATCTTCATTGCTTCTGCGGACAAGAAGCCCGCTTCTGCGGACTCGCTTATGCGAGAAGCTGTCCGCTTCTGTGAAGCCGCCTGGCCCCCCTCATTTCCGCTTCTGCGATCGAACCTTCGCAGGTGCGACGCCGCTTCTGCGGACCACCCGTCCGCACTTGCGACCAATGCCTCACCAGCCCCTCGTCCGCTTCTGCGCTTGCCATGCTCGCTTCTGTGAGCTCACACCTGCGAGCCAATTTCCGCAGGTGCGATTGCATCATATGGCAAAAACTTTCATATTTTTCTTCAAAGTTCGAATTCAATCTGTTAACCATCCGAAACTCACCCGAGGCCCCCGGGACATCAACCAAATACACAAACAAATAAGTCCTAAAACATCATACAAACTTAGTCGAGCCTTCAAATCACGTCAAACAACGCTAAAACCACGAATGATACCCCAATTCAAGCCTAATGAACTTTGAAATTTCAACTTCTACATTCGATGCCGAAACCTATCAAATCAAGTCCGATCGACCTCAAATTTTACACACAAGTCATAAATGACATAACAGATCTATACAAATTTCCAGAATCGAATTCTGACCCCGATATCGAAAAGTAAACTCCCCGGTCAAACTTCCCAACTCAAATTTCTATTTTAGTCATTTCAAGCCTAATTTAATTACGGACCTCCAAATAATTTTTTGGACACGCTTCTAAGTCCAAAAATACCATACTAAGCTATTGGAATCATCAAAATTCTATTCTGGGGTCATTTACATAGGTTGACATTCAGCCAACTTTTTTAACTTAAGTTTTAGACTTTGGAACTAAATGTTCCAATTCACTCCAAGACCTCACCAGACCCGAACCAATTACCCCGGCAAGTCATATAACAACTGTAAAGCATAAATTGAGAAATAATTTGGAAAACAGAGTTGTAATACTCGAAACGACCGGCCAGATCGTTACACATACATGAAAATTTTATTATGTTATCTCAATTATATTTATAAAAACTGTTAAACATTTCATAAATTCATTGATTTATATAATGACCACGTGAAATGCGGATAAATTCACTAGTTAATCCATGAAGTTGAGATGAGATGTTAGACTTTTACTATTACGCGGCGCCTTCTTGAGATACATTGGAAGGGCGACGTAAGGCTAAGAAGCCGATGTCAGTACAGTTACTATCCGCCGTACGGAAAACCAATGTCAAGAGCAATTGAGAGAACATAAATGTGAATTGAGAATAAAAGAAAGCTTGATTGCATTAATAAAGCTATTATAGAAAAATAACACAGTGTCGAGGGGGAGAGACACCAGTACAAAGAATTATTTGCTTGCTAGAAAGTTTGATTGCTTGATCCCTCCTAATAGTGCTTAAACAAATAAACCAAAGTTACATGATTGACCTAACTAAGCTAGAGAGATATAGAGCCCGTTTGGATTGACTTGTTTTAAGTGCTTTTAAGCCAAAATAACTTTTAAGCTATTTTGTAGTGCTTGGATAGAGTAAAAAATACTTTTAAGCACTTATTTTTAAGTAAAAATGACAAAAATAAGCCAAAAGCCCAAAGTTAGAATTCCTAACTTATGACTTAAAAGCTATTTTGGCTTAAAAGTCACTTAAAATAAGCACATACAAACGAGTTCATAATGAAAATACATGAAATAAAACTACTCTATGAAAAGGACTTAGATTCCTACAAAGTAGGAGCTGGTCCGTTGGCAGCAATCTTATCTTTAGCATAAGGGTCTGCGCACGTGTCACTGTCTGCGCGTGTGGCGTTGTTGGCATCGGCCTGCGGCTGAGCATTGGCGAGGGCTATTGGTGGGGCGACACAGGCACAAACGCGCTTGTAGGTGGGAGGCTTGCCATGACACCATAGGGCGTGTCCAAGGGGTCATGGGACATGGCTGGAAAGCCGCCCATGACATTCTCCCCCACTTGAGTTGGCGACACTCTCGACACCTTACTTGCAAGATAATCACCTATCATATTCTTGTAGGCTTTGAGGTTTGTTCCCCTTTCCCAAGTATTCCCTTCTGCAGCACAACCCTGCCATTTCAGCAAGAACTCTTGGTGATCTTTCCTTAAAGCAGAACCACTCGATCATCGAGAATAGCTTCTTCCCGCCTTTTCCAGGTTGAATTACTGCCTCGAATCTTCCCAAAAAGGTTTCAGAAGACTGACATGGAAGACTCGATTAATTTTCCACCAGGTTGGGGTATCCACCCGGCATGCAACTTTCCCAATGCGCTTCTTAATGGACAAAGGTCCAATGTAATTTTGCAGCAGACGAGGGTCACGGACACGTGCAAATAGGTATCGCTTTGGAATTTTCACCATCACTATGTCTCTTGCTTGGTATTCAACAAAACGACGATTTTCATCAGCATGTTTCTTCATCCGCTTTTGGACTTTAACGAGATAGCTCCACACTATCTCCAAATTTCGCTTCCATTCCTTCGAGAAGCTAGCAGCTCAAGGAGATTTCGACATGTTTGGGACATTCACAGTGTGTAGGAGTAGCGGTTGCTGTCCAGTAACAATTTCAAAAGCACTTTTGTTTGTAATAGAGCTATTTTGTGAATTGAAACACAATTGAGCAGCATCCAGAAGCTTCACCCAATTCTTCTGTGATGCAGTAACAAAATGGCAGAGATATTCCTCCAGCATGCCATTGAACCACTCCGTATGACCATCAGATTGCGGATGAAAACATGAACTATGGACCAGAGGCACTTAAAGAACTGAGTCAAAATATTGGTAGTGAAGCGAGAGTTGCGATCACTAACGATGTCTTTAGGCAGACCCCAATATTTGACACCATGAGAGAAGAAGAGTTGAGTTGTATCTTCTGCTGATTTATATTGTGGGAAAGCTATAAATGTAGCATACTTGGTAAACCAATCTACCACAACTAAGATAGTTATGAGATCTCCGACCCTGGGCAGCCCGGTGATGATATCCAGTGAAACGCTTTCCCAAGGTCTCTTTGTAAAAGGCAATGGCTCCAAAAGGCCCGCTTGTGTCAAGCGGTCTGACTTGTCTTTCTGGCATACTAAGCAAGTCTTCACATACTGAGCAACATCATCAGCCATTGGAGGCCAATAATAAGCACGACGTAACAATGCCATGGTGCGCTCTTCACCTGGATGGCCAGCCTACAAAGTATCATGGCATTTCATCAGAAGAGTCCTTCGCAGATCTCCTCATTTAGGAATATAAAGTCGATTCCTTTTCATTTTCACAAACCCATCATCCATGTAGAACTGGCGAGTCCTGCCCCGTCATACGAAATTGACCAAATAATGTACAGCAGTATCCTTTGGGAGTAGATCTTGTATCTGGTCTCTTATAGTGGTGGCCAGTTCGCTACCCTTTAGGGTGGCGAGTAGTCAAACCGATGTTAAGTCGGCCCTTCGAGCGCATCAGCAACTTGGTTGGTCTTCCCGCTTTAGTACTCTAGGTTGAAGTGAAATTTCGCTAGGAGTTCTTGCCACCTGGCCTATCGGCCATTCAGCTTTGGTTAGGTCATAAAATGGTTAACAACTGTGTTGTCTGTCTTGACCACGGATGAGGTTCCTAGAATATGGTGCCTCCAAAGGCGTAAGTAATGGACGACATCCAATAATTGTTTTTTGTGGGCAGCATAGCGTCGTTCTGCATCCTTCAACTTCCGGCTCTCATACGCTACTAGATGCCCCTCTTGTAGCAAGACTCCGTCCATAGCATAGTCAGAGGCATCCGTCTGTACATCAAATGGCTTGGCAAATCAGGAAGGGCCAAGACGGGGCTACTAGACATAACCGCTTTCAATGCATTGCAGGCCTCTGCTCGTTGGGACCCCAATACCAAGGCGCGACTTTCTTCAAGAGTTCTGTCAACGGCAATGCAATGAGAGAGTAATTCTTCACAAATCGTCGATAAAAGTTGCATAGGCCAAGGAACGCCCTCAAGGCGTGGATATCCTTAGGTGGCAGCCAATTTGTGACAGTCTGAATCTTCTATTGGTCCATCTTTATCCACCCTTCCTCGATGACATGTACGAGGGAGTCAATCTGCTTTTGGGCGAATGCGTACTTGGATAGCTTCGCATATAGATTGTGTTCCCGCAGTCGGGCTAGGACCTTCCGCAGGTGCTCCAAGTATTCCTCCAATATTTTGCTATATATCACAATGTCGTCCAAGTAGACTACTACGAACTCGTCAATGTTCTCTCGGAAGACTTGGTTCATCAATGTGTAAATTTGTGGCTGGAATATTAGTCAAGCCGAATGGCATGACCAGGAAGTCGTATGACCCATATCTTGTCACACATGTCGTCTTGTCTTCATCTCCTTCAGCAATTTGGACTTGCCAGTAACCTGTCTTCAGGTCTATTTTGGTGAACACTATGGCACCATCCAACCTATCGAACAAGTCTACCATGAGCGAGATAAGGTATTTGTTCTTCACGGTGATTTTTTAAGGGCCCGATAATCTAGACAGAGTTTTAGGGTGCCATCATGTTTCTTTTGGAATAGAACAGGGGACCCATAAGGGGACTTGAAGGGTACAATGATCCTTGTGTCTAGCATTTTCGTCAATTGTCTCCGAAGCTCGGTGAGCTCGGGTTGTGACATTTCATGGTCCACAGTGAGCCTAGGCGGGAGTCGCTTTGGCATATCCTGTGGCATGACGTCTTCAAACTCCAGTAGCAACTCATTCACGGGTGCATGAATGGGACTTGAGGAGCATTCTATTTTTTCAATACAGAGAGTAGCTAGGAACGTGGGTTTATGTATTTTGACTCCCTTCTTCAACTGCAAGGCTGAGATATTCTCAGCGGCCATCTTTATGGTTGTACATGGAATAATACATGTCTTAGACCCATTTGCTCCCATCGTTAGTAGCATGTCGGCATAAGGTACTGGAATGGTGTTGGTGTGCCTCATGAATTCCAATCCAACTATCAGCTCGAAATCATCTATGATCACCACGCGTAAGGTAACTTTTCCTTCACAAGGGTCAAGCTTCACTAGCATTCCTTTGGCGATTCCACCCACCGGCTGAGGTGGTGAGTTAATAGCCTTGACACGACCTCTGACCTTTCCCACAACTAGACCAAGGAGTTCTACCAGAGTTGAGGCTAAGTAGTTGTGAGTAGCGCCCGTGTCTATCATCGCCCGAATGGGCTTGCCATTAATTTTTATCTCGATGAACATAAAGGTCTTACATTGGTTAAGAGAAGGCCTTTCATCCACCTTATTTTTCCCTTTCTTGGTCATTGGGCATAAGTCCTTCTTCTTATGGATATCAGCACTGGTTCTCGCTAAGGCCTCAGAAATAGAACAAACAAGTGCGTTGAAGACACATATTGGTTTGGTCTGGTCAGCATCATCTGTGTCGTCATCAGTCCCATCATCAAAAGTTTGATAGGCGTTCATCTGTGTATGTGGGAATTCATTGTTTCAATGTGGCCCACCGCAATGACGACATCCTAAAGGGGGCTTTCTCCCCCTCCCCCCCCCTCGATTGTTGTTGTTTGATGCAACACTATTGCTGCCTGAGGAATGAGCCTTAGATTTGGTTGCATTCCGATCTCCTCCACTTCTGCTAGGGCCACCATTGCTAGGTTGGCCCCCTTTGTATCCCGCTCGGACAAGCGGTTGAGGCCTATCCTTTCGATCTTCCACTTGGTATTCCCCAAGGCATTCCATTGCTTGGATCGCCTTGGGTTAGGTGTCTACCCTTTGTCTTTGCAACTCCATACGGGCATAATGTTTAAAACCTTCAAGGAATGTGAAGAGTTTATCTTTGTCCCCCATATCCCGTATGTTTAGTATGAGCGCGGAGAATTCCCGCATGTAAACTCGCACTGACTTGGTCTAGCAGAGCTCCCGTAGCTTTCTCCGCGCATTGTACTCAATGTTTTCGGGAAAGAACTGCAGGCTTCATATTTTACCCGCCACCAGAGTTTAGCATCACCCTGAAAATACATGGCAGCAGTTGCTACCTTTTTTGCTTCTTCTAAATCCCCCATGGCATCAAAGTACTGTTCGATGTCGAAGATGAAGTTCTCCACTTCTTTGGCATTCCTAGATCCACTGTATGGTTTTGGCTCTGGAATCTTCATCTTTTGTGGCACAAGGGCGAGGTTCACAGCACCCCCGGTATGGTTTCCACCTCCTCGAAGTAGGCCTTGTAGTGCAGTATTGACGACATTGAGCTGGCCTGTTAAGTTGTCTATAGTTTGCTGCATAACAGTCACCATGTCTGCCTCTTGTGCCCTGTAGACTAAATCTTCGGTACGCTCATGTTGGAGGCTCTCGAATTTACCAAAAATTTCGACTGCCTCTGTGGTTGTCGTTTGTTGGTCTCCCTCAGAGTCGCGACTGATGTTCGCAATGTCACATTCGGCCTGCCGCATCCTGCGGTCTAGGTCATTCAACCTTTGCAATAGGTGCTTAGATCAGGCACCATATTCACGATGGGTCGTAATACGTCAACCGTCTCTTCACGGGCCACAATGCGGTCCCCGTGATTCACCATGGTCAGAAATGGTGGTAATGGCAATGTGTTCCCTCGTCCGATGTCGAGCCTAGTCTCTGATACCAACTGTTACGTGGCGTCTTTTTGAGATTCCTTGGAAGGGCGACGTAAGGCTAAGAAACTGATGTCAATGCAGTTACTATCCGCCAACTGAGTTCCCGTCCGTACGCTAGACGAGATTATCAGTGTCGTACGGGAAAATCAATGTCAAGAGCAATTGAGAGAACATAAATGAGAATTGAGAATGAAAGAAAGCTTGATTACATTAATGAAAGATATTACAGAAAACCACCGCGGTGTCGAGGGGAAGAGACACCAGTACAAATAATTATTTGCTTGCTAGAACGTTTGCTTGCTTGATCCCCCCTAATAGTGCTTAAAAAAAATCAAAGTTATAGGACTTGACCCAAATAAGCTAGGGAGACATAATGGAAATATATGAAATAAAACTGCTCTATATTTACAATGAAAATGATTAGATTTCTAAAAAGTAGAAGCTAGTCAATTGGCAACAACCTTGTCTTTAGCATCAGGGTCTGCGCGCACAGCGCTATTGGCATCTGCCTGCGGCTGGGCGCTGGCGAGGACTATCGGTGGGGCGACATAGGCACATTCGCACTTGTCACTTGGCGCGACCAAGACCACGGGGCCGACCATGGCACTAGGCGTTGTGAGGCTTGCTAGGACGCCATGGGGCATGTCCAAGGGATCATGGAGCATGGCCGAAAAGCCGCCCATGACATCGCTTACTCGTGTAACGACATATTCCCTTCAAATTAAGGTGTTTCTCTTAATTAATTGCCCCTTGCGTCATATATTAATAATGAAATGCGATCTTAGACCTTATGTAACGTGCTCCCCTCAATTTTGTAAAAAGGAAAAAAGCTTATATATAAAAAAAAAAAAATCTATTGTAAAGTACGTAGAATATTTTAGTTATAAATTGCACATATTTCAAATGCTTTAAACTGAACTTGATTGAGTAATTAGGACAACATTGTGCAGATTAACTTATTCGAATTTGTTATCAGAACTTTCTTTAGTCAGATTTAGATAGGTACTAGATTATAGGCCTTCCATCTCAAATACTATTTTACTCACTTGGGACAAAATAGTGTAGAGGTCTAAATTCAAAAGCGCATCCAAATGAAAAAGATGAAATTTTAATGCCTTTGTTGCACCGCCCCCTCCCAAGCATCTACGCTAGGGGGACCAATCACTTTTTGCACGTTTATTTAGCAGTGGCATATGCTTTATGTGTAAACTTATGAATGTTTATATTAAATTATTTTATTTTATAATAATTAAATAATAAATTAAGATAAAAATATATAGTATTATGTAATATATATTATGTATTTATTAAGTTGGTTAAATAGCATGTGCAAAAAATGTATGCACCATGACCGGCTACTATGCAACTATTACTTTTTGATTGTCACACTTTTTTTTTTACAAGGAGACCATTAGGGGCGTAAGTAGCGTATAATTATCGGGTTCAACTAATAAATTCTGTATTTTTTATATATAAAAATTATTAAAATTATAAATAATATATTTGAACTCATAACTTTAATATATAATAGATTTAATGCTAAAAACTTTAAATATTAGATCAATAAAATTAAATTTTAGATTCTACAAATATTATATAAGTTGTACACAAAATAAAAAGTTGCTCCAACACTTTTAGAAGGAATCAATTCGGGCCCAGTCAATAGTTGCAGTGCTGTTGGTCAGTATGCACTTATCCAAAGTAGAAACCGTGCGTACTCCATAGTAGGCGCTTTTTGGATCTCATTGTAGTCGACTTTTCTTGGGAGACAAATTTATAATTTAAATTTAATGAATTTAATTTTTAAGATTATTCGGTCTGTACCCAATAGTCGACCTTGAATCAACTTAACCTTTTCCAAAGCATCCTGAACCAGGTATGTACCCAATAGTCTAGCTTCGCTCGGCTCGAACCAATCCACTGGAGACCGGCACCGCCTACCATATAAGGCCTCATACGGTGCCATCTGAATGCTTGACTGATAACTGTTGTTGTAAGCGAACTACGTAAGTGGCAAGAACCGATTCCAAGCACCCCACAAAATCTAACACACACGCACGAAGCATATCCTCCAGTATCTGAATAGTGCGTTCGGACTGCCCGTCTGTCTGAGGGTGAAATATTGTACTCAACTCTACCCGAGTACCCAACTCACGTTGTACGACCCTCTAGAACCGTGATGTAAATTGTGTACCCCTGTCAGAGATGATAGATACAGGTACGCCATGCAGCCTAACCATCTCGCGAATATAAACCTGAGCCAGCTACTCCGAAGAGTAAGTAGTAACCACAGGATTCAAATGAGCTGACTTGGTTAATCTATCCACAATCACCCCAAATGCATCGAACTTCCTCTGAGTCCGCGGGAGCCCAACAACGAAATCCATAGTGATCCGCTCCAATTTTTATTCTGGAATTTCTAACTTCTGAAGCAATCCACCCGGTCGTTGATGCTCATACTTCACCTTCTGGCAATTTAGGCACCGAGCTACATATTCCACTATGTCTTTCTTCTCTGCCTCCACTAATAGTGCTATCTCAAGTCCTGATACATCTTTGTAGCACCCGGATGAATGGAGTACCGCGAACTGTGAGCCTCTTGGAGAATCAATTCACGCAAATCATCTACATTGGGCACACATAGCCTGCCATGCATCCGTAATACACCGCCATCTCCAATAGTGACTTTCTTGGCATCACCGTGCTGTACTGTGTCCTTAAGGACAAGCAGATGGGGGTCATCATATTGACGCTCTATGATACAATAGTAAAGAGAAGGCTGGAAAACCACGCAAGCCAAAACTCGGCTCGGCTCAGCTCAGAATCATACAATCTAACAAACTGGTTGGCCAAGGCCTGAACATCCAAGGCTAAAGGCCTTTCTTCTACCGGTAAGTATGCTAAGCTGCTCAAACTCTCCGCCTTACGACTCAAGGCATCGGCCACCACATTGGCATTTCCTGAATGATAGAGAATGGTGATATCATAATCTTTAAGCAACTCCAACCATCTTCGCTGTCGTAAATTAAGATCCTTCTGTTTAAACAGATGTTGTAGACTCCAGTGATCGGTATAAACCTCACAATAGACACCGTACAAATAATGCCGCCAAATCTTCAAGGCATGAACAATAGTTGCTAACTCAAGGTCATGGACTGGATAATTCTTCTCTTGTACCTTTAATTGTCTAGACGCATTGGCAATCACCCTACCATCTTTCATCAACACTGTATCGAGACCAATACGTGACGCATCACAATACATATTATAAGATCATGGACCTGGAGGCAACACCAATACTAGGGCTGTAGTCAAAGCTGTCTTGAGCTTTTGAAAGCTATCCTCACATTCCTCGGTCCACTTGAACGAAGCACCCTTCTGGGTCAATTGAATGAAGCCCTTATCAAGAAACTCCTGTAATTGCTCTTTTAATTCGTTCAACTCTGCCGTGGCCATACAATATGGTGGAATAGAAATGGGCTGAGTGCCCGGTAATAAATCAATGCCAAAGTCAATATCCCTGTCGGGTGGCATACCCGGAAGATCCGCGGAAAATACATCAGAAAAATCCCTTACTACAGGAACTGACTCCACGGTAGGAGTATCAACACTAACATCTCTCACATAGGCCAGATACGCATCACACCCCTTCTCAACCATTCGTTGAGCCTTAAGAAATGAAACAACCCTGCTAGGAACATGATCCAAGGTACCTCTCCACTCTAGTCGCGGTAGACCTGGCATAGCCACCGTCACCATCTTGGCGTGACAATCAAGGATAGCGTGATAGAGTGACAACCAGTCCATGCCCAAAATAATATAAAAACCCACCATACTAAGCAATAATAAATCAGCTCTAGTCTCAAAACCAGTGATAATAATCAAACACAACCGATACACGCGGTCAACAATAATAGATTCACCTACGGGTGTAGATACATAAATAGAAGAACTCAAAGAATCACTGGATACACCCAAATACGGGGCAAAATAAGATGACACATAAGAATAAGTGGAGCCTGGATCAAATAAGACTGATGCATCTCTATGACAGACATGAACAATACCTGTGATAATAGAATCGGATGCAACTGCCTCCGTCCAAGCAGGAAGGGCAAAATATCTGGCTTGGCCTCCCCCTATAGGGCGACCTCTACCTGTCCGACCTCCACCTCTAGCTGGTTGTGCAGGTGGAGTAGCAACTGGTGCAGTGATCATGACCTAAGAAGCCTGAGGGCCCTGTGGAATATGTGGGGCCTGCGAAATATGTGGAGGTGCACCCCTCCTGAATCTGGGGCAATCCCTAACCATATGACGAGTGTCACCACACTGAAAATAAGCTCTCGAATGACGTGTTTGTTATGACTGGCTCGGGACTGATCTACTGGACTGAACACTGGAAGTACCCCGTACATGAGGTACACTAGACACTAGCGGTGCATAATAAGAATCCTGGGGCCTAGGAATGGCCGGAGTACTACTGGCGGCTGGAAGTGCTGAATGAACAGGACGACTCCCATAACCCCTACCCTGACTAGCTGTAGATGGGGCACGAGAAATGTTATACGTGCCAGAATCTCGGGGTCTCTTAGCTTCCCTCTCTTCTCTCTCCTGGATCCGCATATCCTCCAATCTCTTAGCAATATACACCACCTGCTGGCATGCGATGTCCATTTCCAACTATCGTGCCATACTGAATCTGATACTAGGGTGGAGCCCCTCAAAAAATTGACCAACCCACTTTCGAACAGTAGCAACCAAGGCTGGTGCATGCCTAGACAAATCGCTGAATCAGACCGCATATTATGACACGGTTATAGAACCCTGGCGCAATTGCTCAAACTCTGCGCGCCATGAATCTCTAAGACTCAAAGGAACATACTCCATCAAGAACATATTTGAAAATTGAGTCCAAGTGAGTGAAGCTACCTCAGCCGGACTATCCAACTCGGATGCCCGCCACCGGTGGTAGGTCGCTCCTCTAAGCTGGAATGCCATGAAAGAAACCCTACTAGAATCCACAATACCCACAGTATGAAGGATGCAGTGATATTCCGTAAGAAAACCCTGGGCATCCTCTGAAGCTAAACCGCTGAAAGTGGGAGGGTGGTACTTCTTGTACCTCTCAATCCTGAGTTGCTCCCTCTCCGAAACTGCTGCCCTACCCTCGGGCTGAACTGGGACAACTGGCTACACTGGTATAACCTCGGGAGCATGGTCAACCTAGGCCTGTGGCTCTGGGGTACGGGTGGCGGAAGTCTGTGCTCCTCCCCCATCCTGAGATGTGGCAAAAGCAAGTGGAATTAACTGTACCTGAGCTAGAGTACCAAACATGCTCAAAAACTAGGGAAGAGTCTCCTGAAGTGCAGGGGTAGTAATAGGCATCTCAGGTGTCTGCCCTCTAACTGGAGCTACTGGTGGCTCTGCTGCTGTAGCTCGTGCAGGTGTTCTGGCTGCATCATGTGGTCTACCTCGGCCTCTGCCCCGACCCCGTTCTCTTACGTCTCCAACATGGGGCGTGGGTGTCTGATCATCGGATCCAGTTATGCGTGTCCTCACTATCTGTGAGAGAATAGAAAGACAAGAGTTTAGAATTTCGACGTCAACAATGCGCACAATAAGGAATCAAAGAAGTAACATTTTCCTAACAGTTCCATAGCGTCCCGAAAATAAGTACAGACGTCTCCGTACCGATCCGCAAGACTCTACTAAACCTGCTTGTGACTCATAACACCTATGAACCTAGAGCTTTGATACAAACTTGTCACGACCCCAAATTCACCCTCCGTAGGATGTCATGATGGCACCTAGTCTATAAGACTATGTAAGCCTAACAATTTTTGCAGAAATACATAAAATGAAATTGAAGCCAAATTCTCAACATATGAAATAAATATAAAACTACATTCCAATAATTTCAACTCCCAAAACCCGTAGATATAATTCACAAGCTTCTAAGAATTTATTCTAAGTGTTTCAATACATCAGAGTCTAAAGAGAAATCAGGAAAATAACATAATAAGGATAGAGGGGGACTCTGAGGTCTGCGGACGCTGGCAGATGTACCTTGAAGTCTCCGTGTACAGCTAGTTCACTGATACCTGGTTTGATAGAAAATACCTGGATCTACACAAAAAGATGTGCAGAAACGTAGTATGAGTACACCACAACGGTACCCAATAAGTGCCAAACCTAACCTCGGTAGAGTAGTGATAAGATCAGGTCAGGCCCTACTGAAAATAATAGAAAATAAGGCAAAAATTTATAATAGGGTAATGAAGTGACTGAGAAATAAATGAAATTTACAGAAAGATAACACAACAATTAGAGGTAAACAACATGGGCGCTCCCGAGGTACCGCCTCATAACCCTAAAAGTAAATATGCAGTACATGGGGATCTCCCTAGGAACTGCCTCATAGTCCCAAAAGTAAATATGCAGTACAGGGGATCTCCCGATGAACCGCCTCATAGTCCCAAAAGTAAATATGCAGTACACGGGGATCTCCCGAGGAACCGCCTCGTAGTCCCAAAAGTAAATATGCAGTACAGGGGAATCTCCCGAGGAACCGCCTCGTACTCCCAAAAGTAAATATGCAGTAGGTAATCACAGGAACAACAAATTTTCAGCAAGAAATCTTACAGTTAAATATTTAAATCAAATCGAGGAAAGCAGGTAATTCAGCTAAGCATGTTGCACATATTGCAAATAAGAGTTAAGGCATGTAGACATGTGATACTAGGCTAATCATGATCACAACATATACTAAGGCAACTCAGTTAAAGAATTTAAAAAAAGATTACTCAGCAAGAACCGATATTTCTAAATTTAGCCCGTGTACGCACTCGTCTCCTCGCGTACACGGCGCTCACATATCACAAAATGTTACAACAGTATCAAATCCTATGGAAATTTCACCAACACAGGGTTAGACAAGTCACTTACCTCGAATCACGCTCAATCAGTCAAGTAGAATGTCTTTCTCTCGATTTTTCGACTCCGATAAGCTCGAATCTAGTCATAATTAATTCGATTCAATCAATACAAATTATATATGAAAATACAATTTTTCTAACAAAATCCGAAATTTTAACTCAAAATTTGTCCTTGGGGCCCATGTCTTGAAACCCAACAAAAGTTATAAAATCCGAAAGCCCATTCAACCACGAGTCTAACCATACCAATTTTACCAAAATCCGACCTAAACTAGACCTCCAAATCTTCAAATCTTATTTTCAAATCCCTAAGTTCAACTCTCCGATTTACATCTCTAAAACATGTAATCTAGTCGGATTATTAGATGATAATTCAATATTATGGAGTAGAAATGATCACAAGTAATTTACCTCAAGAATTCCCATGAAAACCTCGCTCAAAATCGCCCAGCCCGAGCTTGAATTGCCCAAAAATGGCAAAAATTCGGAACCCCTCTATTTTTGTACTGTCCAGGGGTTTCCGCTTCTACGAAATTGTTAGCCACATCTGCGGTCTCGCAGATACTTGAATTCCTTCGCTTCTGCGGCTTCATCCTTTCTGCAGACAAGAAGTCTGCTTCTGCGGACTCGCTTATGCGAGAAGTTGTCCGCTTCTGCGAAGCCGCTTGGCCCCCCCATTTCCGCTTTTGCAATCGAACCTTCGCAGGTGCGACGCCGCTTATGCGGACCACCCGTCCGCACCTGCGACCAATGCCTCACCAGCCCCTCGTCCGCTTCTGCGCTTGCCATGCTCGCTTTTGGGAGCTCGCACCTGCGAGCCAATTTCCGCTGCTGCGATTGCATCATATGGCACAAACTTTCAGATTTTTCTTCAAAGTCTGAATTCGATCTGTTAACCATCCGAAAGTCACCCGAGACCCCCGGGACTTCAACCAAATACAAAAACAAGCAAGTCCTAAAATATCATACGAACTTATTTGAGCCTTCAAATCACGTCAAACAACGCTAAAACCACGAATGATACCCCAATTCAAGCCTAATGAACTTTGAAATTTCAACTTCTACATTCGATGCCAAAACCTATCAAATCAAGTCCGATCGACCTCAAATTTTACACACAAGTCATAAATGACATAACAGACCTATTAAAATTTTCAGAATCGGATTCCGACCCCGATATCAAAAAGTCAACTCCCCGATCAAACTTCCCAACTCAAATTTCTATTTTAGCCATTTCAAGCCTAATTTAATTACGGACCTCCAAATAATTTTTCGGACACGCTTCTAAGTCCAAAATTACCACACAGAGCTATTGGAATCATCAAAATTCTATTCCGGGGTCGTTTACATAGGTTGACATTCAGCCAACCTTTTTAACTTAAGTTTTAGACTTTGGAACTAAGTGTTCCAATTTACTCCAAGACCTCACCAGACCCGAACCAATTACTCCAAAAAGTCATATAACAACTGTAAAGCATAAATTGAGAAATAATTTGGAAAACAGAGCTGTAATACTCGAAACGACTGGCCAGCTCATTACACATATATTAAAATTTTATTATGTTATCTCAATTATATTTATAAAAACCTTTAAACATTTCATAAATTCATTGATTTATATAATGACCACGTGAAACGCAGATAAATTCACTAGTTAATCCATAAAGTTGAGATGAGATGTTAGACTTTTACTGTTACGTGGCGTCTTCTTGAGATACCTTGGAAGGGCGACGTAAGGCTAAAAAACCGATGTCAGTGCAGTTACTATCCGCCGTACCGGAAAACCAATGTCAAGAGTAATTAAGAGAATATAAATAAAAATTGAGAATGAAAGAAAGCTTGATTGCATTAATAAAGCTATTACAGAAAAACAACACAGTGTCGAGGGGGAGAGACACCAGTAAAGAGAATTATTTGCTTGCTTGATCCCTCCTAATAGTGCTTAAAAAAATAAACCAAAGTTACATGATTGGCCTAACTAAGCTAGAGAGATATAGAGCCCGTTTGGATTGACTTGTTTTAAGTGCTTTTAAGCTAAAATAACTTTTAAACTTTTTTGTAGTGTTTGGATAGAGTAAAAAAAAATACTTTTAAGCACTTATTTTTAAGTAAAAATGACAAAAATAAGCCAAAAGCCCAAAGTTAGAATTCCTAACTTATGACTTAAAAGCTATTTTGGCTTAAAAGTCACTTAAAATAAGCACATGCAAATGAGTTCATAATGAAAATACATGAAATAAAACTACTATATGAAAAGGACTTAGATTCCTACAAAGTAGGAGCCGGTCCGTTGGCAGCAACCTTGTCTTTAGCATCAGGGTCTGCGCACGCGTCACTGTTGGCATCGGCCTGCGGCTGAGCATTGGCGATGGCTATCGGTGGGGCGACATAGACACAAGCGCGCTTGTCGGTGGGAGGCTTACCATGACGCCATAGGGCGTGTCCAAGGGATCATGGGGCATGGCTGGAAAGCCGCCCATGACATTCTCCCCCACTTGAGTTGGCGACGTTATCGACGCCTTACTTGCAAGATAATCACTGATCATGTTCTTGTTGGATTTGAGGTTTGTTCCCTTTTCCCAATTATTCCCTTCTACATCACAACCCTGCCATTTCAGCAAGAACTCTTGGTGATCTTTCCTTGAAGCATGAACCACTCGATCATCGAGAATAGCTTCTACCCGCCTTTTTCAGGTTGAATTACGGCCTCGAATCTTCCCGAAAAGGTTTCAGAAGACTGACATGGAAGATTGGATGAATCTTCCACCAGGTTGGGGTATCCACCCGGCATGTAACTTTCCCAATGCGCTTCTTAATGGACAAAGGTCCAATGTAATTTTGCAGTAGACGAGGGTCACGGACCCCTGCAAACAAGTATCGCTTTGGAATTTTCACCATCACTATGTCTCTTGCTTGGTATTCAACAAAGCGACGATTTTCATCAGCATATTTCTTCATCCGCTTTTGGGCTTTGACCAGATAGCTCCGCACTATCTCCAAATTTCGCTTCCATTTCTTCGAGAAGCTAGTAACTCGAGGAGATTTCGACATGTTTGGGACATTCACAGTGTGTAGGAGTAGCGGTTGTTGTCTGGTAACAATTTCAAAAGCACTTTTGTTTGTAATAGAGCTATTTTGTAAATTGAAACACAGTTGAGCAACATCCAGAAGTTTCACCCAATTCTTCTGTGATGCAGTAGCAAAATGGCGAAGATATTCCTCTAGCATGCCATTGAACTGCTCCGTCTGACCATCAGTTTGCGGATGAAAACTTGAACTATGGCTCAATTTAGACCAGAGGCACTTAAAAAACTGAGTCCAAATGTTGCTAGTGAAGCGAGAGTTGCGATCACTAACGATGTCTTTAGGCAGACCCCAATATTTGACACCATGAGAGAAGAAGAGTTGAGTTGTATCTTCTGCTGATTTATATTGTGGGAAAGCTATAAATGTAGCATACTTGGAAAATCGATCTACCACAACTAAGATAGTTGTGAGATCTCCGACCTTGGGCAGGCCGGTGATGATATCCAGTGAAACGCTTTCCCAAGGTCTCTTTGTAACAAGCAATGGCTCCATAAGGCCCGCTTGTGTCAAGTGGTCTGACTTGTCTTTCTGGCATACTAAGCAAGTCTTCACATACTGAGCAACATCATCAGCCATTGGAGGCCAATAATAAGCACGGCGTAACAACGCCATGGTGCACTCTTCACCTGGATGGCCTGCCCACAAAGTATCATGGCATTTCATCAGAAGAGTCCTTCATATATCTCCTCCTCTAGGAACATAAAGTCGATTCCCTTTCACTTTAAGGAACCCATCTTCCATGTAGAACTGGCGAGTCTTGCCCCGTCTTACCAAATCGACCAAATACTGTGCAGCAGGATCCTTTGGGAGTAGATCTTATATCTGGTCTCTTATAGTGGTGGCCACTTCGCTACCCTTTAGGGTGGCGAGTAGGCAAACCGATGCTAAGTCGACCCTTCGACTGAGCGTATCAGCAACTTGGTTGGTCTTCCCGCTTTAGTACTCCAGGTTGAAGTGAAATTCCGCTAGGAGTTCTTGCCACTTGGCCTGTCGGCCATTCAGCTTTGGTTGGGTCATGAAATGGCTAACAGCTATGTTGTCTGTCTTGACAATTAATGGGGTTCCTAGCAGATAGTGCCTCCAAAGGCGTAAGTAATGGACAACATCCAATAATTATTTTTTGTGGGCAGCATAGCGTCGTTCTGCATCCTTCAACTTCCGGCTCTCATACGCCACTAGATGCCCCTCTTGTAGCAAGACTCCGTCTGTACTTCGAATGGCTTGGCAAATCAGGAAGGTCAAAGACGGGGCTACTAGACATAGACGCTTTCAATGCGTTGAAGGCCTCTGCTCGCTTGGGACCCCAATCCCAAGGCGCGACTTTCTCCAGGTGTTCTGTCAACGGCAATGCAATGAGAGAGTAATTCTTCACAAATCTCCGATAAAAGTTACATAGGCCAAGGAACGCCCTCAAGGCATGGATATCCTTAGGCGGCGGCCAATTTGTGACAGTTTGAATCTTATGTTGGTCCATCTTTATCCGCCCTTCCTCGATGACATGTACAAGGGAGTCAATCTTCTTTTGGGCGAATGCACTTGGACAGCTTCGCATATAGATTGTGTTCCCGTAGTTGGGCCAAAACCTTCCGCAGGTGCTCCAAGTATTCCTCCAATATTTTGCTATATATCACAATGTCGTTCAAGTACACTACTACGAACTCGTCAATGTACTCTGAGAAGACTTGGTTCATCAATGTGCAAATTTGTGGATGGAACATTAGTCAAGCCGAATGGCATGACCAGGAATTCTTACGACCCATATCTTGTCACACAGGTCGTCTTGTCTTCATCTCCTTCAGCAATTCAAACTTGCGAGTAACCTGTCTTCAGGTCTATTTTGGTGAACACTGTGGCACCATCCAACCTATCGAACAAGTCTGCCATGAGCGGGATAAGGTATTTGTTCTTCACAGTGATTTATTTAAGGGCCCGATAATCCAGACAGAGTTGTAGGGTGCCATCATGTTTCTTTTGGAATAGCACAGGGGACCCATAAAGGGACTTGGAGGGTACAATGATCCCTGTGTCTAGCATTTTCATCAATTGTCTCCGAAGCTCGGTGAGCTTGGGTTGTGACATTTCGTAAGGTGCCCGGGCGGGTGACTTCGCACCCAGCATCAATCAATCTCATGGTCTACAGTGCGCCTAGGCGGGAGTCGCTTTGGCATATGCTGTGGCATGACGTCTTCAAACTCCAGTAATAACTCTTTCACGGGTGCAGGAATGGGACCTAAGGAGCATTCTATAATTTCAATACAAAGAGTAGCCAGGAATGTGGGTTCATGTCTTTTGACTCCCTTCTTCAACTGCAAGGCCGAGATGTTCTCAGCGGCCATCTTTATGGTTGTGATGGGAATAATGCAGGGCTTGGCCCCATTTTCTCCCATCGTTAGTAGCATGTCGGCATAAGGTACTGGAATGGTGTTGGTGTGCCTCATGAATTCTAATCCAACTATCAGCTCGAAGTCAACTATGATCACCACGCGCAAGGTAACTTTTCCTTCATAAGGGCCAAGCTTCACTGGCATTCCTTTGGCTATTTCACCTACCGACTGAGGTGGTGAGTTAATAGCCTTGACACAACCTCTGCCCTTTCCCATAACTAGACCAAGGCGTTCTACCAGAGTTGAGGCTAAGTAGTTGTGAGTAGCGCCCGTGTCTATCATCGCCCGAATGGGCTTGTCATTAATTTTTATCTCGACGAACATAAAGGTCTTCCCTTGGTTAAGATAAGGCCTTTCATCCGCCTTATTTTTCCCTTTCTTGGTCATTGGGCATAAGTCCTTCTTCTTATGGATACCAGCACTGGTTCTCGCTAAGGCCTCAGAAATAGAACAAACAAGTGCGTTGGAGGCACATATTAGTTCGGTCTGGTCAGCATCATCTGTGTCGTCATCCGTCCCATCATCAAAAGTTTGATAAGCATTCATCTGTGCATATGGGAATTCATTGTTCCAATATGGCCTGCCGTAATGACGACATCCTAAAGGGGGCTTTCTCCCCTGATCGTTGTTGTTTGATGTAACACTATTGCTGCCTGAGGAATGAGCCTTAGATTTGGTTGCACTCCGATCTCCTCCACTTCTGCTAGGGCCACCATTACTAGGTTGGCCCTCTTTGTATCCCGCTCGGACAAGCGGTTGAGGCCTATCCTTCCGATCTTCCACTTGGTATTCCCCAAGGCATTCCGCTGCTTGGATCTCCTTGGGTAAGGTGTCTACCCTTTGTCTTTGCAGCTCCATACAGGCATAATGTTTTAAACCTTCAAGGAATGTGAAGAGTTTATCTTTGTCCCCCATATCCCATATGTTCAGTATGAGCACGGAGAATTCCCGCACGTAATCTCGCACTGACTTGGTCTAGCAGATCTCCCGTAGCTTTCTTCGCGCATTGTACTCAATATTTGCGGGAAAGAACTGCAGGCTTCGTATTTCACCTGCCACCAGAGTTTAGCATCACCCTGAAAATACATGGCAGCAATTGCTACCTTTTTTGCTTCTTCTAAATCCCCCACGACATCAAAGTACTGTTCGATGTCGAAGATGAAGTTCTCCATTTCTTTGGCGTTCCTAGATCCATTGTATGGTTTTGGCTCAGGAATCCTCAGCTTTTGTGGCATAAGGGCGAGGTTCACAGCACCCCCGGTATGATTTTCGCCTCCTCGAAGTAGGCCATGTAGTGCAGCATTGACGACATTGAGCTGACATGTTAAGTTATCTATAGTTTCCTGCATGACACACCCTGTCTGCCTGTTGTGCCCTGTAGGCTAAATATTCGGTACGCTCCTGTTGGAGGCTCTCGAATTTACCAAAAATTTCAGTTGCCTCTGTGGCTGTCGTTTGTTAGTCTCCCTCAGAGTCGCGACTGATGTTCGCAATGTCACCTTCGGCCTGCCACATCCTGCAGTCTAGGTCAATCAACCTTTGCACTAGGTTCTTAGATCAGGCACCATATTCACGATGGGTCGTAATACGTCAACCGTCTCTTCAAGGGCCGCAATGTGGTCCCTATGATTCACCATGGTCAGAAATGGTGGAAATGGCAATATGTTTCCTCGTCCGATGTCGAGCCTAGGCTTTGATACCTACTGTTACGTGGCATCTTCCTGAGATTCCTTGGAAGGGCGACGTAAGGCTAAGAAACCGATGTCAGTGCAGTTACTATCCGCCAACTGAGGTCCCGTCCGTACGCTAGATGAGATTGTCAGTGTCGTACGGGAAAACCAATGTCAAGAGCAATTGAGAGAACAGAAATGAGAATTGAGAATGAAAGAAAGCTTGATTGCATTAATGAAACATATTACAGAAAAACAACACGGTGTCGAGGGGAAGAGACACCGGTACAAATAATTATTTGCTTGCTAGAAAGTTTGATTGCTTGATCCCCCCTAATAGTGCTTAAAAAAATAAAACAAAGTTATAGGACTTGACTTAAATAAGCTAGAGAGACATAATGAAAATATATGAAATAAAACTGCTCTATATTTACAATGAAAAGGACTAGATTCCTACAAAGTAAAAGCCAGTCAGTTGGCAGCAACCTTGTCTTTAGCATCAGGGTCTGCGCGCGCGGCGCTATTAGCATCTGTCTGCGGCTAGGCGCTGGCGAGGGCTATCAGTGGGGCGACATAGGCACATGTGCGCTTGTCACTTGGCGCGACTAAGACCACGGGGCCGATCATGGCGCTAGGCGTTGTGAGATTTGCCAGGACGCCATGGGACGTGTCCAAGGGGTCATGGAGCATGGCCGGAAAGCCGCCCATGATATCGCTTACTCGTGTAAGGACATATTCTCTTCAAATTAAGGTGTTTCTCTTAATTAATTGCCCCATGCGTCATATATTAATAATGAGATGCGATCTTAGACCTTATGTAACGTGCTCCCCTCAATTTTGTAAAAAGGAAAAAAGCTTATATATAATAAAAAAAAATCTGTTGTAAAGTACGTAGAATATTTTAGTTATAAATTGCACATATTTCAAATGCTTTAAACTGAACTTGATTGAGTAATTAGGACAACATTGTGCAGATTAACTTATTCGAATTTGTTATCAGAACTTTCTTTAGTCAGATTTAGATAGGTACTAGATTATAGGCCTTCCATCTCAAATACTATTTTACTCACTTAGGACAAAATAGTGTAGAGGTCTAAATTCAAAAGCGCATCCAAATGAAAAAGATGAAATTTTAATGCCTTTGTTGCACCGCCCCCTCCCAGGCATCTACGCTAGGGGGACCAATCACTTTTTGCACGTTTATTTAGCAGTGGCATATGATTTATGTGTAAACTTATGAATGTTTATATTAAATTATATTATTTTATAATAATTAAATAATAAATTAAGATAAAAATATATAGTATTATGAAAATATATATTATGAATTGATTAAGTCGGTTAAATAGCATGTGCAAAAAATGTATGCACCATGACCGGCTACTATGCAACTATTACTTTTTTGATTGTCACGCTTTTTTCTTTTCTTTTTTTTTTTTTTACGGGGAGACCATTAGGGGCGGAAGTAGCGTACAATTATCGAGTTCAACTAATAAACTCTGTATTTTTTATATGGAACATAAATTTATATGTAAAAACTACTAAAATTATAAATAGTATATTTGAACTCATAACTTTAATATATAATAGATTCAATGCTAAAAACTTTAAATATTAGATCAATAAAACTTAGATTGGACAATATTATATAAGTTGTACACAAAATAAAAAGTTGCTCCAACACTTTTAGAAGGATTCAATTCGGGCCCGGTCAATAGTTGCAGTGCTATTGGTCAGTATGCACTTATCCAAAGTAGAAACCGTGCGTACTCCATAGTAGGCGCTTTTTGGATCTCATTGTAGTCGACTTTTGTTGGGAGGCAAATTTATAATTTAAATTTAGTGGATTTAATTTTTAAGATTATCAGTATTGACTTTATTATCTCACACAGTGGTTTCGTGGGGATTGCGGATATATCTAATCTTATGCGTGCGTGACACAGACATGTTCCTTGTGCAGCTTGTCTACGTTTGAGGTTATCATATTGAGCACTTATTTGAATTGTCTATGTCCACGTCGTTGCCACCTTGCCATGATTTAGCAGGGACCCACTCAACCAACAACTCAAATTATATACACACCCCTACGGTTCAGGGGTGTTAAAACCCGAATCGAAATCGAAAATCGAAAATCGAATCAAAACTGAAGCTTAATGGCTTATTCGTATCGGGTTAACGGTTTAACGGACGAGGAACAGATTGAATTTTTTTTATTAAGGGCTTATCGGTTTGGGTGCGGATTATTCAATTTTCTTAACGGATAATCCGTTAACCCGTTAAGTCCACTTCTTCCCGCACTCTACCTCTAAGTTCTAACGTCTAATTCCTAAATAATCAGAACCCTTACGTACTATGCATCAGAAGATCCCGGGCTTGGCTTAGCTTATCTTATTCTCCCACCCTACAACAAGATTGTTTCAACTGCTGTCTATGGTTCACCTCTACTTTTATTTTTTTAAACTAATGCATGTTGTCAATGTGTAATTTTCTATTCTGAATTTGTATGTTAGGCGGTCAGCAAACAGTTATTGCACGTAATATGAATTGAATTAGGCCGATAAACCGCCCGATAAGAGCTTAATCGATACTAATCTGCCCGATATCTTATCGGGTGGCTAGCGGATTAATACATTTAAAAACCGATAACCGTTAAGCAAACCGTTAAGAGTAATTAACCGCCCAATCCGCCCGATAAGCAGCCCTACTACAGCTCACGAGAACAAAGACAAACACTGACCCATTTTGGTGCTCCAAATTTCCCCATTTAATCCGCTATAAAATAAGGATCCGTTTTATCATAGATTTTGTCAAAATAAATTTGGATTTTATTTGTTAAACACATGTTTGGCCATAGATTTTGCCTATATTTTGGCAAAATCCCAAAACTAGCTCAATAGCTGGGTTTGGGCTAAAATATCACTATTATATTTTTTAAAAATTGCCCCAAACTTTTATATTTTATAAAAGAGCCTACCATTTATTATTTTGTAACAATGTTGCTTCGTCTTCTCGGTCACCTGATAGTGTATCATGTAGTTCATTATAAAAATGATAATTTTGTATCAAATTTATTTATGTTCAGGACTATAGTTTGCGATAATATAATGAATGTTATTGATAATGGTATTGTTGGGTATTTGTTATAGTTTTTAGAACTTGTGGATATAAGTCATGTTTCATATTTTTTCAAAATAAATTTGGGAAATATCTTTTGAAAACTGATCTTCAAACATATTTTCATTTTTAAATCAAACTTCACCCAAATCAAATTTTTCAAAATAAATTTGAAAATCTATGCCAAACGCCAGCTAAGAAACGTGGTTGTCACCCAATTTTTTCTCTGAAGATCATGCCAAATGAAAAAACTTCATGTCTAAAAAAAGAGAAAGGGAAAGAGGAACCATCAAGCATGGGTTAAAGTTACCAATAAATGGTCCTCGAGGCTCGTCTGAAGTCAAGCCAAAGCAAAGTTAAAAGGAAAATAACAACACCAATAACAATAATAACAATCCAATAAAAATTACTAAAATAATTGCTTTAGGCCCGCTAGAATTGAAGGCTCCAAAATTTTCAAATTGTATACTATTACATATTAAAAATTAGTAATAAAAGATACTAGCTAGATTTTATACCTTATTGTTTGAAATGTAATAGAGATTATTCAAATGAATAACTTGAGTTAATAAATATGTTATATATGAAAATAAATAATTTGATGACGACTTTGTTAATTAAAGAACGAAATCTCTTGCGATATCTTTTAGAGTTTATTATTTCTTATAAAGAATGGATTAAGCTATTTATTTTTTCGAAATAGGCTTGAACTATTTTAAATGTATGAAATTATATTGACATCTATCTAGTATTATAAAATTGAGATTATTAGATTACGAGAATTTATAAAAATATTATCTTAATCGTCATTATATGTTTCTTATAAAATATTATGTAAGTCTTAGGGAGTAGAATTACCAAATATTTGCAATAATAAAAGCTAGCGGCAAATGAATGAATGATCAAAATACATATAAGATGGTCGCTATACCATCATTACAAAAAAATAAAAATAAAATAATATGTTAAATCTCTCTCTCTCTCTCTCTCATATATATATATATATATATATATATATATATATATATATATATATATATATATAAAGCTAGGAATGAAAAATGTGATGTGGCACCTCTCATAACTCAAGGAAGTCATTTATCTTTTTTCTCAATTTTTGAGTTTTATCTCTTATTTGATGTCTAGAAAATGTGCAGAAAATTAAATGTAGATCATATTTATGTCATTCCTTATTATTGCCATTAACTCTTATTTGATGTCTAGCAAATGTGCAGAAAATTAAATAGATCATATTTATGTCATTCCTTATTATTTTCATTAATTTTTTTATTACACCCACGCTCCCTTTTTATCAAAGCATCTTTACACTCCCGACCCTTATTTTTGTAATAAAGTTAATACATAAATGGGATTAAAATAAAATTTAATGTTTACCTGTAACTGTAAAATTAATGTTAATAAGGAGAACAAAGAATTATGAATGCAATAAAGAATTGCATTAAATGAGGGTAATAGAGAGTCATATAACTTCTAAGTCACTAAGGGGACTGGTTCAAACATTTCATTTCTAATTCAAGTGAACCACTTTTTTGGGATATGAAAATTGTTCTATTAACTTTTGACTTTTCATTTGAGGTGTAGATGGTACAGTATTAGATCATCAGAGCTATAAAAGACAACACTATTGGGCCACTGAAAAATGATATTGATAATGTTTAGATTTTTTTTTTTTGGAAAAGGCCCAAAAATGATTTTGTGATATTCGAAATGGATCAATTATAACCTCCGTTTAAATTTGAATCCAAAAATGACCCTGCCGTTATAAAATGGGTCTAATAATGCCCTTGTGTTATTCAAAATAGATCAATAATGCCCTGAATTTTTTTTTTAAAATACTTTTAAAAATTAAAAAATATATATTCTGTAAAAACTAGAAAAAGAAAGGAATTTGCAAAATATATATTTTTAAGTCTTTTCAGTTTTTTTAAAGTATTTGTTTTGTAAAAACTGGAAAAAAAAATTTAAAAAACTGAAAAAAAAACTCTCCTAAAACAGTGGACTACATATGCATTACAACAACAACAACAACCCAGTATAATCCCACTAGTGGGGTCTGGGGAGGGTATTGTGTACGCAGACCTTACCCCTACCCTGGGGTAGAGAGGCTGTTTCCAAATGACCCTCGACATCCTTCCCTCCAAGAACTCCCCACCTTACTCTTGGGATGACTCGAACATATGCATTAGTTTTAAAAAAATAAAAATATTTTGCAAAATCTTTTTTTTTTCAATTTGACGGTTCAATATTTTTTCGGTTTATTTTTATAAAATAAAAAATCTACCATAATTATCGGTACAGTTATAGATTTATATAAAAATATACGGTTTTATTTAAAAAAAACTAAAAATCGGTTCGGCACGGTACGATTATGTCGGTTTAGTCGGTTTTTAAATATTCATTTACAGTTATATGTCGGTTTTTTTTTAATAAATTTCTAGTTTTTTATTTTTTTTCAATAAATTTCTAGTTTTTTTTTTTATAAAAAAAATATTCAGTTTTTACAAAACAAATACTTTAAAAAAACTGAAAAGACTTAAAAATATATATTTTGCAAATTCCTTTCTTTTTCTTGATTTTACAGAATATATATATTTCAGTTTTTAAAAGCATTTTTAGAAAAAAAAAATTCTAGGGCATTATTGATCCATTTTGAATAACATAAGGGCATTATTAGACCCATTTTATAACGGCAGGGTCATTTTTGGATTCAAATTTAAACGGGGATTATAATTGATCCATTTCGAATACCACAAGGTCATTTTTGGGCCTTTTTTCCTTTTTTTTTAAACGGACGGTAAGGTTCAGATCTTTGCTTTCCTTGAAAATTGAATTACACATATATTGATCTTCTAATGTTGAATACGTTGTTTCTTTGAGCACAAATCTGGACATAGCAAAAGAAACTGATTTCTTATTTATGTGACAACTGATTGAAGCTTATTTTTTCGTCTGAGGATGTTATTGCAGAAACTGTTTCAAAAAGTGCAATATCCTGTAAGATAAAAAATTTAAAGGTATATATCTGTTGTATTTTCTCATGCTTTTGTCACAAAGTTGTGCTCAAACTTTATTTGTATTCCTATATATATGAAGCTATTTTTTGTTTAATTTTGTGAAACTTTTAGTACAGTGTAACCGAGAAGTTAAACATATATGTTTGAATACCCATTTGGACTTAAAAATGTATTAAGTAGTTAAATCGCGGGATTGATTTTGTTTCCTCAATGTATTTATCAAAAACATAATCTTGAAGCATTCCAACTAAAAGTATATTTTACATTTTATTAGATTTTGAAAAAAATCTGAAAATATATTATCAAATAGAATATTATTTATTCTTCTAGATTTTCCTGGAAGAAAATCTTAGAAATAATGTAGAGGGAATTACTGACTTCTACTTCTTTCTCTTTCACTTCGAAAAATGATGGGTCTTGTAGTTTGCTCTCAAATAGTGTACGTTTTAGAATGAATAGTTTATGTTTTGATGTTTTCGCCTTGATTGTCTGAGATTTGTCATATTTTATATTATAAAAATTAAGAAATACCATAGAAAAAATATGTCGAACTTTTGTTTTCAAAAGTAATATTTTCTCAATTATTAATTAATATCTTAAAGGTTATATTTCTCTCATTTTCCTTTTATCGTATACCTTATTCTGGAAATCCAAAAACTGTATACATATTTTTTTAAAAAGAAAAGAAAGAAGGATGATACAAAGATTTTACAAAAATCTAAAACTAAACCTTGTGTTGGATTTTTTATATTTATTCTTCTTGATATTAATATTATATCAGGGAAATTTACAAAAAATTATGACAATAATACATAAAGAGCTAAATGTTTTGCTGGATTTAACTCAGTACCTAATTATATAAAACATTATATTTATTTTTTAGCTCATTTTATTCTAATAATATTATCATATTATGGCCAATGGCGCAACATGGAGCAATGTCAATAGTTAGTACTTCATTATTTATCAAATAAATGTTGTCTTACTTTCCAATTTTATTTCCTCAAATCAAGAAATATATTGTAACCTTTATATTTGTCGATCGATAAGATTTGTGAGGAAGAATATAATGTATGTTATGAATTTGAAGGCTCAATGCTATATATGCAAAAATACAAAATGTGAGGTTGGAAGAATATATAAACAAAAGAGAAATTATTTGACAATGCAATAGCAACAATGAACAATCGGTAGTGTTAGAATATAAAAAAAAGATAAAATTGATGAATGACATAGAATTGATTCTTTTGTTATAACATTAAGAATAATAATTATTTGGTCATATCTTAAGAAATGCGCGAAGCGCGAACATATTTACTAGTTTTATTATATAAATTTAAGGCCTCTAATTGAGGTTTGGCTTTAGGCCACCAATATTGTTGAATCGCCTTTGGGTTTATGAAGGATAGTGTGTATGAAGACCTTGCCCTTCTCCTATGAGTTAGATAGATTATTTCCGATAGACCTGATTAGCACAAAAAAGACAAAGGAAAATAAAATAAAAGACAGATAGAAATTATAATTTGGGAATAGGATCATGTCAAGATAATAGTATACTACTTGGTTGCACTCTGCACCACCTTGAATTAAATGTTTGATGCCTGGCAATGTCAGTAAAAAAGGTAAAAAGATAAAGGAATGCAAAAAAGAAAGCACTAAAATATGTGACTATGATTGATGAAATTGGAATAAAGATTATAAAAATTTACAATTGAAATTTTGTAAAGGTACAAAAAGTTAGATGATTATCTACATAAATCCAAGCTTTGTTGGATAAAATTTATTGGTGATTTCTCTCTTTAGTCCGAAGGTAGCAAGTGAACTGATCCAACAATAACTTATAAGTATAGAAATTGCTAAAAGGAAGGTGTAAATAGTTGATTTAATTGTGCATAGTACTGTAATTTTTCTTTGGAGTGGTATTGACACTTAGCAAGTGAGACTATTTAAATTAACGTTTGGATTCGATTTAAATATTTCTATTTCCTCTCCGAACGGGAACAGGACATCCGCGTATTTATTGTTTCTAAATTAGACCCTGACACATGAAATAAAGATGCCATCAACTTGGACACTTTCTTTATACAAGTATACCAACCCAAACGCATTCCACGCAAAAAAACTCTATATTTTTTTAGGTGTTACACAAGTAATTACTTAATTACTCGCAAAAACATCATAGGTTTCGCAGTTTACTCTGTTTCTCTGCTTCAGTAATGGCTACGCATAGTGTAATTGGGTTCGTCGGCTTGGACGACATCAGCTTGGAATTAGCTACTTCTCTTCTTCGTTCTGGTTGTTCTGTCCAGGCATTCGAGGTTTGTTTCCTTTGGTAATCATTATGATTCGTTTTAATTCTTCTTGATCATGTTGTCACGTTTCTTGATCATGTTTAATTCTGATTTTTTTTTTAAAGGGTTTTCTTCTGATTCCACTTTTTTGATTTGGATATTTCTAGTACTGAGGGTTGGATAAAGTATATTGGACTTTTTTGACTTAGGGAGAAATTGTAATAATACGTGATGATCTACAAGAACTGGTATGAGTAAAAAAGAAAAGAAAAGTTGAGAAATCCAAGTAAATGTATTTCATCAAGATCATTACCGAATATTCAGACAATGATTTATCAATATCTTGAATTAAAATTTAAGAATTTTAAATACAGTATTTAGTTTAACGGTTTGAATGATTTAATTTTTTTTTTTTAATCTTTTGCTGGGGTGGGGAGGGAGGAGGAGGATGCATGTTCATTATGCAGTGCCTTCAGGTTTCTAATAGCAAGTTCCAGTTGGTGGTTTTTTTTATGTTGTCACATATATATTTCTCCTAGTTATGACACTAAGGATAAATTTGAGTTATTCTCCCCCTGCAATTTTGACTGTGCTTACTGTTTGTGACTATGTGGACTGCCTCTGCAGCCATTAGCCTGTAATATATGATATATAAGAGAGAAGCATTCTTGCAAAAGAAGCAGATTTTGAACAATGTAGTTTAGGAAACATATCAAACAGAGTTAAAGTGGATATTTCAACTTTGAGAATTTATAAAATTTTAATATTAAATTTAGCAGTAACTCAACTGTCAGACAAGAAAAGACTATGTTTCCTGCTTACATTATGTAGACATTACAAGTACATTGCATAAGATTGTCTTATTCAGTTTGTCTTTCAATTTGATATGCTCCGCCTTTCTCTTCCATTCAGGGAGAAATGGTTGCTCAAAAAATGTTTGAAATTATTTAGTTTTACGTTTGAGTTGTTAAATACTTACTGCATTTCTGTGCTTCATCTATTGTTTTGGTCTAGAGAGAAAACTAACCAAAGATTTTTGACCCAAGGAAGCCCCCCATTATTTTAATGTAATCTCAGAAAGAAATAGCTAGTTCTGATATAAGAAAAAATGTTTTAAGAAAAGCATTTTCAGTTTTCAATACCTGATAGTGGCCGGTGTAAGTAAAGAATTGCTTTGAATTCTTCTCCACTTACTATCAGTTTGTTTGAAAATTGGTTTACTTCCCTGCCAGAACTGTAGATAATTTGTTTTGTCACAGAATTATAGAATGTCAAGATGTTAAATTTTCTTTCTACTTATAAAAAAGGACATGAAACTTTTTTTCTTTGATCTCTAAAGCTGGGGCTAGGATGATTTCGTAGTGTCTCTTCATCATGTGACATATAAAGTATCTATAATCATCCTGAAGGAAAATGGAATCTTCTACTGAATTCTCAAAGCTACACTCATCTACTTCTTTTTCTACTGAATTCTGCTTAAGATTGGTAATCTCCTTTATGATCTGTGGTTTTGATATGTTGTATCAACAGGCAGGCAGTCCTTTGGTTGATAAGTTCTCAAAGCTAGGTGGTAAAGTATGTAATAACTCTATTGAGGCGGGGAAAGGTCAGATCTGAATTCACATTTTCTTTAGGTTTCCTATCCCCAGCTTTCTATTTCAGATTTTTGTTTTAATGTTTGGTTAAATTGTAGTTTCCAGTTGAAACTACGTCCAGAGCATTGATAAGTTCCTGAAAACTTGGTTTAGACCAAAGTTTTTCTTATGTGTGATCTGTTCTTGTTTTGCGCCCTCCTCTTGTTTTTGTTCTTCCTGCTTTAATTTTCTTCCCAACAGTTTAAACTGCCATCACCATCATGTACTTAACTCTTGTCTTTCTCTGACCTAATATATCGATTTATTTCTTCTGTGAACCTCGAATTTAAATTGATTTTCCTTCATAAGTCAAATTTATGTTAAGATACTCAAAACTTACCAGAAATGCGGATTTTCCTGCTGGTCCTGTCCTTACAAATTGTCAGCTTTTGTCTTTCTATACGGAGTCTGCCACTTTTCTTGTCTGTTTTGTCTTCATATAGCTGGTCTTTCTTTCCCTTTTTCTTATCGAAAGATCTTCTTTGGCGCGCTATTGCTATAACACCATGTTTTAGAAGAAAGCAAAGAAGAATGCTGATATAAGGGAACCTTGAAAGTTAGATATTTCTATTAGTAGCATCCCAAAAAAATTTCAACCAATATAATCTCGTATTTTTCCTCTCATGATATCTAAAGACCTAATAAAGGTGATGTCGCCTAGGTTCTCCTTCTGTCTAATAATTCTTTTAAAAATGAATGGCTTGAGGTCATCATTTAAACAAGCTGCAGTCCCCAGTAAGTATGATGGAGAGAAGCAACAGTCTTTATAGCTTATCTTTCTTGACATTGTATGGTGAAAGTTCTGTACAGTTTCTCCTGGCATCTTGCTGCGTACTGAAATACTTCTGTTATTACTTCTCCTTTTTCAGGTGTAGCTGCACTGGTCATATTGCTGTCTCATGCTGACCAAATAAATGATTTAATTCTGGGTGACAAGGGTGTTTTAAAAGGTAAATGTCTATGTGCAGAGTATATATCCCAGATTGCTCTCCAATCAGTTTGATGAAGGTGCAATGTCTTTGCCTTTTCTTTCGTTCCTATTTATGTTTTTTTCTTGCTTTACAGGATTAAGCAAAGACACGGTCATCATTTTCCATTCAAATGTGTTACCTTCACAGATTCAGAAGCTGGAGTTGACTCTAAGAGGCAACATCTTGATCTGCCTAATTTTCATACTTCATTGCAGTATTTAGTTAGATGGAAGCGATAAATGTTTCATTTTTGCGGCCCCTTTTTATTGTGTCTCTTGTAGTCTATGCAGAATCTTTCTGACTTCTTGCTATATACTGCTTTTATGGTTTGCTCTCTATTGTTCTTGTTCCAATTGAGCTTGACTTGCATTTTACTGCACGTAGTCTTAATAGATTTGATGATTCGTTAGACATATGAGATAGAACAAAGTAGGACCTCGAGATGAATATATCTGTGATAAGACATATCAAACTAAAGAAGATATTTTTGTTGTATGTAACTCTATATCTGTGATAAGACATATCAAACTAAAGAAGATATTTTTGTTGTATGTAACTCTATAAGATGAACTAGCATTAGTGATAAGAATTCGATGTAGATATGATTGCCCACTAGTGCATAAGCTATGATTTGCAGGGCATTATGATTCGTGATTTCTCATGTTTACTCTTTGTGGGTGAAGTGTCAAGGTGAACTGGGCACATGCCTATGATTGTTTATGCATGTGACATCTTATGTTTAGTTGAAATGAATTATTTGTTTTGTGAGGTTACATCTATTACATATTTCAAAGTGAAAACTGAGTTATACATCTTCGCGGCGATGATAAAATAGAGGAAGATAGAAATATAGGGATTGTGTAACTGTCAGTAAAAAATCAACAGACTTCTGCTAATCGTGAAACTATTTTTCTTTTGACTAATGTAGATTGTTATGGAACAAACGTCGTTGTTGATATATATGTTTCAAGGGCAGTATCTGAGGATCTAAATGATAAAACTATGGTAAGACAAAAATCCTGTGATTTCCACTTCAGAGAAGTTCATTAGAATTTATCTTGTACTTTTATCCTTTGCTGATGCCTGGAATTCTTGTTCTTTCTTTTCAATGATGGTTAGATTATTTCCTCTGGAAGTTCAGAGTCCATTGCTAGAGCACAGCCCATTCTTTCTGGTGCAGTATATTTGTCTTGCTAGTCTGTAATTTTTATGCTTTTTATAACATGAGAGAATTAGTTACTCTCATGTTTCTTTGCTTTACTGAGTCATCTTTTTTCTGTGGACAGCTATGTGCGCAAAGCTATACACCTTTGAGGGCGAACTTGGTGCCGGAAGGTACATTATGTCTATCTCTCTTGTCTACAAACTTTTGGCAATCTATTTATCTGTTACAAATATTCTTGCAGCAAAGCTAAAATGGTGATTGAGCTCCTTGAAGGAATTCATTCTGTTGCTTCGGTGGAGGCCATCTGTCTTGGTGCTCAAGCTGGGATTCATCCATGGATACTTTATGACATAATATCCAATGCTGCTGGAAATTCTTGGTGACTGCATTTGCGTTATCATTTTCATTTTTCTCCCATTTGATAGATAAGCACCTCAAGGCTTTTCTGAAGGCGTTTTATGTAATATCTTAAATTAGATAGTTTACTATTCCAACAACAACAACAACAAACCCAGTAGTTTCCAAAAAGAATATAACAATAGCATACCACTGTTGTCTCTCAATCTTATACTCAGTTGCTAAAGTCTATCTTGCACTTGTTCACTTAGTTTCCAGGTACTATCGCTGCAGGAAAATGTCATGGAAAAAAGGACTTTAAGGGATAGTTAGTTAATACGTCTTAATGTCTTAACTTTTTTGTTCAAGTTCAAAACTACTGCTGCATGCTCATGCTCGATTCTGTTTTTAAGTTTATAAATGATTACAGTTGGGAGTTTGATTAATTGTTGTCAACTCGAGCAGTTCAGTTTGGCATCTTACACTAAAAGCTTGATGAGTAGGTGTACGCATGGTCATGTCATTGGGGTCTGTTTATGTTTTCAAGGAGTCACGAGAAGTTAATTGTTTTTGAAAGATTTATTGTTCGTCATTTGTAAAAGTTTTGATATTTTAGTTATAATTGACTCGGCTCTGATACTATGCCCTTTCTTTCTCATGTCCTCAGTTGACTTTACATAACTATTTACACATGCTGTCATGCACTGATTTTCCTAATATTCATATTTGCAGGGTTTTCAAGAATTCTCTTCCCCAGCTTTTGAGGGGCAACCAAACCAAACATCTCTTTCTCAACATTTTCATTCAAAATTTGGTAAGATTCTTGCCATAGTTCTTTTCTTTTGAGAGATAACATTACCCTTCAGATTCTGCTGTAAGATGAAATGCTCTTTCTTATCCGAGGTCAATAATATCTTTATGGTTTATAGTAGGTTACAGCAGATGATGCGATCTTCAGAAGGAAAAACCTTGAGCCTTAAATGCACATTCTTTCAGAAAGGCACTTCTCAGTGTTGCTTTACCATTAATAGTTTCCCTTAATTATTTACTATCTCTGAGATTGGCTCATTTTGGGCTGGTCTGAAGTTCAAGACTAGAAGCTTGAAAAAAGATTTCTATATATATTTGGTAACAATTGCTTAAAATGATACTTTGGAATGTGAAAACGCAACATGGTTAGTTAAAAGGATGTCACATCTAGTTTGAAATAATATGAAGTGATAATTGTTCATATTAGTTTGAAGAGTTGGAAGGGAGAAAAAGTTTCCAATAAAGGATAGGTCAAACTTTTTAAAACCTGCCAAAAAGAAAATAACATATAATTTAATGGGTCAAAGGGAATAACTTGAAATATTCTGCTTGACTTTTCTCTTTTCATGGTGTAGCCACTGTATAGTGTATACAGCTTGAAAATTCTTACTAAGTCTGTATCGTGGTCTCTTTGACTGCTGCAGAGTTCCTGTTTCCTGATTCTTTTTTTTGGTGCACTTCAGGGTAACGTACTGGACATGGCGAAAGCACATAAATTCCCCGTTCCACTCTTAACGGTTGCTTATCAGCAACTTATAGCAGGCATAGTACACATTCCTTCATTTTTTAGTTTCGTGGAGGACAATAGTATCATTCAGATGTGATCTCAGTTGCTTTGCATTTTATTTACAGGATCGTCACATCCCCAAGCACAGAGCGATGATGATTCTACATTGCTCAAGGTCAGGTTTGAGTGCATGGGTCAATTTTTAAGGTTTTCCCACTCTAATGTAGCATGAGCTTTTTTTCTCTGCTGCTAACAGGGTGTTCTACAGGTTTGGGAAAGTTTACTTGGGGTAAATATAGCTGATGCAGTCATTTCTAAAAGTTACAACCCTGAGGAACTGGCCAGTCAAATTACTTCTCAATCTGATACCGTGAAGCGAATTGGTTTCATTGGCCTTGGTGCTATGGGATTTGGCATGGCAACTCAACTGCTGAAATCAAATTTCTGCGTCCTTGGTTTTGATGTAATGCCTTGCATCTTTTATGTTTGGTGCTGGACTAGTTCCATGTCAAAATATAATTTTGGAGTAGATATCCTACCTAATTCAATGAATAGTTTTTTCTTTCCACCAACTTTCATAGGAAAATAATACATTTTCCATTTAAAAGAGATTTTGAATGTTCTGGAGAGTGAATCTTTTTACATACACACTACTCAGTCCAAAGCTGATTTTCAGGTAGTGCATCAGAACAACTGTAGATTTCAGTTTGGGGTAAAATGTATAAACCTATACAATATCTGCAGATAAAGCAATGTCAAAGTTTAGGATAATGGCTTTCGAGGAACATCTTTTTTCCCTTTGAAAAGCTAACTTTGATGTTCTTGCCCTTCCTGTCCACTGTTACGTCCACAGAGACACTTGGAATGATAAAACTTTAAGTATTGGTGGAACAAAACTTTCAATATTGTACAATATCTAAGATTTTGTCTGCGCTGGTGGCTGTTTGTCTCTGATTCTTCACAAGAATTCCCACAAGAAAATGGAAGCTAAAAATGACTTTACAAGACAGATTTTTGTTGACCTAATGAAAATATTGGTTTCCTTCATTTTTTTCACTGGGACATTTTGTGCATTTGCCATAATGATAAGCATCTTCACTTACAAAACATCTTGAAGTGTATCCACTTGCTTACGTGTTGTGTATTGTCCTCTATTTGCTGACTTCAGAAGTTTGTTGTGATTTATTTAAAGCTAATAATTAAGTGAAAGTGATGGTCCTTTTCTTATGAAATTGTAGGTTTATCCACCATCACTATCTCGATTTGCAGATGCAGGTGGCTTGACTGGAAGTACTCCTGCAGAAGTATCTCAAGGTAAATTAAGATGCTTTTTGAAACGTGCGGCATGCATAACAAACTGCAAGAATCTTCAGGTCTGGTTTTATCTGAAAATCTTGTCTGTTTGGGAAAGAACTTTAAGTTCTAGTTTTTGTATATTTTCTTAATCTTATTGAAGAGGAGGTTGTATGAGTACTGCCTGGACGAGACTAAGCAAGAACAAGGTTGACTAGCAATCTTGTAAAATCCAAGGCCACCCCGTCTCCCTGGGGTCAAGAAAATGAGAAGGGAGTTGGTTAGCGTAACTCAGATAATGCTTTGTTTTCTGCTCAACAAGTCCAGCGTAAAAAGTAGTTTACCAACAAGATCATCTGTCTCTAATATGTGATTGAAAGTTGCTGCTTTACTTTTTGACGAGTAGTATGCCTTGCAAAAGTTTGATGCTATGGGTTATATGCTACTTGCTGTTTACTGATCACCTTAAGTGTTTGTTTTGCCGCCTTAATTGTTTCAGATGTAGATGTACTCGTAGTAATGGTCACAAATGAACTACAAGCTGAGAGTGTTCTTTATGGTGATCAAGGCGCTGTGTCAGGTAAATGCTACGCTCTCACTTCTGCATCTATGGACAGGACTAACCATCTTTCTTTTTGTTTATAGCCCTTCCATCTGGAGCATCTATTATCCTCTCATCAACAGTTTCTCCATCATTTGTTAGCCAGCTCGAGAAACGCTTGCAGAGTAAGTTTTTCCTTTCAAACTCCACAAGTTTGCTTTTCATTTCTGTAATACATTTCCTGGCATTTGCTAGTTCATTCTTTTTGAGGTCCATCTATTCCTAAGTATACTAGTTCAAGGAGTTTATATACGACTCAGAAAAACAGCTACATTCAAGCCAAAGTGACTTTTGTTATGCGTGTGCACCCACACCCACATTTTTTTATTTTTAAGTATAATTTTAGGGATAATATCCTTCCGATAATATGACACTATTTTTTATTTAGAGTAGACTGCAGTACGAGTCCTATCGATTGGATGTACATCCACTTTCCACATGTGACTGCCAATTTCAAGAGAACTAAGTTTAATTTAATGATCCGTTGATGCTTCACGTGCAATCTCTCGCAACATTTGTTGTGTGCGTGCGCCTGCGACCACTTGTTTTTTATTTTTAAGTTTAATTTTGGGGATGGTATCTTTTCATATAATATGATACCGTTTTTACTTAAGAGTAGATTGCAGTGTGAGGCCTATCACTTGGATTCCACATGTAACTGCCAATTTCAAGAGAACTAAGTTTAATTTAACAATCTGTTGATGCTTCAGTTGCACTCTCTCATCAGCTGTAATCCAAGATTATGAAAGCTTCAGTTTTCTCCAATTTTATGATAATTACGGCCTTTTCTTTTATTTCGAGCCTAATCCTCATATCCTTCACATATTAGCATTCCTGTCACTCACAGATGCTTCTCCTTTATCATTAACATAGGTGACTTGAAGAAATTGAAGTTAGTTGATGCTCCTGTTTCTGGTGGGGTTAAAAGGGCTGCTAACGGAACCCTTACGGTGCGCATATGGAATTTACCTTTCAAAGCTCCGCTTTGGTCATTATTATAAATATTTCAAAAGCATTTATATTTCGCTGAACTTGTCTGGTAACTTACTGAAGCTATAACATCAATGCTAGATAATGGCATCAGGTACAGATGAAGCTCTCAAGCACACCGGTTCAGTTCTTTCTGGTAAGAAGTGGAATCTTTATCTGCTATTACAAATATTTTAGAGTTTTGACTATGAGATTTTCCTTTCAAATGTTTCCATTAAGGTACTGATCCTTGTGTGCTTCACTAAACAGCATTGAGTGAGAAGCTTTATGTTATAAAAGGAAGTTGTGGAGCTGCCAGGTAATTTTAATCTGAGTACCATCTTTCTTGGCATCACTGTATCACTTGATTTCATTGTAGTTAGCTCATTTGAGCATGCAAATACTTCTCCAATCATTTTTCACCTTATCAATGAATTTGTTGCTTCTTCAATGAGTTTATTCTGGAACTAATCCATCAGTTGTTGATTTCATATGTATGCCGGATCCAACAGTGTTGTAAAGATGGTCAATCAACTTCTTGCTGGAGTTCATATAGCATCAGCTGCTGAGGCAATGGCATTTGGTGCTCGATTGGGTCTTAATACACGACTATTGTTTGATGTCATTGCAAATAGTGGGGGAACATCTTGGTAGGTAACCCTATAAATAGAGAGATCGGGTATCGGGACTCCGTTTTTTTTTTCTTTTTTTCCCATAGTTGTCCTTATGCCTGTGAGTATCATCTTGAGAAGCTCACTCATGGTTGATTTTTATCCAACCATGAAAAACTTTTATTCTTCAAGGAATCATCTCAGCATCTTGTGCATGTGTTGTTGTTTGGTTCTTTGCATGGGTAGAAATAGTTGTTGATTTGTACTTACCACCTCATCTAAAAGTTTAAATTAGTTAAAAAGATACTTCATTTAATTATATCTTTAACAGATGTGAGACTCAAATCAAGACTTTGCTTGTTCTATACTCTGTTGAAATATGTGCATCATGTCATCTAAATATACATTGTTAGAGTGGACACTTGTATTTGTGTAATTATTTTTTCATCAATAATTGATGGCCAAATAGGTGTACGACCCCTTAAACTTGGCTCCAGTTTCCATTTTGATACTTTAACTTAGCGTTTTTCCTATTGAACACTTTAATATTATATAAAATGATCTATTGAACACTTTACCCATAACCAGTAAAAACAATAAGGTGCGTGTAATTCACACATGAATGACTTAGCAAAAATGACAAATAAGAGGGAGACACGTGGCATTTGGGCCCAAATAGTCAAAAAGAAGTTTTGAAAACAAAAAAGATTTATTCTAAACACCCCCTCCCACCGTCATCTTCTTCCCAACCACCCCCTTTCTTTTTTCATTCCATGGAATCCCACCGGCCTAAGTGCATCATTGTCCAGCACCCCAGCAAGCGTTGGGGGTAGCTTTCGGATATCAGCTTCATGGGCCTCTTGAGCCTTTGATTATTTACTACTTCAGTGAAGCTTAGATCTGTTAAAAATGAGGTGTCATCTGATATTCACTGCCTACCTGAAATAGGTTATTTTGACCAGAGGGACGGGAATATTATACTGGGCTCAACTGTGTTCAAACTTTTCTGCCCGCAGCTGAAATCAGTAATTCTTAGGCAGTATTAGGGAGATTAGTTGCTGAAATTATGTATACGTGATGAAGAAGTTTAATTGGATTCATCGTTGGATGTTGCATCGGAAGTTGAATCCACAGAAGGTGTGTACTAAAAGGCCAAGTAGATCTAAGCTTCATGGGCCTCTTGTTACCTTCTTGAAGTATTTACACGCATTCTTTGATGCAAAATTCTGTCCATACCTTTCGCTGATATAGGATTGAATGTCTTTGGCGGCTTCATCTGAAATGTGCAACCCATCTGTTCTGGTCTTCCATCGTTGTGGTATCGGAGATTCGTTCGTGTTTTGTCTATTATTGATTTCGTGGTTGGTGTGTAAATGTTAAAACCTTGATAAAATTTATTCCGGCAATAAAATTTATTAATTCCGGCGATCTCCATTAATTCCGGCAATAAAATTTATTGCCGTTCTTCTTCTGCTTTTAAAAAAGTCAATTTTGATTTAAACAAAAAAAAAAAAAAAAATTATTATCTCAAACCCATTAAATTCACGCGCGTAAGAGGGGGTGAAATACAGCTCTCTTGCCATGTCAGCTTTTGTGTTTAATAGGCATACATTGATTTAGGTTGAAGTGTTCAATAGGTAATGAGTTTAGTTAAGGTGTCAAAATGGAAACTGGAGCCAAGTTTAAGGGGCCGTACACCTATTTGGCCATAATTGATTGATTGATGCCTTCAACAATAGTTTTTTCAGAGATGCTAGGAAATATTTCACCACTTTTATCTTATTGTAACCTATTTTACCAGTAAAGTTGGACTTTTTTAAAAAGAAAATTGTGAATATGCATATCTTGAGTATCTCTTATTTTTTTTCCCGAGGGAGGTTGGTGTCTCCTGTGCTTGAATGGTGATAGAGTTTACAGATATATTGGGTTGTCCCATGGTGTTGGGCAGTAAATCATATTGTTTAATTCATCTGCGAGTGGAAATGGGGCAATGCTAGAAAGATTAACCTCAGCTTTATTTGCTTTAATACCAGCAGACTTGCTTAACTTATATGGTGTCTTCTAATTCTCAAAAATGAGGTTCTGAGCTCCTGTAATGTTCTAGTTCAAACATGATGTGCCAATGTTGGGTGCTCTAAAAATGTTAACTGATGCCTGAGAAATTTCTGGTTTGCCTCCTGCTTTACACTTCTTTCTAGAAATTTTTCTTTAATCTGTGACATGAGATTTGTGTAATTGTGTGGACAGTAGAATTTATTTGATTTTGTGTTTTGCTGCAGGATGTTTGAGAATCGCGGGCCACACATGATAGAAAATAATTATACACCGTTGTCTGCACTTGATATCTTCATGAAGGATCTGGTGAGACTGATAAGCATTGAATATATTCATATTGCAGCTGCATTAACATTGGTTTTTTATTTCCTTATGGCTATTTGTATGGTTTTAACAGGGCATTGTTTCTCGCGAAGGCTCATCACGCAGAGTACCGCTTCATATTGCAAACATTGCACACCAATTATTCCTGTCAGGTGCGGTTAAGAGATTTTTTCCTTTCTATTTTAACTGTATGCATCATGTACTGCACTACATTTCATTTTCATCCCCTAATCGTCTCAATCATATTCAATCTTAGTACCAATTATCCATATCTGGTAAGCTCTGAAAGAAAGTGATATAGATAGATTTAGTTTTTTTTTCCAACATGGTTGTATTTGGTGATTGAAGTGGCTTTCACGAATTCCAAATGCTGTTTCATTGATGGCAGCAATATAGGCAAAGAGTTTTGTTTTACCTGAAAGTATTACAACAATAAGATATTGGTACTGTCTAGGATTGCTTATTATTATTGTCGCTAGGGGTGTACAAATGAAACCGACAAACTGCACCAACCTGATAATCCGAGTCAAACCGAGAAAAAAAACCCGACTATGGTTTGGTGTTGGAAAAAAAAAACCTGACCATATTTGGTTTGGTTTGGTTCAAACCAACCCGACATTATATGTATAAAAGTTTTAAATATATTCAATACATAAAAATATTTATTGTAGTGTAGTTTATAAATATTTTTTAAGCTTTTTCATAGTTTTACCTTTTAACGTATTATTTCAAGTTTGGGCTTATAATTTTTGGATGCTCCAATAAGTTTTATAGTCCATAAATGTTAGTAATTCAAATAAATCCTAAACCAAAATCAAATCAATACTAATGCTAATAAAAGACATTCAATTCAATTGTACTATGAATGAAAATAGTGTTGGATATCTATTTTTTAGTTTTTCCATGGTTTAAATAAAATGTATAACTTATTTTTCTTTTACTGGTTAGTCATGTAAATAATAGTAGTACTTATTAGTCGTAATTTTAAATTATGTTTGTTTTCATTATGGCTTATTAATAATATTTATTTTATGCGATTTTATTATCTTTATTGTTGAATATTTTAGTACAATGCCATGACTCATCTCATATTTATGTTATTTTATTGAAAATCACCTTATATAGTTCTATCTTACTAGGATTAAAGAAATATTTGGAGCACAAATTTTACGTTTTGTGCTATGAAGACTTTATGAAAAAAAAAACCCGAAAACCCGAAAAATCCGAGAAAAGCTGAGATTAAAAAACCCGAGTTTTATTAGTTTGGTTTGGTATTTAGATTTAATAACCCGATACAATTGGTTTGGTTTGGTAATTAGAAAATCCGAACCAACCCGACCTATGTACACTCCTAATTGTCGCTATAACATTTGGTTTCTCTGTTGAGTCAGTCTTCCGGAAAGAAGAAAATTCTTGATGCATGGAGATTATTGTCATATGGTAGAACCTTAATAATTTATGGTCAAAAGGCTGCGAGTTTACTGGTGCTAATTAAAAAGAAGAAAACATTAAGTGCAATAAAGCTGGGTTTCTCATTATTTGCCTTATGGTCTTATGGACATTCCATTTCAGCTCACTTTCTTCAGCATTTTGTTCTCCAAATATCTTTGAACATCATCCCTGAATAGCATGCTAAACTAGTTCAGGGTGGGCCCTGTTGAAAAGATCTTTGTGTCGCTTTTTTTTTTTGGTGAAAAATTGGACGAAATAAACATTCTCCCAGTCATATTTTCCTTTAGCTTTTCAATGTCATGATATTGAGGGGCCCAATGCTTGTAGTATATGAACATGAACTAGAAAATGTGGTCAAACAGCTGAATAGGTGGTCTCCTTATGCCAGCCAATATTAATCCTGGATTCCAATAAAGCATTTAAATAGAGTTCAATGGCTTAGATTTTGTCTGTTCTGTGCCATCTCAGCCATAGGTTTAACCAGATGAAGTTTTGGACCTTTGACTCATCATAAACCCATTTTTAACCAACACAAATTACTCCTTTTTCTAATTTACCTATGTTTGACTTAATAGAGCTTGAGCATGTAGTTGCACTGCTGTACTGCAGAAACACTCTTCTTTCATGTTTTGTAATCTGTATTCATACTTTTTATAATGTCTCATGGATTAGGTTCTGCTGCTGGATGGGGCAGATTGGATGATGCTGCTGTAGTGAAGGTACAAACAGCTGTATATTTAATAAGAGACTTCATGTTAATTAGGTTTGAATTTGTGAAATATGCTCAAATAATCATTCAGTTTATTGGGTAGACAATTTTGATTTTCTCTGTTAAATATACTGCAGCATGAAAAGTTATTTGATGGGGCATAAACTGTTGGACAGGAAAATGGTTCAGCTAATTGTTACCATCTACTCTTTCTCAAACGTATGCAGGTCTATGAGACACTAAGTGGAGTCAAAGTTGAAGGCAAACTTCCTGTTCTCAGTAAAGAATCTGTATTTCAGTCCCTTCCTCCTGAGTGGCCAGTGGATCCCATCAGTGAAATTCGTACACTAACAGAGAATAGTTTGAAGACTTTAATTGTTCTAGATGATGATCCAACTGGGACTCAAACTGTTCATGATATTGAGGTCCTGACGGAATGGTAAGTTCCATCTATAAAATTTGATAAGTTTTTTAGTACATTTAAAAAACAATTCTCTCCAGATTCATAAGACAGTTCAAAATGGTACAGTGTGGGAACTCATGATGCTTACATGTTGAAAAGATGTACAGGGCAGGGGTTGGTGCCTTTTCTAGTTGCGCTTAACTGGTCTACTGAGTTATATGCTGCTTGATAGGAACAAGCAGAACATAAATTGCGGCAGTGTGCTAGTGAGTAGTGACCGAGTCAATGAAGTGGGTTAAGATCTATTGCAAATGGGGAAAAAAGAGATTACAGCCTTGGTTTCTTTTGCATCATTCTATAACTGAAGCAATTTAGCCACATGAAAATCCTGTATATCATAGATTCAATAGGAACTGTGAGGTGAAGTTCAAGCATGCCTTCATTCAATTATTAGAAACTTGAAGGATGTTATGTTACTTGGGGCAGTAGAAAGATTTGTGGCTCAAACTTGAGGGATGAATATGATAAAAAAAACTTAAAAGTAAGAGCCAAGGGGTTGGAAACTGAGCTCTGCTTGGAAGGGCTGAAGATCTCTCTGACGAATGAAAAGAGGGAAAAGATAAGTAAAGAAATGAATAAATATATTTCATTTAGAAAGGAGAAATTAACATCCTGCTCATGTCTGATAATATGGAGCTAGTCCTAGATATGAAGATTGAGTTTCAGAGTGTACTGTCTTCTTCTTTCCTTCCTTGTTTATTACAGGTATGACAGACCAAACCAATGAAAAGTAGAATCCAGCTGTTTGTGAAACTAGATTATTGAATCGTTAACCTTAATAATAATTGAACCAGGTGCAGATTACCCAGTTCCTATATCCTTCATTCTATTATCCATAAACCCAACAAAGAGATGAAATTTTTCTCGTTTAATAAACTGAATCACAAATATAGAAGGACGACAAGAATAAAATTACCCTACCTTGTTAGCTTAAATTCTCGTCATTCTCTCTTCTACATCTTGCTTCATCAGTCATCATTCTCTCTTCTCTATCTTGCTTCATCAGCGATCTTGGTAAAAAGGGTCCTCTTTCACTGTGATGAAACTTTGGTATTCAAACCTTATAGAGATGAAAACTTCTAAATTATTATCAGTGATGAACTTGTTTATTTTTTCAGGAGTGTTGAGTCACTCGTTGAAGAGTTCAAAAAGAGGCCAAAATGCTTTTTCATTTTAACCAATTCCCGAGCATTGACTTCTGAGAAGGTAAAAGAGTTATGTTGGAAAAGAATTTAACTGTACATCGAACTCCCTCAAAGAATTTTTCTATAAATTCTAACACATGTTGACAAAATAACTTGTTTTATTGATTATGAGATCATTCACTGAAACTTCTTAGTGCAGGCTAGTGCATTGATAGCAGATATCTGCAGGAACATCGATGCTGCTGCCAAGTCAGTGGAGAAAGCAGACTATACGGTCGTTCTGAGGGGTGATTCAACCTTACGAGGCCATTTCCCTGAGGTAAGGATATAGACCAGCCTACATAAATTAAGTTTTTTAATTGTCCTTTCTTGACACACTTTACAACATATCTTTATGCAACCTAGGAAGCAGATGCAGCTGTTTCAGTGCTGGGTGAGATGGATGCATGGATTATCTTGCCCTTTTTCCTCCAAGGAGGCCGTTATACCATTGGAGATATACATTATGTTGCAGATTCTGATAGGTATTCTCTTCTAATTTGTCACATATTAGCTGTTTGGACTTGCCGGTCATCACTAATTATGTTTCCTTCTTATCTATAGGCTTGTTCCAGCAGGTGAAACTGAATTTGCTAAAGATGCTGCTTTTGGATACAAATCTTCCAACCTCCGTGAGGTCAAGCCTTGTCTTTTTCTGAGTAAAACACATTATATTCTGTTTCACCACTAAATTGATTTAGTTGTTATTCTATATTTTAATTTGATATTTAGTGGGTAGAAGAAAAAACAAAGGGCCGGGTACCTGCTAGCGGCGTTTCATCTATCTCCATCCAGCTTTTAAGAAAAGGTGGACCAGATGCTGTTTGTGAACACCTCTGCAATTTGCGGAAGGTACATAAGCCTCATCGCCACTAAACTCTGTGGTTACCTAATTGTTTTTTTCCCCTTCATTTTACGCTAATTCATTAGCATCCATCTGCCTTTATCTGACTGTGTATGCCCCTAACACACCTAGCTTATACTTAGAAGCTATTTCCTCCTTTGGCTGTATACTATTCTTTAATATTACAGCTCTTAACATTATTTTGGAGGTTGCTAGAGAATAGACTTTGTTAAGTAGTTAGTCATATATAGTGTCCCACATAGGGAAGTAGATATCTATTATTATTTAATCACTGTATATAAATAGGGCGTTGTACAACACTTTAGATAATTAATAATATTTTCTCCCGTGCATTCTCACATGGTATCAAAGCCACTCCGCGTGCAACCTTGAACGGTGGTGGGGCAAACATCAGCGAGGACGCTGACTCCTTAAGGGGGGTGTATGTGATACCCTAAGCGAATCCCACATCGACAAAAAACACGGAGAGATGTTGGGCATATAAGTAAACATGCCTTAGACCCTAGTGACGCGTTTTAAAGTCGTACGGGCCTAGGCCCAAAGCGAACAATATCACTAGTGGGATGGACTGTTACATATGGTATCACAACAACTAGTGAGAAATCCCCGATGTGCAGTTAACCAGCGAGTCCGGGACAGTCACCGTGCCTTTTTCCGGTGACTTTCAGGCTGTTTTTTTTAATGAAATCCCTTCTTCGGTGACCAAACCCCAGAAAACCACACTGGCAGATTCTCGTCCACGCGCTCTCACGCGCCTCCAGAGCTTCTGACGCCGGCGGCGCGTCATACAGTGTTCCGACCATTATTTGGATAAGTTTCTTCAGGACGGCCTTATCTTCTAGTAATTCCGACCATGCCCATACTGTTTTCTTTTTATTCCGAGCACTTTTAGATTTCTCCGGTGACTACAGTAATTTTCCGGCGTGAACAGTGAGTTCCGGCGAGAACAGTAATTCCCAGAAAATTTATGCTTTTTCCAGCATAATATTTTAATGGCATTCGTATCAGAAGCCTTTAACTCGCAATCTGTTGGATCCAATGCATTGAATCAAATCCAATACTTCAGTACAAAGCATGTAAACATACATCTTCAGGGATAGCTTCCGTTGTTCAAACAGATAGTAGTGTGACTTGTGTCTCCCAATCTTCAACCTCTGAGTCTTGGGTCATTGATTCAGATGCATCTGATCATAATTCTAGTAACAGATTTTTTTTCACTACTATTTCATGTTCTCAATCTCTCCAACAGTCACAATGGCCAACGGGTCTCAAACCATGGCAACTGGAATAGGTCAAGCAAGTCCACTTCCTTCCTTACCTTTAGATTCAGTTCTTTATGTTCCCGGTAGTCGCTTTAATCTCATAGCCATTAGTCGCTTAGCCAAATCACTTAAATGCTCTGTTTTATTTCTTGATGACCTTGTTTTTATACAGGAACGCACTACAAGGAGGATCATTGGTATCGGGCGTGAATCAGATGGACTTTATTACCTTATCCTTGCAATATCACATGGAACTCACATATTGTCTTCCTTCAACAATTTATCCTGTTACCGATTCACCAGATTTATTATATAAACGGTTGGGACATCCCAGTTTGTCAAAACTTCAAAAAATGGTACCTGGTTTACCTCACTTGTCCACTTTAGAGTGTGAGTAATGTCAGCTCGGTAAGCATAGCCGCTCTCATTTCCCTCGGCGTCTTGATAATCAAGTAGAGTCACCTTTTACATTAGTCCATTCAGATATTTGGGGTCCTAGTCGGGTCAGTTCTACCTTGGGATTCCGCTACTTTGTAAGTTTCATTGATGATTATTCCAGGTGCACATGGATATTTTTGATGAAAAATTGATCTGAGTTGTTTTCTATTTTCCAAACCTTTCAGGCTGAAATTCAAAATAAATTTGGGGTTTCTATCCGCACATTTCGTAGTGATAATTCCCTAGAGTATTTGTCTTCCCCATTTCAGCAGTTTATGAACTCTCATGGGATTATTCATCAAACATCTTGTCCGTACACATCTCAACAAAATGGGGTAGCTGAAAGAAACAATAGACATCTTCTTGAAACTGCTCGTACCCTACTCATACAATCTCATGTTCTGTTGCGTTTTTGGGGGATGCAATTCTTACATCTTGTTATCTTATTAATCGTATGCCATCTTCAACTATCCAGAATGAAGTTCCATTCTTTGTCCTGTTTCCCCACTTAACTTTGTTTTCTCTTCCACCCCGTGTCTTTGGAAGCACGTGTTTTGTTCATAACCTTACTCCAGGAAAAGATTAGTTAGCTTCTCGTGCTCTTAAGCTTCTGGGTTACTCGAGAACGCAAAAGGGGTATCGATGCTATTCCCCTGACCTCCAGCGGTACCTTATGTCCGTTGATGTTACCTTTTTGAATCCCAATCATACTTCACAGGTCCAGGTAATCACTTAGATATTTCTGAGGTGCTACTAGTTTTATCTTTTGGAGATTCAGTCACTATCTCCCATTCATCTTCCTCTACAACTCCAGCTCCACCACCTACAACTCCAGATGCAAATCCACCACCTATTTTTCCAGTTCTACCACCTAGTCCAGTTCAACCTTCTGCAGCTCCACCACTCTTGACTTATCATCGTCGTCCATGTCCAGCATCAGGCCCAGGTGATTCACGTCCTGCATCAGATTCTGCACCTAGTGCGGACCTGTCTCCTCTTAGTCAACCAATTGCATTCCGCAAAGGTGTACGATCCACACTTAATCCTAATCCCCATTATTTCGGTTTAAGTTATCATCGTCTGTCATCACCTCATTATGCTTTTATATCATCTTTGTCCAATGTTTCTATCCATAAGTCTATAGGTGAGGCACTATCTCATCCAGGATGGCGACAGGCTATGATTGATGAGATGTCTGCTTTACATGCGAGTGACACGGAGCTTGTTCCTCTTCCTTCAGGTAAGTCTACCGTTGGTTGTCGTTGGGTTTATGCAGTCAAAGTCGGCCCGGATGGCCAGGTTGATCGGCTTAAGGCTCGTCTTGTTGCAAAAGGATACACTCAGATTTTTGGGCTTGATTATAGTGACACTTTCTCTCCTGTGGCTAAAGTAGCATATGTTCGTCTCTTTTTGTCCATGGTTGTTGTACGTCATTGGCCTCTTTATCAGTTAGACATTAAAAATGCTTTTCTCTACGATGAACTTGAGGAAGAAGTTTATATTGAGCAACCACCTGTTTTTGTTGCTCAGGGGGAGTCTAGTGGTCTTGTATGCGGATTGCGCATGTCACTATATGGTTTGAAACAGTCCCCTCGAGCTTGGTTTGGTAAGTTCTAACATAGTTATTCAGGAGTTCGGCATGACTCGTAGTGAAGCTGATCACTCTGTGTTTTATCGGCATTCTGCTCCGAATCTATGTATTTATCTGGTGGTTTATGTTGATGATATTGTTATTACTGGCAATGATCATGATAGTATTACTAATCTGAAGTAGCATCTCTTTCAGCACTTCCAGACTAAGGATCTGGGCAGATTGAAGTATTTTCTAGGTATTGAGGTCGCTCAGTCTAGCTCAGGTATTGTTATTTCACAGCGGAAGTATGCCTTAGACATTCTTGAGAAGACTGGAATGATGGGCTGCAGATCTGTTGACACTCCCATGGATCCGAATGCTAAGCTTCTACCTGGACAGAGGGAGCCTCTTAGAGATCCTACGAGATATAGGAGGTTGGTTGGCTAATTGAATTACCTCACGGTGACTAGACCTGACATTTCTTTTCCGGTGAGTGTTGTAAGTCAGTTTATGGATTCTCCCTAGGATGCAGTTGTTTGCATTCTTCGGTATATAAAGTCAGCTCCAGACAAAGGATTACTATTCGAGGATCGAGGCCACGAGCAGATTGTTGGGTACACAGATGCTGCATGGGCAGGATCACCTTCTGATAGACGCTCTACGTCTGGATATTGTGTTCTAGTAGGAGGTAATTTGGTCTCTTGGAAGAGCAAGAAACAGAAAGTCGTTGCTCGATCTAGCGCCGAAGCCGAATATCGGGCCATGGCTATGGCAACGTGTGAGCTAGTTTGGGTCAAGCAGTTGCTCAATGAGTTGAAGTTCGGAGAAATCAGCAAGATGGAATTGGTGTGTGATAATCAAGCTGCTCTTCATATTGCATCAAATCCGGTGTTCCATGAGAGGACTAAACACATTGAGATCGACTCTCACTTTGTCAGAGAAAAGATACTCTCAGGAGATATTGTTACAAAGTTTGTGAAGTCGAATGATCAGCTAACAGATATTTTCACTAAGTCTTTTACTGGTTCTCGTATTAGTTACATCTGTAACAAGCTCGGTACATATGATTTATATGCACCGGCTTGAGGGGGAGTGTTAAGTAGTTAGTCATGTATAGTGTCCCACATCGCGAAGTAGATACCTATTATTATGTAATCACTCTATATAAATAGGGCGTTGTACAACACTTTAGATAATTAATAATATTTTCTCCCGTGCATTCTCACAGACTTTTTGTTAGAAGTTTACTTTTCGCGTGTTTTGTTTGGAGGAGTGATATTCTACATCTGAAGATTTACATGGTATTTTGGTTCACACACATGAGAAAATACAGCCAAGACCTTGCTCAGTTTTGTGGAAATATGCAAATAGTGATCATCATTTTTTCCCCTCTTCCATATAATTACTCTGGCGTGCACAGAGTCTAATAGTAGAAGTTTGTTGATAGGTTCCAATGTATAGTGAAACCTTTTTTTTCACTGTATTGATGCAGCAAGAAATCCCTTTGATAATTGGGAACATATAGAGGAAGGGAAACAGATTTTCTTGATAGTATAGAATATGAAAAGAAGTATCAGTAACAAAAAGGTGAGTGGAAAGATGAATTATAGAAATGAGGTCACAGGAGAGTAAATAAGACAAATCCAAGTTCCACAGTTTAGGATCTATACTTCAACTTGCTTGACAACCCTAAATCTCCAGCAGTAGAAATCCAAACAAGTCAAGGTCACTCTATAGAGTTCACGTAGATTACTCTGAAGGATTTTATTTGGGTTCATACTATGTGCAACGAACTGCATTGTGCATTGGGAAGCTTCATGTCTGCTTGATTTTTTGCTTCCTTGACGAAATCTTGACCTTAGTTCTATGGTGCTCCTGACTGCATTTCCTCTATAAACAGGGTTCAACATGTATAGTCAATGCAGCTAGTGAAAGAGACATGGCTGTATTTGCCGCTGGAATGATACAGGTTTTGTAGCATTCTTGTTACAGTTGATATTATCTTTTTGTCATGTCCAGTAGATGTAAATTGTTTTTTTATTTCTTTGCCCTAAATGCAGGCAGAATTAAAAGGAAAGCACTTCTTATGCCGTACTGCTGCCAGTTTCGTTTCTGCTCGAGTTGGAATCGTCCAAAAATCTCCAATTTTGCCAAATGATATTGGAATAAACAGAGAAAGAAATGGTGGACTTATTGTCGTGGGATCATACGTTCCAAAAACAACAAAGCAGGTCAAAATTTAACAAGAGATATTTTTATTAGTAATTGTCTATATTTATTGGCCTTTCCTTCACACTACTTTTATAAAATTCACTGCAGGTTGAAGAGCTAAAACTGCAATATGGTCATGTTTTGAAGACTATAGAGGTAATTCTGAATACTGTATACAATATGCTTTTGCTGAAAATATGTGGCAGCGTTTTAATTTTTTGTTTCTTGAAAACTAGATTTCTGTGAATAAAGTTGCGATGGAGTCATCAGAAACAAGGGAGGAAGAAATCAATCGAGCAGCTGAACTGGCAGACGTATACCTTAGAAATAATAAGGACACTCTTATAATGACCAGTAGAGAGCTAATCACAGGCAAAAGTGAGTTTTCTTATTATCGATGATGAATACTAATTCCTTGCCCTGATTTTGTTTGCCTTCTCTTTTGTATGCTTCTAATATGTTGTACTTAGAAAAAGTAAATTTTTCCTTTACAATACCCAGCTCCTTCCGAGAGTTTAGAGATCAATTTCAAGGTAAGCTCAGCACTGGTGGAGATAGTTAGGCGGATAACCACGAGGCCTCGTTATATTCTTGCAAAGGTATTTCTCTCGTCCATTGTATGCTTGTATCACTTTCTTCGATTATGCATGGTAATGGAAGGGCCATTTCTCACGTTCTTTACTTTTGTTAGTTTGTTCTTTCCCACACTTAGATTTTCTGTTGGGAGGTGTCACATTAAGGGAGAGAGTTTGAGGGATTTGTCAGTCAAATTGACTGGTTATTGGTATATTTATGTCAAAATCCGAGTTTAGGGTTCTACAATTGTAATGATAATACTGCCCTTATTGTTAAGTCTAAAGGCATGTGTACACTGGCCTAATTCAAATATAGGGCTGGGGTTCATGCTCCTCCATCTCCAGTATGGAACTCTTTTTAAGATTTGAATTTTTTTTAAAGGAACTATGCCCATATGTGATCAGGATTTTTTTTCCTCTTTGTCCTAGATGCACTTGCTTAAGGGGAATCCATACTGCTTTTGTTGAACCCTTTTACTCGACAGCATGTGTTTAGGCTTCAGAACAGCTCTATGTTGCTTCGTTATCTTGACATATTCTCTGAACATGTTTGGAGAACATTTATATAAACGTAAAATGTTGTAGTTTTTTACTAATAGAGTGAGTTCTTCTTTCATAGGGAGGAATTACCTCATCAGATCTTGCCACAAAAGCTTTAGAGGCAAGACGTGCCAAAATAGTGGGACAAGCTCTTGCAGGTATTCCATTGTGGCAGCTTGGTCCTGAGAGCAGACATCCAGAAGTTCCATATATTGTCTTCCCAGGTAATTATGGCGGTTTCTTTTTGCTGTTGAATGCCTCTACCTTGGATCCCTAATATTTAGCTGTCAATGTGACCATCAGGTAATGTTGGTGACAGTAAAGCTCTGGCAGATGTTGTGAAAAGCTGGGCTTATCCAGGCAGATTATCAACTAAGGAACTGCTTCTGGTGAGATGACTTTGCTTTAATGATTTTCCCGTTTCCTTTTACATCTGGCATTAAACTCTCTGTTCCGGCAATAGGAGGCTGAGAGGGGAAGATATGCTGTTGGTGCTTTTAACGTCTACAATTTGGAAGGAGTTGAGGCAGTAGTTGCTGCCGCAGAGGAGGAAAATAGTCCTGCTATCTTACAGGTTTAAATCATTACTAGCCCTGACAAGTTCACTTTGGAAAAGATTAAAGATTACATATTTACTAATTCTGAATACACTTTTGCATGTACTAAAGAATGATAACATTTTTCTTAAATTTATATTAATGTTAAATACCAGAGAACATGGCATACAGTGTGTTTCCTCTGATTCTTATTTTCTTATTACTGGCCTGTTTTATTATTTCACTTTAGAAAACATGATTTCATAGTATCTAACTTTCTTATATTAAAAAAATAAGAAACATGAAATGTGACATTAGACATTCTTTTTGTGGTTCCTTCCATTGAGGGCTCAATCTTAATTTACTCACTTTGTCTAGGTTAGTACTTTCTTTGAGTTTTTCACTTTCCCATTTCTTTTTCCATCTTCGTTTATGCAATCGTGAGTGCTTAATATGTTGATTGGGGAAACAAGTGAAGGTATGCCTATTTGAACTTAATGACTTGTTCATGTGCTACAATAAAGATTTTTTGCTTCTTTTGTTCTCCAGATCCATCCTAGTGCGTTAAAGGAAGGAGGAGTGCCACTCGTTGCATGTTGCATATCAGCTGCAGAACAAGCATCTGTAAGTGATATTTAAGATACTGAGTTAATTTTAACAACCTTAAAATAAAGAATAAAAGATGGATAAAAATTAAACTAGATTTAACCGTGCATACAGCTGTTCCTACTGGACAAGAAACATGGATTTGCACTACAATGACAAAATGAAACTGTTCTCTGCCTGCATAATTTTCATGACCAAGTGAGGAATCAATATCAGCAGCGATGAATTAAAGGATAATAGAGCTAACATGTTCCTTTGCTAATTATATGGTATCTGAAATCTTTCGATAGGATAGAACAGCATATAAAGGAAAAAAAAAATATATTACTTAGAGACTATTGAGTTGCTCAAGTATTTTTTGCCATAACTTGCAAAGACTTTTGAAGCGGTAAAACATCAAGTGACCATTATATTATAGATTGGGTCAGTGTCTGTCTGTGATCAAAAGGGGTTTTCCTCTCTTAATGTGCATTCTGTTGGATTAACAATTTCAGTGTTTGAAATCTTGAGCTCAGATGTAGGCTTTTAGTAATTACTTTCTATTAGGTCATATCCAAAGTATCATAAGTATGTTAAAACAGGTCTCTTTGGATGGACGAAGATTTAACTTGGAAGATCTGAGTAGTGATCATTGTGCCTCTATGGTTTCTTTATCTTGCTTCTCCTTCGAGAGCATTAACCGTATGCATTATGACAGGTTGCTATAACAGTTCACTTTGACCATGGAAATTCCAAGCAAGAGCTGTTGGAAGTTCTTGAGATGGTTAGTTTTATTTGCTACTAGTGAGGCATATTTATTATGCTCTCCGCTTTAATTAAACTTTTTGCCTGACCAAATGAGCTCAAAGTAATCTTATGTCAGTGTGCTAACTCGTAAACTCAACCACTGCAGGGATTTGACTCACTCATGGTAGATGGGTCACACCTTCCTTTCAAGGATAATATTTCCTATACGAAGTACATTTCTTCATTGGCACACTCAAAAAAGATGTTGGTAGAAGCTGAATTGGGAAGATTGTCAGGTACTGAAGATGATTTGACTGTAGAAGATTATGAAGCAAAGCTGACTGATATTAATCAGGTCCTCTCTCTCTCACACTCTCTTTCTCCCCCCCCCCCCCCCCCCGCCCCTGGTTAAAGTTAGTTCTTTTCTCCAATTTCAAACTTGATTTTATATGATTTTCAGGCAGACGAATTCATTGATACGACAGGCATAGATGCTTTGGCAGTGTGCATTGGGAATGTTCATGGAAAATATCCTGCAAGCGGTCCAAATATTAGGCTTGATTTGCTGAAGGTCTAATTCCTATTCTCTCTCCCTCTTTTCATTTCCTTTCAATCTTCTTAAGCAGGTTAGCTGACCGGGGAAATTTGAGAATATGCCATCATTAAAGAACACACGAGGGAGGAAAATATTTGGTTAAGAACGCTTCATCTATCCGACTTCTGCTATTTCTATTATAAAATGATCACTTGCGTAGTTATGCAGGGCGCTAAACATTTCTGTGACCTATGTTTTTACTTAACAAAAACAGATTAGCAGCAACATTTCGAACTTATAGTGCATTGAAATTGATTTATAAAACTGTTCTGCTCCTGATACATGCTCTGAAGAAAATCAACCTTTTCTTTTTCCTTTATGGTGCATATTTAGTTTTGCCTGTCGAATCCAAATCACTCTCAGTGATTACTTTTTGATCATGTTTCAGTTGGAAACGAATATTAACAAAAATAACAGATAAGTTCTTTGTGAAATAGCGTCTATTGAAAGATTGTTTTGAATCGGTATTTATGTGCCGAGTAAAGCTAACTCCCCTGTTTTTGGGTCCAGGGCCTCTATGGCTTGTGTTCAAAGAAAGGAGTTCATCTTGTTCTTCACGGAGCTTCTGGGCTGTCAAAGGAAATAATAGAGGTATACGAGATTCTAATAATTTTGTACTGATTTATTTTTAATTGTATAGATAAAGGGCAAGGGGGAAGTCGAACAGGCTGAGTACAAATAAAAGGATGGAACTGGAATTCCTTAGATGGTGAGGCCACTTGAATTTAAAAGGGGTGATGGTGGATATCTCTTGGTGTTGAAGTTCTTATCATAAGTGTCAAGAGGCGGATCCACGATTTGAGCTTTATGAGCTCGGGGTGCCACTGGTCCCACTTACCATTTGAGTTATTGGGCTCGAAATTTAATATCTGTACCTGATTTATTAGATTTCTTAGCACATGTACGGGGTCTTAGCCAAAGCTACTGAGTTCGGCTGAATCCATAGCTTATACTATGCATCTGCCCCTGATTAATGTTTTAACAAGTTAAGTCTAAGGTGGTAATCCAGGGTTGGGGATAGTCCTTACATGATTTGAGACGGCTCAGAGCAATGCAAGAATACAACTACCCCTTAAACCATAGTTGGGATCCGTATATTGATCCTCAAATATTCATTCTCCATCAATGCTCTTTCATTTCAACACTTGAGATATCATTTTGGTAGACTAGCTACTAGTGAAAAAAATGTTATTTTTAGTGCTAGAATTGGATGATAGGCAATCTGAGATTAATGTTTCAGTTTACTCTCACTGTAATGCACAGGAATGTATAAAGCTAGGTGTCAGAAAGTTCAACGTTAATACTGAAGTGCGCAAGGCTTATATGGATGCATTGAGTAGCCCGAAAAAGGATCTCATTCATGTCATGGCTTCTGCAAAAGAAGCCATGAAAACAGTGGTTGCTGAAAAGATGCGTCTGTTTGGCTCAGCTGGGAAATCTTGTTAACATTCTTTGCCCCCACCCTAAACTAAGGTAAAACTCCTTATTAAGCGGGCTAGTTGCCAAAAATGCAGGCTGTCTATCGTTATCACAAATTGAATATCCTGTTGACGGGCTTGCCAATCTTAGCCCGTACGTATAATAAAGGTGCAAGTTGTAACACCACCTGCCTACTCAAACTAGTGGCGGTTGCAGGTTTGTGAAGTAATAATCATTCTTTCGTTTTCCCTTATCATTATGGTTTAAATTTGCTTGCGTCTTTGGTGTTTATGATACATTCAATGTAAATGACACTAATAATCTTGTAATAAAAAGACGATAATATTCTTCATGTTCACCATCGTATCTGATTTTAGTCTACTTTCCTACTGAATTAAAAAGTCCCTAGGAAACTTCTCCAAGGAAGCTTTATCAATGTTCCTGCTTTATTTTCTTTCTTTTTTGTTTTGGTTGGCTTTTTGCATTTTGCTCCCCAAACGTTTGTCTTATTTTGCAATTTACATCCTATTTTTGTTATTTATACCAACTTTACATTGAAATATAGATTATTTCTTGCAAGAGACAAAATTTTAACTTCTAACTCAAGGTTCTCTCACGTGGTTGTACGAGGGTAACTTGGAACACAATAAAGAAACGACTGTATTTATCGAACCCCTGACCTTGCGCATTCTTTCTTAAAAATAAAAAAGTATGATAAATCCACTTGATAATGCTGTGTCTTAAATATTAATTTTTGAAAAAATGTTTACTTTAAGTTTAATGTAGTTGACTCCGCAAAAGGTGACAAAACAGGGTAATTGTTCATTGTCCATATATTTCATTGACTCCGAGGTTTTGAGGGGAGATTGAGGAAGCAGTTTCTTTTTTCTTTTTTCTTTTTCTTTTTCTTTTTCTTTTTGATAGTCCAAAATTAAACACTCTTATGAGAGAATCTTGAATAAACAACTAGGAAATAGAAAGTATAAACCAACACGTTCCATATAAAAGAAAAAACTATCTGTTATAAGAAATATCAAATTATGGTGGGTGTTTACTCTTCCTCCATGATATTCATCTCAAATGCTTAATGACATATTCAATGACATATTTTCTTCACTTTTCATGCCTATATAAAGGTCTTGTAATAGATAGAAAAATACACATAATTGAAGAAGAAATAAGAATCTCTTCTCTCTTTCTCTATATATCTCTTAGCTTATTTTTTCATGTTCCATATTGTTACTTTGAGTTATATTTTATAACACGTTATCAGCACGAAGTTCTAGCTAACTGAGTTGTTATTATGTTGCCAGTGCCGGTAGCATCATTTAATGTTAATAATATGGTAAGAACGATGACAGTATAAGGTGTACAACGCCAGCATATATTCGGCCATCACAGTTAGCCTTTTCTAACTAGTTTTCAAGTTTCTTTACACTTTGCTATTTATGTTTCCATACATGAACAAACTTGCTTTACGGAAAAGTTTTTCTTGAAAGTTCATCAAATCATGTAAGGATTTTTGGTATAAAGAACGATAAATATTTTTCCTATAACAAGTATTATGTTCCTATGTGTTAATATTAAAAAATACGAAATGAAGACTTTTTAGAGAGCACTTATTTTTCCTTTCTATTTTATCACATATCTCTTCCATCTTAAAGTGGGATAATTATCACAAAGGACACATAGATTTTAATTGATTATGTGTTTTTCTATATTTGCTTGATACTTTTTATTTGATTGAGTTCAGTTAATGAAAGTTCGCATATGCAAATTAAATTCAATCGCCACCAATAGTGAAAACCCGTCTCATAAGTCTAAAATAAGACATGATGTTACCGTGGAGGTATGAATGGATATGGACGTGGTAATGGACGAAATTATAATCGTCATCATTACGGTAATGAGAACAATAATGTTTCTCAAAATAATCCTTCACTTTGTGAAAGTGATGTTTGCCATTGATATGACATGAGATTTTATAAAGCACGCATGGATTATTATGTTTCATTCCTGAAGTGAATGTGAAAACAATGTGATAATCATTATGAATACATATTTATTCTTGGAAGATGCTAGTGGTAGTAAATATACCACTCACCTCGAGAAGGGGGTTTGAGATGAAATAAGAAAATAATGTCATTATTATGGCATGGATGGTCATTGGTCACGTACCTATTGTGCACCAAAATATTTTGACAATGTGATTATTAAAGGACAACAATAATGCAAGAAACAGATCTTGCATCTAATTTTGACCATGACCATAATGGTATAACTTTCTCTTTAAAAGAGATATTCACCATATAGATGTTGATGAATATATGGTAGTAGAAAATTAATTGAAGGCTCTCGAAGAGCTACTTTAACTCTGCCTAAGGGAATAATACTTATAATAGAGAATGCAATGTTCTCCTCCAAGTCCAAGAGTAACTTGTTGAGTTTTAAATATATCCGCCGAAATGGATTTCATATTGAGACAATAGATGAGAATAATCTCGAATATCTTATCGTTACCAAGAATGTCTCTGGCCAGAAAAGGGTTATTGAGAAATTCCCATCTTTATCTTGTGGCATGTATTGGACACGAATTAGTGCAATTGAGGCACATTCTATCGTAAACTAAAAGGTTACTAATTCCAATACTTTTGTACTTTGGCATGATCGATTAGGACATCCCGGATCAATTATGATGAGACGAATTATAGAGAACTCAAATGGTCATTCATTAAAGAATTTAAAGATTCTTTTAAATAATGAATTTTCTTGCACTTCTTGTTATCAAGACAAGTTGATTATTAGACCATCACCAACAAAGGTTGGGATTGAGTCCCCTGCGTTTTTGGAACGTATATAAGGGGATATTTGTGGACCTATTTACCCACCTAATGGGTCGTTTAGATATTTTATGGTCTTAATAGACGCATCTTGTAGATGTTCTCACGTATGTCTATTGTCATCTCGCAACTAGGTATTTACAAAATTAATGGCACAAATAATCCAATTACGGGCACAATTTCCCGATAATCTAATTAAATCTATTAGACTTGATAATGCTACTGAGTTTTCATCCCAAACATTTAATGATTATTGCTTATCAATTGGATAAAAGTGGAACATTTGGTAGCTCATGTTTACACTCAAAATGGCCTTGCAGAATATTTGATTAAACGTGCCATGACCCAATTTTACCTGTAGGTCGTGATGGCGCCCAACACTACAGCTAGGCAAGCCAACTAATAAATTAAGCATATATTGATAAAATTTAAAACCAAAAAAATATAAACCCAAACTCTACCAATGTGTGTGTGCCAAGACCTGGTGTCACAAGTGCATGAGCATCTAGTAGATTATACAAAACTCCAAATATTGTCTGAAATGAAATAGACAGAATGTAATTATAAGAAGAGACACTGGTAGCTGCAGAACGGCTCAGAAAAGCAGCTCACCACTATGCCTCGGGATGACGTGGGTATGTGATGATAGGTCCTCCACTAGTACCTGTCTCAGATCCTGCACAAAACGTGCAGCAAGTGTAGTATGAGTACGTATACAACGTGTACCCAGTAAGTATCAAGCCTAATCTCGAAGTGGTAGAGACGAGATGACCGACTTTGACACTCACTATGGGTCAATAATAATAACTGAAATAAAACTAGGATATTTAAATCAGCATGATTTAGAGAATTTATAATAATTTATTTAATCAGTGAAAATAATCAAATTCCTTCAAATGTAACAATTCTCAATATATTAATTAAATTCCTTCAATTCAAATAATTTCTAATTTATTAATTAAATCTCATTTACAGGAGTAACAATTAATTCCTTAACAAGCAAGAATAATAATTCATTAAATTTCAAAGATTTTCCAATTGATTAATTAGTTTCACAAGCTGAAATAAATTATTAAAGTATCGTGTAATTATTATTATTAAGCACGATTTCTGCCGAGGACGTACGGCCCGATCCAGAGTGTTGTGTACACTGCCGAGGGACGTGCGGCGCGATCCATAGATGCATCTATCCTGCCGAGGCATTCGGCCCGCTCCACAAGAAAGGATGACATTTTCTTATGTGCCTCCGGAAGGAGAGTATATTTATTATAAGATAAATTCGGGAGGAGAATAATTTTTTTTTAACAATTAATTGATTTAAACAAAAAATCAAGCCTATGAGATTTCCATCCTTTAATATCTTTATCTAACAATTCACAATATATTCATATATATCAATTAATATTAATTAATCAAAGAATACAATTTACACAAGTAAGGCATGCTTTAAGTCCTAAACTACCCGGACTTTAACATTAATAGTAGCTACGCACGGACTCTCGTCACCTCGTGCATACGTAGCCCCCCACAATTAGCAATAATTATTTAATTTTAATCACTTACGAGGTAATTTTCCCCTCACAAGATTAGACAAGAGACTTACCTCGTCTTGCTCTAATTCAATCTACTATAAGGCCTTTTCCACGATTATCCAACTCTGTCTGGCTCGAATCTAGCCAAAATAATTCGATACAATCACTAAAAATTATAGGAATCAATTCTATAAGAAAATACTACATTTTTAATAAAAATCCCGAAATTAATTAAAAATTCGTCTGTGGGGCCCACGTCCCAAAATCCGAAAAAAGTTAGGAAATCCAACAACCCATTCAATTACGAGTCCAACCATACCAGTTTCACTCAAATCCGACTCTAAATCGATACCGAAATCTCAAAAATTTGTTTCTATGAGATTTCTAAATATTTCCCAAATTTAAATCTCAAAACACTAATTTATGGTGAAAACAATGATATACTTGTATATGTAGACCAAATCCGAGTTAGAATCACTTACCCCAATATTTTTCCCTTGAAAATCTATCAAAAGTCGCCTCTGCTCAAGCTCAAGTTCGTCAAAAATGGCAAATGGGACGAATGTCCTCTGTTTTTATAACTTACAGCTCTGTCCAGTTCGATCAGGGGAGCTCGGTTTCGGGAGCTCGATCTCAGGGAGCTCGATCTTGGGAGCTCGATCAGGGGAGCTCGATCTCAGGGAGCTCGATCTCAGGGAGCTCGATCTTGGGAGCTCGATCAAGGAGCTCGATATTGGGAGCTGGTCATGGCCTCGATCAGGCCTCGAGCCTGGGACATGGTCATGGCCTCGATCAAGTTCGATCTTGGGTCTTGATCCTGGCCCTCGAGCCTTGCCTTCGATCATGGCCCTCGAGCCTTGCCTTCGATCGTGGCTTCGATATTGAGCCCCGTCCCTGGCTTCGAATCAGGCCTCGATCGTGGGCTCGATATCTGGGTTCGATCTGGGGCTCGATCACAGCCCAGAATATACAGCAGAAGGGAAAATTGCAGCAGCTTTTTAAGTCCAACTTTTGATCCGTTAACCATCTGAAACTCACCCGAGGCCCTCGGGACCTCAACCAAATATACCAACAAGTCCTAAAATATCATACGAACTTAGTCGAACCTCTAAATAACATCAAACAACGCTAAAACTATGAATCATACCCCAATTCAAGCTTAATGAAACTAAGAGTTTTCAACTTCTATATTCGATGTCGGAACCTATCAAATCAACTCCGATTGACCTCAAATTTTACACACAAGTCATAAATTACATAACGGAGCTATAAAAATTTTCGGAACTGGATTCTGACTCCGGTATCAAAAAGTTAACTCATCGGTCAAACTTTCAAACTTAAATTCTTGTTTTTAGCCATTTCAAGCCTAATTTAGCTACGGACTTCCAAATAAAATTTCGAACACGCTCCTAAGTCCAAAATCACCATACGGAGCTGTTGGAATCATCAAAATTCTATTCCGGGGTCATTTTCTCAAAATATTGACCGAAGTCAAACTTAGCACTTTAATGCCAATTTAAGAAACCAAGTGTTCCGGTTTCACCCCAAACACTTCCAAATCCCGAACCAACCATCCCCGCAAGTCATAAATCATTACAAGTACCTACGAGAAGTTTTGTTTTAGGGAACGGGATTTTAAAAGTTAAAATGACCGGTTGGGTCATTACATTCTCCACCTCTTAAACAAACGTTCGTCCTCGAACAGGTTTAGAATTTTACCTGAAGTGCTGAATAAGTGTGGATATCTGCTCCGCATGTCTTCCTCGGCCTCCGAAATCGCTTCCTCGACTGGTTGGCCCCTCCACTAGACTTTTACTGCAGAAATCCTCTTGGACCTCAACTGGTGAACCTGTTTATCAACAATGGCAATTGGCTCCTCTTCATAACCCAAGCTATTATCTAGCTGAACTGTGCTGAAGTCTAACACATGTGATAGGTCGACATGATACTTCCGGAGCATAGATACGTGAAAAACCGGATGAACTCCCGATAGGCTGGGAGGCAATGCAAGCTCATAAGCAACCTCCCCAACTCGTTTCAACACCTCAAATGGGCCTATAAACCTTGGGCTCAACTTGCCCTTCTTTCCGAACCTCATTATTTCCTTCATCGGCGAAACCTTCAAGAAAACTTTTTCACCTACCATAAATGATATATCACGCGCTTTCTGATCCGCGTAACTCTTTTGTCTGGACTGTGCTGTACGAAGTCGCTCCTGAATCAACTTTACCTTTTTCAAAGCATCCCTTACCAAATCAGTACCATATAACTTAGCCTCACCTGGCTCAAACCATCCGATAGGTGAACGACATCGCCGACCATATAAAGCCTCAAATGGAGCCATTTCGATGCTGTATTGGTAACTGTTATTATAAGCAAACTCGGCCAAAGGCAGAAAACGATCCCACTGACCTCCAAAGTCAATCACACATGCCCTGAGCATATCTTCCAAAATCTAAATTGTCCTCTCTAACTGTCCATCGGTCTACGGATGAAAGGCTGTGCTGAGCTCTACACGGGTCCCCAACTCACTCTGTACTGCTCTCCAGAAATGTGAAGTAAACTGAGGACCTCTATCTGATATGATGGAAATTTGCACACCGTGCAACCGAACTATCTCCTAAATATAAATCTGGGCCAACCTCTCTGAAGTATACGTAGTCACAACAGGAATAAAATGTGCCGACTTAGTCAACCTGTCAACAATCACCCAAACTACATCAAACTTCCTTAAGGTCCGCGGCAACCCAACTACAAAGTCCATAGTAATTCGTTCCCATTTCCACTCTAGTATAGTCATCTGCTGAAATAGGCCACCTGGCCTCTGGTGCTCATATTTAACTTGCTGGCAATTTAGACACCTAGAAACATACTCAACTATGTCCTTTTTTATTCGTCGCCACCAATAATGTTGCCTCAAGTCACAATACATCTTAGTAGCACCTGGATGAATAGAATACCGAGAACTGTGTGCCTCTTCCAAGATCTTTTTCCTTAGTCCATCCACATCAGGAACACATAGACGATCCTGGAGTCGCAGAACACCATCCGCTCTAATAGTAACTTCCTTGGCACCATCTCGTAGTACCATTTCACGAAGAACCATCAAGTATGGGTCATCATACTGGCGAGCCTTGATTTGCTCAAATAGTGAAGATTGGGCCACCACACATGCAAGAACTCGGCTGGGCTCTGAAATATCCAGCATCACAAGTTTGTTAGCCAAGGACTGAATATCTGAGGCTAATGGCCTCTCCTCTACTGAAATGAAAGCCAAACTACCCATACTATCCGCCTTCCTGATCAAGGCATCTGCAACCACCTTTGCTTTGCCCGGATGATACAAGATAGTAATATTATAATCTTTTAGTAACTTCAGCCATCTGCGCTGCCTCAAATTTAGATCCATCTGCTTGAACAAATGCTGCAAACTGCGATGATCAGTGTAAACTTCACAAGACACCCCATAAAGATAATGCCTCTAAATTTTTAGAGCGTGAACAATCGCAGCTAACTCCAAATCATGTATTGGATAATTCTTCTCGTGGGGCTTCAGCTGACGTGAAGCATATTCAATAACTCGCCTTTCCTGCATCAATACACAACCCAAGCAGATGGATTAACTTTAATACCTTCGCCTGAAACAATATGTCCCAAAAATGCTATAGAATCTAGCCAAAACTCACATTTAGAGAACTTAGCATATAGCTTTTGTTCCCGCAATGTCTGAAGCGCTAATCTCATATGCTGCTCATGTTCCTCCTTACTGCGCGAATAGATTAAGATGTCATCAATGAAGACAATGACAAATGAATCAATATATGGCATGAATACTCTGTTCATCAGATCCATAAACGCTGCCGAGGCATTAGTTAAACCGAAGGACGTCACCAGAAACTCATAATGACCATATCTAGTCTGAAAAGCAGTCTTCGGAACATCCGAATCCCGAATCTTCAATTGATGGTACCCCGACCTCAAGTCGATCTTAGAGAATACCCTAGCACCCTGCAACTGGTCAAATAGATCATCAATACGCGGCAACAGGTACTTGTTCTTAATAGTGACTTTGTACAATTGGCGATAATAAATACACATCCGCATTGTTCCATCCTTATTTTTCACAAATAATACTGGTGCACCCCAAGGCGATACACTCGGTCTGACGAACCCTTTGGCTAGTAACTCTTCAAGCTGTTCTTTCAATTCTTTCGGAGCCATGCAATACGGTGGGATAGATATAGGCTGGGTATCTGAAGCCAAGTCAATACAGAAATCAATATCATGATCAGGTGGCATACCTGGAAGATCTGACGGAAATACATTGGGGAACTCCCGAACTACAGGCACCGAATCAATAGCCGGAGTCTCTGTAGTAGTATCCCAATCATAGGCTAGATAAGCCAAACAACCCTTCTCAATCATGTGTTGAGCCGTTATAAAGGAAATAACTCGATTAAATGAACTAACAGGCGAACCCTTCCACTCTAGCTTAGGAAATGCTGGAATAGCCAAGGTAACAATCTTGGCATAACAATCTAGAATAGCATGATATGGAGATAACCAGTCCATACCCAGAATAATTTCAAAATCGGTCATCTCAAGCAATAGGAGATCTGCTCTAGTTTCATAACCACAGAATGTAATAATATGGGACCGGTAGATCCGGTTCAAAACAACAGAATCGCCCACAAGAGTGGACACATAAACGGGAGTACTCAAGGACTCACGAGAAACACCTAGGAATTGAGCAAATAGATATGACACATATGAATACGTAGATCCTGGATCAAATAATACTGAGGCATCTCTGCCACAAACAGAAATAATACCTGTAATCACGGCATCTGAGGCCTCTGCATCTGGTCTAGCCAGAAAATCATAGAACCGAGCTAGAGCGCCAACTGTCTGGCCTCCGCCTGGCTGACCTCCACCTCTAAGACGGCCCCTACCCACCTGACCTCCACCTATGGGTGGCCGTACTACTGGTGGAGCAACTGTTCCGGTAAGCATAGGCTGCTGACCCTATTGTACTGGTCTACCATGAAGCCTGGGGCAAAACATCCGCATGTGACTGGGATCCCCGCACTCGTAACAACTCTTCGGTGTGATGGGTTGCTGACTAAGTGTCTGGCCCTGGGGACGTGAATACCCACTGGGAGGACCCTGAATAGCTGGTGGGTGGTAAGAACTCTCTCTAGCACTGAGATAAGGTCGCACTGGAGCACCTCGAGGAAGTGGTGGTGCTGGATATGGGGGTCTGATGGACTGCCCCCTCAAGAACAGACCTCTGCCCCCGGACGGGGCACCTCTGAACTCTCCAGAGTACCTGAACCGCTTATCTCTCATAATCTGCTCTCGGCTCCGCTAACGTACACCCTCAATCCTCCGGGCTATCTCCACAACTCGCTCATAAGAAGTACCCATCTCAACCTCTCGAGCCATAGTGGCCTGAATACCAGTATGTAAACCGGCTACAAACCTTCGCACTCTCTCCGCCTCAGTAGGGAGTATCATTAGTGCATGGCGAGATAATTCAGAAAACCTCGCCTCATAATAAGTTACTGACATCTGACCCTGCTGGAGCTGCTCAAACTGAAACCGCATCTCTTCCCTCTGGGAGGGTGGAATATACCTGTCCAAGAAGATACGGTGAACCTGTCCCAAGTCATGGGAGGAGAATGTGCTGGTCTGCCAAGAGCATAAGACTTCCACCATCTACGAGCTCTACCCTCTAGCTGAAAAGTAGCGAAATTAACCCCATGGAATTCCAATATCCTCATGTTGTATAGTCTATCCTTGCAACGATCAATGAAATCCTGTGGATCCTCATGTCGCTCACCCCCGAAGACAGGAGGATGTAGTCTAGTCCATCTGTCCAATAGTTTCTGAGGATCGGCGGCTATAGCTGGCCTGGGCTCAAGTATAGCTGCTGCCACTGGTTGGGCCCCACCTACGGGTAGTGTACCCTGGGTCTGATATGCAGCAGCTGCCTATCCATGAGCCTGCAAGGTAGGGGTCTGTGCTCCCCCGCCTGCCTGAGATGTGGCTGGGTCTGCCAGAAATAAACCGGCCCGAGTCATATTGTCCATGAATCGCAACATACGACCCATGACATCCTGAAATCTCGGTGCAGATGTGAAGTCCACCGAAGATGGCTCTGCCACAGGCACCTCACCCTACTCTTCAATAATGGGATTCTCTGCTGGATCCACTAGCGGCATAACTGGAATAGTCCTGGGACGTCCTCGCCCTCTACCATGGGCTAGACCCCTCCCTCGACCTCTACTGGGGGAGTAGCTCTTCCCTGGTCTGGAACTTCATTCGAGTGTGTTCTCACCATCTGTGAGAAAATAAGAGAAGGATTTTTAGTGCTACATTAATTGCACTATGGAATGTGAAGAAAGGTAATTTCCTAACACCCTATAGCCTCTCGAAGATAAGTGCAGACGTCTCCGTACCGATCCACAAGACTCTATTAGGTCTGCTCATAACTTGTGAGACCTACGTGAATCTAGAGCTCTGATACAATGTTTCCACGGCCCAATTTCACTTGTAGGTCATGATGGCGCCCAATACTACAGCTAGGCAAGCCAACTAATAAATTAAGCATACATTGATAAAATTAAAACCAAGAAAATATAAACCCAAACTCTACCAATGTGTGTGTGCCAAGACCTGGTGTCACAAGTGCATGGGCATCTAGTAGATTATAAAAAACTCCAAATACTGTCTGAAATGAAATAGACAGAATGTAATTATAAGAAGAGACATTGGTAGCTGCAGAACGGCTCAGAAAAGCAGCTCACCACTATGCCTCGGGATGACGTGAGTATGTGATGATAGGTCCTCCACTAGTACTTGTATCAGATCCTGCACAAAATGTGCAGCAAGTGTAGAATGAGTACGTATACAACGTGTACCCAGTAAGTATCAAGCCTAATCTCGAAGTGGTAGAGACGAGATGGCCGACTTTGATACTCACTATGGGTCAATAATAATAACTGGAATAAAACTAGGATATTTAAATCAGCATAATTTACAAAATTTACAATAATTTATTTAATCAGCGGAAATAATCAAATTCCTTCAAATGTAACAATTCTTAATATATTAATTAAATTCCTTCAATTCAAATAATTTCTAATTTATCAATTAAATCTCATTTACAGGAGTAACAATTAATTCCTTAACAAGCAAGAATAATAATTCATTAAATTCCAAAGATTTTCCAATTTATTAATTAGTTTCAAGAGCTGAAATAAATTATTAAAGTATCGTGTAATTATTATTATTAAGCACGATTTCTGCCGAGGACGTACAGTCCGATCCAGAGGGACGTGCGGCGCGATCCATAGATGCATCTATCCTGCCGAGGCGTTCGGCCCGCTCCACAAGAAAGGAGGACATTTTCTTATGTGCCTCCGGAAGGAGAGTATATTTATTATAAGATAAATTC